>NW_027287538.1:6821854-8194354 GCF_022747635.1 Hetaerina americana | reverse complement strand
AGTTTATAGCGTCGTAACAACGGATATAAAACTCAGTAATGCCTCACCAATTATTCAGATCCCGTATAATACTTCCGGCAACTCACCCACGAATTGTTCACGTGCACCGAGTCGAATAAATAACCACGACTATTCCAGTTAAGCTCCAACCTAATATTTTAACCATGGATCCGTCAAACAGGGGCACCCGAGTGAACACTGGTCATTTCCCTTTGCCTTGGGAGAGACACAATTTGCAGGGCTACCAAGACCTTATAAATTTCCCCCCATCCATCAATACGATAGAAAATGCACAGCAATCAAGCGGAAATACGTCGAGGGCTGGACAACCCCCCTTCTCGGGTAATCACATACACTTAATTCCAAGTTTTAATGGGGATCACGACGTTCATGTCGATGATTTTTTGAATTCCCTCCGAATCGTGAGCCACTTGAGCGCGTGGAGTGAAACCCAAACCTTAGGGGCTGCTCGCTTACGTCTAAGTGGTACCGCTGCCGAATTTGTTAAAACCAACCCTCATGTTGTTGATTCCTATGAAAATTTTTCCAACTTAATGAAGAAACGTTTTACTCCCAAAATTTCACTGATCTCACTCGAAAGAATGTTCACTAGCTGTATTCAACGGCCACTCGAGAGCATCAATGATTATTCTACACGACTAAGGCAACTAGGTCGGAAGCTAAGGGAGGGAAATACAGAACCCGACTCGCCGGCGACTAAGGTAATGATTGAAAACCGCCTGCTAGCCCAATTTTTAGTGGGATTACGAGAAGACATTGGACGTTTTGTGTTAGTCCGCAACCCCAGAAACATGTTAGAGGCCGAAGAATATGCGTGCATGGAAGAAGCTAATGCGAAAAATTATTCCATCAGTAGGGAAGTTAACTGTGTGCACCTCTTTCATACTCCCACCTTCTCTCGTCATTCTTACCCACAAGCAGAATCAATTCCGATGCACCGAGAGTCTTTTCATTACTGCTCTCCCGAGACTCAACTCCCATATCATTATCCGCAATGTGATAACACTGTGAGCGGGAGTAGCAACTTTCCTTCCCAAATACACGCTATGCAAACGAATAACTTCCGGGGTGACTCGCAGACACGAAACAAGAACAACGTTCGAACTTGCTACAATTGCCAAGAGGCAGGTCACATTGCCCGTTTTTGTCCCTCGAAACGCAGAGAATGTCAGAATTGTGGAGAAACTATTCATGCCACCAAGGATTGCCCCTTGGTGATGTGTGGCCTTTGTAAACAATTAGGCCACCGCCCAGTCACTTGTCCTGAGCGAGCACCAAAATTCAATTCGGGAAACGCGCGTCCCCCGACCGACAGGTCGGGGAAGAAATAGTGCTATCGGTAACACCGGAGGCTGGCATGACGGTCAGAGTGGAGATAATTGGGAAGATACGTAATTTTCTTGTGGATACTGGTGCATCCTTAAGTATTGTTCACAGCAAAATTTTTCCCTTCGCGCAACTTCAGTTATCCGAGTACTCTACACCGGTCAGAAGCGCATCAGGCCACGTTCTAAACATCTTAGGTCAGTGTCACATCCCGTTTCGCATTGACCACAGATTTTATCCACACGATGCTCTGATTGCTGACCTTGGTCACTCAAATTATGACGGCATACTTGGATTAGACTTTATGATCAAATATGGGAGTAGCATTCGTTTAAAGGAATGTAAAATAGAAATATCTAAGGGTCATGAAACGAAATTAGAATCAGCTATGGCTGAGCGACAACTCTCAGAAATTACGACCGAAGGAGACTTAATCTCCTTTGAGGACGATGATGATTGCAGCTCAAAACCCGATATCAGCAACCCTACTTATAGGAACCATGGATTTTCCACCTTTGCATTATATTCGCATAGTAGTATTAGCGAGGAAGGCAAGAAGAATAGTGCCGCGTGTGACGAATTGCTCGAGTGGGAAGGGGGCAAGGATTTGAAGGTATCCTCGGATACGAGAGTAAACCCAGGTCACGGGGCTGACGATTTTTCAAATCAGACCACCTTCCCCGGCGGGACAGATGATGAAATGACCTGTGCGCCTAATGTAGAGAACAATCGCGGGACAGAAGAGTTTGCCTGTACGCGAGTGGCTAATGTAGAGAACAATCGCGGGACAGAAGAGTTTGCCTGTACGCGAGTGGCTAATGTAGAGAACAATCGCGGGACAGAAGAGTTTGCCTGTACGCGACAAGGTGAGTTATTAGAAGCCACGGTGATAGAAAACATTAAGGTTCCCCCATGTTCAGTTGTATTAGCTTGGACCAAAATCCATGGTTGCCTTGGGACGGAAATAATGATCGAAACGGGTGGAGAAGGAATAATCATTTTGCCGACTCTAGTCAATGTCGCACCCGATGGGTCTTTGCCTCTTTTGATTTGTAATTTGGAAAAGGAAAACCGACTAGTGAAGAAAGGTGCAAAGATTCGTTATGATATTCATGTTGATGGAAGCTCTATTTGTGAAATTAAAGTAAATACACCAGAGATGCGGGCTGGAGACCCTACGGATGATGATCTGCTCTCCCTATTTGAACTGACACAGGTCCCCCTCGAGGCACTCGACCCCTTGGCCCAACTCATATCAGAATATCAAGAGATTTTTGTCCATGGAAATGTAAAATTAGGCTGCACTCCGCTTGTTAAGCACTGTATTAATTTAAATGACGCTAAGCCCATAAAAAGACCCCCGTACCGCGTCCCGCATTCGCAAAGAGAAAAACTCAAGGGAACGGTTCAGGAAATGCTTGACGAAGGAGTTATTTCACATTCTAACAGCCCGTGGTCGTCACCACTAATTCTGGTTAGGAAAAAACCTATAGATGGAGAACCTATTACCTATAGGCCCTGTATCGACTATCGTGCCCTGAATAATGTCACTAAAAAGGAAGTATTTCCCCTACCGAATATGGACGAAACCTTTGACCAACTTGGCGGCGCTAAATATTTCAGTTGTTTAGACTTGAGTCAAGGTTATTGGCAAATAGAAATGGAGGAGAATAGCAGGGAGTATACTGCGTTTAGTACACCAGACGGACATTTTGAGTGCAATAGAATGGCCTTCGGCCTTGCGGGAGCACCTTCAACCTTTATGCGCTTAATGACGACAGTGTTCGGAGAGCTTGTCAATCGAGGAGTTCTTTTTTATCTCGATGACATATTACGATTTGATGCCACGATAGATGAACATATCGCGGGTCTAAGGGAGATTTTTAGAAGACTAAGAGGAGCTAACTTGAAATTAAAACCACAAAAATGTAAATTTTTTAAGAAACGCGTGAAATTTCTGGGTCACATTATTTCTCCTGATGGGTTAGAGCCTGATGACGACAAACTCCGAGCAATAAGAACCTTTCCAGTGCCCCGAGATGTTAAAAAAGTACAATCGTTTCTCGGGTTAGCCGGATACTACCGGAAATTTATTAAAGACTTTGCGCAGATTTCGACACCACTCACGAAGCTAACGGCAAAAGATGTTAGGTTCACTTGGGAAGTAGAGCAACAGAAATCTTTCGAACCCTTACGCGATCGCCTCACTCGTCCACCCATATTGCGTTTCCCAGATTTTTCTAGGGAATTCATTTTAACTACCGATGCCTCCACACATGGAGTAGGTGGCGTACTATCGCAGGACTTTGACGATGGAGAGCATCTTATTGCTTGCGCGAGTAAGCAACTCACACGTCAACAACGGAACTACTATGCCACAGAATTGGAATGTTTAGGGGTAGTCCTAATGGTAAAAAAATTCCGAGTATACCTGCTGGGTAAGCATTTCACACTTGTTACCGATCACCGCCCACTCCGATGGTTGCTCACTCTTTCCGAGCCGAGACCCAGGCTCGCCAGATGGATCATGGAACTGACGGAATATTCATTTACAATTAAATACAGACCAGGAAAAGATATACCGCATGCCGATGCGCTCTCACGCCTACATCAACCGGAGATTCATGTTGTAGAAAGGGACCCAGAATATGAGCCGGTATGGGACATGAGTAGAATCGCGAAGGAGCAGGCCACTTGCGCCGACGTTCAGCCATTCCTTAAATTAGCCAGGGAACACGATCCCACCTACTTTATCGATGAACAAGGGGTTTTGTTTAAAGTTCACACGAAGACCCCTGACCCTCATTATACAATTTGTGCACCTTCCAGTATGAGAACGCACATAATGCGTAGATGCCACGACAATCCGATGGCAGGACATTTAGGCCTTGATAAAACAGTAAACATCATCCAGAGATATTTTAATTGGTCCGGATTGTACACGGAAACCCAGAATTACATCCAGAATTGTATTCAGTGCAAAAAACGGAAGGCCATAAAAGAAAAAATACCGCTCCAAGCAGTTGCAGAAGCTTCAGTCCCCTTTGAGAAAATTGCACTAGACATAGTCGGTCCCCTCGGAGTATCCAAAAATGGTAATCGTTATATACTCTCCTGCCAGGATTATCTAACCCGTTACCCGGAAGCAGTTGCAATCCCCGACCAATCCGCTGAAACGGTGGCCCGAAGCTTCGTGGAACATGTAATATGCCGGCATGGCGTTCCCAAGTTTCTCCTCACAGACAGAGGAAGTAACTTCACTTCCAAACTGATGCAAACAGTATGTTGCATTCTAAAGATTAAATCAATTCTGACTTCACCCTATAACCCTGCCGCAAATGGTCGGTTGGAGAGAGCTCACCAATCCTTTTCAGCAGTAATATCCCATTATGTCAACCAAGACCAATCAGATTGGGATGAACAACTCAATTTCGCATTATTCGTGTACAGGAATAGCAAACATAGGATAACAGGATTTTCCCCGGCTTATTTGACGTATGGGAGAGAGCTCCGTATGCCTTGGGATGACATACTTGAACCCTTACTCCCATGCTATTCCGAAGATCCTCCATATGGTGTTATCATGAAACGTAGGCTTCAGATTGCTCATGCCCAAGCCACAGACTTCAATGCTATTAACACCAAAAAGGAGCACGAGCGATACAATCGAAATTTAGTTCTAACACCTATAACTCACGGTCAATTAGTGCTTCTCCGAAATAAGGCGCTTCCCCAAGGGCATTCACAAAAGCTTGCTTCAAGGTGGATAGGTCCTTACAAGGTGATAAGAGTTAGAAGCGCTGTCACCTTTGATATTGAAGACGTGACGAGTGGGAGAATTCTGACCGCACACCATAGGAATTTGTTACCCTTACCACCCGAACCCGAACCTCCCCCCATATTCCTTGGGGATGAACCCAACGATCAGACCAACAAGGTCGATGACCACACGGGTATTCAGATAAGGACTGAAGGTTCGTCACCACCGAATACCAGCGCCCCCGATCCGAGCATTAGTCCCTCATCCGTTCAAGTTCATCATGATCCTGTAAACCACACGGAGAAGAGATACGACTTGAGGCCGCTACCCGGAAGGAAGATAACCTAGCTCTCCGCTCAACTCTTCCTTGTGTCCTGCCATTTTTGTTTCGTAGAGGTATGGCCCGAGTTTTGCCTCGCAAGCTGGCGCGAAAACGAGCAGAACTGACGGGAAAATTCTTAGACTTATTTGGTGATGACTCCCCGTTGAACGGTCACCCTCCCACCCCAAGGGTGGACGTCACCTCAATTAAGGAAGAGTGCCAGTACTCCTCCCCTGAGCCCATACCCCAAGAGGAGGAACCCGAGGGATGGAACTTCCAAGGGTACAGCCATCCTCCGCCTACTCCCGGTCGATCCCTTTTTCCGTCGCCCGTGCACCCAGGATCGGATATCCGCATCCCGTACGCCGAGACCGTCAAGGTGCGGGAGAGAGAACGGGAGGTGAGCGAGGACTTTCGCCCCAGCCATCCCCCAGCAACTCAGTGGCTAGAGTGTGCGCCCCGTTCCATCAACGCGAAAAAACGCCATAATAACAGACGCCGGAGGTTAAATAAGCGACGACTAAGGGCCACAAACGGAACCCAGTGCAATCCCCCCCGAGACCCAGTGAGACCAAACTAGACATTTTATCCATCATTTCGGTGCTGCAAGTGGTTAACATTAATAATTTTTTTCCCCTAAAGGACATGGCGAGCACTGAGGACTGGACCCGTAGAGCCCTATGTGTTTTACTAATAGTTTATCAAGTGAACTCCACCGGACTGCTTTACATCCCCCAAGGACAACTGTATTTTGCCACGGGTGAATGGATCATATCAATGGATATGCACATTGGTCCACTTAAAATCGCAGTAAGTACAGTGAATCACCAGTATAGTGAATTTTGCGAAATAAATGCGAGACTCATTGCTCAATTCCCCTCCAACATGGCCCTTAACATGTCTCACATTACTAAGGAATATGAAGTTAACATGCTGTATGAGCTGGATATCCTACGAAAGGATTTGGCCTTATTATTGGGTCCTAATAACACCTTCCGCAAGAGTAGAGGCTTATTCGATGCTATAGGACATGGCTTGCATTATTTGATAGGCACCGCGACGGATGATCAAGTAAAAAAATTGTCTAAAGACATTGCCCGCCTATCGGAAGAAACGGAACACGCTTTAAACTCCCGATTTACATTCCTGTCTAATGTCTCTAACGCTATTAAGAGGCATGACGAACTCATTTCTAAGACATCCAAAGCCCTTCAGCTGCTACAAGAAAGCATAGCGTCAACTAACGAAGCAATCGCTGACGCTATATCCACTGGAAATCTGGTTTATACTTTTTTCAGTCTCACCCATTCCACTTTCATCGCGATTTCTCGGCACATTAACGTGATTCACCGAGAAATAAAAGCTGTAACCGAGAAAATCACGATTGCAGAAATGGGCAAACTTACACCTTCCCTACTACCTCCAACCCAACTATTCGACCTGGTGAGAACTATGTCGAAAAAACTCAGCGTGGGAACCTTCTTCCCGTATTACCCCGCTGCACTCTCCTCCCTCTATGATGTTGCTAGAGTGAGAGTACTGCAGAATCGGGAAAATTTGGCGCTAGTGATAATGCTGCCACTAACCAGTAAGGAGACAAGCTTCAAGGTTCTCCGAGCCGTTTCATTCCCCACAAGGGATGATAAAGGGAGGGCAGTGATGCTCGCCCCAGATTCCCCCTACCTGGGTGTGTCTGCCACGCGGGGCAAGTACGTGCTCCTGCCAAAAGACTATCCATTGCAATGCGGATCGTTGAGTTCTACAGTGTGCCCCCCTACTTACCCCATCCTCAATAAATTTGCCCGTTCCTGTAATATCGCCGCATTCCGTAATGATACTAATTCCATCCGAAAAAACTGCGAAATCGAAATAGCCAAGCCACCTTTCGCCATGTACATTAAAGGGGAATCTCCCGGAAAATGGTATTATAGCGTCAGCGAAATCCTCGAATTAAAAATAAGTTGTCCCCAGTTTAACAAGAATATGTCCATAAGCGGGCAAGGAGTACTGAAGCTTGCTTCCGACTGCTCCGCCAGCGATGGCAAATATTACCTTCCGGCTATGACTGAATTTCATAATTTAAGAACGTCCCTTGCCCCCGAAATAGTGATCGACCCCTTGCCTAAGGTAAACATGACTTTTTTTGATGACCAGTATTTCAATTTAGCCAATCGTTCCGAAAAACTGCAGCCCTTGTTAACCGCCATTGAAAAATTGGATACACACGATGTACCTGTAATATCTACTTCCGATGTGGAAGCAAAAGTAAAGTTACTTTCACCAATAAGCGGGGATATTCAACGCATTCACTATACAGGTATCACTGGTATTTCTGTGATTTTATTATCTGTGACGCTACTTTTTCTGTGTGTTTGTTTCCAGTGGAAGAAAAATTTTGTTCCTTCACTAAATGTAACCCCTCCCTGTGATAATACTCCGACTAGTGCCCCCACTGTGAATGTAATTAATATTCCTCAAATGAACAACGGCACCTCGCTAGCAGCTTCTATACATGTGCCACTCTTTCCAGATTTGTGAGTGATGAAGTGAATAAGCGATGTGAGTGATTTATTATCGAATTCTTGTTCCAGTAGTCCTGTGAATGTCTTGCTACTAAGTGACTCCTACACGACTGTACGTGAAGTGAATTGCGAAATCATTAGTGACAATATTGTATTCATGTTACTGAAAATGTGGCTATTAAGCAACTAAGTATGTTCTATAATTTACTATTTGAGTTGATTTTTTGTATGTTTATGGTCATTGCACTCTTTGTATGAATTAGTGTCTTATGTGTATTTGAAGTGAGTGTGCCTTACGACGGAGCACGTTAGACGGGTGACGCATTTTTAAAAGCCGGGGTGATGTCGCCGGGCAAAATCCAAAACCAGCGACATGATATGAGGTGGGCGCCAGCCAGCGCTATCAAGCATTAGTCACCCGGCCTTTCCAATCAACCCCCGCCGCACCCTAGCCTACTCCGTCGTTCGGGCAATGACCGAGGCTGCCCTTTGTACCCGGGCCAGGCCTTATAAACTCGCCGATCTGAGTGTCGGCAGCCTTTCCTTCCCTTGCCTCCCACGCGCTATCTCCGGTCTCCCTCGTAGGAGACCAGAAGCGCCGCTATCCTTCCCTTGCTCGCGCTCTCTCCGGTCTCCCTCGTAGGAGACCAGAAGCGCCGCTATCCTTCCCTTGCTCGCGCTCTCTCCGGTCTCCCTCGTAGGAGACCAGAAGCGCCAGCTATCCTTCCCTTGCTCGCGCTCTCTCCGGTCTCCCTCGTAGGAGACCAGAAGTGCCAGCTAACCTTGTTCTCCCCTTCTCATCCCCGTGCCTATCCTACCTGCGTGTTGACCTCACCGACACCGGCCGCTCAATTAGTAAGTTACCCTTGTAATCCAATTGTTAGTAATAAATGAATAGTCTATCAACCACTGGTGTATTCACTCAGGGGCACTGAACTCTGTGTCGTCCACCCCTACGACATTCATACATCAGGTTAGGGGGACCAGTTCCTTTCCCTGTGCCGGTTATGGTTTCCCAGGAAGTTCTGGTACCCGAAAAATCATATAGCTTGGGTGGAATTGCAGGTGCCTAGCGTGCCTTGCCCGGGAATCGAACCCGGGCCCCTCCGGTCACCAATCCAACGCTCTAACCCCTGGACTACCGCGACCCATTTATATTAATAGCAAAACTTCTTAAACAATAGCTCTAATTCTCGTAGTTGGGATAGACTCTCCAGAAAAGAGCAGCAAAGAGATAATCAATTGTAGTATGTTTGCTGCCCCAGAGAAGTGCAGAAGGCACACGCTTTCTCAAGACTATAAATCGGAGCATAGATACGTGTACATCTGTACATATATTCGAGCTAATTAAACGTATCCTTAGCGAGCCCAATTGGAACCGCATGACGGTTGTCAGGCATCAGCCAAACATATTAATTTCAGCAACCAACCTTCCCCTCTCTCCTGCGACCATACGCATTCGAAAACCCTCTCCGGACGCATGAGCGCACATCAGAAACCCTTTCCAACCCCCGTTCATTATTGCGCATGTCCCCGCTTATTCACCTGGAAGTAATAATAATAATACAATAAAAAACCACCCCTTTTCCCCATTAACTGAAATCCACAGGCACTCTTTAAGGATCAGTGATGCCAATAAAAAATAAACCAGCACACTCCATCCTCCTCCTCTTCAAAAAGAACAATCGCATTGCCAGTTCACCCCTAACTATCAAAATCCTCCCCCTTTTATGGGCCCGTGCGTCGACTCGACAATCAGACGAGGGTTATGAGGGAAACGTGGCGGCGGAGTTGGACGCACGGGGGTGGGGGAGACGGAAAAAACAACAACCCATTAAGCTAAGACAAAAGGAAATGGGTTCATAGGCGGAGGCAAGCGATGGTGGTGACTCCACCCGCCACGAAAACAACGCCGCTCTATGAGAACCTCTCATATATGTGCGTGAGTGTCTGTTCCGTTGCCCTCCCCTCCTCGCCTCTATTCTCCTCCTCGCAATATGCTGAAAACATGCCAAATAGGCGAAACCCCCCATCCCCCCCCCCCAATCATGCACGCTTACCCATCCACCCTCATCGCTCATGGGGCCGAGGGTTAAACCACACCGGCCGCCGTCAAACCATACGACTGGTTGAACGAGAGACTGGAAAGTCACGTGACCGCACTCCATCCGTTCCGCTTCTTTGACCCTGAAAATTGCCTCCGACTTGGTGTGTGTGTGTGTGGGTGAGAGGGAGAGGGTCGAAAAAGTGTGGAGGGTGAGGCGGTGGGTCACAGGGGAGGAGGAATATACATATGTGGGCATTGGGGTCTTTGTCGGTGGAGGAGGCTCTTCTACTGCCGCGTCTCCCCCCCCCCCAACCCAACTCCGCACACACACACACAAACGGGTCCTCTCAGCATCCTTCCCTCAAAATTTTCCATACCCCGGGGGGGTTGAATGAATCAGGCACCCGCAGGAGACAAAAGCGTGCAGTGGTCCATCGAAAATTTCGTTTCGGCTGCATTCATTCCCGCTCGAGATTGTCAAAACGCTTCGGAAATATGTCGGTCATCCGCGAGGCGATGTCGCAATTGGCAAGTGCCTTATCCTCCTCCCCTCAATGCCCTCCTCATACGTACGTAGCACGAAACTCTCCGGCTCATCTCTAATGCTGATGATTGACTTTACGTTTAAATAAGACGAAGGAAACTATTCGTAAACATTTCTCGAGATAACATTCACGAAAGCCAATCACGCACATTACTTAATTTAAATCGAGTGAAGTCCACTTAGATTAAAAAAAAAGTTCTATGAATCGTCTATTCAAAAATTTCTAGAATTTTTGTCGAGGGCGAATTCTGAATGAAAGAAAATTGGAAATAAATGTATATTGTGTCCCCAGAGAATATTTTCTTTAATGTCATTCAATTCCTGTGAGGCTCACACTCTTCCAAAAGAATCATTGCGTATATGGAATGATGAGTAGACCAGGAAACGTTTTGTAACCCGTAGGTAATAAATTCACTTCCTCCTCATTGAAGAACATATCTGGTTTTATTCTGAATAAGTGAATTTTTATCAGTTCTTGAACAACACTTGATAAATTTCGAACTGACTTGACCCAAAACACGTGCGACTTCATAGAAGTAACTCCATAGACATTGCCGAACAACTTGCGGAAACAATTTTCTCTCAAATTGAATACATCCAATTTGTAATGCGTTGAGATTTTTGTTCCACGCAATAGCAGAGGATACCTTTGACATCGAAATCGGCATACTATAAATACCCCGCGAGCCACCAAAAAGGTTTGTGGCAGGGGGAGCAAGCGCCAGTTGGGAAGGGTAAGCGATAAGGGAGGATATGGGAAAAATGTTTAGTATAAATCTATCAAATAACGTGTAAGTTCGTATGCATGCTAAAGTAAGGCTTTAATTAACCCAAGGGTTAATTCAACTAACAATTTAATTACTTGTCAGGCAAAATTAAGGGAAAAAAATGAACCATAACCATTTATACGAAATCTTCACTCCTTTATGCAATATATGTTTTCCTTTATATGATATGTATTTATACGATATATATGTATTCGTTCATTCATTTATACGATACATTCATTCGTTAATGTTAGCGATTTGCAAAAAAAACTGGTCGCAATTACATTTTTTAAGACATGCTCTTAGGAAGCTCGAGAAAAAGTCATGGTTTTAAGACGAAAATACTCGTAAATAATAGTATGCTCACCTAGTAATTTCTCGTTCGTTCCTCTCAATTTCTTTGGAATAAAATTCTTTAAACGTATTATATCGGTCTGTTATGCTAAATATTAGGAGATGGTATTTGAGTCCCTAAATACTTACCGGAGGACCCAATTCAATTCCTGGTGTGAATTTTGGGCACTCTCAGCTTCACCCAAGCTGTGTGATCTTTCGGATACCAAATCTGCCTGAGATACCTTTAGGCGGCAGAGGGAAAGGATTTGGTTCCCTTTATTACCTTGATGTGTGAGATTCAGATGCCGTAGGGCTTAGCATTTGGTGAATTCTATCCACACTTATCAAACGGACCTTAGGGTTGATAACTGAGGTTATAGTACTTAAAAGAATTGATAATCGTGGCTGTACGAAATTTTTTTTACCTTCAATGAGTTTGCACTTAAAAAATAATGGAAAAATACTGTTTCAGCCCGTGATGGTGTTAAGCCTTGAATACATTTCTTGGACTGCAGTGTAGATAGGGCTCCATTTAATGGCATTAATTTAAAGTTAGGAAAATGCTCCTCTCAGATACTCGGCACATCGAGGTGATTCATTAGTCGCGAAACCCCCGAATAAAGGTTTTTGGAAAAGGGATTAAGGAAAGGCTAATGCATCGATGAATACGTTCACGACAAGAAGGAGTGCTTGCGGGATTAAGGGAATTAACAACGAGACAAGGATTTATGAGTCCGATTGGCTGGAGAGAAACGAATAAGTAGTATCGAGCGTCCTCCTCAAGGGAAAAACTCGAGTAACTGAATCGTGCTGATGGAATCCTATCATTAAGGAATCGGCGAGAATGAGTTTCGCATCAATAACGTAAAATTAATTCTGCACACGCAGTCGTTTTGTGTACAATCCTTTATTTTATTATTAACAAAGAGATGAAAGAAAGCAAAGCGAAAATTCCACGCATTAGCGATGGGACAGTGACTAACGCCAAACAACTCTTCAGTTTCCAAATGAGCATTTGAAAGAGATGCTTAAAAAATAAAAGTTAGAACGCATCACTTCCATTTCCCCTCCGGTTATCCCCGATTATTAAAAAAATGTATTCGCATTGTCACTGAAAAAGAGAATTAGCCCTATATTTCATGGAATTAATGACGTTCCTAAAAAGTTAAAATGCCCAGAAAATTCGCTCCCGTTGCAGAACACGAGAAAATAAACATCAATGGAAATAATCATAGGTGGATAAGTTTGTTTGCAAAAAAATAAATGCTGCCTTTGAAATCAAAACCTTTCAGAATGAAAGAAAAACTGCATTGTATGAAGCAATTAACTAGCATGATAATGATTGCTAAGAGGCACAAAATTTAATTGAATGTGGGAACCTTTTCAGGTGAGTAGTTTTCCATCACGTTAAATACCCTAATGATGACTCGTTTCATGAACATAAAATATAAGGAAAAATAGTACACGTCCGTGGAATGTAAGCCTGGGTAATCTGTGTAGAAAGCGATTTAGAAAACGTTTTTTTTTAGAGCTAATAGTAGGAAATTCAGGTAACAGTCCACTGTTGTCTGTGTTAATACTAGTTTTCCCGATATCCCGGTTGAGATCGCTAAAACAGAACATGATAATAAAATATCTATGCAGTATTTTCATGACCCATAAAAGTTACGGTGTCACGTTCAGAGCACTATTTTGGGAGTCAAGGGAAAGGCAGCTCTAGTATTCCTACCACATGGGGGAGTATGGATATATGAATAGGAACAAGGATGGCAATGGAAGAATAAGTTGAGTATTCCACGATAAATTACCTAATTCCTCATAATATACGTTTGAACACCACAATTTAGGTAAATACACAGGAAAGTTTCTGCAGGGTGCAATGAGATATTACTTAGATAACACTATGTTTAGGAATAGATTTAAGAAAAGCGTCGTTAAGTCACCGGGAGAGGGGGCGGATCATTCTTTAATGTTACTGAATTTGATTGCCAAACCCAAGAGGATTAAACAGAAAATACTGATAAAAAAATGGAATATAGATGGACGGGAAAACATGCAAAGGTCCAAAGGCAGTTGGCAAAGCTCTGAGCGACAACAAGGGTATGAGAACAGTAGTAAAATGGTGGGAATGTATAAAATCTTGAATAAAGGAAGGCAAACATGAAAATAAGGCAAATCTACTCGTTGGGCCTAAGAATTTTATAAATGAGTAATGTATGACTCATTACTTGAATAGCATGAAAGGAAGCCAAAAAGATTTCAGCCTGCCGAAAAGATACACCCGGTCAAAAGGTAAGTCTCGGTAAACAACTAAAGCTATATAAAAAGAATGTAACTTCCATGCTCAGATCAGAAAAAACACGATTGCGAGGCACAAAAAACACGTAAAAGAAATGCAATCGAACGAGGCTTTCGATATAGACAACATAGCCGCAGAAACACTCAAAGGCTTAGGAAACGAAGGAGAAATAGTATTTCTTATAATAGTATTTTTAGCTCGGCAAGAAAACCAGCAAGACATGCGAATCTGCCGTACACAATGCTAACTAGTAAGAGAATACCTCTACGTTTCACTTGGTTTTGAAACTTGGTGTTATGAAACAAAAGGATAAGCGTAAGTAGAAGGATTTCAAGACGTACTATATATGTGGAGAATAATGGGAAAATTGGAAAGAAAAATAAATATATATTTGATATTTTAGTACCCTGCAAGTCACCGCTAGGGTGTGTGGCAGGGGGATATAAAAGTCACAGGCTTCGTAGAGAAGGAGAGAATGTTGTTGGAAAAAATGGAAATGCAGGTAAATTAGATGTAGGGCATTATTATTATGTAATCTAACGGTTAAGGTAGGTTTTTGGATGGACACAGCTGCCAAACAAATATTTTGTGACTCCTAAAAAAACACAAAATTCATCAACCTGCCCTACATCAAGTCCCTTCCATCCTTGAATTCCTTTCTCCCTTCATCCCATCCAACATCCCTAACCTGTTTCTTTCCTTTCCTCGTTTGACTAACATTCTCCCCTCAATTACAGTGTTCAACATCCCACTGCCGGTCAATACCCCCTTCATCCACTTTTCCTGCCTCCAAAGGATTTCTCCCAACTAACCCCTCTCTTCGCCCACCATACCAAGTACTTCGTCGTTTGTTTTTTTCTCGGTCCATTTCACTTTCTCCATTCTTCTCCACACCCACATTTCAAAAGCCTCCAATCTACGTCTATCCCCCTGCTTCAATGACCACGTTTCCGCGCCGCACATAGCTGCGCTCCATATCAAAGTTTTTACGAGTCTTTTCTTAACATCCTTACTCAACGTCCCTGTCATCAACTCCCTCCTCCTTGTGAAAGCCTCTTTGCCTAGCGCAATTCTTCTCAATAGCGCAATTCAGGGTATAATTAATCGAAATGTGAAATCACAAAGACTGGCGGAGTGAAGATTGATGGAAAAAAGTACGTTGAGGGAGAAGAAGCAAGTTGGAAAGAATGAATGAAGGGGGGAAAGTATACGAGTATGGCGTAGAAGAATGGGTACCGTGGTGCAGGAAGGGGCCACCGTCGTGTCAAGTGGTGTAGCCGTTGGTTTTCCTGACGCAGTAGTAATGATGTGTGCACATGTCCTTGGTCCTTCACTTCATCAAATAACCTTCGCTTAAGATTAAATTTCTATTGACCAAAATTTTGATTTTATTTATTTTTCCACAACAGATTAAAATACACTTATTGGTATACCGGACATAGGAGTGAAATATGGTAGGGAGTTCGTCAAAATAGGTTTATGGATAATAAGTCTTTAGTAATCCATAGCGACAAAAGGTTACAATTATTGCTGAGGGCATTAGAGATCCTGTGCGAAAAGTATGAGATGAAAATTGAAGTAAACAAAATGAAAGTCAAAACATTCTCGAGAAAGACAAAGGCTCAGTTGAAAACCCAAAGTGTTTTACCTAGGAAGTATTTTGGACCAAAATGGTAAAAGAGGTTGGGACATAAGAGATGAGGGACTTACGGTAGGGACAATGCCTAAGTACGTTAAAAATGGTTAGTAAAAATTCTAACATGGAGCGTGGCTTTGTAAAACTCTGGGATATGGCCTTAGACTCAACGCAATAAGTGTAGATTAGAAGCTTTTGAAATGTGATTGTAAACTAGAAAAAAAGAAATGAAGTGGTAAGGAATAAAGACCAACAAGGAAGTGCCTCAAATAGTACGGTTGGAGGAGAAATGTAATCTTGTGGGAGGAAGGCGGGAAGATGGATTCGAAGCATGTTGACTGTGGATAGGATGTTGAAGACTGATAGGGGGGAAAATGTTGGGCAGGCAAGTAACGGGCAAGAATAGGATGGGTATGTTGCATGGAGCGAAGGGAGGGACAAATAATGCAGAATTGAAGAAGGGCCTGATGTAGTGTCGAGCGTCAGATTGTGTTTTGCTAGGAAAGGTATAAAAATATATTGGTTTAGTCTTAGATATAGACTGCTATCGTAGTGTAATCGTGTTTTTCGAGTGTTAACTTTTTGTTTTGAGACCAGTCAAAGCTAAGTTGTATTTACAAGGTAGCGGAGATATTCAATATTTTCATTTATATACAAGTTAATTCGTTAGTTTAGTTTCACAAGGAAATTATTGACTGCGAGACAAAAGTTGGTGGCGACTTAACCTACAGTTAGCCGCTAGAATACTGCCGAAGTATACTAATCCACCATCAAATTCAACATTTTTCTTGTAAAACTACATAATTTATTAGCTTCTGTACAAACCAAAATCTTATATACCTCCACTAGATTGTGAATACAAATAAAGCAAGTTGATGGGCACTAACAAAATACACAACTATGCTCTTAAATTAGACTAATAGGCCACAAAAAAGCGTTAACTCCATGCAGCACATTACAATGGCTCATTATTTATCTCTACATACTTTCCTAGTCCCTTAATTCCAGGAAAGTCTTTAATGCGAACGAAAAATAATTCTTACAGAATGGACACCTTTAACATTCAGTTATTCATTCGGTGCGAAATATATTAGTCAATATCTGTGCATTTATATTCGGTTTCATTTGCTAATAAATTATGGTCGACGCAAACCGTGAGTAAAAATGAAGTCGCCATAAAAAAATGGTCATTGTCACAATTTAAAACATGGATTGTTATTTTTAAGTGACTAAATATTATTCTCAAAATATCTTGTGATTTTACCTAGCATAAAAATATTAAATGTTGCTTCCAAGTGTAACTACATCTAGCAGATGAAATGATGAAAAATCAAAATATAAGTCGCACGCTGTTGCTGAAAGAAAAGTATTGTACTGAATTAAGTTAACAAATATGAATTATAAAACAATATAGAACCAATGCATTAAGATCTGAAAGGAATAGATTGAAATAATACGTGGCAATTTCCGGTGATAAGACCCTTTAGAGAATGGCAAAGGGCCAAACGGCGTACGAGGATATTTATTGAGTATTAAGACTATATGTCAAGACAAGCCCCAGTCAAATATAATCCATGATGGAAGAATAACGACATTTCGAATTGACCACTCACCACTTATTTTCTGTTCCAACAACTAGAACCTTCTAAAAAAAACCCAGGAAAAGATTTATGGATTCCCGTAACTTCGACATCTTCGGCGATTTAGCGCCATAAATCCCAGTTCACATAAATCGCTGAGAGCCATTTTCAGATTCATTTCTCAATCAATGTTTGATGACGTGACCTTGGAATCATATCATAAGCATAATACCGGATAAAAATAGACAGAAAAATCGATGAAAAGTGATTGAAGACCACATGCATTGTCATAGTGGTTGTCATTGTCATAGTCATTGTCAGTGGTTGTTGGTTGAGCTACAGTCTAAATTTCTCGCCAACTTTCATACTAACTCAAACTGGTTTAAGGCGAGATGGCTCCACAGAGATTACACATAAATTACCACCCAGATTGTGGCGTTTGGATAAAACTAAGCATATCAATATATGGTAAAATTAGTAAAAGGGCGGAGATAAAGCTTGAATATTTTTTTATTTTAATTTTTTAAGGATTTTAATTAACTATATGACAATTCCCAGCAATAATTTTACTGTCAAAGTCAATTTTTTTCTGCTGCAGTAATTTCTGGTCGCCACTCTTTTACAACGAAATAAGCTGCGTTACACGTACTAGAAAGGGAATTGGCTTTGATGGAAAGGCGTTCGATATATTAGTACTATGTTAGATTATAAAAATAGACGCAACCAAAAATAGCCCAAGCTGGCTGCAAAGAATTCTCTTTACCATTTTTTAGAAATTAAATATTATTTTGCTTTTTTCAAATTTACAACACGAGGAAGGTGCCAACTCCTCACTGACAACTGCCATAAAATTGACTTGAGGTTTTCCTTGAGTTTTCATAAACCTCTTTTTATATTTTCTCTGCAAATACATGTTGAAAATCACAACTGACAATAGGCAGCCTTATCTTAAATGTAAAGAAAAGACTCGTCAAAACTTTGATATGGAGAATAGTTACTTAGGGCGCGGAAACGTGGTCAATGAAGCAGGAAGATAGACGTAGATTGGAGGCGTTTGAAATGTGGGTGTGGAGAAGAATGGAGAAGGTGAAATGAACAGAGAAGAAAACAAACGAGGAAGTACTTGGTATGGTGGCCGAAGAGAGGGGTTTGTTGAGAGCAATCCTATGGAGGCAGGAGAAGTGGATGAAGGGGGTATTGACCGGCAGCGGGATGTTGAAGACTGTGATAGAGGGGAGAATGTTAGGCAAATGAGGAAAGGGAAGAAACAGGATAGGGATGTTGGACGGGATGAAGGGAGGAAAGAAAGTACTGAGAGCTGAAGAGGGACCTGATGTAAAGTAGGATGATGTGTTTTGCTAGGGGTAACAAATTATTTAATTAGTAATTATGTCCATCCAAAAACCTACCTTAACCGGTAGATTACCAAATTTAAAAAAATCTTAAATTTGTGAAGGACACAGCTCACCCTGACTTATCACCCGCAACTTTATCGTACAGTCCGATACATTTACGGAATTCAGATACATCACCTTTCTTCCCTGCCTACGCCTACCTTGTACATTATATTAAATAATTGGAGCAAATTTTATCCAACAAATACCCTCTCGCGAAGGTTTAAATCCGTGAAACGTTCAAATTAATCTCAGCTGTGTTTTATACATATTATATTATTTACCTCATTATTGCTGGAGACCAAACGCGTGCCTTCTTCTTTCTCAATCCAAATTGATCATAACTCAAGCAATCATTACCCTCATCGCCATCCTTTTGTTGACGATCAAAACTTATTGCCCCATAGTCCTCAAATATGGACATATTTCCTTTATTGGGATGGGGAATATAACTGAGCCAATGAAGTCTTATGGTTGATTTCCCCTCTCTCCCTCCCACAACTCTGCCACTTCCCGATGCTCGTAAAAAGTTTTCTCTCATGTGTTCCTAAACCCTTAAATAGTTCCACGAAGAGATTAACTGTCCCCACAACATTGCTCGGTTTCATTTCCCTGAATGACATTTCTATCTTACTAACATTTATTCCTAAACCAAAAGGTCAAATGGGGAAACTGTCACAGAAAGCGTGAAGAAGACAGATCACCAACATAAGGTATTTCCAAACGTCTGCACCAAACATATTATTGAGCCGGGAAGGATTAGAAGAAGATGTCCGCAATATGAAACCAAAGTGGAACACACGGAAGAAATCCCAAAACAAACCAACGGACGACAACGCAACTTATTTATAAAACTGTTTTTTACAAGTCCAACACCTCGTAACCGATACCCAGCTCCCTTAACCCCTCTCTTCAAAGGTGGAAATTTGGAAGACCTTAGTAATTACAGACCAATTTCTTTTATATCCTACAAAATCTTAGAATGTGTCATTAAAGAGATAATAATGACCTTCCTTGACAGTAGAAACCCTTGCTGGTTACTCGCATCGTCATAACCTCCGCGCACCAATCGTGTCACGAAAAAAATGGAATCGACGTTCGACCAATGTTACGCGATTACTAATACTGTGCTAAACTGAAATAAAATCTCTTGAGGAGACTAACAAAATGATCCGTGAGGCGTACGGAGACTCTGCTCTGTTCTACTCACAAGTTTCGAGGTGGTTAAAGTCTTTAAGGAGGGCCGGGAAGAGGTTCACGAAGAACAACGCTCCGGGTGGTCGTCAACCAGCAAAAACGACAACAGTGTGGCTCGTGTTCGACAATTGTTGGACTCTGACCGTCGATTGAGTATCAAGATGGTTGCCAATGAACTGAACTTGTAGTTTAATGCTGGGTTTCACATTGTTCCTAAAGATTTAGCGATGAGAAAGAGTGTGCGCCAAGCTGGTGCCCAAGGTGTTTGCCACAACGCGCTACAAGCCCGCGAGTTCCTGGCCAAATACCAGGAGCCAACGCTGCCACTACCCCCGTATACTCCTGACATCGCCCCAGCAGACTTCTTTTTGTTCCCTCGGATTAAGGCAGCCCTGAAATGAACCCGTTTTTCGTCCATAGAAGAGATCCAATCAGACGTGAGGAATACCTTGCGAGAGGTCCCCGAAGACGCCTTCCTAAGGCACGCATCCGTCATGCCAAAGTCGCCCTAAAAAGTGTGTAGAGGCCCAAGGATAGTACTTTGAAGAATTTTAAGTGTTTGTGCAAATCTGTTCAATACTTTACTTAAAACAAAACAATTGCATTACTTTCGGAATTCACCCCGTATGTACTCTATTCACTGGTGGAAATGAAGAAGTTAAGTTTGATTTGAATAATGGGCTTCCCCTATTTGTTTTGAAAAGAGGAATGACAAAATAATGAAGTGAACAAAATAAATTTCTTAGAATGAGGAAAGTCTCCGTTTCGTTTTTGTAGGTCAAAGGAGAATGCAAGCCGAAGAGGTCACTCGTCAAATCTTAATTTCCAACGAAATTCACTCGAGCAAATTTTTCGGATAAGGCAAGCGAGAGCTACAGCTTAAGGAGGGTGTAAAATTAAATGGTATAAAAATACTTATTTTTGAGAAGCATATCTTTAAAAGGTTTTACTTCCGAAAAAACTTAATATGTTTAACAATATGGGCGCAAAACAAAAATACGAAATAAAACAATTTTTCAACTTCAAATCGCACATTTCATTTTCACCTAGAGGGCATATTTTTTAAGAATTTCTTACGGTTTAACGGCATTTTTTTCTCTTAACCTGTTTTCCTAAAATTTTCAGAGTTCTAAACCGTTAACTATCCACCTAACTAATGAAGACTAAGCATATAACCATCAATATTCCCGTGGGTCCAAAAATGGCCGATTTATTTGCAAGCTTAATGCAAGCTTTAACAAACAAAACGTTAATCTCGGCTATATTTATGTTCATATATCCAACGCATATCTCTTTTTTGTTAACTGTCAGCATTTATAACCCATTCATGGAGTCATTAAATATGGAACAGAGTTATGGAACAGATCTATAGACATCGTCAATAAATTCAGCCTATTTCTAAGGAGGGAAACGACCTAGCAAATAATATTGCTGCTCTTGATTGAATTCGTGTTGTGACGTACAGGGTTCGTCACAACACGAATTCAGTCACAGCCAGTTTTTAATACCAATATTTTTTTTAAGGGCACAAGATGAGCCACGTGTCTCTTTTTGCGGATATTGATGCATGGATGTGTGTGTATATGTACATAATTAATATATTTACAAATGCATACATATTTATATATTAATATAAAATATTTTATATACATATAACATAGACGTACAAAATTGAGGTCAACATGAGAACTCATTTTTTGTAGGATGCATGATCAATCAATTTTGGAAGTTTGTGATATATATATATATATATATATATATATATATATATATATATATATATATATATATATATATATATATAACACAAAGAAAATACACTCGCATATGTAGTTTTAACGTTCCGGAGGCACGGCCGTCATCATCAGAATCGGCCATGCCGTTCAAGCGTCAAAACTACTTCTGTGAGTGTCCTTTCTTTGCGTGTCTATGTTTTTAAAAGTCTGTATCAGTGCTTTTATATATTTCTGCGTCACCGAAGAGCGTTCTATTTAGAAGATGTATACGTATTTATGTATATGTGTGTGTATTCAATATATATATATATATATATATATATATATATATATATATATATATATATATACACACATATATACTAGTATATGTGTGTGTGGTTTGCTTATGCTTCTATGGATTGCGAGAAGAAAGAGGAAGTGGGCAAAGGAGTGAGGCACACTTTTCGGCCAGATTCCTCTGGGGCTGGTGTGGTAGGATGACTAAAAAAGATTGAGCAAAAACATTTCCCGCTTCAACCTCTCCTGCACCTTTTTTCCTGTCCTCTTTTCTCTTCTCTCTCTCTCCCTCTCCTTTTTCCATACCCCTTCAATGCCCCCTCCCCCTCTAGCAGTCCCCGCTGAATAAATGACGAGGCAGTGTTGTCGTGGACTTTAAAGGGGAGGTGTGCATCGCAAGGTTGCTAGGGAAACGAGGGTATAGATCGTTAAAAATGAGGCCTGGTGTGTGAGGAGGAGTAGGGAGAGGGGGTGGGGGTGGGACGGGATGGTGACGGGCAGTGAAGGGAAAGGGAGGGAAGTGCTTGTGGATGGAGGTGGGATTGAGGGGGGGGGAAGGGGTTTAGATTAAGGAAGCCGTGGAGGAAACGCCGGCTGCACTGCATGGCACATAACCCTGCTTGCATCGTCGTCACGACAACATGTGCCGAGACTAGGCGTTCCTTGGCCTCCCCTGCAATTATTAAAGGGTGAAGTGCTGCTGCAGTTTTCAACGATATTGCCGCGATGCTCTGCTCCGTACTTCCTTGCGCGAGAATATTTCTCGCATATTTAAGCGCGAAAGGTCCTTTCTCTCGCTGACTCTGTTCATTCGTTCCGTACTCATCTATTATTGTTTGTGAGAGGGGACAGATTTTTCGGTTAGGATGTAAATAAGGATGGAATCCGCACCCCCTTTTTCCTCCCTTCGAGGGTAAAGTGTTCGTTCTCTCATGAATAAATCACCCAAGCTTGATTAAAACTATTGTCCTCCACTCGTAAAAACTCTAGATTGACTAGATTGTTTGTTACAATTCCGCTGTGTTGTCTTTCGTGTTACTTTTGTTATTTTTTTACTTGAATCCGTCACCAAAGTCATAATGTCTCACTGAACTTGTTTCACTGCTCTCTCAGAAATGTTGGGTCCTCTTCTCATTTTTAAGTTGGGTGTTGCACCGAGTCTAGCAGCTGTCATCCCAGGAATTTCATTTGTACTTAGCATGACTTATTTCGAAAATCTTAATAGAAAGCCTCCTCCTCCTACTAATTATCCCTCTTTAAATGCAGTGTTCTTGAGCTTTATTTTCCTCTTTCTCTGATAACGGCAAAATTAAGATGATCCTAAAAACTCATAACTTTCATGTCCACTCCACGACCCAATTGCACATTAATAGGAAAAATGATTTTCCCACAAGCAGGAGTTTATCACTCTGCATCCATACTTTTCATACTGAACAGTGCACTTTTTACGGGGATCTCTACTGAAAACGCCTATTTTAGTGGTTTTAAGATGAAGATATACTATAAGCCGATAATTGTACGTGCATATAATAGTACCAATTTGGGTTTTTGGGAACTTCGACGGATTGGGTCGAAATTGACCCTATGAAACATAATGTGGTAATTTATTTTATCAAAATTGCGATGCGCGTAAGATAGTAGTGATAAACTTATAAATATATTTGCATATAGTTATTAAATATTACGGATTAAGGGAAGGGCTTTATTCAGAACAAATACTGGTCTTGCATTGTTATCAGTGGTTACATAATTTTAATTTTCTTTTTTAATCATAATTTTAAAAGTATATACTTACAGGGTCGCACCCAAAAGTGGTAGGACTGATTTTTTTTACAAGAATTTCATTGACGATATACTTACATCGACTTAATAATCTTCAAAGTATGCTCCTTGAGCTACTACACACTTAGTATAACGTTGCTCCCATTCCCCGTACGCCCGCTGTAAATTTTCTTTGTGGATGCCATTGATGACCCTCGTCGAAGCCTCTTGAACGGCCTTTATCGAGTCAAAACGTCGTTCCTTGAGCTGTCTTTTCATCAGGGAGAAGAAGAAGAAGTCCGGTTGTGCCAGATCGGGAAAATAGGGTGGGTGCGGCAACATGGCAACGCCGTATTTGGCCAGGAGCTGTCTGACGACGAGCGCGCCATGGCAGAATTTTCGGCACCATCTTGGCGCACACCTTGCGCATGGCCAAATCCTATGAAATAATGCGTTGGACGTTGGATACAGACAGACCCAACTGGTCTGCAATTTCTTCACTGGTTAAGCGTCGGTCTGTGTTCAGCAGTGTCCTCACTCTGTCCACATTCGTGTCGGTTCTTGCCGTCGACGGCCGTCCGGAGCGATGGTCGTCTTCAACGACCTCCCTACCCTCTTTAAACAACTTGTGCCACTCAAATACTGTGGAATGGCTTAAGGCAGTGTCCCCATAAGCCTGCTTGACCATATCGAGGGTCTCAGTTTCCGTCTTCCCGAGTTTCGCACAAAACTTCACGGAATAACGCTGCTCTAAATTCAGATTCATTTTGTTTTTCGACGCGGACAAAAAACTTGCTTCACTAAAAACGGTGTCCTCACTCAACGACAGCCCGCAGGTGACTGAGGTTGGTGTCGGTCTGTTGCTAAGAGCCCCCTCCACCTTACCCTGCCAAGCAGACCCCCCTCTACCGCTCCGTTCGCGCCAGAGAAAATCAGTCCTACCACTTTTGGGTGCCTCCCTGTATATACTATATACACTTGAAAGTGCTCAAAGACGTTACAACTCTTTTTCGTCAGCGGGAATCGTTGTCCTTGGTGCAGCTGAAAGGAAGTTTTTCTCAACTCTCGACTTTTATATTTGATTTCGATACATATTAGATGACTGTCACATGCACCATACAGAAATCACGCCTTAGAAGCTATCATAACACGCAGAAGTAGTGTTTGGGGGGTAAATCAATATACTAGTATGTCAGATGTTCTGTCATCTGGCCAGGATCATTAATCTGAAATTTTCCTAATATTATTGATATCATAGCTGATAAACCACCCTAAAATCTGGCCACGAGAATCGCATTAAAAGCTTTATAAAATACCAGTCTGTTGAGCTAAAGACTCATGCCCTTTAAGAAAGCCTTATCCTCGTATTTTAGTTTGCAAGCGCTCGAAGCGCTTTGCTGTGGCCTCCCTACATGGTTACTATTTTCTCAATGGTATTTTACTAGTGGGTCAACTAATGTCCAGAGTAGAACCATTTTGTTTCGATCATTTGTACATGTAGCGTAATTATGCAGCATAATTATTTTAGGGCTTCCTCTAAAAGTTTTATTGCATAGGTCATATTTCCCAGTTCCTGAAATGATATTTATATATCGTGAAATATTAATGTATTCTATGATGCATCGAATTTTAAGTGATAGCATGGAAGTCCGCTTCATTGTTCCATCAATAAAGATCGAAATGATCTTCCGCCATTATCATGTATGCTAGAAATAAAAAAATGTTGAGAGTCCCTAATTACTAATATTTAATATAATCAAATTCGGTTAGATTTACATGACAGCGCTCCTTCGTGAACATTCCAACAACAAATGAGTAAGTGTATTTTTCAATAATCATTCTCCGAAGTGACGGCGACGGTTTAAGCACATTAAAAAAATATAGCACACATAATATTAAGCATATATTTATGATCCAGTTTTTAATTTGTTAGAATTTGACTCCTAACGTGTATCTAACATTTCACGATCTTAAAGAGTAATTTGATCCTGGGCGAAAAAATTTGTGGCTACTCCGGGATGATTACTGGGTTTATTTTTTTCTTTTGCTTCTGGTAGTAATAACTGTGATGATAAAAGCTTTGCGAACATCTTCAAGGCTTTAATTACTGCGTACTTCCTGCTGGCATTTTGAAATGAATCTAGGAATGTACAAAATGGAGACGGAGTTGGAACGTGATAATTTGTAATGAGCCACCGCATATGCATACATCAACACTTCATCACAATACGACCTTCACATCAAAACTGCTCAGATTGAAAGGTTCCCCTTTCAAAGCAGAATGAAAGCCTGAAAAAAGAATAATTCCAACGGAACTTGATGCCATAGGGAATACAATGAGCTTTAATCCTCCTGGAAAATTCACTTCCTCCGAAAGTGATTGCAGAACTTTGAATTTGAAGAGCATAGAGTGGGAAATTGGGAGTATAATTAACAACAATGGTGTAATTTTTTTAATTATTTGCAAATTCCTTTCATTACTCTAAAGAGGAATATGTACATATGTGTATAAAACCTTAAAAAAAAGCAAAGTGGTCAATTCCAAATCTAAAGTTTTTTTAGGTGAGATGTTTAAGACGGTTGATCAATAGTTTTTTCAAATAGATGTTTGGCCTATTAGGAAAATATGTTGGCAGTGAATAAACTTTTAATATAATTTTTCACATCATAAAAACCAGAAACATGATGAAAATAAGGAAAAACCTTAACATGTCGTACGTACACTTTTGTTTCAATAAAAATTTTAAAATAATGGTACTATCAGTCAGAATTCAATAAATTTTCGGAGTTATCCCTATGATTAAAAGGAATCTAGTGACCTTGAGTGCATTAGTACGGGATGACAATGGCAGGTAAAAGATCTCGAGGTAAAAGATCATCAGCAGGAGGAATGTGGATGCGTCTTTTTCAAGCACGAAGTCATCTAGTCTACACTCTTAAATAATGCTGCAACTTTTTAAGCTCTAAAAAGTGATTTCATTTTAATTATATATCTTATTTGGAGGGAAAAAGTCATCACTGGTATGTACAGGGTTCGTCCGGAAGATAAGTGTACTGAGCTCAAGAAAAAAATTATTACACTTTTACATATCTTAAGCTAATATTCCTCAAAATAGGACCCTTGTGAGTCGATACACTTGTTCCAGCGGCGTTCCCATTCCTGGAACGCTCCCGCGAAGGCATCATCGGGAACCTCTCGAAGACTCGTCGTCGACCTCTTCTCTGCCCTCCACGAACATCTTGTGCCACCGAAAGATCATGTTTCTGGACATGGCTGACTCCCCGTAAGCCTGGTTAGTCATACCGACAGTTTCGGAAGACGATTTCCCAAGCTTTACCGCAAATTTGATGGAATAACGTTGCTCCAAAAACTTCGGCATCGCGTTCCGTGACGTGGGTCGAGCGTGGAGGTTCGCGTTAACAGAGCTCCTCACTACACCACAGCTCAGAGCCGATTGCCTTTTTCAGCGTCGCTTGCCAACATACCCCCCTCCAATCGCAGCCCGTCAGAGCGGTGCTGGGCGCGCCTGGAGCGGTGGGAAAAAATCAGTACACTTATTTTCCGGACGAACCCTGTATCAACGACTGCAGCAGAAGTATTGTCATGCTCTACAGTTGATTCAATTTTAATTTTTATTCTCAGCCATATTTCAAATTATTTTATCAATATTGTTCTAGACTAGGCTAGACTTAGTTCAAATCAAACTACAGAAAATTATTTAGAATTATTTCTTGAATGTTTCTTGAAAAGGATTCTTATCATCCAGCTTAATTCCCCAACACATAAATTGCACGTCGTTTTTGTAAATAACCACGTACTTACAAAAATTCTGGTGTATATGCCTTAGAAATACTTTTAAAGATGATTCCTTACGAAGGAATTAAAAATTTCCTCACAAATTTTTTTTGTATTCATTAATTAACTTCTTGAAGTAAGATTTTGATATTCTATCCATTTTTTTCAACGTTGAAACTAGAAATACCAGTACCTGTATACATCATAGAGTTGGCATAGATATTCCTTATTTTCGTCAAACATCTGTATTTAAATCTTGAACTAAATTAAAATACAAAGGTAGGATGTCATTTTTGGTTGCTTTATAATTAAGAAATAAAATGATATCACGATGGCGTTTAAAGCTATATGTATGTATGGGGCCATGTAGGCATGGGGATAAAATGTCGCTTTCTACATTGAATAGCTTTAAAGTATATCAAGGTCAAAAATCTCGTTTATATCTACTTAGGTATTAATTGTCGCAAATAATGGATAAAATAATAAGTAAAATATGAGTAAATTCGCCGGCAATTAAAGTTGTGAAGTTTCTCTTCCAATCGTCTACCTAGAAAGTACCAGAGAATATTCACCGTATTTTACTCGTAATTTTCCTTTAACGATGCCCTTTATCAAAAAGGTCTGCTTAATTTAGGAAGCAAGCATGAACTTTATTGGCTAAATATCAAAAGGCAAAATTAAAAAAAAAATGATCTCAACAAAGCCGTGTGATATGTTGCTCCCTAGTGTTTTCATTCAGGCAGCTAGAAAAGTGATCCTGTACAAATATTGATACTCCATCATCTCTATTTGAGAATTGGGGCGCATGGGTCGAAATAAAATTACTGAAACCAAATCATATGAGCTTATGCATGCATTAAGAAACACATTGGTGTCAATAAATTTCGGATGACTTGAGATCTCTTTCATGTTTGAAAGTTCATTTCCAGAGCGTTGGCCATCATTAATTAAGTAGGGTAGACTCACTTCTTGTCATTGAAGCAGGAGGATAGACGTAGATTGGAGGTTTTGAAATGTGGGTGTGAAGAAGACAGGAGAAGGTGAAATGGACAGAGAAGAAAACAAATGAGGAAGTACTTGGTATGGTGGGCGAAGAGAGGGGTTTGTTGGGAGAAATCCTATGGAGGCAGGAAAAGTGGATGAAGGGGGTGTTGATCGGCAGTGGGATGTTGAAGACTGTGAAGGAGGGGAGAATGTTAGGCAAACGAGGAAAGGGAAGGAACAGGATAGGGATGTTGGACGGGATGAAGGGAGGAAGAAACTACTCTGAGATGAAGAGGGACCTGATATAGAGTAGGATGATGGATTTTGTGTTTTGTTAGGAGTAATAAAATGTTTCTTTGGTAGTTGTGTCCATCCAAAAACCTACCTTAACCGGTAGATTACCTTAAAAAAAGACTCACTTCCACTCGGCTTTGACGAATAATTAACAACTTGTCGAAATGTATTCAATCGCATGATTCCTTATTAAGATGCAAAAGTTCTGAACACAAATATTAAATATCTAACGTCACAGGTTTGCGTAGTTTGTAAAAAAGTTTCGGAAAAATAGATTTATTTCAGATGTTGCTACAATGATTCAATACTATTCCTTAAACGTTCACACACTATTGGCAGCGGCTTTTCCTCTACTGGCAGGTGGATTCGTGAAGGTCCTTAAGGGTACGCGTGCAAGCTTCGTTGACGGCACTTAGGGTCTAATGGTGGTGTTCTTTGAGTGAGGATTTCCCTTTTGGAAAAATAAAATAGTCCGCTGGTGCCAAGTCAGGACTGTAAGGGGGTTGGGGAATCGTCACGATAACGTTTCAGCAGGTCTTCGCTAGCAGGCACTTCTCTGGGTCGTCTGTCAAGATCTTCGGTACAAGTTTTTCGCAGATCTTTCGCACTGTCAAATTTTCAGTTATAATCGTGTGCAATGACATCTTGTCAATGGAAATACGATTTGCAATCATGGGCATACTTAACCTACGGCCTTAATTCAGCACTGCATGCACACGTCGGGAAAAAATTGTTACCGATAATTTTTATACATACCTTGTTACAAAGAAAAGTTTTCTTGTTATAAAGAAAATGAATTCAAGGGGAATACGGTACAAGCGAAAAGGGATGCTGCGTTTTTAACTAAACAAAACACATCCGGAAGGGTTTTGATACGAGTTCAAGGTATTACAGAAATGTTTTGAGAATGACGGTCAAAGTTAAATTTAGCGATACGCTGGAGAAGATATATCTTTACTTACCAATGTTTCATTTAACCATCATATTTGCGCAATATGCGTCTTTAAACTTATGATTTTAATCATTGAAAAGAAAACGGAAGTAAGGAATTTTCGTAAGACGTAATTTCCAAATTAAAAGGGAAAGGCGCAAATATTGTAGTAATTCTATCGCGTATGCACTTTTTTTCCTATGTAAGACTTTGGTTTTGACATTCAGCAAAAATAATTAATAGGGGGAGGGGGATAATAAGAGAAAGTTATGACTGGTGAGGGGTGTCTTCCAAAAATAAAGTATTCTACAGGAAAAAGTACATTCACAGTGTACGTTGTGAAAGATAAATGATTAATCAATAAATTGATGTCAAAAAATTTATGAGTTGGATTATTCTGAGATCTATGGCGACTGGCTGAGTTTCACTTAAAATATAATTTGCACTCAATTTTTAGTTTAATGGTTCTTCGAACTGGAGAGGCTGATGGTTTAAAATTTATCAAAAGGGCGACAGCAATGAATTAGATAATGACGAGGGAACAAATTTTTCAAAACACTCTCATTTAAAAGAAGTGACACCAAGAGAATTGAGATGCTTCTTAAGAACTCCTTCTCCAACAATAATCAGAATCCCTCATCCCTTTCTCTGAGGCGAAAGTGCGACCGCGTATAGTTTTGATGTGAGGGATGGAGTCTGAAAGAGGTGGGTGTTAGGGGACGGGAGAGGCAAGGGTTGAAGGCGAGAAAGAATCCGCGAGAAAAGAAGACATTAGTGGACGGGAAAAGGTCTGCGGAGGAGATAAGGCAGGAGATATGGGGGAGGCGTATTTATGTCCACACTTCTGGGAGGTTTAAAGGGGCATAAAAAATACGATTTAAGGGAGAGAAAAAAATAAAGGAACCGGGACCATGTGGGACGAAACCTTGGGAGCATCACGCCCCTCGTATCATTTTTTTCCAACCCTCTTAAAATAGTGAAGGGACTAAAACAAGTATTGTCCACGCAGTAGTGCGGAAAATCCGCAATATACTATTCCCGCTCCGTACGTGACTTTTTCTTTAGTTCTTTATGTTTTTAAGCGGATTTGCCTCAAATTTATGTCAGTCTTAACCTCTCGAGAAGGAGTGGAAATTTGCGATAATGAGTGAATATTTCAGGTGGTGAAGTATCGCGTATGCTGCAGGAGACTTTTAATCATTGTTTTTTTTAAATCCACACAGGAGGATAAAATTGAGGGAGATCTTTTAGATGGGCTGGAAAATGAATCTGAGTGGCATGAAAAAATATATAACCCTTTTTGAAATAGAAGCGATATCCGAGATTGTATCCGAGTTTTCTTGCGGGATCGTTAAGCATTATGAAAACTTAAATTCAGCCATTTGCGGGCGCGATGCATTTAGTACTCGTAGAATTAAAAGCTTCGCTAGACTTATCTCGAAGGCCTATTTGGTTTTTATTGGCCCGAAATCATTTCATTCCATTTTCAAATATATAGCTTGAGGCTAAGCCAAAGGGTAGAAACTAGATGATAATGACATTAATGCGGTCTGTGACTATCTAGTTAGTAGTCACTATGCTCCCTTAATTTAACAGGGAGAAAAATATCTGAGAATGTTCCATTAAAACAGTAATTGTGGGAGATTAAAGTACAACGCACTTAATATCACCGCAGTATAAAATTATTTCTTATACTTATAAGTTTTAATAAATTATGATTTTTAATCCATTTCCATTGTCAGTTATATTGTATGGATATGTTTTTAAGGCATGAAAACATTTCCCAATCCACGTTCTAAGTTTCATTGTGTGCAATAATTAGTATATATTAATATATTTTTCAATTTTACGCCTATTAATTACAGTGTGCCTTTCCAGCTTTAATTTTCAAGGTCATCAATAAGATAATGAAGAGTAAGTATATTTCTTGTACTGAGAAAATAAGCAGTTTGGGTTCAAGAAGGGGAGAGACAAGCCTCATACTATTTCAGTAAAAAGGTCAATAATAAGACGTCTAGGCGTAAATAGGAAGCTTTTTAAATGTGGAGAAGGATAGAGAAGGATAAGTGGACAGTAAGGAAAACAAATAAGGAAGTGATAGAAAGGGTGGGGTAGAATAGGGGATTGCAAGGAGAAATGAAAAAGAAGCAGGAAATAATATTTAGAATAACAATGGAAAGCATATTGATGAGCGATGGCATTTTGAATACAGTGTTAGAGGTAGGATTGTGTGGCAAACGAGGGGGGCAGAAATAGGATAGGGATGTAGGAGGGAATGAAAGTAGGAAAGAAGTATGCAGAATTGAAGAGGGACTTGGTGGTAAAGGATGATGTGCTCTATTAGGAGAGTCACGGGAATTGTTTTTGCACCCTTTTTTAGATAGCTTCCATCCAAAACTTACCCTAAACGGTAGATCACCATTATTAATACATTATTGCACATGGTTTACTTGGTTACTGATGGATAATATGCGTCATGTAATATGCACAATTACAACTATTCTAAAGGAAATTTATAGAACACCACTTTCGATTCAATGACTCTTTTGGAATGTATATGTATGCCCTATTTTTGAATTGGTATATAGGAAACTTCTGATACAGATATGCTCAAACATTTCATGGTGTGGGAGTTTTAAAAAATGCTTCTTAACAGATGAAAGCTTTCATAACAGTCGATGACTGAATGTATTCCCGTTACGACTTGATGTTAGGACGACGGTGCCTATGATTTATACTGTACACACATAGTAGATGTCAAAGCAAACACAGTTGATGTATTTAGAGCAGGATAATTTTAGATTTTACTCAGGTTTTGCTTTTATCCTGACAGAAATACCTAAATCATCTTTATGACGACATTCAGAGAGAATTTCATGAGTTATGAAATTGGCATCCATCATTCTACTAGTTACAACATTCCTGTTTTCCGATAGTAAAGATCAAATTAGAAAATACATATTTCACGGTTTTTACGTAATTTCAAATTTGATTAGAATTTTCAGGATCAATGTTAATATTTCTAATGGGGTTATGCATTTCCATTAACTATCTCAATGATACTATCCCCATTAAGTATTGTGAGTGATGGTAAAGAAACAAATGGCATATTTCAGCAACGAAAAACTGTGTTCAGGATTTTTATACTAGAAGTGAAAATGCTAAAAGTGTTTTTAATTTTTAAGTCGTTGGAATGCCCATTTGAAAACATTATCTCCCTTACATATGTGCACAAAATATTCGGAATCAATTTTAAATGAAATAGTTAAAATTAGTTATGACATTATTCAATTTTAATAATGTATATAAATGGTATACTGCTTCTATGTCGCCGGTAAAAATACATAGATAAAAATTGACTTTGTAAAAGGAACAATTAGATGATAAAGGCTAGTCGGGTCTTCCACCGGGTCAGTTCCCCCGTCGATGACGACATCAAGGGAGGAACTGACCCGGTGGAAGTGGCGGGTAGCCTTTTCCACAGCAATTCGCTGGGAAACTACAAGATCATAATTAATAACTAGAAGAAATTTGTACGCTAAAAGATATATTAAAAAATGAACTTTAGGGAGGTGACGTCAGGGACCTAAATTTTAAAGATTAAGAATTTATTTGTCATAACACAATATATGCATAGTAACTTGAAGATCTGTACTTTTTAGGAACTTGAACGTTTAGGACAGAGGGTAAGCAAAAATATGAAGCTTCAAGAATCGAGGAAACTTGGACGAAATGAAAGGCAAACTGTTAAGTGTACCTTAGGGAATGAAAGAGGATGTCCGGAAGAAATTCCAAAAAGGTAGGAAAAGTGAACGAAAGAAATATTTAGAGGTAAAGGATGCTTAAGGCATATTGGAGATAGAATGAACAATTTTGGGTAAGCGAGGTAGAGGGAGGATAATTACGTATGTAGACAGCATCAGTGAAGTATCTAAAGCTAAAAAATGGCTTATTATCATTGCCAGCGATTAGGCAACTTATTGGTAAGTCAATTATTACCTGGAGCCACTAAATGTATAATAAAATGCTTACACTGCTTAATTTATACTCTGTACATGTCAAAAGTCTACTACTAATTGGTAAACAGTGATTAATACATGTGTATGGTATAAATGGAACCAGTGAAAAAATATAAATAGCAAAAATGTATGTATATACTGCCATTGTACTGCGTGAAATGTGTCGGATAACACAAAATACGGCATTGAAACCATCTTTAGACTGCCTAGGGTACGGAATAGTTTTGTACGATTTCGGTTGCGTACCAGAATTACAGTACAGTAACCTGAGCCATTCATTCTGCGCGATGAATTAAAACTCTATGAGCCTTCGAACAACGGATAAATTACACTTCACGTGTTTATGTTTGATTGGCGGTAAGTTGAGATAAAACAGCCCAGACAATGATCTCGCAACGTAGTTAAATGCACGGCGCTAATTAACTGAAAGAGTCTGTAGACATAATGGATTCTATTTCGATCCGTACAAGTATATCATAGATTTGTTTGGATTCAAATAGGATCTACTGAAAATACCTTATACTGGAATTCATTTGTGACACTTGTTTTCAAAATTCTGGACTCATTGATCTATTTCATTTAATCGTGACCCGTCAGGAAAAACATGCAATCGCCGATACAATATAAGTTGGCCTTAAAATTCGTCATTTTCAAAATAAATTCTTCTTCTGTAACAATAAATGGAAAAGAATGGATATATTTTCAAAATAGTAGCAACTAATTTTTTTCTATTTTCGGTCACCCCCAAAAAGAGAAATTTGCTAGTTAGACACACTGCTATCTATTATCCAGAATTTCCGAGCAGAAAAATGTTTTTGAATTTAAGAAAAAAAAATTTGATTTTCATTGCATTTGAGCAATTTTTCTTAAGACAAAAGGGTAAAATTATTTCTTACTCTAAAATAAAGTAGATAATAATCAAAATAATTAATTACTGTATCAATAACGCAGTTAAAACAAAGAAAAAAACGCCTAATATTGCTAACTTTTAAATAAGCTTTAAGGTAATTTGGTAACAGGAAAAACAGAGAATAAATGTGCTGATTCTTTCTTGTAAGACCTAGGTGGTAAAACTATTGGAAAATACTGTTTTCTATGTTTTATGCATTTAGCATTGGTTGTTAGAGCATTGTCAGTGCTAGCGTAGATCTATCATCCATCAAGACATAATCAACCAAAATTTAGGATATGGTCGGCGAGAGTTAATCTTTAGAGCGTGTAAAATACAAACATTCAGGGCATGGCGAAATTACCTTCCCTTTCACAATATCGTCGTTTGATATTCCATAGAACTTAACTAACAAAATTCACTCTCTCTCTGAGGTTTTCAAAGAAATAATTCGAATCCGTGTGGTCAATAACTGCACGCTACACTCAATAGAGACTTTTAACATAAAACCAAACAAATGAAACAGGTTTTTCTTAAGAAATTTAATTCCCATATGTGAACATGGAATGATCACTTAACCATGCTTAAATACTTCAAATACTAAACTCACTCGGTTTTCACTAATACTAACTGAATAACGATACAACTATAAATAATAAAACTATATAAATTTTTGCTGCAACTATAAATAATTGCAGCAAAAATATTCATACGCCTGACTTAATAGATCATGTATTTCACGTCCCTAAAATAGCTCGAGGACATTAGAAAACCAATGCTTTTCTGAGCACAAAATTCAACGTTGCGCCGATTTGAGAGTTGCTTGTCTGCTTTTTAAAAAGAGCACAAAAGTTCAGGTGCACATTCTCTATAGTTTCTGCAATCAAATATTATTAAAATTTCACTTAAACCTAATATTAAAAAATATATAAATACATCATAATCATATAGAGTAATGCCAAAAACAGTACAACTAACTCATTAATAACAGGTTTGAAGATAAAACGCTATTGCTAATTATTCATTTAAAAAATAAGAACTAAACCACGAGCTGCAAACGCAATAGGCGAACACCGTGAGTATTTCTTTGCGAAGCGAGTAAATGCTACTGAACTGTGTTCCACTTTCCTCATTTTCGCCACCATAAAGGAGAGATGAGTGAGAAATACCACATAAGCAAAGCAGACATACAACCCATACCGATTCATTCTAAAGGTAAGTAATTAAAATTGTTTCGCTGAATTCGGCGTCGAGAGCATAGCCCGAAGCCATTCAAAAGACTACCGTGTTAACCAGCGTTTCCCGCGGGTCGTTTGTTTTTTCAAGTTTTCATAAATGTTAATGTTTCTCATTTAACAAAGTCACAGCAGCAAACAGCCGTTAACGGAGCAATAAATTATTTTTAAAAAAGCTAAAGAGACGTTAATTTAAAGAAAAAAATTTAGCTGATGAAAGGAAACAATATGGCTGCTATAAATTGCGAAAAATACGACTATCACTTTGGAGTCCTCACGGTTCACCACACGCTAACGTGGTTTAAACTCTGAAAAGAGCTTCACGATCTTATATATTTTTCCCATAAAAATAATAAGTCAAAATTATATTGATTCGTAGTATTTTCCACTGAAGAATTATGATGTAAAGTTTAAGTCTGCAAAAACGGGTGAGGTTAAAAAGCATAGCGCTGGTCGATCTGGGCAGGTCTCATTTAGTTAACGACCCAGAAATGAATTGCTGGCGGGAATTCAAGACAGACGTGAATCTAAGTAAAGTAAACTTTTCACAAGCTGATATTTTCTGTGCAATCAAAATGCGCTAATATTTTGATATTCCTATAGCCTAAATTAAACACGATGAGATCTTTGATAATTTGTAATTTTTAGCAAATTGGAATTGAATTCCTTAAAATATTTTATGGGTATTGATGCCGGATTGCAGATTCTCCAAAGTGACATGCTATACCTCCCACATGTCCATGTTAGACCGGTTGAGAATTATGAAAAGTTGTATAACACGTAATGTTGAAGATCAATGAGATTAAATGTAAAAAGAAATATTACGAGTATTACTCGAAATACGAAATATTACTCGTAGGTATGAACTTAGACGGATTTAGTGAAAAATATGATTTCAGGAAGAAGACGGAATGAGAAATTAATACATCATGAAGCAATTTCATGTTAAAGAGATGAAGAAACAGTCTTATTGTAATTTATTGATACCATTTACCCGTTCCTGTACCCTAATATGCAGCCTATGTGTATTGGAGTGTTCTGAAAAACTGTATTTATTGCCTTATCAGGATTCTGACGGCTGAAATTTCAGTTGAAAGTTGGAATTTTGTGAATTTGAGTTAGTATTCAAAGTATATATGCTTTCGTTATAATTAACGTTAAAACAGATTTATTTCATTAACAAAACAGGCATTTTTCCTAGGAAAATGAAACAAATCTGCAAAATAAAACAAACTTCGAAATTACGGATATCATTACGGACAAAATTACGGCCCGTTGGTGAGAATAAATTATCAAAACGCATGTAAACACAAGAAACAGGAATACATCAAAAAAATTTCTGCTCGCTCTGAAATGTAATGATTGTCGCGAAAGCTGAATCATCAAGTCAAAAAAAAAACATTCTAAAAGGAAAATTACATCGCGGTCAATAAAGCGAAATGAATTAAAAAGGAGACGTGAGATCATTTACAGTTCTGTGAAAAGATTGCAGAGGTAAAAAGCATTCCTCTAAGCGAATTTGATGGATGACGAAAAAACCCTTATAAGATAATTAAGCATAAAAAAAATTTCCACTCCGGTGAAAGGCCATATATGCTTTTGGATGGCGTATAGCAGAAATCGGATTCAATATTTTCGGAATACCTTGGGAGCAGGAGAACTTGCAAAGAGAGAGACAGAGAGAGAGAGAGGGAGTGGTTCAACGACGACCTTGAGAACCGTTATGATTGGAGACGTATTATTTCGTTCTCCAGTGGGGAGAGAATTGAGAAACAGGCAACTCGAAGTTAAAAAGGAAGGCCCTTTCACTTTTGCACCGCAGAAGGGCAAGGTGATGAACGCAACGGTTAAAGGGAGAATGAGAGAGAACAATTTAGAGGTTGAAAGCATTGCATACACGAGATCATAGCCAAAAAGAAATCAGGAGAGAAGGGAGAATGTAACGAGTTTCCTCCAAACCACAGGAAAGCGCAAGTTCTGCAAATGAACACAGAATTGCGAAACAAGGAATGGGGAAGACTAATACTTGTCAAGTTGATAAAATAGCAAATGAAACTATTTTGAGGGGGCTCTAGGACTCTTAATAGGATCTACTATCTTAGCTTCACTATTTCCATTCAAAAATTGGACTGTTTTAATCTAACCTTGGTGAGAACGTTTGGCAGAGTATATGACTTATTTTCGTTGTGAAAATGAAAACTTAACTGAGTCGAGGAAAAATAAACATTTCCAACGTTGAGAAAATCCTTCAGGCTATTCCATAGTTCAATTATTCCTTCTAGTCTAATCTCCCGGGTGAACAATTATAAATTCAATGGCTGCACTGTTATCCGATAGTGCACTAGCATCAAAACCTACTATAATCGGTAGATTACCTATACTAATAACCTAATATTCAATTAAAACAAATGATTATTGTATGCCAAGCGTTCTAGATGCGATTCGGGCAGCCTATATTCGAATTTCCTAATCTACAAAACCTGCGGGTTCTGGCGGAAAACAGCTTGCGAAGATATCAGAGGTCACATGGACGATTTCTAAATAAACGGTTTATTACCATCAGTTGGCCATTATGGCGAGTAAACAACGATTCGTTAAAACTGATTACGAATGGATATTCCTCAAAATAAAAATTGAGAACTATTACAGAAACATGAAGGTTTATATGCAGAAATACCAAGGTAATAGGTATGGAAAATATTTAAAAAACTTTGCTTTATGCTATCACAATTTAAATGACACATGGAAATAGCAGCCGTGATTGCATATAGGAAACCGTTCTTCCATTCAACATCTCGTCGTTGAGACGGAAATAATCGAAATAAGAAAAAATGTTCACACACAAATGGTAGCACACGTTTGACTCAGGATTAAAATTTCAATTCATCCACTTCAATGAGACGAGATTAAACCGTCACATTTTTCTCTAGCTATTATAATTATTATAATATATTTTTAGAATGAGTATTTTTTGGTATCTTGCAAGACACGACTAGGGTGTGTGGCAGGGGGTTTATACACACCAGCCTAATTTTGACCCGAATATATTTCCCCCTAGAGTGTCAGCCAACGTTATTTTGATCCCTTATCGTTCGTGGGAAAAATGGCATCTTCAATCGATTTGTTCTACATCTATCTCGCTTTATTGGCATGATATCGCATGCCGTAGTACGATGGGGCTAATGATACACTTTCAGCATTATCACTAGAGACACATCCTTCCAATTTATGCGAGAGTGAGTGATTCTCAGCCTAATAATCTCAGCCTAATCTCCTCTAATAATTCTGATACGCCACTCAGTTAGTCATTACAGGGTTTTACACATCCATCTCCTCTAAGATTCATGCTAGTGCAGCATGTTCTAAATAAGACCTTACCAGCGAAAGATAATATTTCTCTTCAAACTTTTAATCACATTTATGGATAAATCTTCTAATAAATCCTAATTTTTTGTTAGCTTGTCAACTAATTTCCATTTTCACCCAGAGAAAAATTTCTTTTTCCAAAAATTTATCGGTACACATTTTTGAAGTTTAATTCTAAATGCAAAGTGTCGCAGTTGTGTTTGCAAACGTATGATTTACGCCGACAGCTGAATTAGACGCTTCGTGTATTGTAAATGGCTCATGCTAAATTCGATAGTCTCGTTTTTTTCTTAAAAAGTGCATCATTTATAATTTTAATCATTGTTAAAGTGCATCATCTCGTTTTTTCGAGATTAGTGTTCAGTTTATGCTTGGCCTAATCGAATCGCATTTTTCCAAAGAATCTGTAAAAATTGGGTATCCACCACGACACTGTGACAAGGACACTGCCCACGTACGTAAAAATGCCTCTAATACGAATTGAATCCAGTAAGATCTGTGCGGAAAAATGGAGAAACCGCGCACAGCCGCTACTATGTGATATAAAACTTTATTTCAAACGAGCACAAACAGACTAAATGTAATAAAACACTTCATTTATTTATTTCAGCTACTGCATTCGTGACTGTAAGTTTGCTTATAAAAGCCATTCCTTCATGAGCTATCATGCTAGAGACGAGGTGTCTGAGAGGAAATGTTTTCTCATTTATACTGAATTCAATTATCGTATACAATTATTTAGAGGAACAAAGAAGTTTGCAATGTAATACGCTCCGCAAAAAAAGAAAAAATAGGAAAGCAGTCGAAAATTACGGGCATTGAAATATTATTTTACGTGTCGGCAACATGAGGCCATAACGAACTTCTCCCAGAATTAAAGAGAATACGTGGTTAGGGCCGGTATTTTTTCTGATGTAACCTCCATGATACCCAATCTATTTGATGATTACTTTTCAGGAAAATCTTTGACTTAAAACCCCAACATCATTGGTGGGTGTATGCATATATGGGGTAATATTGATGGTCCTAATATGAAGGCACACTGATTAAGAAAGTTGTACAAATCCGCATGGGATTTAATCACCAATTATTCCTACTTACTTCCTTCCGTTTTACAATTTAATTGGTTATTCCTCAAAATGATAGGAGATTGTTCCATGTACTTGTAGTCTTTGCGATTTGAACCAATGAAAAACTATTCATTCATGTTATGAATACCGAACCTACCATTTCTTCGCCGACTACCAGAACTGAGAATCCAATTTTCAATGGCGCCCCCGAGTCAACATTGATTTGTTTTCCCGTCACATCACTGGATACGGTGTGCGCTCAAAAGACTCTGGGCGGTTCTACACTTTCCCTCGAATCAGATGCCTTTTTCATTGCTCAAAGATTAAAACTTAATTGGTTGCTGGGGTAACCGAACTAACTAAACAATTGAAATTCTCTGCCATGAACGGGGATGTTCCATTTGCCAGGAGTTCGAAAGGTGTTCAACATTAATAATTAATCTCGGGTGCTTCTTCTCATCTCATTCAACTCATTTTCTCGGGGTAAATTACAAAAAACTTATTGTTACCGAGTATAACGAATTTCAGCGACCAACAAGTGCTCGATGTCATTAATTCTGCCAAAAATATTTATTCGCAATTTTGAAGGTACTTGTATTAAAGAAGGGTTAGGGGTATTCGCGACAAAAAATTCACATTATCTGGAAGGAAATTTACTTCAACAGGGAATTTCAGAGGAAAATGGAAATTTGCTGACCCAACATACCACTGACGAATTTTAAGTTCTAAAGAGAAATAGAATAAATTATGAAAAGTGGAACTGGAATGTAAACTATGATTATCAGTTTTAATTTTGTTGAAGTTTATTCAAAGGTAATAGAATTAACTGGTAAAAATTAAATTTTTATCGTAGAATTCAAAACGTGTAAATTACTAGGATTGAAATATGTTTCCGGTCAAATAACGGATTTTCGTGAAATTGGTTAGCTGAAATTCAAAATCCCATTCCCAAAAACCAATTAATAGGGTAATTTGCGCTGGTGCCTCTCAATTATGCATCACACGTGAGCATTGAAAGGTGGAAATAGGCTCCTGAAAGCAGAGAATTAGAGTTTTGAAGTTAATTCTCTCGTCTAATAATTTAAGTTCGATTTGTTGGAACAAAAAAATTTGTCTTCGCCCATGTTCCGCGAACGAGCTCGTTCAAGTTCATTAATTAAGGGTCTATGTAACAACCCTTTATTTTTCTATACATGGCTATATTCATGGTACTGAAACACGGCATTTGAGTTTCCTTGTTTAAAACGGACGACTACGCGTATACACATAAAGAAAAAATACGAGACTCAATTCCATTGTAGATGCTTAATTAAAACAATATCAGGATCAGCTAACAGGTCTGTTTCTCTATGGAAAAAAATGGCTATGCTAGGGTAAGAGGTTCACTGTCTACGTGGGTAATAGATCTCATGTATTTACATCTAATATGGAAGCAAAGGAGATGAAAAGATATTATCACTACATTCACATAGGATATTAGCTAATAAATAAGTTAGTACATGTAAGACATTTTTTTAAGATTTGAAAAATCAATTTTCTAACTTCAATTATTAGTGTGATGTCTTCATCAAGAATATTTCTTTCTTATGCATTTAATTTCACACATAAAATTACATACAATATACATTTTCTACTGCAAGAAAAGCTTTCCATTCCCAAAAATTATTTTGCAAATTCAAATGTAGATGGAATCACAATTTAATCCTGGGGTACGGCCAAAGTAACTTAAAGATTAATCCATTTATTTTCGAACGAACCAATAAAGAGTCAATATCATTTCATGACTGGGATTGTTATTATGGTTTCAAATCCAGCTGAATCCTGAAATCATGGAATTATTAATTGACCCAAAACAAATCGATAGAAGATATAAAGCACAGAATTCACTAAACGTTAAACAGCAGTTCGCAGCCCATTTACTTTCATGACAAAATACAATGTTGCGTTTGCCTTTCAACATTAACATAAATATGACTTCTGAAGTCGTTGATTTGGATCATAATGCATTACCTTACTCAAACTACAGGAACAAATTTCAGTGGTCATTTCAGTGCAGTTACTATGCAATCAATTTTACCTACCGATTGTAGGACATTCGGAAAAGAAACAAGAATGAGTTAATCACGGCCAAGTGTGATTATATTATTAAGCTAAAAAAATTACTGTAAATTCAGCAAAGTTCACTACACCCTTTGAAATACATAGCACTCTTGATCTCCTCCGATATTTTCTCTTTTATCAACTCCAAAGATGGAGTCTCGGGAATGTATTTCAATTATTGGTTATAAGGATATTTTGATTTAAAATTGACTATTTTATTGACTTCTTATTGACTATTTTGACAAATTAATTAGGATTTATGAGCCCGGCAGTACTTCATTACAGGGTTCATTAACAATTACCATAAGTTGGTAGACTACTGTTAATAATAACGTTTTTCAACGACAGTTTTTCTTGAGAATTATTTCACCGATCTCACTCGTATTGCTCACCAACTTCAGGTTTGGTGGGCGAAATGAATGTGATAGTGGGAAAGGGCGTTAGACGTGCATTATACCATCTCCAATTTCAACGCCGAACCTAAGAGTGGTATCAAGCTAACTGCCTGCGATCAAATTTGTGAACATGCCCACAAAATATATTCTGGCTTCACAGCGAAGTGACTCCCAAAAGCGTGCAAAAAAATGAGTACAAACGTTTAGAAATGGGAAAGCATCTTCAACACACTTTTCCCTTTCTCTCACTTCCTTCCCTAATGAAGAATTAACGGTAAGAATAGCAGGAAGCAAGGTCTCGGTAGAGTTTACCTTCAGTTTGATCTCCATGCAGGACGTCCAAAATAACAACAAGACCAACGTTACCTTCATTCAAAAACATAGTTGAAATTTCAAACTGGAACGAAAAATATACTTCAAGTTATGTTCATTGCTTTCAATCTTACTTTTTTCAGTACAATCCACTAGCAAAAGCGCTCACACAATCCTTAGGCCTTATCCTCATTCCAAATAATTGGACAGTGGTCGCGATGGTTCCGATATGAATTTGCGGAGGTCCATCGCATAAGGCCCTGCCGTCTCGAGTCCCATGTACGGAACAGAGGCACGGTAAATTGAGCCCTTAAATAGTTTTTTTTAACTGGCTAAATAAGCCCGAGACTTAATAAGCCTAAGCATGATAAACGTCCGTCGGCTCAGGTTCGGAATACAGATGAGGATTTTTTTCAAAAAGAACACAAACTCTCTCCCTCTCTCTCTCTCTCTTACTCCATCACTCTTTTCTTCACCTCCTCCCTCACTCTCACTCTCCGTCGGACTCCCTTTCTCTCGGGGGAGAAAAGGGAAGAGAGAGAGAGAGAGAGGAAAGAAGTTTCGGGGCAATTTTCTTTTAAGGAGCTTGGAGGCTTGCAAAGGCCCTCACGATTCGGGTCCACAGAGGAGAAAGAGAGAGAGAGAGAGATGCTATATCCCCCGCACGCGTCTTCTTCCCTTTTGCAATTGAGGGTCCTGTTTCATCGCTTGGAATTCTCCCGGCGGAGTGCAGACCAATTTGTCACTTTGGAGATAGCTCAGGGAGGATGATAGCGCTCACGGAGGAGGAGGGAGGGCATGGGGAGAGAAACGGCGACGATTCCGAAGGGGAGGGTTGGAAATTTTGAGGGGTGTCCGGAGGGTTTTAGGAGAGAGTATTAGGGAAGGAGAAGGATAGTGAGAGGGGCTATGAAAGGGGTGGGGACACAGGGAGATAAATGACGAATGCTTTCGGGTTGGGAGTCGTCTGAGACCGCGGACAACGGAGGGGGAGAAAGAGGGAGGGAGGGTGTTGGGGGATTGGGATGTTGGGGGAGTTTCCTAGGGAAATAATGATGAGAGACTACGCAGTAATTTTCGACTGGGACACGTAGACACGCGCAGATTGCGGAGGAATTTTCCGGATGTGATAGATTTTAAATGGAGGGAGAAATGATGAAACAAAAAATATTTTTAAAAGTCCACCTCTTCCCCCCCCTCAATCTAATTAATCGTATTTGCGTGTTGGAATGGCAAGCGTTAAAATGAATGAGAATGACCTCTTTTTCGATTCGGCGACTTCCCCCGTCCTCTCTTCTGTGACTTTCTAACCTACGTTCCCATTACATAGTCAGGAGCGTGTATTTTATCAGTCACTTGCTCGATTTTCATGGTTATCTGCCCGTTCACGCCGCCTCACAAAAGGGGTTTTTCCCGAAGAGAAGGGGAATCCCTGCTGCTGAAAAACGAAGGAGGAAGTGTTTGAAGAGGAAGGAATGTGGCAGACGCGTGATATAGCATGCGCTTCCAAGGCGCAGGGGGCACGAAATGATTTCGAAAATGGTCTACCCGTATTATAGTTATCAGGAATTTTTATTTCACTAGAAGATAGACATTTTAAATTCTAATCGAATCACCAGATACAGGTAACAGTCAGTTACGAGTTAATGCTGCTCAACTCAAAATAATTATTTTTTTAATGCACTGATTACACTGTTGGCTTCATAAAAAATGTCCTCTTATTATTTCTTCTTAGGTCATATTTATTATTACTATTATCGGTAATCTACCTTTTAAGGTAGATTTTGGATTGACGTGAGCTGCCAAACGATACAGCGATACACTCTTTACAAAACGCAACCGGATATTTGACAATACAAAACACCCCTCTTCCATTTCGTATACTACTTCTTTCCTCACTGAGTTCCATGCCATTCCTACTCCTACTACTTCCTCGCCTAATCAACACCCCCTTCATTGCAGTTTTAAGCATCGCATGTTTCTGATATAGCAATTATTAAAATCATTTTTCAATGGAGCAAAAGAAATACGGCAAATATATGGAAGAGGAGTTCTTTTATTAATTAGTGTTTTCTCTCTTAAACATTACTGATTCGAAAAGTCTACTCATAACAACGGAATATAAATTCGTGGTATACTAAGTAATGCTGAAGATTATGATATAGGAAAGAATTTTGGGCAGGAAAAGAGGATACGGGCGTTAAAAAGAATGAAGGGAGGAAAAAAGGTTTGCCGAATTGAAGAGGTGCTCTTTTTAGAATCGGATATCAGGTTGTGTTTTGTGGGATGGGTAAGAGAATTATCGTGGCACCGCTGCGTAGCTTGTGTCCATCGAAAACTTACCCCAACTGATAGATTACCGATGATAGTAATAATTGTATAATAGCATCTCTGCTTAATGCTGATTTAATATATTTGAAGACAGTCCACCGTTTTGGATGTAAACAGAGACTAATTAATGCTATATTTTCCAAGCCTCGCCTAATAATGCAAAACCAAGTAACACCCACCACAACAAACGCTTCTTCAACTTTGTATACCTTCTATAGGCCTAAAATCAGTAAAATACCAGCCTAATCTCTGCTTCATCCAACCCAAATGAATGTTTTAAGTTAACTGCATTAGATATCACCTTTTGGATGGTTTGAATCATTATAATTGGTTATGAATAATAATATGTTTGGAATTAACAGCTGAAGCCAAACACTATTTGACATAGGCATAAATATATCAGACGACTTTGAATTCAGAAATACATACATTGCGATGAAGGATTGTATTTAAAATTCAAATTTTTTGACGCAAGAAACGAAATCATTTGGGAGTCGCATCATTGACAACCGCCCAGTGTGTCCAGAAACAAAAATAAAAAAACCAATCCTGAATGAGGTCGCTTTAGATTATTCCCCGATATCGTCGTCGCCTGTCCTCAAATAAGCGCATAATTCATTTCTCCCTTTCCGCACTCTTCCCTCTCGAGGAACACAACCCCCTCCCCAACACACCCCCCCCCGCTGGTACTCCACCTCTCCCGAGCGCGCACGACTCCATTCTTCGCGGTAATACGATTTCAAACGCAAATCCTTTTGGCAGCGTGATGATAAACAGGCGAGGGGGACGCACTCTGCTGGCGAATTCAAATATTACCAAACGAAGAGAGGGGGAGAGTAAATACGGGCGATTCGATTCTAATATTAGCCTCCCTTCAACTCCATCCGCCCCTTCCCCACCCACCCCAGCCCTTTTCCCCCATAATCCTCCTTTCTTCACGCTACTCTCTTCCTTTCAACCACACTCCCTTCCGTTCATGAGGTGCCTGACTCCCTTTCTCTCAACCGAACGCAGGATCACGTAGGCCTGGTCCTCATCCCGGACCAGCAACCTCTTCCCGATAGAACAAACCCCATCACGCAACGGGAGGATGTCATCGAGGACCTGGAATATTGTTTATTTTCGGATAAGAATTTTCTGGCCAATTTTGGACCACTGAATTTTAAAACATTCAGGGTTTTGTGTGTGTGTGTGTGTAGACAAGGGAAGAGGAAAATAAGAGAGAGGGAGGTGGAGCTCCCTTCCCTTTATTTTATATTTAGCTAGGGGACCTGCTGGTGATTATTCCCCCACAAAAGAAGGCACTCTTTCAATTTTTTTTCCTCCATTGAAAGTTACATTTGAGAAATCTTCATTTGAGGCAAATCTCCCGTTCCTTTCCCCAAACTTGTGTTTCATGAGTTTACAGGCGCACAAACGAAGAAGTTCCTCCCTCCCCCACCCCCTTCCCCCCACCTCCCTCCCTCTCTCTCCCTCCCTACCTCCCTCCCTCCCTCACTTAGTTAGCAAGCAAAACTAATCAGAAACCTTAAAGGATGGTGATTCACAACTTTTAAGCAAATTTAAGACAAAAGTTCGGTTTTACTTTTATAGGCATCAACTCATCAGTCCCTTCAGAAATGCTCCTCATTATCATCTGAAGAAGAAAGAAAAACAAATATTCATTGTCGATAAAAAGTTCAAGTAACCTGTTTCAACTGCAATGATTTTTTTTCCACTGTAAACTATAAATCAATAAAGAAATGTTTCAACCGAGCACACCGGGAAAAATTCGTCAATGACGCAAATGCGAAAGAATGAACCTAGACTGAAACAGAACATCAGTCTAATTACTGTGCGAATATGAATCATGGCTAAGTGGTTTAGACATGAATACGGTGCTATCCAGAACTGTTTATGGTGAAAAATTTGACAGTTAGTGATGATGGCGAAGCAATCTTTATAGGAACTAAACGAAATTTAGAGTCGATTAAAATATAACCGTTTACATGTTTACATATTGCATTTAGCAGTCAGATTCTACTCTGGTGCTAGAAAGGATTTTGACTATTCTAATACATAGGCACCCATCCCTACCATTGGTACTATCTTGAAAACTATGATAGTAGTCGAATACCGATTTTGGTATCACGAAATACAATCCAGTTTTCCTAATATTAGTTGAATTGAAATACAATCACAAAATATTCACCCTTGTTCTATCGAGAAAACACAAGAGTTAAAGTCGTGTAATAATGGTAAGCGAAGTTCAATTGAAAATTTTTAAAAGAGCTTATCAAAACTGAGCGATACTTCTTACTTCCACTGATCGAAACTGTATGGTATCGAAAAGAACGTAAGTAATTTGACGGGAAGGATAGAATAGGTATAGTGCAAAGGATAGACAAGGTTTTATTTAAACAACAGATAGCAATAATTAGCTCAGTTGAAAGAAAACTTGACGAAGAAAAAAATAAATGGAGAAATTAACGCAACATTTTTAAAATAAGGAAAAGTAATTGCCGCGGTAAGTTGCTGATGTCAAAATATTGAAGATACGCAGTAAAGTTATCGAAATAAGGAAGATAAGACTTAAGCTCAGAGTATGCTAGCTATGCGGCAAGATCACCATCGATGTAATAAGCAGGCGTGATTTAGTTCTTACTAGGACAGTGAAAACGAAGAAGGCTTGGAAGTATGGGTAATAGGAGCTTCTCCATAGTAGAATCAAAATAAATGTGGTGCTATAGAAGAGTCATGTAAAATTACTCTTATCCATAAATATACATACCTAATAGAATATAAGTAATGACGAAAAAGTACTTTCATATTGAGGTCGAAATTAAACCTGTGAAAGACACTAGTAAGACTAAGAAACATCCTCGTCTACGATAACTGGTAATGTAACTGGTAGATAATTGGAAGAAGGAAGGTTAGGGTCAGTTAATATAAACAATGACATTATAATTTTGAATTATAAAAATCAAATAAACTCTAGCAGATGGATATTAAGAGTTACATTAGGTCTTGTTGCAGGAGGTCTCTCAATGAACGTAAATAGGATTTTACAATTACGTAAATATTTTAGCCTGAAGTAGTAATTTATTGGGAATACATGCTTCCATATCCGCTTGTGATCGGCCTTGTAAGCCTATTCTAAAAGCCGAATAGCGACCTATAAAAACACTTTTTTGCTTAACTTTTTGTTACTGCAATCGGATCACATATCAATGAATACGCATAGGCTGCAGAAAAAGTGCAGTTTAAATTAGTAACAACGGCACTCTAAATATATAGTGACATATAAGCCAAATATTTGTCAGCGAGGTAAATCAGTAACGATTAGTAATATATCCGCGAGGGAGAACAATGAAAAACCGCATAATATCTACTATGAGATTTATCCTTACTGTAATGATACCCACAAATAATCAACAAAACCTTTCACATAAGCAATAATTACTTTTGCATTACGCCTTCCTAAACATTGAAAGATAAAAAACGAAGTTTTCCTTCCCAGATAAATTGAGAATAAATTCTAAACTAATATTCCAAAAAATAAAAAATCATTATTATTCGAGGACGGCTCATGAAATAATCTCGCGAAATGTACGAAGGAAATATCCATCGCACCCAGCAAAATTCCTTTAAAATCCCTGGAGAAAAAGAGTGACGCCGCAGGAAAAGGATGGGTTGCAATGGAATGATAACCAATGGAAGTACACAAACGCATGCGAACAGAAACTATCACATTCATATTGCCAAATATGATTGCCTGATAACTCTTTAAGACTGTCGCATGCATTCGCACCGTTCAGTCATCAAGTGAAACAATTTCTAGTAGAGGCCAGGGGTTTCATCGTAAACGGGATGCGTACCACACACAACTTTTCACTCCAATTTCCAGAGCCTCCAAAACCAAATCCACTCTCCCTCCATCCTTTGGCGCCTGCCTATACATTCACCCCCTCACTCCTCTTCAATTCTCTTCGCACTTTCCTCCCCCATGAACCCTCAGTCCTCCTCCAAGCACACATACATTTCAACCCTGTACCAACCCACTCCGTGCGCATTTCACCCGAAGTGGCACCGTGCCAGCGAGCAGTCACGTTCGACATATAAGCGGAATGAAGACCTTGGTACGGATAGGGGTTTTTGGGGTGGGGTGGGTGGGAAAGAGGGGGTGGGAAGGGACGGAGGCGGAAGGCGGCGGAATCCCAGGAGGGGGTTGTTTGGCCGGGGAGATGAGGAGAATGAGAAGTAGGGGAGGGGACAAAGAGGAGTGTGACGAAAGAGACGATAACGCCATCTGAATAAATAAATTGGAATATTCTCTCCCTTAGTCTTCCCAATCCACAACTATTCCTATTTCTCCTTTCCCCCCTCTATTGGATTTCATCATGCATTTTCGTAACTTCTGTTCCCCCAAAGGACGACGTTGTGTCGGCCGCACTGACATTAAACTATGGGACATGGATGGCATCACTTTGCCAGAGAGGAAGGCTTTAGATTAGAGAATTCTCCACACTTTGCCTCATCCAATACATTATTGCCATGTTGTGTTCATAATATTTTGTAATGCGTGAATGTTAAGGACATTTAACGTTTACATACGGAAAAAGAATTAACATTGTGTATGAGAGACAGAATGAAGTATGCTATTCATACTTTCAGACATATGTGGTCAATTAAATTTCTCCATTACCAAGAGATCGAAGACCTCAGTCTGATGATTAAATGTAATCAAATCACGAATCAAAATGAAAACTCTGTGCATACAGGCCTCAGCCAGTGTATAATAACTGTCAAAAGGGTGTGGGTGGTAACGATTCATTTTCCAATAGATTCATTATAAATATTACATAATCTCAAGTAGATTTGAGAATAAATAAGTAAAAATCAAATAATTAAACACTGAATTAGCATGAGTAGTTTACCCTAATACCTTATAGATGGAATCAAAGAAAACTCTTGTTGATGAACAACAACGTCTATGGGTGTATTTAACAATTTATGATTTGCGCTATGCCCTGAGAGAAATTAAATTTGAGAATATAAAATAGCAATACTTTATCATTTGGACGCATAAAACTGATGATATTTGAACCCAAAGCAGAGGCACTCATAGAATTAATTCTCACGTTTTGTGTTTTTTAAAGGATTAGTTTTCAAATTTCATTAATCTTATTATAAAGATCATCTTATCAGAATAGAAATATATATATATATATATATATGTATATATATATATATATATGTATATATATATATATATATATGTATATATATATATATATATATAATATAATGAAGATAATACTTATTAAGCACTTATGCCAACGTTCATCTACATCTACATCTACATAATACCCCGCAAGCCGCCGCAAGGGCGTGTGGCGGGGGGTGTTAGGTCACCAACCGTAAAAAAGAAAAATACCACATGCAAAAAAAACAACACGGAAAATTACACCCACAGCAGCGCACACACTCATGCAAAAATCCCTTCATCCAATACTCATGCAAACACATATACCGCAAAACAACTAAAAAACTGCACCCCATGATGCGGCACGAAAGCCATCCTACAACACGAAAGCCAGGACACAACAAGCAAGAAATTGAAACACCACATGAAAAAGCACCACGAAACACTCTGCCCCCAAAGAGTCTTTAAAAGGCAGGGAATGCGACCCAACGTAGCAGGTAGCAGGAATTTCCCCCCGCGGAGAGGGACGAGGGATTGAAAGGGAAACTTAAAAACAGATGAACAGAACATGAATGAGGTCATTCGGGAAGAATGTGTTAATATAACAAAACACATAAGGTTAGTGGAAGAGCATGCATTTAAATACAACTAATTATTTTTTAGACGCTGAGGGTGGCAAGTGGAATTTTTGCTATCTATAACCCTGCAGTTGCTATCCCGTATTGTCCGTGGGAAGAAGGAGTCCTTGAGTCGGCTAGTTCTGGCATCTATTTCCCGAATTTTATATGCATGATCCAAGCGACCAATGTATGTAGGAGTACGAATAATTTGCGAGACCTCGGTGCTGAAACATGCGGATCTAAATTTATTTAATAATTTCAATCTTGCATTGAATCGTCTCTCAGCCAATGATTCCCACCCCAAATCCATGAGCATTTCGGTGACGCTTTGCGTTTTATCGTAGGAATTTTTTACAAAACGGGCTGCCCGGCGTTGAACCTTCTCAACTTCCCGAATGAGGCCTTTTTCACTCGGATCCCACACGCTGCATGCGTATTCTAAATGAGGCCTTACAAGAGCGTGGTAACAACGTTCCTTGACCTTCGAGTCACTTTTGCCGACAATGCGTCTAATGAATCCCAATCTTTTATATGCTTGACCGCAGACTTTACGTATGTGAGTCCCCCAAGTTAAGTCTTTTGAGAATGTGACACCTAGGTATTTTACCGTATCAACTACTGCCAGGTCACCTCCAGCTAATTTGTAAGCAAATCCCGTTGATCTTTTAAAGAAATTTACCACTGAACATTTATTATAATTTAGAGTCAATCCCCAGTTAGAACACCATTTAGTAATGCAATCTAAATCCTGCGCTAGAATAAAACGATCCTCATCCCCAGATATCTCCCGATAGATCACCGTGTCATCCGCGAACATCCTAATTTTACTTTTCACTTCGCGGTTCAAATCGTTAACAAAAATCAAGAAAAGCAATGGCCCGATCACACTTCCCTGAGGTACCCCCGACGTGACTCGAACGCTGTCGGAACTAGCGCCATCAAGGACTACCCTCTGTTCCCGCTCTGAAAGAAAATCTTTAACCCAACTTATGGCGCCCTTGTTTATACCCGCGACCTTTAATTTATGAATGAGTTTACCATGTGGGACTTTATCAAATGCCTTTTGAAAATCTAAGAAGATGGCATCCACTTGCCTACCTCTCTCACCAGATACAAGTAAATCATGTGTAAATAATCCTAATTGGGTTTCGCAGGAGCGGGTTTTCCTGAATCCGTGTTGATTGTCACTTAAAAAGTTAATATTGTCAAGGTGTCTCATTATTGAACTGACAATTATGTGCTCTAAGATTTTACAACAGATAGAAGTGAGAGATATAGGTCTGTAATTACTGGGATCCTCCCTGTCACCACTTTTAAAAATAGGCGTTATTTGCGCGGCTTTCCAAATCTTAGGTACTTTGCACTCTGTGAGGGATTTGTTAAATATAAATTCAAGGTACGGGGCAATGTTTGGAGCTAAATGTTTAATCACCCTAGCTGGTATATTTTCGGGACCCGGGGATTTGTTGGGTTTAATCTCATTAAGTAATTTTAGAATTCCTTGTTGGTCCACTGTTATTTTTTCCATGGGTGGAGTATGTATTGTTTCTTGGAGATATGCGGTGGCAACATCATTCGAGAAAACGCTTTGGAAGAATGAATTTAAGATGTTAGCTTTAACCTCGCTGTCTGTATGAATTACATTGCTACAATCCCTTAAGCAAGCCACGGTTTGTTTACTCCCATTTACTTCCCTAACATATGACCAGAAAGCTTTGGGGTCAGTGTCCAAGTGCTCGCAAAGTACCGCGTTCTTAGAAGTACCGCTAATCCAGTGGACTATATACATATATATATATATATATATATATATATATATTATATATTATATATATATATATATAATGAAGATAATACTTACTAAGCACTTATGCCAACGTTCTTTGAAGTACCGCTATTCCAGTGGACTCACCTGGAAAAACATAGGCAATGGACCATAAATACAACTGATATGAATAAGGTATATGAATGAGAGTCTTAAATGTGTGGCGACCCATTATCACGGAAAGTCAAAAGTTTAGGGCCCAAGGGAAAGTGAATGTATTTCATGAAACGTTAAAAGTGTGTTGTGAAAATGTACACCGCATATCCTCTTTTCCAAGCAATGTATTAATAATTTTTTCTTGAAGTTGTCTAATAAATCATCCACCGTAAAAATTTAAGTGAGTAATAATAAAACACCACCTATTAGATAACTCAAAATGACTAATCTAATCAGATTAACTTCTTCCCATTGCGTAAAATAATACGAATCAGGGGTGACTATTCAGTATGAAAAACGCTTCAGCAGATTCTACGAAGTGAAAGTTCTTCAAATGTATTGGATCATTTCTTTTACACGCAATTACCATAAAATTAGAAAATACATTGGATGGTTCCTCTGGCTATTGGATAAGGATCTAATTTACCGAAAAGGATGCATCCCTAAAGGAATGAGACTACAGTGGATATTATTGGCCTTCGGTAACCAAAGACTCGCATCGCTACTGGAAACCCGGGAGATAGTCCGCACTCTCGTAAATCGACTTAAGCATATGCACTGAGAGAAGCAAAACCATTCCAAACCATTGAATAGAAGCATGAGAGTTAATTCAGGAAAATTTTTCACCGCAGTATTAGATATTTGTTTTTAATATTTCGAATGGCTTCATAATTAAAAGATTGAAAAACGAAATACTATATTTCCTTCGCCAACAATGTTTTGGAAGAGAGGTAATTTTGAGAAAATAAGCTCGACTAAATGGCTTTAGTGCTTATCGCGAGTGGAGTAATTGGAAAAGTTTTCGTATAATAATAATTGCACGTGTATTCTTTCCTGATCCGATTTAACGCGTTTTCCGGGAACTATAAATCATAACTGGCACAGTGTCAACGGCAGATATTGTATTCGAAATATTTATACAGGGTTCGTCCGGAAAATAAGTGTACTGACTCCTGGGCTGGGCGCGCCGCTCCAGGCGCGCCCAGCACCGCTCTGACGGGCTGCGATTGGAGGGGGGTATGTTGGCAAGCGACGCTGAAAAAGGCAGTCGGCTCTGAGCTGTGGTGTAGTGAGGAGCTCTGTTAACGCGAACCTCCACGCTCGACCCACGTCACGGAACGCGATTCCGAAGTTTTTGGAGCAGCGTTATTCCATCAAATTTGCGGTAAAGCTTGGGAAATCGTCTACCGAAACTGTCGGTATGATTAACCAGGCTTACGGGGAGTCAGCCATGTCCAGAAACATGATCTATCGGTGGCACAAGATGTTCGTGGAGGGCAGAGAAGACGTCGACGACGAGTCTTCGAGAGGTTCCCGATGATGCCTTCGCGGGAGCGTTCCAGGAATGGGAACGCCGCTGGAACAAGTGTATCACCTCACAAGGGTCCTATTTCGAGGAATATTAGCATAAGATATGTAAAAGTGTAAAAATTTTTTTTTCCTGAGCTTAGTACACTTATTTTCCGGACGAACCCTGTATGTGGCAACGGCAGATATTGTATTCGAAATATTTATATTGCATCATAAATGTTTTTGAACTGTTTGCCCTATAGTTCACCACCAATTAAGAAATCTAGCAAGAGATTAATTATGCACTCAATTTACTGTGCACAAGGAAGTACCAAAATACATTGCGTTTCCACAGGATAGCATTTTTTGCCGCCAACTACTTTCTCTACACTGTAGAATTATCTGGACGGAAGGCACAATAAATTACACGCACACATTTACATATATATATATATATATATATATATATATATATATATATATATATATATATATATATATATATATATATATATATATATATATAGTATATATATATATATAAACAAACATATGTGTGTGTGTAATTCTTTTGCCTTCAGTCCATTCCAATTGATGCGAACTAGTTGACAGCAATAAATTCTATCCGGTAGAAAGGCAAAGTATTTCGATTCTTCCTCATGCAGTACTAAAGAATTCCACTAAGTAACGGTGTCAAATATCTCCAACTCAATTTACTCACGATTTCTATATAATTTGGAATAATTAAAAGACACTGCTGGTGTTACCACGGCAGTAACTTCAACGGAGTCATCAGCCAACGTCCATTAAAATGCAACAGTACATAGGAAATAAAATCATCCGTCCTGACCGGTATTCGAGACCGGATCTCTTGATAGACAGATGAGTGCTTGAACCAATCCTTTGAAGGAAGGAGATGTTACGACGAAATACAGTACATAACAATGCCACAAGTGTACCTGTAGTTGTGAGAGTTACGACACAGTCAACGAGGTTAAAGGCTACGTTTAAACACCATAGTTTTTATGTTTGATAGATTTAAAAAGAAACCGCGGGATATTCCTAATAGTTTAAATGTATATAATTGCCATTTTTCAGCGCAAAACATTTTTGAATGGCTACTGTTAATCGCATGCAAATGCGAAAAATGTTGGCACGATGTAGACTGAGAATGTCCACATTGACTCTATGCATAAAATAAAGTTTCACCAACAGGTTATATAGGGATGAAATTAAAAGATGCGGATGCTTATTCTATGGTATAATCCATCCATCTTCGAGTAAAAGGTTAAGGGTAGAAATTATTTTTTAATATCAGAGTTCAAAAAAAACCACTACCTTATGACTTTTAAAATGACTAACTTAGATTAAAGAAATATGCCTGCGAAAATAGCCTGATGATATCGTCAACATCTTTGAGGAAACACAGGATAAAAATGATTGAATGAGGGCAATATGTTAGGGGAAAGGAAAAATATCTACAAGGGCATCCGACGGGATGAAGGAAAATATTTTAACAAGTAGGCTTATTCAAACCCGCCTTGCGCCTTTCCCTCAACAGCCTCTGAGGCGCTCTCGGTCTCACCGTAAGCTCCCTCTTCTTCACATCCCTCCAGTTTCACCCACTCGCCTAACCCTCTGCCGCTCCCTCCCCCCCACCACCCCCAGACGGCCTCTCAAAACTATCTCCAGCGTCAGCCTCCGTCCCACCCACTCACTGGGCCTTCGAGGAAGAGGACCCTCCACCAATTACCCTCTCCCCGCAGGAGGGGGATGAAAGGGAAAGGGGAGAACCGCGGCGGATATACAGCGGCGCATAATCATTTATGAGGAGCCGGAAAAATTACGCTTTCATTCGGATAAAGGTTTTTCACTCAGAGTCGTGGGAAAGGTGGAGCAAGAAATTAATGGTATATATTTATCGAACAATCACAGGTTTATGTCTTTTTTCTATAACCTTTCAGTGTTTAATTAGTCTCAGCACCTAATGGAACAAACCTCAATGACTAAGAAAACTCCAGTCAGGCAATATAAAGGTAGAATCCTTACAAATTCCATCTCACGCGCGGAGACTACTTTTGTCTTAAGATTCAATCAATGTGCAGATTAAATCAACTCTATTGTAATATGACTTATTTGAAGAAGCTACCAGGAGGACAGGCCATTTGCGCCATTCTATTTGCCCTGGAGATGAAATAACTGAACTGCATCTTCATCAAAAAAATCTTTCAATGTTTAGGATATTTATCCCACATTTTTAGAATTCGAGAAAAATAGTGTTTTTTGGCATGTCTACCGTGAGTCCTATGCACTTGCATACATGTGCCATATATCTTCCAGGACGAGAATACAGGTTCCTTCAAAAGTGCGAAACAAATGTGAAAAAAAGGATTGCAACCTACTGACTCTTTTTTCATTCACTGGATTTCCTGAAGACTGCTTATCCCTCTACTACCATCTAAATTAAAAGCGCTCTACCAGAGAGCAATTGTAAAGAGAGAACGATGAGCTTTTCATTTATTATTTCATTGAGAAAATTCAAATCAGCTCTTTGTGTGTCTTTGTTTTCAATCACGCTCCTTGGCTTTGATGGACAACAGTTTCACCAGCTGGCTGCTATTGGTCGGAAGTAGACTTCTGTAGTCAGTCGACTTCATCCAGTTTCAGTTTAAAGGTATTTTATTCTGTTTTTGACAGATATATAGGGTAATGAATTACATAAAAGCATAATAACCACAAATCCCCGTCAAGGATACAACTCCTCCTCGGTGTTGGTTTAAAATATATGGAGTTACAAAGATGGCAGCGATATATGTAATTTTTGCCGCTTTTATAAAGACTATTCTAGTCGTCTCGTCGCTACTGTTTGATTGATTGGTTGTCACATAACACTTTTCCAAGGAATATATAGTTGATTTCCGTTTTTTCAATTGAATTTTTCTGGTATGTTTACTATTTTAAGGCTTTATTACAAGTAAAATACCATAAAACTGCAACCAAGACGACGGATATTTACTATGTAAGAAACGGTTTTCGACAACCAACTTATCAGCGGAGGTGGCATCCATAAAGGCCACGAAAGGGGAACCTTTGACCTGAAGGCCCTGGCTGAAATGCTGGTGACGCTGTTGTCAACTCAAACCAACTAACGCGGTGAAAATCCGATAAACATTCAGAGCCTATTGAATCCTCGCTGTGATAAGCTCCAGATGAGCTAAACCTAGATAGTATTTCTTTATATTAATGAGCAAAGATGTATTTAATTCATGTATAGCTTGGGCTTAGCTGAATGTTTCCACAAGCATTATCCAAATTCGAAGCCTTCCCCCTATAGTTACTAGCTGAACCCTCGCCCAATAAGCTACCGTAACTCCTTTGAAAATGAATCAGACGAAAAAAGTGGGACGTTTTGCCAAAAAAATCATTACAAAAGGGGCTGGAATGCAAAACAAGAAGAGAGGTGATAATTGAAGTGGTAATTGAAAGACTGCAGAGTTCCCTACGACAGCCTAAAAGAGTTTCAAAGAAATTAAAGAGACGTAGAGTATGCGAAAAATGTTAAGAATTAAATAATATCCGTTGTTTACGAGGATTAAATTGATAATTTATGATTGGTTCCATTGACTGACCCTTTAGGGCTGAAGACACCTACGTATTAATAGGGTTTGTTCATATACTGTACTGAGGAAATAATTCTAAATTATTCATAGCTTCCATGCTCTTCTCTCAACTTATCTTTACGTGAAAATAAATTAAACGAGAATAATCGATAAAAAATAATTTGTCGCTCTTAATGGGTAGGAAAAACACGATCGGGAAAAATGACCAATCAATACGCATGGATGTATATAGAACATCATCATCCAATGAGACACAATAAACATGAAGAGCTTTGTAAAAAAAAAGATTTCAAAAGCTAATACAATAAGTTAAAGTTATATTGACTGACTCTTAAATAACTACACACTTTTATTTTTGATGATTTCATGCATTGGAACAATATAATTTTTCTAGTAATCGAACGTGGTGATACGGTGGTAAGACGAATAGCAACGTCCTCAGAGAATATAATTATTCTAGTAATCGAACGTGGTGATGCACACTAAGACGAATAGCAACGTGTTCAGCGAAATAGTTACAGTGAAACCAAGAGGTAAGAGATGCTATTGTGCGTTAGATATGACGCAAGAAAGGCGTATATTGTAATTGCGATAGCCAATACGCATGTAAATTTTGCTTACAAATTAGCTGGAGGTTACCTTGCAGTAGTTGATACGGTAAAATACCTAGGTGTCACATTCACTAAAGACTTAACTTGGGGGACTCACATACGTAAAGTCTGCGGTCAAGCAAATAAAAAATTGGGATTCATTAGACGCATTGTCGGCAAAAGTGACTCAAAGGTCAAGGAACGTTGTTACCACGCTCTTGTAAGGCCTCATGTAGAATACGCATGCAGCGTGTGGGACCCGAGTGAAAAAGGTCTCATTCGGGAAATTGAGAAGGTTCAACGCCGGGCAGCCCGTTTTGTAAAAAATTCCTACGATAAAACGCAAAGCGTTACCGAAATGCTCATGGATTTGGGGTGGGAATCATTAGAAGAGAGACGATTCAATGCAAGACTGAAATTATTAAATAAATTCAGATCCGCATGTTTCAGCACCGAGGTGTCGCAGATTATTCGTACTCCTACATACATTGGTCGCTCGGATCATGCATATAAAATTCGGGAAATAGATGCCAGGACTAGCCGACTCAAGGACTCCTTCTTCCCACGGACAATACGGGATAGCAACTGCAGGATTATAGATTTAAAATTTATTAAAAAAAATTAAAAAAAATTTATAAAAATTCCACTTGCCACCCTCAGTGTCTAAAAAATAATTAGTTCTACTTAAATGCATGCTCCTCCACTAACCTTATGTGTTTTGTTATAATAACCAATTCTTTCCGCATGATATCATTCGTGTTCTGTTCATCTGTTTTTAAGTTTCCCTTTCAGTCCCTCTTCCCTCCCGGCGGGGGGAAATTCCTGCTACCTGCAACGTTGGGTCGAATTCCCTTCCTTTTACTGTCTCTTTGGGGGGTTGAGTGTTTTGTGGTGCATTTTCATGTGGTAGTGATGTTTCACATTCTTGCTTGTTGTGTCCTGGCTTGCGTGTTTTAGGATGGCTTTCGTGCTGTATCCTGGGGTGCAGTTTTTTGTTGTTTTGCGGTGTATGTGTTTGCATGAGTATTGGATGGAGGGAGTTTTGCATGAGTGTGTGCGCTGCTGGGGTGTAATTTTCCGTGTTGTTTTTTGCATGTGGTATTTTTCGTTTTTACGGTTGGTGACCTAACACCCCCCGCCACACGCCCTTGCGGCGGCTTGCGGGGTATTATGTAGATGTAGATGTAGATGTATATTCCACGAAAATTTGCTAAATTACATGATAAGATATTTTATTCTGAGTAAAATAGAATTCGTAAGTTAAGTACCAGACTGACAAATGTTAAGTGGATTACAATAAAAATTACCCCTATGTCAATGCGACAATTTCAGAGTGAACTCAAAAATCATTTACCCTGACCGGGATTCGAAACCGGATCCCTCTATGCCTGACCGAGTGATTGATAGCCAGTTAAGCTAGTCAGTCCTCTTAAACTCGAGGGATATGGGTTCGAATCCTGGTCAAGGCAAATGATGTTTACACTCCGAAATTGTTGCACTGTAATAAATATTAGCGGATGACTCCATCAAAAGTTACTGCTGAGGTATCTCCCGCAGTTCCTTGGAAATTGACCTCTGTTTTATCAATGACGCCGAATGTTTTTCGATGCTAAATGATGCAACATTTTCGGAAAACTTGGAATTCCAAGTTCGATTCATTAAATCTTTCTCCTCTGTTTTTTTTATTACCAATTGAAATGTTTTAATGAATTTCTTGAAAGCTGATAGATATCCAATTTAATGGTGGGTTTTGGACGATAAACTGCCTTGGGGACAATGCCAACCGAGTCAGGTTTTCGTGCAAATCACATAAAATATCACGCTAGGGAATTTCATAGAAACTTTCAAGAGAAAAGAGAAAGCGGCTGGGAAAGACTTAGTTCTTCGTAATGTTCTATTGAATCGGTAGCAACAAAGTAACGTTACGTTGCGATTATCGATGACAATAGAGCACAGTACCACGAAATGGCGGCCATGTAACAAATGGTCGATATACCACGCAAACGTAAATACGACATGGAATAATGATGGGAAAGGAAATATTTTTCTTCCGGCAAGCAAGAAAAATTTTCTTAAATTTCCAGCAGCAAAGGTATTTACAATTGTATCATAGGATACTACCTTTATCCATCGGTTGGAACAATTATCACCGAAAAAGTAAAGTGCATATTATATAAAATTTTATACAAAATGTGACAATGGTAGACAATATTTTCTCGTAATACAGTTAAAAAGAAACGGGGTTTAAAACAACATTTTAAGTATCCTAATGTATTTGATATTGGCGTATCGTGAAGTATTTGATAAAAACATAAATCATTATGTATTCATTTAATAAAATATCTCATATGCTATTTGTAAATAGGATTTCTCCTCCCAAAAACTTTCTTTCTTTGAGGTCCAATTTTCGACTTATTTAATTGTTTACTTACATCCAGTATTTTGTTGGACTACCTAACTACTGAATATCTTTAACCAATGGGTACTGATAGCATCTTCAAGGAGTGCTCATATTAGACAATATATTAAAGTGAACTTGTAAGCTCAATTTTAGCAGTATGAAAAAATGAATCCAGTGCTTCATCAAATGTTGTAAGGTCTTTGCTGGGGATTTTTTTATTTGCATAGACTGGTCCAGATATCTTAAAAATAAATCGTTTTGCAATTCGATACTGTATTTCTTTCGATGAAAATAAGGTTTGAGGGTCATTGGCTTTGGAATGGGATTATTAGTGTGAATGGGGAAGGAGCAGGGAGTTAATATCCGTTAGGATTCCAGAAGAATAAGCGTAGATAACATAAATTCCCCACAAATTGAAAAAGTAAGAATGCATCTGTTTTTAATCCTAGTAAATAAAGTAGCTCTAGGGTAAGAGCCGTATCTATTACGTGTATAGTATGGAAAGATGTCTACTGAAAAATAACAAAGTAATACATTTGTACCACCGGATAAGTAAATTCCCCGTGTCTACTTTTGAAAAGCACTAGGAAAATAAGGCATTGACTGATCAAATTTAATAATTTGTCACATCTCGGATACAACAAAATATTCGTATTAATCGCGCAAAGACCCCGCTAAATGAACAACATGACTGCATTTAATAAATGAATAACTCCAAAACTGTATACGGCCATTGGAGTTTTTCATTCATTTAATTCTACTAGTCATAAGAGCTCACTCAATTCAATCTATATGACTGTTTCTGGCTTTCATTCGCGTGTAATGTTTCATATAACATAACAATTTCGTCCGTGCCTCAGTCGGCTATAGTTGGCTTCTTTACCTGAAAAAAACAACTGAAACGATGACGAAACCTTTGCATTAAAATGCACTACTACACGCGGAAGGTTGTATCCTAAATGGAAATGTATTCATCATATTACTGCTTTTGGTTTGAGCATTTTGGTGGCATTGACGTGAGTGAAACTTGATTAAATACTTCCTTTATTCCAAAGGAATTTTTTCTTGTCCATTTCAATGCGAGTTTATAATCACTCGGGCTTCTTATATAGTTAAGAATATTTGGTTGTGCATCTTAACGTAAAAGTTAGTTTGAGAATTAAACATTGGTGGATTCATTCGAACGTAGAATGAAAAATTCCCATTTTTATTATTTCACGAGAATTCATTGACACACAACTATTGTGTCAACAGGTGACAGCCATTATTAAAGAACTAACATCTGGTGGCCATTCCTACATCTAGACGTTTTTGAGGAGTAAAGTGGGGAGAAGGGGGAAATGCAGGCGTTGGTGACTTAGCATTGGACCGTGGACGTTTTAATTATAATTTCGACCATGCAATTTTGTATAGAAATGTATAGAATTAACAAAAAGATGGCTATAATATAAAGACTATTTTCGCACTAAGTACAAATTTCCGTCCCACAGATCAGCGAAAGACCTGACCAAGTTATAAAAATAGGTGACAGATAAGAAACTCAAAAATTACTGTTCCTCGAATTAAAAACAAGATACCACTAGAGTGCAAGAGTAAAAACCTATTTCATGTCACATGAAAATAATACTTTTATATTTAATAGGCTAAAATTCCTAAATAGTAATATAGTTTCCTTTTCCATTTCGAATATTCATAGGCATATTGAGCACTTAATTGCCTAGACCCTTCTGCATTAGGTCGCAAAAGGAAACTCCCACCAGGATTGATGAACTATATTCCCCTCTCGCGAAAATAGCGCGCCAGAATAAAGTGATGCATAAGGCAGATGAAGAGGATGGTTATATTACTTCCTCGGGAAATAAAGGCGGGAAAGAGAGCTCGGCAGAAAGATAGTCTCGCAATGGAGTGGCAAGCTGAGAATGTCATCTCGCGAAGTAGTTGGTTTTGAGGGGTGAGAGGAATCCCCGCAATTAGTCGTCATGGTCCAAGAAAGTGAAGTCGTAAAACACGATTACTTTGCACCGCAATGAGGCCATTTGCAGTCGTCTCCGTTTGGAGGAGGGGGGAGGGGGACCGCCCACCGCACCGTCAAGAGGAGGCAGTCGGTCAGGGAAGGAGAGGGGGTTTCGCGGTGGAGATCAATTCAAGAGGGCGGAAGCAGGGGCGATGAGAAAGGAGGAGAGAGAAGGATGGGAAAGAAATTGGAGAGGGGAAATAAAAACACCCGAAATTTGCAAGTCTGCGAGTCTTGAAGCCCGAACTTAAGGCAACGAAATAGGCTTGCGAAGAAAAAAATCATGGAATGTCTCATTTTATTCCTGCGCAAATACATAAAAATACCATATTTTCAAAGATTGATTAATTATAGAACGATCAATTCTCACATAGCATATTTTGCTCTTGATCGCAAAATTCAAAGCTAGTTAAAATTAAACCCACCATTTCATTAAACTACAATAAAAATTATCCGGCATTCACTTCACCTTACCGCATGATTCGATTGAATAACGCTAGATTCAAGCGTAGAAATATGTGAAATCTGTAATTTTTAATTAAATGTTGCTGTATAAATTTGATTCATGACTACTAATGGATAATGTCCGAAGCATACCAGTATAATCAGTACAGTATAGTTACTATTATTTTGGCCGAAGTATGAGCTAATTAGATCTTTAGTATGAGGTTAAATACCACAAGGTTTTTGGTCAAATATTAAAGTTACGCCAGCGTACACTGCCTACATCCATCAAAATCCTACCCTAATCAAGCAGATTACTGCCCGTAATAATAATAACAATAATATCAATTGTAATCTACCGAAAAGTTAACATTTGGGTTAGAACACTTACTAAAAACCGGCATGCTCGTATTTCTAAGACATGCCTAACTCAATTGAGGTAGCCTGCCACAATCCATACTTTTTTAATCCCGCATACTTTCTGCATGACCATATTCCGTCCAACATATCTATGTTAACCCTTCTCAGTCTCTCTTTTCTGTCACAGCCTATCATCACACTAAAACCTACAGAATTGACTATGTAACTAAAGAGGTTCTTTTATAATATGATTTCTTCTTCACATAAAATTCTTCAAATGGATGAAAAATGAAGAAAAAGGGCCGAGGGGTGTATGGAAAGAATAAGAGGACAGAACTTTGAGTCGATAAGAGAAGAAAATAATATCACGGACGTAATATTTATTCCACAGAAATCTAAATATGGCTCATGAGAATGAACGTCAATAGGGAGCATTTGTTATTGTATTAATCATTTCGGTAAAATTCAACGGAGAATAAAGATAAATTTGCCACGCTTGCCACGTATCCCAGGGAATGTCTTCAATCGAATGCAGACTGGATGGAATAATGATAGTCATACTGGGGCGTAGCAATCAAGGCCTCCTAGGCACATACGCATGACAAAAACAGGAAGCAGGTAGGCGGGAAACGCGTCAAGAGATATGTCGGCGATAAATCCTCGAGGAGAAAAACTACAAAGTAGAGATACAGATGAATGGGAGTAGATGAAGAGAAAAGTGATGAAAAATAGTCGAAGCGATAGAGTAGAAAAAAGAGTTTAAAAAAACAAATTGAGGGTATAAGGTTACGATGTGGAGGGTGGGGGTGGGAAAAAATTTGGTACAAAAAAAGGAGTTTCTCCCCATCCTTAAAAAAATGCTGCTGAACGCCAATTTCCTAAAATAGGGGAAAGCATAGAGATTGGTTTTTCGTTGCGGTAGGCATTGGAGGGAAATGTGAGAGGGGAATACTTTGGTGGTGAGAGGGGGTGATGGAAAGAAGTGTCCGCGTTGGAGGGGTAGAAAAAAAATAATAGCAAAAGAGGTGACTGCCGGAAGGGGGTGCCAGTCGAGAAAATGGATGAAGGAGACGTGCGCGGAATATTATGAGAAGGAAAGAAGATAAAGGGGGTTGGGGGAGGTGCGGGGAAGATGACGTGGGGTGGGTAGGAAGGGGTGGGTGACGGGAATGGAGGAAGAAGGCTGAGCGATATCGCAAGAGGAAGAAGAATGCAGAGGAGAGGCCAGAGTACACCCAGTGTTTGGCCGGAAGAGGAGGAGAAGGGATCAAAATGTGGGGGAAGGGGGGGATTTTTAAAGACGTGATTGCCAGGGTTATATAGCCATCAGCCGTACGGAAAGAGGAGAGGAAGAGTTCAGACGAGCAGTATTGAACCAATCGTTTTAGCCTCTCAATAACGTTTCGTAACGATCCCTCGCCCTCTCCCCTCACCACAGACCGCTTATAGCTCTCTTTCTATGGTGGCTTATTAAAAAAATCGAAATAAAAAAATATCCCCTGGAACCCTGTCGGAGATTACGCAAAGATTTTCCTTTTTACCTTCGTGAATGACTGCGAAAAGAAAGAAGATCTGAAGGAACAATTTTATCACATTTTATTCAAGTGTCGCCCGCAAGTATTAAGGCCATATCGACATGCGTAGAATTGAGACTTAAGAGCGATGGGGGAAAGCTATAAAAAATGACTATATTAAGCCGAGGAATAGCAGATTCTAGGTGGATTTTTTCGAATCAGATTACTTCGTATTACGTACATTTCGCTGCTCTGTAGTGTGAAAGTTTTGAACAAGACGCGTGTTGTTCGAATAATTTTCCCAGATCCCATGTGATACTATTTCTCGGGCGCCATTTTATTATTTAAATTTACGAAAATCAAAAATTTTATAAATAACAGAATTTAAACAATTTTATTTTGATTACACCACTTATTAATATGTAAATCTACGAGTTTAAAAAGTATTCCTGGAAATGTTCGAATTAAAGTGTATGCAAAGAGGCATTTTCGAGTAGAATGTATCGTTAAAATGTCATAAAGTGTATTCTCGCTAGTTTAATCATGATTAATGGTAATTTGATAGTGATATCTTTTTCCATGGATATTAATCCGTTACTCAAACTTATTTTTATACTTTTCTCTTTTAAAAAAGTGCAATAAACATGGACTTAGTAGCGAATGTAATAAACTAACATATCTAAGTGCACATTTGGTCCTAACATTGCTGATATTTTACGAAGATACGTCCGAGAAGGAAATAATTTTTTAAATGCGATGAAATATATATTTACATAAATAAAAATATGCCTTAAAAGAAAGACTTGCATTTTGAAAAATCGTTTGCTATTTTCTATTCATTCACAAAACTCACAAATTTAAAATTGCCTATAGGTACGTGTATCTATATAATTTCTACTAGGAACTTATGGGGGACCTTTTCTAAAGGACAATATCATCTATGAGGATATCTGCAGATCAAATAGCGATACCAAAGAGGTGTCAACAGGAAACCAAACCAAGCACACATTATTTTTTCTCAATTTTTTCAAGCCTGGTTTTTATCGTTATTTTGGCCGATATTGCATTTGAGTGTAAGGGTCTCGAGTGAACTACATAAAATTTCTATCACACGAGCTAGTTTCAGCTGATAGACAAATATTTATTTTTAAAGAGAACTCGACCCATACCCAAGACGTGAGATATCATATTTCATGAGAATACATTTTCAAGTCCAAATTTCTATATGCATAATAGATATATCGAATTATATATTGAAGGCTCGATATGACTTTTCAAAATGTTTAAGAAGCTAATTAAAGATGATGTCCGTTTCATATAACGATATTTGAGGCAATTATCCAATACGCTATTATTAACACAAATGTGTTGAATTACTTTTGTTTCTCACTCGACCCTTTATGTGATTAGTTCAATCATCTCATGCCTCAATGATCTTGAATTTGTGCGTTGGTCAAAATCATATAAGTAAAAAATAATAGCATAAGCAGGTATCCTAAAAGCTTAAATATAGGGGTGATAGGTGGTTTTCTAACTGCGGTAACTGAATACAATTCTGCCAATAATTGAATTAGTTCACTTTGAGTTTACAAAGCCACTGCTTTGTGATAAGGAACCGTCACCAGGGAACCAATAGGCGAGTAAGCAAGTTTAGGAACGATAAATTCGGAAACCGAATAATTTTTCAAGTATCCGCGAAGCATTGTTTGAGGTCTCCTCATCGATTTCCTTGGCAAATGGTGTCGTTCCTCATTACGGAATCGCAGTCCGTGAGGATGAGAAATTTTAAACGCAGCAGTAATCCATTACGTACGCTTGATCATGCAAATATGTCCTCCTTCACGACAGCGGAAGTGGAATTCTTGAAAGTTTTGAACGCCGAACTTTCTCATCCTTTGGCGCGTCGTGGCAGGGTGGGAGATGGCTCCTACCCCCGTTTCTCCCCCTCTCTCCCGAAAAGAACTTTCTGGAAAGGATCCCATGCTCCGTCATAATTTACGCGGACGAAATTGAATGAGCCCTGGAAAAGTGGAAGGATGGATGCCACGAGAAAGGGGTTTTGAGGGAGAGGGATCCCTCAAAGCACCTTCGGGATATATATTCGGTGGAAGGGAGAGATGGGGTGAAAAAAGGGGAAAGCGGTGAATCTGGGACAAATTTGGGTGTGGGGGAGGGAGGGATGGATTACTGCCTAAACGGAGTAACGGTGTGAGGAGATAGGAATTAATTCCATGGATGAAGATGTCAATCGGTAAGGAATCGTAATTCCAAAACTTTGCAAAGTCCCTTCCCGTGATGAATGGATTGAAAATGCAACTTGCGGAGAGTCGTAGATGGATGGTTAAGAGCGTGTGGAGTGATGGGCCCCTTGGTAATTCGAATGCAAATTGAATAAATAGGTTGTGAACCTGAGAGCGAATGGTGAGAAAAGTTTTCGGTAGGGATGAGATTGGAGAGGATATCTTGTGAAAAATACCTCCGGATCCTTTAGCCAGATGAAATTGGCTCGGAAGTATTAATTCACGTGCTATCGAATCGGTAACTTTGTCATACTACTCAAGATCTTATGAAATGTTTATAAACATACAAATCACTATGTACCTACATAATTATAGGGTTATTCTTAAGTTGTATTTCACGACTTAATTTGAAATAACATGGAAATATAGCTGATCAACATAATTCAAAATAAAATTAAAAATTTAAGGGACAAATACATCAATATACTATTTTTTGTATAAACTTTTGATAAATATCCTTTCTGGTCGAAATCTTAATGGTGTGCTTAGACACTCAAAAGTAATGCTGGCCCTGTTTCGGGAGGGGTGACGTCCTCTAAACCAGATGACACGATTCTATTCCAGTTAGGGGAGGTTTTTTTCCACCTGGGTTTTTTTATTTTTGCGATTGTCTTTGTTGCTATGTAATGTAACCAATTATAAAATGACATACATAATTGCAAAGTAAAATTTCAAATCCTGACTGTGGACGGCCAGCTGACTGTGCACAAATATGGCAAATTAATAATAAATTTGCAAAAATAAAAAGCCTTCAAACACCATTCAGTAATAGCCCTAAAGTGCTTATTAAATAAAAAATTAAAGTATTAATTCGATTCGTGATTCACGAAATTAATTCCATTATATAATACATGAGCAGCAAGCGCTATGACTACATCAAGAGAATTAGCTCTTAAGATAATTAGAGTCCTAATATGACATTAATAAATTGGCGTTAAAATCCCCGACGATGATAGCGTGATTAAAGGCATCAATATGTTTGGAAAGAATATCTTCAATGTCGGAACGATGTCCAATTTCGGGAGGTCGATAGATTATTACTACATATATTTTTTTATTGTAAATTTGAACTGTGAGGAGGAGAAATTCATGACACCTGCAGTAGTTAGACTCACCTTTGTCAACTATTTGACATAATACTGTATGTAAGTTCTTACGTAAATGTTAACTCCTCCGCATTTTTTGCCGATGAGGTTATTCCGAAATAAGTTGTTTACATGTATTTCAACTGTACTGGATAATACTTTAAGATTCAGCCAAGTCTCTGCTATGGAAATGATATGTACCTTTGAACAGGGCAGACAGAGGTGATCGAAGTTCATCAGTGTTAGTAGGCAAGCTTTATGCATCAATGAAAATGGTGTAAAGTGAAATTATATTGTTCTGAATAATAATATCCGGTATTTCTAATTAGTTCTTCGGTATGGAGAACTATAGAAATTGAATTGAACGATTCGGCTATCGCAGGTTTTTACAGCCTATCTACAAGATTTTCCTAAAAGGACCCCTAGGTATCCCTGTAATCTGCATTAATATTCGGAGATTTATTTTAAATGACTAAACGCAGAGTTTTTCCACGTCTTGCACAGATTGCTGCTTGGATTTAAGAGTCCTGACGAAAAATCATTTAGTATAATATATTTAAGAGGATGAAGAGTAAGAGAGAGAGAGAGCTAAGGTATGAAGAACGAAGCAGAAAATATTGAAAATCAAATTTAAATAATATTTTAATTAAATTTTAATACTACTAATAATTTAATCGTACCGTATAATAAAATCTGTGGAAAAGTACGAGTCTTTCTTTTTAGTATGGATATTAAATTTTTAATTTCAATTTTTTGTCAGCCATTTAGAAGATATCCTGTCGCTCGTGCTCACATCTACGACAATCACGTGACAGCCCAAAGGGCTATCTTCTTAATCCAAGTTCCGAGATATCGCTACATAGATATGGCCATACAATTTTTCATTGGCGTTTATCACGCATAATTTTCGCTACTATAAATCTAAGGGTCGATGGTTAGTGATAATTGATGAAATATGACAAATGGATCTGAGCTGAAATGTACACACTAATATTGGGGTGTATATTACATATTCTACACTTTTGTCATCCACTGGTTTTTAGGAAAATTGTGCAGAATAAAATCATATCCTGATTTGAACCCTGGCTCGGGGTTTTCATGGGGGGATTTTAAATTGTGCTGTACCCTTGGGAAAAGAGCTTCGAACTCTTTCACGTTACCTAAAATAATTTCAATGGCGTTCGTTGATTTGTAAGATAAATAGATAAATATTTAAGCTTAAAGAAGCAGTCTAAGAAAGATTTTGCTGGACGACTTCTTGCCTGCAGAGTGGGCTCATGAGAAGTTCTTTATAACCTCAATAAGTGTTAAATAAAAAGTTAAATATGTTTCACTCACTTTAGGGCAACCATTGCACGTTCTGCTGGTAGAATTTAGAATTGACCTTTTACTCTTTAATTCCGCCATGTTCTGGTCCACAATTTTGCAGCAATATGCGTAGACTCAAGCATGCATCGTGTTAGAAATGATCTATATTTATTATTCATTCTCGTATCATGGTAATATCAACTCAACCATATATCTGCCATAAACTATTTCGTTATTTTTAATTTTTTCCTTACATAATGGGGATGTAATTTAAGTTTGATTAGAAATTTAGTGTATTGCTTATCTTAGTTAACTTCTTTAGTTGCCATGCTACTTTATTTCTAACAATGAAACAAGTTATTTTTTCATTCCAACCTCACATATAGCTCCAATACAGTGTGATAACCTGTCACTATGACCTCCCCCAGAGGTTCGATATCGGAAAAAAGAATTAATGCGGATGTATTGCTTGAATGACACTTTAAGGGGTTTATGAGACATTTTACATTTCTAGTAAAATACAAAACCCTCTCCCGGTAGCCTGTTTTTTCGAAGACAAATGAAGCGCACCACAAAGAGAAAACGTGTACTCACATATTACTGCACCTGAATGACTTCGAATTAGCCATGACAAAGATAGCGTCATCTACAGATCAGTCACGTGGTCCGTTGACCATCCCCGGGGTTGTGTATTAACCTATTATTTAACATATATACGGGTTATCAATCTGAGGATTGGCTTGGTAGCAGCTCTCCAAAATCTCCAATCTCTTGTCAATTTCTTCATTACCTCGCATGCTTCTCGCTCCGAAATTTTATATTACTAGTCTCATGAATTTCATCCTTGGTGTTCCTGTGACACTCTTTTCCACCGTTACTTCCTTCAATGATAATGCCACATTTACTATCGTGCCTCAGGATATTTCATCTTCTTCTTGCGTCCTTCGTAGGCTTCCCTCTTCACTTACTTCTCGAAGGACTTCCCCATTTGTTTTATGCGCATCACTTTTACGCGATATCATTATGCTTTCGTAGGAGTACATTTAATCGTCTCCAATCTTTTTTTCTCTACCAATTGTCCACGTCATATATCCGGCCAAATATTGGATGCTCCTTATATTATATCAATGAATCGCATCCTTATGTCCAAGTACGTAGTGTTTGCTGTTCATGGTTGATCCAGCAACACTCACTGTATCCCCCCCCCCCGACTGTTCCTTCAATCAATAATCATCCCACTACTGAAATAGCAAAACTCTTCCACTTGTTCCAGTGTTTCTTTGCGTCGTCTTACGTGAGGATTATCTTCCCAGCGAAAGCTGTTTAATTTTAAATCTGCATTCATCTTCAAAATGTTTCAATACCTAAGTCTTTATTTTGTTTATTTTAAGATTATACTTTTTCAACTCCTTCTCATTATTGGCTAATATCCTTACGAGGTTTTCATTCTCCTCTGCTTATATAGCCGCATCGTCCGCAAATCGTAAGATAATATGTATCCTCAATCCGTTGTTCTTAAATACCTACGCTACAACTTTCCTTTCCTTTAATATTTTCCTTGAAGTCACTGATTGCTTTCTTAATATATTAATACTGTAGCAACCACAAAAATGTCTCAACTGTACCTCATTCCTTTCTTTATTTTACATTCTCTACTTTCGCCAAATCTAATTACTCCTGCCTGCTTTCCGTAAAGACTTGTATCGATTTTCTGTCATTATAGTTCATTTTAATTTCTGTTAGGATGCGTAGCATCATTTCCCAGTCGTCTGGATGGTCGATGTTTCAATCCATAAATGTATACATCCGTTCATTCCAATAGACGCGGTTCCACCGCCGCCGTACTTGTTATGCTACAGGTTTTCTACTACGAATAGGAAGAGAGAATACTTTTTCACTTATTTAAAAGGTTAAACCTCCTGATTCCTAAATGAATATCAAATTTTATTTGAAACCTTATATGAGAAGCGGGTGCATGGATGTAGGTTTTGCGAGACAAATATACTTTCTCTATAATTATTGACAATTCGCAATAAAACGTCTAGCAGACTGAATCAACCCATTTCATGTAATCCATAGTAATATCATGAATGCCGTGCTTTTCATCACGAAATGTGTGTTTATTTGAAAAAATAACCTAATAAATAATAATCTGTGAATGGATAACTATTTATTTACAATTTAGTCAAATGATTCAAGGTTCAAAAGTAATATACTTGTCGTATCGCGTATATATAGTATTTACTACCGTCACGGTATATTAGACATTAAGAATACTAACGAGAAATAAACAGCATCATTCTAATACAAAAATCAATACCCGGTAATATATTGGCGTCTTCTATCAAAAGCCAAATATCATGAGAAAGTTTCTCTTTCTCATTATATTCGACTACTCTTTTTCTTTCTCGGAGAAATATCAAGCTATTTTTTCCGCAATCTTCCACAGCCCTCTCAAGGTAATCTCTCCAAAAGAACCCCACAAATGGTAAAACTGTAATGATAGGGAATCACGCGATAATCCCGTGAATTCACATCCACTACCATATGCCAATTTATAACCTAGTACGAAAAGGTACTGTTATCACCTTGTGTGAGTTAAGTGAATTCCACCGTCAATTCTGAGAACTGGTGACTGTTTTATATACCAAAATGAACTGCTCCGATGACTAAAAAGATGGTTTATTCAGCGAAGTTCACTTGGGAAAAAATGTAATGTAACAAATGGACTCCAAATGTACTATGTGGAATGAAAAGGGTAATTCGAAATTACGAATATTTAGTAATTATTTCTGTGCGTTTAAAGCTGCCGTAACGGAAACCTAGAAATACTTCATTTCTAATTGATATGCGTATATTTATTAAGAGAGGCCAGGACGAATAGCTATAGACAGATATTAAAAATAGCATGTTCACAGGAGTTTTATTTTTTGAGTACGATTTTGGTTTATATTTTGTTTGGAGAGACACGATTGCTATTTGGTAGCTGTTTCCATCCAAAACCTACCTTATCCGGTAGATTACCCATAATAATATAAGTACGCGTATATTGGTTACCGATAGGGCATCCAATACTAGGGCAGGTAGTGTGAATGGTGCTCACTTCTAACATAAACCTTAACTTTCTATCGGCAATACTCTATCTAGATTGGGACAAATTATGCCCATTTCCGAAAAAGAAATTCAAAGCAGCGAGTTTTCCCATTCCTCCTCCACCCCCCCATTTCTTTCCTGCATTCCCAAAAGTAGCGGCACCTAATGGCGCTTCCAAAGTGTTTGACGTACGCCACGGAGAGAAGTGAAAGTAGAAGGTGAAAGAAAACCAGTGGCGGGGTGAGACGGAAGGGGGAAAGTGATTTGCAATCTTTCGGATGCGTAGCAGCTGCGGGGGCGGGGTTGGTGATTTCTTTTTTTAAGGAGGAGAAGGCAGGGCGAGGGATGTGGGATTGGGAGGCATGGGGGGAAGGGTGGGGGGGAAGAAGAGAGACTCGGCAGCTAGATTTCCTGAAATGCTCTCCAAACTGCAAAAGCGGACGAACGGATCGCAAGAAAGCGATAATGGAAAATTGGAAAACTGGGGGAGGGAGCAATAAGACTCATGTAATACTGTCCCCCCCTCCTTCTCCTCCTCTTTCCTCTCCTCCACCTCCCCATGCCTCCCACCCCACTCCACCAACCGTTATGCTATCTCCGCCGAGAGAAATACTCTCCCAGAACACCCTCCACCCCCGAAAGTCGCTCCTTCCCCCTCCCGCCCCAACTTCCCATAGGATATCCACTATCAGGAGGGAGGGCGGCATTATAGCATGGCATAGAACTCCTCGCTGGAGGAGCTATCCCTAAGGAGGAGAAGAAGGAAAATATTACCACTTGAAGGTAAGGACGATATCGTCTTGCGAATCACCTCTTAAGTTTCATCTGCACGGAGTGAGTGAGGAACGCAGAGTGCCGTTTCAAAGAAAGTAGGGAGACGGAAACAAGATGGACCTTTCCCATTGATGGAGTGGATGAAATAAAAGAACACTGCTTCCCTACGTACGCCTCTATTGCCGGATAGGAATCTGCTTTTCCCCCCTACACTCTCCGAGGAATTCCAGTTTTAAAATAAGTGGTGAGACCGCAATGATTAGTCGATCGACAAAACGAGCATTGGCTCTCTCGTTCATTCCTGGCCTTCGGAAAAGCGTCTTCCAACTACGCTGCGCCTATGTGTATCTAGAGCGCCCAATTGAGTCTCAAACTTCCGTAAAAATTCTTATTCATTGCGGAGTTAATTACACGGACGTACGTTCGCGTAATAGATCGGATGTTCCACAAGATGGTAACGCTTTAACTTTCAAAACGTCCCCAAGAATGATTTTTTCATTCTACATTTCACTATCCAACTTATATTAAACTCAAATAAAGCTGTGCATATATATTAAAAGAATGTTCAAAAAAAGCAGTCAACCAGTTTAGGAATGTTACCGATATAAATTTACTATCTAACATCTGTTGTATTAATAAACCCAACCTAATATGACAATAAATAAATACTATAAAACCTGGATTACAATAAACCATTCCTCAACTCCATATTCTTCTTGCCAACCCTCATTTCGGCCAGCATGGCTCTTCTTTTTTCTGTTTCCAACAATTCTTAATCAAGATTCTAACTTCTTACAGTCTCCTGCCATTCCATTGAAACTCAATATGCCTTGCACCACCTATTCTACCCTACTTGAATTTAATTGGCCTGCTGCCTCCAACGACTGTGCCGAAAAAATACTTCCTTGTTTCTCTTTTCCATAAAATTTACTATTTACATCGAATTCATAAAAATGTATTCATTATATTAAATATATCTGTTCTTTTCCGTTTTCATTTCGAGCCAAACTATATTCTTTTAAATTGAACTTCACTTTTATGAAATAAAAATATCCCATTCTCCAAAAACAAACGAGTACGATCGTATGATCAATGGAATTGGACAAATCCATCGTAATGCGAATAATTCACTCCACCATAGCATGGGATTTCACATTTCATGGAATAGGAGACTGAAGTTTTGATGGGAAAATAACAGTTTACCACGGCGGGAATAAAATCTCCTTGATTGCCGAAATGACGCAAAGTATATACGGCATATTTCAAAGCATAAAAAATATCATCAACTTTTCTTAAAAAATATATTCTGTGATGATTTTTCAATGAAAAAGATTGCAGTGACAAAGGATGTGGATTCGTTAAAATTTTAAATACATAAAACAAATTTTTCTTGCGAAAGATGGCGTAAAGAGCATGTAGTACTAAAATGATGACGACAAAAATGAAAAAATACAAAAAATAAATTGAGGAAGGAGATTTTCAAAACCAAACGGGCAAATTGCACGCCATTGAAAGCTAAATATCGACAGTATTGGGCCACTTTTATCTCCGCCGTCGACGCAACAACGGTTCGAAGGAGATGGGACCGTATGGTTGAAAAAAAAGAGAATCAGCATGCGATTGATGGAAAAATATCCGACATAATAAAAATATATTAGAAAAAAAGGAGAATAGAAGTCACGTTGAGCTGGAGAGAAGAAACGGAGGCAGCGGACGGACCAAATGGAACGACAAGAAAGAGTCAACTCGGACGTAAGTCTGATGAACAATGGCATAACGATGGCGCTGATTTAAAAATCGGAGATGACAACGGAATTTGCAAAAATGTGCAATGAGCTATTATCACTTGCATTATTTGTGCCACTTTTCACTGCTTTTATGCTAAAACGTGCTAACACTTAAAAATTAGACCTTTGAGGAACTTTCAAAATGTTGACCATTTAAATACATATATACGAACATTGAGATTCTATGCGTAAGAAATAAACACGTGATATACAGATTATTAGTGTGAGTTTTAAAACTTATTATGAACTATGACAATATTTATATCAATTGTGCGACACTAATTGAAAAAACGTACCACTATAATTCCTATGCATAGACCTTGGAAGATTATTATGAAATTGTATGCAAAAACATTTTAAATGGAAAAACTATAACTTTGTATTTCCACAGTATTTTATTTGGAAACTGCCCGAGTACCGAAGTTCTATTCCGGCGAAGTAAGTTACGTCATCTGACTCATCTCAAACAAAACTAACTCGGTCGGGCAATCATAAAAATAGGAAGCATGTGGGGTTTTGAAAATATACGTACTTCTGTTCATCTTTAATGATCAAAAATGGAGGTTTATTTTCCTATAAAACCTATCTTTCGGCTTGACAATCATGCCGTATTTTTTCCTCAGGTGAATTATCGATTCCCGAAGAATAGCGAAGAAACAGAGTTAGTGACAAATGGTATAATAAGTGCATAAATTTAAGCCATTTGTTGGGTTAATTAGTTTCTTCTACCAGAAACCTGAACCTCTAATGATCAAAACAGATTTCCTCTCGTGCTGGAGTAGACATCATTAGATCCAGGTGCAAAAGGAACTTCAATGAAAATATAGGGAGGATGATTAGGGAAACAAATGAGGTGCGATTCCGTGCAACATAAGCCTTCCTCATCATCACGTTAAGTACGTCACACGTTAGAGAAAGGTTTTGGATGCTCAGTAACAAGTATTGAGCGACGCTGTATACTTACTTCTGGCTAAATACGTGTCCATTTATCCTTCATAATACTCTTCTTTATTTCTACATCATGTCACCTGAATTCATATCTCTGAAAAATCCTATTCTCTTCTTTCCTCGTCCCTTTCTTCCCAACATTCTCCTTGCCACAGTGTTTCTAAGTTACCCATCATCTCACATTATCTGGTTCATCAAAATTTCTCCTACGTATGTCTCTAGCTTAGTTTCTCCATTTATTTCTGCACTTACAAATCAACACGCAAAACAAACACACGCAAATGTATACTCAAGGGCTAGGTAATACAGCGCGATCCTTTATATCAAAGTCTCTCTTTATATTATCCTCCTTTGCTTTGTGTACCTACGTGCAATTCCTTCCTCGTTGAAAATTCTCGTTTTGCTAAAATAAAACTCTTCTACCTACATCCCCGCAGTGTAATAGGCCCTTTTTCCTAAAAAAAAACGTACCATACTCAAACATGCGAATTGTTTCACGCAGACTGCAATTAACTGTTATATTTTTAAATAGGTTTCCAGTTCGTTGTTCAATATTCTATCACTACATTTAGTGTTCATTTGCAATGCAGAGCATACCGTTGCAATCACTCCATAAGATAATACTCGTATTTGGGGTCCATTTGCTCTTCTGCCCTCTTATCGGTATGCTTACCAAGTCAGCCAGTCATAAGAATTGCTACTGCATAGTCGTTGGAAAAAAGGAGAAAGAATATTAAAAAATGAGTTTTCCTCGAGTAAAAGATGACGGAATTCGCTAGATTTGATGCCATTGACTGAAGTGATTTTTTTAATAATAGAAGTATCAAGAGAGAATCGTCATTTTATTTTTGGATTACTTCGGCTGCAGAACCACGGCCAAGGGGTTTGATGGAGGAATCCTGATTCAGGCTCTAAAATTTGAACCCCTTTGAACTTCCTCTTCGAACTAAGGGAATGAGATATTTGCAGCGAAGACATTTGTGGTGCATTCCGACAAAGATTGTACGCGACCCTGCTTCCTTCTTACGTGGGCGAGGAAGGTGGGGGAGGGAGAATAAGGATGTGCCATTTTGCTTACAATCCAGGAAGACAAAGAGCGAAGCATTGTTTGTGCGTGTATCTACAACTGCGTGCGTGTGCACGGAATGAGAAACTTCATTGTCGGAGGAGATCTGGTGAGGAAGGATGCGTCTGGTGACGGCCCTGAGATGATTTAATTATGCGTATCGAATATCCGCGAATTGATTTAATTAAAGTCATGAATAATTCACGCTTCGTCCACTATATTTTGCAAGAACACTTTTCATACTAATTCTAGGATTTTTACCTTGAGAATTTTCTAAGATATTTTCCTTCTCCTATTGATTACGATTGAAAGATACAGATTTGATGGAGGAGCAGGAAAGATGAAGCTTATTTCCATATCCTCATCATCTCATGCAACCAAATAATTTGTAATATATATTTCGTCAAAAATCCCTATTCATATGAATTTTCCAGTTTCGATTAGTATTTGTAATTAAGACATGCCAGGTATTTGATTAAAATTCCTCGTGTATTAACTATTTTAACGAATGGAGATACCACAATGCATTATATTTCGTAAGTAAGGGCGGATTAAAAAGAAAAAAAAAATATCTTCGTTAATAAACAATTGGCATATGCAACTATCCACTCCCCTAGAGTAGTTCACATTTTCACAGAGACGCATCAAATATTTATTTAAAAAAAACTTTTTTAACTCATCTTTAAATTAAGTACAACAGTTGATAATTAAGTTATCTTGAAACAAGGCTAGTCGTCATTTAAAGCGGTAGATGTTTCTTGAAGGTCGGCTAAAAATGGGAGCAAAACATATGCACCATATGATTTTAATTTGATGATATATGCATTTGAAACATATTAGACTGCAAAATTACTTTATTTAAATATGCCACTTAATATAAAATATTATCTCTCTACAGCTTGAAAGTTAAAGTGGCCTTCACTAGTAACAAATGCATTTCGACGAAGCTCAATCAGGTTCGGCATCTATTAATCTTTTATTTTTAATCACCATTGAAGCTAGGAGTACAAACAATAATGCAGTAAAACGAAGAATAACGTTATCGGTTGTGGAAAATAATTACGTGAACTCGTGATGACACTCACTAAAAGCACGTGAAAAAACTAGTAACTATCGAAACATATTTCATGTTGAGGAATTTCTCATGGAGCATAATGTCTGACAATGTAGGAAATATAGTATAACATCAGGCTGAGGAATTGAGATGATGTAAACCGTTTGCTTTGTAAATTGAAAGAGTTTCGAGACTTTTAAGATCAGCCATGAGTTCTCACTTGAGACTCCAGATTCGAGAATATTTAATAATTTTTAAATGCGTATGTTTGTGGAACTAATTTGGTTGCTCCATATAGCAATTATCATCGGACATTTACAGGGTCAACTATTTATTAATTTTGACTAAAATATTTTCTCTGAAAAATCCAGGGGAATATTTACCAGGTTTTGCCTTTGGTCATGTGTTTCAAGGTTTAGAAGTAGGTACAGTTGGTCGTGTTTAGTGCCTGGGATCATGCAAAAACTATCGATGGATAAACGATCAATTTTTTCTTGAGTAGACTATCCACTGCTAAGAAAAATGTTTTAGATTGAAATTGATTTGAGTAAAATATCGATCGATCGTATTTATTGATCAAAAATTAAAATTATGTAAATATTCTTCACAAAAAGAATAGATCGGTTTAAAGTCAAACCCTGAGTATCCTTTCGCACAACTCTGAGGTTTTCTGAAAGTAGGCCCATACTTATTGAATTTGTTTTTGGCTCTCGCACTTGCTGGATCGGTCAAAGCGATGTAGCTGCGGACAAATTTCGCATGTGAATAGGCATCGATTATTTCGCCACCACAAGACACAACCATGGTGGAATATTCAAATCATCAAATTTGGACAGATCAATGCGTTTCTCAGCATCGCGAGCATTCGGATATCGCCCGCCCCGTGGAAAGGTGAGTGGGCGTTGAATCGAGAGAGCGGAAGAATCGGAGAGGGGAGCGGAGTTCGTTGTCGTTAAGGCGTGCATGGCCGTGTTGGCGGTCTATATTCGTATCCGACGATGGTAGGAGAGGTGGGAGGGGGCGAGGGATGGGAGCTTGCGGGGAAGAGAGGGCGTTGGGAGGGAGGTGAGGCGGGGGAGAGAGAGAAAGAGAGAGAGAGTTAACGGAAGCGCGTGGGCTTGTTCAGGAGTGACGATGGGATGAGACCGTATATGCGGCAGGCGGAAGGTCGTTAGCACCCGGGAGGATGTTTTCCATTTTTATTTTATTTTTTAAGGGGCCAAGGACCTCGGAACTAAATAACATCTTGACCTAAAGATGTGTTTTCTTCAGATTAGTGGTGTTGAGGGGAGTGAGAGGGAGGGAGAGAGGAGGGTGGGGGAGGGTGCGTAAGTCGCTACGTCATTAACGGAGGAAGCGTGCGGCGCATGCCAAATTCAATTTCATCTTATATTTTATCGTTCTCTTTTTTTGCAACTACTTCCCAATCCGTCTTCTCTTTTTAGTTCATCCGAATCGAATCTGCTCGCGAAACCGAGATCACGGATTGCTTTAGCGCCGAGTGAATATTCGGCGGTGAGCTCATTCGCACAGCAGTTAGCGCGTGGGTAACCGGCGCGAATGACTACTCGTTGAAAAATTTCCTTGAAATTTATTGATAGAAATTCTCTCAAAAAGGATGAATAAAAATTAAAGAAAGGTCCCATTATTAAAGCGTGATAGTTATAGAGACGTGCGCAGGATAGAGCTAGATGAAGGCTGCTATTTATCACCAAGGGAACATATGACGGAACTCAGAGATCAAGTACTACACAGTAGGATAAGTACACTTTGAAAATAATTTTGATAAGAAGTCTTCAATTCATAGATAGGGTTTAAAAATATTGGAATTGGAAATGGAAATATTGGTATCGGAAAAAAAGTTTTCGATCTTCCAATTGGAGCCTTGGTTTTTGAATATCGATCTCATGATATTTGGAAATTCCTCAAATCTTGAGTATGCAATCGATAAATTGCCCCGGTAAATATTAAAACTATGGGAAAAGTTGGGAAATTTAATGAGGAGGCAGAAACTGTAAACTATAACGAATATTTAACTTTGTTCAGTAGATTAATTCGACAAAATTATAAAAAAACAGCTACCCGTTATAATTAATTATCAAAATTTCACATTGATGTGAAAAATACGTTATGTGAAAAAATAATTATTTTCATTGCGAATATATTAAAGGCACTATTATGCCCTATAGAATATCAAACTAAAGAATATCAATTATAGGATACTATAAAACATCAAACGGAAAGTAAATTGCACAATATTTACGGTCTTCATTCTGTGTATACCCTTTTAGATGCTGTTGAACTCCCACTTCTCTATAATATACAGAGCAATCTACGGAACGCAATAGTTTCATATTACACTGAACGTAATGATTCAAGAGAGCAAACCACTGACTCGTATGACGACACATTGGATGCACAAGCCAACACGGCTGGCTCGCTGAAATGACCCAACCACGTACGACACGGGAACAAGCGAGCTAAGGGACCTGTCCGTAAAGAATGATATTTCTCGTCTACAGACGCCTCTAAATCCTATACAGCAGCCAGGAAGATGGAAACCTGTAAAAAATACCGCGGTCGAAAGATCGCCGTGAGCATCAAGGAAGTGAAGTGAGCACAAGACGAATGCGCCGTCCGGGATAAGGATGCCATTCCGTCCGCCTCTCGCGAAGAGGCGTATGTGTATGCGTCTGTAGGTAAATCCAAAGAAACCTGCAGCGCGGTAGGCGGTCTCTCTCACCGGTCGACATAGGGATCGCACATTCAAACGGATTCAGCCTTGCTGCTGCAACATAGCGAAAATGGACTTCCATTAGGGATTATGCCAAGCCATTACGTCTCCCCGTCTGCCCTTTGGCTCAGGCAGAAATTATAAGAGGTGATGTATTCGTACGCTGACTCCGGCTTTGCAACTCAAAATTTCTTTGACGTTGAATCCAGTGCACATGCTTCAGTTTTTCGGCACTGAAATTGCTATCGGAGGAAAATTTCTTTCATCCTTCAACGCAACGTTGTCCTGAAGTAGCTTAATGCATTATGACGCAAGGGAATCACTTAAATGCCCAATCATCAATTCAACTCAGAGATCACCCTAAAAAGTAAATGCAAAGCCAATTAGGCGTCGATAAATATAACGCATTGAGATTTCTAAGATCATTGGTTAAGGATGATGAAAAATGGAAAAGTTTATTAGGAGCTGAAATAATTCATGTAAGACGGTCAAAATGACGTCAATGTTTCGAAAAAGTCAATTTCTTCAATGAAAGTAATCTTATCGCTGAGAATGGAATCCGATCGAAAAAAATGGTTAACGTGGAAACAAAAAAGTGAACCTTCTTCATGAAAATTTGCATAGACGTTAGCACACTCGAAGAATAGGAATAAATACAACGGAATCCCTCGAAACCATTTGCATATCTCAAACGTACACATTTCACAGAAACCCTACTGTCGTCGAAATATATTCAAATATTAAACCAATTACAAGCTCCTAATGGTAAAAGAAAGACCCCCGTAAAATTTCGCTTTGTCTGGCACGGAAACATATTTATTGAAACCGGATGATTAGTGTAGTTTAAAGGCCATTGAAATGACAATGATGAAAATGACGGAAAAAGTAAAGCTGACGAAAAAGAAAGTAAACGAAGAAGTGCAAGGCATAGCTGGGGAGGAGAGAAGATTGATGGGAAAGGTCAAAAGAATACAGAAAAGTTGGGTGCAGATTATTTTCATTGGTGACGGAAAATTGAATATTGCGATAAAGGGGAACACGTTAGTAGAGCAATTTAGGGAAAATAAAATAATGGATGTATTGAAAGGAATGAAGACAGGTAGAAATATTGCGGGATTGAAGAGTGTACTGTTGTGCCAGGTTGTTTTATTTGGAGGGGCTACGAAATGTATCGATGTCCACGTTTGTTTCCATCAAAACGCTACCTTAAACTTAAGACTTTAAATCATAAAGTGTTTTGCAGGTTACAAGTATCTATTCCTAACCTGCCAAGGAATATTCAAGAGCTGAATAGTATTTTGGAAAAACTTTGTCAACCTCTCCAGAGTTGGAGCAGTATTTCAATCTAATCCGAATGGGAAATTAAAATCAAAGTTTAATGAGGTGTGAAATAAATTGGAATATATACGAAGGCAAACAGTGAAAAAAGATAACTTCCAAGCACAATTGATTATTTTATTTATCTTTTACAAACGTAAGTTTAGAAATTTACTGGTTGGTAGAGTATTAATTTCAGATAATATCACTTATACCATGTGAGAGGTGGCGGAGACTATACAGATGTAATGGTATTTAATATCAATCCACATATATTCAAGCCCAGAATTATTAAAAGACTTTTTCGTTTAATTGTAATTAATTACATTAATAATCGCTTTGTAGTACCCGGAAACTTGTTTCGTATGTATTGTATATGGACTTCTAGGTCAGCTCTGCACAAGGTAAATATCTTAAGGACTAAATAAGTTACTTATGATCCCTTCATAAAAAAACTATTAAGAGGTTGATAAATTTGGCAGCTTGCAAATTTAAATTTTATTTTTTAATTTTGAAGGGAATATAAACAACAAAGTGAAATGGTATAAGAAGCAATCAGACGAAGCAAAACGTTGGCCTAGTCAGCATGTATTTGACTTTAACCTCCCTTAAATCATTCTTTTTGCCAATGGGAGATTTGCCAATAATATTTGCGCATCACTGGCCAAAAAAAGATATTATCTTAATTATTTCGTTCACTTTGGCGTGGAATCTTCGTGGGGAATTCGAAAAAGAATATTTGATTTTAGATCTGATATGAAACTGCAATAAGGCATGATTGATCTTCTTTTTTAAGCAGTGAAATTTTAATCCGTTTATATCGTAAACAAACTATAAAACGTCTCTGCAAATACTATCGTCATGTGCTTTCCTGGAAATAAGTTAATAAAATATAGGTAATTTGCATGTTCCGATTAAAAAAAACTAATGTCCAAACACGGCCGCAGAAATAGGCGCCGCCGAGCATGGCAAGCAAACAAAAATAAAACAAGATAAGCGTCAAATGAAAAAATGACACCCAAAAGGCAGGAATATTACTCGTAGCATTTCTCTCTGAGCTTAACGAGGGAGAGAAGAGGTCGATGACCCAATATTCGGCGGATTTGATGGGCAACTCTTGCATTTTACGCACGCTTCAGCGGAAATGTATCACGAAATAGTGTAGATATGCACCTCACTATGGAAAACTTAACGGATTCCCTGTCCAGCTTCAATTGTATTATCCAAGCTAACTTAGACTAAGGCATTGGAAATACTAATCCCGAAAGAATGAAAAACAATAAACACACTACATGTGACAAAAAAATCCATGTAAATCAGGTGACAGTAAGTCGTGCGGGCAAGGTGAGATTATAGCAAGTGGAGGAGACACAACGCAGAAGATGGTTGAAGAGCAACAAGGGGAAAATGAGGAACACAGGGAGATGGCATGATGCAAAAGGCAAAGGAGAGTGAGGAGGAAAGACAGAGAGAGAAGGGAGGGTGGAATTAGCATGGGGGAGTAAGAAGAGAGAAATGACGGCCAGTTTCGAACAAGCTGTCGGTCTCAACGTTTGGGAAAGCTCATGTCATTCACCGGTGCACAGCAGCAGAGAATAGCTTCGCGTTTCTCTTTCTTTTTTTGCCATTTCTCCATCCACCCGCACTTTTTTTCCACGCTTCAAACCGCCGCGAGAGAGACAGAGAAAGAGAAAACCTTTTGGGAGATTTGCAAAATTTGAATTGATTTCAGTGTGTTCCCGTATAGAATGCATGAAAGACCGGCGGACGAGCAGTGATAATAATAATAATAATCTACCATCTTGTATAATAGCGCCCTTTCCCCCTGCCCCCCCCCGCAAGGAACACAGATCCCAAGGTGATAAAGAAACAGACAAAAGAAATCAAGGTCAACTGCTCGGAAAGAGGGAAATATAGTGAGATCATTCTGATATATGCATTCATTGTTTTCTTGGAGGCTGCTATCGATGGATTATTATTTAAATGACAGGCATAAGGGGATGGGTTTGTACAGTGCGTATAGCACTGGAATACTGAATGAAGGGTCCGGATTCGATTCCGGGTGACGCCTCCGTACACCTTCAGTATCACCGAAATTGTGTGGTTTTCCGGTAACCAGATCTTCTTGGGAAACCTATAAGCCTACCTCCCCCCATATTACTATTCATACACTATAATGTGTGAATTTAACACACCGTTGAACTTAGCCCTCGGTCTATCCTCATATATCTAACCAGTATTTGGGTTTTCGATTGTTTCTGGCTCAACTTTGTGGAAGTTTATGTTTATTATATGAAGAACACAATATATTTTCCAATGTTCTTTATGCTACATTCCACTGCCTACTGAAACAAATGGAATGTTTTAATAATTATTGCGGGGGATGCTCTGTGAGGAGTCGGAAATGAAGAATTACGTTAATGAATACATATAAAAATTAATACAATAAATTAATATGATAAATATTAATATAAAATTTAGGACATTGAGACATACTTTTCAGGAAATGTTCATAAATAGTTTTTTAGTTGAAGATAACATAAAAACAACAAAGCAATCCCATGGTATCGCTTTTCAGCCGCTTTACTCCATTGTATTCTCAGAAATGACAATGCCCAAGTGAAGAATAGAATTCACCTGATTGACTTATTTTTCACCCCTGAAATTGATTCCTATTATTCTAATCTCCAGTGCATCTCCTCCTCCGTCATTTTCATTCATTTGACTTCAATTGATAGACGAGTCATGTTCTGAGAAGTATGAATTGGATTTTTTTTCAATTAACTATGCAAGCACATGTCTCAAACAATGTCCTGTGAATTAAAAAGGGATTTCTGAGCTTCTCATAATTTTTAGAAAATTTATATACTCGGTTATATATTCACAAGCAAAGCTACATTTTTTTTTTTAAATCCCACGAAGACTTGAGAGAAACTTGCCTATGCCGAGTTCTAAATAATCCATTCACCACAAATCGTGGCTAACGCACTTAAATTTTTGCTTCCATCATTCGTTAAGAAATAAAAAAGATGTCATATGATGAATAGGTGTTCCTCTAAAATTTCCAATAAGGTTTAGAAAAAGCATATGAGCTCCTCAATTATATTTTTATGAAGAACCACTGCCAGGTTCTCGTCAAAAAAAATACGCTAAGCAATTAATCGGCCAAAAATAACAAAGATAAAGGAAAATTGGCAGTCATTAGGAAAGAGAAAAAAATCTCCAATCACTTATGGAAAGACAGTCAACAAGAGTACTCTTCCGCAGTGTTTCATTAGTGCAGACTTCTTTGTGTGCGAAATCATCCACACTTTACCGGACGAAACATATTTCTATTCTATTCGCATAATACCCTGCAAGCCACTGCTTTAATTACATTTTCCCAGTACTCTTCTAAAAAAACCCTAAATTTCATTTGTTTATTTGCTTTTCCACATATTCCCCTTGAATGTTTTGCCCACACTTAAAGAAATACACGACATAATCGCAAACGGAAAATGTCACCGGAAAATAAACCATAGACTTTACACAAACCCCGTCCTACAGATGATAAAATAAGGTAAATGTTTTTATTTCTTAACTTTGTTTACGCTTGAGAAAGCGTCAAACCGCGGTGTGGAGAAAAAAGTGAGCATATAAAACAAATATCAACGGCATTATTTTATTCCCTTAACGGGTGGCGGAGAAACGGAAAGAGGGAGAGTGTGAGCAGAAAGGAATGATGTGGAAACCCGACGACGAAGAGGTTAAAGGATACCGCGGGGAAAGAGAGAGAGAGAGAGAGAGAGGGGTTGGCCACTGAGGTGGGGGGCAGGAAGGAGGGGGGGAAGGCTGCCAAAAAAAAAGACAATGCTCCACAAAAAAAAATAGCCGGGACCGGGAGCGGAGGAGAGGGACGGGAGAAAGTGACGGACAAGTGCGTAGGAACCCTAAACCAAGGGCGGTACGGTCAGGGGAAAGGGGGTTAGGGGAGTTTGGAAGGACAAGGGTATATAACGAGGGAACTAAAAGCCGGAGGAGGGAAGAGACCAAGATCCGAATGAGGCTGGTAGGTTCTATCCTCTCCTTCGCGGCCTGGAGGAGAGCTAGTAAGATATTGGGGGAGGGAGGGGTTAATAATGCCACGGAGGGAGAAGGGGGGTTGCGGGTATCGGAGGGATTTTTCAGAGGCGGTTCATTTGATGAGGATTAAAGGGACCGGCGGAAGTCGTGGGACGGATGAGCCAGAGTTCTATGAACGCGTTTCACACATAGAAGTAAGTCAAATTTAGGATATTTTGTCTGATAGTAAACTATTAAAAAATTATTATTTTTAGTGCCGAACGCCTTCCGAATTGAGTTTAAAATGAAAAAAGTGGTAGCTCTGGGTAAAGGTGGAAAGTTCCATTGGCGCCAGCGATTACCTATAGGTGAAATCAGACAGCATCCTTAATGACAACGGTTTTACTTTAATTGCTCTAATTCATATTCAACAATATAAATCATTCAGCATTCACTGAAAAAACAAATTCTCTCAAATGAATAGATATTTTCCATATTAAAAGAAATGAATATGCTATATTTTCCATTCAGTATTATGAGTTCAGTTACTTCTAAAACCATTTAATTTATATCGAATATTATGAATAGGCTGGACTATTAATCAAATTGTAAAAAAATGATCTAATAATAATTGATCTAAAGAAAGATGATAAGAAATAAAAATTCCTACGAAGTAGATATCAATTAATGACCATTCGGCGAGGGAAAGAGATTCTGTCACAATCCCAGGGTTTGTAAACTACTGAAGGAGTTGCCTCATAAATTGAGATGGTGTCTATAGACGAAGCTTCTACAAGGAAGAGAGGAGGTGGAGGATAGGAGCAATGACATTGCATTGAAGAGAAGAGTTGGACATTATAATCCGTGGCGTAGCACGAGTATTGTACGGCACGGAAACTGCGTCATTAAGTAAAGTGGAATAAATGTAGATTGAAAATGTTTGGAGAAGTAAGCATGGCAACATATCATAAGTGTTAGATGGATCAAAAATTTACCTTGACTGCTTAATTAAGGCATCATCTCTTAGAGGACTCTATTTTTCCAAAGAAATGGAAAGCATTAAATTTCCTTGCCACCAAAGAACTCTATTGATCTGTCGATGTGAACAAAAAATTTCAATACAACAAAGTGGAAGTAGAAATTAGAAGGAAGTTGAGAAGTGGAAGAAAAAGATAAACTTAAACCGCAGCCCGAGGAGGAAGGGAAGAAAATTGCGGTGGCCAGGTACATACTTTTTATTTTTGCAATTTGGTGCGTTGGTGAAAAAAGGAGGAGAAGATCATGGGTGCTTAAAAGATATGAGAACACTGAGGGAAGGCTTTAAACAGTAACGGCATGTTCTTACGAGGAAGGTTAGGGGATAATAAAGAAACGATGTGATAGTTCAGTTAGTCTACCCGGCGATCATTTCTACTTGGGATGAGAACCAAAGGATGGAAATCGGAATGGTTTTGGTTAAAGGAAAAAAATACCACCGGTAAATAACAGAAGCACTAGAATTAGAAGATGACCCATTAAATTTTTCAGATGATGTCTACTTTTCAAAGAATGAGAAGCTTGGACAGCGGGAGCAGCAGAGAAAATAAGTATGGAGACGATAGAAATGTGGTGCAACTGAAGAATTATGAAAATTAAATTAACAGATATAGTAACAAGTGAATAAGGATATACGGAGTGAGTGAAGAGAGAAGCCAATGGAAGAAACAAAAAACAAAAAGATAGAAATTTGATTAAGCATAGCCGGCGGCAAGATTGTTCACACAGAGTCATTCTTGAAAGACACATAGAGGAGAAAAGTTAGAAAGGATGGCCAAGGATGAACCAGAAGAAGCAATTAAATGATAATATCGGCTTAAGGAGTGATAAGGGCATGAGGATATTGGCTGAGAACGAAATAGTTTGGATTTAGATAATAAAGAAACCAATCCCGGACCAGAGTTGACCATAGGTATGCTATGTAAATGAATTGAATTTGCAAAAGATCACAGCGCTCTATAGACACGAGACCTGGCATTTGAGACAAGAAAATGAGTTTAGAATAGAGCCTTTCGACTTTGAATACGACAACGAATCGATAATACAACTTGAACCTAGACAAAGGAAAGATGAAGCTATAAATATGATGGGAGAAGAAGAAGGAAGTTACTGGTGGAAATGTGTAGTCGTAAATATTGGGTGGCAAATATACTAAAAGATAGTAGGATGATAAAGGCAGCAAGAGAAGGTAAAAGTTAAGTAAGCAGGAAAGTTTCAGGAAGTGAATAGAATTTCGCACGGCATGGAAACTGGTAAAAATCATGAAGGAGTGAACTATATAACTTTAAGGGCCAAAAACAGGATTCCACTCGATACACAATAATAAGCAGTTTTGACGCATCCTGTAGTACCCCAACGCACTCCGTACACCCTAAATGTACTAGGTGTACTATGATTTCCATGGATACGTATACAATTGCCTTGAATAGAGCAAAACTAAGAGTAAGGACACATGTTCCAATTAAAATAGACGTGTGGGAAACAGAACAATGCTAATATGAATTATTTGGTTAAGAAGCAAGAACATTATGCACTTAAAATATTAATGTTAAAAAAATATTACAGTCACTTAAGAAGTATTTCCTCTAGTTATTGATAAATAGGGTAGACAATTTACCATGTACAATGAGTGAGGTTGCAATATGAAAATGTATGAAATATATTGGGATCATCTCTAAAAAAGAATTTAGCGGCATGAATAGCCAACAAAATGAGATGAAGCTAATGGTAGCTCGCTGAATTTTCAAAATCATTACTATCTACCCTCGCAAATAAAATTGCATGCAAGACGTGAAACCAGTGATAAGTCATTTTGAATTTTCCGACAGGGTTTTGTATTGGGGTTAAAGAAAAAGTAACTTAATAAACCAAACAAGTTTTAAAAGCATTTTTCTAATAATTATTGTGTTGGAAAGGCAAATCTGACATCCCAAGGGATATTTTAAATATGTTGATTGTAAAACTTGTTTCTCTCTTAAAAACGACTTGTAATAAACGTATTATCCCTCAGTGAACATAAAATGGAATAACTTAGAAGTATTTTCTCTCGATTGAATTAAAAAATTAAATTTAAAATCCTATGGAAATCTACATCTGTCAGAGGTTTGCAAAGTTTCGGACGATAACGTCCTAATTTCCCACCCCAAAGAATACGGATTCGAATCTCTTAGGTGACTGCTGTTTTCGGTGGTATTCCCATCCCTACTTAGGGCACCCCATGTGAAGGGCATATCAAGCAAACGACGCCATCCAACAGAGTGGAAATTTCTGACTCCTTGGTGTATTTGTTTATAAGCCTAGGCTAATGTTGATGCCTCTCTACGCTTCCTCCATTTCCCGAATCTCATACACCTACCAAATTACCCATTTAACCATAAATTAACCCTAACGAACTCAGTTGCCTTTTCCCCCAAAAATTACTCCATGTTGCACGAAGTGAATTCGGAATTGATCTATACAGTTTAAATAGAGTAAAAGAACGTAGTGAAAAGAGAAGAGGGGTAGGCATTTATACATGTAAGTAACATCGCATCTATTAAATTTCGTAGCCTTATTAACTGTCCTACTGGAGATGTCTAAGTCATTGGCCCGTAATGCTGTTCATCTAAAATCAGGATCTTTTCCGTTCAATGAAAATTAATTAAATAGAAAAATAGCACAAAAAATCAAATAAAGAATTTCGTATATTAAAAAGTATGTTTAGCAAATATGACTTAAAAATTGAACCAATACTTTGTCAAATAAACCGTAAATTAATGCTTATAATTACAAAAATATGTGTAAAATCAAATAGCTGAATTTTTATTCCCACAAGTAATTGAGGTATTAATGGTAAATGGTGTGACAATTGTGGTAATAATTTTAATTTACCCAAGTAAATTTAAATGAAAACTAAAAGCATATTGATTTAAGACAATTTTTTCACAGACAACAATTTTTATATCTCTAAGATTAGAGCAGATTTTGACTTTTCGTATTGTAATTTAATTCTTTAAAATGAAAGATACAACAAATTTCATTAGGTTTCTTCTCGGTTCCTGGCCATAATCATTGAGTGGATCCCATATTTTCCCATGATTTAGGAATGTATTCACATTTTTTATGATTAAAGAAGATAAATTTCTTGCCATCCTATCGCCAACTTTGTAAGATTTCTGTAGACTTGCAAGACAAGGTTAGACTAGGACCAGTATAAAGCTGCATGACTCTCGGTTTAACTTGTATGCATCACACGATAAACGTCAACAAGGACGTAATAAAAAAAAGTAAGTTACAATTCTCCAATAGATAAATTGTGGACTTAATCGAATTGTAATTCTCTTTTCTTTATTATGTTCGAATTCCATCGCATCACGCCTGAAGCTGATACTTAATTTGATAATTATGGTAGATTGGTCCATTCGTGTGATATGAGGGAGATAGAATGCACTGAAAATAGATTCAGAAGACCTTCCCTTCATTTTAAAATCGCGTTTAATAAAAACAAAGCTAAAAACAAAAAAATACGCCCTATGAACCTAGCTGAAAAAAATAAGCTCGGAAACTAATCTGCTTAGTTCCGCCAGCCGCCACACGCCTCCTGGGTGGCTTACAGGATACGAATTAAAAGCAGGGATAATTTTTTGTAAAATAAGAATAATGATTATAGAAAGGTTGCACCAAAATATATGTGACTTCTTTGCATGTGCTTTACTGCAGCTCAAAATTTAGCACTGGAATTGAAACGGGAGAAAAGATTGCTCAGGCATGTATAGAATACGTTTAACTGTAAAATAAGGAGATTTGTATTTTTTTAAACAATCCAATTTTTTCCATTCCGATGAAAGAAGACTTTACGTTTTCACATAGGGCTTTTCATTACGACCTAGATTTTTTTATTAAGTAACATCTTCAGGTGAGTGTCTTCTTTCGACAAAAGGGATTTCCGTCATGTTACGCCTAGGCTATATTATTTCTCCGTCACTTTTTAACCTGGTCTATATGTTTGGTATGTTCAACAAGTAAAAAATGGAGTTTATTTCGACTACCGTGCATATAAAATTCATCCTCCTAGGATTTACAGCCAGGGCATCAAGATTCAGCATCACCTTCGAAATGAAATCTATTTGTGATGGATAAAACCTTTAGAAGCAGGAATTGCAATGTGGCTGGTGTGTTCCAAAATGATAAATAGAAGAAATTCAAAGTTCCACTCAAGCATTTAAAAATTCGGTACAAGTGGGGATTGTAGCGCAAATAGAGCATTCTTTGACTATTTGTACGAGATGAAAATTTTTGCTGCTATAACCATCATTTTATAGCTGCTACATGAATTCATTACAAAACTTGGATGACGATGTTTACCATCAACAAGCATTAAACGAAATGTCTACTAGTCTTTTGTTTAATGGTTTCTCCGCGCTTAGTGATGAAAGAAAACATTTATTGGAAACTATCTTCATTTGAATAAACATAACAGTCACAGGTTTAACTTTTTGGCATTCCTTCATAATGAGAGTAAAAAAAAACTTTGCACTTTAACATTAAGTGATTTTGGAAGTACAAGGTTTCTTTTTACCCCATTCAGTTTAATAAAATACAAGAATACAAGATACTTTTATAAAAATATCTCTTATGAAAAAAATGTTTAATATGGTTAATCGATAAGATACAAACATTTTTCTGTTATTGAAATTAAATTGATTACGCCACATTCTTCTTCTATGAGCTGCAAAAACTTGCTAGATGTTACAATCGGTAAATATTTATTATTAGCGAACCATACGCAGTTATTCTTAAGTTTAATCGGATTAATAAATGTCACATCAACAGGAATATGAGTATTCACCTTCGTATATCACATTTGACTGAGGCAAAGCGTATAATTCTCTAATCTCTAAATCTTGAAATATTTTTTGACCAAAAATTTCGTGTTAAAAGCGCGATTATAAAGAATAATAACTGCATTAGCGCAAAATATTTCTTCCCGATTCTATGTTGGTGATTCACTTATGTTAACGGTGCTCGTATGAAATAGTTCAAATCTTTTCACCAAAAAAATACTGAATTTCTTATTGGCTTCCCTCAATACAATAAATACACCAACATTTTGTCAATCAGAGCTTCACTGAGCTTCATAATTTTACTGGAACTTGAAAACTACATTTACCTAGAGCGTAGCCGATAATTCCGTTTTATATTCATATGCATATATACATTTTTTTACGTCAAACAACGCAATTCAGGCTATTGTGCCACTGAAAATTCTTCCTATGGCTATCAAAAAACACTATCGCGGGCTAAGTTGAATTTCGATGCTCTTTTGTCGCTGCTCAACAGTTGCGCGTACTCAACTCAGCGGAATCATCACTTCGTCAGTATCAACGTGTGTAATCGCAGATATGCAAACTGTGAGTTATAGTTTTGAGATAAATCATTTATCAGTATATACACTTTAATAATGGAAATGGTGACTAGGAAAAGCATTCCTCTGCTCGAATAGTTAGTTATTGATTATTTTCTGCAAAAAACTCCGTGAGCTTTCCCAAAATCTTTCGATCCTTAACGTTTTAGAACATGACTAATTATTTATTATTATTTAACGCGTAGTATTTCCTTATATATATACATATATATACATATATACATATATATATATATATATATATATATATATATATATATATATATATGTGTGTGTGTGTGTGTGTGTGTGTGTGTGTGTGTGTGTGTGTGTGTAAATTACATTCAAGCACGAAAACCCACTAAAGCAAATTTTTATCCTCGCGATTTGCTCGATTCCGCCTCCCTCACCTCTCCTGTGTTCATCATTTACGCGTGTTCCTATCCCTTTTCTGTATATATATATATATATATATATATATATATATATATATATATATATATATATATATATATATATATGTTTCCCATCACGGTAGCGACGTGTGGGGACATTGGATTATCATCAATAATTTAGTCTTATGAACGATGCCAATTAACTTTTAACAGCAAAGCAAAGAGTGAACGTGCTTTTAGACAAAAGACGTTCTTTGAGCAACAAAGCACTTCATTTGGCAAAGCATGACTGTCACGATCATATGAAATTACGCTCACAATGCACTCGCAATTTCTCCTCGCGTCGCATCTAACCATGAACCACCGAGAACCTAAAATTCAACGTCCATTAATTCTTGAAACACGGAGCATACTCGTGGAGCTGAAGGAGCGTTTTGCGAGGGAGGGTGGAGGAGGGGAGGGGTGCACGGCGTAGCGTAACGGCAAATCGATCGTCAACGCGTTTTTCTGCATGCCCTCAGTCACGAGCACGTCAGTCACGTGCGTGGCAATTTATCGCACGACGCTGTAGTAGAGGGGTAGCGTGCGTGATTTCGCATCCAGAAACTGCGTTTCCACAAGGATCTCCCTTCGACTTTCTCCCCTCCCTTCCCTTGTTCTCCGCTACCACCTCTGCCCCTTCGCAACCGGTACCCAACCAAAAGAGAGGAATAAAGGGAAAGAAGGGAGAAAAATAACGGGAACCACACGACGCATACGGCACAAAACACTCACTCGCCACCCCCGGGGCTTAATATCGATTTCCACCTTGTGCGAGGAAAATAGATTATATCCGACGAACCACGGGGCCAAGCAGACCACTTCATCGATTGAAAGCGATGGAAACGTTACCCCAGAACACACACATACGTCCTTATTCTCTCTTTCACACACACATATATATATATATAGGAAAGGATCGACGTCAAGGTCTAGTCATCTAATCTGTGTCTATCGACGTGTCTCTCTCTCTCGTGCTCCAGATGAGTCCGTGTGTTGATTCCCTTTCTCCCTCCACTTCACCATTCACCCCTACTCCCCAGAAGATGACGTGACACACTCAAAAGAATACCCTGCTGACGGCGTTTAACCTTCAGGGAAGGACGAAAAGGTGACCAGGTCAAAAGAAAACGGAGTGGCTGTGCTCCATGAAATATTCGTGCGAAAGGCCCGCGGGAACTCGGAGCGATACGAGTCTCCCTTACTGAGGCGCGAGGCGTTGCGTCGACGGGAGCTTTGAACTGGGAGTATGCCTGAGAGTTTATTTATTTTTTTAAAGGGATCGAACGTAGAAAAACGTCCATATCGTTTGAGCGGAAGGACATCCATTTTAGAACAAAATAATATCGAGCGGATGGAAATAAACCTTTAAATGACAACATTAAGATTTTTTTTAAATATACGACCATTATATGGATATATTTTTTTTAATCTCATGCGTTTCTGTGTTGGTTTGCTACGACTACGCGTTGAGCTTCAAAATATATCTGACGACATCGGAAAAAAAGTGAATTCTAGCGACCGCACTCGTCCATTTCGTCGCTCATGCGGAGTGCTCGTTTCTTTCCCGGATGGACGGGAATGGCTCAAGAGGGGTAACGCACATCAGGGCAACCTTTTCATACCGCGTGAGCCGAAAATAACTTCATAATTGGCTCAGCTTCGCAGATATCGCGGATCATGCTCTCCGCCAAGGTCGTCAACGCACATATTTTCGGCAGAAATACCTGAAGATGTCACATCCCACCACACGCGAGAGAGAAGAAAAAAACAACACGCATTTTCCACCCACTTCATAACGTCAACCTAATTTCGCCACCCCCTTCCTTACCCTACTCCCTTCCCCCACCTCAACTTAACCTCCCACCCCCACACACAGTAATCTCGAGGGCCTCCTCTGCCCATTCCTCCATCCGGCGCACACACACACACACACACCCTCATGTCCTTAACTCTCTCTCTCCCCCCCTTCCACCCTCTTCAATACTCCCTCCCCAACACAGAGGTACTGCCACACAATCCTAACCCCCTCCATCCCCCACCTCAACCACTTCCAGAAAAGACCACCCACCCCCTTCCATCACCTAAAGCCAAAAACCCTCTCCCGCCCTCCATTTTGATTCACCTCCACCCCCAAAATCCGCCATAGAGGGATGGAAAGACGGTCTCGAGGGGGGGGGTGGGGGGCAGAAACGGCGAGGGGGACTACTTAAAACGGTGCCAGATTAGCAGGGATCACCACACACAAACGAGACATCTAACTCGCCTCGAAGATACCTATTACAGATATGCAGACAGACACACAGTAGGGGATGCATAATGTGAAAAGAGGAATGCATAAGGAACATGCAAAAAATGTGTCGCTATCTAAACACAAACATCATTAAATGCATCTAGAGCGGCACACCGCATCTCATCTATTAAGACGAAGGACGAGAACACCAAAAAGGATCTCCAGGAAAAAATATGAGGCAACTATTAAAGACTTGAGGGAGGATGGAACGAAAAACGACAGTCAGAGGTAAGAGGACATTGAATGAAAAATTGGGATCAACATAACGTCTTTTTTCGAGGTGGTAGTCTAAGGGTTTTCAAGCTATGGCGGTAATCAAAACGGAAAATATTTGATTGGATAAACTAGAATGGGGAAAAGGTTGTAAAAAAATTTTATTTCATTTATCACTGGCCACGTACCTGCAGTTTTTAAAAAACAAGTGAGAAGCGTTAAGGCGTGTTGTTGTTGTGACGACGAGAAGGTTGGTTGTTGGACGAGGGCTTTTTTTCCTGCACAATCGAGAGATGAGATTTGGGTGAAGGAAGGCGAAAAGAGCGTTGGATTAAAGAGTGCGAGGGTAAGGCAGTTGCAGGAGTGGCCGGTTAAAGGGAGTACTTTCACCGGCTGTGGGAGGGGGTGGAGCTGAACGGGGGGGGGAGGAGGGTACGCAAAAGGAGAATGCGAATGCAGAGGGAAAAGGGAGAGGAGAGGATTGGTGGAGATGGATGAGAGATGGGAAGGATGAGGGTCTAGGATTGCGAAGGGAAAGGAAGAATGATCAGGACGAGATGGAATGCGAAATAACTCTGCTGGCTTCGTCTTCTCCTCCTCCTTTCTCTCGTTTTAAAATGTTTTCGGGGGAGATGGGACACGAAAGAGAGAGATAATGATGGACACCTCCCTCTCTGATTCACCAGGGAAAACAAAACCCCCACCGACGGGACAACGACAGAGATAACGAAAGGGGGGAAGGATCTTGAAGAAATTTGGCGTCACCCCGGGCGAAGTTAGATTTTTTTGACTCTAAAAAGTGTTGGCAGGACGTGAAAACGACGGCAACTATGGCGAAGTTCCGATCGAAAACGGTTCGAGCATTCAAAAAATATCGAGTATATGTGAGTGACGAGGAAAAAAAGCTTTCTTTATCAACACGCTACTACGGCAGCGGTAGGCTCTAAGCAGGAATCCGCCATAACTGAATGCGATGCGCAGAGCAACGTTATAGGAGCAAAACCCCCAGAGCAGACCTCTCTCTCTCTCTCTTCCCCAGCACTTCCCTCGCTATCCCTCCAAAGGGATGGGTACATTTTAGGTCCGCTGGCCAAGCAGCAATAGAGACTGGTGGCAGGATTCATAAGATTCGGAGCGAGTCTCCGGAATGTTGTCGATGACGCAATACTGCACAGCGCAGCTGAGGCCCCTCTGAAAGAGAGAGAGAGAAAGGGAGGGGTGGAGAGAGAGCTGAACGGAGGGGGATGAAGAGGGGAGGGAGGGTGGGAGAGAGGGAGAGAGGGGAAAGGGGCTTCGTGAGGCGTCAGGGAGCCTAGCTAGCTTTACCCTCAGAGGGTCACTCCACCAGCTTTTGCCAACGCCCAATACTTTGCATGTCGCTGTCAGATGACTCTCTCGCGCCCTTCCTCCACCCTTCCACCCTAAAACCACGAAAAGAAGAAAAAAGTATGCGCGGTAGGTACTTCCTTAGCGGAGACGAGAAGAGCGACTGACTGTCACGGGGCTCGCCTACTGCGAGACGAGGGTAATTTGCTTCAAATGTCTTTTGGCCTCGTGAGTGGTCCTCTCGGTAGTAGGGTACATCACGGTGGCGGCGAGAAGGAATGCAAGCCTCGCATAACGCGAATGAACTATGGACGGATGTGCTCGCTTATGCGAAATTTGTTTTCCAGTCGTGACGCCCGAGTAATATAAAATTTGATCAAGTAATTAGCCTGGTGCGAAACTTGCATTCTCGATAAAACGAGTGGGGGAAATATGAGTTAGATATGAGTTAAATCAAAATAGAACTAATTGCAACGGAGTACTTTTCTTTTGAGTTTTAAAATATTTTCCTTCCAATTCTATTATTTCTAATGTAATCAACTAATGACTGGAAAAGCATATTCATCGTGGATGATAATGGTATATTTCAGATCTAAATGGAACGTCAATATGACCTGCACAAGATTGAGTTTTCATCAAAACCCATGGAGAATAATAATACATAATAAGTAATGAAACAGCTAATCTGAGTATATCAGGGAGTATTACCTATATATATTTTAAAATATCTAGTGGCGGTCATATAACACGAATTTCAAAACACCAACAATTATAAAAGTTTACCCAAAACGAATTAGGGGGAAAATATATAACCATAGGTTTTAATTTTTAAGTTACTCTGACGTTCAGTACTGTTAACATGTTGTTAAAAGTAAAATCTGAAAAAATGTTAGATATTTCTATAATTTTTTGAGAAACGGATACGATACCAAAGAATGCATTTACAGCTCAATGAAATCCATCGGATTGTTTAATGAATACCTTTACACTCAATTATCGCCTTATTCATTGAATATACGAGTTAATTCAATTGAATTCGGCGCGATTTGCTTTTAAAAATGAAATTCGTTATGATTTCATCTCGATTATACTGATATGGTACTTCAATCGATGGCAGTCTGTCGGATTATCCTATTTCACGTAATACCAAAATATTCATATTATTCAAGTGTACAATGGACATTTTCTTGTACTTAGAAACATTTTCATACATAAAAAATAAAATTTTCAATAAAATTTATTCAGTTGGAATTTTAACAACATTAAATGCGAGGTGACTGAATAGCTTGGACAATAGAGAATATATTTAAGAGAGAACATTTTTGAACTTCTAATCAAATTGACTGATTACAAATAAAATACGTTTATTAGTGGATTCTATGTTGGAGTGAACGTGACTGTCATTTGATGACTAGTATGAAATGCATGCCTCAAGAAAAACTAAAAAACTCAATTGCAAATCCATTGGTATAAAATTTGCTTAAGTGGAAGGATAACTTTAAGTGTTGTTCAAAGAATGTTATTTAGATATGCATCACAATCATGGCTAATATCCCTTCATGACGTAGTTAAATTTCAACGTGGCGAAATGATGTTGGCAGAGAAAGAAAGAGAGGCTCACTACAACGCAGTAGAGTGTTCTCAATTTTATTAATAGCAAAAATAATATCATTTATTAATCCATCAATTATTTTCATAAACTTTCATTTCACCTTAATTCTAGTGCATATCTCTGGGCCGAAACATGTCTAATTGATATTATTCATTATATATGTGTGTGTAAGTATGCGTTGACACATTTATGATAAATACTTCTACTTCAATTTATTTAACATATTTACTTTTTAAATAACCATCTGTGAATGATTTGTCAGTATTAACAATTTAATTAACGCTTCATAGATCATAAAAACATTATTTTCGGCTACGGCTATTTGAGGAATAAAAAATTATGGATTTTTAATTGATTTTTCCACGGCCATTTTGCGGATATCCTTCAACTATGTGAGCCACGCGCCAGTCAAGTAGAAAAAGCGCAGTCAGCGAGATTTTCAAAATCCCCTTTTCATTCTTTCTCCAGCGGGGAAACCAAGAAATAATAATAAAAGAAATGACCAAGATAAAAGAAAAAAAAGAACCTGGAGGAAGAAGCCGGAGGCCGGCAGCGCCTTCTTTCGCGGACAACTCCATTTTTATCGAGAGAGTGGGTTTCGACCGCGACTGCAGAGCAGTAGCGGTCGCAGCACGGGGAGACGCCGAGGCGGCGCCAGTCGTCCGGACGGCGCCAGGGCGGTCAGGTGGGAGAGGCGACCAAGGCGGCGGTGGGTAGCGTAGTAGTGAATGACGCAATACGCTGGCAGCTTGAGCTATTGCATGACCGCGGCCGAGGAGTAGAACGAATCCTCGTGTAGTGTATTGTTGTAAATACTCATCACAGAACACACACGGTGTAGCCTAAATTTTGCTCTCTTCCATTTTCATCCAAGTAATCATAACAGACAAATGAAAGGTAAGGCGATTAGGAAACTAATATGTTTCCATATTTCCTTCAAGGTAAAAACATATGAAACACCCATCTTCTATTTCTTTTACCTTTTGGATGAATCCCATCAAAAAATTAATTATGTCACGCAATATAGATTGCAATACTTCATATTCCGCCTTAAAAATAAATATAAATTCTTTTTTCTTATATTTTTATTTCACTGTAAATTAAGTAAAAGTCCGGCCTCGTAAGTCAAAGAATTTCTTTATTTATTTAGCCCGACTTCGAAAACAGCACTTTTTGTCTTTTACAACGGACTTTTAATGGTGATAACAATGGAGACGATTAAATACACCCAATCCCTAGGAGGAGGAAAACCCACCCCGGTGGGAATGCAATCCACGGCCATTGGGTTGGCAGACGAGAACGTTGCCCCGCTGCGACCGGGGCCAGAATGATTGTGCATAATATTGAATTAATATCCATATACAAATGCTGTATAATATCAATATGAAGATAGGAAAATCACCGAAAAAAGTGAACAGGATTAACAAAAACAAACTCTTTATCTAAGGCACGTGAGGAGGATAGGTAGGTCGATGATGTTTCAAACTCTTATAAATATTATGACGTTATTTTTATAGGTAATTTCAATAAATTACTCAGTACTCATATTACGCCAAGAGCTCGATATAAACTCATCACCTTTGCATTATAGTATTTGAAATGGTATTATTTATTAGCAGGTAATTTACTTTACATTGAATTTCCCTACGGTAAATAGAAATAATTTTTTTATTGTTTTCTGGCAGGTAAAATGATTCAAACAATCTGATAACTCTGGGAATTGTGGAGAGGTAAATAAGCAAACGAATTAATGGAAAGGAACATACCGCGTGATATCAATTGCAGTACATCGTCCATGAATGTAAAACTATTTTCGTGATTAATAATTATTTGACAAAACCAAATCATGAAGTGGTGAACTACATTTTTGACTTATTCCAAACGATATTCACTTTTTCAATTGGAATAATTTTAATTTAATCAGAAACCTTTACTTCCATCATTTAAAGACGAAGTTGGCTCATGGATTACGCCGTAGTTTTTCTTTTTAACATAGCTTATCTCTATCATATACCTAAACGAAGTCATATTCAACGAAATCCTTTACACATACAAACTTGATCGTTTAGGTTTATTAGGGTAATCCATATATCTACCAAGAGGTAGTTTAAATAAGCAGCATCATTTTTCCCGCGAAGATCTGTGGAAGTCTTCAGCTTGTATCTTCATTTCAACCTACTTAAGAATGCACTCTTGAAAAGCCAACTCTTGAAAAACACGTAGAGAGCATAAATTGTAATGATTTTTTTCATGTGAGTAATGGGGTGAGCACAATCTCTTTAAAAAAATCTAAGGAAATCCGAGATTCCTAACCTCACGTAGGTCTAAGAACGTGTGCCAAGCTTCATCGTTTCAGGTCTTGGAGTGAAATTGCGAATACACAGCGTATATAATTTAAGGCTTATTCTAATGATTCAATTTTGCAGCATGAATAATTTTAAAACAGTCTACCTCGTTAACTGGCTTAATTTTCGTTTGCATACACGATATATCAATGCAGTTATTACTTGAACGCAACTTGCAAATCGTAGACTAAGTTTTTTTTATTAAGACTACATTCTTGCAGAAAAATTGACTGACATTGTACCAAAAATGCTGCACCGTACATATTTTCATGCACGATTATTTAAATCAATTTCATAAGACCATAATTATTTAAACCTTTGGATTCTCATAAATTTTTAATAGAATTTTAAAATAATTAAAATCCGAGTATTGATTTCATTTGAAAGCATGTTAACTGTTGCCGAAGGGGATATAAGTGATGAAGTAGAAATAGCATTGGAATTTGAGGAGAGTTTCAGAAAATCATTGAAAGACAATTAACCGTAATTCAAAGTTCTATGTGTAAAAAAACTACAGTTTCGAATGTGAGCTTTTTAAATGTGTATTTTGCTAACATTGCAAATACTAAGTTCAATTTATTTCGATTTGACCTTGAACCTAGTTCACATACATGGTTACGCTTTTTATTTTCTCAAGTTTAGAATCGAAATATCAGGGAAATTCTTAAGGTTATCCATTCACCATCTTTAGAAACAATCATTTATTTTCGATTTGCGGAAGTTATTAGCCTCATTTCAATTGGATAATGTGCATAAAGAGCGAAAGATTTTTAAATTATTATTTCTTATTAGATACAAGATTTGACAAAAGAAATGATTATAGTACCATATTAATGGTACCATAGTACAATTATGTTAGTTGGTTATATCCACCTGAGGCGTATAAATGATAGTTCCTACCCGCCATAATGTGGCTGACACGACATCATAATTTGAATTTAAAATTTTATTTACCCTAGATAGAAAAAGATAATATTCTACAACAAAATGCCCTAATATAGAAATGCTATCATATAAACTCCTGATCAAACAAAACATTAAAAAATTAAAACTTAAAGAAATTATGGTAAATATGTTCAGTATTACATTTTATACACTTCCTTGTGACTTCTAATTTAACACTTTTCATTGATGGCTATTGCCAATAAAATAATACTAGATTTATTGGACAGAAAACTTGACAGGGTAGAATGAAAAATATCCCATCACGTGTCCAGTATAATCTAAGACACATGTAAAGAGCATATTATAACATAATATTAAGATTAAATTAATCAAGGTAAAAAATGTGAGGATGTATGAGATAATTCTTCACGGTATCAAACCATTCTAGTGTGATCACTGAGTAATCACTAGAAACAGAATATTTCTTCTCACCCTGAACTCGCAAGATATTAAATACATTCATATCAAATACAATCAAATGCATATATATATTAAATACACACATTAGAATCACAAGGCGTAAAGTGATAGCTGAATGTAGTGCTATTATACACGTACAATAAGCAAATTGACCAAAATGTTCTTACTCTTTTATCCTTATTTGAAAAACAAAGGATTAATATTAGAGAATATGAAAGAGAATTCGTATCTTTGGACGTAACGATTTCTTTATCAACAGGACATGGATTCATTTCCATTAGAAATTAAGATAGCGCCACTAAAGGAGGGAGAAACGCAGGGGGCGAAAAATTTGTAAGATATGTGTTGCCCAACTACGCGTTATCTTCAACGTCAACCCAAATTTAAAAATACGCAACTCACACCAATTGAACCAAGTCTAGGGATGACAACGATACCATAGGCGCAGAAAATAATCAAAAGAGACAAGGAATGAGGAAGGAGAGAGAGAGAGAGGGAAAGGGTTGTGAAGAAAAAAATAGAATGAAGAGAAAGAAGGAATCTCACGGAGGGACGGAATAAAAAATAAGATGTAAATAAAACGGAGTGCATGGGAGACACAAAAAAATAAACTCGCCTCCTTTTGGATTGTGGCAGTGTGTGTGTGTGTTCTGGTGGTTTGGCTGTTCCATTCTCCTCATGGGAGACGACGGTAAGGGTTGGCGCGGTCCTTGCTGTGGAGAGTACGTGATGGCGCCTAAATATTCAAAGGATCGCGTGATAGACGGTCGTTAAGGGGGACTGTGGTGTCTGCCTGCCTCTAGATGGGAGATTTCGTGGTAGTAGCGGGACGGTGGTTGGGGGGGTTGGGGGGGAAGATCGCAACGGGGGGAGGCAGGGAGACCTCTCGGTCACGATGGGCACCCTGACGACGGGGGCGGGGGAAAGAAAGACACCCTTGCACATTACATCTCGTCCTCCAATCCCTCCCTCCCCTCCCCTTCCCTGTACTCCCACCCGTTTACGATGCCTTCCTTGCACTCATTTATTCAAGGCATTCTATCTATTAGAGGTAGATCTCGGACGGTCAATAACTACTACCTACATCCACATCTCGCTCCTGTTGGCCCTACGTTGCGTAGCTCTTCCTTCCAAACTTCTGCCTGCCTCCATGTTGTCCAACAAACCTTGTCTCTTTGCCTTCCTCCACTTCGCTCGCCCAACTTTATTCCTGCTATCACGATCCTCGAAACTCCACTACCTTTTAGGTATTTTCACTTTTTCTGCCTTTTTCGGATTCCCAAACAGCAACTTTATTTCTTCGCCCTCGCTATTCGTAGGTTATCTTCTTTGTCCAACTTATTCCCTTCATTCTTAGCCGTACCAATATTTCAAAAAGCTTCCAATTTATGGTAAAAATGTCCTACGCTCTATATGAAAGCCTTTACTATTCCTTTCTTGGCCTCTTTACTTATTTTTACCCGTTATTACTTCTCTCCTTCTTGTAAATGATGGATTCGACGACGCACTTCTTCTCCTTGTCCTATTGCTGCTCATTTTCCTCCAAAATACTGTCCAGTTCTGCGCGTGCTCAATTGTACTGAATTCTTGTTTTATTCTTCTTCGTACATTATTAAATCTCGTCGGACAAAGTGAATTGATTTCTTAATTGGAAGAAATGGAGATCGACTTTCAAATTTCAACGACCCACGAATATGACCTTCCCGTGCTAATGCGTGAGTGCTGGGGCAAAATCCTCCTTTTATTCCACAATCCATGACCCAAAGGGGTTGAGAGTTCGAAAATCACCTAACATATTCCGGTAATTTCACCGGAGAAGAACAGAATTTTGAGGAAAAAAGTGTTAAGGAAAACAGTGCTGACATCGGTCCAAAGTTTATTGCGAAATAGGGTTCTAAAGTAGACGAAATCATTTTCTTAAAGTAATTAAAGACCTGTAAACTGATTTTAGCTATCATCGAATCATTTTGATAACCAATTTCAAACGTGTTTTCTTTACTTCGGTAATCATTGTAGTTCTAAAACTTGTTAATTAAATCAATATCTCGAAAATAGATCTGAAAAACTAGAATGACTGTTAATAATCCTGTTCTTTTCCTGTAAATGGATGGTTTAATCATAAAGGGTTTTGGTAATTCCAAATGATTCTGTAGAGTGACTCAATTGAAAGGAAAGGACAGCTTTTTACAACCAAGCGAATGAATTTCAGCTTGAGATGTAGAGAAACCTTGAGTGATTAGGATTAAAAGGTTGAAGCAATTATAATATAATGCTTTTGAGAAAAAAATATTAAAGACTGGATGAAGAATAAAAAACAAAGATAGAAGAATACCAAGCCAAGAAGGAAAGTAATATGTGAAATAGAATTCTTGGCACGGAAAGAGAGACATATTTTGAGAATTAACTCAACTATTATTTATATGATGATACTTTCTCTTTTTTCTACCCCTTTGGATTCCGAGGTATCATTTGTAAGGCTTACAATCAATGCGAAATATGTCTTATAGTTTTTTATGTATCCTATTAATGCCAGAGTGCTAGATGTTTGCCAGTTCTTTCAAAACCAACGTCTCCAAATATTCAGACTACCATTTTGTTTCCCTTTGCTAAACCCATCCAGCAATCCTTACCAGATGGACTCCTGAGGATGGCACCTTAATCGGGCAATGACGTGGCTTTGACTAGAGTAGTGTGATGCATTTAAGGTCTACATGGTTGACAGTTTCATAGGCACGTGAAATCTCAGCTTAAAATTTAATACACATGATGTATGACTTTCAATTCGATTAATCATTGAATATTTTGTATTAAAATCTGATATAAGATTGAGTGTTTGATATTGAATACGAACAACGAAAAAAAGGGGTGTCTTGCCTTGCCTGTTTCGCTATTGTAGTAAAGAATGTGGAAATGTAACGGGAAGTAAAATTTAAGTTTGAAGGAGTGAAGAAAATATAAACTTTAAAAATAAGTCTTAAAAGGGGGCCAAGCTAGGGCGTGAAACCTCTACGCCACCTGTCCAATGAGCGTAGAACTAAAAGAACGAAGCATTAAAATGCCTCGGGAGGAAATTTTTTTGATGAAAGGTTGAAAGGTGAGGAGAGGTGTCGGTGTAAGGGAGTGGAAGATGAGGAAAAACGAAACAATGATAAAGATCCCTCTTCCCCAGTCCCATAACAGCTTTAAGGGGTAACGTTTCAAATGTTTATATTCCCTTCTTATTTTTTCAAGAACTCAAGTGTCTAGTCATCTGCTCGTCATAGCGTGGAGAAATGAAAACATAAAGATTTCCACGGATGCGAACAGGAGCATTCTACTTTCCTTTTCCTCCGACAACATCATTTTCATGAAAGGATCTTAAATATATCGATGCTAAGTTTTGTCCAATTATTTTCAAAGATAAAACGAAGCAGTTGATTATTATACATATATTATTATATTTTATATTTCCACCGAGTTACGGCAGATTTTTGATGCACACAGCCGTAACACATTACTGTGTCTATAAATTCTCATTAAATCGAAACACATAATGCTTAACACTCACGTTAAACATTAGAATAAGTTGTTCTTTAGCACAGCACAATTTTCTACGTACTTTAAGTAGGTTGCATTGAAATTGCAAGTAGTATTTTGAAATGGTTTTCTAAGTTCTTAGTCTTAATATCGCTCTCCCAAACAACATTGAAGAAAAAGGTTTCCCCCGCGATATTTTTCATAAAAATAGACATTAAAAAAATCTTTAGTTGAGTTTATGCATCTCCTCATGGCAGAGTAGGACTGCCACCAGAATATTTATGGATTAATGATAAAGATATCCATGTGGTTCTCTCGAAAAACCTATATCACGAGCACGATTATTTTATAGTTTGTAAAGGTGTTCACACAGCGGCCCCAACCCGCCGTTTTTATATAAAAAATAATTAAAAACTTGTGAAAAAAAGTCAAAATCACATGGTCTCGAATTGGGACCATACAACTAGATCAAAAATATAATTTAAAGCAATAAATTTAAAGCAAAACTCAAAAACATTAATAAGGCCCTAAATTTACTTAAAAACTCAAATAATAAACTCAATAACTTTACTTAAAAACATTCATTTGTTCACTAACTGTGAATAAATGGGTGTGTCATCATATACTATGGTAACACATTGACTCGTTCGTAAAGATCCAACCTCCTTCATTGTACTCCCGTAAACAATGGGGAAACTCAAGTTGTGTGGAAAGTGTTTTTGTGCTAGAAAAAGGCTTTGAAAGAAATTATACATGCTGCTACAATATACCATTTTAAACCACTTTTTGTCAGTAATATCAACTGAACACAATACCCGTTTATGTGTAAATTTTGACGGTTTCTTTTTAAGCATTCATTTACAGAACAAGACGTAAATCGTTCGAAATGTACATGCCATATATTGACAAATTAATTCATGATAACAATTAATTCTATCCAAAAATCTACCTTTTTTCTTCCCTCTACATTGCATTCCCGATATTATCCATCTATCGCACAGTTTTTACTGTCACTCTGTATATTCTGCATCCACCTGTTCAGCCTTTTTCGACTTTTTCCGAACAACTATCTCTCATCTTCCCGCCATACTGATGAACTACAGTTCTTGTTCCTTTCCGTCTCGTGTCTTATTGAAAAATTCATGTAAAATAGATTATTTGGGAAATATATTTCCGCTAGCGACTAGCACTGCATTTAATTAGTGCCACGGTGTAGAATGAATCTTTTGGCATCCGTGTCACATAATCTTTGATATTTACAACGGAAATACCATTGATGAATGTTACTTTGGTTCCGCTGTTAGATTTTGAGGTCGTTGTAATCGAACCCAACGGATTAGTTTGAAAAAATTATCGAACTGAAGCATATCAATATTACTTTGTACGCCGTTCATCGCTCCACTCTCTTTCTCCCCTTTCTCGCTCTTCAATCTTCATTTCCTCTCTACTTCAGCGGCACCTAAGTTGTCAAAAGGGCGCAAAGGGCCCTTCTACCTTCCCCATCCATCCCAGGGCCCTTAAAACCCCCCGCCCATACTCCTGTGAGCCCTCGTTTCCAGCCCTTCTCTTCGTACCCTTCTCTTCTTCCATCCTTCCGCACGCCAGACCTCTCTCTCTCTCTGTCCCCCACTCCTCGTCAATTTCCTCTCCATATTTTCCCGGCACCACTTCTGCGTTCACCGAACCCTGCTATTTCACCCCCTCACCCACCGCCACCACCTCTTTCCCTATCCCCTTTCCAATCATTATGTAAATCGGTTTCATTCATCTCTTTCCTCCTCCTCCCTTTGTGTTCAACCTCTCATGCGTCCCTCAGCCGACACTTCCCATTCTCTTCTCTTTTCCCTGATCATTCACTCACTCACTTCTCTCCTTTCCTTAACTCTACTCACTTTGATTCCTTCCAGCCATCCTCGACATATCCAATGCCTAATTTTACAACTACGTTGTTTTCGTTCAAAACTGGGTTTAGTTTTTATACCGAGTTTTATACGATTTGCATAGTTTCTTCATTTACGAATATTCGATCCAGTACGGAGATATGCTGTTTCCAAAACGGTGAAAGCTTATTTCGAATTCAATTCTATGTGCGGCACTTCTAAACTGAGTAATGATGAGCTTATATTGATAATTAGCCAAGCATACATTTTAGACATACCTCTTAATTTAACGGATTTTATTTTTTAAGGGCAGATAATTGACTTTTAATTCTACGGTACTCGAATCAACTTTATGGAACTAAATGATGAATTGTGAAAAATAAAAACTTTGTAATTTCGACTGAATTTGATTTAAAACGATCAGTTTTGTCAAACTTTCGGCATTATCAGGTCTCGACTTTTTGTCTAAACCAGGCGTTTTAAATAAATTGCAGCAGAACTTACAAAATTTTTATATTTCTAGTTCTAATTGATTTTCACCAAGGTAATTTATAGTTTATTTTCTTCTCTAATTATTCACTGATAGTCCGTTAGCTTCCCCTTGACTTGTCAATAATCCACTCCTGGCTTATCATTTGATTTCCTCGGGACCGCACCAGCAAAGTTGACTGAACGCAAATGTTCGAGAAGGGAACTCGAACTCTTGATTTTTGGTTTAGCAGTCGAGACCGATGGCCACCTTAATAACCCATTCGGCATTATATATTTATCAAATACAGTCATCACACAGTGAACATTATAAATATGAATACCGAGCAAGAAGTCGTAGTAATTGGATTTATGTGACCCGACAGCTAAAGTAAATTCCTACAGCAAACACAACTCAAACAAGGGTCATAAATTTATCCCACAACAAATCAAACCGATGACCTTGGGATTATTCGGAGAACTTAATAACAAACGAATTTATCCGATCACCCTAAATTAGCTTCAACTAATTAATGTAATGAGTGGGTGTTTGTAACAGTTGCTCATTACTACGTAAAAGCAAGAGAGCGAATGGAATTATTCATAAATCGAAAATCACAAATTTAATAAAAGGTTATTGATACAGTCAGGAACCCAATTCCATCTAAGATTAAAATTCATTTTCCTTGTAGCCACCAAGAACTCGTTCTTTATGTTGTTGGCGTCCATTCCTTATTACGTTCACGCATTTAGTTTTGCCTTTAGGACCAAAATCTCTTAATTTCCTCTTCTATCAAAAACCGCTAGTCCTTCTACGGAAAAGACTATTCTTTGCATTCATCTCGATGCACGTGAATCACCCACTCCCAATGTGCCCTCAGAAAGTATCGTTTCCTGCGAGTCGCATTTATCTGGCAAACTGAATTTTGAAAGCAACGAACTTGTTGTGAAGAAGTGCTTCATAGTCCTTTGCGCATCTCTAAATGGCAATAATAGTCGAGATAAAGTTGACTTAACGATACAGATTTCTCTTCACAAAGCTAATATGAGCAAACTACATCACGTAAATTAAAAAAGTAATCTATATTGAAATATAATTGAAGTTAAGGGAAATAAACGTAGTAGTCCAAGGCATTGTAGAGAAAATGAAGAGATTATTGAAGGAAAGTCAGAGTCATGAATGTGAAGTATATACAAATATGGCATTTCGTATACATTCAAAGTCATTCAAGGTATATTGAGTGACAATCGGAAGCTGGAAAGAATAATAAAGGTAAAAATGTTGACAAATTGAGGTCAAGAAAGTGGAATTATTGGCATTTTGGATTAAATCAGAGGAGTAAGATGTTATTAAGAGCGAAAGAACTAAATTTTATAATTTTTAATTCATTGTTTATGAATATTTTGTGTCATTACACTCATAACTTAGGAGCGCAATTTTGAGTTGTACCAGGGTCCATTGAGATCCTACCATAACTCAGTTGCGCACGACTAATAAAATATTTTTTTAAATGTATTTACTTTAACTTTACGTTATTTTTACCAACATAGTTACCAGATATGGATCTCAATCATGATGCATAATATATATGGGATGGTTATCTTGATAAATGTATGCTCACAGCTGAACTCATTTCTGATATTTAAATAGTTTTTTAAACTCAAATTATAATTATTACTCAATTTTCATCTTATTTTTCATATCCCTGAGTTCCAGATCTCAAACGTATTTTTTCTATAGCACATTGCCTCAGATTAGTTCTTTGGTTTCTTTTCCTCTCTTATCACACTATTAGGGATCTTTTTCTTCTGCGCTAGGTCTTTCATCCCCACCCTTTGCAGTCTCTTTCATCACTTCTAAAGCTCTCCGGCAGAATTCCTCCTCGATTACGTCATCACGAATCCCCTTGCATCTTAGATTTAGGTCCATCCTCCCTTCTTACACTCTCTTTTACATTCCAGCTCTCTACTCCAGCAATGTCTCTCTCCTCTTGCATTTCCTTTACGTCCGCAGTGCCATCCGCTTTGCCAAGGGTGAGAAGAACACTAAGAAAAGGAGGAGAGAGTATCCTTTCATTATAATCTCCATAAAAACAGTAATCCGCAAAACCCCTCACCCATTGATCCTGGGCTAACACCCCCCTCTCACATCATCTCCTACCGGTTTTGTTACCATTTGCGGCTTGAAAAATGCATTTATATGTTTTCTACACATTAATCACAGATAGAAGTGTTTCTGCTTTTCCCAAGCATGCTCGGACACAGGTTCGTATTTTTTTAGGTTAAATTATTTCTTTCCACTCTTTTACCAGGGAGAAAAAACTCAAAATGTTGCCATAAAAACTGCTACCTTCGAGATAAATTGACTCAAAATTACTATCTAATACTTGACCTTTAATTAAATAGGCATTTTTTATAGAAAAATAAGGTTTTACGAACACAAAAAGCTCATTTTATCTCTTAAAAAATCTCTTTATACTGCCTGAAATAATGTTAAGATAGACATATACCCGAGGAAAGTCGGTCGTTGGTGCAAGAAGATAGGAGTAGCTGTGAGGCTTTTGAGACTTCGGTGTATAGAAGGATGGAATAGATGAAGTGTAAAAAATGAAAACAAACAAACAAGTAATTAGAATATTGGGGGAGAAAAGAGTTGATAGAGGAATAGTATAAAATATTAAGTAGGATGTTTGCGAAGCATTTTGATTGCGGAGGAAATCCTGTAAAACTACGAGGGTCATCCGGAAAGTAGTACCCGTTCGTGCCGCATGAAGTGCTGCCGACGCGAGTAGCCGCTGGACGAGGTCAGATAGCTTCAGTGGCTTGTCTACCTTCTCTGAGCCAAGTTGCGTGACGCTAGCATTGCCTGTGTTGTTTCTGTGATTGTTTACAATGTTTAAAAAAATTGAGAACGCCGCCAGTTGTGAAGTGAGGGCAGTGATTAAATTCCTCAATGCAAGAAACGTTCGCCCATGTGATATTCATCGCCAATTAAAGGAGGTGTATGGAGACAATGTAATGGACGAGTCGTCTGTTCGGCGGTGGTGTCGCAACTTCAACATGGGGAGGGGGAACACACACGACGATGAGCGTTCGGGGAGACCGTCTGTCATTACAGACCAACTGGTGAGCTCAGTTGACGAATTCGTGAGGAACGATCGGCGCGTCACAATTGATGACATCTGTGAGCATTTTCCCAATGTTTCTCGAACAATTGTTCATGAAATTGTTAAACACCATCTGCATTATGCAAAAATTTGTGCAAGATGGGTCCCTCGCGTATCTCAATGAGCTGGCGGCGAAGGACTATGCAGCAGGAATACAGAAACTTGTCACACGTTATGACAAATGCCTTAATTTGCTTGGAGATTATGTTGAGAAGTAGTTTAAAGTATCCTCTTTCAAATAAAATTTTTTATGTTTGTTAATATTTACTTTTGTGTCTTTATTTCACGAACGGGTACTACTTTCCGGATGACCCTCGTATATCACTGTACCTATATTTGTTTAATAAAAATAATTCATCGGAAATAGATATTATTTATGAATAAATTAAAGAAATTATGAATTTAAGAAAAAATCCAATACAAGGTAATGAAGAAAATTCCAACAAAATAAACCGTATGATTTTATTGATATCAAGAACGCAAATAAATAACATATAAGGAAGACTTTTTTTATATCTAGACTTATTGAACCAGATACCTTGGCATTAAAAGTTCATTTTTTTCATCAAAATAATAACCAAACCTTCATGCAAAGAAGTACTTCAAACATGAGTACATACTATGGTTAATATGGATATTTTGGAGTTAAAAAAAGACGGTTCAACTGTCATGGGGAGACGAGACCTGTCTCTATTATAATAAAACCATAAACATAGTAATCAACCGGAAGGTCGGTTTGGTGATTGATGGCAGAGTTCACCCAGTACTAAGCTCGACGGCCTGTGTAATTCACACATCAGGGTAGGGGGGCCAGTTTATTTCCCTGTGCCAGTTATGGTTCCCAGCAAGACGTGATACCCGAAAAATCACTTTAGCTTGGGTGGAGCTGCAGGTGCCCAGAGTGCCTTGCCCGGGAATCGAACCCGGGACCCTCCGGTCAGCAGTCCAGCGCTCCACCCACTGGACTACCACGGTCCACTCTTTCATAACAAGGCAACAATTATTGAAAACAATATGGTCCAGGATTTAAGCATGGATAATTTCGCAGATTTTAGATACTTCGAAAATTATATGATATAGAAGGAATAAAATCATTAATTCTGCAGGTGCCCAGCCATATTGTTTACAAGAGTCATAATATAGCATTGCAATCTTACCTTTGTGGAAATATTTCCTATCCAGGGATAAAATTGAACATTATTAAAGGAGCACTTGATCAAGCCGAGAGGGATAAGGTCTCCTCCTCCTATTCTGCAAACCATAAACAAGAGAATTCAAATTAATAACGCAACTACTCTTGAGAAACTCACTCACACACCATCCAGTGGAAATTTTCACATGGCGTGTCGCGTCGACAGGACGCCGCCGTATCGAAAATTTCATTTCCGCCGGCAATTTCGGCCGCTTCCTGATGGAATTCGATGCGTGGGGGGGTCGGCTAACGTAGGGAGGGCGGAGAGGAGGCTCCCTGGAACTCTGGCAACCCGTTAAACAAGCCCAGACTGTGGGTTGCATACGCTCCACGGGGTGGGAAAGCGAGAGTCGAAAATGGGAGAGTTAAGAGTGGGAGTGAGAGAGGAGAGAGAATGATGGGCGCGGGAAAGAGAATGGAGTGCACTGCGTACTATCGGATGGTGGCGGCGGCGGTGGGGGAGGGTGGAAGGGGTAGGAAAGGGAGGGTAGAAGGAATGCGTCGGTGGTGTGGGATGTTGGGCGTCGTTACTCTACAGCCACGTTCTGTGCTGGGAAAGGTATTCATTCACGGCGAGGGAGATTAATTGCTAGATAAACGTTTATACCCTTGGCGAATTTCGGAACATCTCTAAAATTAAACTAGTTTACAATAAATGAAAAAAATAATACGAGTATAATATTGGGTTTGTTGACACATGGAAAGGCATTGCACTCCTATCCAACTGCTAAATACTTCAGGTCGGGAATAATCAATCAATTATCTGTTTTTTTTAAATATTAGATACTCTAATCTCAAAAACTACAATAGTACAATATCCATTGAACATGTTACAAAGTCATGTACACTGATTTACGCTATTAATTACTCCCTAAATTTGTCCAAAGCTTATTTGTACTTATCTTGTTCGCTGGGTGCATCTCCCTAGCCTTGGCTTTTATTTCATTCCATCAAATATATGATCCTCTACCCTTTAATAGCACATCTGCCTCTCAGAAATTAATGAGCTTCTTTTCTGTTCCATAATTAATTACTTAAACCTTACTCACCTGCGAATTAAAAAATTTCTGAAAATTCTCTTCATTATCTTTATAATTTGCATGCTTTTGAGTTTGGAGGTCCAGTCTCGACTGAGGCCCTTTAAATATCTCTTAACACCACCTTTATCGATACTTCTTAGCAATTTTAGCTCACATTATTTTGAATCGGTGTTATTGGAGTCTTCTAATGCACATACAAGATTCATTTTTGTGGACTTTGACTTGGTTCCTGAATTTCTGTTTGATTAAGATGTAATGTCAAGTGCATTTTTACGTTATACCTTCGAGAATTCTGAACGCATATTTTTCCTCGTTAAATGTGAATAAACAGGGTACCATAGCTTGATGAAATGTTTAGGATAACTTAAATTAGGATTCAATCATGCTCATCCCGTATAAATAGTACTTATTTTTAAATGCATTGAAATATTGCATCTCCTTTGCTAAACTTTGCAAGTTAAATTAGTAAAATGATAATACTCAATTTAACAAGTAGTGAGGTAATATGAAGAAATTGAAAATTTTATAGAATACACACAGAAGTAATGGTAAATAAGTTAACGCTTCTCATCAATCATAAATGAAAAGATTACCTAGCTATTTTCATCCAAATTGCAGCTAAAATACTGACATAAAGTTAATTTAAGTACAGCGATATGTTGGAAATGAATGCTTATACATTTAATGACATTTTACAATGAGCTAAAGAACAAGAAAAGATACACAATTTAGGAAGTTCCATCTTAGTAATTGTGCACATCATATTCTGATTAAGATGAGGAATAATTTGCAATTCGATGTCAGTTTGAATCTTGTTAATTTGAGACGAATAACCTATTCAATTATCAGGAGTTATAAGCTCACATGCTATATGCAAAATTTTGTATTTGAGCGCGCAGAACATCTGGTGAAAAAACTGAATGATTAAATCCTTGAAACTAGGGAGAAAGAGGAAAATAGAATCTTCTAGAAGAGACGTTTAAAATGGTTATCAACAAAGGGATATAAAAAAGATACTATTGTGCATAGCTAAAACTAGCAATGTTACTACCACATTTTTGCATTAGAAACCACATGTGCGTGTAATTTCGTCACCTAATTAGAATTTTTTAAGTTTAGAGCAAGTAGTGCTCTAGTATATGCTTATTCTTCATTATGAAAAATGCAGATAATTTCTGTCAATAAGTCGTACAATAAGAGCATAAGATAATTTAATTCAATTAAAAATAATTCAATGGTATCTTCAGCAGGTTGAACCATAGTATATTATGCAATTTGAGTCCCGTAATAAAGGAGTAAAGCAATATTGTCAAATTCAAATGAATCGCAAATACACCACTTCAACTGAAATACGAGCGAGAAAACAAATAATTTTCTTTTATAAGAAAGTAGAGCCTTGTTATTTAGACGTCATAATTAATTTTCTCATAAATATCGAATGGAAATTAGTTCTTCAAAAACGTGATTACGTCATTTCTATTATTTTTTATGAATATTTTTTGCAAAAAATCGATCAGGTTTGCGGGCGAGTTGAAATTACGGGATTTCAATTTACAACTGTCGTAAGCATATCTTTAAAACACCAATATTTCATAATTTATAAAGCAATATACTTTGATCTAGCTCGTACTGGGGATAACTCTATTCTTGACCGATTTAGGTTCAGATTCTTGAGTATATTTTTCTCCCTAATGACTTTACTAACGTTGCTCGGTGAAATGCCTATGTCAGACGGACTGGCTGACACTTGGAAAGTAGAGATAACATGACGGCCACAAAAATGTGAAAAACATTATGACAACTTCAAAATCGTATTGAAGACTATTTGGAAAAGAATGGTTTGAAAATTCATCAAAATTTGGTTCAAATGTATATTTCCCCAAAAAACTTGAAAAAATATATATATTTGTAGAAAACAAACTTCTGATATAATTATATATTGAACGAAGAGTATGGCTCAAAACGATTCAGAAAATGATGGGATACAATATTAGAAGTGGCATACATTGCAAGAGACATTACGCATGTACAACAAGCACAAAGGCCTTCCATCGAGTAAACCATACACTTTAATAATCTTTCACTTCATTCATACCGACATTCAAACGATGGAAAGAGCTAAAACCTCTTGATTTTAGTATTTTGGTCACTTTCTTTAGTATTTGGTTCTTTTCCACCCTAGTCAATATCAACCCGAATGCTCACAGGAAAAAGTGAAAAATAACTTAAGATGGAGGGGATCACGGATAAAAAGTGGTTTCAATTCTTTGCCAAGATTATCAGATAATTGTGATTATAGACGAAAAGGATATGATGATTATTCTAAACAATATCTTACGTGGGGATTTAGACATTTGCACAGAGGAAAAATTATAGGGCAAAGAAGAGAATGTAATTACAGAAATAAAGCATGTGTGTGTGTGTGTATATATATATAAATATATATATATACATATATAATATATATACATATATATATATATGCATACATACATATATATACATATATCCATATATATACATACATATGTCCATAGTTTAATTATGTATATATATACATATATACATAATTAAACTATGGGCAGCAGCAAACAATATGAAAAACACACAAAAAGAACACCCACACGTTATTTCTTAATGATTTCGACGGATCTCATCAACCGATTGTGGGCAAGACTTAGTTTTTGTATCACCATCATTGCCTTAGGCTAATGATTCTTCTCTAGTTATGACCTTTTTTTAGAAAATTTGGGTCATCGTTTGCGGCTCGCAGGAAGTCCCCTACAACTGTACCGCAAAATTATTGATGCTGCAATATGGCAGTGATTATATTTATTTAAGTCGAAAATAATCAACTAAAATCCATATGGTAATGACATTGACAAGATAAGTTCAGCAGAGAGAGAGAGAGAATGAAACGAAGATGGGGATAGCTTAGGTCCCGACGTACTCAATGGCGAGATAGAAGCGGAATTACGGGAATTTAAATGAAAAGAGGCTGTGAAGATAAAAGAAATTCAGGAGGAACGACTTGAGGGTTTAGAAAACGTGGAAAAAAAATTTTATGTGTTAATTCGTAACATCTATTGGGAAGAAAATTGTCCAGAAATTTTCCTGGCTTCTTATCTCACCTCTCATTCGTAAAGAAAGGGATAAATAGCCATTAGTGAGTACTTTAAAACAAAACATTTAATTGATTTCGAGCGAATTTTTAATTAGTACTTAAGATCATCAATAAGAGAATAAATAGCGCTACCATTCATTACTTCAGAAATGATTTGTGTTTATTCAGAAAGGGAAGAGGTATGCGTGATGCCATTACAGTACAAACCAGTCATAGAATAGGTCAAAAATACAAATGAACATGGAATACAATCAGAATATTTTTGTTAGTTTAGTAAATTTTAAAAAGATTTTGGTAAAAAGAATTAGATAGAACTAGTGACTGTATTTCAGAACATAGGGGTAGATCCGATGGTCAGAAAATTTACCAGGTACTTGTGTAAAGTTTTTAAAGGACAGATAATTGGAGAGTCGGGAAGGGCAGCATTAGAAAGAGTGATAAGATGAAGGTGCCCGTTACCACCCGTGCTTTTCAAGGTAAACGCGGAGATAATGGTTAAAGATACATGGAAAGATATAGAAATGAAAGTTATTTGGAAATTCAGGAAATCAGGTGGGTTTATAGATAATTAAGCTTTAGTTTACTAGTCTCTCAAGAAGTTTACAATTTTGCTGAGCGTTTTAGACAAGTGCTGGGATTGGTATGGCATCTTTAGTGATAGTTATATCACTGTAACTTATGAAGAGTTATAAAATTCAAAAATCTAGGTTTTTTAATAAAAAACAAAGCTATATTTTATCTCGATAAAGACCAATTTTAAAATTCTCTTTTCAGGAATCCGTTAAAATATGAAAATGGGTGAATATTCATAAGATATGTATACTTTTGGTAATTGTATTATTGCGTTTAAAAAGTATATTCCGTTTTTAGCTATGTGATACTCAGCGCCATTTTTGCGATTCAGGACGCCATTTATAGACTAGACTAGGCTAAAAAGGGTTCTGCATCTCTTTGAAAAGGTGGCATTCATACGACCGAAAAGACGTAATTCTATCGCAGGATATATAAAGCAGCAATTATGGCATCATATAAAATCTTATTGAAATTTGCCAAAAAAAGCTCTTCTCGGTTGAAGAGCTTTTCTTGGTAATTTTTAAAAAGATCAAACAATCCTTGATTAGGGTGGAAAAATGGAATGAATTGCTATGTTCAAACAATCGTTGCTGAGAAAGATGAATTTAGTTCTTAGGAACGCCATCGAGATAAACATTTGGTGCATACTTCTCGTCAGTACTATAGATCAGAGGTGGGTGTTAAGCTCATTGAAATTAAATATTTTTTTATAATTTTATTAAATAATTGATCAGCATCTTAAACACAATAAAAAAAATTTAGCAGCAATTCTCTAAGTTCCAAAGCAAGATCGATTGCCGAGAAACCATTACCCTGCTTTCTTGAGGCATAAAAATTCCACTTAAATTATTCGGTATGGATAAGGGTACTTTGACAATTTGTTTTATTACAAATTAATTCTCTCAGTAATAGCATAATAAAATATGGCATTGTGCACTTCGGCAGGTATGAATATGCATGCATGTAAACGAATGTTCTTGCATGTAGGATGCATCGTATTCTAATACATACGCACATGAACTGATACTTCGGCATGGCTGGCCTTACAACTCCCATCACATCCTAATTAACAGGAATAGATGAGAGATGTGTATTTCTTATAATCCAAACGCAAACGGGTTTTCCTATTTGTTAGACTTGCTATACCTCATTAATACTGCATAATGGTTTTGAAAAGCTTCTTTACTAAAAACTAAAGTATGAAACGGAAAAATGAACATGGCATTAGTTTGCCTTGAGCAACTCCACGGCCGTGAATTTAATGCTGGTTCCAAAATTCGAATATAATACTTAGTATTATAATTATAAATTATAATATTATTGTTTAATGAATAATTATAATATTTTATAGTATATTCTCCGATATAAGCATATTTTTAATTTGTTATTTGTTATGGTGTACACGTTTTCCTACTTGGTTGTATGGATCAATCCGTTCCATCGGATGCTGAAACTCGGAAATGGATAAGCAACACTATTAAAGATAGTGTTGCTTTCTTTTTTATGAAACTCAGATACTTCAAAAGAGTGTTGCCATTTAAATTAATTTGTTTAATAGCGTAGCAAGTCTCCGATACATTTCCTCATCCTTTTGTAATTAGAAATCTTTTTTCTTTGACATACTTTAGAGCATATTGAAAATGTGAATTAGTTTTATCTTTCTATTCATATTCTGCTTGCTAAGCTTAAATATTCAAGTCTTTATCTGCTGACGTCACCCCTGCTTTTTGGTTTTCTGTGTTTAAAGAAGACACAGACATAAACAATTTTTTAACACTCACATAACAATTTTATTGAATTAAAAGAATAAAATTTTCATGAATCAGCCAAATCAAAAATGTTGAGCTTCCGTTTTTTTAGAATTCTTCTCTAATAGTATTTCCAGACTACGAACCGAAAACCGAAATCGAAAATTACCTTCAATTTAGGTGAAATTTAAAATAATTCATGAGTCAAGCCAACAAATACCGTAATCAACCCAAAGATTGGTTTTATAAGTAATAGGGCACTTCATACTATGCCCTGGACCACGCTAAGTAAAATTTCTACATGAACCGTGGCGTATGGTTGACAGCTCCTTTCTTTGAGCATCCATTTGTTATCCAGGCAATTGCGCTACAATTGCACCTGAGTGTAACCAACAGAATAGGCGGGCTCTCAGTAGCCAAACGCAGTACCCACTTGGCACACTAATGCATCACTGTTGAGAAACGCTATTGATCAATATATCTGTGAGATCGTAGTTAATCTTCAAAATTATCAAAAACGTCCAAATTGATCATTGTTAAAAATTAAAAAAGCAGCAAACCACCGGAAGTTTTGTTTTAAGACCAATAGAAAAAGTTACAATTTGCCAGGATTTACCAATTGTATTTTTACAGGAGACACTCCTTTTGTATCATTTCTTAGTGTATCACGTGACATGTTTGTCATTCTTAGTATAAATAGTGAATTTGACCCAAGCTCACTGCATGAATGTCCATCTAGTGAATGGGGGTAAATGATGTCACAACTTAAATTAATTCCTTTATAAAATTACACCTTAATGCCTTGAATGCCAATAAAACGGAGAAATACATGTATGTAGTTTCCATTGCTGCAACAGGAATGGACTTACAGACTTACTTAAGGAAACAGACTTACAACTACTCGATCACTTGGGTGTGTTGAGATATAACAGTCACTCTCGTGAATCGCATTCACACATGCATTCATGCTTCGGAAGGATATTTCCTACGTCAGGGGTGAGGATATCACGCAGGAATGAAAATTAACGACAAACTAAATTAAAAAATCATAAAGATTCACGATTGTAGTCACTCAATCACTCAAGGGTGTGTTAGACCTTTGCGAGTCACACTCACTCGCTCGCTCAGGATTTACAAGGATTCATTCTATACCAGTGACCCGTCAATCACACCAACTAATACAAAAATATAAAACGAGTAGACACAAGTTCTCGCTCATTCAAGCAGTTATTCGTGTTTGTTCGGAAACAGGGACCTTTGTGACTTCCACGCACTCACGCTATTGGGGTTTACAAGGATTTCTCCTATGCGAGAGACGCGTCAATCACTCAGAAATCACAAAACGAAAAGTAAACGAATGATGTTGTGGTAGCCGTTTATGAATTACACTCACTCCCTCGTTCACGGGTTACAAGGATTCTACCAATTCCAGTGACCCGTTAATTATACTGATGAAAACAAAAATACTTGGGAGGGAAGTAGGTAGCGGGAGTAGGTGTAAGTGCCTAGATACAGCCTGATACCAGGTGTTTTGCCTGCTAAGCAGGTCTCTCTGGAGAAGAATCCTTCTCTGTAAAAATAGCCAAAGAGTGAGGGAGCTCTCTCCTGGACCGTGTTTTGGTGACATACCCAGGCTGCGTGACGTAAGATGGTAACAAGTGAGCAAAGAAAGCAATGGGAAAAGGACCAACATCACATTTTATAAATTGCCAAACATCTTTCCGCATCAAACGAACATAAACCTTTTTCTCTCATACTATCTTTAATCCACGTAGTTTGTTGAAGTCAATTATTAAAGTATAGGACAATATGGGTATACTATATGGGTTTATACGAATTAACACATAGCATATCAGTATAAATTCTTAACTAATATCCTTAGTACATTGATGAAATTCGATATACCCTCAAACAATGCATTTACTTAAATTAAATACTATTGAAAATTTCACCGTAATAGTTATCATCACACAGTTACTATTATTTCAGATTCTCTTTTATGACTCAATAACAATGTTGTATAAGCTAGAGTTTAACATTTAGCTTTTCCATTTGCTAACAAAATTGTCAGAACTTGCCTCTAGATTGACAAATACGTGTCCAGATACTCAAATATCATTTCATCGATTGATAAAAATTCATAAGACTAGAAAGGAACGTAAAAAAATGAAGAGTGATCACAGACAGTGGTTTTGGGTAACCTGAGAAGAGCTATAAACGCTGACTCGCTGAGCAATAGTAAAATACAATCCCAGGATCATCACGATATGCACGTAATTTAAAACTAGGGTAAGCTATAAAACATTAAAAACAACTTGCATGGGTTAATAAGGCAAAGGTATACTGTATAGATCTGAGGACAACCTATTATTAGAAACAAAATTGAAGGGAGGAACAAGAGTGGAAGTAAGATGTATTTTTAAGAGAGTAAAGGGAAAAGGGAGAGAGAGAGAGAGAAAAAGTTAGAGACTTTTAAGGGGGAATTGGGAGGGAAAGAAAAGGTGGGCAAAGAGCACAACGTGTGGGGAGTGTAAAAGAATGAGAGAAAATAAAGAGAAATTAAGGAAGTGGGAAGGAAAGAGGAATGAAAGCGACGGAATGGAGAGAGATGAGAAACAGGAGTCGGATGGTGGTTGACCCGCTGGGCACGAATGGGTGGGGTAATGAATGAATGGGATAGCATGAAGTCATGGCAGGAAGGAGTGGATGGGATGGCAATAGGGAAAAAGATGAGAAGGAACCAGTTGAGAGTAAGGTCGGACAGGGGAATTTAAGTGAAGGGGAAGGGAGAGAGGGGTTGAATTTGGCAGAGAAGGAAATTTAATTTTCGAGAAAGACACTCATTGCAGGGTTGGCAAGTGAGGGAAAGAGTCCGACTACTGGTGGGGTGTGGGGCGTTTGGCGTGCAGAGAAATGGGAAGAGAGGAGAGGGGAAAAAAGGGCGGACTAAAGGAGGGCAGCAGAGAGAGAGAGAGTGGGCGAGAGTTGCGGAGAGAAGAATGAGAAATGGATAATATAACAGAAGTGAAAATAGCAAGCGGTGAAAAATGAATGGTAGAGTGAAGTAATTATGACGGCAGCAGCAAGTCCAACGTGCTGGGGAAATGGCAAAGGGGTTCCAGGGCGGAAAATTACGGAAAAAAAGAGAGAGGTGGGAGGGTGGTGGAAAATAAAATTCGGGTGGAATATGAGAATGTCTATTGAATAAAAAAAGACGATGACAAGCCTCACAAATCACTTTTGAAAGAAATGAGGTTGGAGAAGAAAATGTCTAAACTAGTTTAAAATTTTCACTCTTATAAAATAAGGAAATCCATATTTAATAATACCATGTGCACCGAAAAAAACGCTCAATTCATATCAAATACGTTGAGATAAGACTAACTTCCATATTTTGAGAGAAAAATATTGTTCAAAAGAACAGAAAATTTAAAAGTGGAATTTTAACAATTAAATTAATGACCATTAAAAATATTTAAAATACATGTTCTCAATATAAATTAACAAAGTGTATTAGTGTTAACTCTGTAAAGAATATAGAAAACCCAATTGTGTCCAAAAACACTGAGAGAATGTTTGGACTCGGGGATTTATGGCAATTTTCTGAGAGAGATTCCAAATGGATTTTGCATACAAAACATGTCGATTCTTAAATAAATTTTAGTAAGATGAAAAATATCTCATCTTAAGAATTGATATTATCATAAAAGCGGTCACGTGGTGAGCAAGAATCCACCCCAAGGATCACTACTATCACATGTTAGCAAGCACAACCCTGTCGAATAAACTTTCTAGTCAAACGAAACGATTCGTCGAAGAGGCATAGGTGTGAGTTCCAAAATAATTTCCCCATATTAGACCTCAATATCTTGGGGAAAATAGGAGACACCAAAAATTTGCCTCAACAAAGTGTGAGCAAATTTAAATAACTTATTGAAAGAATTTCACTCTCATTGCTTCTAATCTCCGTAATTGAATACTGATAAATTAAAGAGTAACTTCAGACCAAATCATAGACCAAGACAATTTCCTAATGGAATAATAATAATATTAACTTTATTTGAAGGGTCCTAAGCAAATGAAATAACATTTGATGACATGAATCGAAATAAATTATTTTCTTCTAATGAGACCATAGTTACTACGATCATATACTATATATATGATATATGTAAAATCTACATATATCTTTCTTTTACAAGTTTCAAAAGCAACCCACTGCTTTTGTTTTTATCAAGCTCACAATATTAACCAAAACAACTTTCGGGTGCACTAATTCCTAACCATGCTTTAAAATTTACGCATGCATTTAGTTTCTGTTTCAAAGATGAAGGCGTACATTTCATTCTTGCTCTTCATATCGTCCAATTTTATCATTCTATAAAGGAGCTAACGTTGTGTTTTGAAAGTATTGTAACATTTCAGATACTTTAAGTACGCGAAGAAGATGTCGGAAAAATTGTAATATTACACGTTATGATTTAACAACCACCTCGCTGTGGTTCCCTTTAATTAATAATAAGATGTTTTTTGCTAATTGATCCGAATTAATATGTCGAATATACGTCGAAGTAAAGTATACTATAAACTAGAAAAATGAAATACTTTAAAATAACACTAATTTAAAATAATACTACTAATATATTAATGAGATGTTCGTGATAAAATCGTTACGTTGTTGGAGCGACTAAGGTTGTTTTGCATTGACAAAGATTTCCAAATGAAATCACTACTGCCGAACACTATCAGGTTTAGCAGCAAGAATACTTGTCATGACGGAAATGACACGCTATAGGTAAATGGTCCTTTGACTTTTCGCGAAACATAGTTTTCTTTATTACTCAAACTGCAACAAAATATCTTCTTCCTTTTCCTGAAGATTAGCCAGGCGCCGTGGTCTTTTCGTCGGAGGAGTTATGAATAATTCTAATGGCTAATATTACAGAAGATGAGAGAAAAATCATGATATGGAGCGTGGTGTTATACGGCACGGAAAATTGACCATTGAAGGAAGATGGCAAAAATGGATTGTAAGGCTTTCGAAATGTGTGTTTGAATAAAGATGGGGAAAGATGTAATGCGCAGAAAGCATCAAAAACGAGGAAGTGCTGGACATGGTGGGGGTGGAGGGAGGATTTTTGGAAGAAATCAAAATGGGGAATAAAAGGTGATTGCATAGCAATTTAAGTGACAATGGTTTGTTGAAGACTAGGGTAGAAGGGATAATGTTGGGTAGACGAGGAAGTAGCAGGAAATGAACATGAATGTTAGGTAAAATTAGGGGAATAAATGTATGAAAGATTAAATAAGCCTTTAATTAAATGTGTGATGCTAGGTTATGTCATGTTAGACGGAGGTAATAAATGTTACAATGTTATTTCAGTGTCCATATATATAAATCCTCCAACAAACTGCAGACAACCAAATAATAATAATATTTCAAAAACCTTTACTCGAGTCACTATTGAGTCCTTAAAGTATTAGATCCAAGCACGCGATTTGAAAAATTGGTTGGAAAAAGCGAAAGAACAGAATTAGGAATACTGGTCGTTAATGCTTACACTCTCGGGTAAAAAAATCACGGGTGGTAGGATTTAAAAAAATCCGGAATTTCTCGTATAGAAGACAAACCTGACAATTAGAGAATTAATATGAAAAGCCCACACAGAGAGAAGGTTTGCTTTTTTTGTGTACCCCGGAATGGGATAGAGACATGTGAAGGTACATGACGAAATGTGAAAGTCTCTCGTCAATAAAAAAATAATTTACAAATTTTTGTTTTCAGATGAGCAACATCAAAACACTAAAATCTGCACAATAGAAATTCAACTTAAAAAAAGACAATATTGGGATACCAAATGAACATGTTGATTTAAAATAATGGTTTACGATCCAATTCCTCGTCAAGCGCATTTACGAGTATGTACATCAAAATGACTAATTAGTTCGTTTAATACATTGCAATTCCATTCACATACTAAATAACCACTCATGCGGTATAAGTCTGTCACAGTATGTAATAATTACAATTTATTATGAATTATTATTTATATTTATTTTATTTATATATTTATAATTTATTATAGTTTCTATTATGATCAGAAATTATAATATTTTCACAAACTATACAGTTATCATATTGTTAAAAGTTATATTAATTTTCATAAAATATGTTTCAATCTTATTTTATATTATATTAGATGATAATAAATAATATAATATGAATAAAACTGTGCTCCGTGAAAAACGAATTATATTCGTAACAATAACAATTTCGCCTTTTTTATTTAATAAAATAACACCTAACATAAATGGTACACTACCCAGTGATTAATACGATATCATGCAGGAAAAAAAGAAAATATCACTATTAATTTTATCGCCCAATATCAATACTACCTGCCATTTCAAAAATCATGGAAAAAGGTTTGTTGCAGAAAAATTACTGAATGACCTGGATAAGTATGAAATTAGATCAAAGTTTCTATTTAGTTTCCAAAGAAATAAAGGAACCACACCAGCCATTGAACTAGTCGTGAAGAGTATCAGAGATGGAATGAATACAAGGCTTAACCTGGTGATAACACTTATAGATCTTAGAAAAGCTTTTGGCACAGTAGATCACAATGTATTGTTGAAAAAAATGTACTGTATAGGAGCCGTGGATCCAACCACCTTTGGTTTTCTAATTATTTAAAAGATAGAAAGCTAGTCACAAAAATAATGAATGTATTCAGAAAACATCATGAAATAGAACTAGGCGTGCCATAGGAATCTATTTTGGGCCTTTTCTATTTATACTCTATGTAAATTACATATTCAAGTGCTTTTATTTCGGCGAATTGATTTTTATCGCATGCCAATGATGCAGTACTCATATCGAAGCATGGGGAACTAAAAGCAGATATTCAGGGTATAAAACTTGGCTTAAATAATATCAGTAAATGGGTACATGATAATTATCTCGTTATTAATGATAAAAAATCCAAAGTCGTGTTTGTGAAAGAGAAAACCTCTGCCAATGTAGATATTTAATTACAGATTCATTCACATTACTGCCTAACTTATCCAACCATTAATTGCAATTGCCCAATGCTGGAACAAGTAAACAAATATAATTACTTCGGGTAATCATATATCAAAATATTAACTTTGGTGAGCGTATTTTAAAAATAAATAGCCGATTAAATTACATCAATCGTCAAATTCTCTACATTACTAATTCTGTAAGTTTCAATGTCATCAAGAAAGTTTATTTTGCAATGGATGAGAGTATTTTAAGATGTAGTATAACCAAATGGGGATCCACTGGTTCTACAAAAATTAATATAATAAAAAAGCAGCAAAAAATTCTAGAAAAAAAGTCTGAGGCTAGACCCAAATATACAAATATTCTAGATGGAAGAGGTATACTATATTTCAAAATTTAGAAATGTTTCCTGTCGAGAGGCTGTATAGATATGCCATCATAATAGGAAACTATTTTTATGAAAACTATAGAATAACTTATTTAAATAAAAAGGAATGACCATTAAGGGAAAATATTTATGCATAACAAAATATTTCAAACACATCAAGATAGAAGAAAATTGGAGGTTACTGTGCTACTAATTTTTAATGAAATACCTAAAGAAATAAGAATATTACAGTTACTAAATGCTGTAAAAGGGACAATAAAAGACTGGCTATAATGCAGAATGGATTAGGGCTTCGAACACAACATGACAGAAATATATATGCAACTTTATAATTGCCACATTTTAAAGCTATGATTTTTGTTTATGTGGCACCTGCTGCTAAGCCGGAGCTGACTGGCTTAGCTGGGCCAGAGAGAGTATTACATTTATAAATTTTAATTTATTGTACTATTGTAAATTACCAAGACCATACCAATATGATATATGATAAATATTGTCTATAACTGTATGTTGTATTGATTGTTTTAATTCTTTGTATATCATATATGATGAGGATTATACTACTATTTAATATGAAAAATATAAATAAGAAAAATAAGTGGCCGTAACAAACCCATCTAAAGGTAAAATAAAGCGATATTCTGTTCCCAGGGACATACTGGCGTAAACTGATACGCATATATAATTATTTCACAATCCGTGACAACGATTCCCGAAACATTTTTTAAGGGTTTAACAATTTCAGAGTGTAAAATGTGTTTTAATGCACATTTAGTGGCTGAATCTGTTAAAAGTTACTCTTGCGGCATCTCCCGCAGTTTATTGGAATTTCATTAAAAATTTTAGTAACTCTTTTGATATGCAGTTATCATCAGCATGACAACAAAAACCCCTTTCTAATTACACGAGTAATATCACGAATACCGCCTAAACAAATTTACAATTAGTTGATTAAAAATAGTGAAAATGGGTAAGGATATTAAAAATGGCTTTTACTCTATATAATACAGAATATTCGATATTTAGTTCAAGTTTTCATGCATGATCTTACGAATATGAGGCGTGCCGGAAAAGTGTTAATGGCAACAGCATATTCAATACGTCTTTGAAATTAAATTCAATTGCTATTCTAAAATGTTCTATGAATTGCTGACACGATTCATGAAACATAAGTGTACATAGGATGAAAAGTAAATACGTGAAAGTTCAAAGCCAGCGAATCAAGGCTTATCATTTTCGAAAATTTTATCGAGGTAGAAAACAATCAATATATCACATGAATTTATACCAATACGGTTCGTATCAAAATCTCACTCTAGAATATTTTCCAAAAGAAAATAGCAATAAAATGCACTAAATAGCACTAAATGCAATAGCAATAAATCATGTTAGGAAAATACGGATCACTTAATTATCTGTGTCTCTATGTACTTTCTGCTTTTTCCTGAGTGTCTTCTTTTTGGAAAGTTTCTTACATGCCATCATTATCTCGTTTATTTTTCCCCATCATTTTCTTCCCAACGCTACTTTATCAAGATCGTGTTCGCCTAAAGTACTTTGTTAGCCCGGTCCAATTTATGGCTGAAGGAGCTCATTTAATAATTTCGCTCCTCGACTTAATAAACGATTTAAATTCATGTAACTTCTTAATAATGATTTCCGAAAAACTTTGCCGCTTAATTATTCCTTTAACCGAGATGTTTTCTTGTTAAATGGGAAATTGGGAAAACTCTCATCTTCAAGTTTTACGCAATGATACGAAAACGAGGGTTCCGGACATGGATACGGATACTTTAAAAGACCTAAGATTTGAATTTCCATCAAGAAAGTCGACAAGGAGTCTTCCTACCTCCCCCAAACAACTCCCAATCCTCTCTCCCTAGTTTCCTCACTCATGAAACAAAAACATGGGATCGAGGAAGCAGTCTGAACTACGATGGAGATTAATCGTACTTGATTATACACAAATATGCGCAGTTCGCCCATTCAAAGGACCATTTTCATGCGACAGGGAAGTAATGCTTCGAGGAGGAACGAGCATTAAGCAAACGCATCTCGCGAGCTCTAAGATATGCAAAGGGAAGATAAAGATAAGCAAACTAAAGGGATGAAGAGTGAAAGGAGTGTGGGAGGGAAAAAAACAGACAACAGTCGAGGCGAGGGATCACCCGGAAGCACAAAAGGGAACGGGAGACGAAGACAGATAGTGTAGGAACAGTAGCACTGGATAAAGGAAATGGAATTAGCCTGGCGACAGGAGGCTGCTTCAGGAAAAGAGAAGCAAGAATGGGCAGGAACACAATAGAAGGTCGACGAAGATAATAGGGGATTGGGGAATAAAATATTACCAGGGGATACTTACTTTCTTCCCGACGAGGGAGAATTTGAATCTTAATATCAACAACCTCCCTGACATATATCCGTAATTGCTCGTACAGTTCAAACACCATCTTCTAAAATATATTCACGTAGCTAAATGTATGCTTCGTGTTCATATTTCATTAATTCCAGATAAATAATTACTCCTTTAGCTGTTATAATTATTTCTTTAATTCCATACTCATACTTTTAATTCTTATACTTCCGTATTTATTATTCTATCCTACATATATTCTTAAGTTTTCGTATCGCGCATTCTTAACTTCTGTTTTCACCTATATTCATTCATATTTTATCCTATTATGATGACTCTTATGGTCCTTTCTTCCAAAAAGTATTTTATTTTCATATTTATAGGCTTTGTGATTCGTATTGATTAATATTTTTTTGATTTAATTTATTTATTTTCCTAAAATGTGATATTTTTTCATATATTCATTTCGCAATATATCGTAAATACAATGTACTATGTTTCTCAGTGATCTCATGATAAGTGGTACCCTTCTATTGCCATGAGGATTCTGCACACTATTCATATTTCCGTAGGTTTCGCTGGTCTCTCAACCTCACTCTTTCCCTGTGTAAGTGTTCTCCTGCTATGGGTTTCATTTATCTTTAAGGATATCATAGTTCGCAATCTGTATGCGCTTTTCTCACAAATGAATACATCTTCGCACACTCTACCCAATTGTTTCCCAATGTTGAATTATGTTTTTTTTAATTTCATATTTTCCTACAATTATTGCAAAACATTCTACCCTTTTTGTTGCAATAATTGTTGACGCAATTATGCATGCATAGGATGAGGGGGTCTGGTGGAAGAAAGGACTGTCCAGTCTCAACCTAGTCTCAATAAAGACGTGTAATAATAATTATTTTGTGTCGTATGCATCAAAACATCAGTTATTAAAATCAAAACCAAATGAAAAAAGAGCTCCTCAAAGCCTGCTGGAGGAGAGTTTAGGATGAATGAATCGATACAACATACATATAACTATTGTGGCTTTCATATACTCGTATAATTTAAACGATATAAATTTGTCATATTCGGCAACTTGTCCTTGTAGTTTTGAAATTGTTCAGTTTTCTCTAAGAGGCGTATTTTCTTGGAAAATGTAGGCCGTAAGTGTTCCTTTCTGCGTTCATTAATCAGAATGAAGAAGCGCACGGAAGGGGTTATAAATTAGCTCATGTAAACAAACCGATCCGAGAGAAAACTCGGCCAGAAGAGTTTTGAGGTTTACGACGCTCTGTAGAGGAACTCAAGTTCCTCTGATATAGCTGCAACACGCGATGTTGACAAATGTCAAAGAAAATACGGGGCCCTTTCATCTTACTGCTTGTAAGTCCTATGTTTAGTTCAAAATCTAAAAGGATATTAGTGAAATGATGGATGGACTTCATATTGGTAAATCAAAATGGCAAATACGTCTCAGGCAAGAACTTACTGTACGAAGTTGGTAACTTTATTCGAAATGTTCTCTTTTTAATTTTTTTTTTATAATCACTTCTTGCCAGTGATTCGGCCCGGATAATGTTCATCAAAGAACAACTAAATGAGCAAATTCTATGAAAATTAATTAAGATTGAGAACAGCAACACTTTTTTTTATTTGGAAAAAATATCACATAAAAAATTATATTTTGGCCAGCAAAAAGCTTTTATTATACTTTGAACAGCTATATTCAAGTGGGTCTCGTTTAAAGCACTCTTTCAGAACATAGAATTATAGAACCAAGAAGGAATACAAGCATCACTACTATAAAGAGTAATTACTCTTTCTGTGGCCGCAATTCGATCATTCGAGAACCGTCTATGCCCAAAACTACGGTGAATATGCAAATCATCACAGTTAGCTATTGCAGGATCTTATGATGGAAATAAATATTTTCCAAAATCTACAGGATGCATTCCAAGAGTAATACAATTATTTTTTTTAAATATATCATGGAACAGATTTGCGCAAACAGTTAAAATTCTTCAAAGTCCTTTCCTTGGGCCTCTACACATTTTTTCCAGTGATCCTGCCATGATCGGTACGTGCTCTGGAGGGCGTCTTCGCGGGCCTTCAGTTTCAAAGCCCAACGATTGTTGAACACGAGCCACATTGTCGCCGGTTTTGCTGGTTGATGGCCGCCGAGAGCGTTGATGGCCGCCGAGAGCGTTGTTCGTCCTCAAAGGCCTTCAACCACCTCGAAATTTGTGAGAAGGACAGATCGGAGTCCCCGTAATCCTCACGAATCATTTTGTTAGTTTCCTCAAGAGATTTTTTCAGTTTAGTACAAATATAGCTAATATATCGTTGCTCGATCGTCGATTCCATTTTTTTCGTGACACGGTTGGCGCGCAGAGGTTTACAATAACTGACGTCCTGCCGCGTCCACAGCTTAAAGAGCACTGAGACCGGTTTAGCGGTAAAGCTTAGCGTCTCCCCCACCAACTCCAAGTAGTTTGATCCCACTCCGACCAATAGGTCCGGAGCGGGTAATTTAATGGCATTACTTTTCAATGCACCCAGTATCATGTTCTTTTTCAAGAAATGGGTGCTTCCTATTCCAGTGGAAATTGTTTTCAGAGGCGCTGTAAATTAACTTAAACCTTAAAAAAACACTCCCCCAGGTAATGGACTAATATACTTGCTGTCATGGGTAGATTAAACCGTGAAAATAAACTTGATGGAAAGGCATGATTAGAAAATGGTCTCCGATAAGGGTTATCATGCAGGGAATAGCAATTTATTAATAACATATACTTGCACAACTTATCGAGAGGTATAATTATAAAGAAAGATCATGTCCTACATGAACATCTTGTTGAGTTGCAACGTGAACCCTGCTATAGTTATTGAATTACCATCGATAACACAGAAGTTTTAAAAATGGTGGCTGGAGAGAGGAATTATGCTAGGGTAAATCCAAACAAGGCAGGAAAATTGTGCAGGGTAAATGGTGAGAGGTACTTGGAATTACAGGGCCGTAATAGAGGGGATAATATTGGGTAAGTGGGGTAATTAAAAGAAATAAAATAGGATTGTCTAGATATCCACAATTTACAAAGAAATGAAGAAGGAAATAAAGTAAAATGAAAACAAAAGTAATTTCTCGTGATGCGTAAAAGAAGACACCCGTAGGGAACCATCGAAAAACCCTAACTTTACTTTCAAAGGTGGAATACCTCGATAGAATAAATGAAAGTATTGGCCACTCGCACTCGATAACGTTACCGTCATATTTCACTTAATACCTGTGCTGTCTAAGAGAATGAAAAGTCGATTTAGACGTCCAAAGAAGAGGAAAGCTACGATGAAGAAAATGAACTCAGAAGAGAGGCAGGGTAAACGCGAGAGGAGAAGAGGACGTTTAAAGTGGTAGGGTGGTGGCGGGGAATGTTGAGTCGCTGCCGCGAGAAGAATTGTTTTTCCGGCGCTTCAAGTCTTGGCTTATGTTTCTCGAGTGGGGAGACTTGTGTGGGTGCGGATAACCTATCGTCCAAAGAGGGGGGCGTCGGTCGGAGAATTGAGTGCTCGCGGGCGAGGACGGCAAAAGCCGTGGGAAGCCGTGAAGGGAGAGAGATGCGGGCGGGAGGGAGGGATTGCGTGGAAGGTGTCGGGCAAGAAAGACGCCACACAGAGTTAGGAGGAGTTATGGGATGACGAGAAGGCGGTTGACAACTCAAGAAATGGAGGGATATTGGATTTGTGGCGCGGAGGAGTTAGAAAGATCTCCTCACAACGGAGCATCGCCGATGGATAAAGGTGACGGGGAGGATGTCGTCACGAAGGGAAACATAGATCATTAGAGATCAGTCAATGAATTCAACCAATACATGCTTTTGGGTGAATATTATAAGGATAGCAATCTTCACCACAGCGATTTACAGCATTTTTCGGCGCATTTTATGTACAGGGTGCATTTATATGTACTGGTATATGAGATAAATGCACATTTCATACGATTCATCCACATGCAGAAAGAAAAAGACATTAAAATCCGAAATCTCTCCCTAACTTAAGAATACATACAGGTAGATACACACCGGTATATGCAAATGTACATAGATAGACCTCGGTGCCAATAGGTGCTGACTCATTCCCATTTCGGAAGATACGCAGTCATGCAAAAATCTAATACCGGAATATTTTTATCAAAAATATTTAAATATTCTGGCTCTTTTTTATAATTCCTCATGAAATCCATTCGCTAGTTTATGTAAAAGTTAGCTCAGATATTACCGAAAAATCCAATTTTATAATGAAATATGATCGCGCATTGATGAGTTTGAGCACTGTAATCATTATAAAATGGTTTGTTAGTTACTAATATGTATTAAGGCTGGTTTTGAACTTACCTATTAGTCATAAAACTGATTTTTTACTGATGGTTAACGTTAATCTCCCGTTTAACAAGATATTATAAAACCTAACCTTAGCTAAATTGACCAATCAGGGGAAAAAAATCTCGCAAGCAATCACGAAAATAATTCTTTATTTTACAAACCGGTTTTAGAATTGAATTGATCATCAGTACCTTATAAATGACATTATTAAATTAAAACTATTCAAGGGAATGAATGTAACAAAAAATTGGCACAGGTTTTATTTACCTAATAGTTGATATTTCCCTAAAATAGCCGCCAAAAGCTATCGATTACACCACAAATAAACGCAGTCAGTATTTAAATATGGCAATAGAAATTGATGTGCGCGTACATTTATGTGTGCTTTTGTTGGTAGATGTGACATAACATAGATTCATGTGTATATATATGTATGCATAAACCCATTTTTGTGCACTGGCCTCACCCCTTCGCGACGACACAGGGAGTGTTTTGTATATATATATATAAATGCAATCTTCAATGGTACCGACAAAGTTAATACTACGAGTATATCGCTAATTTACTCTGAAGTAATAACCACCGGAGATAATATTGAACTGCCGAAGCTTTAATTTGATAGCCAAAACTTCAAACTCCTTCTCTTCCATCACTATCTATTTAGCAGCTCAACTCTCTCCATTGCCTTATTATCTTCAGTACTATCCATTTTCGATAAGAATAGTAGTAGTGTAATGAAATAAAAATGTCTAAATATAAATTATGGATAAAATTGAACTTGAAGCTCTGGCATGCGGTCAGTATTCCATCACTCTTAATTATTGGTGCCATCAGTGAGGTATTCTGCCAGGTTCCCCTTGCCCTCAGGGTGAATGGCGGGTCATTCCTTCCTAGAATTTACCTGTTCGCCAAAAGCTGAGCAATGACCTCTTATTAAAGCAAATATCTCTTTACTTTGAAAATATAGGTACCCTCTGCCAATGATTTTATCTCCTATTTTAAACATGCAATGTTTCCAGCACATTTTAATTTAAGTCATTATTGTGGGTAAAAATGTGTTGTATATCTTAAATACATCAGTTCGTAAGTCTTTTCGGAAAATGGGGCAAAAAGCTGCAAAGGAGGTAGTATACATATATATGCATATTCAATCACGAAATCCCGCCATATGGCGAACTATACATATATATATATATATATATATATGCACACGCCGTCGGGCTTAGTACTGGGTGAACTCAACCATCACATACCAAGCCGATCTTCGGGTTGAATATTGTGTGTATGGTTTTTTTATGTTATAAAATATATATAGTGCCGCTATATATATATAGCGGCACTCAGTGTCATATATATATATATATATATATATATATATATATATATATATAGCGGCACAGTGGATATCCCGGGCTAGAATGCGGCGACCACTTTACGCCAATGTGAGCATCAGTCGGGACTAAAACTTTTTTGTTTTTTTTTTGTTTCTAAGCCTTCGTCATATTTTTTTACTGTCAACAGACGAACTTGGTTAACATTCCGCGAGGTGGGAGAGCTAGCTGTACAACAGCTAAGAATAAGAGTACACGTACTTCATTTTTCCACCAGATCATAGATATGAGCGTACGTCCCGAACCCCTGAAAGCCAAGAGGATGCGTGGCGCCCACGGTTGAGTATGGTGAAGGAAGAATGAGAAGAGTGAAATACGTTCGGCGGGTGAGGGAGAGGGGTAAGGAAGATGAAAAATGAAGGAAGTGAAATGAAATATGAGTAGAGACGGAGAGAGAAGAATGATACGGAGAGCGAGACAAACAGGAGGCCTGAATGGGAAAGAAGGGAGATGAGGGGAATGGAATAGCGTATAGTAAATAGATGGTAGGAACACGTGGTGTGGACACTGGGAGGGCCGTTCTTCACCTCTAGAGCTTCTCAGTTAGAATACAAATACGGCAGCAGCTCAATGTGGCATTTCCATGGCGTTTCAACACAGTCCTCATTTCATAAGCGTTTTCAGAACACGATAGAGTAATAATTTTCCACGGAATAACGAAGTAGTACCCTAAAAAATATCAATGCACTACACGGTCCGTAAATGAACCTACAATTTTGGAACTAAGGATAAGCAATACAATGTCTTTAACTCTCCTGAAGCATCCTCGGCAAAGTAAGCAAGAGAATATCTCATAGGACAAAAGAAAATGAACAAATTGTCCGCACTTTAAGAACACCATTATTTGACCCACAGAATTGGGTCAAATAAGTTGGTTAAAAAATGGATAGCACCCACCTGGAACCTCCTTTTCTATTTTCCTAAAATTTAAAAAAAGATATTACTTTTGCGTCCACAACTAATTCCTTACCCCTACTGAACCGGAAGAATGAAATCAACTCGTAGGGCACATTTGTGATTTTTAAATGAGTTCGATAAGTTTCAAAATAAACGTTATTTTAAAATTTCCCCACGAGGAAACAAAGTTGTAAAAATTATTTTTGATCATTTATATACATTGAAATACAATATTTTACTAAATTCTCTCCGGTCAAAGGAGCGAACTGATATTGAATGTACGCCATAAACACCCTGAAGGCTCTAACGTTGAAAGAGCTCACAGCGCATTGAAAGTTTGAAAACCCAAACAAGGGATACACCAACTAATGGAAGATTTTGGAAGCAGACCGGCAAGGATTGCATATTTGTGAGTTGATTGTGGTTTGGTGAACATTGAGATTTCAAAGCCATCATTTGGCAACGTACTTGAATTTAATTAGACAGCTTCGTTTTTATACTCTTTAGCGTTGTAAATAAAGTTTGTAATGACTATAAATTTTTTGTCTCGTTGAAGTTAGTTTTGGTGACGATTGATAACTAAAAGAAATAGCTTGTAGTTCATTACACGTGTTTTTATATTTCTCATTTTATTTTTTTGTGTTATTCACAACTTTTGTGTGTTTTATAATCAAAGAGATTTTAAAATTTTCTCAAATAGGGCTTTAGAAATATTGGACTAACCTTTATAATTTCACCGATATTTGTTTAATCTTTGGTTTAGCATAGAGTTTGATTTCAGAGTCTGTTATGATTGTTAGAGGCTAGTGTTGTTTATTTCCTTTGATTCTCGCACTGGTTTATTATTTACAATAGGTAGCAAATCCGTTTGAAAAATTGAAATTTTCATGGAGAAATCACCAACAACTCTAGCACCACAATAAATACGAGAAAGATAAATGCATTTTGAAACATATATTGTTATTATTCGTTTGTTCCTCTCGATAAAAAAATTCGTGAGTTGAAAAAGGTTACTCCTGGAAAATGTGATATCATTACATATCCCTGCATGGGTATTTTTGGTGTCTAAATACTCCAACATGTCATTATTACAATTAGAAGTAGTCAACTTATTGAAGGTACAGATAATACTGTGTAGTACTGTGATGAACCCTGCTAAAAACTAAACCTGTTGTACATTGTCTAAACTAAAGCTTAGTCATCTCAGCTTATTTTTATTCTGACTTCCAGCACCTACAACGTTTCTCTACCTATTTACTTAGCATATTTAGTGTGGAATAGTATTGGCAAAAACAAATATCTCCATTTTACTTCCCTCTGTAACATTACTCATCTCGATAATCCTGCTGTTTGAAAATATTTACTCAAATAAATCTTACAAATCCGATCAATAAAAGTTCTGTTATTTAAGTAGCTTGTGTCGGTAATCACGCTCGATCTATAAATTATATTTCAGTAGTCTCCACAATGTAACTATTTTCCAATGATTTAAAACTTGCTAATTTAATGCCTACACATATTTAAAAACGGCGGCAGGGAGTAACCGAGTGAATACCGACCATCCTACATCACATTCATTCATTTCAAGGTCATGTGAAATACAATTGTTGGTTCGATAATGAAACATGTTCAAATTCAGCATTGATTGGCAAAAATTTCAACCCAGTTTCCGAAAGGGTTACTCCTGCAAGACACGCCTCACTCTTTTTGTTCAAAAATTTTGGGAATTGAGAAAAAAATAGTCTTTTAGATAGACGGAGTCTTTTTAAACTTGAGAGAATATTTCCACAAAGTGTCTCACAGCCAATTGCTGGCATAGCTTCAAGTCTATGACCTCGATAAAAATACCCTAGGCAGGATTAACAATTTTTCATATAACCGTACATAAAGGGTTGTCATAGATGCTCTAATGCAGATGTCGAAATCTATTCAACTGTTCCACACATAAGTGAAGTTGGACCTCTTTTATTATTTTCTAATGCTATTATGGCCTTGTACCCTTGTTTAATAATAAATTAAATATATTAACTTAATACGCATTGTTTTACAGAGATCACCGTATTCCTAAAGATCAGCAGATTAGCAGATGGTCTTAATGTTCTACATGGCAATTATCATATAACTTTTAAAGGAATGTGGTGATTACTTTAAAAAAAAGCAGATCCCTCCCTAACGCCTACTGTATCTAAAATACCCCAAGAGGAAGTGTAGACTCGATTAAAAACATAGGCGTTACCTTCACTCACTCACACTCCATGGTGAAATATAAACGGGGAATATGTGGACAAGAGCGCAAAAAATCTGGATTTATGACGAGTGAGAGTGTTGGGGAAATTCGATGGAAATGTTAAGGAGAAATTTTATCTTTCGCTCGTCATGCCTCATTTAGAAGATGCTGCTAGCACATATTTGTATAGGATCCTCATGAAGTTGGGTTGATTTCCGAATCGTATCGCGTGTAGTGATAGAGGAACTAGATTTGTAAAACCTTATGATAAACTGAGTAGCTTATCAAAATTATTATGGGAACTAGATTAGACTAGAAGTAAAGTACTGTAAAATTAAGACTAATAAGAGTGATCGTTTTTAGGACTAACACCATTTGGATCTTCTCATCTTCAGACCGAATTTCTCTCTCAGCAACCTAAATGAGTCCTGAATGTAAAACGGTATCGGTTTAAAAATATTTTGGCCAGTTGCTGTCCCTTTCATGTATTTAAGTACCTCCTTGAATATTAAATATAGTTTTTCGCTAATTTCGATTTCTTGAGTCAAATGTTCTTCTTAGAACTAGCCCGAATATTTGAAATACTCTAATTGCACTACGGCTACACTATGAGAAAAATCCTTTTGTGCTCGCCATTTTGGGAAATGACGTAAGCGTCGCTTTCAATGGTTTAGACCTCCAACTCTGAACGTCACATACTAAGAAAGATATCCATGTTCTACGGTATTTTTTTCTCTGAGCCGGGAACACGCGGAAACATGTGGTTCAGCTGAAAGCATGTGAGTAGTCTTTATCGATTTAAAATTTTTGTAATTGGTATTTTACCGGTTTAGGTGGGTTTTGAATGGATCCTGCGTATAAAATTGTTCAACATTACCTTTCTTCCGTATCCTAGCCAGAAAACATTACCAATATGCCCCTATTCAACTCAGTATACTTCCTTTCATACCGTACAACACCTATTCTATTCCTAGCAATAGTAGTAGTTTTAGTAGAGGCGACCGACAGCTATGGTCATTAGTGCCATTAGGGATGGGCGGGAAAGGAGGAAGGGTGGAGAGAAACCTGGCGGCGGTAATAACCTAATGAAAGGCGTCAAAGTGTCAGAGGGCAGTTAAACGCCTCTTCTGAGGGGCGGTGCACTCAATGGAAATGCTTCTCACCAAGCTTCCCGGGATACCACTTAAAAACATCTGCCGTCTCAAGGATTCAAACATGGACCCTCTCGGTGGAAAACCATTATGGTATCCACTGCACCGTCCCGATCTCCTATCCCCTTCCTTGTTTTCCCAAAATTTACCCTTCTATCGCAGCCTACAACATTTAACTACCAATCAATATGTTTTGCGGCAATTTCTCCTCCTTATGATTACTCCAAACAATGCCCTCTTTTCTCCCAGCACACCAAGCACTTCCCCACTTGTCTCCCTTTCTGTCCACTTATCCATCCTTCTCCACACCCACACTTTTAGAGCCTCCAATTTACGTCTTATTATAAGATTTAGACGACCAAAATATAAGATATAGATACAGATGGCTATACAATAGACATGGATCGCTAAAAACATACACTTTACAGGACTTTCATTGCTAACACTGATTAATGAGCGTTTACCAATGCTTAAAATGCCGTCAATTGGGGTAAAAGAACAGCTTTTACTTAAATGTTATCCCTGCCTTCCACCTGTATGGTTCATTCTCATCAAAATTCATCGCCAATGTAATTAGAGACGCGGTAATGGTGTTATGGGCGTAAAATGTGATTTCGTGACGGCCTAAAGGTCGAGCGTTGCTTGACAACGCAATAAAGAAGCCTGGCCCATGGATCATCAGCATATTTTTCCGTGGAAAAATAGACCTTTAAAGAACCGTTCTCGACGGCCTTGAACTCATGAAATCGACGTTAGTGTTGTCATTTCGTATAGGCAGGCAATTTAAAATAATAACCGATTTGTAAATTCCCTCGAAAATGAGTTTTCAGGAAAACAAAACGAAGACAGACGCATTTTAGAAATTTAGTCTCATGCTGACTCTCTCCGGAAAAAAACCTTACCACAATTTAAAAACCAATTTTGGATTAAAATCTAAGTTTTCAATGCCAAATCTTGGTCCAATCATTACATGAGTAAGTCTTTCGAAATAACTGACATTGAACATCGATCCGGATGGAAAGAGTTTAAACTATGACTATGATTCCACTTTGACCCTTCACATATTAACTAATTTATAAGGATTTCACCCGTAATGGCTCTTGCGGCAAATAAAAAGCAAAAGTAATGTGCTTACCAGTCCAGCGTTTTATATCTTTTCCCTACAATTAAAGCAAGAAACGTGTGGTCCAACACCTAAGGTGCGGTGCAAACATTCACACAAACTAAACGATTTTATGAATTATAAAAATTGCGGGAAAACTGCAGAGGGCACCTGGACACGCCACCTCCCGTGATACCGGTACTGAATATTTTAAGCGCAGTACACGTACTTTAGCCAAGCATGATGCACGATTCTCAAATTGCAAAAGACTTCCAACTAAAATAATATACACAGTTTTCGACTCAATGAAAATTTAAAAATCGGAAAATGTTTTCAACTATAATTCTGTTTTGTAACAATGCATCATTCAAAATTATTAAAATTGAAATTTTTTACAATAAATTACATGTTTAATTCCGCTATTTCTTTAAATTAATTTTTTATTTAAAATCCGCCTTCGAAGAGAATACAGGCATCAGCCTTTCATCTTCATTTAACATTTCACTTTCGTCATTGACATAGTCTCTTATATAGATATAGAAAATTTAAAGGCTAGATAACACGAGGGTACTTTAAAAAGGTTCTCAGAATCACCACCAGATGCCAACGCCTGCCCAACGATTTTCCCGCATAGTAATAGGTAATCCTTTATGGTACAACACGTGATGTGTCAGTGCTCTGAGAAGAGACCCGTGGTGCGGAAGCCTTTCTGTTGTTGTTTCCATGTAGTGATTTGTGAAGATGAAAAAAATTGAGATTAGAACAACGATTAAATACTATGCAAAAAAGGTATGAAAGTGAAGGAAATGTATCCCTACTTTCAGAACACTTAGGGGGACTCTGCCTCTTCATATTCAACTGCGGACAAGAGGACAAATAGCGTATGAAGGCGACTCTCATCGCCTTTTTCCACAGAGAGTTGGTGCCTCAGGGGCGCACAACGAACAGTAGGTTGTCCATGGAATTCCTCAATAGGCTACCGAAAAAAGTCCAACGCGTCATTAGGAAGGATCTTTGCCAACTGAGGTTGCACCTCGACAACGCGCCGTCCCACACCACCTCCCTCGCGACCGGGCACCTGGTTAAGTTCAAGGTGGCAACGGTGCCCCAGCCGTCACTCTACACACCCGATGTGCGTTCGCCAGACTACTTTTTGTTCGCAAGAATTAAAAATGAGCTTAAATGGGAACCATTTTGGAACGCCGGATGACGTCAAAGAAGCTGTGACGAGATGCCTTAACAAGAGGTTCCCATCTACGCCTTCCAGGAAGCGTACCGTGACTGGCAGAGGCGCTGGCATCGGTAGTTTGATAAACAAGGGTGGTATTTTGAAGAATATTAGTTCAAACTTGTCTGGTTCTTGCCAAATTTCCATTTAGAACTATAAAAGTGGATTACGTCGGCTCATCGATGAAATATAAAATCCGTCGGACTTAGGCATTAATTAAATGGAATTATACAGAGCTGACGTTCGACGCAAGGATTTTGAACTCGGTAAACGCAGTCGATATTCCCCATTCGGAAGCGGTAGGAGTGGCTCTGATTCCCTGGTTCCCTCCCTCCCGGGGGAACAAGGGGTGGAGGAGGGGGAGTAGCCGAGAAGGTGGAGATTTCAGAGGTCGGTAATGCATTGCGTAGGGTGAATAGGACGACAGGTGGGGGACTAGAGGGAGGAAAAGGGGAAACGGCGGGGGTAGTAAGGGAGAGGGGTAAGAAATGGTGGCCAAAGATAAGATGCGCAAGAGGCAGTGTGGGCGAAAGACGGCGAGGGGGAAGGGGAGGAGGGGGGTTAAGAAAGACGTGCGGGTTGGGAGGATTCACTGGCAGCAGATACATGGGAGACTGAAACGTTTCCTCACGGCGATACTTAGGGGCATTCAGGAGTCGGGAGCATAGGAGGGATGATGGGAGTGGGGGCGGAGGCAGGGAGGAGATTAAAGAAGTATTTCGCGGGAGATGTGCTCGGAGTGAGGGGGAGGGAAGTGTTACGAGGGTGTGAGGGGGGTGTCTGGCGTAGGGAAAAGGGGGCGCGAAAGAACGATCACAGAGAGAGATAAGAAGCGGAGGAGGAGGGGTGTTATGGGGAATGTGGGAAAGTGTACATGGAAAGAGATGGAAATTTTCTTCGCAACCTGTTTTTGAAAAGGAATGAAGACGAAAGGTTTGAGTATTTTTAACATTTGTTGGCTTGGATAAGATCCTCCACGGCTTAAGGATGAAAGTCTAGGCTAAATTGTGGTTTTTAAATAAAGATGGGTTAGCTTATATTTCAGAGTGTAAAAATAATTCGCCTTGACTGGGATTCGAACCCAGATCCCTCAATATCCTTAGTACTTTATCCACTTAAGCTACCGAGGCGTCCTCTTAAACTCTGAAATTTTGGGGCTTTGGGGTATATATATATATATATATATATATATATATATATATATATATATATATGAAAATTTAATAGATACGTATTCGCCTATTTTTTCTTATATAGATATCCTATGTCTAACTAGAATAACTGAAATGTTACGGAAATCAGATTAAAGTCATTTTTATAAGTTAACCACTTTAATTTTAATAACTTTTCTTTCTTCCGAATTCATGATTCAGAATGCGTTTTTAATGAGTTTACTAGTAGCTATAGAAGGGAACAGAGTAGAATAATATTTTTCATATTTATCTGAACGGTTTCTCAAAAATTAAGTTTTATCTTGTGCCTCAGTAAACTTATAATATGCCCTTTTAAATTTCATCCCATTGGGGAAAATAAAAATACGTGCCCTTAGGCTATTCTGATGAAATTACTGTTATTATTCTATTTTCGGGGAAAGAGTTGGTTTTATTCTACTCTGCTATTATGCCCAGAGTTATCTCCTTCGAGCGACGAAATGTCTTCCAATGAAGTTCCATTTCTGTAAAGAACTCTTGGCTGATTATGAAAATAAACGCGGCGGATACAAGTGGATCTTGTGATTGAAAACTTGCACCAAAGGCACAATTACCGTTGCCCAGGCGATATATTTTATTCAGAAATAATGAGGCACTCCAGTTGAATTGTAATTCACGTTTCTTGTTCAAGAAAAACAAATAAACATACTTAAGTATTTATAAAATGGAGATGTTATTTCTAAATTATGTAAAAGAACTCAAGATGAACTAATCATGTCAATGAATAAAATCAGATACAGTGGTTACAATGATGAACGGCGTTTCTTTGTGGAAATCCTTTACAAAAGTAAGAAAGAAAATACTTGCCGTTCCACACGTAATAATTTTATTTTCGACCGGCTTCGGTTCATAATATTACGAGGGTCATCCGGAAAGTAGTACCCGTTCGTGAAATAAAGACACAAAAGTAAATATTAACAAACATAAAAAATTTTATTTGAAAGAGGATACTTTAAACTACTTCTCAACATAATCTCCAAGCAAATTAAGGCATTTGTCATAACGTGTGACAAGTTTCTGTATTCCTGCTGCATAGTCCTTCGCCGCCAGCTCATTGAGATACGCGAGGGACCCATCTTGCACAAATTTTTGCATAATGCAGATGGTGTTTAACAATTTCATGAACAATTGTTCGAGAAACATTGGGAAAATGCTCACAGATGTCATCAATTGTGACGCGCCGATCGTTCCTCACGAATTCGTCAACTGAGCTCACCAGTTGGTCTGTAATGACAGACGGTCTCCCCGAACGCTCATCGTCGTGTGTGTTCCCCCTCCCCATGTTGAAGTTGCGACACCACCGCCGAACAGACGACTCGTCCATTACATTGTCTCCATACACCTCCTTTAATTGGCGATGAATATCACATGGGCGAACGTTTCTTGCATTGAGGAATTTAATCACTGCCCTCACTTCACAACTGGCGGCGTTCTCAATTTTTTTAAACATTGTATACAATCACAGAAACAACACAGGCAATGCTAGCGTCACGCAACTTGGCTCAGAGAAGGCAGACAAGCCACTGAAGCTATCTGACCTCGTCCAGCGGCTACTCGCGTCGTCAGCACTTCATGCGGCACGAACGGGTACTACTTTCCGGATGACCCTCGTATAATATGGCCAGATGATGACACTTTTTATCGAATTGGTCAAATAATAATATCGAGTGGACCAGCAAGTATTTTCTTCCCTACTCATTACATGCAATGTAATTATCCAAAATTCCTTAAAACCACATTTCGGGCAGTGTCGATATCATTGCGAAACCTACTAAAATTCCATTTTTTCAAAATACTTAAGTTTAACCTGCTGCCATATAAATATTCGCCTAATCACGAAATTATTTATACGTCTCAAGGAAAAATGGCCCATCTGTCATAAGTCCAAATTGCAGAGTATATTTTTCAATCTGGCAAAAATACATCAGTTAAATGAAGGTTGATTTTAATTTCAACCCCTGCTTAAATTACAAGGGAATGAATATTTTTGAGATGCATTGAACTTGGCAAATATTGCGTTATATAAGAGAACAGGTCAGAATGATTTCCAATGAAGTGGCAGGAAGTTTTTTACTATTCATAATGCATTTATTATAAGGAAGGAAACAATGATATGTCAACGGCAAGCATATTGCACTTTTTGTTCGTTTTAAAAAAATAATGAAACCTGAGCGCACAAATGATGGATTTATATCTCTGAAAACACACAATTTCTCTTCTTATTTATCGTTCCCCCAAAATATCACCTCAATCTGGGGAAAAAATTAACTACATCAATATCCAGCACCCATAAACCACTCCCTTAAAATCAAACTGACGTTACTTTCACACCATTGCATTCATCCCATTACATTTGAATCAGAAAATCACCTCGCACATGCACAGCCATTCTCATATCTTTCCCATACACAATATCATCCCTTTTACGCAAAATTTCAGAGATTCATGACAACAAGATTTGTACACAATCAAAAAATTTAAGGTACTTGAGTTTATTTTTTTCAGAGAGTAGAGGCATTATTTTTCTCTCTTTCTCATTCATCTTTTTTTGGTTGTCCTCTCTTTTTGGCACATTCCACGTGTCTTCCACCTTTCACTTCATTCCTTTCCTCTGATCCACCCACGTCGTCCATGCACGAAATTGCCCACTCCGGGGAAGTAGCTATATTTTAATCTGGTCTCCCTCATGAAAAAAAATATTTTTCCCCAAAAAATAAAGAAACAGGAGGGGAGAAAACTACTTTAATTTCTTCCTATCTTTCCGCCCCTCCATTTTAGTCCCTCCCCTCTCATTATCCCGACTAAACAGGCAGCGGAACCTCCCCACTCTCTCCTCGTGGCTCACTCACGCCTCAAAGCTTCCTTTATACTAACCTCCGACTCCGCCCTCTACAGACCACCCCTCTCTCCTTTCTCCTCTCCCTCACCTCCGGTAAATAATAATAAAAAATAACAGTGTGGAGTTCTCCCGAGGAATTTGCCTCCCTTCGTCCCCACCCACAGTCAAATCCTTTTCATTTTTTTTTCTACCGTAGGGAGAAAAGAGTGGACGGAACGGAGTGGGGTGGGGAAAGTTTTGGAAGCGTCGAATTCTCTCCCCGCTTTGTTCGATGGAAAATATAAAGTAAAAAATTAATGTGTGTGTACATACAGAGATATATTATTGTCACATATTTGTGCAAACACACAGACACAGACACACACACGCACACACGCACGCACGCACGCACACACACACACACACACACACACATATATATATATATATATATATATATATATATATATATATATATATATATATATATACATATATATATATATATATATATATATATATATATATATATATATATATATATACACACAGAGGGTAAATAGTTAAAAAAACAAGAAAATTCACAAAGTTTTTATTTCTAAAAACTAAATCTGATTGTATTTCTTTCCCTAGGTTTTAAAAATGACTTCATCCAGGTAACAACCTCAGTGAGCGATGCACGTGTTGAGTCGTTCAAAGAAGTTTTCGAAAACTCTTACTCAGCTCATCTTGCATTATTTCCAGCGATGACATCCGTAATTGTCTCCTTAAGAGCTTCCAAGGCCCTTGGTCGAACTTTGTTAACCTCAGCTTCGAGATATCCCCACTGAAGAACATCACCTTCGTTGAAATCCGGGGAGCGAGGGCGCCATGGAACATCCCCTCGTAAGCAGATCAGGTGACCGGGAAATTGCTCTTGCAGGATTTGGCGTGAATGACGACCAGTATGAGACGTGACACCATCCTGTTGAAACCAAAAGGCTTCCGTGTATTTTTTACCTCACCATACTCTTCTATTTGGGGAGTAAAAAGTCCTCCAGTATCTCACAATTGCGTACAGAGTTCACAGTAACAGTGACCCTTGAGATTCAAAAAGGTAAGGCCCAATAATGCCTATGGAAGACACGGAGATTTAAACTGTCACTTTGGGGATATGAAAAGGTTTTGGGTGAAGTTTGCGAGAGTTTAAGTCGCCCAGTACGAAAAGTTTGCTAATTTACTGAGCCGGAGAGGTAAAAATGTGCTTCATTGCTAGACCACAGCGCCCTCTGCGTCACCATCCCACTATCATTGCTCTTAAAGAACGTTTCTACGACAAAGCTTCGATTCTAACCTCACCACTGCGTGGTAATTACTAAAAATGGGGTTATTTCCTTAGCTAACGCCACTACACCCACTCCGCTAATTTACCTGTGCGCTCTTCGACTATTTTTCAAAACTAGGAAGTCCATTCTGTTCCAGCTTGTATTTATATAGACACTCAAATATATAAATATACATGTGTGTGTGTGTGTGTAAATATAAACAATCGCTTTTATTATCTGTGATCCGTGCTAGATTATTTATACACAGAATTTCTTATTTTTGCTTTTTCATTAACTATACACTGTATTCTGTGTCAGTAAGTATACATTTACTCCTGTTCAGTCCAAGTGTATTTCAATTTTTGTTTTCAAAATTTTCTAGACGTCAGCTTCTTCTTAGGAATTCATCGAAACGGTTTCTATTTCATCAAAGGACACATGAACAAATTTCAGGGCCTCTCCAAAGGCAATACGAACCTACTGTGGCGGGAAAATTTATGGCATGAAGAATCATTATGATTCTTTAAAATATTTAGAACTATTCTTTATCCTTTCACACAGATTGATGTTATGTTTAACTTATAAACCTACAGTTAAAATATCCAAGCCGTCAATGGTGCATGGAAGGGAGTGCAAAGAATTGGGGAAAAACCGACATTGGTCGCCACGGATTAGGCCAAGACGAATACACAATCAAGATAACCAAATTATAGCATTAATATTATAATAATGAAGCACAAACACGGTATATTAAGTATAAATAGTATATGGAGTGCAATTCCTTTTTCTACGCTTGTTTTAGAAAATTATAATTCAATTGGGACTCTACTTACCTAGGTGATATCTTTGCCAAAGCTGATTAAATTGTCCGCTGCAAGGTGGGTAGTTTTTCCGAATAATGTACTGTCAATACTGAAGTTGGAATAGTGGTTTACTGTTTAAAAAGTAGAAGTTAAAGTATAGAGGTATGATATTTAGAATTGTTTACAAATGGAATTCCTTTTTACTATACATTATATTCATATTTTAATGAAGAAAACAAATTCTTCATGTTCCCAAAAAGGGAGAAAATTAAGCTTATATTTCTTGCTATAATGCTTCAAAACTAGTAAGCTATCAATATCTTAGCTCCTGCTGCCTGGCCTTGATTTTCTCACTTCGCCGCAACCTCCTATGCTTAGCGAAAAAACAATAGTTTCAAAGTACTAACCAGTGCTTTGTTCACAGATCATCATTTTAACATCGATATAAGTAACGGTCAATGCGGATGAATTCATGAATAAAGAAAGAAGCGGAAAAATAAATAAATCGATTTTTTCATCGATCCCTTTTGTGCATTTTCCCTTATAAATTCTTCAACAACGACACATGCTGCTTAGGGAACGATTTTTAAGGTATCAGACTATCAGAAAATTTTAGTATGCTTTAAAAAATATCTAATATTTTCTAACCCAAAAAAATTATGACGAAATACATGAAAATAAATACCTACATTTAGTTTACTTTCTTATGACACTTCTTTCGAGTTCGTTCGACCATCACTTCTAACTCAACTTCAAAAAATAAGTAACAGCCTTCAAGCGATAAAATCGACTTTAACATTCCTTTCTCATAGAATTTGATGCTAATGACATGAAGTGGACCCAGATATTTTAGTTGTGCAATTAGCAGTCTATATTATGAGCGAAGTGTTTATATGCTTAAAAGCGTCAACATTGATTATTGAGCACTGCAGAGCCATTTTGCATACACGCTTCGAAGTTTTAGGCTAACCTTTTCATATAGCATATTTATTTATAGGATAACATTTGTTCTAATAAAGAAATATGCAAATAAAAACTATGAGTGCCCAAAGGAATCAAATTGGTATAGTTACTTAAAACCTTGCGATGGAAAAAATAAAACATATGATAGGTACACCAGACATGATTTTCAAATCCTTATTGCGCAAACAAATTTCGAGTTATTCTACAAAATAAACTAAAGGTTTCTTTATAATTTTTGTCGTTATTAATTTAAATTTCTTTTGGCGAAAGACAAGTAACAAGCCCTACCCGCAGGCCGGAATAAAATACGAAAAATAATTATAAAATAAAATTGAGAATACAACGCAAAGGAATCCGCAGAGGTGCAATTCCAAACGAAATGACAGCCAGCTTACTGGGCATATACCTCCGTACATCTCACTTTTCTCTTCTTGAGACCCTGCTCCAGAGTCCGCCCTACCCCGGTCCAATCCCCTTATAGCCGCCGCCCTCACCCTCTTCCTTGAAGTTCTCGATTTTACCCTAATTAAGCGATTTGTCGACGAAGAGGGTAGGAGGGCTCCCTCTTGGTTTCATACCCCTCCAGCGATTTGATGATTCATTGGAAGGAGGTCTTTGGCCGGAGGGGGGAGGCACGAATGGAGACTTGAGCAGTGGGGTGGGGTGGGGGTTGGTGTAGACTAGGGATTTGGATGATGCAGGGATGGGGAGTAGGGTTGAAAGAGGCGACTGAGTGAGCCCTGGAATGACAGGTGACACAAGATTAAGCGGAATATGACGTCGCCCCGAATCCTTAACACTCACTCTCCAACCAGCTATCAAGGAGGTTAGAGTTCAAGGGGCGGGTAGGGGATGCAGAGAGGGAGGGTTTTCTTGAAGGAAAGGAATTTGTCGGGTGAGGAGGAGAGTTGGGGGCGTAGTGTGTTGTGTTTTAGTCTGCGGACTAATCGGATGGATTGAGGACAACGCACACACACACTCCGCCCCTTATGGACTACAAAGGCAAGGGACGAGAGCGGGGGCATCAAACGTGCGAACTGTGATTTGTTTTTGCAAGTGATCTAGTCAATGACTCTTAAGCTAGATAAACAACCTGCGTCAGAATTATATATAATTTATGGTACAAACAACTTAAAAAGATAATTTCAAAACTTAATAAAATTATTAGCATATTTAGCGATAATTGCAACACCAAGCCTTAATTAATTGACTATAGTTGTGTAAAAAATTCATACTGATTGTCTCCAAGCGCTTTCACTACATTACGGTGTATCTGCTTGTTGCATTATTTTTTTATATTCATAATTTATTTTATATTATCAATTGTTGTAAAAAGTAGGCAATTGTGTTTCAAGGTATCGCGAATGAACCACTTGAACACTTAGGGGACATTACGAAATATGAAATAAATTGGCATTCAACAGAAATCCTAATCAATGAGCATTTCCATTCTTATTATTATTTGATCGTTTTGAATCCACTTCTATCAAGAATCTCAGCTACCTGACTCTTTTTTTCCTGAGAATAGCTCCACATCACACCGTTTTTTTTATTAACATTTTCGGGAAACGATAAGGTAATTTACGACTCATTACTTAATCAAAAATTAGTTTATTAAAATAATTATAAAATGTTAATTTGGGAAACGAGAAGTTAGGGAGGCTAATATTAACCACTGCATTTAAAATTTGTGCAAATGAGTAAGGTACCATATCGCTGCACCATTGCTTTGAAAAATATCCACATTAGGATACCACCATGCATCGAGAAAAATACAAAATTTCAGGATGAGCATTAAATACGCCCTCTCAATTTCTGAGGTCAGGAATTACATGTACGAGTATTTTGTTTACTCCATTAAGGCTTTCATCTCACCGATGGTTTCCTTCTTTCCCAATCGACACTAATGCCTCAGCTCCCAGTCGGGCGCGATGTTTTCACCTCCTCCAAGCGCCTCGAAACTTGGACCACGATTGGAGGACACAAAACCTTCCTTGCGAGGCGACTGGGGTGGGGGGCCGGAAGAGGAGGAGTCTATATCCCTGGGGTAGAGTACAGCACATTCCTCTGGCGCCAGAGTAATTTTTTCCCCGGGACAACTTTAACGAGAAGTTGTCCCGGGGAAAATTTAATTAGAGCTCCACGTCAGCGGAATCAGCCAGGTGAACGCCGAGATGGAAAATCTTTCGGGTTGGGAGGCTGAGAACTTACCGAAGAAGCGAAAAAGAAAAGTTGCCAAGGGTTTGGAGGAAAAGTGGAGGGGTGATAGGCGGAAAAGAGAGAGGGAGAGTGAGCGAGAGGGGGAGAAAGAGAGCTTTGGGAGTTGGTGGGGGAAATAGGACAGGAGGAGGGAGAGGAAGAGTCGCGGAAAGTGTGGGTTCGCGTGTGCTTAAAATGCAGATGGGTTCCGATGTCGGATGCCGTAAGGAAGTTAAGCTGAGAAAGGGGTTGGAGTTAAAGGATTTAAGGAATGGGAGGGTGGTTGTAAGCAGCAGAAGTAGTGGCGCCAAGGGGAAACATGGGGCGAGGGTTGGAGAGGGAAGGGCAATGGGGTCCTACAGCCGCGAAAGACACAGCAGGGGCTGATGGGTTGAGTTCTTGTGTGGGGACCGAGGGAATTTAAAAAGGAGAGGGAATTTAAATTTAAGAAGCTTTGATGGAAGCAAAAGGTGAGACGTATTTTCTAGGACCACTGGAACATGATTCGCGTTCGGCGGAGTGGATGGGGAAGAAAATGAGGCGGCAAGGGATGTTTTTGAAGAAAGAAAAAAGGGGTGGGTGAGCTTACGAGATAGAATAGGGATGGCGGTGATAACCTATAGGAAGGGAACCGGAGAAGAGAAGGCAGGAGAGATATAGGGAGTGTCACCTTGATGGAGTGAAGGCCTTCTTTCTGAGACGTTTGAGAAAGAGAGATACCATTGTTGACCCCCCTCTGGGCTCCTTGCTTTCCCTCTGAAGACCCTTCTACACCACGCGCCCATTCCGCTTCGGACCCCCATTCTATCTCGTTTCGATCGCAACACCCTTAAACACGCTCTCTTAGAACCAAACAACCCCACCCCCGCATCCCTTCCCCCTTCTTCCTCCCCATTCCCGTCCATTCCTGAGGCAGCCACGTCTTTCGACTACACGCGACCAATCGCCATTCATTCGCACCACCCGCGAATAGACGAGATACGGTCCCAATCTTTTAACAGATGAACAGCGGTTTTTTTGCACCCTTCCGGCGACAGCATTAAAAGTGTCCTGTAAATGGGAGTGGTAAGATCAGGATGTTTAGCAAAAAAATGAGGATATTAGGATCTTAAAATGCGTGAGGAGTAGGGAATTCTTATAAAGATTGCCCTTATCCCTTCCGGGATAGAGGCAATCTTCAGAATAATTTTCAGTATCAAAAACTCAGTGGATAATACATAAATACACATAAAACAAAATTTCGATTATTTAGAAATAATAGTGAATAATATTTAAAACATATGCACTTTAGGGTGGCACAACTATTGTAATTGGTTTTATACTGATTAACGTTCTCTTTTCTATCAGTCTTCAACATTCCTTCGCCAATCAAAAAGATCTATATCCCTCTTTCCTGCATCCTTTGGATGGAGACAGCCTTCAAAATAGTAGAACAATAATTCACATAAAGCGTTTCCGTACTTCTTCACATCACATTTCAAAAACTTCCAATCTACGCAATCTTCCAATATTCCATCTTGCTTCAATGACCACGATTCCGCGCCCTTAAAAAACCACGTTTTATTATACAATTTTAACAAGCCGTTTCTTAACCCCCTTACTTACCCTGTCATAAATTCTCTCCATCCCGGGAAGGCTTACTTACTGACGTACTTCTCCTCCATGCGTCCATACCTCTTGGGCCATTTTGGTCCGGATTTAGTTTTGACCCTCCTATTTTGACTTAGCCTTTCTTTTTCTGAAAAACCGTATAACCTTTGTTTTACTTACAATTACGCGATAGTAAATCTTCAATATAACCATAAAATCTATGATTTTAATCATTCTACATTTTATCATACTAGTTTCGTGGAATAGTATTATCTCAGATAAACAGCAAAATAAGAAGGCGTTACAAAACTAAAAGATTTAAATACTCATTTGAAGGACTATTGATAGGATAATTTAATACTAATTTGAAGGTTTAATAATAGGATAATGAAATGAATAATAATGAAGAACAAATAAAATAACTAATTTGTGATACTGGAATATTTGTTAAAAGAACTAATAATTCAAATACCCATTATAGATCACTGAGGTACAATAAAGGGAATAATGATTCCCTAGCTACGTTAGTAAGTGAAAAAACTTCGTAGCAGCTAATTACTTTCATTTTAACTTACCATATTCCTGACAGAAATTATTTCATAGTTGAACTACAATTTTATTTTTAAATACTACGGTGAGTCTCCTCCCCGTAGATCAATAGTTTATTCCAGTAGCAACATACATAGTTATACAACACTGCTATATGTTGATTGAGGGGATACCTGCTCACGCTTAAATTCCCCGTTTGTCTTCAATCGTCAAAGTTACCCGATATGAGATTTTCAAACAGTTATTTACATAAACTCTCAAGTATTCAATACATACATAATAATACATTTGGAATTACACACTTAACCATTCACAGAATACACAGAACATTATAATTTAGGCACTTCGAGTACAATTAGTATATATTTTCACAATAATCAGCACAAGTACAGAAACATACAACATAATATATACATATAAAAATAATTTGTATCGTGAATGTATGATATATTTTGATTTTTCGCCTAGTTGTAGAGCACGTTAAATAGGAACATTTACACTGACAGTAAAATGTGTTAAATGTGTCTGCTTACATTGCTTAATTACCACTCATGTGACGATATCAAATTGGAGTTTACAATTGGTGTTTAAGCAGAATAATACTATTTCGCGCAATTTAATTTTCTTCACCGCCATGTTATGCCATATTTCTAGTCTTGTTTTTTCATGACGGATACATTCTTCAATTCTGTGTTTGGCGGTGTCCTCTGTTAAGCAGACATCACATAGGTTAGTTCTCGATTTCCCAATTTTGTGAAGGTAATTTGAAAAATTTCCATGACCTGATAGCATTTGGGTACATTTGTGTGAAAGTTTGATTTTTAGTTTTAATCTATCGCAAATAACAGGGAAAATGTCCTTTGTGTATGAGCCTTTATCACTGTTATCCCAGTCAGATTGCCACTGAATGATGGATTCTTCCCTCAGTCTCTTTTTTAAGACTTTTTCCTTATATATTGATTTTCATCAAGTTCAAAATTGAAGTGTGTAGCCCTTTGTCCAGATTGTAATTTGATCATAGCATTTCTTTCCAGGATCTCGTATTTTAAGGGTGGTAGCCCGCAAATTATCAACAACGCATCAGTGCTGACCATAGAGTAGCCCCTACATATTGATAACAGGCAGGGCCTTTGAGCTTCTTTTAGTTTATGGTCGATTCTACTTAGGTTGATCTTATGAACCCAAATATCGCAGCCATAGGTGGCGATGGGAATTGTTACTTTTTTGTAGATGGTTATTAAGGAGTCAGTGCCGAACTTAAACCTGCAGTATCTCCGAGCTGCCTGGAAAATTTTCTTTATTTTATTGGTGGTGTAGTTAATATGGGCTTGGTAGGATAATTTCTCGTCTAACATAATTCCGAGGTATTTAAATACGTAAGCCCTTTTTATGTTTTTATGATAAATTTTCACAGTAGGGTGTCTAGCCAGCTTGCTTCCGAAGATCATGTATTGAGTTTTAGCAGTCGATATCGTTAACTTGTTCTAAGTTGTCCATTTTTCAATCATATACTTACATTCCGCAATCATGGGTTCCATTTTGGCTCTGGTGCTTGCTTCTATAGTCAGGGCCATGTCGTACGCGAAGGCAATGAGCTCGCACCCAATAGGGAAGTCTCTTCTGAGTACCTGGTTGGTTATAAGATTCCAGAATAACGGACCAAGAACCGACCCCTGTGGACAGCCTCTTTTTGAAATCTTGCTTGTTTTTGTTGTTTGCGTGGAGTATCTGACCTCTCTATTATTAAAATAGCTGAGCTTTATTAGATTAGCTGGGATCCTTAGGGTCTTGAGCTCCTGTATAACTGAAGGCCACCAAACGGAATCGAATGCACCTTTGATGTCGATAAAGATGACGATGGTATATTTGCTTTTATTGTCGATTAACCGTAAAGGATGGTGAATGGCATCCGATGTGCTTCTCCCTCTCCTAAATCCATATTGGTTAGGGTGGTAGAGCGAGTTGTTGAAAAAAGCTTCAATTCTGCCCTTGATAACTCTTTCAAATATTTTGCCCAGATCCGGAAGCAGTGTGATTGGCCTGAATGAGGAAGGTTCAGATGGATCCTTTTCCTTAGATTTTAAGATGGTATGCAAAGTTCCGATTTTCCATGAGTCTGGGAAATAAGAAAACATGAGACAATCGTTAATTTACTGCAGATTGATAATTCCTTTCATTGACCGGTTTTCCTTATTGTGAAGGTCTCTTGTTTCGAAGGCCATTTTGGCGATATTATCCTGCCTTTTTGATGGTACAAGTAAAATACACACAGCATGGATAAATGATATATAAATATTTGTTTACCCTTTCATATGACTCCGTTGGATAAAAATTCATAAAAATTAGAATAAGAATTATTTGGAAAAAGCCCATTTAAACATTAGATAATCATGACTCACTATTTCAAACAAAAAGATCGGAAAAAGGGAAATTAAAAAAAAACTAGTTTGTTCTGAACAATGATAATACTAAATGATATTTGAAGTTAAAAGATAAAATAGCAATGGCAAAAAAGTTTACATTTTGTCGATTGAGTTGAGCTGAATGATTTATTTGATGAATAAAAATTTCATATCTACATATCTTCCAACGTGTTGATTTGTTTGTAAATTTTGAGCCCTTAAAACATATGGAATAAATTGTCAAACACTGGTCATTAAACACTCGCTACCGTCAGCTCACTATATTTTTTTAAATTGCTGAACAAACATGTAAATACAATGCTATATTCTATCCACAATCACCTCCAACTAATACTAATCACACTAAATCAATACAATAAAAGTGTTAAGCAAGCAAAAATATACCAACAAATCTCCGTCACATTATAATGTCAATACAATATATTATATAAATATGTAACAAAACTGTAATAATGAAAATTCAACAACAATGGCGTACATTTGAACAATATTTGCACATAATTTAGCTTCTAAAATTGAACAAATCAGAATTTTTATCACAATACATAGGAGTGATATTTTTTCTATCTTTGCTGTGTTATTTCTCCTCTGAACTGGTTTTAATAAAAACATTCGCGTTTTGTCCGTTCATCTTTTTGCTCCTGTGAGTGATTAACACTAAAAAATAAATCAAGAAGTTGGAATATATGTACGTTGTCATATATGTATACCGATAACATTCTTCAAAAAATCCAAAATCGATCAAAATATTTAGTAATCAACGGTAGAATTGATATGCAAGTTTAAACGGAGTACGCAGTTGTATTGCTACAGAAGTAGAATTTAATTCATGTATGTCGAACACCCGGTCAATTATGTCAACTATTGACGCAGAAAAAAGGAATAAAATAGTTTAAAAAAAAGGGCAAGAAACTGTCGAAAGTAATTCCTTCTCTAAATAGGAAAAAAATAACTTGCTGCATGAAAGGTATCTTGTGTATAATGAGTTGACGTTGGTTTTGGTGCTTGAATTTATAAATATATTGTGCTACTATACAAATGATATATGCACTGTGAAGAATCATATGTTAATTTCATATTTTTTGCGGAACCCTGGTTTTGATTAAACCAAACGTCAACCACGATATTACGCAATTTGAGGAATCTCGAAATTCGAAAAACACATCCAAAGGCAGATAGATGTTAAGGCATCCACAAGCTTGATCAAATATAAATCTCCAAAATGTCTAAAATTATTTCCCTTAACAACCATTCAAATCACATAACAAATCATAAGTATTGACTTTCATATTTTCTCTGTGAAACGCGGGGAATAACGGACTATGGAATACATGTATCGGGCCTGTCATAACGCATATACGCGTGACACATATACTATGAGGACAATGTTACTTCAACGCATACAACATCCAAAGAGACAAGAGGAGAAGGACACCGTTATCAAATTTATTTGTGAATATAAAAAATTACAAGTATATTCTTCATTAAAATCGAGGGATTCGCATTACTTCATACTGTTGAAACATTCCCCATTCATTTCCAGGGAATAGGATTTTGCCATTAATGCGTAAAAGCATCCAATTTAGATTTATCATCCTTCCTGCTTACTCTGTAGTTCACGAAAAAATTGTGACTAGGATACTGACCAATAATTGAAGAAATGTGAAATAGGATACTGACCAATAATTTGTGAGTAAAATATTTTTTTGTTAAAAGGTTTCCGAACTGTTTGAACAGACTTCGTATGATAAATGATCCTACAGCTACAGCTGACTTTCCTCTCTAGGGATGGCTATCAAGAATGATCTGACAAACTATTGACTTTAACTCTCGCTTTTATTGCAACACTGAGTCCATAATATATGCTCTCACTTCGCTTACCTTATTCCAGGATACCTACTAAACAGGTGACCTACTTTTTCTATTTTATGATTTCCAACTTTATTAATTATCTTTAACCTGCAGTAATCAGAAAACATTAAGTATGAGTTGCCAGAGATAGACGTTAATATAATTTTTGATTTCCTTCCTCGTAACTGAGCATTTCTTTTCATTATCTGACATTTCTTTTGAGTTGCTTAATCCCGTGGGTATTATTATTCAACCATTTCATATAGACGGAAGAATTCTTTCGAATTTCAAAGGGATTTTTTTCACGTCATAAAAGACAGGATGCTATTGCATCACTCCATTAGATTCGCAAATACACACATGTGCGCAGGAGAAACTTGACGAATTAAACAATAAACATGAGACTTCTGGGACTTTCATTTTAATTAACCTAGATAACCTTTTCACAGAAATTCCATTGTTCTTCCCCCCTTGAAAATATCGGAAGAGTATTTAAACTTGAACTGGAAAGGAATCAGTCGTAATTTCATTCTGTGCAGCGCACGGTCGACGTCTTCGCTTTGTCTCGTTTCGTCGCTTTGCACGAGGAGGTGGTGTCAACTTGCGGGTTTATTCGTCGCCGGATTCAGTGTGTGCTGGTTCCCACTTTTGGTTTGACACAGCAAAAATTATCGAAATCGTGTCTTAATTCTCGGTCGAACATGGCGAACGGATCGAAAACATCAAGGGATTTTGAGATGTTGCTGCGAGAGCATTTTGAGAATGGACTCAGACCTATAACGAGTGGCGATTGTCGCGTCGATAGGGACGAAGCAAACAAGTCGGCGCCAAATCCTAATAAAGTCGGAAATCCTGAGAACAGAGATGTCACGGATGGACCAATTGCCGAGGTGGACACGGAAGACGTAAAGCTTAAATGGCAGTGTGTGAAACCGAAGACATCCCACCGACGAGGTAAAAATACTATTTATTTGTTTATTTTCCGTCTCTGGAACTATTAAGGCGTGTGATAGAATGACTATGAGATTTTTGAAAACCAATACTTTGCTATCGGCAGTTATTTAAATATCGAAACAACACGAACGACAGAAAGTTTATTTTAGCTTAAATTAAAAGTTAATTTTTTTATTATTTTTATCGATATGTATAATACAACACTCTCAAAAATCTTTTGATAATTTAGATGAAAATTAATTTGTAATCTGATTGAATCTTGTGAATATAGTAAGTGGTTGACAAAACCGTCATAATTTTTAGATCGGAAACGATAAGGGTACCACGTGACGTAGCATTGAAATTTCGTATTATTCTATACAAATCCTTCTACTAGGCATATATCGCATGATGCTGCAAGAGACTTCATTTGCATAGTTTTCAATACGAATTATACTAATAAATAAATTATGATCACTCTTCATTGAAGAAAGGTCGTAGATCCATATTAATAGAAGTATCCGGCTTGATACGTGTCATATATGTTGAATATAATTTTAATTTTTGTGGAATTGAAAGAAGAAATGTAAATTAAATTATTTTTATGGCAACATTGAATGGCAAAATAGTTGCTATTTTACAATATCTACCATATTAAAAGAAGTAAATTCTTCCTCATTAATGAAAATCATAGTATAGTGGAATATCATTATATCAGAATGTTAAATAAGTTCGGTGACTTACCATCTTATGTAATCCATAAATTAGAATATGCGGACTTAGTTTTGGATACGATGGTTTACGTTCAAACAGCCTCGTGTATCACGTTACTCGCATGTACATCTTTTCAAAATTGACTTTCAAACCCATAAAAATCATAAAAATGTGGTACATCAAAAATCTAACAATAACAATATAATGATCATCGTAGATTAAACATTTAGATGAGAGCATTATTTTTTTTTAATATTAACTTAGTAAACGTCCGATATAACTATTGAATTTAGTGCCATATTGCCTAAATTGTAAAATCTACGATACAGCGATTTAATTCTAATACGTTAAATGAATAAATGAATCCTTCTTAGAAGATACTTGTACTTAAGCGATTGAGTTACGATTGAGTTTCATAACAATAAAATTACACATTGACTGAAAATTCATGCTGTTATGTCAAATTGCATGGAAGTGCTGTGATACCCCTGTGTTGTTAACTCTACATATCCAATCAAAATAGGTTGAATGCCATTTTTTCGTTAATTCGCGCAGTGGGAATTCAAAAAATTTAGAGATAAATCAAAAGGCTATAATTCTTGTCAATTAACATTTAATTTAACTTTACATTATGATAAAATTAATTAATACTCTTATTCACCGCATATTTTGCGCCAACTGCGACTTCGTACAACACTATGTGGTACATACCAACGTTGCTCCTTAAATATCGAAAGATATCTACGCTATTACTCTGTTTTATTTCTTCGTTACGTCCGCTCACCTTAATGCAGTCGAACAGACCTATCCTCCTCCCTCCTCTAAACCACTTACTCAACTTCCTCTTTCCTATAAGGTTTTACAACATATTTTCAAAAGCGTTCTCAACCAGTTTCTCTGAATTTTTCGGATTTATCTCAGCGATTTCCTCTCTTTGTCTACGCTCTTATCTTCCTCTCACTCACTCTCCGACTTACTTATTTTCACCACTCTACGCCACATAGCCTATCATTAAAATTGATTCTCCTTAATTCATAAAATTAAAACTGGAAATCACCTGCTCATACCTCCTCTTTTATGAAATACTTGTCCTGCAAACAGAGGATGAGTACTTAATACTCTTTTCTTCATTTTTACCCTGTAAGTGGTATGAATTTTTAACTCGATATCCCATTGAGTTCTGAGAAATGCGGGCAGTGTTTTCATTATATTTTTTGTGGGGGAGATAAATGGACATACATGAAGAAAGATCGATGCAGTATTGCCCAACATATTATTCAGTGAAAGATCTATACAGTCATTTGTACATTGATAATGAAACCGTTCGCCTCAGTTGAAACGTCAGAATAGTTAGATGTTACACGTGATTTGCAACCAGAGGGCCTATCTTCATTGAAAAAACAAATCATTGGTGAAAATTATTTCCAGTAATTGTGTTCACTCAACTGGTTTTCCATTACGTGCTTCAAAAGAAAACCATGTGAGAATGTAGCTTAAATATCCAAATAGACGTGGTGTGTTTGTTCTAGTATTGACTGAATGCTGTTCATGCTCTGCAACAAGGACCAACACTTACACCTAGCATTTGAGAACCATCCGATAGATAGCTGAAAATAGTAGAGTTACTTCTGTTAGATGCACTGGGGTTTTGCCAAAAAATTTCCTATCTAGCAGTACCTGTCTATCGCATGAATGTTGAAGGAGTTAGACTAAATGGCGTTAATTCTGATTTTCCAATTTAGTGACCACAAATCACCAGTATAATTGTACTTCTACCACCGCTGGGAAGGCCCAATCCTTGGAAATGTAGGGAAACTTAAATGAAAACATGGACAAATTAATCTCATCATAAGCAGGAATACGGAACTATCTCGTTCGATGTTAACTCCATCCCTTTTACCGCCAAATGTTTCCGTTGATTTAGGTGTTTTCGTATTGCTTAGGTCTTCTCTGTTAGTATAAATTTAACATTTCTTTCAATACGCAGAAAGGCCTGCATTAGATTCAAAACCAATCCCATTTAATTTAGTGTATCATTCCCAGACGAAAAACTGTGAGAAGTTATTGAATTTGAAAAGGAATGACAGCGGCTTATACAACTTTTGCGAAAAATACGTCAGTTTTGGACTGAATACGATTAAAGATGGGGGTACCAAATTAAAGACGCCCAAACAGGTAACGACGGAAGAATGAACAAAACAACTTATATATCAATGCACTCTGCTACGGAGAAAAACAGTGATACAGATGAAGTATTTTTACTGTGACGAAGAGTGAATCGAATGATATTTCGGTTGCCAATGAGCATATCTCTGTGGATAGAAATAAAAGGAAATATATTGCCATCGTCAAAACAATTTAACATTTGGATCACACATTGATTGCAATATTTCATTGATTCAGTACAATACATATTGAAACATTTTACAAAATATTCGTTCAAAGCTCATTGAGAAAGTAATGACTACTTAGTTCAAGTTTAAAATTAGCATTTAACTCTTGAGTACTAACACTATATATATACCATATGTGTGTATATGTATATATATGTATATATATATATATATATATATATATATATATATATATATATATATATATATATATATATACATTAATATATATATATATATACTAGAAGGCCAGACAGTAAACAAAGAGTATTATTTGGGCGTTATGAGACGTTTGCGTGAAGCAATTCGCCGAAAGAGACCAGAAATGTGGGCAGAAAACTCGTGGATTTTGCACCAATGATAACGCACCGTCGCACAGTGCTATCATTATTCGTAATTTTTTGACGAAAAATGCAACAAATACCATCCAACAGCCTCCGAATTCACCTGATTTGGCTCCCTGTGACTTCTTTCTGTTCAATCGAGTTTAAAAACCATTACGGGGAACGCGTTTTAGCAGCCGAGAGGAAGTAATGGAAAAATCGCAGGAAGCACTGATGGACATACCGAAAACCGAATATAAAAAATGTTTCGAGGATTGGATCAAGCGCTGGCATAAGTGTGTTGCAGTCGATGGGGATTACTTTGAAGGGGACAATATAGATTTAGATGAATAAACTTGTATTTTTAATTTTCTGAATAAATTCCGGGAAATTTTTGATCAAGGTAGTATACATATATATATATATATATATATATATATATATATATATATATATATATATATATATATATATATATATATATATATATATATATATATATATATATATATATATATATATATATATATATATATATATGCTTTCGTAGACGTAACACGGAAGTGCCGAATAGTACAATACACAGTAACACACAATATAGAAACACAAAAAAAAGAACACTCACGTATTTTCTTGATATTTCGACGGAAACAATCCGTCTTCCTCTGAAGATATAGAAGTAATGACTCCAGTCATTACTTCTATATCTTCAGAGGAAGACGGATTGTTTCCGTCGAAATATCAAGAAAATATGTGTGAGTGTTCTTTTTTTTTGTGTTTCTATATTGTGTGTTACTGTGTATTATATATATATATATATATATATATATATATATATATATATATATATATATATATATTTATTTATATACCTGTATATATAAATATATATATATATATATATATATATATATATATATATATATATATGCTATATGTGAATATAAAAAATACATATATATATATATATATATATATATATATATATATATATATATATATATATATATTTCATTAAATATTAATTAGCACACATTTCTGTGTCTCATTTCTTTTTATTGTACGAGGATCCTGATAATGATCTCTTAACCTATTCCAGAGAGTTCCGAGGAAGACATTGATGACGGAGGTATTGATGGACCGCATGCCATAGCACCAGGCAGGGTAGCATTGTAAGTTTACTAGTATAAACCGATAACTTAAATTCAGGGTGCGTTCCAAAAGTAATGCAATATAATTTTCCGCGCTACTCCTATTGGTTGGAGTGAAATCAAACCACTTGATGTAGGAGGAAGAGACAGTAACCTTTGCCGCGAAACCAGTCCCAGTGCTCTCCGAGCTTTGGAAGCGGAAGGACGTCAGTTATTGTAAACCTCTGGCACCAACCGTGTCACGAAAAAAATGGAATCGACGTTCGAGCAATGTCACGCAAGTTATTGTGCTAAACTGGAAAAAACTCTTGAGAAGACTAGTAAAATGATTCGTGAGGCTTATAGGGAGACTCTGCTCTTTCCTATTGACGTATTTCGAGGTGGTTAAAGGCCTTTAAGGAGGGCAGAAGGAAGAGGTTCAGGAAGAAAAACGCCCTGGGCGGCCGTCAACCAGCAAAACAGACAACTATGTGTTCGATAATCGTTGGACTTTGATCGTCGATTGAGTATCAAGATGGTTACCAATGAACTGAACTTGTAGTCTACTGTCGTGTTTCGCATTCTTACTGAAAATTTAGCGATGAGGAAAGTGTGCGCCAAGCTGGTGCCCAAGGTGTTTGCCACAACGCGCTACAAGCCCGCGAGTTCCTGGGCAAGCACCAGGAGCCAACGCTGCCTCACACCCCTATAGTCCTGACATCGCCCCAGCAGACTTCTTTTTGTTCCCTCGGATTAAGGCAGCCCTGAAATGAACCCGCTTCAAATCAGCCGTGAACCCGAACCCAATCAGCCGTGACGAAGACCTTGCGAGAGGTCCCCGAAGACGCCTTCCAGGGTGCGTACCGGTCATGGCCGAGTCGCCGAAAAAAATGTGTACCGACCCAAGGACAGTACTTTGAAGAATTTTAAGTATTTGCACAAATCTGCTCGATACATTACTTTAAAAAAAATAGATTCATTACTTTTGGAACGCATCCAGTAAAAACAATGGAACATCGGTAAAACGTATTGGTTCAATTAATTTTTCAAATTATTATTGTTTGTTTCAGCTCATACCATATAAGATTGTTTTAATCCCGCTTGAATACGATGCTATCACTGAAACGCTAAACACACAAAAATAACGCACGTTAATTTACAACCAAAAGAAAACAATATGATTATCGCAAGTGGCAATACGTACATATTTGTTTACTTTCAATAATACTTATATATTGTATATATATAAGTATTATATATATATATAATACTTATATATATACAATAATATATATATATGTATATAATAATATATATATTGTAAACCTTTCTTACACAGGAGACATGTAGCAGCAGCTGAATTGTTAATGGAAACAAAGGAACATATCAGGAAGATATTTTCCACAATGGAAGATATGATGCAACTGATGAAGAGGAAGATGGATGAAGACTTCGCCGTAATGGAAGCTTCTGCTGAAATAATTGCAATAAACGCCAGGCAGCTGGAGGCTCTGTTGCATGTGTCAGAGGATACAATAACCACGCACATGTACGATTCATTATAAAGATGCGGAAATTACCAAAACGACTAATGTGAAATTTATTTACTTCGACCCAGAATGTACTAAAATAAACTGAATTGATTATTATCTTTATTATGATTCTGCTAAACACTCCCATTCACTCATTCTTTTAGTTATTCTGCCACCCTGCATGCCACTGTTAGAGTGTTTGGCAGGGGGTGAATACACACCAAACTAATTTTGACCCGAATGTCACCGCGGTCAGAAAATGTTATTCTGATCCTTTTATGGTTGTGGAAAAAATAATATCTTAAATCTATCTGTTCTACACTTAGTCTCTCTAATTTTACTAAAATGATCTCTCCTACCGTAATAAAACACTTTCAATATCACTGCTAAACAGACGTCCTTCCAATTTATGCAAGAGAATTAATCTGTAATTTAACCTTCCTCTTCGTGAGTGATTCCCAGCCTAGCTGCTCTAATATTTTGAATACGCCACTAAGTTTATCATAGCAACACTTTACAAATCTAGCTCCTCTATGCTTCAAACAATCGTATTCGGCAATCAATCATGAGGATCCCATCAACCTTCAGACTATTCTAAATAAGGCCTAACCAGCAAATTATGGCATTTCTCTTTGCCCTTTTCATCGTATTTCCCCAGTACCTTTCTAATAAATCCTAATATTTTGTTGGCTTGTCTACATAAAGCATGTGTTTCACCCAGGAGAGGTCGTGAGTGATGGTATTGCCTAACTATTTAATCGAGTCTACACATTCGATTTTGGTGTTTCCGTTGCAGTAGGCGTTCGGTTCGGAATTGTTGTTTTTCCAAACATTTATGACGCACTTTTTTAAGTTGGATGCTAATTGTCAACTGTCTCACTAGCTTTGCAAAGCATTTAGGTCACTTGAGAAACATGCTGTGTCCTCAGGATTACGGATATCTCTGTAAACCACTGCGTTATCTCACTGTAGACTACGGAGTCAATGTCTTTAACGTAAAGTAGGATTATAAGAAGTCCAATACCACTTCCCTGAGGTTCATCTGAAATAATGTCTCCTGCATTTCAGTTAACTCTATATATCACTACTCTTTGTACCCGACCATTCAAAAAGTCATTAATCCACCCCAGGATTTATGCCATATGCTTCTGGCTTTTTGTGTAGTTTACTATGAGGCTCTTTGTCGAAAGGTTTCCTAAAATCTACAAGGCCCGCGTCCCCTGGAACATTGCTCTCTCCAAAAATAAGAATATTATGAACAAAACTCTCAAGTTGTGGCTCAGATGATCTACCCTTTCGGAAACCGTGCCGATTTTCATCAATAACTCCTGTCTATTGAGGTGTCTAACGATCACACTAGCAACCTTGTTCCGTGACCTTGGATGAAATGGACGTGAGAGAAATTAGTCTGTAATTTTTCGGTTGCTCCCTGTCTCTATTTTCAAATATTGGTGTTACTTTAGCCGTTTGCCAATCTTTGGGAACTTTGTGATCTGCTAGCGACTTATTAAACATGATTTCTTGGTACGGTAAAATTTCCGACGATAGTGCCTAAAATATGCGAGCGGGTATTTGATCGGGGCCGGAGGATTTGTCATGCTTAATACATTTCAGCAAACGTTCTCCTTCATTATACAAGAATTCAATTTTGGGCATTATGTGAATTGCACCAGAATCAAAAAATCTTAAGTCACCTCAAAAATTCGCCTAAATATCAAATATTACAAACTAGGATTCAAAATCCTTCTCTCCCTTCTGCTTCTCCATAGTTTGGCGTGAATTCACGAAGTAGATTCAATGAATCTCTTGGTAATTCAAGGTGTAATATAGAAAATCCAATTACGGAACCCATAGGACCACATTTTCGTGCTGAAAAATAGTACTTTTCTCGAATTGCCGCACTTGAACAACTTGTTATTCAAGTTAATATTAAAAGCGGTATTACGTTCAAAAATTGTGTCGGAACTGCAATTGCAATCTTCCGTCTAAATTCTATGAGGCTACTGATTTTTCTTCGGCAGAAAAGTTTCACCTTCGGTCGGATCAAAGCTCGATTCGTGCCGGACACTTCAAATACAAACTTTGGTGTACTCATTTTAAAATAAGTAAACAGAATTTAAGCGAAATCGGAGGCATGAAAACAATCTGGCTGCGGAAAAAACGGCAAAAAATTAAGCCAAAGTTTATACTAAATAGATATGAGATACAATGTGAAAATATTCCAATTTTGTTCTCATTAATTTTTGGATAAAAATAATACATTTACTTTAATATCTTGAAACCCATAATACTCACTATGATGCGCATTGGTTATAATTGTCAATGAATTCAAACATGGGGAAGACTGTTAACTTAAATCTCCTATGAAACCAAAGGCTGTGTAATTCTGTATTTATATTTACTCTAAGTAATACTATAGTGAGCGTTTATTATACTCACACACATCTTAGGATGAATAAAAACACTAAAAAAACACGTTTCATTCTCCTGTTAATAAAATCATCTCTTAAATTGCTCAAAGAACTGACCTTGAACGCATTGTCGACCATGAGCTACCCTCATTAATCAATAGCCATGAAGTTCTTTTATTTTGTTATGCTTACAGGACACGCCTGAGAAAACTGAGCTCATGTTGAAAGAGAGCATACAATGAGAAATTAGCTAATTGTCCAATACGATAAATGAACGAATACTTCCCCGAATTAGCTGACACTTAGATTGTAAATTCGACATTTTTTCACTAAGAACTCTTTCCTTAGGTTTCGCAAAATGGAAACAAGAGTCGACGATTGCATATTGAAACGTGATAATTTCCGAGTGAGTGTTACTGTTATGCGTAAAAATACCGAAGTAACCCTGACTTACAAATCGTGTGGCAGTCATCGAATAGCTCTTATGCAAAAGTATACTTTTATCATTTTCAGTCTTGTGTCTCGGAGCACGCGACAGCAACTTACCACCCGCAAAGCCGCGAGGAATGTCAAGTACGTTATTTTTCGTCGTATTTAGTTTCCCTTTAGTAACTAGTCACCTTCAGTGGCTAGTCAAACAAGAAGGCTACTATGGTCGCTGAAAGTCTTTGATTTTAATCCCACTTTGATTATTTTCTTGGATAGACGTGTAACGTGCGAAAAAAGTCCTTAGACACGAGATTATCTCAAATCCAATCGCTAAGACGAAAACAATGTCGCAGCGTGAAGCTTCACCTCTTAAGGTAATTTCAAAGACAATTTTATCTCAAGATTAAGACTGAAAAGTGTAAAGTAATACTTCTGCAGGTCGCTAATCATGGAAATGAATCGAAATTGATTAGCCGCTAAAACTATAAAGAGAGACAAAAATTGAATTTTCTTGACTCCATCGGAAACGGAGCAAATGCATAAAAGTAGAATATATAAATTAATTAAAATCGAAACTCGTTTGACTTAATTATATATATATATATATATATATATATATATATATAAACACAGATGTAGATTTTTAGAATATAGAGACACAAAGAAAGGACACTCACAATTTGTTATTTGACGTTTCGACAGCACGGCTGTCGTCTTCTGATTCTGAAGACGACAGCCGTGCTGTCGAAACGTCAAATAACAAATTGTGAGTGTCCTTTCTTTGTGTCTCTATATTCTAAAAATCTACATCTGTGTTTTTATATATTTGTGCGTCGCCGAAGAGCATTCCATTTCGAAGAGATATATATATATATATATATATATAATCTTCTTTCGACTACTTTTGGCGATGACAAACCCTTACTATGAAGGTGTTACTTCAGGAATATAATCACGTCACGTTGGTTTCATATTAAAAAAAATCAGAATCTAAAAATCATTCCCCTTGATCCGGATAGGTGAATAATTTTTAAACTTTGAAATTATCTGCGTTTTAATTTATAATAGCAGAGAACATCGTTAAAAGTTACTTTCGCGGCATCTTCGGCCATTCTTTGCACGTGTCACATTGGCTTACTATTATGCTAGAGTGAGGGCATTGAAGACACATAACGTTGAATTTCTCGAAATTACTTCGATTTTGCACTGGGTTTCGCTGAACTCACCCCAAAAAAGCCCCTCATAGGTAATTTGTCTATTACCAACTTGTAGATGGCAGAGAGTGATATTCTTATTATTTCTGTTGGCGCTCTTTACATTATTCGACGAAATTCCCCCACAATGGCATTAGCTGTGTTTTCTTTCGTCATACCAGCGACAAGATCTTCGTGCCTACCTTCATTTGAAATTCATTGTCTCTCCTCTTTAAACATTTAAAACCATCTTCTAGCTGTGATGTAGGGAATAACATTCTGTGTCGTTGAATAGGCCTCGGATGAGAATGTGCTCAGGACAAAGGAAAATTATAATGTAGCGTATTACTCGTCTTGAGTTACCTCCATCGTCGCAATCAATGATGTTTAAACTTGCAACGGTTGCGGCTTATAAATATTTCATCTATATCTACACAAATAAAATCGCGCTCAAGCAAATAAATGAGTGGCAGGAGCAATGACCATAATACTGGTCCTTGCTCCTGCCACTCAGCGTAATGTGTAAATGGAAATAGGTATAAGGAAAAGGGATAGGAACACAGTAGAGGTGAGGAAGGCGGGATAAAGCAAATCACAAGCACAAAAGTATTTCCTTTGCCGGAACTTAAACAACGGATATTTTTACTTGCCGGGCGGATGATCTAACCACTTGAGCGTCCACAGCTCGAGTGCTTGAGCTCGAGAAAACGTAGTTTACACTAAGATTTGCTTAACCAAGTTTAACCAAGTGCTCCGATTCTTCGGCCAAGAGATGGCGCCAGGAGGCAATTTCACCCGCCAAAGGAGAAATATATGAGACACAAGAGGAAGGATAAAAGGTAAGAATTCATACAACATTATAAAAAATAGGAACAGTGCGTTTCGTGGCACGCATAGCCACAGGAAAGAGACGAGCCACATTGGCCAAATGCACATTCAAATACAAAATCCCACTTTATGGCGAACAAATATTCATTCACATGGAAATAGGTATAAGGAAAAGGGATAGGAATACATATGAAGGACGAACACAGGTACAGGGAAGGCGGAATCGGGCAAACCACAAGCCTCTCCTGTGATCCTCCTTTATACGTGTTCCCATTCCTTTTCCTTATATCGAATTTTCATGTGAATGAGTATATGTTAACCTACCCTATTTCAGATCCCTCTTCATCTCTGAGTACTTTTTTCCTCCCTTCATCCCGTCCAACATCCCTATCCTGTTCCTCCCCTTTCCTCGTTTGCCTAACATTCCCCCTCCATTACAGTCTTCAACATCCCACTGCCGGTCAATACCCCCTTCATCCACTTTTCCTGCCTCCATAGGATTGCTCCTAACAATCCCCTCTCTTCGCCCACCATACCAAGCACTTCCTCATTTGTTTTCTTCTCTGTCCATTTCACCTTCTCCATTCTTCTCCACACCCACATTTCAAAAGTCTCCAGTCTACGTCTATCCTCCTGCTTCAATGACCACGTTTCCGCGCCGTACATAGCTACGCTCCATATCAAAGTTTTTACGAGTCTTTTCTTAACATCCTTACTCAAAGTCCCCGTCATCAACTCCCTCCTCCTCGTGAAAGCCTCTTTGCCTAGCGCAATTCATCTCCTTACGTCCCTACTACTTTGACCGTGTTGGTCCAAAACACTTTCAAGTCACAAAAATTGTTTTACCTGCTCTAGTTTTTGCCCTCCTATTTTAATGTTTAGGTTAGCCATTTTCTATCCAGAAAATCGCATAACCTTTGTTTTATAAATATTGATTCTCATCCCATACTTGTCGCACTGAATTTCCAATTCACTCAGCAATGCTTGCAACCCCTTGGCTGACTGACAAACTAAAGCTTGTTCATCAGCGAGCCTAACTGATTTTACGAATTCAACGCCCACTTCCATTCCTGCCTCCAGTTTTTCCCATGCCTCTTTGATCATTTCTTCTGCATACAGGTTGAACAGCAACGGTGATAATGGGCAACCCTGCCTTACACCTCTTCCTGACACTGCTTAACCGGACTCCCCGTTTCCCACCCGCACCTGAGCAGTCTAAGACATGTACACGTTGCGGATGAGCCTCTTTTCCCTCCAATCTATTCCTATCTTCTTCAATATACTCATTAGTTTTTCCCACCTCATTTTACTCTTTTCTCTATTTTTCTATTCGCTCTATCAAACGTTTTTTCGAAATCTACGAAACAGGCAAATACGTCCTGGTTGTGTTCTATATTCCTCTCGATTAATAATCTCATTACTGCAATGGCATCACGCGTACCTCTCCCCTTCCTAAACCCAAACTAATCATCCCCTAAGTAATCATTTGCCCTACTCTTTATCCTTTTATTTATGATCCTGAGAACAACCTTAGCTGCGTGGGATATCAAACTAATTGTCCTGTAGTCCTCACATGACGTAGCCTTTACCCCTTCCGGAATACGAACTAAAACTGATCTCACAAAGTCTTCCGGCCAGATTCCTTCCTCATAGATATGACGAATCAGCCCATATAGCCTCTTCCTCCCACATTTCCCTAAGACTTTTAAAAGTTCAGCGGGAATGTTATCCACAACCACGGCGTTATTTAGTTTCATCTCCCTTAATGCCCTTCCTATCTCATCGTCGAGTCGACAATTTTCTTACCCGCCTCATCTGTAACTACTAACTGCATCGACCTTCCTTTGTTACTTCCCGATAAAGATTTAACTTTCCTCTACAGCGCACCAATTTCACCCTTCCCCTGCAAACTTTCCATATCCTCGCACTGGGTCTTCCACCATCCTTCTTTTGCTTTATTTGTTGCCCACCTCAATTTATTGTTTAACTCTTTGTACTTCATTTTGCCTAATCTGTATTTACATTCTTCCATTTTCTCCGCTCATCCATCTTTGTAATTATCTCATCCGAGATCCATGGCTTCCTAGTCTTTTTAGCGTTAACGGATCCAATAGTGTCTTTTGCGGCTTTAAACAACCCTTTCTTGAAACTTTCCCATTTTTCTTCGATAGTACTTAGCTCTTTACCATCCTCCATGATTTCCTCTGCCACCTGTTTGTACTACTTCTTTTTCAAACGATGTAATGCTTCTACATTCCATTTCCTAACTCGCCGCCCCTGCCATATCTCTTTGAAACGGACGCTGCATTTCATAACAACTAAATTGTGGTCAGAGTCCGCATCCGCTTCCGGGAAGCTGTGCGAATTTATCACACTGTTTTTAAACCTGTGTCTAACCAGGTTGTAGTCCGGGGAGGGATATATATATATATATATATATATATATATATATATATATATATATATATATATATATATATATATATATATATATATATATATATATATATATATATAAAGGTTATAAATCTTCATTTGAACAGTCCTATCGCAATTTTGTGGATTATTTTTTGCTCGTTTAATTTAAAACGTAGGTAAAATGTGAAAGGAAAGGAAAAAAAAGCGCTATTTCTTTCGAAAAACACCTACAAACTCGTTCGCCTCAAAACACGTTAGGAGACATAATGCCTGTAAATTGGCAGTATGAGGATAAAAATAAAGTTCTTCTACTTAAACTCTGACAAAATCATTACAGTGGTTTGATTTAGGAAGGAGATAAAGAGCACTGAGGACATTTAACGACTGTAACTCATGCGCCAGTAAGTGCTCGTAAAAGCCCTCGTCGAAGTACAGATGCAGCGAACAATCTCAAATGCAGTCTGTGTTCACGGGCATTATGAAGGGAATCACGGCATAGAGGTCGCGCGCGATAAAGAGCAAAATACAGGTAAGTAAGATAAAGGGATATTAGTTTTAAAAGTAATGTTCTAAACATTCGAAACCCCGAAATAAGAAGTTTGTGAAAATAATGAACAATGAAAAGTAGCCTAGCTTCCTGCCAAATAATGAAGAAAATACTCTGAAAATTGAAAGTTACCCCATTGCTAAATTGGAATTTAACCTTTTCCATTTTGAAATAATTTTCGTAGCAATACTTTTCTTTGGGCACACACCAAAAAAATACATTTCTGCAAAACAGAAGAGAAGGAGCATCAAATTATATAGTACAAAGTTTCAGCTAATAATGCTGAATGCGGGGATTTAATTATCTAATTCTTAAATAGAGCAAAGAACGAATAAAATCTGGTTCTCAGTATCGCAGATTCTTTGGCTGGACATTTTACCTAAATAACACAGTGCCTATATCTGATACTAATATATAAAATATATATATATATATATATATATATACATAATACATATATATATAAAATACATATATATAATACATATATATATAATACATATATATGTATATATAATACATATATATATATATATATATATATATATATATATATATATATATATATACGTAGGTCTGTATATAGGAGAATGAACCAAAACGTATTCAGCCTTGGACTCTCATGTGAGGCCTTGCCTTAAAACATTAAGAAGATAATCCAAGAAATTGTTACCGTTATCAGAGGGATGATTTTTGTCATCATTTAGCCCTTTTAAAAGATAATTCAGGCCTAGCTAGAACCATGGAGGAATTAATACTGATTTTTTTCAGGTATGAAAACATTGAAAATGTCATAAAAAATTGAAAGTCCTATCGAAGATGTGCTACACATGACTAGATTTAGTGAAACAAAAGGGAAAACAGAGAAAGACTAAAAATTAGAAAACAGGTAAATCATAGAGGATATCAAATAAATTGTAAAAACTACGATAGTATGTATAAAAAGATTCTAAGGAATGGATAAAATAAGCACGTACCTCGATAGGAACTGAAACAGGAAATAAGAATCGCTAATATATGTACGAATAGCAACAGTTAATCAAAATTCTAGCGGAGAAATCTACGATCAGAATCGGTATTATTTTTTTTAAGATTAAACCCGGGACAAAAAAAAATTGAACTCTCCAGAGACAAATTTGCACGACCCTTACCCCGATAAACCAACCACCCGAACAGCGAGCACATTAGGAATGAATTGTGGGAAAAGTAGGGACAATGCAAACACTCCTGAAAAAGAAAATCGCTCTCCCATCGGCATAATAAAGATACCCACTCGAGTAAGAGGAAAGAAAACAAGTAGAACTGGCTCCGGGTGACGAGTTCTGTCGGCGATGGCGGAGAGAGGGAGTTAGTTTGTATGTATCCTCTCGGTCCGAGAGGGTGAGTGTGTGTGAGTGTGTGTGTGTTTGTGTGCGTTGCATTTGACGGAAACGGGAGGGTGGTGGCTTTCGAAAAGGGGTTAAAAAGTTTGCGATGCCGTCCGCTACGGGCGCGTGCTTGTGTGAGTGCGTGGGTGAGGGAAGAGAGAGAGCGTTTGGGAGGGAGGGGCAGAGTGGGAGGGGAGAACAAATAAAACAGGTGAGTCAGCAAATGCGTATTCTTATGGAGTTCTTGGAAGAGCTATGAGGGTGACTGGGCGGGGGGGGGGTGTGGTTGGAGGGCAATGGACTGGGAAGAAGGAGCACGGAGGGACATGCACATATATTTCCCTACTTTTGTTTACTTCTTATTCCTTATTTCTTATTATTTCCCGGACGTCGAAGCAGATTAGAGTGAGAGAGAAAAAGGTTAAGGCAAGCAGGAAGATTAAGAAGGGATGTGGAAAGATGAGGAAAGCGTCAGGGACTCTCTGAATCTCGAGGTACACACTTGCACCCTCAGAATAACATAAAAAAATGAATCCTACGTGAGGGATGAGGCGAAACTGTCTGGATTCATCTCAAGTCCATCCCATGAGTCATAGGAGTCAAGAGTTCTACTGAGTCAAGAGGCACCACATGAACTCGTTTGAATGAGTAAGAAAGGAAAGGAATTCCGTAACTCGGGGAAAGAAATACGAAGTTATAAAAACAAATTTATGATCGAGAAGTGAAAATATTATCTTACTTACATTGTCAAGTCAAGACGAGGTAAATATCATCCACACAACGAAAAGGATAAAAATAGAAATCTGTCCACTCAATGAGACACTACGCAGCGATAATTTTAATTAACTTAGAGAAAATCAAAATTTTGATCAGCGTTAAAAGATAAAAGAAAGATGTAGGACAAGAAGAATGTTTTTATGCTATGGCTCATCTCTTTCCATATTCGTAGATGTACAAGTATGTATTTACAGGAAAAAAGATATCGTAAGAATGATTGTTCATATTCATATCCCCTACAAACGTTTTCTCTGAACGTTTCTTTAAAATAACTCAAATTTCCAATAGAAAATATATGAGCTGACCATTTTGAAGGAGCAGCAGGGATTCGTGATGATATTACATGCGTACACATGCGTAAACACATGAAGATTTAGCGAAACAACTATTTACAATATAAAAACAACTTTTACAACCGCATTTTCTTTCATATTTCCCCGTGCTTTTTTAAGTATCTTATTTCAAAGGCGAAAAAAAAACTGTCAAAATCATGAAACACAATTTCCAATGTCGTCTTTGGAAATTGGCCACTGAACGAAACAGCTTCATAAATCTGAGTTTGACTCCGTTTATAAGAAAGTCCTCACCATGCATTTAAATGGCAAGAGATCGAGTGTTCGCCTCGTTTACATTTCGCCGAGGATGGGAAGAGTTTACAATTCCTTACAATAGATGATCACGAGAGCGTTCTCCTCGCGCAAAAAAAAATATATTTCATGCCCGAAGGAGGCGAAAACTGAGCATTGGTTCACTATCGACCATACTTTAAATGATTGCTGAAGAAGCCTCTTTATTCCTTCCTCACCCTACTTTATCTATTTAGCTCCATTTCCTTACTCATCACAGCGTGAAAAGAGAGAGAGAGAGAGAGAGTGTGTGTGAGACGCATGCCATAAAATCCGATCGATAAGAACATTTGGAAGTTGAAAGCGTTGCAACTTGTTTTCATCGTTCACGTTTGGAGATGCAATCAGAGAGCAAAGAAGGATAATGCCGCGTGGAATTCTAAATTCCCAGGGAATGAAAGTGAAGAGAATGCGACGGGGGATGACGGGAGAAGCATGAGGGAGAATGAAGGCTTAGGGGAAGGAGCCAGAAAGGTGGGGCAGGAGATCATAACATGAATGTGCGGAAGGTCGCTCCCGCCAAAAAACTCCATCCACTGGGAGAGACAGGACTGAGAATGAGATGGGGCAAATGGGACAGAGGGAGGGTTTATCCCCACTAACCTGAGAGAGCAGCATTCCCTCCTTGCCATGAACTATCCTGCAGCATGAAACTCTCTCCCTTTACCCTTTGTTATCAAACGTTAAATGCAGAATGAGAACAGAACGAAGTACAATCAATGAGTACTGAGTTAGATACTCTGGAAAATCCCACATATCAACATTACATCAAATCGATTGGCTTACCACACGAAATGCAATAAAAATGCGTGAATCAAATTCGTGGGAAATGTAACTTAATCACATTTTATCTATTTGAGCTGAATATTGTACAAAGCTAGTTATTTAAGCTTCCAAAATTACGACGAAAATTTAGATAGAAATGCTCGGAAAAGAGGGGAACAGAAAAAATACTTCAGCTCATGCAAAATCGACATGTTTTTCATATTTCTTTCAAGATTGAAAGGGTGATTAGCAACCTGACGATTTCCTGGAATGATCCATATTAATTTGATAGTTATGAAACGTTATAAACCTTTAACTCGCTTGCGCAATGCTCGTGCATATTATACATTTAAATGTGACTTCGGTGGCAATCCCCATAAAATGCTGCCTGATTTAAAATATAAAAATACCGTCTCACCACAGCTTCCTAGAGTAAGGGTAAAAATGCGGCATACTTGTTTAATTTACAATACTATATCTGTGCTTAAGAGAAGTTTGCAAAAAATTATTAAAAATCAACCAATCAGAAGGAAAAAATACGATTCATCAATGGTAATCTTATAAAAAAGGAGTAAACATCGGTTTCATGTATTACTGATTAATATTCAACGCATACTAGTTAATCAAATGTTTTACCATAATTCTTTGCTAACCTAGTGTCCGGGGTGTTCAAGTTTTACTGAAGAAACGATCACAGTAGCCGTGAAGCCTCAAGGCACGTGGTATTTTCCAAAAAAAAAGGAAACCACTTCCAATTCTCCATTGTTCATTAGCGAAAACATTAGGATGCTGGAAAGAAAGAAATTTAGTGTGTTTACCTACATTTGAGTTTCCGAGTTTTAGGTTTCCTCCCCATTTTGAGCATCCTCCTCAGCCCGGGAGCAGCGGACCCCACCCTGTACCAAAAGACCCCTCCCCACTCCAGAAATTCGCTACGTCCCCTGGAGAGGAGGATTGGGAGAGGGGGGGAGGGAGGGGAGAGGAGGAAAGAAGGCGGACAGAGTGACGCCAGAGTCGGCTGATTCACAGCAGCGTCTCGACGCGAGGGTATCCGCACTATACATCTCTCTCCGTCGTCGTCTTCTTTATATCTCCTGCGCCCATTTCCTATCTCGACCCCACTCTCCGGCGACTCTTCCCTCCCCGCTAACTAACAACCTTCCTCCTTCCCACCCATTATCTCGGGTCTTATCTCGCCTTTCATTTCGCCTCTTCTCCGCATTACTTTCTTCCTCACTATCTCTCACTCTCACGACGACCCTCAAGTTCCTCCTCCCCTATTTCCCCCCCCACCTCTATCTTGATTTTCCTCTTCGATGAGAGAGGAAAAAAAAGAAGCAACTGGCCCGTAAGTAGCTCGCTCGATACCCGCAAAAGCAAACGTTCCTGTGCAGTTTCTGCAGGAAAAAAAACAATGCACTGTGCGTAAAAATCGCAAACGTGAGTTTTCCTTGATTTTGTCTTCGAAATCAAAGTGTTTCACGCAATTCTTTAGTATCCCAGACAAAACATTAATTAAATTATAGGGAACGTTTTGGTGGAAAATTCTGAAATAAACGAAAAAAAATTTTCCCACTAAAATGATGAAAAGCAATCGTGAAATCACAGTTCTCTCAAATGATTTCCCTTCGAACATGTATTAAATCCAGTGAACCAATATTCTAAACGCCTTGCTCGGGGATGAAGTGACAAAAATCGTCAATAGTTCCTTTAAAATGTAAATATAAGCCATATTGAGCCATAAATTCGAAATGTTAATTCTCAAGAATGATATAAATGGCTGTTTTGAGGCTAGCCTATGATGAAATAAATTTATTTAATTGTAAAACACTTCAACTTTGTAATCCCAAACAGTATTTTATTTAGACGCGACCCGTGTTTCGACGTTCAACGATATCAATAGGTGATGATGACGCGGAACGTCGATATCCAGGTCATATCTAAATACAATCCTTTTTGAAATTACAATCTTAAGAATAACATCATTTCAAAAGAGATTACATAATAGGAGCAGTTGCTTAAAATATCAAAGGAGCAAAAACTTCTGAACTTTCTGAAAAACATTTTCTGAACGCCCGTGCCATTCAGTATCTACGAGTGGGTTGATATTTTCGAAAAAATACAAAACCAGCTGGCGAACGGGAAATAACACCGCTATATATATATATATATATATATATATATATATATATATGCTTAACGTTGCCATTCATATTAAAATTTAATTTGAAACCACCTTTTAATGGTGAAATGCTTTTTATTAACTAATAATAAAGAAATTCCATGTAAAAAGCAAAAGAAAGGAATTAATTAGCGCACATTTCTTTCGCAATCGTGTCAAGTATTGATTCAGTAATGTACCTAAAGATGACGAAGGGGGTTTGGTTTTTTACACTCTCATTCCACTAGGATCGTTTTATTCAATATTATAATAAGAAATTTTTCGTATTTGGTCGATGATCAAACCGATTCAACTTTAAACACTACCAACTCGTTTCCAGAAAGTATGCAGCGTAATGCAAATAAACACAAAATAATTGGCATTCTAAAAATAGCCGTATGGGAACCTTCGGATTAAGTTGAATATTAACGGTTGAATAGCCTGTGTCAATAAATATCTGATAAAAATGGAACAAATTGAAAACATTTCCAATTTTAAATTCATCCTTACCTCTATTTTAATTAGCCTATAACAACCTTACCTCGATTTTAATTAACCTATAATATAGATTCGAAAAATTGAACACGCTCTGCGCACAGAGTTCGGTATTGGATAAAAAATGAAGATGTTATACATGCATAAAACCTTGCAAACCTCGAATCAAAGAGTTAACATGAGATTAAATTCAGATAGAATAAATAAAACACTTTTACATTAAAAACATTTTAATAATATATAGATGAGAATAATAATGAACATTATTCACTTCAAAGGGATCCTCAAAATCTAAAAAAAGGCAAATGATAAACGACGCAACTACGTTTGAAAGTGCCTGAGAGGTCTTTGATGCAAATAACGTTCAATTCACGGCGAACTCCTACGAACGATGAATCCACATGCGAAGATATAAATTTAAACAATAAACGGGCAAGTAAATAATAGCCAAATGCATCTTATGATACAATGATTGAAGACTTAAATGCCCAATTATCCCAGTTGCTGTTTATAGGAACATAAATAAACTTATTTCTCTGCGCGGAAGTCAAACTAACAATCTACTCGTTTATTATTGCTTTTAAACTGCAAAAGATATTCCAAAAAAATTGCTTTTATTTCATTATTCCTCAAAAGTGATAACTACTAATAAAATAGCTAATAACACTTGCATCTACCAAACCTAACCAATTTGTTTTCTAAGTCCAGTAATGGGCCATCGGCTGGGTCCGCTTCCTCATATTAGGACAAATGCTATTCATTCACGCCTAGATAATTTGAATATTCATGGCATTATATTTCATAAAAATCATTACAATTCTTTTTCTGTTAATTCAATTTATCGGGTAACTTAATGCTTACAATTTTTACTTGGAACCGGGGGTCAATTCCGGGTATTCCAACAATAAAAAGGGTGCATTTTCGGACGCTCACCGACGAAAGCTTACTCACTCTTATATCGTGAACTTCTTTTTGTTTGACCTACATTATATCTGCTTGCATTCGTGCAGTCTAAAAGCTAATTTCCTTCTTTGCTCTAACTTGCTCACCCAATGCTATTCCCCCTTACAGAGACTTCAACATTCCACTAATGACTCAGAAGTACTCATTAAAAATTCCCGCATCAGTTAATTTAGCCATAAATCCTATAACTTGGAGATGCAATGCGACATGCATTGATTAGTGTCATTATTTAATAATCGCAGGAGATAGGGTTAAGGCCTAGTCGAAAGGTAGCAACACACAAGGCTCAAGGGGTTCACGTTGCGCCTCTGTGACTCGTATGCAAGAGAGCCAGTCCAACTAGTATAGAACCTCAAACACTTCTCGCGAAATGTGTTGGAGAGATTGAATCCGCGCGCGTCTGCCCTATTTCGTGTTTGCACGCACGGGTCTGTGTGCGCAATGCATTCGCCTACGGTTCGTCGTGACATTTCGCTGTCGGTTCGTTAAAGTATTGTCAGTCGATTGCGACATCCTCCCTCCCTTTGTCGCCATCCACCGCACACGCCCTCTCTCTCCCCCTTCTCCCACTCCAAAGGCTTACTCTCCCTCCCTTGCTTCCCTAATTACGACTACTGCGTGAACCACCAACAGCTCCAGGACATTCTCGAATCCAGAGTTAGGATGTGTGTGGGTTGTGTCACCGGGAGCGGGGAGGGGGGAGAGGTATTGAAGGGTGGGAGAGAGACCGGGAACCGTGGAAATGCGTAACCCGGTAGTTTATGGCCGCGTCGCTCATAGCGTGAGGGCCGACCCAAGAGCCTGAAGCCCACCACTGAAAAGGATATAGTTTGAAGACTTAGGGACTCTCGTTTTGGAAGCCAAAACGTTCTCGAGTAATTAATGTCTGGTGAGTAATTGACTGCGTTCCGTCGTGAGGTTCGCATATTTTCCAAGTATGACCCGAAAAGGGACGTAAAGTGCCGGACTGCACATATACCATGTAACTCCCGATGGGAAGTGCTACACTACGCATCGCTGAACGAAGGGCTGCGTTGGAAAAGTAACTAAATCCTAAAAGCCTCTAAAAATGACCGCAGGTAACTCAGTGGGTACTTACGTCCGCGATAATCTCCGATCTTCAGAGCGCGGAGTGCCATTATGTGTGACACTGGAGTTTCAATTTCGCCCAAAGAGCAGGCGCATATCTAATGCTTCCATTTTATAGGAGTTATCAATTGAATTGGCCAAACTATGAATGTAACCTTGAGATACCCAGCTGGCTTTCCCACGGTAAAACGACCTTCATACCACAAAAAGTTGGCTGATTGGGCCAGGAGGAAATTTAACGAAATACATTGTTGGCCAAGAACAACTAGGCTATTTTTCAAGCCTTAGTTTTACTTTTAGGACGCTATCACAGGCTGAGATAAGTTGAATTTCTCTATATTCAACGGAATAGCAGTAAAAAACTCTGCAATACCACAATTTAAAATTTATTTATCATTAGACCATGGCTTCGCTGCCGTTAATCACCGCTTGGCACCTGGTGGTGCTGTGCGGTAGCAAACTACGGCAAATCAAGTTAAATATTTGGGGGTTGTTCTAACACCACGCCTTTCATGGGGAGCACATATCAGGACAATATGCGGATCAGCTTTAAAGAAACTTGGCTTCATAAAACGGGTGGTGGGGAAATGTAATGAAAAAGTTAAAGAGAGGTGTTATTTTGCTCTAGTTAGACCTCATTTGGAATATGCCGCAAGTATTTGGGATCCGTGGGAGAAAATTTGGCAAAAAGAATTAGATAAAGTCCAGAGAAAATCCGCTAGATTCGTTAAAAATTGTTATGATAAGAACACAAGTGTGACAGGTCTCTTAGGGGATTTAGGCTGGGAACCACTTGCAGTGCGGAGAGAACAAGCGAGGCTTAGACTTTTAGAAAGGTTCAGAACAAACGAGTTTAACTATGACACTGAAGGAATTATAATGGCCCCACACTACTTAGGTAGATCAGACCACAAAGATAAACTAAGGGAGATAGATTCCAGGACAGATAGGTACAAATACTCATTCTTTCCCCGAACAATCAGAAATCATAATAGCAAGAAACCGAAGTCACTTTAGAAATATTAAAAACGTTGAATTTACAAGTAGGAACAAAATTAAACACTATAGAGATGTTAGGTATACTTTCAGGTGCATGCGTATGTTAGTTGGTAGATTGAGTGTTTGCATGTGTGTGGGGTGTAAGTGTTCATGCATGAATGTATGCCATGTTTTTTTTATATATCATTTTGTGGTTATTGCATGCACTTTTTTTTTCTTTTTCTCTTCTAAATTACGGGTGGTGTCCTAGCACCCCCCGCCACACGCCCTTACGGCGGCTTGCGGGATATTAAGTAGATGTAGATGTAGATGAAAACCATTATCAATTGGTAAACAAATGCTTAACTGTGGCAATACAAAGGTTTTTTTACCGCTCCTTAGTGTTACCAATTTAAATACTTTCACAAAAAAAACAATAAACGAGCTATGAAATCTTATCACCAGAAAAAATTAACTTTTATAACCTTTCATTCATCTTTATTACATATACAATAACCCAGGTGCGTCATAAAAAAGAAATTTGATTAAAAAACATCGATTTTAAAGTGTAAAAATTATTCGTGGTCAAGAAACAAGAAAAAAACATCCAGGTCAGGTTGAAAGATTTTTCCCATTGGATTTGCGCGTTTAAATGCATATAAGCGGATGACTCGGTTAAAAGATACTGTCGCGGCATCTCTCACAGTTCTTTGAAGAATTTGGATCAATACTGGGCAAAAATACTCCAGTTCATTTCTCGTATTCAAATTGATTTTTTCTACAAAATTCATTGGATTCAAACGATTTTCCCAATCGTTTCGTTTTAATAGAATAAACATTTTTGAGGCAGTTACGTCTTAATTTTGGTATCACCTAAATGGAAAATGAATATAAAAATTAGTTTTTAGAGCGAAACAGAGTAATAATCAGATATAATGCATGATTTGAAATGTTGATACTGTTCATGGAATTTGCATAATTTTTTTCCGAACAATCAATATTTTTCTCCGCAAAACCTCAGAGAGAGAGAGTGTGTGTGTGTGTGTGTGTGTGTTGGAGTGGGGATGAAATCGTCACTCAGGCGAAGAAGAAAGGACATGAGGACCAAAATTTGATTTAACTTCATGGAATATGAATGTTACCCATGTTCAGCCAAAAAAAAAGAGGCACGCTAAAAAAAAACAATACGACCTAGAAAAACGCGGTAGTCCATCATATATCAGTTTCCAGAAAGCAAAAGAATGAAATGAAAACATCTTTCGAGGGAAAATATTTATTTAAATATTGTTCGAAATTCCTCCACTTAGATGAATGGTGTTCATAAAGGCTTAAAAAATTATCTCTCTCGCAGGCAACTCTCCCACACCGATTCATCTCGGCCATTCATCACCTGCTCTCGACACACATAACGCATATACCAATCCTCAGCGATCGTTTATTTAATTCCTCCCCCACCCTTTCCTATTTTCACGCTCGCACCCATTTCCACAATAACTCACACGCGCTGGACAAGAACTCAATGTCGCCATCTCCCGGCGCACCGACAAAACACTTTCAGTGCCCGAACGGTTCGGTTTATGCATAGGGAGAGAGCGAAAAGTGTACACATTGTGGACACGCGCTGAGGGCAACGACTAAAAAACAAACAGGCGGCGGCTAAATATCAACGAAGCTTTTCGCAGTCCGATGCAAATACGTTACATCGCCGCGGCAAGTGGACAAAGCGCACTTTATGAAACTACTCGCGAAGCTTCTAGGACAAAAATTCAAGGGAGAAAAATTTCTCTATTCCGGGTGAAGTTATGGAACACGAAAAATCGCAGAAAATACCTCCGACTTAAAAATTTGGCATGAAAAATTGAAATGAAAGATTAAAAAAATGTGCATAAAATTCTTTCCTAAGAGATTATATATTTAAAGCTAAAAAAATTGATCTATCTTCAACATAAAACGACATTAAAATAAACAATCACACAAACTAAACTTAAATTATAAATATCTTTCAATATGAATTTTTAATTAAACAATTCGAAATACATATCCAATGTCCAACCAATTCCTCTTTCCAATGCAGGCGAGTACCCTGTTAAGATTAAAGTTCAAAATTATTTTCCACGAAAAGAGTAGTTAGATGTAGGCATAAAATTTATTAAAAGCCAAATAATACTTTAAACTGAGGTAAAATAGAAATCAAATATTAGTTTCCACTTGTTGGTCAAAGGAGAAACGATTCAGACAAAAACGATCATCATAATTTGATCTCTTGAAACACGCTAACTTGACACACGAAGACCGAGGGAATGGGATACATAGTGGTATTACATATCTCATAAAAAAATATGGAAATGAATTTTTCATGAATACGGTTCGAAGTAAATTGTCAATATTTCATCGCAAAAGATAGCATTACCGGGATAGGGTGTTCCTTTTTCCCTTCATTATTGCGTATTTTTCTGTGATTGGGAATGGTTAAGAAATCTCCGTCGTAAAAAAACAAAGGTTATTTCATTTTTTATATTATAAATCCTTATGCATCACATATTAATAGAAGTAATTCTATGCTTTCCGTGAAATTCTATACTTTAAAGAGGAAAAGTCGGCCAGTTCACTGAGGATAATGGTGAATATTTATAATTGAAATTAAAAATTTGCTTACCAAGTTACCAATCAGTAACTATCAGTGAACAAGGAATATTTCCTACCGTGTTGATTCATGAAGTGACTTGGATATTTATGCTCATACATTCCTTCAATCTGCGAGCTATAAAATCAAGGACGAACAACTTCATCTGTCTTCCAGGGCGACAATATTACAAAGTTAATTTTTCTTTCATTTTCTTTATTGCACGCATTTATAAACATATTCCTTCTTTTATTTCTAACAACGATAGGATGTCACAATTTATCGAAAACACAATACGGTTATCAATATTCCTCAGTTCATCTTAGGGTCGTGCAATTCGCTCCTATCAAACTTGAAGGTATAGCTCGAATGTGAATATGCGATACGGTGGTCTACGAAAGATACGAGGTTTACTAAAAACAAAACCAATACATTATTCCATACATTGGGTTTTCTAAGGTATTATTGAGGGACCAAATTGTGTGTGTGTGTGAATATATATATATACATATATATATATATATATATATATATATATATATATATATATATTTATATGTATATATATATATATATATGTGTATATATATATATAATTATATACATATATATATATATATATATATATATATATATACATATATATACTTGTATACGTACACATACACGCTGATTTCACAACTACGGTAGTTATAGCAGAAATCCTCATCGATGGTGGAACTTTCATATTTATGTATATTAGATCAATATTTATTATGCGGAATATTCCCTCTGTTCCTTATTCGAATCTACCATTTCTCCATGTCACTCAGAGCGACAGATGACGCTATTTTTCGGTCCGATGCACTTGGTTCGGCGCGCCCACCCACGGAAAAAAAACGAATCGAAACGCCGGACTTTAGCGTGCAAGCTTAAAATATTCGAACGCTCTTCACGATTCCGCGAACGTCCGCTTCCCAGAAAGGACAGCTGTCACTGCTTTTTTTCGCGCGCGGACTCATGACATGACCCGGAAACAGACGTGCGTGGCTCGAGTCGATCACGTCCGAAATGACGTCAGATGGCTCGTGACTTGGAGCTATCATTTTATATATATATATGCATGTGTGTGTATGTTATTTTTCGCTCGCGTCATAATAAGCACCTACGGGATCACGGAGGTCTAAATTACTCGATTACGATCATGTTCACGAAAGAGTTTGACGATGGAAGATCTCAAAAATGGATATATTAATAACAGCTTTGACACAAAATCCTCCACCTGCAGTGCCTCCGACATGCGGTCGACGGAAGTAAAACGTTCGCAAAAACGTTGAAGCCCTTCTCTTCATGCCGAATTCGAGATTAATTATTTTCATCCGGCAGACTTTTTCAACTAATTGTCTTTCTTCGCCCCTAATAGAATTCTTCTCTCCGGCCGGAAGGGGCAGAGCACTCCGGTCGTTGTCGCGACTGCCATCAGGGAGGCAGTGAAATTTTGTGGGCGGCGGCCTCGCGGGCAGCGGCGAGTTCTCCCTCCTCTGAATGACGCAATGCTTGATCACAAGAGTGGAGTGGGAGATGCTATCTGCTCTTGATTTAATCCCGCTCCTGCCGAACCAAATGGACTGCATTTTAGCGCCTCATGCATCAAAAGGCTACGGTAAAAGTCGGAAATAGCTCTTCAAGGCAACTGAAGTGATATCCATTTGAAGCTAGAATGGTTGACGATTGCTCTTTTGCATTTGTAACTGTGATTAACTCGAAAACCGTAGAACGTCATTCTCATTATACCTCAATGAACAAAGGATGGTGTAGTAGGGCGAATTTAGAGACACTGAAGACGTAGGAAGGGTCTGAAATTTGTTATAATGCCTCTCTGCCGGGCACAGAGAACAAATAAAAAAAACTGTCTTCTCTAAATAGAACAATTGTTGATTGGAACACCTTACCTGCAAAAATATTCGAGCCCTTTCTTAACAGAGTGTATATACTTTTAAGAATAGATGTAAGGTATATATGTAATAATTTGATTGATGTGTGGTGTATTGTATTATGTGTAATAGCTTAATTTTTTTTTAATTTATCTTTTTTTCTTGCTGATTAATGGTTGGTTGTAAATGGGATGAGGATTCGCTTGTTTTGTTAAAGAGATTTGTGTTTTGAAGTCTGGTTTTATGTACTATCTTTTGCGATTATTTGGGACTTGTGTGCCACCTGACAATGTCTATCAGCACATGTGTATTTTTAATAATAATAATTATTATTATTTTTCTTGATACTGAATTTGACGGCCGCATAAAGCCGCTATTAGCAAGCTTTTAACCCAATTTATTGGTTAAAACTCAGAAAGATCCTCATTGCTCTTCATAAAAGAACGATCTTATTCAAACAATGTATGTTGATGGGGGCACTGAAGTTCAATACTCGATTCGGGCCTTTATTTTGAGTCACTAGATTAAATATGTAAAGTCATAATCTTGCTGAAATGAGTGCATTAGTCAAAAATATTTAAAAAATTTGAGCAAATAATACATTAACACATGGATAATGGTAATTTAGTTAAAAAGCATGCTTTAAATCAATCACGTTCTGTGTATAAGTAATGATACTCCAATCCATTTCAGAAAATGTTTCCACAATTTGGTTGAATTCAAAATTATCGATCTCCCGGATACTACGAAGCAACAAGGACACTAATTCTTGTGTTTTAATCCGCACATGGTCTCGCGTATATCAATTAACCTTACATATTTTATCATTTCAAAATATCTAAAAATATTTCGAAAAAAATATCAATACCAATTTTTCTGAAAACTTTGTCGTCACAAAACTGCCTCATTTGTGTAACTAAAACAAAAACACAATTTAAACGACTTTTCTCATTCCATATTTGTGGGTAATTTGATTAGTTTGTTTCTCAATACATTTTTTCAGCTATTCCATTAACTCTCCAAATATTTGTAGCAAATAACAAGTCCATTAAATCAGATCTAACGAACCATTATCCTTAAATCAGGTTTAATTGACACATGAACAGATAACCAATCGAAAACATTTAGCCAATATCGTGTCTCCAGAATCATCAATTCAAGGTCTTTACGCCTCCAAACATTTTCCTCGTAATATGAGGGAAATAGGAAATAAAGTTAAATAACCATATGACTGGGTCTTTTAAGGTAAAGAAATTCAAAATTGGTAATGGAAATGAGTTCATCAATTCTTTCATGAGATTGCGGAATAAGTAGTTTATATATATATATATATATATATATATATATATATATATATATATAACCTAAATGAGCTCCAATATTTCGTAAGGAATATAACATACAAATAAAATTAGGAGAGCAATTGTACCCTTCTTCAATAGAAATAACTCTGCTACTTAGCATAAGGGAATATCAACACCCGACATATTTACATTAAGAATAACAAGCAGAGCAAAGACTTCAGGATAAACTGTAGATAACCAAATCTACATCAGAATACTGCTCACTAAAATAGAAATGGAACCTAAAGCGGTGGAGAATACGGGGAGTAGAGAGATCTCGGCCATTATATGACACATTAAACAAAAAAGCATAAAAAATAAGATTAGAAGTGATGGAAAGCTGGCTCTGGTGAACAGCTATGATTACAGACGTACTATACACAGAATAATGGTCATTTACGCAATTACCCTCAAGTTCGTGGAAGGGGATGTAAGGATTTAGTTCAAACATGTATTTGAAAATACGATTTAACTTGGGAAAACAATCATATTGCATCCATATTCATGAGGGCTTTTTCACTATGCTTCTATGGCTAGTTAGGTTTTTTAATCAGACTATACAGTTGCATTTGTATCATAGGCGAAGATCGATCGTTTTCCATATTTATTTTTTCTTTTGACTATAAACAAATGTGTGAGCATATATATAATAAGTGTGTGTATATATATATATACACACACACATATATAGTGTGTGTATATATATACACACACACATATATATTACATATATATATATATACATATATATATATATATATATATATATATATATATATATATATATGTATATATATATATATATATATATATATATATATATATATATCTTCGAAATGGAACGCTCTTCGGCGACGCACAACTATATAAAAACCAAGATGCAGATTTTTAGAATATAGAAAAATAAAGAAAGGACACGCACAATATGTTATTTGATGTTTCGACAGCTCGGCTGTCGTCTTCAGAAGACGATGACGACGACGACGTCTTCAGAATGTTCTGAAGACGACAGCCGAGCTGTCGAAACGTCAAATAACATATTGTGAGTGTCCTTTCTTTATTTTTCTATATTCTAAAAATCTGCATCTTGGTTTATATATATATATATATATATATATATATATATATATATATATATATATATGTGTGTGTGTGTGTGTGTGTGTGTGTGTGTGTGTGTGTGTGTGTGTGTGTGTACTTGGTATGGTTGGCAAAGAGAGGGGTTTATTGGGAGAAATCCTATGAAGGCTGGAAAAATGGATGAGGGGTGTATTGACCGGCAGTGGGATGTTGAAGACTGTAACAGAGGGGAGAATGTTAGGCAAACGAGGAAAGGGCAGGAACAGGATAGGGATGCTGGACGGGATGAAGGGAGGAAAGAAGTACTCAGAAATGAAGAGGGACCTGATGTAGACTAGGTTGCTGGATTTTGTTTTGTTAGGAGTCACAAAATATTTATTTGGTAGTTGTGTCCATCCAAAAACCTACCTTGACCGGTAGATTACCTTATTATATATATATACATATATATATATATATATATATATATATATATATATATATATATATATATATATATATGTATATATATATATATATATATATATATATATATATGTATATATATGTATATATATATATATATATATATATATATATATATATATATATATATAATACAATAATGAAATAGCTAATGGAAGGTTACAATAGATAAGTACAAATATAACGAATCCTCTTGGGAATGGGAAAAAATTTAATTTCTCATTAAAATACACGCAATGATAAAAAAAAAGACGACTGATTTTATTCTGCGCAAACCGTTCAACGGATCGAAACGAGGCACAGTGCATCATCTAGTGACACATGTGTAAGATGAGCGGTGCTGCGTTTGTTTACGTCGGGTGGTTACGCAACAGTAGCCGTTACGCAACACTAGCGGTACGTGTCTTAACCTTATCGTCACCGCGTGCAACGGTAGCGATGAAGGAGCTAGAGGAACAGCGTTAATATTTTGTTTCAAACTTGGCAGAGCTGCTACGAAGACATTTGGTATGTGTCCGCAAGCCTTTGGTAATAAACTATGAGTCGAAGCCAGTGTTTTGAGCGGTAAAGTCGTTTTAAATCGGGCTGAACCTCGACAGATGAATCGCGAACGGGGTGGTCCCTCCACTTCGACAGATCTCAACCACGTCAAATTATTGAACGATTTAGTGCGGAAAAATCACCGTTTAACTCTTAGGGAGATAGCCGAGGAAGAGAACATTAGTTTTGTGTGAACATTTGTCATGAACTCATGGATCGAGCCAATGTCAAACCAGAGTTTCTTGAAACCATGGTATTCGGTGACGGAACCTGGGCTTACGGTTGTGATGTTTAGACAAAGGCCCAGTCTTCTCAGTGGAAAGGGCCTCATTCTCCGCGACCAAAGAAAGCTCGTATGTTCCGGTCCAATTTGAAGGTCATGCTGGTGTGTTTCTTTCATGGAAAGAGCTAATTCATTACGAATACGTCCCTCAAGGTCAAACCGTCAAAAAAGATTTCTTCTCAAAGGTTATGAAGAGGCTGAGGGTCGCAGTGAGGCGAATGAGGCCGGACATGTGGAGAAGCAATGCATGGCGTTTCCACCACGATAACTCGCCGGCTCACATCAGAACCGGAACTTCCGAGATTCCACAGCCACCCCACTCTCCAGATGTGGCTCAATTAGACTTTTTTTTGCTTCCAAATTTAAAATCAACCTTAAAAGGGCGCCGATTCGACTCTCTTGCGGACATTAACATTAATTGTAGGGCGGACCTGAAGAGGATCCCTGAGCCGACTTTACAGGCAGGGTCCGAGAGCTGGATGAAGAAACGTTGGCAAAGGTGTGTCGTCAGCCAAGGCATGTACTTAGAGGGCGAAAAGTTCGATTAAGCTGTATCCGTCGAAATAAACAAGTTATACAATCAGTTTTGTCTTTTTTCGATCACACCTTGTAAATCCCGACAGCCTAATGAGACGTCCGATTACGATTTTGGAGTATCGTAGGGATGAGATCTTACATGTGTGGTGTTATATGATCGGTACAATAAGTTTCCTCTGTATTCATATCTGGTCAGAGGCACCGTGACTTACGCAAAGCGCATATCTACGCGTGCTGTACCCTAGCAAACGGCTATTCCTTTCAGATGGTAAATAGCAGATTGGTTTCTCATCAATGTTGTCAATCCATAATAGATTAAATCACCATCACAAGGTCATTTCGACAGGGGACGAAAAAGACGCCCACCCGCTTGTACAATCAAGAATAAAATTAAAATTATATGATGCATTCTGTTAGAATACATGAAATTCATATACTATTACGAATATTTAGTAATGAAAGACGGCAGGAATTATGAATAAAAGAGAAATAGGTAGAGAATGAGATACATTGCTCGCTAGCTAAAACTCAAACTGCGAATTTTAGCTCATGTTGATTCAATATTAAATGGAATACATAAATATCGACAAATTTATTTTCTTTAAGAGACAGATCCTACTCAATCAAAAAGCAAAAGAGCGGTTCGACAGGAATCATGCTAAAACGTTCTTTTGAGAGTTTTAGAATCAAAATCCATGACCTCAAGATATAAAAAGTTATCTTTAAATTTAATAGGGATTAAAAATCACTGTATTAAATCTTTGCAGGAAAGTTGGAGACATTCATGAGCCATCTTGTTATAGTCTCCAGAAAATTGGTTATGCCTTCCGTGCTTCCGCCCAACATTCGCACGCAAGCCGGGCAAATGAAAGGAAAAAACTGTCTCCCTGCGTGTACTTTCGCACGTGGCGGAGCCAACTGACACCCTCTCTATCTCTCTGTCTCTCTCCCCCCATTGACACGAAGAAGAACTTAGGCATAAGCAAAAAAAAATAAAAATTTTGAAATAAATAAATAAATAAATATATATATATATATATATTTATATTTATATTTATATTTATATTTATATTTATATTTATATTTATATTTATATTTATATTTATATTTATATTTATATTTATATTTATATTTATATTTATATTTATATTTATATTTATATTTATATTTATATTTATATTTATATTTATATTTATATTTATATTTATATTTATATTTATATTTATATTTATATTTATATTTATATTTATATTTATATTTATATTTATATTTATATTTATATTTATATTTATATTTATATTTATATTTATATTTATATTTATATTTATATTTATATTTATATTTATATTTATATTTATATTTATATTTATATTTATATTTATATTTATATTTATATTTATATTTATATTTATATTTATATTTATATTTATATTTATATTTATATTTATATTTATATTTATATTTATATTTATATTTATATTTATATTTATATTTATATTTATATTTATATTTATATTTATATTTATATTTATATTTATATTTATATTTATATTTATATTTATATTTATATTTATATTTATATTTATATTTATATTTATATTTATATTTATATTTATATTTATATTTATATTTATATTTATATTTATATTTATATTTATATTTATATTTATATTTATATTTATATTTATATTTATATTTATATTTATATTTATATTTATATTTATATTTATATTTATATTTATATTTATATTTATATTTATATTTATATTTATATTTATATTTATATTTATATTTATATTTATATTTATATTTATATTTATATTTATATTTATATTTATATTTATATTTATATTTATATTTATATTTATATTTATATTTATATTTATATTTATATTTATATTTATATTTATATTTATATTTATATTTATATTTATATTTATATTTATATTTATATTTATGTTTATATTTATATTTATATTTATATTTATGTTTATATTTATGTTTATATTTATATTTATGTTTATATTTATTTTTATATTTATATTTATATTTATATTTATATTTATGTTTATATTTATGTTTATATTTATGTTTATATTTATGTTTATATTTATGTTTATATTTATGTTTATATTTATGTTTATATTTATGTTTATATTTATGTTTATATTTATGTTTATATTTATGTTTATATTTATATTTATATTTATATTTATATTTATATTTATATTTATATTTATATTTATATTTATATTTATATTTATATTTATATTTATATTTATATTTATATTTATATTTATATTTATATTTATATTAATATTTATATTAATATTTATATTAATATTTATATTAATATTTATATTAATATTTATATTAATATTTATATTTATATTAATATTAATATTAATATTTATATTAATATTTATATTAATATTTATATTAATATTTATATTTATATTAATATTAATATTAATATTAATATTTATATTAATATTTATATTAATATTTATATTTATATTAATATTTATATTAATATTTATATTAATATTTATATTAATATTTATATTTATATTAATATTTATATTTATATTAATATTTATATTAATATTTATATTTATATTTATATTTATATTTATATTTATATTTATATTTATATTTATATTTATATTTATATTTATATTTATATTAATATTTATATTTATATTTATATTTATATTTATATTTATATTAATATTTATATTTATATTTATATTTATATTAATATTTATATTTATATTTATATTTATATTTATATTTATATTTATATTTATATTTATATTTATATTTATATTTATATTTATATTTATATTTATATTTATATTTATATTTATATTTATATTTATATTTATATTTATATTTATATTTATATTTATATTTATATTTATATTTATATTTATATTTATATTTATATTTATATTTATATTTATATTTATATTTATATTTATATTTATATTTATATTTATATTTATATTTATATTTATATTTATATTTATATTTATATTTATATTTATATTTATATTTATATTTATATTTATATTTATATTTATATTTATATTTATATTTATATTTATATTTATATTTATATTTATATTTATATTTATATTTATATTTATATTTATATTTATATTTATATTTATATTTATATTTATATTTATATTTATATTTATATTTATATTTATATTTATATTTATATTTATATTTATATTTATATTTATATTTATATTTATATTTATATTTATATTTATATTTATATTTATATTTATATTTATATTTATATTTATATTTATATTTATATTTATATTTATATTTATATTTATATTTATATTTATATTTATATTTATATTTATATTTATATTTATATTTATATTTATATTTATATTTATATTTATATTTATATTTATATTTATATTTATATTTATATTTATATTTATATTTATATTTATATTTATATTTATATTTATATTTATATTTATATTTATATTTATATTTATATTTATATTTATATTTATATTTATATTTATATTTATATTTATATTTATATTTATATTTATATTTATATTTATATTTATATTTATATTTATATTTATATTTATATTTATATTTATATTTATATTTATATTTATATTTATATTTATATTTATATTTATATTTATATTTATATTTATATTTATATTTATATTTATATTTATATTTATATTTATATTTATATTTATATTTATATTTATATTTATATTTATATTTATATTTATATTTATATTTATATTTATATTTATATTTATATTTATATTTATATTTATATTTATATTTATATTTATATTTATATTTATATTTATATTTATATTTATATTTATATTTATATTTATATTTATATTTATATTTATATTTATATTTATATTTATATTTATATTTATATTTATATTTATATTTATATTTATATTTATATTTATATTTATATTTATATTTATATTTATATTTATATTTATATTTATATTTATATTTATATTTATATTTATATTTATATTTATATTTATATTTATATTTATATTTATATTTATATTTATATTTATATTTATATTTATATTTATATTTATATTTATATTTATATTTATATTTATATTTATATTTATATTTATATTTATATTTATATTTATATTTATATTTATATTTATATTTATATTTATATTTATATTTATATTTATATTTATATTTATATTTATATTTATATTTATATTTATATTTATATTTATATTTATATTTATATTTATATTTATATTTATATTTATATTTATATTTATATTTATATTTATATTTATATTTATATTTATATTTATATTTATATTTATATTTATATTTATATTTATATTTATATTTATATTTATATTTATATTTATATTTATATTTATATTTATATTTATATTTATATTTATATTTATATTTATATTTATATTTATATTTATATTTATATTTATATTTATATTTATATTTATATTTATATTTATATTTATATTTATATTTATATTTATATTTATATTTATATTTATATTTATATTTATATTTATATTTATATTTATATTTATATTTATATTTATATTTATATTTATATTTATATTTATATTTATATTTATATTTATATTTATATTTATATTTATATTTATATTTATATTTATATTTATATTTATATTTATATTTATATTTATATTTATATTTATATTTATATTTATATTTATATTTATATTTATATTTATATTTATATTTATATTTATATTTATATTTATATTTATATTTATATTTATATTTATATTTATATTTATATTTATATTTATATTTATATTTATATTTATATTTATATTTATATTTATATTTATATTTATATTTATATTTATATTTATATTTATATTTATATTTATATTTATATTTATATTTATATTTATATTTATATTTATATTTATATTTATATTTATATTTATATTTATATTTATATTTATATTTATATTTATATTTATATTTATATTTATATTTATATTTATATTTATATTTATATTTATATTTATATTTATATTTATATTTATATTTATATTTATATTTATATTTATATTTATATTTATATTTATATTTATATTTATATTTATATTTATATTTATATTTATATTTATATTTATATTTATATTTATATTTATATTTATATTTATATTTATATTTATATTTATATTTATATTTATATTTATATTTATATTTATATTTATATTTATATTTATATTTATATTTATATTTATATTTATATTTATATTTATATTTATATTTATATTTATATTTATATTTATATTTATATTTATATTTATATTTATATTTATATTTATATTTATATTTATATTTATATTTATATTTATATTTATATTTATATTTATATTTATATTTATATTTATATTTATATTTATATTTATATTTATATTTATATTTATATTTATATTTATATTTATATTTATATTTATATTTATATTTATATTTATATTTATATTTATATTTATATTTATATTTATATTTATATTTATATTTATATTTATATTTATATTTATATTTATATTTATATTTATATTTATATTTATATTTATATTTATATTTATATTTATATTTATATTTATATTTATATTTATATTTATATTTATATTTATATTTATATTTATATTTATATTTATATTTATATTTATATTTATATTTATATTTATATTTATATTTATATTTATATTTATATTTATATTTATATTTATATTTATATTTATATTTATATTTATATTTATATTTATATTTATATTTATATTTATATTTATATTTATATTTATATTTATATTTATATTTATATTTATATTTATATTTATATTTATATTTATATTTATATTTATATTTATATTTATATTTATATTTATATTTATATTTATATTTATATTTATATTTATATTTATATTTATATTTATATTTATATTTATATTTATATTTATATTTATATTTATATTTATATTTATATTTATATTTATATTTATATTTATATTTATATTTATATTTATATTTATATTTATATTTATATTTATATTTATATTTATATTTATATTTATATTTATATTTATATTTATATTTATATTTATATTTATATTTATATTTATATTTATATTTATATTTATATTTATATTTATATTTATATTTATATTTATATTTATATTTATATTTATATTTATATTTATATTTATATTTATATTTATATTTATATTTATATTTATATTTATATTTATATTTATATTTATATTTATATTTATATTTATATTTATATTTATATTTATATTTATATTTATATTTATATTTATATTTATATTTATATTTATATTTATATTTATATTTATATTTATATTTATATTTATATTTATATTTATATTTATATTTATATTTATATTTATATTTATATTTATATTTATATTTATATTTATATTTATATTTATATTTATATTTATATTTATATTTATATTTATATTTATATTTATATTTATATTTATATTTATATTTATATTTATATTTATATTTATATTTATATTTATATTTATATTTATATTTATATTTATATTTATATTTATATTTATATTTATATTTATATTTATATTTATATTTATATTTATATTTATATTTATATTTATATTTATATTTATATTTATATTTATATTTATATTTATATTTATATTTATATTTATATTTATATTTATATTTATATTTATATTTATATTTATATTTATATTTATATTTATATTTATATTTATATTTATATTTATATATATCGTCATTTAATAAGCAACTCGTATTCCTTCGAGTGAATTGCAAAGGCGGTCGATAAACTACTGCGGCAACTGGCTTTTACTTCGCCCATTACGAGCACTCCTCATGGGCCTCGAAACGGCTTTCATCATTACGGGGTGAGTCAGTACTATATAACGGCGTTGAAAATTCAGGGGGAAATAGCAGACCTTGACGTTCAATTGCCCAAAAGGGAGTCACCCTAACAATCACGCGAGTGGAAGTCTGTTTCCATGGGGACTGGAATACGTTTCGTTTAGTCAGACTCGATAGGATTAAAACGGTGAATGTTTCCACTCCTGCGTGGAATGAAAACATGTAGAGGTTGTAAATTCTTGTTTCCTTATCTTAGACAACATCTAAACCAAGTACTAGGAACTTATACTAATGATCCTTGTCATGACACAATGGGATCTTAAGGGCCGTCAAAGAAGCTTGAGTGTGTATCCTTTAGGACCTTCCGGGATTCGTCAACCAGGGAGCCTTAGAGTCGTGACAAGACGCCAGTAAAAGTGCGTCGACTTTCAAGAGATATACCTTGAAGAATTTTGATATCATGTAGCCATATCTGAAGTAAATCTATTTTTCAAAAATTTTCCCGTAACTTTTTATACACACTCTATAGATAAGAATAAAGTCATCAAACCTTTTCATTTTTATCAATTTTTATATCAACTGTTTTGAGAATGCTTTGTTGAGACCATGAGATTTATTATATAGCTGAATAGACTCAATAGTGCTAATTGAAGCAATTCCAAATATTAGAGGTTGCTTCGGGTTTCTTCGGAATCAGCGGTATTAGAGCGCCTTCTTTTTTGCTAATAGTTGGAATACAATGCAATAAGTTTTAATAAAAGTAATAATGAAATGTTTTCTTCACCACTAAGAAAAACATGGGAGTAATATAAAATGAAAAACGAAAAAGTATAGCGTTTAGTATATGAGGACACAGTCATGAGGACCAATGCACAGAATAAAACCCGATTAACTCAAACTAGCTTCAAGAAATACGTATTTGAAAAGAGGAAAACAAAAGAACAATATCCCTACATTTTAAATATTTTGCAAATTTATTAGAAAAAAATAACTAAGTGAAGCTTAATGCTGATGTCGCATGCCTGGTGTCTAATCACTCCCTGCCATTCTCCAAAGTCAAAGCTTCCAGACTACAATGAAGATGTAGATGAAAATAAAAGACTAAGGAATATTTTCTAAGAAAGACTATGGCCAAACAATAAGCCGAATTACTTGTTTAAAGTTATTACATTAGAGACATTGGCATTGTAAAGAATATATTAAATCCATCAATAATCTGATTAAAAGATTAATTATAATTTAGAATCATTCTTAGAGGCTAAACATTCAATAATATAAGTTGATGCAGCATTTTAATATCAGATAGTTTAATCTTACACAAATATCAATCTAGGAGCGAGATTCGTCCGTTAACTTCCTCTAAATTTACTTCTATAAAATACCATTCCCCAAAGTAACCAAAGTCAAGATAGTAACGCCGAAATTCAAAACAAGGACTCTATTTCGAATAAATTTCCCACTTTTTGCTCAAACCCTTTAAGAAGGAAAATTCATTCATCCAACATGTTTCTCACCTTTCTAAAACGCGACGGAATCCTTGAAAAGCCTAGCTAAATTTTGGACCATTAGAACCAAATGAACATATTGGCGAATATCTTCAGCACTTAGCTTGAATTTGCTAATTGGCACAACGGCACGTCACGCAACATATTTTCTTGACCTAAAATCATTATTTTCCCAAACCCTCCCCCCTACCACGAAATTCTCATGCAATTTGTCTTCGGCTCCATTATAGTGCGAAGTAGGGCAGAATATTTTCGAGCGCATAATTTGAAGATAAAAAATATCGGAAACGACCCGTTCTATTAGTCCCATTCAAAGATACGACCGAGGGAAGCTGTCGACCCGGAGTGCAACAATAAACTCGACGCAAACAGAATGAATAAGTTAAAAGCGAGTGGTAACCGAGTCAGCTTTTGAACCGCGAGAAGAGAGAAAGCGGCAGCTGCTTTGACGGGTCCGGAGCGAAGCGGAGAACAAAGGACGGTCGAAGGGCGTACGAGAGAAACAGATGGAAGGGATGTGGAGAGAGAGAGAGAGGGAAAGATAAGAGAGCGGACAACTGGGCGGGAGGGAAATATGAAGCAAAAATTCTCAGGGATATGAGTGGCGAATTGGCTTGGGCGGATATGAAAAGTGAGCATGATATTTTCTGAAGCGGAGGGGAAATGGGGCATATACGTACAAGGCTCTTAATATATGGTCTTTCGCTCTTAGCGGACGGAGCTCCATCATCAACTGATCGTGTAGAAACTGCAATAAGTACATATCATCCATCATGTGCGACATCAGCTAAGTCAACTGATGGAATATTGAAAAAAAAATCGCTGTGATTAGATTTTCTTTCGCGTGCGTGTCGGCTTGCTTTTAGGAAAATAAAATAAAACACGTTGCTCGTATTCCATCTCCAATTCGTCTAAAAGTAACATTGAATTATTTCATAATTCTTATGCACAGAGTTTTCTGATGGCCTTTTTGCATTAAATTTGTTTCTCAGAAAATCTTTTTGAGGAGAGTTATTTCTTCCTTTAGCGTAGATGTACGATTTGAACCGCCGCCGCACTTTTTATGAAGGGAACTCGTCTGTAGAGAATATAGGAGATTTTCCTTCAAACCTTATAACCCATGCACTTATAATCTCTCTGCAGGCTTCGATTTAAAAAAAAATGTTACCATCTTCTCTATGGATACGGATTTTACGGATTTTAAAAAAAATTTACCAACTTATGCATACGGCCGCTATTTATGTTCCAGATCTTCTGGTGACGAAATACTAAGCTCAAAATATAATTGTCCTTTAGTTGACAGATATTATTATTATTAAAAATACACATGTGCTGATAGACAGTGTCAGGTGGCACACAAGTTCCAAATAATCACAAAAGATAATAGATAAAATCAGACTTCAAAACATAAATCTCTTTAACAAAACAAGTGAATCCCCATCCCATTTACAACCATTAATCAGCAAGAAAAAAAAGATAAATAAAAAACAATTAAGCTATTACATATATTACAATACACCACACATCAATCAAATTATTACATATATACCTTACATCTATTCTTAAAAGTATATACACTCTGTTAGGAAAGGGCTCGAATATTTTTGCAGGTAAGGTGTTCCAATCAACAATTGTTCTATTTAGAAAAGAAAATTTTTTAATATTTTTTCTCTGTGCCCGGCATATTACCTTAAATTTGTGATCATTTCTGCCTATAAAATTTGGGTTCCCCGCCTCTTTCCTAAGATCTGTCCTTCCCAAGATATCCTTCTTTTAAGCCATTGAAATGTTTCGCATAATAAGTATGGGTTGTTTTATGAGATTTTTATCTCATTATAGATGATTCATGAGGCAATATTTATAATTTTCAATCTATGTCACCATAATGTACTCTTCAAAGGACAATTAAGTATCGTATAAAAGTATGAAATATTCGAATTACTTGGAGCAAAATTTGCACGTCGCTTTAGCAAAGTCTCTCTATTAATAATTAATACTATCAAAATAAATCAATGAAAATATCTTGCTGGTAGATTTTAAGGAGCTTTCATATTACTTTGTGCATTAGTCTTGTTAATTATGGATCTTAGTTTGGAGTCAAAAATGCAACAATTTCAGAGTGTAAAGAGATTCACCCTGACCGGTAGCATTGTAATGCGTATAAGCGGATAATCCCTTAAAAGCCAAAATCGCGGCATCTCCCGCAGTTCCTTTGGACTATTTTAGAGTTAATATCAAATCCTGTCGGGCTGAATTTTCTCACAAGGCAATTATGTTGATGAAAGTTGAGCCGCCATTCGTAAATTATTAGGGAGATTATTAGATAGATAGAGGGAAGTATTTTTTTTTCAAATTTACTTTCAATTCATGTTTCTATGCAATATTCGAATGCACTAAGCTCGCATAATTTTATTAAACTCTGGATCTAAAATTCTTCCATCATTAAGAAAGTTATTTACTAATTAACGTAAAAACATTACCATGTAATATTATTGAAAAACCTAACAATACACTGTTTTAAATGTATTTAATCTCTAGAAATCAGAAACAGTGATTCCACAAATAAAATAAAACCGATGCTTAGAGATGCTTTTGAGAAAATGTTTAATCTTTTTATTAATGTCACGGTTTGTGCAAAACTACATTAATGGCGCACAAATTGGTCCTGAATGTGGAATGATGCTTGGGTCGATGGCAGATGAAGAGTCTCCAGCTCACAATGTGCCATCAAAGGGGGTCACCAAACTTTTTCGCCAGGGGCTCTCGATGAGTCTCCTGCGGCTCATTCCAGTTTAAACTGCCTTGTTTGTGACCACCCGGATGTATTCAAAGTGCGTGCGTAAGGGCAAAAGTTTATTTTTAAACGAATTAAAAGTGCTAAAAAAAACCATCCAAGGAATAGGTGAATAAAATATCGCCAATCGAATATGAGACTTAAAAATAAAAAGGATAGATCTTAATTCCAAGGTCAATTAAATAGGGTTTTCTCAACTTTCTCCTATTTACTCCTCTTACTTTTTCATTTTTCTATTGAAAATGGAATGTTCGTCATACGTTTCATTCAAAATTGTGTACATAATCTTGAGTTAGCAACCCTTCCGAGTCGACTTGTAACTAGGACAAATATTTTCGTCCCACCAGAGTAGACAGCGAAGCGTTGGCAGATATTCTGGTCATCTTTATTGATAGAGAACCTGCACTGCACCACCCTTATAATAAATGGTGGGGTGCAATATCGTCTGGGTCATCGCGGCTGTATTGCGATTTGCAGACACCATCATGAAGAGAATTACTATTGGTTGTGATCACTGCTGGTTAGATGACTGCAATACATTTGGGCACTTCTGCTTTGGTTCTTTCCCGTAGTTTCGTAGGTCAACGATCAGCTCAAATGCCCTTACAGCGGAGTGAGTGTTTTCTGTATTTATGTGATCAATTTGCCCTAAAATACTCGCATCGTTTAGCACAGAGGCTTATAACGCTGCTCGGGATTGCAGCAATAACTCAACCACGCCACAGATACGATGTGGAGATTACTTCTTTCAATTACAAATATTTTATTCTTTAAATTATTATTATTAATAGGGAGGAAATTTTGAAAAATATGCTAAGATACGAACGCTATTTAAGCCTCGAGTACATTGATGATATAAGTTTCTGGAATTGAATTATTTTCGTTTAAGGAATTAAAAGAAAAATCATTACCAGACATTGATACATATTTGATACATTACGCAACACAAAGTATTCAAAAGTTACAAGATTAACACCATAGTTTTAGAAACAGTTATAAGGAAAATGGATAGGAGCACACATAAAGGACGAACACAGGAGAGGTGGGGAATGCGGAATCAAGCAGATCACGAATATAAAAATATTTCCTAGGCCGGGATTTGAGCTCCGGATCTTTCCACTTGTCGGGTGGAGGCTCTTAACCACTTGAGCTATCCAGGAAACGTAATATACACTGAGATCTGCGATGCTTTATGCAAGCAAGTGCCCCGATTCTTTGGCCAAGAGATAGCGTTAAGGAGCTGTTTCAACCACCAAAGGAGAAATAGAAAACACACAAGAAGAAAGGAGAGTAGTATAGCAATCATACAACATCATAAAGGATAAGAACAGTAAGTTTCGTGGCACGCATAGCCGATTTCGTGTTTAAATGTGTATTTCACCACTGTGGCTCGTCTCTTCTTCTATTTTTACATATATAAATGAGTATTTGTTCTCCGTTTGGGGGGATTTCGTGTTTGAATATATATATATATATATATATATATATATATATATATATATATATATATATATATATATATATATGCATGTATGTGTGTGTGTGTGTGTTTTCCGAAGAGTTGGAGAATGCTTTACGCGGCATCACGAGCCATCGGGACTCGCGGTGTGTGGGACTCTCCCAGGGTGGGCACTTTTCCACCAGTTGCCCATCCCTCGGCCTACCCACTAAATTCCAACTCTTATTTGTGCCTGCCCCCCGGAAACCGCCGTAAGATATTACTTCGGTAGGGCAGTCATGCCTCTTAAGCCACTTCTGGTGTTGACTCAGTCCTCTAATGACGCTGCTGCGATTCTCCCTTCTTCAACTCGCCTGATGCGGCTCAGCTCCTCTACTACAGTTGTCACCAAAGTAACCGCAGCATTCCAGTCTGCCTCTGATCTAAGCTGACAGGACCCCAAACCTTCGAGGGTCATGGGACCTTGCCATGTGCTATGAAACGCGTCTCTTGCCTCGGTGAATCTTGGACATTGAAACAAAACGTGCTCCACATCTTCGTCCTCACCAAGGCAGACCGGGCACTCCGCAGTACTACACACCCCAATGCGATGTAGGAAACTACGGAAGTTTCCGTGTCCGGTAAGTACCTGGGTGAGCTGGAACGTTACATTGCCATGTCCTCTGTCAATCCATGCTAAGATGTCCGGGACAATTCTCTGGGTCCGTCGACCCTCCTTGGCTGCATCCCACCTCTGCTGCCACTCCTCCATCATTTTCGACGACCATTGATATCGACTGCTCCACTGAGCTTCCTCATGTGTCGTATTTTGCCGGCCTCTTTGGTAGCTCTTGGCGCGTTCCTTTGCCAGGAGATCTATTGGAGTAAGTCCCCTAATCACGGAAAGGGCAATGCCGGATACTGAGCGATAGGCTCGTGTAACCCTTAGGGCCACCGTCCTATAAGCTCGACGGCAGGTTGCTCCATAACTTTTATTCTTGCTCAGTGCACCGGACCATACTGGTGCCGCATACAAAATCACAGAAGTGACCACAGTAGCGAGTAGTCGCCGCCTAGGTTCTCTTGGCCCTCCAATGTTGGGCATGACTCCTGCCAACGCTCCAGCCACCTTCGATGCCTTTGGACCCACCTTCTGGAGGTGCTCCTTAAATAGAAGCCTTCCATCAAGAGTCACCCCCAGATATCTTATCGCATCCGCTGTTCGTATTGCCTTTCCCTCTACTAGGAAGGTGGCATTGCTTCTGTCCTTGGTGCGTGCTATAAGTACCGCTTCCGTTTTTTCTGCTGCGATACTCAAACCGTGGTGCTTTAGCCAATCAGATACCTGTTCAATGGATCGATCCGCCAGGTATTGAATCTCTTCCACGCTCTTAGCGCTCACGACCAGTGCCGCATCATCAGCGACGATTGGCACCCCCTCTTGGAACCGCAGTCGGAGCATGCCGTCGTATACGATGATCCAGAGCAGGGGTCCCAGAACAGAGCCCTGCGGCACTCCTCCCGTGATGTTGTACGTATGTGCTCCCTCGTCGGTGTCGTAGACTAGTGTCCGGTCACAAAGATAGCTAGAGATAATCCTTCGTAGGTAGAGCGGCACTTTGAGGCACTCCAATGCCTCCATTATTCTTTCCATCTAGCCGAGTTGAAGGCATTACGAATGTCCAACGAAATAATGGCACTGTGTGTGTGTGTGTGTGTGTGTGTGTGTGTGTGCGTGCGTGCGTGCGTGCGTGTGTACTTCTGGTAATGACAAGAACTCGACCAAACCAGTATTACCTCTTCCGCTTCGCTGATTGGCAGTTACCTCAAACATAACTTCGTTTGATGGCAACTTAAGCGTCGGCACTGGATACCAAGACAGCGTCGATTGATAAATAATACAACAGAGTCTGAAATTTAAAAAGAATCATTTATTTCACGTCCAGACAAAATATACGTTACATACAAACGACATCTCAATTTTTAAGTTACAATATGAACACTTTGTGAATTCATAGAATCAGCAGTAGGGGGAGCTTCACAAGAATAATTATAAAATGGCAATGTCCGCGTACATCCCATAGCTAACAATATACTACCTTGATCAAAAAGTTCCCGGAATAACCACCGTGTGGCGCTCCCATCGTTCCGATTTGAGTTCTGTTTTTTTTGTTAAATTGGTACATCTGTTGTTGATATTCCCTTTAAATCTTAGTGTCATAACTTGACATTTGCAAAAGTTACGTAGCCAAGAGTACATCTATCTCTGTGTGTGTTGGCGATTTTTTACAATTGCAGAAATGGATTTAAATTTGCAACAACGAACTTGTATTAAATTTTGCGTAAAAAACGGATTTAGTGGCGCACGGACGTTGGAAATGTTGGAAAAGTGTTTCGGCAACGATTCTCTAAAAAAACGGTCGTTTACCAGTGGCACGAGCGGTTCAGAAGTGGTCGTGAGTCAATCGAAGATGATGAACGCAGTGGCAGACCATCGACATCGAAAGTCGGTGAAAAAATTGATAAAGTAAAAGAAATGTTGGTCAATAACCGCAAATTAACCATCAGAGAAATAGCGGAGGACTTGAACATTGCCTATGGATCCGCCCAAGACATTGTGGTCAATGATTTGGGTTTCCGTCGTGTAGCAGCAAAGTTGGTGCCAAAAGACCTCAATTTCATGCAAAAAAGAGACCGTGTTGACGTCGCAAAAGACATGATTTGCGAGGCTGAATCCGATCCCACATTCATCAAAAGGATCATTACTGGAGACGAGACGTGGGTTTATGAGTACGACACGCAATCCAGACATCAGGCAAGTGAATGGCGTTCACCAAATGAGCCGAGACCAAAAAAACCACGTCGTTTTCAGTCAAAAAAGAAGGCAATGCTGACGGTTTTCATGGATTACAACGGTGTAGTGCATCATGAATTTTTGCCAGAAGGCCAGACAGTAAACAAAGAGTATTATTTGGGCGTTATGAGACGTTTGCGTGAAGCAATTCGCCGAAAGAGACCAGAAATGTGGGCAGAAAACTCGTGGATTTTGCACCATGATAACGCACCGTCGCACAGTGCTATCATTATTCGTAATTTTTTGACGAAAAATGCAACAAATACCATCCAACGGCCACCGAATTCACCTGATTTGGCTCCCTGTGACTTCTTTCTGTTAAATCGAGTTAAAAAACCATTACGGGGAACGCGTTTTAGCAGCCGAGAGGAAGTAATGGAAAAATCGCAGGAAGCACTGATGGACATACCGAAAACCGAATATAAAAAATGTTTCGAGGATTGGATCAAGCGCTGGCATAAGTGTGTTGCAGTCGATGGGGATTACTTTGAAGGGGACAATATAGATTTAGATGAATAAACTTGTATTTTTAATTTTCTGAATAAATTCCGGGAAATTTTTGATCAAGGTAGTATCATCTAAACTTTGAAAACCTTGTAACCCTAATTTCGCGCTTTCAATAGTATTTTATGTGTGTGTGTGTATATCCAGGGTTCGTCCGGAAAATAAGTGTACTGAGCTCAGGAAAAAAAATTTATCACACTTTTACATATCTTAAGCTAATATTCCTCAAAATAGGACCCTTGTGAGTCGATACACTTGTTCCAGCGGCGTTCCCATTCCTGGAACGCTCCCGCGAAGGCATCATCGGGAACCTCTCGAAGACTCGTCGTCGACCTCTTCTCTGCCCTCCACGAACATCTTGTGCCACCGAAAGATCATGTTTCTGGACATGGCTGACTCCCCGTAAGCCTGGTTAATCATACCGACAGTTTCGGTAGACGATTTCCCAAGCTTTACCGCAAATTTGATGGAATAACGCTGCTCCAAAAACTTCGGCATCGCGTTCCGTGAGGTGGGTCGAGCGTGGAGGTTCGCGTTAACAGAGCTCCTCACTACACCACAGCTCAGAGCCGACTGCCTTTCTCAGCGTCCCTTGGCAACATACCTCCCTCCAATCGCAGCCCGTCAGAGCGGTGCTGGGCGCGCCTGGAGCGGCGCGCCCAGCCCAGTAGTCAGTACACTTATTTTCTGGACAAACCCTGTATATATATATATATATATATATATATAAACACCTCAGTTATCATTCCTCAGAACATGATTGACCTTAATGAGAATATGAGTCCTAACAACTACAAGACTCGGCCCAATCGGCAGTGTGTCGTGCCCGACAGAGGGAGAGGCAAGAATCCGCGGTCTTCAAAAACGATGGAAAGGAAAACCAAATCAGTTGGAATATGAACCCAAAATGTTAGAAGAATGTTGAGGATAGGAAAATTAGACAATATATCACACGAGAGATGGAAAGAGGGAATAAGGACAATTTAGGTTTATGCGAGGTGAGATGGAAGTGTAGCGGGGATTACTGGAGTGAATAAATAATATTAAATAAAGAGGTATGCAGAAGCGTACTCAAAATAAAACAAACAACGGATAGAATATTACTAGACGATATAAAAGCAGAACCGACGAACTCGGTATTTGTTCAGGTACATATGCCACCGAGCAATCATAGTGAGGAAGACGTCGATAGGCTATACGATCAATAAGAGAACATAATCTCGTGTGTTCCTGCAGGGAAACATTTGATAGTGATGGGGGATTGGAATGCGACGGTAGACGAAGGAAGAGATAGTGATGAGGTCGGGGACTACGTTTTAGGCACGAGAAATGACCGCGGGGGGAAAGCATTTCCGTTTTGCAGGAGACAGGGGTTGGCCGTCACCAACATTTAGTTAAAACACCACAAAAGGCGCAGGTATGTATGGAAAATTCAAGGCGACCCAGAAAGGTATCAGTTAAATTATATTTTGGTTAGGCACAGGTATCAATAATGTGATAAATTCGCACAGTTTCCCGGGAGCGGATGCGGACTCTGACCACAATTTAGTTGTTATGAAATGTGCGTCCGTTTCAAAAAATAAAAGGTGCAGGCGGCGGGTTACAAAATGGAATGTAGCAGCATTAAATGGATTGAAAAGGAAAGAGTACCAACAGGCTGTTAGGAAATTATGGAGGATGGTAAAGAGCTGAGTACTATCGAAGAAAAACGGGAAATGATCAAGAAAGGGTTATCGAAAGCCGCCAAAGACACTATTGGAACGATTAAGGCGGAAAGGACTAGGAAAACATGGATCACGGATGGGACAATTACAAAGATGGATGAGGGGAGAAAATGGAAGAATGTAAATACAGAATTAAGCAAAATGAAGTACAAATAATTGAACAATAAATTGAGGCGGGCAACAAATAAAGCATAGGAAGCATGGTGGAAGACGTAGTGCGAGGATATGGAAAGTTTGCAAAGGGTGATATCGGTGCGCTGTACAGGAAAGTTAAATCTTTGTCGGGAAGTAAGAAAGGAAGATCTATGCTAACAGTTAGAGATAAGGCGGAAGAGGTGTAAGGCAGGGTGGCCCATTATCGCCTTGCTGTTCAATCAGTGTGCAGAGGAAATGATTAAAGAAGCATGGGAAGAACTGGAGGTGGGAATGAAAGTGGGCGGGGAATTCGTAAAATCAGTTAGGCTTGCTGATGACCAAGCTTTAGGTTATCAGTCAGGCAAGGGGTTGCAAGCATTGCTGAGTGAATTGGAAATTCAGTGCGACAGGTATGGGATGAGAATCAATATTAATAAAACAAAGGTTATGCGATTTTCTAGAAAGAAAAAGGCTAAACTAAACATTAAAATGGGAGGGCAAGAACTGGAGTAGGTAGAACAGTTTACGTATCTCGGTAGCGTTTTGGACCAACACGGTCAAAGTAGTAGGGACGTAAGGAGAAGAATTGCGCTAGGCAAAGAGGCTTTCACAAGGAGGAGGGAGAGAGATGACAGGGAGGTTGAGTAAGGATGTTAAAAAAAGACACATAAAAACGTGGATATGGAGTGTAAATGGCTATGTACGGCGCAGAAACTTGGTCATTGAAGCAGGAGGATAGACGTAGATTGGAGTCTTTCGAAATGTAGGCACGGAGAAGAATGGAGAAGGCGAAATGGACCGAAAGGGAAAAATGAGGAAGGACTTGGTATGGTGGGCGAAGAGAGGGGATTGTTGGGAGAAATCCTATGGAGGCAGGAAAAGTGGATGAAGGGGGTGTTGATCGGCAGTGGGATGTTGAAGACTGTCATAGAGGGGAGAATGTTAGGCGAGCGAGGAAAGGGCAGGAATAGGATAGGGATGTTGGACGGGATGAAAAGAGGAAGGAAGAGGAGAGAGACCTGATGTAGAGTAGGTATGCGTGTGTTTTTTTAGGAGCCACAAAATATTTATTTAGTTTGTGTTTTCATCCAAAAGCCTAAACTAACCGGTAGATTACGTATTAATTATTATAATTAATTGGTATTAATCATACCTAACCCAAATATTACGAAACCAACGAATAACACAGTTGAAATAGTTTACGAAACCACGGAGTGCATCGTAAGTACACCGCATACTTATTGATAAAAACTTTTTTATTTCCTGAGGAAATGGGCTAGTACAGGCACTAGTGCAGAGGATTTCAACTCCGAGATCTATATTTCGGATCCCGACGGCTGGAGAATTTTTCATAAGTAGCCCAATCCCTCCTCGATTGGGGTGTTCTGTGGAGAACACTTCATGTGAAGTACGCCGGATGTGACGGTAGATGTCGAACCTCTCAGCAACCTTCGTTAAGAGGAGCCTTTTTCTGAGCTCGGATTTCTTTAAGCACTATCCCCATTCTTTGTAAATCCTATATTAACCAAATCACCAACTTATCTCTCCCTAATGGCGCAGATGACCTCAGCTCTCAATCATGCAATCTCAGCTCTCAATAACTACCACTACCGCTGCTATTTATTTACAAGGGAGATGACTGCATATTTTTAAGCATATCAATGGTTATTAAATAATTAACCCAAATAACATACAATGAATTGGTGCCTAAAAATGTCACTTTTGACGTAAATACCTATGCCCGTATTTCCCGCACAAAATTTTTAAAAAGGTTACTTTTATAAAACAATTAAATCTGAAATAATATTATTGTGCTTTTCATATTATTTGATTGTTCAATGTTCATTCCACGGTTTGGATACACCCTTCACCCCAAAGGTTTCACCCCATTATTAGTTGATGAACACCAATGCGGAAATGAAACGTATCCAGTGCATACACGACGGTGGCATTCTCCGTCTCAATTCCACGGCGATACGAAAGTGTAACGACGGGTAGACTGATAATTTCTCTTTGTTTAAAAGCCTACAGCGAAACGACACTGGAAATATTTTTGGTAATACATCTTCTAGACCACAGAAGGTGAAAGTTAACGTTGTCACCAAACAACGAAAACATGCCCACAAAGAAAAATAGATAGTGTTTAAAGGCGCATATAGACGGGAGAGAAAATTGGACCGAATTTGTTATGCACCCATTCACACAAGAAAACTCAAACAAAGCACCGATATAAATCAGCCGGTAAAATTTTATTTTTAATTTAAAGTTCCGATTTAAATGAAATTCATCCAAAGCTGCGCTTGAACCGCAAACTGAACGAGAATATTTTGCATACGGAAATACAGACCTGGTTGAAAATGGAAATTAGGGTATAGAGGAATCAAACGAACGAAGAGGGAATATTTTTTCACTCGGTTAGAGGTCTTGGGAGATCGACGGCCGTAATAGTGAAGGCAATAATGGATTACTCTCATGTCGGCTGGAGGGGAACGTGGATATGGGGCATGGTGCGAAAACTGATCGAGAAAAATAGCGGGAAAATTCACGAGGGATTTCATTGACCACAAAGAGATGCGGATACAGTTCAGATAGAAACGCGGAGAAGGAAATATGGTTCAGTATCGAAGTGGAAGTATCTATTCAGTGAGTCGAGACGAGACTGCAACTTAAATGCTTTGGATTGATTTCAAATGGTAAATGTAAAAAAGCAAATCTACACAATTAAATTATTGCAAATCTACGCAATTTTCCCATTACTCAAACAATAAAATCATTTACTTTAAGGTATTCTAGTGACACGCATATGTTTTAAGTAAATTGAAGACTGTTGAACATTCTCGTGGAAATTTAAAACCCCTTCGGAACAACATTAACTATACAAAATAGATTACTATCATTTATCGGTTTTTTATATACTATATAAAATATTTATGTAAAATATTATGTAAAATATGCTCATCTCTTGTATTAATTCAAACAACTCTTCTAACAACTTCATTGCCGCCGTCCTCGGTGGCGGTGGGGTAACGTCCTCGCCTACCAAGAGCGCGGGTTCGATTCCCGCCTAGTAGGATTTCCCTCCATCTAGGGCTTGGTTGTATGTGAATGTCTGCAATATAATGTCTGTAATGTAGGGTTAGGTGGAAGTAGGGACCATTAATCTTAAGCTCACCCAATTAAGTCGATAAATCAATAAATAAATAAATTAAATCCGTTTCTGACAACTAAAACATAAATTCATTCGCTTCCTCAAAGGCTGCCATTGTATTACAACATTCTACCATTGACATTAACACACCGTTAAATCTTTCAATGTTAAATCTACCGTTTTCTTTCTCATCCTTAAATTGCCCAGCAAAGATTTCTATCATATGGTTACTATCTATTCAATTGTTGAAATAAACTTCCGTTTACACTTTTTAGAATTCTTCATCTCAAAACGAAAACATGTTTTTCTTTTTCCAAAACCAAAATAAGGAACTATGCCTAGATACGCACCGGATGTACTTTTGGTCATAATTTCCTTCCATATTTACTGTGACTGCCATTTACAGGTTATTCCCTTTTTTTTGTAAATTCATCATTTACGATTGAAATTATCATATTCATGAGGAACTCTTTTACTCTCACATAATACCTATGCGTATATGACTTCAAATGCTTAAATTTACGTTCTCACATTAACTCTTCACTGACTTCAAAATCACTGACTGAATGGATTTAGATCCATTTAATAGAAATACTTATGTCTAAATGCCTAAATATACTTTATACCATTAGTTCTCACCTAGTTTTATTTCAGCTCTCAATACTTTCCAAGATACTCTTTAATATTTACAAGGTTTTCAATTGAATTTAATGCGCGAAGCAAACTCGTTAATTCTTGCCATTTGAAAAGTTCTCTGACAAAGCTTAAGCCCCACACCCGCAGTTAAGGTACAGTTTTGACCATTATGCTACTAGTGGAACCATCAAAGAGATGAAAAGTGGCATCTGCCTTTCTAGGCTCACTTTCATTTCTTGATAAAATTTACGGTACTTTCTGAAAGGAGATTCTCCCGAGTATTCTTCACAGCCAGATATTAGTCGCCAGTTTCCTGCCATTAGGAGGTGGATCTAGTGCATTGAGATACAGGGACTTTCCCAAAAGTGGTAGGACTGATTTTTTTACAAGAATTTTATTGACGATATACTTACATCGACTTAATAATCTTCAAAGTATGCTCCATGAGCTGCTACACACTTAGTATAACGTTGCTCCCATTCCCCGTACGCCCGCTGGAAATTTTCTTTGGGGATGCCGTTGATGACCCTCGTCGAAGCCTCTTGAACGGCCTTTATCGAGTCAAAACGTCGTCCCTTGAGCTGTCTTTTCGTCAGGGGGCAGAAGAAGAAGTCCGGTGGTGCCAGATCGGGAGAATAGGGCGGGTGCGGCAACGTGGCAACGCCGTATTTGGCCAGGAGCTGTCTGACGACGAGCGCGCCATCGATGGCCGGTCGGACTCTTTTCACGCGTTCTCGGAGGCGGGTGAGCACCTGCACGTAAAATTTCGCATTCACAGTCTCCCCTGGTGGGACAAACTCCTTGTGAACCACTCCATGACGGTCGAAAAACACAATCAACATCGTTATGATTTTTGATTTGCTCATGCGAGCCTTTTTTGGACGTGGGGACGCGGAAGTGTGCCATTCCGCGGATTGTCTTTTCGTTTCGGGGTCATATTGAAAAACGTTTCATCACAAGTTATCACATGGTCCAAACAATTTTCATCTTGGTGCAAATTGGCTAACACTTCTTCGGAAATGCGCACACGCGTTGCCTGTTGGTCGACACTCAGAATTTTCGGCACCATCTTGGCGCACACCTTGCGCATGGCCAAATCCTGTGAAATAATGCGTTGGGCGTTGGATGCAGACAGACCCAACTGGTCTGCAATTTCTTCACTGGTTAAGCGTCGGTCTGTGTTCAGCAGTGTCCTCACTCAGTCCACATTCGTGCCGTCGACGGCTGTCCGGAGCGATGGTCGTCTTCAACGAGCTCCCTACCCTCTTTAACCAACTTGTGCCACTCAAATACAGTGGAACGGCTTAAGGCAGTGTCCCCATAAGCCTGCTTGATCATATCGAGGGTCTCAGTTGCCGTCTTCCCGATTTTCGCACAAAAATTCACGGAATAACGTTGCTCTAAATTCAGATTCATTTTGTTTTTCGACGCGGACAAAAAACTTGCTTCACTAAAAACGGTGCCCTCACTCAACGACAGCCCGCAGGTGACTGAGGTTGGTGTCGGTCTGTTGCTAAGAGCCCCTTCCACCTTACCCTGCCAGGCAGACCCCCCTTCACCGCTCCGTTCGCACCAGAGAAAATCAGTCCTACCACTTTAGGGTGCGTCCCTGTACTAAGACGCACTTAAGTCTTACCTTGAAGCATAATGAGAAATCACGGACTAAGACGCGTGCCACGGTCTTACTTGCTTGAAAATCACTCTTTATCCAGCTGCATTTTTTTGTCCCATGAATATAATTAAGGGTTTGAACATAATAACAACATAATGAACAATAATATATGAACGTAATCATACAAAATAAAGTCACAAGTACGAAAAACATTGTTGGATGAAACTTAATTTCACTTAAAATTCTTGGGAATTACAATCCAAACGAATGTCAAGTGTATAAACAATAATGGCCCGTTGTATTTAAACACAGATGACACTTTGCTAATTATTTCGAGAAGCATAAGCAAACCTCAGATTGGGTATCAGTCTGAAATAAATCTCACAGCCCGGAAGGTACGATTTGACGGTAAAATAGTAAAAGCAGTCGGGGAAACTCGATTTAAATGCAAAATCCGGCTTTGACTTCGAAACTCCTAAATCCTCAACGGATTGTGAAATGCACACTATGCCCCTGTGCCCAGATAATTAATTAAGTGCACAGGCAATATTGAGTGGTCCATTTAGCTCCAGCGGAGAGGCAAAGCAGGGCTCTTTTTTTTATTTCATCTCTACGTAGTTGCTCGCGGGGGTGGAGAGGGAGGGCGTGAATCTATTTTTTTTAACTCGATTTTTTCTGTGGCCAAAGAAATGCACCGTGTTGTGGTTTCCACTCGTATTGCTTTGGGGGAAAAAGACACATGCTAGGATTAGGAGTGCGCCGTGCCGAAAGAACGTGACCAGTAGAAAAAAAAAGAAAATGCGTTACCCCATTAACTCCTCAGTGTGATCAGTTTGTGATTGCCTTGTTGATCGTGTTCAAGTTATGCGTTATCTGATTACGAGGATTGCCACCCTCGTAATGCAAGCAGTTATCCAAACTAATTTAGCCTCATTTCAACCATCGACCGCGTTTCTTCGTGAGGTTTAAATTTGATATTTTTTTTCTGGCTACGAGAAATGCAATTTAATACAAATGAATAAAAAAAAATGGTCATGGAACTACTAATCAACACCGAAATACTTTATTTGAAAGATTAATTGAAACTTGAATGTTATTCATTAACGACTAAATTTTTCACCGGATGTTAACGTGAATTTCATAAGTTTCAATTGTTATATTTTTAAACATGCTTGATCTAATATTCATGTGCATAATATATTAAATTATTTTAGAGATATTTTATAAAAACTAGATTTTAGACATATAATTAATGGTTTCTGGCGTAACTTTATGGAACCGATTCATTATAAATAAATGAAAGGACTAACTTTGTAGTTCCACACGTGTTTGGTTTGGAACGGTTTCGTTTCGTATGGAACTACAAAGTTAGTCCTTTCATTTATTTATAGATTTTAGACAATAACTTCTTTTAATTTTGTAACTTCATGGTAGAGTATTTGCTAAGATAATATGCATGAAGACCCATAGACATGTATCAATAATGTTAAGACTTTAATAAATACATTTAAACTTTATTTCATTAACTTCATTAAATTTGCGCACAGTTACAGTGCGCGACACTTAAATCCGGACAAACTGGCGTTTCCTCGAATGAGGTTTCCTCGCCGGGTTCGTGATACCTTCCCCAGCAGACTTCTCTGAAGCATTATACTTGGCCACAATATCGTACAATACATTTGATCTTTGGGACATCCAAAGAATCGAACTATTTTGAAATACAACGCCCAGCGCGAACACTCTCTATAATAGCGGCTCATCGATTCGACTCCGCATTTGTACGTAACATCTCGGCTATTTTGAGGTTATAACTGTTTACTAGATGCCTATAGCTTTCAAAAACCGCCAATCGCGATCTCCAGCGGAATTAAAATATGGCGGGAAATTTTAATTGAATATTTTTCCTGATTTAAGCGCCGCATCATATATAAACTCTTTGCCCTAACGCGAATACACTAAGAATATCTATACTCATAAATATCTAAATATTCAGTTGATATTAATTCCCTTCATAGGTCACATGTTTCAACTGATTAGGTAGTTTTAGCACATCAATTATTATGCCCTTTTTATATTCTTTTAAGTTCCTATTTCCTAAATCTTCAGCGTAGTGCGTTAAATATTTTGACGGTGGCTACTAATTTAATTACCTCTGGAAAATAGCAAGCTACGGAAAATCGTGATCTATTGAATTTAATTTCAAGTAGAAGCTACGTAGCAACTCATTTTATATAGTTACACTACTACGTTGTCTGTCGCAGAAATTAAAATTTTCTACAATTAATTAGGCAAAATCTGAGCTGTTGTTATTGCGTTCCTTCGATTGTGTTTAAAAAAGTCACTATTAGTATTTAGTATTATTAGTCATTAAGAGTATGCAAAGAACTTTACTACATACTTAAATCAGGTCAATAGAATCGATAGATAACTACGTAAATGTCTTCATTAAATGCCACAGATATCGTCGACCGTTGTGTCCATAAAAATAAAATTTGACAGAAATACTCCGACGATCTTGAAGAGGATCCATATATGGGTAAATGGTTTCAGTGTATGTACAAAAATGTATAAAAGTATTTGATTCCCGGCAATCTAATCCAAAAATCCGTACCCTATACGAGAATAATACTCTTAAAAACAAATAAATGTATTATTTTTGCTTGGATGACATTCGTTCGACCATAGAATGCTGCTCCCCCGCATGTATGTTCCGCACGTAACGAGTGATGCCTCTTGGCCGCGAGGGTTTTCCCCGTGTTTTTTTTATTATTTTTCGTCGTCATCATCATCCCGAAGAGTCGTTCGCTGCGATTACGCAGTTTGAATATAGGAGCAATAATTGGATCTCGGGTTAATTTACTGGGTCATCATTGAAAACTTGATTTCGTTCCGTGGGACGCGGGACGGACGCCACCGTACCATTGTGATCCTCGCGGCCGCAGAACGGGAAAGAGAAAAGGGAGAGAGAGAAGGAGGAGAATGGGAGAGGAGGATGGAAGACGAAGGGGGATGCACGGGGAGAGTGAGGGAGGAGTGGTGGAGGGAGAAGATACGAGCGTCCCCCACGATTGTGTGCAGGGACGGGTCGGGGGTGGAAAGGGTTTTTCGGGATGGGAGGTTTGGTGCGAATATATTTGCCCTCCCATATTGATTGGATCGGAGATGCGAGAGGGAGAGAGAGAGAGAGGGGTATGGGGTAGACATTAGGGGGGGAGGGGAGGTGGGGGATCGAGAGAGGGAGAGAGGAAACGGAGAAGCAATGGGCATTCAATTGTTCCCCGTTGAGCTGTAAACTTTAGGAAAAGCGCTCGCCCGTCAAACACTGAATGTATATATGTTTATACGTGTGTGTATGTGTGTGTACAGGTATATATATGTTTACATAGAAAGAAGAGTATCTTTTTCGCGTCGTATTCTCTCCACATTTTTGCCCAAGCCACTGACTCACCTCCGTTTTTTTTTATTAATATGTAGGACTGCATAAAAAATCTCCTCGTATGAATTTGACGATGTTTATATTTTGACGTATCCTTCTCAGATCTAACTTTTCGGTAGTTTGATTCGGTATTATTTTTGTGTATTTTACGGCATCAATAGGACTAACGCGAAATAGCAAAAACAACCGGCTATGCTACATGCGAAAAAAAAATTAATGAAGGGAGTCGGAATTAAGTGTATCTATCAAAAAAGCACATGGGTCTGTATAGTGCACCATCATAATAGTACAATCGCCACTATAAACAAAGTAGTTAAAACTTATCTTGGCATTCACGTACGATTGGGTAAAAAATCAAGTTATATGGGATATAACTTATATATAAACTTATATATCCCATGCAACTTATATATATATATATATATATATATATATATATATATATATATATATATATATATATATATATATATATATATATATATATATATATATATATATACATATATATATACTATATTATATAGTATATTATATATAAGTTACATGGGATATATAAGTTTATATATAAGTTATATGGGATAATAAAAATGAAAGTAGTAATATGTCAAATACATAGGCCAACTATAGTCTTGTGTATGAAAAAATAATATATATATATATATATATATATATATATATATATATATATATATATAAGTTACATGGGATATATAAGTTTATATATAGTTATATGGGATAATGAAAACGAAAGTAGTAATATGTCAAATATATAGGCCAACTATAGTCTTGTGTATGAAAAAATAATATATATATATAAGTTACATGGGATATATAAGTTTATATATAAGTTATGTGGGATAATGAAAACGAAAGTAGTAATATGTCAAATACATAGGCCAACTACAGTCTTGTGTATGAAAAAATAATATATATATATACATATAATATAACACAAATAGAAAAGAATAGACACATTTAAAAGAACACTCACACGGTAAATTGTTCGAGCTTTCGGCCCTCTCAGAGGCCTTCTTCAAGAGAGTCTCTCTTGAAGAAGGCCTCTGAGAGGGCCGAAAGCTCGAACAATTTACCGTGTGAGTGTTCTTTTAAATGTGTCTATTCTTTTCTATTTGTGTTATATTGTGTCAGCCCATTATTGTGCCGCTCGTGTGAGTTTTTCCGTACAATCGTTATATATACATATATATATATATATATATATATATATATATATATATATATATATATATATATATATAATTGATATTTGGTATAAAATGATGAAAGTGCACGTTGCTGAAATATATGCGGTATTTTTCTCATCAAATGTAAGATTATGTGATTCATAATTTATCATCTAACTGATTACATACTTGTTTCCTAAATTGTATCAGGACTCAAAAAAACCATAACATTATGGAGCGTATGTGATATATTACTCAAATTTTTACTCCAATATTCCTCCGATTCTGTTAATTGGTTGATCACTGCAAGTAATTAGCCATGGATTCATTGAAATTTAATATCAACCGAAACCGGTCTTTACAGATTATAAAATGAGGACCCTAATTGTTTGCTTTTAATGTTATCTTACTATTTATTCCACGAGTTATTACTGATTTATAAGGTCATTGCCATTAAAATCGTTTAATTACATATTATTCATAAAGAATAATGGTAATTCATTAGAAAATTATTCACTTTTCTCTATGACAATATTCTTTGTGGTTACACTTATGGAATTTTTGCCAGTACATTCATTATGAAAGTGATGAGAAGATTATTAATCAGCTGGATTAAATACAAGTGCATACGGACCGGAATATTGGAGGATTATATTATATTTCAACTCACTAACAAAGAGTCAAAATATAAAACTAAATAAAAAGGTTCGTCCACATGAAAGTTTCAATTGTGAATCAAAATTTGTGAATCCAATTTTTAATATGATTGTTTAAAAAAAACCGCTGAAAAATGTTTCATATTGCAATTAATACCTTAGCAACCACAAATAGGCTCCATGACTTCATGGAAAGTATTTCATTTCATTTAAGAGAATCATGCTTCAAAATTTTCGATCAACTAGAGAGATATCTTTAGGGTCTTTCCCTTACTCCTTTAAAAAATGCACCATGTTATCATTTTCTACCATTTATGGCTTTTATTTAATATACATGCATAAATGTTATTTATGCATATGTATCCATGAATTACATTAAAGTATATAAGGTGAAATTTAAAGTTAAAACTTGATAAAATAAGATACATTGATTGAATCACCACAGTTTAATATCTATTATTAGTCTTAAACAATCTTGTACTTACACGTGAAATGAGGGTGAGAATAAATTCAATCTGTTACATCTTTAAATAGAAGGAATGCATGGATTTTTTCACGCAAACATCTTTCTGGATGACCTCAATGCGTCAGTAAAAAAATATTCATAAAAATGATTTTTGCATACGCCTTCAGGTATCCAGAAACTTGCAGAGCCGAAAGGACTACGCGAAAACGTTTCCCGAAGAGCGATAAAGAAAGTTTTAGAGGAAAAAGGAGAACGAAAAGTATGTGTAGCACTTTTACCGAGGTGAAGGAGAGGTGTTCCCGGGCAAAAGAACCGGGGTTAGGCGGGACAAGGAACTTAAGACCCGTGAACCCAGAGTTCGCTAGAGAGAACGTTTATTTTCATTGGCCATATTTTCTGCCCTTCCTCTTCCCTCCACCTCCAAGCCCTGGGACCTTTCAACCCGAAGGAGAAAAACCCCTCCTTCCACCCGCTGTTTGTGTTCTCTCTCTCTCTCTCTCTGCCCCCATGTCCATTCCCCTCCACCTCACATATCCCCCACCTCTTCCGCTCATCCCTCTATGCCCCGAAACAACCAAGCCTCCACCCCGAACCCTGCCCCTCCCTGTCCAGAAACCCCTTCTCAGTTAAGTTCCATTTTTTATTGTTACGAACCGATATACCGCTTGTATCAAGAGGAATTGAGGAGGAAAGCAATGAGTTTAGGACGGCGGCGAGGGTGGGGTAGCATTGGTGGATTTGGATGGGTGGGGGTGACTGGAAGAAGGTTGGCATGGCGAGGAGAGGGAAAAAGACCCCATTGGCACGGAGCGGGAAGGGGTGGATTTTGGAAGGCGGAGCGGCGTTGGGAGTGGGAGAGAAACGATACAAGATGGAAAGTGAGGAAAGGCGGTCACCACTATTTCTACCCACCCCATCCAGGAGCGTAAAGAAAGTGTGCGGATGAGAGAACCTGGGAAAGGAATAGGGAAGGAGATAATACTCTTTTCACAAGGAGCGAGTGAGTTTTGACGGGTTGGAGGGCTAGAGAATCTTCAGGGCTTTCCGAGCAAATTTGGTTCGTGTAGGAAGAGGCAAGACATGAAAGGTTGGGTTCTTCTAAGGAGTGAGAAACTCATGAGAGGTGGGAATTCTCTGTATTTTTTTCCATTCTTTTAAGGTTTCTAAACTAATGAAAGGTAGATTTTTAATGATTCCAAAATAAGTGTCACAAGAATCGCCTTTTTTTTTGCCCTTACATTGCTTTTTTCTGCATTTCTTCGTTCCTTCTGTGTCTTTAAGCTGCCTAAAAAATCTCTTTTCTCTGCTACGCTGATCTGCAACATTATACCTTCTCCCAAGGATGTGAACACCCCAATACCTCCTTTTCCCAATATATCTCCATCTCCTTCTGCTTTTTTGGGATTTCCCAAACCGAATTCCCCTCTTGGTCCATCGCATTATAAACTTCTTCGTTAGTCGTCCTCTCCTTGTGGCCTTCCATTTGGGAAATAAATTAATTTTAATAAGCATCAAGTTTGTGCTTGGATATATTTGGTGTTTCCTTATGTCGTGGAAGTCACAATACGTGCTTTTAAGGTCGCAATGCAGAATTTGTATTTTTTTTCCCCGCCCTCCCCCAACTGGCACAACCCCAGAACACGAAACTCAGATCCAAGAGATATAAAAACACAATCTACCGCAGTGAGTCGACCCAGAGAGAAACATTAGAACGCAAGTAACGTTGTTATAAATTGCTACAGCCGAGTATCTCAAATTAACTTTCTTCAAATAAAAATTTTGAATAAATTTCTTTCCGATTGGTCAAAGAAACTTCGGCTTATATGTGTTTAATATTTGAAGTTTATTTGTCTCTGGAAGACTTATTCTGAGTTTGAGCGCCAATTTTTTAAGTATGTGAAATTGACGCTTTCTAATTTTATATGTATATCAACTTAAAATACTCAGTATATAATAAACATGCATTTAAATCTTGGCCATCGGAAGACATTAATTTACTGACTTGAATTTCGCGGGAAGATGAATAATAGGTACAAGAATGACAAACATTCAAAAGAGATTAAACAAAAATCCTAAATTCAAATTCGTAATTTCACAGCATATTATCATGCTGCATCTGCGAATTTTGGTATAGTTTGGCTTCAGTGTAGTGTAAAATTTTTAATTCGAGGGGCAGCAGAAGTCATCTTTTATACTGGGTGCTGCAACATTACTTCCTCTTTTATAAAACAAAACCCTTTAAAAAAGGAATTTATGTAGCCATACCCTGTGCATATACAGTCCATTTTTTACTTTTCGAGACAAGTCGCTCTCTTGAGTGGTAACTTTGCATTAAAAGGGTTAATAATGGATGGCACCTGAGGAAATAGCTTTCTTAAATTAAGTAAGTATTTAAATCTTATGAAGAGAGGACTGTCGGGAGAAATCCATAGGAGGCAGGGAAGATGATTATGAGAGTTTTGATTGGGAATAGGATGCTGAAGACTGTGATAGAGGGGAGAACGTTAGTCAGAGTCAGGAAATACAATAGGTACGTTAAATAGAATGAAGGGAAGAAGGAAGTATGTGGAATTGAAGAAGGGCTTACGGTAGCGTCCGATATCAGGTTGTGTGCTTTTGTTAGAAGAGGCAAGTAAATGTATCGTAGTACATTTTTTGTTTGGCAGTGTCCTTCCAAAAGCTACCTTGACCGGTATAGTACAATTATTGATAACATAATCTTATTTCTTCCATTATTTCAACTAAGTAATGACGAAAGGGGTGAATTCTCGAACATTTACTCCACAAAAGACCTTAAAAGCCATTAAGGTCAGATTCTCTTAGTATAGGCTCATTTTGGTGTAAACATCTCGACTAACTTAAGGTTTAATTCTCAACTATGATATTGATTAAAACTGAAAGTGGTTTTGGCGGAATGCTGATATAGTAGTAGGTAAAATAAAAGAAACAAAGGAAATACTAGATTACTTATTAGGATTAAAGGTTGTGAATAAGATATTTCTTAGGAATTACGAAAACTTTTACAGTAATGCAAAGGAAGACTTTTTTTAAAGTAAATTTCTGAGAAACGTAATACAGCAATACTCAGGTTTTCTGAATTTTTTAATATCTCTGGTCATAAATTTATAAACTCTGAAAAATAATTTTAAGAACAACTAGTCTACTTCTACGTCACTGCTGGTTAAAACTTTAAGTACTATAATAAAGTGCTTTACGTGCATCACAAATAATTTTATCCCAGAGTACATATATCCCCGTAAGTCATTTTATTTCAAATCCGAAATTCATATTATTACAAATGGAAATAATATAACAATCTAAGCATTGTTCGAGCTCAACGTAAACTCGGACATTCTGAAAATTCCTTCGAGAGTATTTTTTTCTTCTTGAATATATCGGTAGTCCAATTAAAATTTCGCACGAAAACAGAAACTTCTGTCATATTTATTTCTATAATAATACAAAAGAGCTTCATTTCATTAAGGAAGAGCTCCAGGGAATATATGAGAAGTGACATGGTAACAGCGAAAATTTTTTTAATCTTACAACAAAAGATAATTGAAAGGGGTTATGTATTCGCCGTAACGAACAAAAGTAACACATTTAAAAGAACGTTGAATCAGAAGTAACCAGATGTGAAGTTTAAGAGGAGTTCCCCCCACTTAACGAGAACAGGGACTGAGGAAGGATGAGGACTGAGCAGAAAAATGCAGGTAACATAAAGACATAAGTGCTATTTCTCGTAGATCGAACTTTTGAAACATTAATGTGCGTATAATTCAATGAAAAGTACGAGAGGGAGGATAGAAAGAAATATGAAAAGCAAACGGCCCCATTTTAGTAAAAAGTTCTGAAATGGAATCGAGAAAGAAGACCTTCCAGTTAAAAAAAAATGATTGCGGCACTCGATGGAGGAAGCTAAAGAAAGGAAAGAAATGGAAATAGAAAACACTTAAGCGATCCGGAAGTTAAAAAAAAAGAAATAATACCAGCCCAGGGATGCACTCCTCCGTATTGAGCGAGGGATATCTAAAGAAAAAATGTAAAGAGAAAGATCTTTTTAAGTCGAAATTTTAATGAGCTAAACAGTCCCATATTTGCCCTCGTAATTGGCGTGCATTGAACTAGTGAGGGGATATCGAGGGATGTTAACTTTTTTTCGAGTGTGAGGCAGCAAGAAATGGCGTGGCGTTCAGGCGAAAAACTTCAGGTAAAAGGCTTTTTAAAGATTAATCTGTTCCAATTCAGACGAGCCATTGAACGAAAACTGGGAGTGGAATAGGGATAGGGGGGTTTAACTGGAGATAAGAGGGGATATATGCATGAGAATAGGGAATTTGGTGCAGGTGAGGGAGGGGTAGCTGAATAAGGCATTTGAGTCGGAGAATATGGAACACTCTTGAGCGATAAATAGTCAATAATACGAGCAAAGCAGATACACACACACACACAAACTCGAATAAATGAGAAGCGTTAAATCAAGGGTTCAAAGGAAGGAATATATATATATATATATATATATATATATATATATATATATATATTTATACATACACACACTTCATTTTTATAGTTAAAATTCTTGCTACCTCTAGAATCCCTAGGGTAAAAATCTTACCCCTCCTTTTTCCTTATTCCATAACCCTTGCCAATCCCTATCTTCGTTTTACTTGCCGTAAGGAATGCATAAATGTTTTTTTATTTATGCTTTCAATTTTCCTAACAGGTAGAGGATTCATAGAGCAAAAACATAGTTTCGTAGGTTAAATTCAGTTATAAAAGAAGTTTTATTGTCCAACAAAATAAAATAAAAAGAGTTCCAAAAATGGGGAATATTAGACTAAGAATATCGTGTCATTCGATGACCGAAAAGTTTTTAAATTATACTAATTCATTGAGTGAAAAAGTTTTTGGTGGAAAACACGTAAAATTATAAATGACAAAACTGTATCACTGTGAATAAAAGTAATGTTGTTATACGTGAATAGAGAGCACAATAATATTCTGTTTAACAATTAAATCTGCTGGAAAATACTTAGTTCAGCATGCCTCATAAATATCAAATACTTACGCAAACCCTGAAGGTACATGATTAGTTTGGACGAAAGATTGATAAAAGTGGTAAAATGATACAAACTATAGCGACGGCTTAAATACTTTTGATACAGGTAAGTCAATATTTTACATAAATAATATCTTAAATCAATTTTAATCTTAAAAAATATATTTGCCTTTGTGAGAGTCAGGTACTTCTAGATAGAATAAGATACTCGTAAATCTAATATCTGAGTTTTGTGCCAATCTATTCCTAACGACAAAATATATTTAATTCAACGATGGAGAAATGTACTAGGTTACCTATTATTAGATTTATTTACTATCACAACGCGCACCAAGCATATACATTTTTCCTGAAATATGTAAAAAAAATACGCTAGCTAATGAAAATTGATTAAATTGAATCAATAGAAAAAAGAGAGCTTAAGGGAATATTGCTATATTTACGAATTATACGTACAACTAAGCCAATAAACATTAGCAACACTTGTATTCGTTTTAAATCACTCTTCTTAAATTATTTATCCAAGTAAATACTTTCCAATATATTGTTCGACTTGATCTACTATATGAAATCATATCGAATCAAGAGTAAATCACCCAAGATATCCTAATAAAAATATGGACTAGCGGGGTTTTAAACTTTGAGTAATTTCCTGCTCATATAACCAATGATACAGTCTATGCATGACATCTACTTAAGGGGCTTTGAACGATACATAGGAACTTGGGAAAATTAATTACAACGGAAAATCTCGAGTGCATTTTCCGTACGATAAATATTTAACATTTATTTTTTCCATTTCTTTCCTCAATCCTCTGCCAGGCATAATTCCGACATAATCCATCAGGCGAGTCAAAGAACGGTTTATTATAATAACAGAATTTAAAAATATATATATAAAAAACACGGGTGAAGATGCTAAGCGGTGAACATCAGTAAACATCCTCGCATTCGTTGGTCATCAGCCATCCCGATTAATTTCCCAAAAATCCGAGTTGTTTACGCGCGTATCCATATTTCAATTAATATGAAATCGATTGGTCCCTCGTTAAATCGCTGGTAGGACTGCTAGAATCGACGGGAAAGAGTTTCGCCAGTCAATCATTTGATTGCCTGCCGAAAAAATAACGAACGCCCGCCAGACAAATGACTCACGACCCTCGAAAGAATTGGATGATTCACAAATGTTTCCAGCCGTCCTCCATCGCTTTCCATGATTCACATATGTACGAAAATGGCTGGAGAAGAATCATAGGAGAGAACTAAAAAACCTTCCGACTAAGACACTTTAGAACCATAGCCGATCCTGCATGGTGTCTTTATGTTATTCTAAACGTTGGTGCCACCAGCTTTGGTCTCGGTTTTCGGTTCAACCAATTATTCAGAATATGTCTCACTTTAAAATATGACATCATGCTATTCCTGAAATGAATTTTATATACAAACATACTCATGCATGTATGTGAGTACATAAGTGCTAATTTGAAGACTTCGATCCATATTTAGCGACATAATAAATCAAAATAAAATTTCAATCAGTCAAACTCAAGGGAATCTACTTTTTCTTCTATCCTCCTACATTTATAAAAAAGACAACGATTATTTTCATGGCAACAGAGGGCTCCGTATGACTAACTGACAAGACAATTATGATACAGGGGGCAATTGAAAGGGCTATCTTTCGCCATCCTTTCCACTACCAGTAGTTTATTTTTTCATCGTCGAGAGATGAGATTCTCGGATCCTCGTGGGAAATGGCTCGAGCAATTCCATCTCCCTCGTTAAACGTGATCCTAGAATTTCATTCGGTGTTTGCGCTACCTTCCTATTGAAGGAAATAGCATCATCGGGTCCGGGGAAATCCTATTACGGGTTTTACTGCACCAGTAGGGTCACTACCGAATTCAAACAGTTTTGATATTCAAGTCACCAAAGAGCCCCAGTCATAGAGGTGAGTCACGGCGAAGCACGGACCGTTGTGACGTTATGATCAAAACGAGACTGCCTGCCTCAGAATTATATTCTGGGGACTGACAATGGACGATAATGAGACCATCACATGGTGAAAAGCGTTGAAAAAATGTAACGCTCGTGTCCCCATGCTATATGGGATTCCGGACAATGACTATGCTTCGGCAATAAATCAATCATTTATTCATTTTTATTAATCGTGAAAAAGACAAATAGCCAGAAATGTTATCAACGAGTGCCAATTTTTTAATTTAATTTCTGAAAAACGTACCCCCAAGAGAAAAGATAAACTTCAAACATCCTGATAAAACAGAATTACACAACAAAAGCAGCCTGCGAAAACTCCGTGATTTGTCTGAACCTGCGATGCACGAAAGATCAATAAATATTTCATTATTCACGGAAATAGGTGGAAAATACAAAATGAGCAAGAAAAAATTTTGTATCCAATTTTTCAATTGCAACCTCATTGGTTGTTAATACTATTTTCTTAAAAAATAAAGGCACGATAGCTAAATAGTGCCATGAATTTAAAAAAAGAAACTTAATTAAATTCCATTAGATTGTAGTGGCGGCGTATCTTGCGCTGGGTGATACTATATAATTGATCATGCCGAAATTACTGCTACGGGAAGATATTATTAGATTCAAGAAGAAAATCATAATTTTAATCAGGTTTCTAAAAACTTAAAACGATATCAAATTTCTCCCCATTACTTTCTCTTATAGTCCATGATAAAAATAGCAAAATGCCTAAATTCTCCTTCTAAAGATAGACTGATCTCCATTTTTCTATGAATACAGTTATCCTGCCTAACTATTCCAAATATTAACCGTATTTTTGCATTAAATCAGTTTCTTTAATTGCTTAAGTTTATATCTGTCAGCATTGAACATTCATTGTTATAAGGATCAAAATATTCTATTCTACCGAATAAACTACTCATTTCTTGCTTTTAATATTTTATATGACGAATTCATTCCCAAGATTAACATGATGGACTATACAGAGATTTTGAGTCCTGACAACTACGGGGCACGGCCCAATCGGCCGTCTGTCGTGCCCGGCAGCGGGGTAGGCAAGGCCTCCGCGGTCGTCATCCACGAAACCCTTGCAAGGGAAAACCAGCAGCAGCAGGACAGAAGACGCAGGAGAAGAAGACCATATTAGTTAGAATAGGAACGTGGAATATCAGGAAAATGAAGGGGACAAGGAAATTAAAGATTGTTAAGCGAGAGATGGAAAGGGGAAATATAGATATTTTAGGTCTATGCGAGGTGAGATGGAAGTATAGCGGGTTTACTGGAGTGATAAGTATAGAATAATATACAGCGGCGGGGACGAGAGCCAAAGAGGAGTTGCCATAATATTAAATGAAGAGATAGGAAGAAGCGTAGTCCACATAGAGAAGGTAACGGATAAATTATTACTAATAGAGAAAAAAGCAGAACCGACGAACTTGGTTATTATTCAGGTATACATGCCACCGAGCAACCATAAGGAAGAAGAGGTCGATAAGATATACGATCAGTTAGAGGACATGATCGCGTGTGTTCCTGCAGGGAAACATCTGATAGTGATGGGGGATTGGAATGCGACGGTAGGCGAAGGAAGAGATGGTGATGAGGTGGGCGACTACGGTTTAGGCACGAGGAATGACCGCGGGGAGAAAGCAGTTGAGTTCTGCAGGGGAGAGGGGCTAGTCATCACCAATACTTGCTTTAGACACCACAAAAGACGCAGGTATACATGGAAAATGCCAGGTGACTCAGGAAGGTATCAGCTAGATTATATCCTGGTTAGACAAAGGTTTAGGAACAGTGTGATAAATTTGCACAGCTTCCCGGGAGCGAATGTGGACTCTGACCACAATTTAGTTATTATGAAATGTAGCGTCCGTTTCAAAAAGATAAGGCAGGGGCGGCGGGTTAGAAAATGGAATGTAGAAGCATTAAATGGATTGAAAAGGAAGGAATACAAACAGGCAGTAGAGGAAATCATGGAGGATGGTAAAGAGCTAAGTACTATCGAAGAAAAATGGGGAAGGATCAAGAAAGGGTTATCGAAAGCCGCAAAAGACACTAGTGGAACCGTTAACGCTAAAAGGACTAGGAAACCATGGATCATGGATGAGATGATTACAAAGATGGATGCGCGGAGAACATGGAAGAATGTAAATACAAAGTTAGGCAAAATGAAGTACAAGGAATTAAACAATAAATGGAGGCGGGCAACAAATAAAGCAAAAGAAGCATGGTGGACGATACAGTGCGAGGATATGGAAAGTCTGCAGAGGAAGGGTGATATCGGTGCGCTGTAGAGGAAAGTTAAATCTTAATCTGGAAGTAAGAAAGGAAGGTATATGCTATCAGTTAGAGATAAGGCGGGTAAGGTAATAGTTCACAAAGTAAAGATCCAAGAGAGATGGAAGGAATATATAGAAGAACTGTATAGTAAAGAACTTAGACCAACAAAGTTAGACATTGAAAAGGAACATGACGTAGAGGAAGATAGCTTAGGTCCAGGCATACTAGACAATGAGATAGAAAGGGCATTAAGGGAGATTAAACTAAATAAGGCGGTGACGGTTGATAACATTCCCGCGGAACTATTGAAATGCTTATGGAAAAGTGGGAGGAAGAGGCTATATGGGCTGATTCGTAGTATTTATGAAGAAGGAATCTGGCCGGAAGACTTTGTGAGATTAGTTTTAGTTCCTATCCCGAAAAAGGTAAAGGCTACATCATGTGAGGACTACAGGACGATAAGTTTTATATCCCATGCAACTAAAGTTGTTCTCAGGTTAATAAACAAAAGGATAGAGAGTAGGGCAAATGATTACTTAGGGGATGATCAGATTGGGTTTAGGAAGGGGAGAGGTACGCGTGATGCTATTACAGTAATGAGATTATTAATCGAAAGGAATATAGAACACAACCAGGAGGTATTTGTCTGTTTCGTAGATTTCGAAAAAGCTTTTGATAGAGTGAACTGGGAAAAACTAATGAGTATATTAATGAAAAGAGGAATAGATTGGAGGGAAAGGAGGCTAATCCGCAACCTGTACATGTCTCAGACTGCGCTGGTGCAGGTGGGAAACGGGGAGTACGGTTGGGCAGTGTTAGGAAGAGGTGTAAGGCAGGGTGGCCCATTATCGCCGTTGCTGTTCAATCAGTGTGCAGAGGAAATGATTAAAAAAGCATGGGAAGAAGTGGAGGTAGGAAGGAAAGTGGGCGTGGAATTCGTAAAATCAGTTAGGTTTGCTGATGACCAAGCTTTAGTTAGTCAGTCAGCCAAGGGGTTGCAAGCATTGCTGAGTGAATTGGAAATTCAGTGCAACAGGTATGGCATGAGAATCAATATTAATAAAACAAAGGTTATGCGATTTTCTAGAAAGAAAAAGGCTAAACTAAACATTAAAATGGGAGGGCAAGAACTGGAGCAGGTAGAACAGTTTACGTATCTCGGTAGCGTTTTGGACCAACACGGTCAAAGTAGTAGGGACGTAAGGAGAAGAAATACGCTAGGCAAAGAGGCTTTCACAAGGAGAAGGGAGTTGATGACAGGGACGTTGCGTAAGGAAATTGAGAAAAGACTCGTAAAAACTTTGATATAGAGCGTAGCTATGTACGGTGTGGAAACGTGGTCATTGAAGCAGGAGGATAGACGTAGATTGGAGGCTTTTGAAATGTGGGTGTGGAGAAGAATGGAGAAGGTGAAATGAACAGAGAAGAAAACAAATGAGGAAGTACTTGGTATGGTGGGCGAAGAGAGGGGTTTGTTGGGAGCAATCCTTTGGAGGCAGGAAAAGTGGATGAAGGGGGTGTTGACCGGCAGTGGGATGTTGAAGACTGTGATAGAGGGTAGAATGTTGGGCAAAAGAGGAAAGGTAAGGAACAGGATAGGGATGTTGGACGGGATGAAGGGAGGAAGAAAGTACTCAGAGATGAAGAGGGACCTGATGTAGAGTAGGATGCCAGATTTTGTGTTTTGTAAGGAATTATAAAATATTTATTTTGTAGCTGTGTCCATCCAAAAACCTACCTTAACCGGTAGATTACCTAATAATAATAATATAACGAATACCTTAGCAAGAGCGATTGCTACAAAGCATATATGCTTCACCACTTCATTTTCTCGCACAGCAACTCAGCGGACAAATACAATATTTAAATAAAATTCAGAAAGTGTGTTGTCAATCTAACCCGACATAAAATAGTGCAAATTGAGTAGTGAATATGCGTATATTTAGCGTAAATAAATAACTTTAGTCGTTTTGCGTTCGATGGCGTCCTGCCAGGGAGATAGAGATGAATGAGATTTTTCCTGAAGAATATGAAAAAGGTTTCATCTGATAATTTATTCGCACCTAATGAGCACTTGAACTTGATAACAGAGACGAAGAATATTACAATTTTCCACATAATAACTTAAATTGCAATAGTCTTCGTCTAAGTTATTATGGAACAGTTCCGCCTCAGCTTGCTTGAGTCCGTAATTTATAACCGAACTTGATGTTTCTTTACACTATTAGCGGCTAGAGCGAACCAATGTTTGCGATTTTGCAGATTCTTTGGACAAACGCGCTATTTTATTTTACCAGGCATAATAAACACTGAATTAGAAAAAGCGAACGGGTACACTTTTTGAGTAAACTCATAAAGAAATCATTCAAGACCATGGACTTTTGCAGTGGCGGTGTACCGCAAAAATAATGCATTTCAAAAGTAACTTTTAAATAATCAAAGACAGTCGATATTAGTTGTATCTGTGTGCAAAGTGCGAAGTGTCTACTCAGCTGTCGGCATAAATCATAACATAAGTCTGTATATCATAAAACAACTAAATAATTAAATAGAGAGAGAATGCGAAAGTTTAATTGTCACTGAAATCACAATTTTGAGCCAAATATAATAGTAGGCTACCATTTGAGGGTGAAGAAGATTTTTATTTTCAAAATTTCCATTTTAACGAACTCAAACATTTCCCAAAAAGCATAACCAATTAGTTCCTAAACTCTGTTACTCTATGTATTTTTATCCTATTTATGCACAAAAAACAATTAGAAGTTCTAACTGAGGGCCTTCTTGACGCCACGTCAAGATCAAAAGAAACAGAAAAAAATTATTTCCAGATTTATTCTACACGATCATGGTGTATTTCCCTGGATGAAAAAAATCATGAAGCACGCCGCGTCCACGTCGGCTAAAAGGAAAGAGAGAAGCAAGAGAGTCAAATCGGCGACAACACCGACGGAGAAGAAAACTGAGGCCGGTGCGCGAAGGCGAGCGAGTGCCTAGATTGTGGGAGCAGATGAAAAACAAACGAGGAACGCCGCTCACATTCACAACAAAAGCCGCGCGCCGCAGTTTTCCTGCGCCCAGCGCCTTCCACAGAGCCGTGCGCTGTTGGGCGAGGGGTCGGATGGTGGTGGTTACGGGGTCCCACCTTAAAAAAGATCGTACTGGCGCGGGCAAACAATGAAACGCCCCAGCTCCAATCGTAAACAAACCGGAGGAGCACGTGACCTAGGAAACTGCCGCTTACGAGCGCACGCACACTCACATGTGAAACACACGCATATTATATGTATCGCGCTAGCTCGTAGAATCAATGTGGGAGGCAGAGGAGAATTATGGTGGGTGAAATGAGAGAGAGAGAATGATTCGCGACAAACCCCAGGAGGGGAGGGGGGCAGCGTAAAGACGGGGGTAAAGTTTTGTTTCCACTCCATCCTCCCATTTGCTCTCACCAACACAAGCGGACAAACACACCATCGCCGGTCGTCACTAAAACACACACACACACACATACACGGAGTGCTGCCTCCTCCTGCCCCTCCCACCTTCCCCACACACATCAATCCGAAGGCTAACGTCAGTGGATCCGCATACCTCTCCATATTCTCGTCCCGCCCAGCTGCCGACCAATCGCCGCGTCGCGTCAAAAAGGCCGCTCGTCGACGAGGTGATTACGCGCTCCGCCTAGCGGAAGGATTTGGCTATCTCTCGCATGAATGTTTCGGATGGTGCGCTCGCTGTTTGTTGCCATTCGGTGGCCGGGCCAGAGAATGCAATCTCTTCTGCGTTTTCTTCTTTGCATGCCTGCGGTGATTGCAACGCCATTAATTACGAACGGTAGAGAAGATGGGGGAAGACGGGGGATGCGAGCACGTGTGTGGGGGGGATGAAGGGCAGGAATGGAGGACAGAGTGGATAGGAAAAGGGAGGAGGAGAGTGGAACGGGAGAAAATATTCGTTTTGCGTGTCGCAGAAACAAAAACTGTCATGCAGAATGCCAGCTAGACTCGACGTCCAGACGCGACGGCGTCACGGCGCGACTACAGGGAAAGTTTCATTGGCTGAGAGTGTGAGATGTATGATTATCGAATGGAATAAAATATTTTTTCGAACCGCTCACACACAGAAGAAGAATTTTCGGCTCATATGACGAATAGGGTGTTGAATAAACATATTTGAAAAAAATTGCGGAAGCATCTAGTGTTTTCTGTACCAAAACACAATTAACACAGGGCCAAATTTTGTTGAGGTCAGCAAAAAATAAAATCAACTTTGGGCGTCGTAATCACCAGGGTACTGCCGTTGAAAACAACTGAATTCTTGAAAAAACTACTGATTCAAGAAAAAGATAAGTTTGTAGGTAATATATGGCAATAGATGATTATAAAATGTATTCCAAGGTCCTTCGCTCTCTAAATATAATATTAATACTTCACCCCCAAAACAGGTAAGTTAATTATAAGTGCTCATTCATTTACTAAACTTTCAATGTTCATGAAATAAAAAATAGCAAATGGGACCTAGAAAATGAGCTAAGCAGCCAAGAGACAAATAGACCCAAAAAACAGTTGTAATTGAATATTATCTTAGGGTCCGTAAACCGCTTATGTCAGACAATGTATAATATGGACGAATAAGAATACAGCGACTATTAGTTGACTATTATGGAAAAGAAAATGACATCATTTAATGGTAAATTAATCATTTCTAATTCGAACCACAATTCAAATACGAGTACGTTAACCTTTTTCTGTTTTCTTATTAGATATCGAGCTAATTCCTAGTGGAAGTAAATGGTGTTATTCGACATCATTATAAGGGTATTTGCTATTGTTTGCAGTTGTACTTTCAAAATAAGGCATTGCAATTATATACACGCAATATTTCATCAAATTTTACCTTTTTCTGTTAAAATATTCCCAAGTTTATTTTTAGAACGGAATTCTCCATTCCTCTAGCTGTTATCTTGAGAAGCCCTGTGAATGGTACTATTTAGAACACAGGTTTATTTCAGGTAGGCCTACACAGGTAGAAGTAAATGAATCTCTATTCAGGGATATTTATTTAATTTGTGAAATAGAAATACTGGTGCCATTTGGGGAAAAGACAAAGGGATACTCTTGGCTTGGGGGAGAGTAATGGTCTCCTGAATAATACGATGAAAAGGAGATTTACATGTATAAGGTTAGCGAAGGAGCATTGCTGGGAAAAATACAGCAGTTACCAGCTGAAAGATTAGAAAACAATGCCAAAAACTACGTGAGGTGATCCACACTTTCGGTGAAAGAAGACCACACCACTGCCGCGAGAATCTTTCAAGTATGGCAAAAAAAATGTGCTGAAATACCGACACTCATTTTAGACATCAAGCAAAGTACACGTATTCTAATATTCAGTGTAAAAAATATTAAACAAATTCTGGAAACATTTGATGGGCATAAAATGTCATTTTTATAAAGTTACTGTTTTAATATGAATGATCTAAATAGTTGGAGACTGGGGTCGTCTTCATTCAGGTAATCAATCATGCGCCATGATGGGTAGTACTTTTCATCGCGGGCCCACGTATCCAGGTGCCTCAATCTCGGGGAAAAGACTTTTCTACGAAACTGTGAAGGCGAAGGGCTAAACCTTTCTTTTGATTATCAAGGAAAACTTGAATCCGTTCACCGTCACTTACGGTAAGACCACGCAAACGATTAGAAAAATTGAGTTGCTACATTTGACCCAAAAATCAGAGTGAGAATGCCAAGAAACTGCGGGAAATGTTGCAACAGTAACTTTCAACGGAGTCATCCGCTATTATGCATCTCAATGCAACAATTTCAGTGTAAAAATCATTCGCCTTGACCGGGATGAATGTAGAGTTTGGTAGGCGATTACATTACCAATTAAATTTTTAACCAGTGACGTTAACATATGCTGCATCCATTAATCTACATCTACATCTACATAATACCCCTCAAGCCGCCGCAAGGGCGTGTGGCGGGGGGTGTTCGGTCACCAACCGTAAATTAATGATCCTCTACTGATAATGATGCAGGCATATTTCAAGTCATGTAACAAGAATATTAAGTTTTTCAAACTGGAAGTTAAAAATAAGAGATTGCAAGGATGTACCTATAAACTGCAAATATATGCCAGCCGCATGTTCATCGAACTAGAGAAACATATTTTATGGCGAAATGATAGCGATTTTGCGTAAATGAATTCGGTTGGTTTTATTGCCAAAATTACGTGACGAAAAATCACTTTCAATTGTCTCGAATAAATGAGTATTGTGCATAGTGTTATCTGACTATAACAAGCGATTGATGGTTACTGTCAATTTGGAGTGCTTAATACCCGCTGGTGATAAATAAAAGAATAAACCCTCTCTTATTTTATGATAGTATTTAATTGGGCGAATCATTTTCAGAATAAATACAAAATCACCAATTACGAGTGGCATACTGGCACATTACCAAAGACATTAATTTTGGTTGTCCACATAATACGCCTTACGGATTATTAAAGAACTCCAACACAGTGTCCTGCATTTTTTGGAGTGGACATTGCAAGAATTGTAACATCAAATGGAAAGAACTCATGTTATGAACTCGACAGATGAGAACGTAGTACGCCCCTTTAGTATCCCAGCTCGTGGAAAAGTCAACTTTAATGATAAATGTGTAATAAAAAACTGGTGTTGTACCATTATATAATTTGGAGTGTTATTTTTTATTTGTGAAACGGTAGGACCCTAGGGTGGAGGCTGTCATAAAAGACAAAATAAGTGTGGGGTAATATACGTGTAACCTGGCAATATTTTTTAGTGCTACAACAACCCATGTACTTAATTGGGTCATACACCATATTAAGGGGGGAGGAAAGGATTCGACTCCGGAACGCCACCATTATCATGACGGTCTCCCCAAAGTTGCTGGCGAACTTTGATATTAAAATGTTCCAGGAATTGATATGAGCAAGCTCCAGATCACCATTTTTTTAGGTGGCGTAGAGTAAAACGTACAATACTTTTGAAACGCACAGCGCTCATGATACATTTAAAATCAATTGGGAATGAATGATTATATCCTACGAAGTGAATCATTCTCATTCAATTGGATATTTACTTCGGTGTAATCGGTTATTACAAGAATAAGATGGCTACTGAAGAATAAAGACGTCGTGGTTGCACAAGAAGTTTGGTTTCATTTTTTACGATACTCGTTTTTTTTAAGAAAAGGCTTCGGTAAAACATAAGGAGAAAGATTTTCATCTCTAGGATGACATTCAAAAACAAAAGAAACAGATAAGAGTGGATTTGGGATGTGATACAATAGGAAAATGCTGACGGCCAAAGAAGGTAATGAATCGAATCACCGACGAAGATGTTCTGACAAGGATGAGAGTGAAAAGACGTCTGATGAGAATTCTGAACAAAAGAAGGGAAAGTCTTTTCGGACGTTTTCTTATATAAGACGGCTTAATTGAGACAGTGGTTGAAATTAATTGTTGACATGAGGAAATGTGATGGAAGTCCATTTATAAGACACACGAAAGAAATAATGTCAGGCGTCAATGCGAAGAAACATACATGGCACGGAAAAGCTATTTGGCATGAAGATAGCTTCGACGCGCACATCGCAATATTGATGGCAATGGACAAAGAAGAGCATTTAATCAACCGGTGTTTACTCAACTACTACGCTACGAATGAATACGCTTCGGCATGAACATGTCCTTCAAGTACAATTTTACACTTGGTGATTATTGCCAGATTTTTATTTGAAAGTTATCGACTTTTCTCAAGTAATACACATCCGTCCCAGGCAAGCATAATCGTGTTTTTCTCATCGCGTCGTGTGACTAATGAAAATCACTTCATATGCATGTTAAGAAATCCAAAACACACTTTTGGAGAAAAAATCGGCATGGCTTTTGTTACCACGAACCGCAGGATATTAAGAATTATGGCATAGACTCACAGCCATAGAGCGACACATCCACATTTGTATAGAAACATGGTTTGGTCTCTCTAAAAACAGCTAGTAGCTAGTTATATTATTTATTCAAAAATAATTGAAAGGTGAATTTGTTCTCAGGTTTGAATCATCAGGATAGTGCTAAAATCATTCCTTGAGCGTATCTGAGTAATTGATGTTACAAGGTGTGATCAAAAAAAGAGCGGACTTTTTTTATTCTGCGCAAACCGTTCACCGGATCGAAACTAGACACAGTGCGCCATCTAGTGACACATCTGACAACTAAGATGAGCGGTGTTGCGTTTGTTTACGTCGTGTCGTTATACAGCAGCAGCGGTAAGTGTCTTAACCTGCTCTTCGCCGCGTGCCACGGCAGCAATGAAGGAGTTAGAGGAACAGCGTGGGTGCGTGATATTTGATTTCAAACTTAGCAAAAGTGCTACGGAGACATTTGGAATGATTCAGCAAGCCTTTGTTAATGAAGCTATGAGTCGAAGCCAGTGTTTTGAGTGGCACAGTCGTTTAAAATCGGGTAGAACCTCGACAGATGAAGATTCGCGAACGGGGTGACCTTCCACTTCCACAGACCCCAATCACGTCAAATTGGTGAACGATTTGGTGCGGGAAAATCACCGTTTAACTGTTAGGGAGATAGCCGAGGAAGTGAACATTAGTTTTCATCTACATCTACATCAATACCCTGCAAGCCACCAAAAAGGTGTGTGGCAGGGGGTGCAGCACCAGGAGGAAAGGGTAAGGGATGAGGGGATTAGGGTTTTTCAAATGGATGGGGAAAGGTAAGGGGAACCTGCAAAAAAAATATATATATATATAAAAATATAAATATAAGCGTATAACCCTGCGCAGTCGCTACCTTGTAGGTTAATACTTATTATGTCGAGCCGGATCCCGGGCGATTTCGATTAAAAGAATTCTGGTCTCTTATTGTTCTCGGAAAAAATGACCATTTAAATCTGTCTGTCCTGCAGTCAATCTCTCTAATCTTACATTCGTGGTCCCTCCGCCCGTAATACGTTGGGGTTCGTATTATGTTCGAATTATTTCGTTTTCGATCCTGTCAGACAATTCTGACAGACATTTTGGGCGTCGCATCAAAATTTGTCCCGCGGGTGCTGACTGATGAACAGAGACAAAAATTTGAGGATATATTTTCAGGAACTCCTGGATAGAGGCAATATTGACCCAGAGTTTCTTAAATCCTTCTTTTTGTTTCCAAAGTTATAATCAACCAACCAACCAAAGGGCGCCGATTCGACTCAATTGCGGACATTAAAACTAATTGGGCGGGGGACCTGAAGAGGATCCCTAAGGCGGCTTACCAGGCAGGGTTCGAGGGCTGGATGAAGAAACGTTGGCAAAGGTGTGTCGTCAGCCAAGGCATGTACTTAGAGGGCGAAAAGTTAGATTAAGCTGTATCCGTCGAAATAAACAGGTTATAAATACAGTCATGTCTTTTTTTATCACACCTTGTATTTGATATCAATGGCATGAATCTCCACCCTGAACGGAAAACAATGTTCAGTTAAACATTGTTTTCTGTTTAGGTTGGCGAATTTTTTTAGCATTGACATTATTTTAAATACTTCTACCCCACCTCCAAGCATTTTTATCCAACATATATATAGATACGATAATTTGATTTAATAGCATGGACCAAACAACGTTATATTTCGTTCCGTTTGGTTGCAAAATAGATATTGAAAATGATTTCGTTCGACGGATGAGTTTTCTTTGAAGTTGAGCAGAAAATCCATCTGTTTCAAATAATAACTGAGTCTTTGGCGAAAATGAGAATTTTGGCGAAATACAATATCTACTCACACATTTCGTGTCCATGGGTAGTTTATTTCGTTGTCATAGCAATCAAAACGCTAACTCAATGCGATATGTTATTGAATTGAAAATAATACATACTTTTTTAAGTATTCACTAGTTAAATAGAATCGGAAAAAATCCTATAATGCTTTCTCGGACCGTTTTTACGCCCTCAAACAAAATCATGTTGGCTTTACCCTAAACTCTTCTGTCACTCCGTAAACAACACACTTGGAAATCATAAATTCGCACGTGCGTCTCGCTAAGGGTTAGTTCTGGTGAGGTTATTAATTAACACCTACATTTTAATAGGTTTCTTAATTATAATCTCAAGTTTGACCTCCAATATTTTCATTTAATGGTAGGATGCATGGATATAGAAGGAATATATCCTTACACTTCCCCAAAGCATTTGCGGCGCGTTCTTTTTTTTATTAAAATTAATGGCCATTGTTTTACTTGGTAGTTTTTCAGATGGTAAAAGACATTCTGACAACGCGTTCATTTCAAATCACTCTCCTTGTGCAAGTTGGCTTCTACTGGTGACAGTGGTGATACCATTGCAGCTCCTTCTGTTTGTCCGTAGTTATCACCATTCCACGGGAACAAAGTATGCCTTAGACAATGTTCCACCAATTCCGGAAAGTCTCCAGGTATCCCCGACATGACGAGTCCTATGGCGTCCTCCATAGTCTTGGATAGACACGTTGGTGAATAGTGACACTATGTCCAAATTGACCATGATGTCTTCCTTTTTCACTGAAAAGTCCTTCAGGATTTCGACGTAGTGGGCAGAGCTCTGGACGTACGAGGATGTTTCTCCGACGTAGAAGTGTATGGTCAGATATTTAGCTAGGCGATAGTTTGGCGAGTCGGTCTGGCTTAGTATGGGTATTAACGATAACCTTTCCTTTTTGCTCTTTGGGTAGGCAGTAGAGTCTCAGATGTTTGCATGCTGAGGATAGCAGACCTCTTTGTCCTTACCGAGGAATTGACGAGTTCTGGATTATGGATCTGGTATCACGGTCAGCTTTCGTCATCGGGTTCTTGTCCAATTTATCGTAGGACTTGTTGTTGAAGATGTCCGAAATATTTTCAGCGTATTCCCTTTTGGTGTAAAGAACTATTGAGTTGTCTTTTTATGACGACGAAAGGATAACCATTTCGTCGTTATCCCGAAGGTTCCACAGGTATTTTCTTTCCTTCGTCATTATGTTTCTTTAGGTGGTTCCGCGGTACGTAGAACGCGGCCACATCTTCCATTATTTTATCAAATTCTAACTTCGGGAGTTGCCGTACAGCGGTTTTCACCTCCGTGATGATCCTATCTAGAGGTATAGCTTTGGGGGCCATTGCAAAATTCTGACCCTTGGCTAGTACTGAGGTACTCATCAGAGTGAATGTCTGTTAAAAATACCACGACACATCAATAGGGACGATGGATACCCATTAAACAGTGCGTAGAAGAGGACTATCCAATCAGGGCGCGGTACTTGACCAACAGCACTATATAAGGTGGACAAGAAAGATACCATAACTCCAAAGACATTTCTTTGTAATTTGTCCAAGTATAAACACCGTAAGTGTTTAAAAGTTGGCTTTGACCTCATAGACTGTGGAGCGTCGCGTACGACTACGAATGCCTGTGACATTGTATGCACGGTATTTCGTCACAACATCTTGTTCCTTTAAAAGCCCCAAAATTTCAGAGTTTAAGAGGACCCCTCGATAGCTTAACTGGCTTAAGCACTTGAGAACTTTTTAACTTAAGAACATTGAGGGGACCCGGGTTCGAAATCCCGGTCAAGGCGAATGATTTTTACACTCTGAAATTGTTGCATTGGAAGCTACCATAACACCTTTGACCTGAAGATGCAAGCAGGATTGCCAGCAAAACTGTCGCCACCCTAAGACGACTAACGCGGATGGAGAACCAGGAAGTGCATATGCAAGCACTTAGTGGCTATGTTTACTAATGGAGCCTAAATATTAAATAATTAGTGGGAAATATTTATTAAAAATTCCCGCTAAACTTAGCGTGTAATTTGTGAGGAATTATGTCAGAATCGCTTCTTCGAACTGGCCTTTTTATTTGCGTAGCCTTCTCTGTTTTTACTGCGATCATTATTAGGGACATGGATAGCACGAGGATTACATTTTGTTAATTTTTGACACATGTTTACGGTGGCCATAAATTCTGCCGCGGACATCGATGGCTTCGGATCATCCAATGTCATCCAATACCGGTGTCAACCTTCATGCACATGCACCGACCTCAATAAACTCATCCTCTTTCCAGGGGGGAAAACCAGGCCAGAGAAAATGAGACATTCACGGGATCCATTTTAGATATAAATTAACCGGTGAAGCCTCATAACGTCCACGAAAATTATGAAATCACCAAAAAAATTCGTGAAAAAACATGGAGACGGGCTGAAAGGGGGGGAGGGAGAGAGAGAGATGTATAAAAAAAATCAAATTTGCACTACTGGAAAGCTGGGCAAAAAATATATATAACTTGAGACCGAGCGGAAATATATTAAATGGATTATTGGAGATGTTAAAATTTAACCAATCATCTCCAAAATTCCATGCTCGGCAGGGTTAAAACTCCTCACTCACCCTCTTCTCATCTCCCAAACTCATCCTTCCCCCGACCCTGATTTGGGCTCACACACAACCGTATCCTGCCTCAAACTCTCCTGCCCTACACCTCCACGAACTAAAAAAAAACTCTTGAGCCATGCTCACAACTACTGAAGCATCGGAGGAGCAATTTGGCTGATAATTCCCCATTTCATCAACGAGGCCCTATCCTATTCCCGCCGAAAATCCCGGAGAATTTGATATAAATCTCTAAATTTGGCAGCCCCGCCCACACCCCCCCCCCTCCCGGACACCATGAAAAAAAAACCCACCCCCACCCCGTACCCCCAGGACCCATCCCTTCTTTCCCAGCCAAACCCTCTCCCAACTCTTCATCCCGTCCATTCTCCAATTTACCCAATTACAACCCCACCCATCCACCCCCTCTTATTTCCAACCACTCTTCTACACCCCATACCCATAGGATCCCATCCAGCGCGACGTGCCCTCCTTTTTCCTAAGCTCCCTCTCCCATTGGACCGCCCACCCCACTCCCCCTTCCCCCTCTCCCGGTGCTGTATCAACCCCTTCCCCATCCCTCGCCACCCTCCTTCGGCAAGATCGCTAATCACATTAGTCCTTCCAGCTGGTAAGTGGATGAGAATTTCCGGGATCGGCGTATGAATCTCCTTTGTTTATAGTCCCTGTATTCGCCCAACTCGACTCCTGTTCCCATCCCTCCGCGCCAATTCTCCACCCTCTCCCCCGTTATAAAACTACCAACCCACCCTTTTGCCTAAAACCCCCTCCTCTTCCTTGACCAGAGTCTATACCGTTTCCCCCGCGGATGACACCACGCTTTTCAATCCATTTTTCCACCCTTTCAGTCGTTTCACGCTCCCTTTCTTGCCCTTCCACACGACTCCCGGGAACGATGCAAGGGAAAGGAATAATTCTGACCAAAATGAAAAGAGTGACGTCCGCGCACTCATACAAACTGGAGGAGGCCATCATAAATCGATCCAAAACCCTCTCCGTTTTGGCGATGGCGTTGGAAAAAAAATCATCCGTTATACAGCGGTGGCGACGATCCTTTCTCTCCATTTAAAAAGAAAAAGAGATCTGGCTTTAAAAAAATGTCGTGCGATAGCCCAGAATTCCCCAGTTCTCATTCCCAACCCCTCCGCTCAACCTTACCGAGAATATCTCTCCTCTAAACTCCCCCTACCCCTCTTAGATCCCCTTCCGGAATGGTCTTCTCGCAGGGGCAGATTAAATAGATTTCGGAGATACGGGTGGCATTACACTAATCCATTTACGCCGCCCGTTCCAATTAATATCACCCTGCCACTTTGCTGATAGCGACCACTTCGGCGAGGATGATGCCGATAGGAGACGATCGGACGACTGAGACATATACCGTTTTGAAACTTGTCCATTTAAGAGATTTTTGCCCTTTGTTCTTTCAACAACCTCGTCCATCGGTCCCCTCCCCCCTTTTTTCAAATTTTCAATCCATATCGCTGTGATAATTACTTCAAAAGTAAAAAAAAAATTATTCCAGACTCCGACTGCCTAATGTCTTTGATTATACTGATTTCTGAATTTCATGCCATGAAACCAAAGGAATCGTCCGGCTTAGCCATCCAAAAATTAAGGGGCCGTATCTATACCCTTTCCAGACACAAAACCATCGAAAAAATAATTACAAAAATGGATGGGTGGAAATTTTTCAAAGAAGTCTAAATAGATGCATTATGTTGTCATGGTTGCATTAAATATTTCTGTGTAGAACAGAGTGCGGATGTCATTTTTGAAAGAGTTATTCTTTCTATTATTCCTTCTGTACTCAGGCTCAGCCTTCAAGTGGTAGACATAAAACCTAATAATGAGATACCTTCTATGAAAGCTGAGCCAATTCATATCGTCTCTCAACATAAAAAGAGTTCAAAGTTAAATATTTAATCTACCGTTGCTATGGGTTCAATCCCAAATCATTTCCAATAGTTGTTACTTAGTGACGTGGCCTTTGCATATCTAGCCAAAAATTCCGCTATTCCGTCTAGGTTAAAATACATCTCAAGAATATCTTTATTGAACTTCTAGATCTGGTCTCTTTTGAATATTTTGAACTTTCACTGAAATCAATTTCAACTATAGGCAGTACTTCTCAGTATTCTTGGACAGAGAGAAAAGCAATTTTACGTCGAGTTTTCTCCTCCTTTTCAATACAACGTTTAGGAGCTTAACTAAAAATCACAATCGAAGCCCAAAAATATATATTTTCATCTTGGTATCAACTTCTTTAAGGAAACTCAAACGAAGAAGACGTAAGCAATAATGTTGCTACTGCTATTCTCAAAAGAAGACATGACTGCAGAAATGGAAGAATACGTTGAAAAAATCGAGTGGAATGTGGGAAAAATTACAGAAAAAAGACGTGGATCATCGAAAAAGTGGATCAGAGGAAAACTGAAGTCTTTGAGACTTACTGCTGAAGGAAAATTATGCAGATAAAATGCACAGAAGAAAGTGAGAAACGAGGCGGAATGGATTTGTTAAGAATATTAGTGTAAGGAGAATTGAGGTCGGTCCCATAGACGTGGGTCAAGTAAGTAGATTTGTAATAAAGAAAACCTTTAGATTGTAAGAGATGTAACATAAGATACGGAAAAATCAGAGACCCAACCTTTGGATTTAAACACTGATGATGATATTATGAGCTTCAATCATATCGAAGCTCATATCCTCGTCCCTCTCCGCGGGGGGAAATTCCTGCTACCTGTAATGTTGGGTCGCATTCCCTGCCTTTTACAGTCTCCTCGGGAGGTAGAGTGTTTTGTGGTGCATGTTCATGTGGTGGTGGAGTTTCGCTTCCATGCTTGTTGTGTCCTGGCTTGCGTGTTGTTGGATGGATTTCGTGCTGAATCCTGGGGTGCAGTTCTTTGTTGTTTTGCTGTATATATGTTTGCATGAGTGTTGGATGAAGGGATTTTTGCATTATCGTGTGCGCTGCTGTGAGTGTAATTTTCCACGTTGTTGATTTGAATGTGATATTGTTCCTTTTTACGGTTGGTGACCCAACACCACCCGCCACACGCCCTTGCGGCGGCTTGCGGGGTATTATGTAGATGTAGATGTAGATTCATGTCCTATGGAATAAGTAACAAAATGTATTCATAAATATATATGAGTGAGTATTCGCGTACATTTCATATTTACTATAAGTGAGTATTCCCACACGTGCAATATGTATATGAACCTATATTAAGATCTATATTTGCCTATTTTGCAATCAAACCAGAAGAAATAAAGAACGATTGACGTATTTACAGTGATATAAAATTTCCCGCGAATAGCATACAAAATACAGTGACGAAAAATAGAGATACTTGCCACATTCGAATGCGAGGCAACGGAAACCTAAGTAAAAATATAATCGACGCTGTGTCGACATCTGAAGGATGCTAAATATATCAAATGCCAATCAAAAGTCCATGAAATAGTAAAATTGACGAGGTGAACCAAATAACCAAGCCATACGACCAAAACTAGATATTAATAAACATATTCAAAAATAAGGAAGGACAATCGTGGATATTTTAAATATTCTCAATGGTGTCGGGAAGATAATAGTGCCTATTGGTTCTTGGTACACTTTGTCAACAATCTTAAGGTTCAATAGCTCTTCAAGCCAAAATACGAGCCAACTATCGTTCTCACCTCTATTCTGCCGGCTAATTGCGCTACAATAAAGTAGTTACTCATATGGATAGATTTTGGAGAACGGTGAGTTGAGTGTGTTGGGAGAATGAGTTATGAGGAAGATATCTCAGAGTGATTGAGAATGTTAACACGGATGGAAAGCGTCGTGGTTCATTCTTCTTTGTAAAAAGAGACAGAATTTTAGTATATTTTCCGAAGCGTAAGTTACCTATTGTGGTTTGTTTGGAAGATGAGAATGTGAAGTAGAAAAGAAGCTAGCATTCACGCTCTGGAAGATTTGCAGAAGACGGCCGAGGTGGGAAGGGGGGGGGGTCTAGTTGATTTTAATGTGCTTAACAAATAATTACGCGGGGCTTCGAGAAAACGGTGAGTCACGTCGGTAGAGGAAGGGATGCGAATTTATTATATTTTAGTTTGGGGTAAAACTTAAAAAGGATATGTCGAGTTTTGTGGATTCCGGGGAAAATAGGTGGTTATTAGATTGAGACCGTCATGGCGGCGTGTCCAATTCCGACAAATGTATTTGGGAATCTAATGGATGGAATTTGGATGACAAATAATGTTTCGTAGTACCCACGCTTGAAAACGTCGAGGGTGATGGTTATCTCTATATTGCTTCAGGGAGATAACGTTGTTACGACTGCAGCAGCCATGAAAGAAGAAGGAAAAAATACGGAGAGGTTCGTGTAGCAGGGTGGCAACTACGGAAATGGTGTTTGCTAATGTTTAGTTGATTTTTTTGCATGGATATAGGAAATGTATTATTCTGAAGGTGGATGTCCATATTTAAAAATTATACGTTCTAGATGCAATATGTGGAAGGTTAATATTAATGGTGAGGTGCTAATATTAAAAACATTGAATTGACAAGTCGGAACAAAATTAAACACATACGAGTGCGAAAATATCAGGTATATTTATAGGTGCATGTGTATGTTAGTTGATAGTGTGAGCGTCTGCATGAGTGTGGGGTTAAAGTCTTCTTGCATGATTGTATGCCATGTTTTGTTCGTGAATAGTATAAATTTTTGGCTTTTGCGTGGGATTTTTTATTAATTTTTTCATCACGGGTGGTGTCCCCCATCCCCCGCCACACGCCCTTGCGGCGGCTTGCAGGGTATTGAGTAGATGTCGATGAAGCTATCGAAAAAGAAGAATTCGGAATTACCATTTAAAGAGTAGATTGAATAGTCCATGCTAAACCCGGGTGCATCTAAGTACTTAGGAAAGAAAGGATTAAGAGAGAGATTCATGGAGAATACTTAGCATGAAGAATAGGAAAACTAATCGGATATCCTGCCTAAGGTACTATAGCTTAGTGAATATTATAGTTGAAGGAAATATTGAGGGGAAAAATTAGGGAGGAAGGCTAAGGATAACATTTGAATAGGAAGTAATGACATTTTCAATGCAAGGGCCATTGAGTGAATGGACAGATTGGCTGGGAACAGATGAGTTTTTATAACGATGACGAACCAATCCTCGATTCTTAAAAATGTAGCGATGATGAAGGTATTATTGCTAAGTAGAGAAAATGTTACATTACATTGTATTGGAGTTACATGTGTTTAAGGACAAAATATGTTTTTTACGTTTTTTATCAAAACAAAATAAATTGAGGTCATATAAGAGACATCGATTTACTGACAACTTAAAATTAAGGCTGCTTCGTAGCCTGAGAAAGTGTTTCCCAATATTTGAACTTACCTGAGCATAATAAATTCCCTCGATATCTATAGATTCAAATTTACTCCAAAAATGGCGATTACATAAAATAAATACCGCGAAGAACAAATCTACAGCACCAGTACTCCCCAAACACTCAATTCAGCCTTCGTGTCACACCGACGCCAAATCACATCTGAACATGACACTTGGTAATGAGTCATTGTAAAACTTCCTTCCACTTTAGCAAAAATAAAAGTCGCCAGCGTGAAATTTCGAGTTCATTCGGGGCCCAATTTATCAGCAGGCAGGAGAAAAATGAAATCTTTTTCTCTCGTTTTTACGCAATTCGTAATTATTGCGTCCCAAATGCAGTTGGAAAAGTCATGTTGGTCGAAATATACAATGCTCATAGACAGGTAAAGACAACAGAAACTTTTATGAAACTCATATCGTGCGAGGGTAGTGTATGCACTATCATTTGGCAAATTTAACGAATAATGGGTTTTCGCAATTTTTTTCGAGACATGAGGACACAATTTGAATCGATCTTCTGTTTCCTATTAAATAATTGGTTTTCAGGTAGCTATGGAAATCAAAATGAAATCAAGTCGCCAAATGGATTATTAATATATTCCCGTGTGTAATAAAATGTAAATAAAATAATCTGATTAAAAATAGGAGAAAAATCAAGGACAAAAAATAAGGACACATTTTAAACGATAACACTTGGCAATTCTCCCCATCATTTTTATAGTGAGGGTATTTGACATAAAGCTTAATCTTTGGATTGTATACAAACACGAATTAGATTTCGAAAAAATGCACACTTGCTCAAGGTAGTGGAGGTGTTATTTCCTTTAAAGGGTTGGCGGGACCTAAGAGCTGTGAGAAAGTGAAGAAACAGACGAAGATGGCATTTAAGGTGGAATTACTCTAAGTAAACAAGGGTAATACCAAGTTCTAGCAAAGCATTGCCTTCGCAACCGATTTCAAAAAGTAGAGCCTTAGAACAATAATAAAAAGCCTTATTTTGGGAGAATTTACTTGTTGAAATTTTATCCATAAGTATGATTGTGGAGGCTAACAATGTTCTTTTAACGAAACCCAAGAAGCCATCAAATTAAACTTTGAAATATCTGCTGCAAATTACTTCAAACTGTTATATTATATTGCAATGAAGGAAGAAACAATGGCATTCTTTCTTATTATCACTCGACACAAAGGTTAGCATCTACAGAAGAAATATAAATACCGATTGGCTAAATGGATTATGATTACAACGCAGAATACTTTGCACAATATTTACACGTTTTCAAAATTGATAATTCAAATTAAAAACTTATTCAACTTAAAAATAAACTCTTAAGAGTGCTAGAACGAGACATTCCTATCCTGGAAATACTTTAAATTCTAACACCGACCGAACAAACTCTTTAAATATTCTACCGTATGGAAGTCATAGCGCAGAATGTGAATTAATGTAATAACTAAACAAAGGAATCCGTTTGACGAATAAATCAAAGACAAATATTCATTTATCAGAGTATACGTGCAATGAAATCCATGAGGAAACAATAATTTCGAATTGATTTCACTTCCTACAAATTCCTCCATTCTCTGCCTAATTCATAACCAATGAAAAGACTCGGAAGTTTGTTTTCCGAGATAAAAACCGAAGTTATTTCCCCATTCACTCTGGAGATTATCATTTCTCACACTCCCGGGAGCGTCGCTTTTGTTAAATCACAATATTGAGTCGTGGGCAGAAATAACAGTTAGTTAGCCGCCGACGCCATATTTGGAGAAAAAACGAAAATGCACATCCATTTATGCGGTACATTTATTTTGTTCCCTGCGAAAAAAAAATTAACAATTACCAAGTGGGAAGCAAGACTGATGGAACCTTTGAAATGGCGATAAACGCCAAAGGACTAAAAGAGTGCTCAATCATTTTGACATTGACGAAAAAAAAATACATATCTAAAATAAAGAAATTTTTAAAAGAAGAGAGAGGGAGAGAAAGAAAAATTACGAATGGAGCAAAAATCTGGAATAACTGCCGAAAATCAATGCGGCGGATTAGCGAACGAATGCATCCTAATGAATTAAAAGTGGAGCGACGAAGGGGGGACGAGAGAAAAAATAACAATTCCGAAATTTCAAACTTGCGAACTCACTTTAAAATATCCAGAGGAAAAAATAAAACGCGAATAAAATCAACGTTCAGGCACCCAGCGTATTCAAAAGTATGTAAGGGAGTAAGGAAAAAGAAAGAGGACGACAAAAAATTAAGCCTCCGGATCGATAGAGCAATAGACCAAACGTTACGTTGCACGAGTGTATCGAAGTGAGTTGGAGTGGTAGGGGGGAATGGTGGAAAATGGAGGATGGGGTGGTGGGAGTAACGGGAGGAAATAAATGGGAGGGGAAGTGGAATGAGGGAGGAGAAAAAGTTCGGAATTTTATAATAAAATGAGAGGGTCCCAGAATGGATACGTGCGGGACTCTATCAAACGGAGCAGCTGCGCCCCTTGGAATGGAACGGGAGAGAGCGTCCCTAACCGTGGAGATGGAACGGAGTTCTTATTCATTTTTCAGTGGACGATCCACCAAGTATCGAATTTATTTATTTCATCTCCACCCCCACCCTCCCGCACGACAACCTTTTTTCTACTCCTCCCCTACCTCTCTCTCTCTCTCTCTAAATATATGTCTCCCAAACCTCCCCCTTCCCCGTACTGCACACTCTATACTCACCCTTCCAGCCCCCAAAAAGCGGTGACTTCACGCCCCAACATTCCACGGTAGTGGCACCTGCGCCAGTGCTCGAAAACCGTTTTGCCACATTCAAGGAGAGGAGAGTAATATTTGAACGCCCAGTTGAACCAATGATGTCGGATACGTAAGAGAAGAAATTGAAATCTTTCATTTTTATTGCGTGCTTTGAGTTATTCTATTCGATACTATATCCCGAGGAGAATAGTCTCCATCAAATTTGGGGTTACCTTGAAGAAGAAATGAGAGCCCCCGAGCGTCATTGCATTTCCAAAGGGTTCCACGATTCGCGAATATTTTACGCTCTCTTCACATTCATGCATATTGTAATTAATCGGAGGATCACGCAATTCCACATTCAGATGCTAAGTTTACATGACCAAAGAGCATCACAGTTTTTAACTCATCACCTCATCAACATCTTCCGCATTAAATGGCAATAAACTATATTTGGAAATGGAAAAAATCTTGGACATCAATTTTAAGAAAATAATGACATAACATTTTACAGCGTTTCTCTTAAAAACCAATTAAAATATTTAACAACTTTGTGAAAAAGTATATTAAAATATTTTCTATAAATGGCTTGGTTAATCAAATAATAGAAATTTCCTATGATTGCACGTATCGCATTAATTAAGTAAAGTTTTTTTTCTGAACGCTCTTATTAGCAAGAGAATAATTGGATTTCCTTGTACGCGCTCTGAATCCATTTTGTATGTTAATGCAAAATCAATGATCTAAATTGGTGGTAAGCAGGGTAACTCTTACAGATTTCAGCAGCAATGGAGTCAAAGGGGAATGATATTCGAGAGGAGATACAAAAATATGGCATATAACCCGCTCCAAGCAAAGTGAATAATTTTTAGTGTATGCAAAACAACATAATATTTTTTGACTAAATTATTCCTAATTCTTCTCCGTGTAAAAGATAAATAATTCATAAAAGAAACCTAAGGAGGGTAGCTAATAATGTGAGAACTTTTAGGGATGAATAATGGCATACATAGTCACGATCATAGGCAAAGTAAATAAATACAAAGAAACTACATTAAATCCCAAACAGCTCTCGACGGTCATTCACGAATGCATTAAAATTTCTACATCGAAGAATTTATCATGATTAATAATGAATTTATATAAACAGCTTATGCACAGCGGAAGTAGTAAGAGATAAAAGAGTATGCGAAACGTTAAAAAAATTAATAACTCTGGAAGACATGTTGCCACTCATTATTATAGTAATCAGGAACAATTATGAAATACTTACAATTTTCTCTTACTGGTTATCACTTCAAAGGAAACAAAATAGCGTCCAAACTAAACAGTCTTCAGAATATGCCTCGGCGCACAGGCTGAAACGGCCGTTTGTATGGGGCCTCCGTGAGACTGATAACCTTAAACCATTCCATCATCAACGTTCTTTTAAATATGAAAAAATGCCATATGCAAAATAAGTAACTGCAACAACGTGGAACTTAAATATCTTCATCATCTGAGGTAGATAAAGTGACTTCTCTGTAAGCGTGAAACTGAGTTCAAAGCCTAAGTGGCTAAGAGACATTTTTCAATCAAGCGCACCTAGATACATCTCATTCCTTGAAAATCTGCCGGACAGTAACGCTTTATTAACAATTATTCTGCAAAATGTGAAACTGTGTTTCTATGTACTGTTTTGATACCGAAAAAAAAACACGTTCACTTGTTTTAATAATTTTATTTTTAAATGAGTCTATAATCTTATCAACTTTTCAATATAATTACAGCAGGCATAAGGGGCTCATCGTATCGTAAAACCAGCTGAATACTGTCTTCCCGTTGCCATTTTTTAAAAAAACTCGGTAATTTTCCTTGAACTGAATATCTTATTTAACGCTCATCTCCCATTGATTCCAAATATTCGTCGCTTATTATAAACGCCGTCTAACTAAAGCGAAGTACTACTTTTATCTTACTTTTGTAATATTTTACTGCAACCCAGCTTATTAAATCTAACTACTTTCAAGCTCATATTCTTCTCATGTGTGTGAAGATGAATCCAAGTATATGACCTGTTCTGAGTTTCAAATTCGGTCCAATATATTTTATAACTTACGTCGTACTCATTTCTTCTTTTTTATGACATGCCTTTAAGAAAATGCACATTAAATGCAACAATAATACAATTCCCAACGTATTTATCTTCTTAGGGATCACCAGGTCGTCCGACCGCATTTTCGAATGTATCATTTCTAGTATTAACGTAACAATTCATGACAAAAAATAACTACCTTCTTTCGCCGAAATCAACCATTACAGGAAAAATCTAAATTTTCTCTTTGATTCATCCTTTACGCTTTCAGTCTCATCTTTTAGTTGCATATAACTAGCTTCAATAAAGAACTTCTAATGCCAAATTACATTCGACCTCAAATCATCGGGCAAACATTGGTATCTCATTACGGACGCCGTAGCCATCTTTCTCAAAATCAACATTTGATCCTGAGTACTGTACATACTACCTTTAACTCATGACCATTATGCTAAACTATTCCTATTAATTAAACCCCATGTTCATCATTTCAAGTGCAAAAATAAAATCCAAAATCTTTGCACTTGCATTAAACTCTTGAACTTTTCCATGAAGCTATTGCGCATTCCTTTTATAAATGATCCAGAATTTGCCATCTTCATATTTTAATGGGCATTTTTAGAATGATCTACGCCTCCCATCATGGTTTTGATTGTCAGAGACCTTTTGCTGATATTTAAAAAATTTAGACGGTCAGGGTATCGCTCATGAAAAACTTGGAAATTTATTTTGCATATCGATTATTCCGGTTCGATTTACACAATCCTGGTAATGAATCTCATATCTACCACTGCACAAAACACCGAATACAGTCAAATGGCATATGACGAGAGGTGCTGGAGCACCATGTATACGTGTAGAAATAAAAATTCATGCATGTATTTGAGCATATCTTAGTTAATGTAGGATTCCTTATCACATTTTCCCACATACATCATGCAGCAATTAACATGCTGTAAAAATTATTTTATTTTGGCTAACGGTGAATACATACATTCGGGCAACTTGACACTACTTGATCATCATTGCCTAGATTGTTAGGTAACAATGAATTCTTAAATCTGTCGACGACAGTGAATAATCTCTCATATTTTATACCGTTGGTGTTCCGGTGGTATATTCCAGTTAACGATGAATTTTCGAAAATACCATTAGTAAATTTATTAAAAAATTGTGTTTTAATTGATGAATATTTGAAATTTTTGAGAAATTTCTCCCTGCAGATAAAAAAATGAAAATTATATGCCCACAGATTTTTGATTAAACTATTTAAGGCCTCAAAAATAAATACAGCCTAAATCTCAAAGCTTTAGTTTTAGAAAAGTATGTAATTTTTTATTAATCAATTCCTGGTATTGGGAAAACGTTATAGCACCTTAGTTCCTGATATTTTGGTGACAATAAATTCGGTTACACCGATCTTTAATAACGAGAGGAAGTTCTAGGGTAAGGTATATACAATAGGTGCAAATATAGTTCAATCCTTACAACACCTCCGATACGAGTGAATTTATTTGAAGAGCCCCAGGTGTTGATTTCCGAAATAAATCTATGAATTAAGTTGTAGTTTTTTCTTTTTTTAACTGAAAAAATACCCATTTTACCTTCCCCAGATCCTTAAATCAATACTTACAGCGACGAATCGTAAAAAATGGATTACCTGCGACTTCGTACTAACCTTAAGCAAGCCGTGCTAAACTAATATCAAACATGTTACCATAAATTTTTGCAGGGAAATAAATTATATTCTATTAATACTCCTGGTTTGCTTATGATTGCTATATCCCAACAACATTTCCGTCCATCGCTAATCAGAAAGTTAATAAAAATTTGTACTATGCTTATCATTTCTCTGAGTTCAATAACAGTATTCTAATCTGGGATCATTTGTCTCCTTCGTATTATTTACGCTACTTATAAAGTATTGTTTGTTTAAATTTAAATATGTATAAGGTTAAGGCAGAGGAAAATAATGATCACTGAAGAATGATAACCATTATTTTTTTTAGTCTACCTTAAAAATGCAGGTTTTTGAATAGACATGAACTGTGCACTCCTACACAAATTGGACTCGCTTAAAAATACAAATTATCACACCAAAAACTACAATAAACTGTTCTTCAATGCCTTATGAATTCCATTCCCCTTAATTACGTTAAATGTCCTAATTATTTTCCTCCCTTACCTACCCTACTTCCCCAACCTCCACATCCTTCCATCCCAGCTTCCAACATTTCATCGCCGATCAAGATACTCTGCATCCATTATTTCTGCCTTCTTTGGATTTCTCCCAGCAATCTTTCTCTGCCCCACCATGACAAACACTTCCTCGTCTGCTTTCCTTTCCATCCATTCCAAATTTTTCATCTTTCTCCACAAATTAACAACTCAATAGCCTTCAATTTTCGCCAATCAGTGAGCGATTTGGAACAACAGAAAGTGTTTCCGCTGCATTTTCTCGACTGTTGATTACGAGTTCGCATTAAGAGTGCTGCACTCTGGTGAAAATGTCTTCCTGTTAACTTTAGCAAGACAAATAATTTTAATTAATGCCATCTAGAAGAGCGCTATGACTGACGAATGCTCTTGGTCTTTTGAAAGATTGACCGAGAGTTCCACTGCACCCGACAAGGAGATCAAAGTTGTAAAATCTTGTTCGGGTAATTTCTTCTAAATTTATTGAAGAATATATTTTGCGGTTATTCTGCAGATCTTGCTTTACCATTACTTTGTTTATACTACAAACAAGAGAGAAAAATGACGTATGCGATCGTTTAGAAGATTGAGACATAATTAATAGGTAGAGTAAAGCCAACACTGTCATTCAGAGACTCATATTCTGGTGACATTGCCAAAATATCGGAAACAGTACCTGTAGTTTTATCTCATCTGCTATCGCTATCTTATGGGAGAGAGAGAGAAAGGGAGACCAAGGACTTGAGGGATGGAGCCCATGCGATGGATAGTGCCAATCATTCCCCCAGAAAAACGAAGGGAATGGAAGATGTGAGACGAAGGGAGGTCTAAGGGTTAAGACGATGGTTCTCACAGTAAGGAGGCGGAGCAGAGACTCGGAATGGGTTGAGAAAAAGGGAATGTATATCCACCAGGGTGGACTCCGCGCTTCTAAAATGGCCTGCGTTGTAGGGGGTTGTTTTGGTCTTCCTGGTGGACGTGGTTGTGACGGGGAGACCGATCAGGAAGGAAAGGGTGGGTTAGGATTAAAAGGGGGAGGGATTGCCCAATGATTCGGAGCCCTGCCAGGCTCTTTCCAGTCACCCCGCCTCCCGTCGGCGGCGGCGCCATCCAACTCCAACTATTCACTGACGTCACCAGCCACTTGCACTCAGGGCCTCCCCTAACTCATTCACCACTTCCCCCGATTTTTCCAACCCCTCACAGACACACCCTCATTACGTCACTCCCCGCTGAGACTGTCTCCATCCGTTTCTTCTTCCGCCCCTCTCTCTATCAAGTCCCCTGTTCCCTTAAACCATCATGTCCATTCCAGTAGAATTCCATATTATACTCCGTTGTCTCACCCTGAATGTAGTTTCCCTGTAAGACTTCTCTCTGGCAGCTACGGGTGAAAAAATATTTGACTCTCCATTAGTTTGTGCGAGGTTTACTTACAAATGAGGCTGAATTTAAGCAACAAAGACACCAGGCTGAATATTTTTTAAAACAATGGGTTTGGGGTGACAACTTTCTGAAATCCGCATTTGATTCAGATGAAAATCATGTAAACGTATCCAAAAGTAACTACAGAAAGAAAATTTCCCGAATTATTGTTCTAAACAGAACGCTCTTCGGCGAAGAAACAAGTGTATAAAAACTTCTATTTAGACATTTAAACACACTGATATACATATATATATATATATGTATATCAGTGAATGAATATATATGTATATCAGTATGTATATGAAACACACTATATATATATATATATATATATATATATATATTTATTTATTCATCATCAGTGTGTTTAAATGTCTAAATAGAAGTTTATATATATATATATATATATATATATATATATATATATATATATATATATATATATATAATGTATAACACTTAGCACTAGTGGACACAGACAAAAACACAGAAACACACAAAAAAAGAGACTCACTATTTTTCGAATTTTCGGTGGTCGTTACCACCTTTATCAAGGAGGAGAGGGACAGGTTCTGTCCCTCTCCTCCTTGATAAAGGTGGCAACGACCACCGAAAATTCGAAAAATAGTGAGTCTCTTTTTTTGTGTGTTTCTGTGTTTTTGTCTGTGTCCACTAGTGCTAAGTGTTATACATTATTATTCACGTCCGTGAGTCTTTCAAAAAGTGTTATATATATATATATATATATATATATATATATATATATATATATATATATATATATATATATATATATATATGCACATACTATAGGAACTTTCATGAACAAGCTTAAAACTAACGAAACTAAAACAAAGTCGGTTAAATAATAATAATTCACGTCACATAGATAATTTTACTATATAGGTAAGAGAAAAACCATTTTTCCCTTACATGAGAAAGCCGTCATAATTTTTCAAATTATTTTTCACTGAAGAAAAATAAAATGAAGGCAATATATTTGGACGATAATTCTCAAATATGGTCATATAAAACACAGCCCATTGCTTAATAAAGATACAATTTATTTTCATTAAAATTCATCGAGCAATGAAGAGATTTGTGACGTTATCAGCGCACCATTGCTTCGATTTGCATTCCACGCGAGTAGAGAATTATCCTTCCGAGGGACAAAATAAAAAAAAGTATGAGACTCGGCGTTTTATTTAGCCTCTATTATAATAAACCGTGACACATAGTTCGCATACCGTGAATGTCACGTGACAGTAAATAAATTAGAGAAGACTAAATTTTCCAATATTTCTGAGTTCAGAATGACTAAAAACTGTAGAACACTGGAGAGTATGAATTATTTATGCGTTTCACGGAACCATCGGATTATGTATATTATTTACGTTGGGTCATTTTGCCCATTCTTCTTTGAATAAGATCGTTAAACGTAATTAGCTTGTATACAACAAAAAAATTAACCATTAGCCACACACACACACAATTCACGAAATCTCGAAGTTAATGGCCATTAAAAATTACTGGAGTTTTTCTTTCCCATCGTAGACAACACCAAAATATGACAGTAAAAGCAAGAGGAGTAATGAATAAGTAATTTGCATGATGTAATTGCATATGCCTAACTACGTGTAACTAGCTACATTGCCCAATAATAACGCTTTTGATATATATAATCAATTAAATTTTCCCCGTTTCTCCCCGCAATAAAGATTTTTCTTTAACAAGGGAAGAATGGAGAGCTATAAGCAATTAATGCCAAAATGCGATACGGTTTCAAAAGAATGCACCAGATATTATGGCAACCGCGAAATAGCAAAAAGGAATAGTGGAATTTCAAAATTACTGTGTACATTTGTGTATTTGTATACAATGAAATGTTTTTTCTGTACTCGGAGATTGAATATTAAACCTATTTATGAACTTATTTGTAGATAAGTAATTCGTTGAGCATCACGGGTATCTCAGGTCCCTTAGATAATGTATTCTCAATGTTACTTGCAGACAGCATCAATAAAAAATAAAATAATAAAAAAGAGAAAATATATTTCAGTTAATATTAATAGCAAAATAATAATTTCATCTTTAATGTTTTCACGATGAACGTTTTGATGAAAAATTAAAACTTAAGACTTAAATATGCATTGCATATCAAGAGAACGTTACTTCTTCGAAAATGAGAGCTTATACATATATAAGTATAAGCTCTCATTTTTGAAAATATTGAATGGAAACGTGACTTGCGCACATTTTTGACGGTTTAATTTCAATCGTTCTGTTTCCATAGCCATATTATGCCAATAAAATCAGCTTCTGGTAAAATTCTACACTTTCTTCTTATATGCCTATATTTTTAATTATGTCGAAGAATGAGTTCAAGAGGCAAATGGAATGAAGAAGTTATTGGCTGCCGATGTGCGTTGCTAGGCAATTTGATTGAGATGGTGGCTTACCGGCTATACAGTTTGACAGTCAGTCATGTCACATTGGCGTGTTCTACACTCCGAAATTGTCTCATTTATGATGGACATAGATCTCATTGTGCCATTATTTCCAACATACAGTCAGTTATCGCTTTTTTTGTACATGCTAATAAAATTCTCATATGCAGGAATCCATATCGGAAAAGTTTTGGCAGAACATTGTTTGACCTCGAATAGGACCAAATTTCATGGCTTTTGAATGTTAATGTTTATCTATTGCGAAATTTGAAAGATATAGAAATAAAATAGGCATTATATTTGAATGATACTACCCATCAACCGCCCGTCATAGGCGACGGCTGAAAGCAAAGAATCATTCGCGCTTACTTCTAGAATGTTTCCTTCCTTCACGAGTGAAATGACAAATCAACAGTACTGTCACTATATACCTCGTTAAGCATATAGAGGATCTTCAGAGGGAAAGAAACCGAATGTAATGGGCAGCAGAATGAGATTCCAAGGTCCACATAAATCTATGCCATTCCTTCTGCTTAAAAAATAGGTATTTGGGCCATATTTGAATAAAAAATCCCGCCGTTGAAAATATTGAGTTTTGGAAATCCTTGAGAGTAACCGTTTTCTTATTTTTCCGGACAAAAAGATAGAAATATTTTTCTAAGTTTCAATTTTTTTCCGTTCGTGAGCTTCACATAATAAATTGCTTGAGTAGAAGGATATTACACCTCATTCTTTGGCCGATGTCCGGCTTCCATGATGATCTCGTGCGGATTAATTAATAATGTATTTAACTGTCAAACGCACGGCAAAAAGATTTCCGGGTAATGATTCGAGCGATAGGTGTCCCTCACTGAAAACAAGAAAAAAAATATGATACAAACCTAGGAAGAGGCTAAAGACCTCACTTTTTGTTGGTAATTATGAATCTATTTATTATTATTAGACTAATTCAAGGTAAAGCGGTGTTCATGAAGAAGATGCAAATAATATCATCAAAAAAATCTAAGGTCAACTACATCGAAATAATATCCCGCAAGCCGCCGCCGTATGGGCGCGTGGCGGGAGGTGATGGTTCACCAGCCGTATTAAGAAACAAAAGCACATGCCAAGTCAACACATGAATGCGGAACTATGCCCACAACGGCATATTCATTCATTCAAAAATCCTTTCATTCAACACGCATGCAAATACATGTTCCTCCCATGAGCTACAACCTTGACGTGGTGGAAGGGTTTATACGTTCCGCTGCCCCCTAGAGTTGCGCTGGCGGGAGTAATAATAATTGCTCCTAGTAGGGTCACCAATGGCAGATAGGTCGAAGGCTAGGAGCCAGACGAAAGGTAGTCCACGCAGCGTCTGTTCCTCAGTGAGGCGGCTGCAATGGCGTCTGATCCAAGTGGGGAGGCCGGTAAGTGATGGTGTCACGTTAAAAACACTATTGAGGAAGGCGACGGGAAACCACCTCAATTATCATTCACAAGAAAAATATGATGGACAATAGAGAGATTTTGAGTCCTGGCAACTACGTGGCTCGGCCCAATCGGCCGTGTGTCGTGCCCGGCAGAGGGGTAGGCAAGGCCTCCGCGGTCGTCATCCACGAAACCCTTGCAAGGGAAAACCAGCAGCAGCAGGACAGAAGACGCAGGAGAAGAAGACCATATTAGTTAGAATAGGAACGTGGAATATCAGGACAATGAAGAGGACAAGGAAATTAAAGATTGTTAAGCGAGAGATGGAAAGGGGAAATATAGATATTTTAGGTCTATGCGAGGTGAGATGGAAGTATAGCGGGTTTACTGGAGTGATAAGTATAGAATAATATACAGCGGCGGGGACGAGAGCCAAAGAGGAGTTGCCATAATATTAAATGAAGAGATAGGAAGAAGCGTAGTCCACATAGAGAAGGTAACGGATAAATTATTACTAATAGAGAAAAAAGCAGAACCGACGAACTTGGTTATTATTCAGGTATACATGCCACCGAGCAGCCATAAGGAAGAAGACGTCGATCGGATATACGATCAGTTAGAGGACATAATCGCGTGTGTTCCTGCAGGGAAACATTTGATAGTGATGGGGGATTAGAATGCGACGGTAGGCGAAGGAAGAGATGGTGACGAGGTCGGGGACTACGGTTTAGGCACGAGGAATGACCGCGGGGAGAAAGCAGTTGAGTTCTGCAGGAGACAGGGGTTAGTCATCACCAACACTTGGTTTAGACACCACAAAAGACGTAGGTATACATGGAAAATGCCAGGTGACTCAGAAAGGTATCAGCTAGATTATATCCTGGTTAGACACCGGTTTAGGAACAGTGTGATAAACTCCCACAGCTTCCCGGGAGTGGATGCGGACTCTGACCACAATTTAGTTATTATGAAATGTAGTGTCCGTTTCAAAAAGATAAGGCAGGGGCGGTGAGTTAGAAAATGGAATGTAGAAGTATTACATGGTTTGAAAGGAAGGAATACAAACAAGCGGTAGAGGAAATCATGGAGGATGGTAAAGAGCTAAGTCCTATTGAAGAACAATGGGAAAGTATCGAGAAAGGGTTGTCTAAATCCGCAAAAGACACTATTGGAACCGTTAATGCTAAAAGGACTAGGAAACCATGGATCACGGATGAGATGATTACAAAGATGAATGGGCGGAGAAAATGGAAGAATGTAAACACAGAGTTAGGAAAAATTAAGTACCAAGAGATATATAATAAATTGAGGCGGGCAAGAAATAAAGCAAAGGAAGCATGGTGGAAGACGCAGTGTGAGGATATGGAAGGTTTTGCAGAGGAAGGGTGAAATTGGTGCGCTGTACAGCAAAGTTAAATCTTTATCGGGAAGTAATAAAGGAACATCTATTCCAACAGTTAAGGATAAGGCAGGTATGATAATAGTTGAAACTGGGAAGATCCAAGAGAGATGAAAGGAATTTATAGAAGAACTGTATAGTAAGGAATTTAGACCAATAAAGTTAGACATAGAAAAGGAACATGACGTAGAAAAAGATAGGAAGACAGCTAGGGAAGAGTAAGCAAACGAGTAAAGGGAAGGAAAAGGGTAGAGATGTTGGACAGGATGCATGGAGGAAGGAAGTGCTCAGAGATGAAGAGGGACCTGATTTAGAGTAGGTTGCTGGATTTTGTGTTTTATTAGGAGTCACAAATTATTTATTTGGCTGGCGTATCCATCCAAAAACCTACCTTAACCGGTAGAATACCTTATAGTTATAATAGCATAAATACATATACTATCATCTAACAAATAAAAGCACCTTAGGATGCTATATGAAACCAATCCAATCACGTACCAGCTAGAATTTGAAAAGCAAGAAGGTGCAATTCCACCACCACATGGACATGTAACATACAGCGGTCTACTCCCCAAGGACACAGGTTGGGATTGTGACCCTACCCTGCAGGTAGCGGGAGGGTCCCCCCACGGAGAAAGACAAAGGATGGATTAGGATTGTTAAACACAATCAAAGCAGAGCAAGCAATAATGTTACGCTCCAAATTAAAGTTTTTACGAGTCTTTTCTTAACATCCTTACTCAACGTCCCCGTCATCAACTCCCTCCTCCTTGTGAAAGCCTCTTTGCCTAGCGCAATTCCTCTCCTTACGTCCCTACTACTTTGACCGTGTTGATCCAAAACACTACCGAGATACGTAAACTGTTCTACTTGCTCTAGTTTTTGTCCTCCTATTTTAATGTTAAGCTTAGCCTTTTTCTTTCTAGAAAATCGCATAACCTTTGTTTTATTAATATTGATTTTCATTCTAGAGCTGTCGCACTGAATTTCCAATTCACTCAGCAATGCTTGCAGCCCCTTGGCTGACTGACAAACTAAAGTTTGATCATCAGCGAACCTAACTGATTATACGAATTCCCCGCCCACCTTCATTCCTACCTCCAGTTCTTCCCATGCCTCTTTAATCATTTCCTCTGCATACAGGTTGAACAGCAACGCTGACAATGGGCAACCTTGCCTTACACCTCTTCCTTACACTGCCCAACCGGACTCCCCGTTCTCCACTCGAACCTGAGCAGTCTGAGACATGTATAGGTTGCGGATTAGCCTCCTTTCCTTCCAATCTATTCCTATTCTCTGCAATATACTCATTATTTTTTTCCAATTTACGCTATCAAGCGCCTTTTCAAAACCTACGAAACAGGAAAAACGTCCTGATTGTGTTCTATTTTTATTTTGATTAATGATCTCATTACTACAATGACATCACCCGTGCCTCTCCCCGTCCTAAACCCAAACTGATCATCCCCTAGGTAGTCGTTTTTCCTGCACTCTTTTATTTTGTTGATGATACTGAGAAAAACCTTAGCTGCGTGGGAAATCAAACTTATATTTCTGTAGTCCTCACATGATAGCCTTTACTTTTTTCGGAATAGGAACTGACACCGATCTCACAAATCTTCCGGTAGAATCTATTCTCATAGATACTACGAATCAGTCCATATACGAGGTCTGCTCAAAAAGTATCGTAAATTTTGAATTTTCGCGGTTTATGTTTACTTGATTTTTGATTTTTTTGTGGCGTTATGTTGGTACTTATATCTCTCACTTATTCCCAAAATTTTGGCCATATCGAATATTCAGTTAATTGTTGACAAATGTTTTGCTTGGACGTGTTTCGGCTTGTCTTCGATTTTTTCCTGTTCCAAAAAATTGATCAAAGAATCTGTATCAAATTTTTGGGGAAAAACGAAATTAAGTGAGCGGACGCATTCCAAATATTGACTGCGGTATATGGAAAAGCTACCTTGGACCGAAGAAACTTTAAACGGTGGTACGAAATGTTCCTAGAGGGCCGAGAAGAAGTGAACGACGAAGAGCCTGCCGGACGCCCGAGCACATTAACAACGGACGAAAATATTGATGAAGTGAAGAAAATATAATAGGCCAATCGTCAACTCACTGTTACAGAAGTTGCTGAGGCCCTAAACGTATCGATTGGCCCGTGCCATTCGATTTTTACCAATGATTTGGGCATGACACGGGTCGCCGTGAAATTCGTACCAAAATTGCGCAATTTCGACCAAAAACAGCAACGCATTAACATGGCTAATGAGGAATTGGATTCTGTCTGCGGCGACCCAAATTTGTTCCAGAGGGTCTAACTGGTGGAAAATAATGAAATTATTTTTAGGACGTCGAAATGTTAGCTCCCAATGCATTTCAATGGAAGCTGCAGCACGAGCCAAGACCGAAAAAAGCGCGCCAAGTTCGGTCAAATGTGAAAGATTTGCTTACAGTTTTCTTCGATTGCTGGGACGTGGTGCTTCATGGTTTCTTGTTACAAGGTTGAACGGTGTATAAGGAATATTATCTGAAAGTTTTGCGGAATTGTGGAAGAACAAAAATTGGCTCCTGCACCATAAAGGCACCCCTGCTCACACATCGTTACTTGTACGTGAATTTTGGACCAAAAACAACACACTAATGACGCCGCAGCCACCGTGTTCCCCAGATCTGGCCCCTAGCGACTTTTTCTTGATCCCGAAAATGAAGAGGCCCATGAAAGGACGACGCTACTCTACGATTGACTCCATCGAAGGAGGAGCTGAATAAGATCACAAAAAATGATATTTTAAAGTACTTCGAGGTTTGGAAAAAACGTTGGCACAAGTAGATAATATCTACTGGGGATTACTTTGAAGGGGACAACATATAAATTCATGAATAAATAAATAATATTTGAAAAAACACAAAAGTCGCGATACTTTTTGAACAGACCTCGTATTTTTGCAGGTGTCTTAATTGATTACATTATCGCAGCTGCAGTGGATAAAATCTTGCATCTTCAAGTTCAAAATTCGCTCAGTCTTTTCCTCAAGGCTGGAATTTCATGGAAAGATGTGTTTCGGCTTATAAGTGGCAAGTATTATTTATAAATGCAAAACCTAGTTGCCTTTACCGTAAAATGTACATGGCTAGTAAAACTTCCCCTAGAGAAATGTTTCTTCGAATCGTTCGTTTCTTTGAAAATTGCTTCGTTTACAGTGCGAAGACGGCGTGTAACCATCCGTTATCCCCACTAAAGGCAAGATGAAAGCCATGACTACCTGCGTGAGATATATGGTAATGGCGTAATGGAGTTGAATTATCATTTGCATTTGTTGGTGCGGCAATGCAACGGTCGAATGGTGTGTGACAACGAGCCAGGGCCAAGTCTCGCCAATGACCATCGACCTTATCATAGTGGACCTCAACAGAAAGGCCTTGATGGAAATGCATTTACTTCCACCAAGAGATTAATCTGAAAAACAATGAAATTTTCAACTTGCCAATATTAGTTATTTTTCAGAAAAAATAAGATCTATTAATTATTTAATACCTTTCTAAACTATTTAGAAATATGAATTTTAATTTTTTAAATCCGCAATTTAAATACTGTGAATTGATGTCAAAATTCAGCCTGCTTCTATTCGTAGAGCGTACATTCATACTATAGACACTAAACTGGTAACTTGGAGAAAAAATGGTAAGATTAATCTTATTTCGATGTTCTTCATGTCAAGACTCACTGAAGTTACTGAATTTTCGGCGGTCCGCATACACGTGAAATTATATCGTCAGGGATATTAAAACATAGTTGTTCCATAAATTCAAATGGGGTATCCTCACAAAAAGGCAATTTATGGGGATGAAGATGGATCGATCGTCGTATCCAACCGCAACCCGTATGTTACCAACCCTTATCCCATGGAATTTCCTATGCATAACCATTTTCGAAAATCAAGCAAAGACGGAAACCCATCGATACTGTAGTCAATTGAGTGCTCGCACTATCTTTTAGATATCTGTGGGCAATGGAACTGTCGAAATATGATGCGTACGTATCGAATGCGAATTGTAATATGTAACTCTACGTATGTCTCGAGTGTACTAATAACTTTTTCAAGTGTCCATGCTGTGTGCTCATTAAAACATTATACTTTAAAAAAAATAAACTGATTCATTTGGGATTACTAAATAATAATATGGCGCAACTGCAAAGGAAACTTTCTTCGATTCCTTAGCTTTCTTGAATCTTGAAAGCTCGTCAAATAATTTACGTCAAATCCTAATTTCAAAACTTTGACTCCCCGTGAGTTTATACAATTTCGTACGGCAGTAATATCAATGGCCAATTTATAGATATCAATAAGTTAATTTGTTTGCACATTACAATGCGCCAATAGCCGACGGTTGGGGAAGTGAAATAAAGGTGAAAGGGCAAGTCTGGATAGCGTGGCACAGAGAGATGGAGGGAAGGGTCGCACGTCTCCACTCGTTGCGCGAAAAGGGATCTATCTAATCAGCCAAATCAAATGGGATATCCAGTTCCCTCACTCACTCACTCACTCAACCAATCCCTCCCCTTTTCCTCCTTCTCCCCCTCCCCCGCCCCCCACAACCCACCCGCGAATACGCCTTCCCCATTCCCAGTCCCTCCCCACCGCTTTTCCTCTGCACCCTTAACATATAAACTACGTCCTTCCTCGTTTGGACATACATAACCCACTCTAATCTGCCTCTTACTTAGGGCTATTTATCCTCCGCTTGCCCTCTTCCCCATTCCAAGAGAGAGCAAATTCGATAACGTATTCTCCCCGTCAGAACTCATAAGGTGGCTAATAAATATCATTTGAGGAGAGAGAGGTTAAGAATTTTAGTTTGCGCCCCACATACTATGCCCCCCCCCACTCTTCACACTTTACCTCTTCCCTCTCCTAGGACTCTCGTGAGATATTTACGGGGTGGAACAAAAGAGGGATTCTCTCTCGAAAGAACATTAATTTATACTTTCGGCCGGAGGAATGCGGACGGAAATTCGGTCAAAAGACGAATTGCTCCCGGATTTCCAAAGGATGAGAATTCAACGTGGAAAATATTTCGCTGAGTTAGCTGTAACTTTCACCAAGGATTCACTAATGTCATATGTTCGTGAGAGCAATAGAATACCTTTATTTATGTCTAGCAAATTATAGTTTATGCGATAATTCATCCATTGAAAAACTGTATCTCACTGAATGATCATTTAAAGTATTATTTTTTTTGAATGACAAGCCATGCGTAAACAATTACGCGTTAGCACATCATTAATCTAAAATTAGTTTTCACGACTTACGTACTTTAATCAAATCGAAGATTATAAATCCGGAAAATTTCGCCGCAGCAGGAAAAATGTTTACCGAGAATTTAACGAATTGAAGAAACTAAACGACTGGTGATTGATTGCAAGAGCAACCACACAAAATGAAAAAAATGGATTCGTTACATACTCCGCGTTCAACTTTATTCTCATCACAAATATGAACAAGCAATAAATAAAAAATATTTTTTTTACCAAACATTGATATGACAGTAAGTTCATGTCTTGTCCCGAGGGCTCATATTGATTACATGCTCGTCTACTTGGCTTATGGCCAGTGAACCAACAGTTCAAATGTATCACGAATGAATTAGGATGGGTATAAATCAGCTCTTAGATTAAACATGTATAAATATTAAAAATGAATCGTTCAAAATTTATCCGAAGTGAAAATTAAATTTAAAAATCAGGAACTGCCAAGGATTTGACAAATATTCAATATTTTGATTTTATAGGCAACAATATGGGGTTATTCAGCAACGGAAATTCTACCTATCGTAAGGATTAGATTCATGCACAAACGATTATGACAAACTCAAAGATTTTGTAACATGTAAGAAAGTATTAATATCAAGATCTTCACTAAGCTGGAGATGATCTACTTACTACTCAAAAGGCATTGGTAATTGGTATTGGGCTGGTAAAGGCATTGGTAATTGGGGAAATATTCACAAGGATTGGGCGTCAATTTTAGGCCGTACACGTCAAAAATACCCTTAATAACTTTACATATTTTATGACCGCCAAAGGATTAGCAAACTCGGATTTTCAGCATCTATTTTTATCAAGTCCAACATTTTGAATAGCTCAAATATAAATAAGCACTGTAAATTAAAAAAATAATTTCATAAAAAGGGTTTTTGAATAAGGTGTGAAGGATGTATTTTGAATGCATATTTTAAAATATTACTCACATGCCATGAACTGACATTATTCGTCGAATGGTAGAAATAACCAGCAAGGCCGCAAGCTGATTCCAACTATGGACATGCTTCTCATTAATGATTGGGACAAAATTTTGCTGTGTTCCAGATGTTCCACCAATGAGATATAATTGCATTAACAAAGTTTTAATAATAATAATCGTACATTAACAAAGTTTTAATTTTCACGAGTTTTCAAAGAATTTTAATGATTAAATTTCATTTCAATAAAATACAGTATTAAATAGACAAAGATATTCATTGATGAAAATGATGCCTTTAATTTCGCGAGACGCGGAGAGAATATTTTCTGAAATCATTAACATCTAACTCAAATAGCTACTAAGAGAAATAATTTTTGATAAATGCGCATTTAAAAAATAAATGTTTCCTATCTATTTCTGATAAATTGCCATCTTTCAAAGTCATCATTTGATAGCATACAAAAAAGTTGAAACTACACTATCGGCCACATTGATTTTTTATGCCGTGAGCATTAAATTATCAATTTTTTTAGGAAAATATAATTTTTGCTGTGTCTTTGGGAATCGATTTAAACTAAATATTCTTAGTTTCCTTCTATACGACTCATTCGGTCATAAGAAATTTACCTCGGACTAACGTTGAACAAAAAACGGAATTTGAGATGGATTCCATGGCATCCGAGAACGTGAGATGAAATTCATGGACTCTGAAGAGATGGTAGAACAATGTATCTGCAATGATTTTGGGGCTCACCAGACCGAGTTTTCGCAAAATCAAAGTGAACACCGCGCTTGAAGAAATGAAATGAATTTCGAATAAGACTACACCGCAAAAATAAAATAAAATCTTCGAAGAAAAATCCGAGCAAAAGATAGGAGTAAAAAAATGAAATTCATTGAGACAGAAACGCCCAAACGTATTAGCCAAAACTGTAAGAAAACACTGTGATGATTTTAGCAGGACGGTTTGTGTGTGAAGAGAGGAGGGGTGAGGGGTAATGAGAACGGCCGATGGAACGTAAAACTCCGTGTCGAGTGATTGATAGGGAGGAGGGGTGTTGGTGGAGAAGGGGGAAAAACATGGGAGTGAACGATTTCCCGAAGAATTGTGAGTCTTGGACGCATCCAATTTAAGAAAAAACAGGAGGCAGCCAGCAAGCCATCCCCTCCACCCTACCTCCTCCTGGCTTCACAACCAGTCGAGAGGAAACAAAAGATCCATCCACTGAGGCGCACCAATCTATCAATCTATCCATGCACCAAGCTGAGGCGGAGGGTGACCAGCCGGAAGAGCAGGAGGGGGGAAAGAACCCCGGAGGAGGATTTACCACGACTCACCAACACCGGTTCTCGAACCACCCACCCTCATTCCGCACTTATTCAAGGATGGAGCAGAGGTGACGCAAGGGCCCTCCCTCTCCCTCCCTATACATACTATATATTCATACATGCATATATGCAATATGTATATATATATACATACATATATATATATATATATATATATATATATATATATATATATATATATATATATATATATATATATATACATATATATATATACTAGCTGAATACCCGGCTTTGCACGGGTTAGGGAGAAACAATAATATAAATATACGACATAAATAAAAACAACAAATTATGAAGTACAATAATACACTACTTCATACAAATTTACGAATCTTTTTTATTTAACACCTGTTTATAAACTACATTTTTTGTTTCATATCCAGGAGAAAGAATATATAAATTTTTAGGCGAACCTACTCTGGAGCAAGCAACATAAAGTTGCCCGTGGCTAAAACATGGCGATCTTAGATCAACACCACAAAACTTTAAAGACTGTCCCTGTGATTTATTAATGGTAATTGAAAAAGCTAGCCGGACTGGAAACTGTAATCTTTTAAAGTTGAAGGGAAGATCAGTTGGGATTAGAGGTATCCGTGGAATAAAAATTATTTCACCTTTTCCTTTTCCAGTTAAAATGACTGCATGGATTATATTTTTCATTAATTTTGTCACACACAATCGTGTCCCATTGCAGAGTTTTGGTGGATCTAAATTTCGCAATAAAATGATTGGAGATCCTACTTTAAGTATAAGGCGATGTTGTGGCAATTCAGCTGGATCAAGTGAATTTAGGAATTCCGTTGGATAATTGACGGCTTCGTCAGCATCCACTACGGTATCAACCGATTTATATTCAATCACGTCTCCTGGCAGCATGGCTAGTATCTCCTTGTTAATTTCATTAACATCATCGTTCTTAGGAGCAAGAATGGCTCTTTCTCGCAACCATTCTAAATTTTTATAATTTTGATTAACGTTAGGATAGACTGTTTGTATCATATCGCGGACAGTTTTCACCGATACACATAAATCTGATGACAATTTTATCATACCAGATGCTTCAATAACTAATCTATCTTCTCCAATCTCCAAAAGTTTATTTGCAAAATTTTGAGCATTCCCATCTCTTAAGAGGATTCGCATGTTTTGTTTAAGGCTAATTTCTTGGACATGATTCCATAGAACAGAATGTTTTAAACAGGCATAAATTTCATCGGCTGGAGTCGATTTTGGAATGACAGGCAGAGTTTGACGGAAGTCTCCACACAGGAGTACCAGAGCTCCTCCCATTCAACTGCAGTTTCCTCTAAGATCTTGAAGTGTTGCGTTGAGGGCCTCAAGAGATTTCTTATGAGCCATCGTACACTCATCCCATACTATCAATTTACATTCTATAAGGACTTGTGCCTGGCCGCTTGTTTTATTTATGTGACATGTGGGATTTTCTTGTCGGGAAATATTAAGGGGCAACTTAAGGGCAGAGTGGGCTGTTCTTCCTCCTTCCCATAATGTCGCTGCAATACCAGAAGATGCAACGGCTAGAGCAATTTCTCCATGAACCCTGATTTCAGCGAGAACTAAATTAATTAAAAATGTTTTTCCCGTGCCACCAGCAGCATCAAGAAAAATGATACCTCCTTCTTGTTTATCTACTTGATCCATTATTGTTTCGTACGCGAATTTCTGATCTTCATTAAGAAGTGGCTTTTTATCCGCGATGTATGCTTCTAAGTCTAAGACATTGTAGCTAGTTTCACGGATATAATCTGGATAAAATACACCCTGTTGATCTTGTACAGGTGCAAAAAGACCGAGCTCCACTAAAGTCTTGTTAACCATGGTGATACACTTTTCCTCCAAAATAATCAAAGTTTTATTAAAAATGTCGGAGTTAAACGTAATATCCAATGTAGGATTTTCACTTCGAACTTTAGCCAGTATATCCTCACTCATTGATTCTTTATATTTTTCCCATATTCTTGTTGGGTTATATGGATTACAGGAGGTTATTATGATGGCAAACAAAATTCGGATTTGTCCTGGAAGAGAAATCAAACTGGCCTCCTGCAATGAGTCATCCCAGTGTTGATCTCCTTCTAGCAACCCTAAATTCTGGCAAGCTTCTCTGAATGTCTCACATATTTCTCCGTTTACCGTTCTTAATTCTGCAAATGAGCGAGGTCCTCTAATGGTATGTAGAAGCATTCTTAAAAAATAACATTCGGCGTTGTTAGGATGGACTGTGTAGACTCGGCCCAATGCGTCACATGAATAAATATTATTCTCAGGATCAAAGTTGCCCATTTTTCTTCTACAAAAGACTTTCCTTGATATATTCCACGTATAATATCTCGGCAATTCTGAATACAATAGTGTTCTTGCAAAAGTATCCTCCTGGCATAGTTGGAAAAATGCTGTTTCTATGACAGCAAAAAAGTAAACAAATTACATACATACAAACAAACACTCTCCTTTATATATATAGATATATATACATATATATATATATATATATAGAAAACTTGGACAGCAACAACCAATATAAGATCACATAAAAAGAACACTCACACGTTATTTCTTAATAATTTCGACGGAACTAGATTCCGTCAGGAAATAACCTATGAGTGTTCTTTTTATGTGTTCTTATATTGTTTGTTACTGTCCAAGTTTTTATTCAACACTTCCGTGTCACTTCGACGAAATCATCTATAGATACACACATACACACACACACACACACACACACACATATATATATATATATATATATATATATATATATATATATATATATATATAATCGTCCAAAGACCTCGGACTGCGACGAAACCTTTTGAGTCTCGTGATCTCTGCATTTTTGTGACCCAACCACCCCTTCCCCCGCCTCTCCTCCTTGATTCCCCTGACTCGTGGGCTTGAACCGTGCACGACCGTGAACGGGTTGGTAATGGGACGGGAACCGACCCTCCCCCCTCGACTGCCGTTTCATCCCCTTTCCCCTAAACAACCCCGGGGTTCAATCTCCCGACAACCCCTAAACCCAACTTCAACCCTTCAATTCGAATCCTTCCTCCATCCCCTATAGTACCGCCATCCCAGTCTCCTTTTCCTCCTCCCCATTGCGCCCCACTCTGTCATCCCCCTCCCACACCAGCAAGTCTCTCTCCGCTTCGTGATCCGTGGCCGTGCATGATTCACCCGACAGCTATTCGGCCGTGATGTCACGACGGCTCGCCATGAGGGAACTTGGCGGGGTGGAGAATGAGGGATTGTGGGGGTTTTTGGCGACAGAGGGTGGAGAGGACAGCAGCTCTGGTGGGGAGGTTGACGAGGGTAGTGTGTGTGTATTCGGAGGGTTGTTAGCGGAGGAAGGTGAATCTCGGAGTTGGGGGAGAAATGGAGGAGAGGAGAGGGATGTCTAGGATCGGGGGGGGTGGTGGCTTCGGCTCAATTCGGGAGGGTACGGGGATGCGCAGGGGAGGATCGTTTTTATTGCACTCTCCGCGGCGTTTTTATTTATTTCCGCGCGCACCATGGGGTGGACATGCGCCGTCGGGGTGGAAAATTTAACGGTTGAATTCGCGAAAGGGGATGACTTTCCGATGGTGAGTTACGGTTAGTCCGAAGTCGATGTGTCGAGCACTTTAATGCACGGGTGAATATTTTCGCCATCCTGTTTCGGCCAACCTGTATATTTCATCCGTTCTGCTTTGAGCTTAGAAACCAAATGGGATAATGTTTATAATTATATATGAAAGAAAAGACTACGTACGTAATGAATGTTAACAAATAATCATAGAAACCGAAATGATACTCCAAGGCAAAAAGTTGAAAATTATTCCAATTTAATCATACGTCCCATATTTATGACACTCAAAGATGGCCTGTGATTTCATCCTATGCCAAAAGTCATGAAACGCGGAATAGTGTTCACTTTCATTATCCGTTTTACTTATTCCGCAAACTATTGGTTGCTGGAAATTAAGCTCGAAATAGTCGCTCCTGCCTCAATTACGATGTGTTTTGGTGCATAAATCAATCTGTTCACATGGACCCTTGAGTCTTGGGAAATTTTAAAAAACTTTTAATGAATGGATTTCTAATTTTTGGTGGAAATGCCAAACGACACTTTCATCAAGAAAACAATAATTCTTTATATTTATTTTTTCCAGTATATATTTTAACAAAATTATTTAATTAATTAATGGATGAATAAAAATATTCCATATTTTCATTTTCCTGAATCAGCACAATTGAAAAACATACGAAAAAGTTTCGTAAAAGTCTATTGTGTGCAAACCCAGACGGTAATTCTAAAATTTCACAAGAGTAAACTTTAAAAATCCGCGGTAGCAAATTTTAGCTCAGTCGGCATCCCTTTCAGCGTATGAGTGAAGCCAACAAACAAATACTCGAGTTTATAAGTGTGAGGTTCAGGTGACATCCTGTATATCGGAAACACAACATTAAAATCGCGTGATTTTACAAATATATTACACTCAATTTTATATGGAAATGTTTCCAAAATTTTATGCATATTAATTTGGAGTTGGTTTGTTCTTATGTACGCAGAACATATTCAAAAATTAATTTTTTTGATTAAAAATATACAACAAATAAGTCGCCATAAAATAATGAAATGAATTACAATGGTAGACCATACATAGAGTTTATTCATGGCATAAATTTACCCATAGTTAATTTCGTAAGCAATTCAATCAATTTTCATCAACCGCCGGATTTACAGTAACTTGTGTTATCCTTTGGTGTAAACATCTCATGACTAAACTTGTACTAAAATTTCTATGAATAAAAGAGACACAATTTAAAACAATTTTTATATATTTATAATTAAATATACCTTACCTATTATGAAATTTAATGTAATGCTGGTACCGATGACATTTATTTTCATTTTAACAGACTTGCTTAATAAATGTTAACAATCTATCTCGCAGGCGCTGTAGAGTAATAATTTTTATGCGAGTATATAAATTATGAATATCAACTTCCAAATCCTCTTTTGCCGAAAGCTATTCAGTTATAATAAATGAGTTAAAAAGAAAAACTTATGATGCCATCCAAATGAGCGTATTGCAAATAGAAAGCAAGACCTTTCGAAGGTCAGCAATATTTGATTTAAATTCAAATAACGAACTCAAACAGGTGTTGTTACGACAAAAATTAAGATAGATTTCCATAAACCTTTATCAAAACCATAGGAGTATTCAAACTTTTCTCTTATTTGGAAAGCAAATAGGTATTGTAAAACTACGTTTAGCAAACGTAATAACGAAGACAAATACATCAAAGCCAAAGGGGTATTCAAGCCTGTCTCTTATTTCAAAGGGAATAGGTATTGTAAAACTACGTTTAATAAACGTAATAACGAAGACCAAATATTTCATGCGGCAAACATTTAATGGAAAAAACCATATAATCAGAATTAAATTATAAAGTATATAATTATGAAGTATTTCTTCTAACAAAACAATAATTAAGGCGCCATGTGCTTTAATTTCATCGTAAAGTAAGGTTGAATTGAAATTGGGAAGTAGAAGTCGCTTATGTTAAGTTAAATGAAGATTTGTAGCAGTAATAGGTAGATACTCATTCCACTAAAATCTCTGATGCGGCTTAAATAAAGCGGAGGGGAGAAAGGGATGAGGGAAGTTTCCAATCCACAAGAGTGCAGTTTCCAACACGGAGCGGCGAGTCGCCTTGTTATATCATCTACATCTACATCTACATAATACCCCGCAAGCCGCCGCAAGGGCGTGTGGCGGGGGGTGTTAGGTCACCAACCGTAAAAAAGAAAAATACCACATGCAAAAAAAAAACACGGAAAATTACACCCACAGCAGCGCACACACTCATGCAAAAATCCCTTCATCCAATACTCATGCAAACACATATACCGCAAAACCACTAAAAAACTGCACCCCATGATGCAGCACGAAAGCCATCCTACAACACGCAAGCCAGGACACAACAAGCAAGAAATTGAAACACCACATGAAAATGCACCACGAAACACTCTACCCCCCGAGGAGATTCTAAAAGGCAGGGAATGCGACCCAACGTTGCAGGTAGCAGGAATTTCCCCCCGCGGAGAGGGACAAGGGATTAAAAGGGAAACTTAAAAACAGATGAACAGAACATGAATGAGGTCATTCGGAAAGAATGGGTTATTATAGCAAAACACATAAGGTTAGTGGAAGAGCATGCATTTAAATACAACTAATTAATTTTTAGACGCTGAGGGTGGCAAGTGGAATTTTTGCTATCTATAACCCTGCAGTTGCTATCCCGTATTGTCCGTGGGAAGAAGGAGTCCTTGAGTCGGCTAGTTCTGGCATCTATTTCCCGAATTTTATATGCATGATCCAAGCGACCAATGTATGTAGGAGTACGAATAATATGCGAGACCTCGGTGCTGAAACATGCGGATCTGAATTTATTTAATAATTTCAATCTTGCATTGAATCGTCTCTCAGCCAATGATTCCCACCCCAAATCCATGAGCATTTCGGTGACGCTTTGCGTTTTATCGTAGGAATTTTTTACAAAACGGGCTGCCCGGCGTTGAACCTTCTCAATTTCCCGAATGAGACCTTTTTCACTCGGATCCCACACGCTGCATGCATATTCTAAATGAGGCCTTACAAGAGCGTGGTAACAACGTTCCTTGACCTTCGAGTCACTTTTGCCGACAATGCGTCTAATGAATCCCAATTTTTTATATGCTTGACCGCAGACTTTACGTATGTGAGTCCCCCAAGTTAAGTCTTTTGTGAATGTGACACCTAGGTATTTTACCGTATCAACTACTGCCAGGTCACCTCCAGCTAATTTGTAAGCAAATCCCGTTGATCTTTTAAAGAAATTTACCACTGAACATTTATTATAATTTAGAGTCAATCCCCAGTTAGAACACCATTTAGTAATGCAATCTAAATCCTGCTCTAGAATAAAACGATCCTCATCCCCAGATATCTCCCGATAGATCACCGTGTCATCCGCGAACATCCTAATTTTACTTTTCACTTCGCGGTTCAAATCGTTAACAAAAATCAAGAAAAGCAACGGCCCGATCACACTTCCCTGAGGTACCCCCGACGTGACTCGAACGCTGTCGGAACTAGCGCCATCAAGGACTACCCTCTGTTCCCGCTCTGAAAGAAAATCTTTAACCCAACTTATGGCGCCCTTGTTTATACCCGCGACCTTTAATTTATGAATGAGTTTACCATGTGGGACCTTATCAAATGCCTTTTGAAAATCTAAGAAGATGGCATCCACTTGCCTACCTCTCTCACCCGATAAAAGTAAATCATGTGTAAATAATCCTAATTGGGTTTCGCAGGACCGGGTTTTCCTGAATCCGTGTTGATTGTCACTTAAAAAGTTAATATTGTCAAGGTGTCTCATTATTGAACTGACAATTATGTGCTCTAAGATTTTGCAACAGATAGAAGTGAGAGATATAGGTCTGTAATTACTGGGATCCACCCTGTCACCACCTTTTAAAATAGGCGTTATTTGCGCGGTTTTCCAAATCTTAGGTACTTTGCACTCCTTGAGGGATTTTTTAAATATAAACTCAAGGTACGGGGCAATGTTTGGAGCTAAATGTTTTATCACCCTAGCTGGTATATTTTCGGGACCCGGGGATTTGTTGGGTTTAATCTCGTTAAGCAATTTTAGAATTCCTTGTTGGTCCACTGTTATTTTTTCCATGGGTGGAGTATGTATTGTTTCTTGGAGATGTGCGGTGGCAACATCATTCGAGAAAACGCTTTGGAAGAATGAATTTAAGATGTTAGCTTTACCCTCACTGTCTGTATGAATTATATTGCTACAATCCCTTAAGCAAGCCACGGTTTGTTTACTCCCATTTACTTCCCTAACATATGACCAGAAAGCTTTGGGGTCAGTGTCCAAGTGCTCGCAAAGTACTTTGCGTTTAAAGTCCAGTAAGGCGCTACGTAATTGTGTTTTGGTTTCAATTTTAGAGGATCTATATGTGTCCCATAATTGTTTATTCTCAGGGGATGATGTGTTCACGCCTGCCCTCTTTACCCTAGAGTGTAGCATTCTCTGCTTTCGAAGGGCTTTTCTAACGTCTTTATTGTACCACCTGGGGTCGCGATTTGCTTTAACGTATTTTATAGGTATGAAATCTACGATTCCTTATTGCATGATATTGACAAATTCTGTCCAAGTTTCTTCCACGTTGACATGACTTAAGCGGGTTTTGAACTCGGGTAGTGAAGAGTTTAATTGATTGGCAAAAGATTCAAATTCTGCTTTATGGTAATTATAAATTTTTCTTTTTGGTTTAACAATCATTTTTATTTCTATGTCCAAGTGGACATTAATTGCTTTATGGTCACTCAAGCCCTCATCAGTTGATACACTGATAATCCGTTCAGGCGTGTTTGTGAGAAATAGATCCAATATGTTCTTTCCACGGGTGGGCATGCGTACTGCTTGATGGAGGGAGTTTCTTTGAACCAATTTTATCATGGAATTGCAAGATTCGCGATCGCGGGTCCCAGATTTAACGATATTGTTGTCCCAATCTATACCAGGGAGATTAAAGTCGCCACCAATTATGTTTATGCTGTTATTATATTTACGTGTAAAATTGTAAATTTGATCGTTGAGGGTGTGAAGTGTTTTCAAATCTGAGTCTGGAGGTCTGTAGAAAGAGCATAAATTTATGTTGGGTTGATTGGTCCGTATTAAGGTGCACCAAACACTTTCTATGTTATTATTTTCAAATGAAACTTGCCTGCTTTCAAAATGACTTTTAACTGCCACGAAAACCCCTCCTCCGGGTCTTGTATCTCTATCGTGTCGGTAAACTTTGAAATCTATTGGGAAAATTTCTTGGTTGTTTATGTCATTGCACAGCCAACTCTCTGTGCCTAATACTATATCAGCGGAATGAGTTTGGATTATGTGTTCTAGATCCGCTGATTTGTTCTTGAGGCTTCTGCAATTTATAACAAGTATAGTTAAATTATTTTGATGTTGAATAACGTCCTTATGTGTGCCTGACTGTAGTTTAGGACGCCTTTGTGGGGAAGTGCGTGTCACATGTCTTTCTAAATCAATGCCAGTATATCGCGCATTGAAGGCTCGCAATCCGCCTGGCGGTCCTTTTATGCACGTACCCGCGGCCTTTACGACTGAGACGAACGACCTGTATCGTGAGTTCGACTCAATGAAGGCGACGAAGAAAGGGTGAGACTCGGGACGTGCGTTCAGTTGGATTAGCGTCCTTGCCACGGTATTTTTCAAATGAAACCGAAGAGTAAACCCTAATCGTACCTAGAGGTGTTGTCGGAGCTGCGGATGGTTAGGAAATATGAACCGAGTATTTGCCAGAGCGCATTATACCCTAGAATCGTGAAGACTAGGGACACTCTTCCAAGTTTTCCCACGCAAAAAATTCCAAAGAAAGGCCGACAAAAGTGTTCAATTATTAATTAACCACAAGAAAACGAAAGTAGCGAGATTCTAGAAGAAGAAAACCAGAATCGATCGTAAGAATTGTGAGTAAATAAACCAAAGTAAGTGGATCAGTTTACGTACTTCATAAGTAAAATATGCAAGGTCTTTAAGGTACATTGGAAGATCTGCATTAGCTAAAGAAGCATGAAAAAGAAGAACAGAATTGATGGCATAACCCTTGAGTAAAGATGTAAGGGAAACATTATTAAAGACTTTAATAAGCAGCGCAACGCTGTATGTCTGAATAAGATGATGATGTAACCTGACAATTAAGGCTAGCCATACTAGATAGGAGATTTTAGAAATTTGAGAGGGACGAAGAATGGGGTGAATAAGTTACATTCAAGATACCGTCTGAATTCCTGTTCACCATTGAAAAGCGATTCATAGGCATTGCACAGTAGTGTGGGAAATATTTTCTTTCACCTGCCAATCTATGGAAGCCCCTGTACTATTGCTGATGTAACTCTAAATCAACTGAAATATATTTGATTTAAAAAAATATTTTAGAATACGAAAGGACAGTCAAATGAAAACCGAAAAACCGCTACAACAACCAGTCCGCGGAACAACAAGGACCTAACCCAAAATCTGTGTGCACCTGTGAGTTGTCTCCTACCACAGCGATGGCAGTGTCGATACGTAAAAAAGCTAGCTTCTAGCTTAGAACAGACTGTATATGTTATGGCGGGTGTTCAGTTTTAATTTTAATGCCCCTGGTATTACAATCCTTCCAACAAGATATTTTAATAAAATATTCCAATAAAATTTTAATTTTTCACCTAATGGACATGTTCTTAAAAGTAAACAAGAATATACTTTGCAATTTTGCAATTTCATTTTTTTCGACCGAGTTATTGTCTATATGTTTCGAAGAGGTATTAATGAATCAATTTTGTTTAGACATTAAAAAATTGTTTGTAAAAAATTGTAATTAATATTAAATATGTGGATAGTCCGAAATTAAATATTACTTCATTAACCTACTAATAACTTCTTGCACAAATTGAATGTCTCCTAAGTGATGACGTTGAAATGTTTTTAGTTCCAATATACTAGGGTAGGAAAGATTATATCAATAATTATAGATAGATTAAGTTTAGGATATATAGATATCTTTAAGATATCATTTCTCCCACGAACGGTAAGGTAATAGAATAACGTTGTCCGACCGACCTATGGAGGGGGGGGAGTAAAATATTTCTTGTTTCATTCTAAGTGGTCTAGTACATCGTCATCACCTTATCAAATCTAGTTGATTGTCCTTCTTGTTAAAAATAGGTGTTATCGTAAGCGTAGAGTTCTCTCTTTAAAAAAAAATATATATATATATATATATATATATATATATATATATATATATATATATATGTATATATATATATTACTGTGCGATAACTTTTATTCCCGGATTTATTTTCTTTATTTTTTTGATATGCCCTCTACATACAAATAAATGATGCAATAATGGTAACTTTAACGGCAATCAAGATAAGTTTAAAGTATTTAGTACTATGAAAAAGTTTGATATGAAATATATATCTTATTTTACTGTCAAATATGACTCCATAGAACTGCAGTATATGAGTGTCGTGACAGTCACCATAACTCTGTCATCTGCTAATGCACCGGATATCTACTCCGAATCCGGTGCAAATGATTTTACACAATAAAATTCCTTATTTATATACATATATTAAAATGATTTCATTTTTAATTACGTTTTGAGCTTTTCAAATCATTCAAGTCTCAATAGTTATCCTTAGGCGAACATCTTAGTTAAGAAAATATTTTACGGAAGCATTACAACAGTAGATAAAACATTATTCCTCTCTCGATTTGATATGAATATTTAAGAACTATTTTGTGGTTTGAATACAAATAATTTCGCAAAAATGGAAATAACTGCCCATTGACAACGTGTTCTCAGTTGTGCAAGCTGGATAAGATTTCCATCGCCATTCCTAGAACGTTTCTGCCACCGCCTTCTAAAGTTGATCACAATGTATTGTGGTAACGCATTTTTTCAAACTTCAGTTAATATTATCTCGAAACGCAAACTGACCGAAGGACTTTGTAAAAATCGTATATTTCTCAAAGATATCAATTACAGATCTTAAGTTTGATAACAAATGTCTCCTAATTAAGTGTTAGGTAAGAAATCTACGTCTCGTAAACCAAGATCGAAGGCTTTTGGTAGAGGATTTGTGCACTAAAGCGTGGTGCACACGAGTCAACCATTCAAGCACAAATAGGGGTTCACGCATCTTGCCTTCCCCACACTCTTCTCTCGAATAAAAAGACCTCCCACCCTAATACAAAATAGCCGAAACGATTACTCTCTTCTCGAGACGCTTGCAAAATTTCTCTGAATTTTGTTCAGTTCCTCAATTAAGGTAGGAATATTTATTCATATATCACCTTATATAGCATGCACATTTGGTTCTACACTTGTCAATTAGTGTTAAACATAATAAAGTACGTAATTTTTAATTTTTGGAATAAGAGCAATTCCATTCCGAGCGTCTGCTGTATTGGAAATACGGGAATAGGAAGTTGAGCTTAGACCTTACCCTGACTCACTTCTAATTCTCCTTCGTGAATCATATGCGTGAAATATGATGAAACGCTAACAAATGTTTTGTTATACTATTAGAGTATTGGGGAATTGCGAGGAGAAGGTTAAATAGTGTTATCTTGCTATACGATGTTATCTTTCGCTAGGGAGGCCTAATTTAGAATACACTTCTAGTGTATGAAATCATCATTAAGTTGGATTGATTGCCGTAATAGATCGCGTGCAGGAACTAGATATCACTCATGGGGCAAAAGCTTAATTACAGATTAATCGCAACTCTTTAATGACTCTTGCAAGTTTCTTTTAAATTGGAAGTATATGTTTTTAACTATGAAGTGGACTCTATCGTACTACAATAGGCGAGATTCTGTAAATCATATTGGAGACATTAAGTGTAGAACATTGATTGGTGATTGAATATTGATGGCCGATAAGGGGATAAACTTTGGGAAGTCGAGATAATAAAAAGCATATTGACCGGAATAAAGAGTTGGAGCGAGTATACGCAGTTGAAGCGCTTATAGTAGTGTAGGGTGTCACGTTGTGTCATGTTAGGTGGAGATTAAACTTGAATCGGTGGTTAAATTGTCTGTTAATCAAAAATACGCTATGTAATTGCTTTGTAAACTACTACTATCAAAAAACTCTATTTTAGCTAGTTCAGTACTATTTTCCCCCTGATAAAATAGCTTTCTCTTCCTCGAGACTTGCCTTCCCCACACTCTTCTCTCGAATAAAAAGACCTCCCACCCTAATACAAAATAGCCGAAACGCTTACTCTCTTCTCGAGACGATTTTTAACAACCCTTGCAAAATTTCTCTGAATATTGTTCAGTTCCTTAATTAAGATTAGAAATATTCATACATTTATCGGAAATTCTACCGAAAGATATTATCTCTCTCTTATGATTTCCACAACCCAATTCTTTTTGTCTCTTCTCCCTTTAAGCCGGCGCTTCATACTCTCTTGAATCTATCCTGGGAGAAGAAAAGAGTCCCAGGCCAACCCCCACCCCCCAACCCCCCCCCCAAACACTCCCTGGCCCCTCGACGCCGCACTGAACTCAAGGAAAAAGATGCACTAAACACTGGAGAACAAGAAAAAGCGTTTATCGAGAGATCTGTCCCACCGCCAGCAGCCCTACTTCTTCCTCCTCTTCAATATACCCTCCCCCTATTTCTCCGGCCTGCTACTTCGCGTGTGCTCTCAAAGACCCTCTCTCTTTCTCTCTCTCTCCTCCCCCCCGCCCTCCCTCTCCGCTCGCACACTAACCGACCTCCCTCTTATGTCCCACCAGATATCCGAAACCAATCCCCATCACCAACACAACACCACTCTCCACGTGCACACAAGGAACACATACACGAGAATCAGGGAGGGGGTGGAAAAATCAACCTAGGACACCGAAAGAGGGCAGATGGAAAGGGAGAAAGAGGAGAGGAGAAAGGGGGAGAGAGAAAGGAGAGCTCGTCCGAACCTCCGTAGTTGCCTTGCCCCACATTTCCACCACTCCCTCCCTCTTCAACGATCTTCAGTTCGGAAACTATCCGGATGAGAATCGTTCCACGCCGTATATACCGAGCGAGTTTTGGTTGGCTGGAGATATAATTACCTTTACTAATAACAATATCACTCTGCTAAACTGCTAAAGCTTTGATGTGAGCTTTTGAATGCATTGACCTTCTGAATTCACACTTTTGTCGCTGCACGTCTTACGGTTGTCAACATACCAGGCTCCTCAGTTTGTAGCATGACACGGGTCTCAAATTAATATTTGCTCAGAGGAAAACCCAAGTTTCAATGAACGCGTGTTCCGGTCGGGTATTACCTCCATCTTTGTTTGCGATTTATACACGGATGATTCAAATCTGAGCATATATCCTCACGGAATCTAATAACTGCTCACCGAGACAAAGATACAGAGAAATAAGGACATCCATAGATTGCGAGCTTATACTAGATATTAGAGTGGTCTAGGTAATAACCTGGATAACCTAGTAGATTAATACAGTAATCAACCCGAAGGTCGGTTTGATAGGTGATGGTAGAGTTCACCCAGTACTGAGCCCTATATGGCGTGTAAAATTTGCACATCAACTGGGTAGGGGGGCCAGTTCCTTTCCCTGTGCAGGTTATGGTATCCCAGGAAGATCTGGTACCCGAAAAATCACATGGTCGTGTGTGTACACCCACGTATATATATTTATACGCGGGTATTTAAAAACAAAATTTAATTGTATAAACAAATAAAGAGACAAATGCTCTCACTTTAAAACCGTTAAATAAATCTTTAATATTTTATCAGGAGTATTAAATGGTAACCTTGGAATTATCTCTGTTTGATTATTTAATGTCAAATATAGCCTCAAAATCTTCAGCTCACCATGGAATGTCCACTAGAGTATTTCACAATGGAAGAGCAGCGGTCGGTAACTATAGTTTTAGTCGCAGAAGGTGAATAACCAATTTAAATATTCCTAAAATGTTGATACAACGCGGAAAAAAATTTATGAACCGTGCAAGTGTTAATAAGCGGGTTTGTCGGTTAAAAAGTGGCCGAACAAAAGTGAGGGATGAACTCCGAAGTGGATGTCCAGTCGAAGTTTCTGGTCCCTCGTTGGAATCGAGGATCGATGGGCCTATTCGTGATAACAGAAGAATTAATGTTGAAATGATGGCTAGGGAAGTTCAGGTAAGTATTACATACCACATACCCTTCAATACCAATGAACTTACATTGATCATACAAGATAAACTATAGAGCTACGCAATGTTGTATTCTTATTTAATCAGTGTTTACATTCAATCATTTTTTCATACTCAATGTCATTTTTATTCAGTCCTCTTAAGACTACGTAAAATATCGCCAAAACAAAATATCAAAAGAGAAAATAAATATCAACAATAAAAACATACAAATGGTATGCGGATTTTTTATCACAAATAGCTAGGAGAACTTTACGAGTTCATATAAATACCAACCTATGGCAATGTAAATATAGCGTGATCTACAACTTTTTATCTGCATCTACATTTCACCTACCAAGCGTCCACCCTGCTGTGCGTATGCCAGGAAGTGTTAGGTCATCAGCCAATAGAACAATTGCTGATTTTCATGCAATAAATAAAATTTAATTTTGCTGTGTTCCGGAATTTGTTGCGTGAATACTGATTCCTTTAACGCTTAGGGACCTGTTATGCGATCAGTTTTCCTTAATGTATTACTGCCAACGTATTACGGAACTAAGTTACTTTCCTGAACAGCAATTTATCACTAAACAGACCAGATATTTAATAAATGAGCAATAAAATTTAGGAAAAAATTCTAAAGACATTGAATTAATGGCAACCCACCATACAGAATGCTTCTTTTTTGAACAGAATTCGTACTCCAAATCTTGATCTTTATAATTCAATCTTACATCATATGATTCAAATTTTGCTGACGGGATCTGGGGAGCCTGTCGATGAAACCCTCCAAGGAATTCGCATGAATTCACTCCATATGCAGGGTAAGAGCCCAGGGAATCAGAAGTCGTAAAGCTGTCATTAAGCCTTTTCTCCTGCATTATATCCCAATTTATCTACAGTCAAAGCGGAAAGAAAAACCAAATGCTTCGTGGAGAAATATGGAGACAATTACTTGATTTGGGAGAGCGGGAAAAAAGTCAACGTGGCCTAATTCCGTTCCCCCTTCATGTCAGTTCAATATAACCCTTTCCATTGCAAAATTTCAACGTTCAGTCGTTTATAAAAAGTGATTAATACTCCGGCTCAGACAAACATTTTAGATTGAAAACAGAGAGTGAGGGCAGAGAATCTCTGGAAAAGGTTTACTCTTTTCGAAAACTATACACCAAACACAAACGAATTCAAGGATATATCATTCTGTAGATTGTGTCAGGGTAAAAATAAAGAGAGTGATTAAAAAATAGCCATGGTAAACAAACAAGCAATTATGCTTCAATGAATGTATTCAATATTACGTCAATTCAAGTTGGCTCAAGTTGGGGAGTGCGGGAATGTTAATATCGACAACGGTACAATTAGTCCCTCCATGAAAGGATATTGGTGCACGCAATTTGTAAAAAAAAAGCAGCAAGACAAATTCATTACGAAACTCCATTCGCTTTGATTTATATCCACACACACACGTATAAATAAATATATTTCTCACAGTCTCAACTCTCCTTTTCTGCGTCGAAATTCAATCCGAGAGCGTATGCACCCACGGGAACGCTAAATGAGTGCTTTGAATAAACAAACGGTGGATCTGAAAGACGCAAAGGAGAATTATGGGTGGAGCACACACGAAAATCATGTTTTAAGTAGACGGAAGGATAAAGGCAAAGAGTAGAGGAATGACGAAGTGAGAGGTAGAAATGCAGAGAGAGGGAGTGTAAATAAAGAGGAAGGAGAGAGATCGAAAGTCCCTCAAAAAAGAAAGGAAGGAGGGATGGAAAGGATAGACGAAGACTTGAAACGCAGATCAAATCGCTCTTTCGTTTTCAGTTGCCGTTTAGCGCAAACGAAAATAGAGGGACGGAACGAAGTCTAATTGAGAGGGAAAGTACGTATATTATCCTGAAATATATCGCTCGCTCCTTTTGCGAATGGTTTTTCATGCAATCTTGCGATACTCAATGAAGAGAGGGCAGTGATATTGGCGTACAACTCTTATTAATGCAATTGGGTTGTGATTCCTTGTTTACTATGTTTACATAGGTGCATAATTAATTTATTTTTATTTGAAATCTCCGTCATTTTCAATACATTTCCTCACTTCCTACTCTTTGCAAGCAAAGGTTTTTGGCCTAAGAATTAAAATAAGTTATTTTCGTTAGCTGAATTATATTTCAACTAATATCAAATGGCATTTTCTCAAACACCATTAGCCCATACTTTTTTTGCACAAACTTCTTTAATAACTGGCCAACTGCATTTCACAGAGCAATTAAAAAGATATGAATATTGAATTCTGTATTTTCAAGCGTTCATGTACAAAGAGGGACCAATTAGACAATTTCTGTTGAAAATCAGAATATGCAATCGTTGTCGGTAACAAGGGAGAGTATTATGAAATGTCAAGTATATTAGAACAATTTTCTTAATTAACAGAACACAGGGAAGGACCACATTAAGAAAGAAAAGTATTTTTCTTTATATTAACTTGTGTGCTAATACAATTAACATAACAAATGATCAAGGCAAACGGAGGAAGCTGCAAGATTTGCCCGAAAGAGAAATGAGTCAAAGTAAAGCTATTCTCCATCTCTTTCAAGCCTATATTTGCTTAAATTATTGATAACATGAAAATCTATAAGGCGGTATATGGTAGATATCATCATAATTGACTCAATCCATTAGGAAAAACGTTATCTATTACGAGTATTAAACGATGACATTGGTTCGCAAGAAAAACTGGCACAGTGTAAATATACTTTATCTAGTCTATCGATCAACTAAGAGACTATTTTATTCATCTTCATAGATTTATCAGTTTGAACATATATAGCTAAATGATTCCATGTAATCCGCCATAAGGGCGTGTGGCGGGAGATGGTAGGACACCAGCCATGCAAAATCATAATCATTGCACCTCTACGCCGATATCGGTGCGATGATGCACTCGAACGAAGTTATTCACACAAAAGAAGGCACTAGCACAAAAGAATACTCAATAACAGGATATATTCAAGTCAAACTGAAACGATGCTACAACGATGGGCCCATTTAAAAATCATGTAGGATATCGAAAAAGATATACACTACCACTACCCCTTCACGCATGTGCTCTTATCTATTTTGATCTCTAATCGTACGAGGAAAAACGACATTTTCAATATATCCACCTGATTTTACGTGGGTGATTTGATCTATTTAGGTGAGTCGGGACCTGTGAAATGTCCTTAACATCCTCGGATAAGTGACCTGCTTCAAATTCACGCAGTCAATTCAACCTGAATTTAAACCTACGGTCAACTAGTGACTCCCATTCTCATTCTTCCATTACCGTCGTGACTGCTCCGCTTTTCATCAAAACTTTCCACAAGCCCAGCACAAATACGTGGCACACTTCCTTCTTTTTAACGAAGGAGGAAAGAAATACTTTTTATCGCAGTACTTTCTCATTATTTTTTGGTTAATAAAGCATTAAAATTATATTACGTAGAATCTATGGATTGAGTTAGGAACATAATTCTCTAGAAATGCGAATTAATTTAAATCGTTAAAAAATTGAATTTGGATTATGAAAAAATTTTCGCATATGTGATTTAATTTTAGGTGAGAAATTAAAAAATCATTTAGGTCAGGAAGCAAAACGTTGAGTACAAAATAAATATGGCCCTTGAAGAATAAAAATGAACTGAATACCGGCGGAAATAAAAAATAAAACTAATTGGGAAGGAGTCCGATTGTGATGCAACAAATTATTCTTACATTTGGTATGAAATATCCATAAATGTGCGATGATACTTGCAATAATGTGGAAAATCATCGGACCACAGGAAAATTTGGTTTAGCTCCTGTAGGATAAGATATATTTAGATGCGGGATAACTCTCAATTCTGTATTAACTTGTATTCCCGCGGGAGAATGGTTAAAATGCTTAACTATATTATATTCTTTGAGTATTGACTATTTAAAAATCACGTTCATCTTGCTGGAAAAGGGTTAAAATAAATTTCTTAGGATACTGTGTATGGACGTAAATTTCTTAGGATAGATGTACAAGGAATGGATAAAAAGTATCCATAACAAATTTTCCTGACGTGTGCGTGACGTTCTGAATTCAGACCGTCGGTTTAGTGTTTGCATGATCGTAAATCGCATTGGCATTGATAAGATGACAATGCACACCATTATCCCTAAAAATTTGACGATGCGAAAGATTCCCTTAACTCGTCCCGAAGGTGTTGACGGACATCCAAGAGCATAGTCGACGTTTCTGCTTGTGAGGACTTCTGAAACGGCATCGTGACGACTACCCAACCCCCTTACAGTCCTCAGTTGGTACCAGCAGACTATTTCCTATTCCCATAAGTGAAATCCTCTCTCAAAGGACACCACCATGGGACCCTAAAGAGCTGAAAAAGAAGCTTGCACCCGTGGCCTTAAGAACCTTCCTGAATCCGCCCACCAGGGAACCTTCGAGCCGTGGAAAAGCCGCTGGAAAAAGGATATCATCGCTCAAGGGTTTTAATTTGAAGAATTTTGAGGCATTTTAGCATTAGCAGAAATACTTAAATTTATTTTTGCGAAACTTTTCCCAACACCTTTTATACAAACCATATATGTAAGATTCTTAAATTGTGATTGGAAAAAATTAATGGAGGAGCCAACAAAATGGTTGAGAAAAGCCCCGTAATCTTTAATTCGTATTCTGCTCTTTCAGAGAATCAAAGAGCATTCAACCCAATACATCCAGCATACCGTTCACGCTTTCTCGTAAGCTCGCAGCAACTTTAAACAAATATAGCGGATATCCTCTTAAACATTTTCCAATTTCTCAGTTAACCTTCCCAATGAATTTCAAATTATTTTGAAATTCACTGGAATGCATTCGCCGTTGTAACCTCACTAAAGCGAAATAACGAATCCCTTTCAACATTTAATAAAATTTTCCATAAAACCGTCTAATAAAGCGTTACTTAAGGAAGAAGAACCTTCATGATGTGCCGATATGTGTTTCTAATGAAAGGTTTAGTTAAACCCGAGTTGACAACATTATGACATGTACAACTTCATTTAGTGGTAGTTAACATGCAACATTATTTTAGAATTATTTAATAATATTTCAATAAAAAAATTTAGAATCATTTAACTCTGATGTTAAGTATTCTAAATCAGCGACGCGTTACTCTTAAGTTGAATTAATCACCTAAGTTCTAATTGATAATTATTATATCTCATTTTTATTGGTACGCATGTGTGTAGTCGAGGGATTGAGTTTAGGTCACTGAGAGGAGAACAGTGCGAGGAAAACATTTATAAAAAAAGACTCCACTGAGAGATATTAAAAAAATTATATTCAAATCAGATGCTAAAAAAGAGAATTTGAAAATGGCAAGGAATAATATTTTAAGGTTGAAACAAACTCACTTTTGATGAAGAGCCGTAAATTATTGGTCACTCAGTGATTAACGATTGCGAAATGCTCAGGGTGAATGAAATAGAATGTGGTGGCTATTGCGAAAAAAAGACCAGCTGGTAAATATTTTTTATTAATGTGTGAAATACACATAATATTTTTGACATCTTTTAATGACTTCATCCGCACAAATACAAGCGTTTAGTTTCTCCATCCCCAAAAGTAATCTGAGCGCCAAGCTGTCAGAAAAGTATGCTCACCCCTCACACGTCCTCCCACCCCCCACTATCGCGTGCACTTGGGCATATTTATTAACTGTGCACTGTTTCCTTTCAAAAAATAAGTCATTAGTCATTTTTATTCTTTTTCTTTCTTAGATTTAGTCGTGAAAAGCCCCAATGATACAAGTTAAAAATTTCATCAGAGGCTATCATTAACCCAATGAGAACAATTTAGCACATAGATAGATAGAGGTCTCTACTTGGGCGAAATTAAGATCTAATGGTCCCTTCTTCAATTTGACTCCATCATCGTTTACATATTATATTAGGCATTAAACTTATAGTTACATTCATATGCACACATAATACTCATATACAGACAAATTTATTTAGCACAGATTTGTACATCGGTAAGAAAAAAAGCATATATATATATATATATATATATATATATATATATATATATATATATATATATATATATATATATATATATATATATATATATATATTTCAAGGTAATCTACCGGTTAAGGTAGGTTTTTCGATGGACACAACTACCAAACAAATATTTTGTGACTACTAACAAAACAAAACCATAAATTCTACTCTACACCAGGTCCCTCTTCATCTCTGAGTACTTTCTTCCGCCCTTCATCCCGTCCAACATCCCTATCCTGTTCCTTCCCTTTCCTCTTTTGCCCAACATTCTACCCTCTATCACAGTCTTCAACATCCCACTACCGGTCAACACCCCCTTCATCCACTTTTCCTGCCTCCATAGGATTGCTCCCAACAAACCCCTCTCTTCACCCACCATACCAAGTACTTCCTCATTTGTTTTCTTCTCGGTCCATTTCACCTTCTCCATTCTTCTCCACACCCACATTTCAAAAGCCTCCAGTCTACGTCTATCCTCCTGCTTCAATGACCACGTTTCCGCGCCGTACATAGCTACGCTCCATATCAAAGTTTTTACGAGTCTTTTCTTAACATCCTTACTCAAAGTCCCCGTCATCAACTCCCTCCTCCTCGTGAAAGCCTCTTTGCCCAGCGCAATTCTTCTCCTTATGTCCCTACTACTTTGACCGTGTTGGTCCAAAACACTACCGAGATACGTAAACTGTTCCACCTGCTCTAGTTTTTGCCCTCCTATTTTAATGTTAAGCTTGCCCTTTTTCTTTCTAGAAAATCGCATAACCTTTGTTTTATTAATGTTGATTCTCATCCCATACCTGTCGCACTGAATTTCCAATTCACTCAGCAATGCTTGCAGCCCCTTGGCTGACTGACAAACTAAAGCTTGGTCATCAGCAAACCTAACTGATTTTACGAATTCCCCGCCAACTTTCATTCCTACCTCGAGTTCTTCCCATGCCTCTTTAATCATTTCCTCTGCATACAGGTTGAACAGCAACGGTGATAATGGGCAACCCTGCCTTACACCCCTTCCTAACACTGCCCATCCTGACTCCCCGTTTCCCACCCGCACCTGAGCAGTCTGAGACATGTACAGGTTGCGGATTAGCCTCCTTTCCCTCCAATCTATTCCTATTTTCTGCAGAATACTCATTAGTTTTTCCCAATTCACTCTATCAAACGCTTTTTCGAAATCTACGAAACAGGCAAATACCTCCTGGTTGTGTTCTATATTCCTCTCGATTAATAATCTCATTACTGCAATGGCATCACGCGTACCTCTCCCCTTCCTAAACCCAAACTGATCATCCCCTAAGTAATCATTTGCCCTACTCTCTATCCTTTTGTTTATGATCCTGAGAACAACTTTAGCTGCGTGGGATATCAAACTAATTGTCCTATAGTCCTCACATGACGTGGCCTTTACCTTTTTCGGAATCGGAACTAAAACTGCTCTCACAAAGTCTTCCGGCCAGATTCCCTCCTCATAAATGCTACGGATCAGCCCATATAGCCTCTTCCTCCCACATTTTCCTAAGCATTTTAAAAGTTCCACGGGAATGTTATCTACCCCCACGGCCTTATTTAGTTTCATCTCCCTTAATGCCCTTTCTATCTCATTGTCTAGTATGCCTGGACCTAAGCTGTCTTCCTCTACGTCATTTTCTTTTTCAATGTCTAACTGTGTTGGTCTGAGTTCTTTACTATACAGTTCTTCTATATACTCCTTCCATCTCTCTTGGATCTTTCCTGCGTCAACTATTACCTTACCCGCCTTATCTCTAACTATTAGCATAGCTCTTCCTTTCTTACTTCCCGATAACGATTTAACTTTGCTGTACAGCGCACCGATTTCACCCTTCCTCTGGAGACTTTCCATATCCTCGCACTGCGTCTTCCACCATGCGTCTTTTGCCTTATTTGTTGCCCGCCTCAATTTATTGTTCAATTCTTTGTACTTCATTTTGCCTAATTCTGTATTTATATTCTTCCATTTTCGCCGCTCATCCATCTTTGTAATCATCTCATCCGTGATCCATGGTTTCCTAGTCCTTTTAGCGTTAACGGTTCCAATAGTGTCTTTTGCGGCTTTAGACAACCCTTTTTTGATCATTTCCCATTTTTCTTCGATAGTAATAAGCCCTTTACCATCCTCCATGATTTTCTCTACCGCCTGTTTGTATTCCTTCCTTTTCAACCCATTTAATGCTTCTACATTCCATTTTCTAACTCGCCGCCCCTGCCTTATCTTTTTGAAACGTACGCTACATTTCATAACAACTAAATTGTGGTCTGAGTCCGCATCCGCTCCCGGAAAGCTGTGGGAATTTATCACACTATTCCTAAACCTGTGTCTAACCAGGATATAATCTAGCTGATATCTTCCTGAGTCACCTGGCATTTTCCATGTATACCTGCGTCTTTTGTGGTGTCTAAACCAAGTGTTGGTGATGACTAACCCCTGTCTCCTGCAGAACTCAACTGCTTTCTCCCCGCGGTCATTCCTCGTGCCCAAACCGTAGTCGCCCACCTCATCACCATCTCTTCCTTCGCCTACTGTCGCATTCCAATCCCCCATCACTATCAAATGTTTCCCTGCAGGAACACACGCGATCATGTCCTCTAACTGATCGTATATCTTATCGACCTCTTCTTCCTTATGGTTGCTCGGTGGCATGTATACCTGAATAATAACTAAGTCGTCGGTTCTGCTTTTATCTCCACTAGTAGTATTCTATCCGTTACCTGCTCTATGTTGACTACGCTTCTTCCTACCTCTTCATTTAATAGTATGGCAACCCCTCGTTGGCTCTCGTCCCCACCGCTGTATATTATTCTATACTTATCACTCCAGTAATCCCCGCTATCTTTCCATCTCACCTCGCATAGACCTAAAATATCTATATTTCCCCTTTCCATCTCTCGCTTAACATTCTCCAATTTCCCCGTCCTCATCATTGTCCTAACATTCCACGTTCCTATTCTAACTAATTTGGTCTTCTTCTCCTGCGTCTTCTGTCCTGCTGCTGCTGGTTTTCCCTTGCAAGGGTTTCGTGGGATGACGACCGCGGAAGCCTTGCCTCCCCCGCTGCCGGGCACGACACACGGCCGATTGGGCCGAGCCCCGTGGTTGCCAGGACTCAAAATATCTCTATTGTCCATCATATTTTTCTAGGGAATGATAATTGAGGTGGTTTCCCGTTGCCTTCCTCAATAGTGTTTTTAACGTGACACCATCACTTACTGGCCGCCCCACTGGGGTCAGACGCCATTGCAGCCGCCTCACTGAGGAACAGACGCTGCGTGGACTACCTTTCGTCTGGCTCCTAACCTTCGACCTATCTGGCATAGGTGACCCTACCAGGAGCAATTTTTATTACTCCCGCCAGTACAGCTCTAGGGGTCATCGGAACGCACAAGCCCTTCCACCACGTCAAGGTTGTAGTCCGGGGAGGGATATATATATATATATATATATATATATATATATATATATATATATATATATATATATAAGTGTATATATACACACACATACATATATGTCTACGTATACAATCAAATACATGAACACATTACTACATTTTTTAAATATTTTACATATATATACCCATACATATATATACACACACACATATACATACATACATATATGCATGCATACACGTACATAAATGCATACATAATTACGCTCATATACACCCACACACATATATAAATTAAGGATACACCTATACATACACACATGATCAAAGTAAATGGCAGTGAAGAAAGAGAAAAATAAAATAAGTCTAAGGAAAGATTGAGGTTTGTTGGAAAAGGGAGAGCGTAAAAATTCGCCAAACGTGGGGCTCGAACTCAAGACCCTGAGAATCTCATGCTCTACTGACTAAGCCTGCCGGGATCGACTTCATGGGGTTCGTCTTTCCTACCCCATAAGACGTATCCGAAACATTTTTTTGTTTACCCAGGCCTGGAAGGCATTTCAGATCAATTAATTTCACCTACTGCATTATCCTATGATTCAGCTCAAATTCAAAACAATCGCTTTGGTGGTGAAACTTGAGTATATTTAGAATGACGTATTTCAGTGTCCCTAGAAATTGCGTCTGTCAATTAATCAAGTCAAGTCATGTAAATGTATAACTATCCTCTGGTTAATATTGGATTGAAGAATTTAGTTAATTTTGGCTTACACTGAGGATAATTAGAGACGGATAAATTATAGTTTTAAAGAATCACAAATGACGAAATCTTCAATCAGACTATCGTTTTTCTATGACTATGTGTGCCATGCGAACTTCTTTTTGTTTTCTCTACACATTACTTTCTTCATTTCTTCGTTACTTACATCAGCACCCAGAAAGAATACGCTGTCCGTCAGATGAGATTTTTTACTGTGTCACCCCTTGGCGCCTTACGTTTAGAACAGGCTAGTGCTGACGCCGGGGCTCTGAGTGTTCCACCCTTCCTCCAATCCTTAATCATCCTATTCCTACCAAATTACCCAATCTCTCCTAATAAATTCTATTACTGCTACAGCCTACTGAATCAAAATAAGATGTCATTAATCTTAATGGTATCATTGCTTGCTTATTTTTCTCTCCTACTACAAAAAATTAAAGATGAAATAAATAGCGATGTCTGCATTTTCAATGAAAAGTTAATGCCTTTCACTGTTAACCTTGAGTCAATTGGTAGATAGGTGTTTTAAAATGCTGTAAAATCAAGCATTTGACGGAAAATATTCAACAGATTCAGGCGAGAGATGAAGTGGAAATTCGTCATTATGAGAAACAAATTTGCACTTTTCCAAAGATTTATTGCAACGTACAAAACGTTTCTGTTTATCGAACCATCTTCAGATACAAGACTCTTGTCTTGTATCTGAAGATAGTTCGATGAACTGTAACGCGTTGCACGTTGCAATAAATCTTTGGAAAAGTGCAAATTTTTGTCTCATAATTGACGGAAAAGTTAAGAGGCATTATAAAACTGAATGTCGCAGCACAACGCATGATACGTATTAGGTTTCATGGCTCGAGCAAGATATTACGGATTGGACACATAATTGTCTTTGCGGGACATACTGCGAGTACTTTTGGACGGACAAATCAATTTAATTGATATTTTTAAAAATCAGATATCGCTCACTGTATGGAATGCGTCCGAAAGCTGAAAGTTGAAAATAAATTATGCAGTAAGTGTGGATAAAAAAGGCCTGGAATAGACGATCTAGTTCCTTGCAAAAGGGGTATGTGTGTGTCGATAATATCCTACCTCCAATCGGGCTTATCTCTCACTACCACGGATATTTGCCTTGTCCGGATAGTGCGAAGGGGTGGTCACAATCTCCCAAAATCCGCTGGGCGCACCATCACCTCCTCTTAAGACAGGAAGGAACCTTACTCAAGCCACAGCTTCTCACAAACGTCCTCCAAATCCTTCCCTCATCCCCCCCCCCATTCCCGAATCCCCACAGGGCTTCGGCTAACTTACTGCACGCCATTACAATCAATCCGCTCGGACTCCATCGCTCCGCCGAAACGGGTTCGACTGTCGTCCCTTCATTCGTCAAGGAACAGATCTTTAGGGCACTCGAACGGAAGAGAATTGCTGTTTTATACCCAAAGGCTCTTGAGTCCAGACGATCGCTCATACAAGTTAACAAACATAATTTTACGGTTAGCATAAGACCGAAATCTCTGCGAGTCCTTCGGCCTACGTATAAGGCAGGCGATTCCTCACGACGTGGTTTGTTGTGGAAGCGCTTGGATAGGAAACCGTCTTAACGTCCCCTGGTTAAGGTAGGAGTCAATTTCATTATTGACGCACGAAAAGAGGATTTATCAGGAAACACTGAAAATAATATGACTCGTATCTATAAAGGTAAATTACGTATTTATAGCTAAGAATATTTGAGCGCGTAAAAACTGAATTTGAACACGGTGTTTCGTGAATCTTAGCCAACCTCTCTGGCAATCTGTTGGCTAGATCAACGAGAAACGGTTTCTGATTTAATTCTAATTTCTATACCTACATGTAGAATTAAGAAACAAGTAACATTGTTATCGATCAAAAGCAATCCATATTATTATTATTAGGTAATCTACCGATTAAGGTAGGTTTTTGGATGGACATAATTACTAATTATATAATTTGTGACCCTTAGCAAAACACAACATCCTACTCTACATCAGGTCCCTCTTCATGTCTGAGTACATTCCTATCCTGAGGAACATCCCTATCCTGAGGAACATCCCTATCCTGTTCCTTCCCTTTCCTCGTTCACCCAACATTCTCCCCTCTATCACAGTTTTCAACATCCCACTGCCGGTCAATACCCCCTCCATCCACTTTTCCCGCCTCCATATGATTTCTCCCAACAAACCCCTCTCTTCGCCCACCATACCGAGTACTTCCTCATTTGTTTTCTTCTCTGTCCATTTCACCTTCTCCATTCTTCTCCACACCCACATTTCAAAAGCCTCCAGTCTACGTCTCCTGCTTCAATGACCAAGTTTCCGTGCCGTACATAGCTACGCTCTATATCAAAGTTTTTACGAGTCTTTTCTTAACATCCTTACTCAACGTCCCTGTCATCAACTCCCTCCCCCTTGTGAAAGCCTCTTTGCCTAGCGCAATTCTTCTCCTTACGTCCCTACTTCTTTGACCGTGTTGGTCCAAAACACTTCCGAGATACGTAAACTGTTCCACCTGCTCTAGTTTTTGCCCTCCTATTTTAATGTTAATCTTAGCCTTTTTCTTTCTGGAAAATCGCATAACCTTCGTTTTATTAATATTGATTTTCATCCCGTACCTGTCGCACTGAATTTCCAATTCACTCAGCAATGCCTGCAACCCCTTGGCTGACAAGCCCTTCCACCATGTCAAGGTTGTAGCCCGGGGAGGGCAATCCATATAAGCCAATGAAAAATGAAGCTCATCGTACTTTCACTCAAATTTAAGAAAAATAAACTGTCCTTGATATATATTATACACAACTTTTTATTTTTTTTGCCAAACATTATGCTACGTTTATGGACTTGGTATCTTCACTTAAATGTCTCAAATAATGTGTAATTAACACGTATTGAATACATATTTTATAGTTACGAATTGCATTACAATGCTTTTAATCGCTTTATGCGCTCACAGGAATTGTGTGTACATCTACTCTACTTATACCTGTTTATCTACTTATACATTTATCTAATTATATTAACTTCTATGATGTATCTACCGACCATTCGCAGTCATTATACTTTCATCAAGGTTTGATTATTTTTCTTTATTTTAAATGAATGTTTACATTGATTAATAACTTGTACACTTTTTTTACTCTTCCATTAATTTCTTTCGCTTAGGACATTTTTTCACGTAAATTATAACAATAGCTGTTTAATTTTTTACAGAGAAATATAAACTGCACTAAATATTTTATTCTGGTATTCATGCCATTAGAACAGCCATTTGAAGTATGAAAGAGCAAGCTTGATTAAATAGACAACAAAAGTAGAAGGTGTTATATATTCATCTACTTCCTGTTGTCTGATTCACTAAGAAACCTAAATTAAATTTCAGTGGAAAATAATATATTAAACCCATTGACAAAAAGGTGGTATTACTTTAAATGCACAGAAGAAGAAAAAGAGATAGGGGAAGGAAGTTACGGGAAGCCAAAGAATATGAATTCCAGGCGGAATGAAAAGATCCAGAGCCTTTGCAAAATTAAAGATGGGTTTAAATGTAGCATGAGGTATCGGATAGTGTAATGCTTGGGGAAGCTAAGACATTTTAACCGGGAACTAATACCATAAACATAGTGAGAAAATCAAGCTGTCCTTAATACTCCACAAATATATCAGCACTGGAAAACTTGCTATTTTGTCTTCGAAGGTGAACTATACTTAAACGTTTCTGAGCACTTTCGAAATCTAACTTCACTTACTTTATTGCTGTTTCATGTTCAACTAAAAAGGATAAGCTTCCAACATGTAATTCACACATCGGTCCTCTGCCGTCACATGATACTTTAACCAAGATAATCTGATTTCAGGCACACTATTATAATACATACTTTTAGAAAAAATTCTTAAATGTAATAGGCAGCAAGTGTAAAATATTTACGAAATAAAATGAATAATCATCATCCATTCCGCCGCACTCTCGCGAATGGAAACAAATACCTATAATGCAAAAATGGCATCTTTTGTGCAATTTTTTTATTTCAATCGGGGCGCATGCATGTGCGAATACCTCACCCTGAAAGTAAGAAATGTGAGCGTTTAAATTCCAGCTAATTAATAATTCCATACGCATTGCACCAAAATCAAAATTTGCAGAAGCTGCAATAGTAGACTTCCCTCATTATGTTAGATTACGCAATCCAAAGACACTTCCAGGCTTCGAATGAATGCAAATACACATAATATTCCAAATTGCTTCACTTCAGGAGGCAATGGAGGAAAAACCCGGGGAACCCAAATTTTATAGGCAGAAATGATCACAAATTTAAGGTAAAATGCCGGGTACAGAGAACAAATAAAAAAAATTTTCTTTTCTAAATAGAACAATTGTTGATTGGAACACCTTACCTGCAAAAATATTCGAGCCCTTTCCTAACAGAGTGTATACTTTTAAGAATAGATGTAAGGCATGTATGTAATAATTTGATTGATGTGTGGTGTATTGTATTATATATTATAGCTTAATTTTTTTTTAAATTTATCTTTTTTTTTCTTGCTGATTAATGGTTGTAAATGGGATGGGGATTCACTTGTTTTGTTAAAGAGATTTGTGTTTTGAAGTCTGGTTTTATGTATTATCTTTTGCGATTATTTGGGACTTGTGTGCCACCTGACAATGTCTATCAGCACATGTGTATTTTTAATAATAATAATATTAATACCTGTCAACTAAAGGACAATTATATTTTGAGCTTAGTATTTCGCCACCAGAAGATCTGGGACATAAATAGCGGCCGTATGCATAAGGTTTCCAAATAGGGCAAAAATACTAAGAAAACGTTAATATCAGAAAAAAGAGAAAATTATAAAGCAACAAATATATATAACAAGTAAAAAGTATTTTTTATTATATTTTACCTCTAAAATACAATTATAAAATGTTCTTCATAACGAAGACAAAGTAAATTTATGTGATTCTGAGTTCTTAGTGTCAGATAAGGAATAAAGCATGCATAACACGTGGAGATATGAAAAATCGAGTAATATTTCTCAAATAAATACAAAATAAATCGAACGAAATATGATTAAATAAAACAGGTATTATGATCGGGCATTATAACTGCATGACGTCATTGACGTAAAAAATGATGCGAAAGTTACCAAATCCTTTGCTAATTCACCGTCACGCGCAAGCCTAGCACATCGAATCATATTAAAACGAACAATAACGCAAGAAACGCTTTAAATGTTTATAATTACGCTGCTAAACTTAGCATACAAACAAACGCATAATCATAACCGCAAACGGATAATGGAAGAAAATAGAAATAAGTTTGTAGCGCCGTTTTGGCGCCTTGTCATCTGTTCAGAGAAATGTGAAAAGTGTTGTCGGTGGACTTACCTGTTCCAAATAATGAGTAATGTATTTCATATATATATTTTTTGTAAACCAGTGCACATATTTTGCAGAGTAGGATCAATTTCCAACAATTACATGCTACTGCACCTATGTCACGTACTTTTAATTAATGAAGAGCGGTTTGTAGCAATTTTCCACTGGATGAGATTCATTGTGCGACCGGTTTTCGATGCATTAAATCATCTTCAAGTACCGAAATGAAGTTTTAGTACCTGAAGATGATGCGATACATCGAAACTCAATTTGCACTTATAACCAGTCATTAATAGTAATAGCACCAGGGTGAACTCACTTGTCATGAAAAAATTATCGTATTTCATGGGTAGGTATTTTTCAGCGGATTTATAACACATACCGTAAAGAGATCATGCACGCTATGTTTCGTGCCTTGACCTTCAAATAAAATGCTAAATCAGTGTTTACTCCGGCATCCAAAATCATTTCTTCGTTTGAATGGCTCAATTGGTCTTTGACTATAGGCCATTATGATTTTCTTTAAATAATGGAACGACAACTTCCTTTCGTGATGAAGTCACAGAATTGATATGGAAAATTATTCTTTTATCTGTTTTTTCCCATAACTGTTCGGAATATGTACAGTTTGTGCATGGAAATCGCAAATGAGAGTTCCAGTAACGAATTTTAGCCAGGAATGTACGTAAAGAGAATGAAACATATAACAGACAATTGGAATGTCTTCTCTAGCATTATTCATAATATTGATGCAATAGATTCAACAACATTCGACGGCAGACCAAATCCGGCTTAACTTCAGCCTTTGCCGGTTCAGATAACATCCACTGTTAATGGAACGTACCGTTCTTGAGACCTTCATGAATCTGGATGTGGTTCAATATATATCTAAGAGTTTATGTTAATTTTAGGATTCACTTAATTTTAAAATCTCCGTCGAACGAGAATACGTACAACGGAGAATTAGCGTTGTCTCGTATATACTTTTCACTGCAATACAATCATTGAAAATCGCATTGACAAAAAGTAGAAGACTCAAAAATATGGTTTTAATGAGGGAATCCCTTTTGAGAACAAGCAATGACTTCACAATGCACTCGCAATTTTATCCATGCTTTTCCTTTCATTTTCCTCAACTGAATGGTAAAAAGGTTTTTTTAAAAAAAAGGTGAGTCTAGGTGTAAGAATGCTCGCAAAAATGTGCATTGTCAATGAATAAAAACTTAAACTTAAAAATGTTGAGCTCCGTACGGAAAATCTCGCGCCCTTTCTTCACCCCTTCACTTTCATGCTAGGTCTTTCTAAGATTGGTCCGTGACCTTTAAATCGCAAGGATGACGTCAAAATCCCCATGAGCCTAATTAATTCCGGAAGCCTATGATCCATATTGAATGATGCATCATTGGTGAGAGTAACCGAGAATAAACGTTTGGTTTAGAGATATAAATAGCAGAAAGTTTTTAAATTAATTGAAGCCAATAGGACACTGAAATAACACAGTTAAGATACCTTGAGATATCAGTTTCCTTTTAGTCCAAACTATAACCCATGATAATGTCATGTAAGTTTTAATGTATTAAGTGTTGATCACACAACCTCACCTCCAAAAAGAGCCACGGCACGCACTTAAAAGCTCACTCAGCTTGACTAAACTTTAAGTATTTAGCACTTGAATTACTTATATGAGAAGACTTAGTAATGCGCATTATTTCATCTCTCTGAATATTATAATTTAATCCCCGCAAAGGTAACCTTCAAAAGTCGTAAGAGAAAATAAATTGATGTGAGATCATGCCGACGTCAGATCTAGCGGCAATGAAGGGAAAAAGTTTACAAGATTTCAACCTCCTTTCTCCCGAAATATGGTTGATTCAATGAATTAAAGAACTTTCCTTTAAATGCCCACTTCAGTTTAAATGAAGTACGCCAATGTTTTAAAATCCATATTCACATACATTTTTATCGGAAGAGAATAAAAGCACTTTATTTATGGTCTTAGTGTAGGGAAACTCATTATTTCCAGTTGTTGCATACACCAAAAGGTGTTTAAGTTTTGACGCATACATTTCATTGAAAGGACAAATGGAGATTCTTACAGCATCTTGTTTGACTGACTATATTAAATATTATTTACTTAAGCCGTAAAAGATTAAACTATCCTTTACAACTAAAGGAAATATTATTTAATGTATTCAGTCTACACACATTTCACACAATAGAAAAATAAGTATTACTCGATTACTCACTGGTATGGCCTCAGATGGATTGCGATAAAGTGACAAAGATCTTTAACTTTTTCGTCTCTAGTAACCTGTCAATTTTTCTCCTTGAATTGACACTGTTAACACTACCATGGAGTCGTCCTTAATAAGGTATTTTAGATAATACATGTAAGGAACAATTTTTATAAACAGCTATCGATTGCACGACATCAACTGCCCTATTCTGATGACCACAAAAATAATGCAGCCTAAGTAAATAAACAACTAGTTTAATAAAACCAGTGACAATATATAAGAAAATTAATATTACCTTCTACTTGACACGAGAATTATAAGTCAACAAACTATAGAGCTTTCGGTAATTAGTTCATATTTATGTACACTGGAAAATTTGCATTGACTTAAAAGAAGATTATGTTAACAAATAAATATAAATTTGAAGAATAATAGCTTCGGTTTATTTGTTAGATCGGGAAATTTTCATCAGACTTTCGTATGGCTGCTAGAGGACTTATTTCATATCAAATAAAGATACATAAAACTTGCTTATTTAAATCATTCATATTTTAATGCAGCTACAGACATTACTCCTCATATGAGTTTGGTGCATGTGGTTCAGAAGTGTAACAGATTTAGAATAAAATTGTCTGAGGCGTCACTTTGTGGAAGCGATTCAGATCGGAAAAGAAAGAAATACTTGGTTGTTCCACATATATTTTATTAACACTGTGTTAATAAAATATATGTGGAACAACCAAGTATTTCTTTCTTTTCCGAGATTTAGAATAACTGATTTAGAACGACGCTGGTGATGCATATCGTCTTTAGTAAAATGATATACGACAGAAAGGCAAAGAAAAATAGGGTAGGAGAGATAAATAAATGACATCCTTTCGAAGATTACTAATTACAAAACGATAGAACTTAATAAAGAAGTTCCACAAATAAGCGGTAATGTAGCAGCACAATGGATGACAGCAACGTGAAATGTAAAACATAATAGATATATTATAAGGTAAAAAGTGTACTGAATACAAGGAGCCAGTTAAAATAAGAACTTGGTGGTGGTTAGCACTCAAGATACTATAAGATGGAGAGATAAAACAATTGTATGGAAACCATTACACATTAAATTATCCAACACATGCCAAGCATTACTCAACCATACTAAAAAATAGGATGAGACGAATAATTCGAAGAACAGAAAAAGATTGGAAGCGGAAAATACTTGGGGGAAATGGAGTTTTGAAAACAGTATCAGAAGGGAAAGTACTGGGAAATGGAGATGGAGAGGAAAATAATAGATATTTCATATAAAATGAATAGACAGAGAAAGTATGAAGTGCCAAGGAACGATTTGTTGCAATGTGAATAATAATAACTTTGCAAGTTCCACTGATTTTTATTTTTAAAACGACCGGTTTCGTCGAATAGCCGGCATCATCAGGCTTTCCCCTGGTGATGTCGACTTCACGACAAAACCGGTCGTTTTAAAAATAAAAATCAGTGGAACTTGCTAAGTTATTATTACTCACTTTCCATCATGAAGTTCCAACAAGTTGAACCGAAAACTCGATATGAATTCGATTTGCTGTAAAATGTTTCCATTGAGTCGTATATTTTGTAACCCGCCAGTTGAAGCTTAGGAGCAGACATATTGTGGAGTCTTGTGGGGTACATCATAGACCTATCCTAAAATGTAAATCAGCGTCAATAGAACTCAGCTCACAGATAAGTCCAGCTAAATTTGATTTTTAAGGCATTGGAATCCTACTGAGTTTTTTTAAGTGCCAAATAATATTGGCAGACAGAAGGTAATTGAATTAGCAGACATTTCACATGGATCGAATGTCACTTGGATGATCGGCACAGATAAAAAATATATATCCGCCAAACAATAATTTTTAAAAAATACTTGTAACAAAAGCGAATACACTCGTCTTTCATTAGATGAGGAAACATTCGAGGCTTTATATAACATACGCTCGCATACAGGAAGTAATCTGTCTATCAGAGAGCACACAGCCCTCACCCCGAAATCCTCCCTCCTACTCGTCTCACACCCCTCTCCGCCCCCCGAACTCATTCCATTAAGGTGAGGAGAAAAAACGTAGAAAAAACAGCCAAAAAATTAAAACGGTAGCTCGGGGGGGAGGGGGTGGAAAGGCATGAATGGGTGACGTCAACGCCAAGGGGGTGCGTGCGGGAAGTGAGGGGGCAGGGGGTGACTGGAGGAATGATTTGGAGGGGGTTTGGAGAGACTTAGAGCCCTCTTCAAAAATACATGAACGCGAATTAAAAAAAGCTAGAATTATAAAGAACTTTCCCCTTCGGCCCACTTAACTCTGGGGCAGCAAAATATAGAAAAAGGTGAGGAGGGGGTTGGGGGACAGGGGGAGGGGTGTGTCTAAGGTGACGGGGCTTCCACGTTGGATCCGGTGTTACGAGGGAATCAGCTGACTGTTGATGCCGTGCATTTTATCTGACTCCGCCGGAAATGGCGTCAACAAAAATAGCGCGTGAGAACAGCAATCGGTTCGGCTGTGAGAAATAATAAAAAAACAAACAAATAAATAAATAAAAAATATGTTTAAAAAACAACGACACCGGAAGCATAAAATTAGGATTCTTTAAAATTAGAGAGTTTCGTTTTTGAGTTGGTGGGCGAATGGGAAGGAGGAGGGAGAAGACAGGCGAACCGCAGTTCATGCGCCGTTTCCATGACTACCGGATCTTTTTTATCACGCGGCACTTAAAAAAATGTGATAAAAATATAAAAGTCGTCCTACGCCTCCTACTCCCTGAAGTTGACTAAAATATGAGTTTTCACCGCTAAAAATACACTGCAGAAATTTAAGTTGTTCTGTTGGACTCGTTATGAAGGCTAATGAACGGAAACAATAAATATGAAGAGCATTGTGAGACCGGGGCAGCATTCTTGGCGTGTACCTATGCGAACGTCCTTTCAAAAGAAATACCTAGGCAATAATTTTTTAGGAAAGTTCGCAGAGGTGAGTGGTAATTTTTTTGGGAATGGTGATTATACCCTGGGGAGACTCTCGTTCGGTTTAAATAGTAATTGCCCTCTTAAAAAGAATAGTCGAAATACATCAGACCGTTTCCGGAGTGAATCAGTGAAGAATTTCGCAAAGATATAAAAAAAAACCATCCCATTATTCCAATGATTACCATATTTCTTAATTTTATTACCCGTCAGGGAAAGGAAAATGTGGAAAAGTATGTTTCACGAACTTGCTTGAATTTAAACGACATCACCTACGGTTCATCTGGGAGCTGCTTGCTAAGCGATTATCCCCTCTTGAGCACGTATGCTTGGCTACGGTAAATATCTAACTACAAAAGTTGAAAAGTTAAATGCGAGGAATAAGATAAAAACCTGGAGCGGATAAAAAACTGAGCCTCCGTTTGGAATTTGATTAAAATTTGCACCAAAGTATGTAAATGATAAAGCGGGAAGAAATCAACTTAATGCATTCTAATCATCCATATGTCCAATTGCGTCTGGAGTTGCTTCAATTGGAACAACCTTCAAATATTCAATGGTGATTATTTCAATATGAAATAAAACTGCGTTGTAGTTTGAGATGAAGGGATTAACAAATTGTTACTCGTATTTGGCCAAGATATATGTTTTCGGATGTCGTATTAGTTAATTGTGCATTCATCTCACCGAGTCCAGTGTTTTTGAATGTATAAATAATACGGTGGGTAGGAATGGTAAATGTCTTAGGGAGTGTTCCGTATCGGCACGAATTACAGAACAAAGAAAATCTTAGAATAATATATGGGGGTAATGTGGGATACATTAAATTTTTGCATAATCTTTCCCACGAAAAATATTCAACCAACAATTCTCATGTCCGGATAGTTATATTTACTTTCCTGGCCTTAATTTATGTTCGAAGACACCCATGACATATTGTCGTCATTAACTGTAGGGAAAAGATTAAAATCATTAATTTGTTAAATCGATTAATGAATATTACTATTTTTTACAATAATTTGAAATATAATTTTTTTAATAATAATTGAAAACCTGAATGTTGAATTACTTCGGAAGTACTATTGGCGTTTAAGTACAACTGCAGGAAAAATTGATTTGTTTTTAACCGTGCATAAATTACTGAACTTTTGAAAAAATGTATTTATGATTTTAGTGCACTATGCCGTCAATCGATCAAGTTAATTCTACACTATCCCCAGTGAAACAAGAAGTGAGATCATTCCCATGGAAATTGCGAGCGGCGAGAGAGTGACGAGAGGCATTATGAAGGCATTCCCTCGAGTCATGAAAAGAGAAAGTAAGAATTAGGCTATTAGGGAGCTGCAGAGCACCTGAGATTATTAGTGAACACAAAGGGAGAATTATTGTGGCCCCACGCTACAACGTTGGGAGATTGGACCACCATGATAAAAAATAAAAAAGATAGATATGGGCACTGACAGGTTCTTCCCTATCATGAATCACAGCAATAGCAAAACTGAACACATGCTCCGAATATGTTGTCATTAAAAAATCAAAATTCAGGCTGGGTTTTATGAAAACACGTTGCACTGAAGAATAACTTTAACTTCGGGTCCATACTCAATTCAACTATCGCTAGCTAAGTGCAAAACCGACTGTTAAGCTGCTCAATGATCGATAGGTGATGTAACTATGATTGCAAATTTTATCGTCATTATTGAGCAAGCATATTTATTTATAAAATAATATTAAATTTCAAATTAACTAATGTATATATATATATATATAGGGTTCCGGGTTCGATTCCCGGGCAAGGCACTCTGGGCGCCTGCAGCTCTACCCAAGCTGAATTGATTTTTCGGGTACCAGGTCTTCCTGGGAAACCATAACCGGCACAGGGAAAGGAAATGCCCCCCCCCGACCCTGATGTGTGAATTTTCACACGCCGTATAGGGCTTAGTACTGGGTGATCTCTACCATCACCTACTAAACCGACCTTCGGGTTGATTACTGTGTTTATGTTTATATGTATCGTATATATGTATGTCGAGGGAGGTCTGAAAAGTTTCCGACCTCAGAAAATTTTAGAAAAAGTGCCTTGTATCTTCTACAGAGAATAAACATATAATATAATTGTACTGCAGAGAAGAAACATATAATGACAGCCTTGCAGAAAAACGGGTACTAGAGGTCCGTGGTCCTAAAAAGGACCGCCAAGGAAGAGAAACGCCGCCTCAACCATAGTGAAATACGAAGCGACGCGGAAACGACCAACATCTACGCCACGATACCCTACATCGCCGGCACAAGTGAAAAGATATCTCGGATACTGAGAAAGCACAACATTGCCGCGAGATACAACTGTCTCTCTAATGCATCTACTTCCACGGCCAAAAGATATAATTCCCAAGGAATTGCACGAGGGAGTCTATCAGTTACCGTGCTCATGCGGAAGTTCATACATAGGCGAGACATGCCGGGCAGTGAAAACACTCCTAAAAGAGCACGAAAGGGCTACTAGGAACAAGCAGCTCAGTTTATCAGCCATTGCTGTGACGCTTGGAGCGGACCTGTCTATGAAATCAAATTTGACGAGACCAGGATAATATCCAAAGAGATAAGATATTATCCCAGACTAATAAGAGAATCGATCGAGATACTCAAAGAAAAAGACAACTTCAACAGAGAAGATGGCTACCGCCTACAAGGAGGCTGGAAAAGGATTTGGCGGGAAACCCCCGACCAATCACAGAGAAGGGAGGGAATATATAAACATGGCCAAAACAACTTCTCGGATATTCTGCAATCGCTACCATCTTTGTAGCCTTTCCTATTCTGTTGTTTCCACCCCCAAAGAGGAGTTAAATCCTAAAACAGGGATTCCCTATTGTTGTTGTTATGTTTCAACTATAAATTTTATATGCATTTATCCCTTGTACACTGTTCTCTACGGAAATAGAGACCTTTAAAAGTAAAAGTAAAAAACTTCCCGGCACTTCGACCTGAAGACGCTCATTGAAACACGGGCGAAACTTGTCAGAAAAACAACCTACGCGGTGACATCCAGAATGGAGAGTCTTTCATCTGAACGCCACGAAAATCTATGATTCCATGTCTTGTATCTTTGTTAGGTCGGAAACTTTTCAGATCACCCTCGTATATGTATATACATATGTATAAATAAATATATATACTTACATACACACAAAGACACACACAAATATATATATATATATATATATATATATATATATATATATATATATATATATATATATATCTATACATATACATATATATACATATATATGTATATACAGTCATAGGTACGTACTTCTGTTTTTTTCGAGGAAGACGGAGCTAAATTCCGTCGAAATTATTAAGAAATAACGTGTGACTGTTCTTTTTATGTGTTCTTATATTGTTTGTTGCTGTCCAAGTTTTTTATTCATTCAACACTTCCGTGTTACTTATATGTATATATATATATATATATATATATATATATATATATATATACTATATATATGTAGTAAAAGGATTCAGCTAATTCCCAGTAGCTGCATCATCGGGTTACTCACGGCTGAGGTCACTAGTCCGGCCCATCATCGACTGTAGGACTCCTCCGATTCATTGGGGATTACAGGGAGAGGGGTTGTGGCAAAAGGAGGAATAGGGCTAGAAGTTCATCTTAGCCCAAGGGAAAACTGCAGGGAGTTGGAGGAGGGGAAGTCTGATAAAATTATAGCAAGGGAAATGGATTTAAGAAGGGCAAAATAATGCGAGTTAATGTGCATAAGTGCATACAGAATTAGAATAGAGTGCACTGTTGACTTCGAGGTTATAATTGCGTGAGATAAGATTACTATTGGAAATTTGGGATACCAAATTGGGCACCTAATGACTTCTTTTTATTCCCGTTTATCAAGAAAAAATTGCGTGTTCAACGTTTTTCGGCGCCCGAAGAGGCCATTGATGCAATCGCAAACCATGTTTTCGAGGCACGTACCTCAATCGGAGCGGAAAAAGTGTTAGGAAAATTTAATCGAGCCCATGCAAAAATGCATTCATTATCATGGAGAATACTTCGAAAAACCATAAAGGCATTTTCAAAAATAAATTACTGTCTTTTCATTATTAGGCTTGAAATATAGATAGCATCCCTCGTAAGACGGCCAAAATTTATAGTTGGCACTCATCTGCCCTGAGGACAATGCACGAGTTAAGCATCGAAACGTCGGCCAATATGGAACCCCTGACCCGATGGAAGACACAAGAAAACTTTATCGAGCAGACACGCCGGGAAAGCACCAGATATTACTACTGATTCCTGTTTTCCTAATTTGAATCCCCAAATTCAAAAGTTTAGTCGAAAAAACCAATTATTGCATGAAGTAATAATCTCAAGGAAGAAGATCCTAAGGCCAATAAAAATAATTACGAAGAACTCCTATACCGGTATTTCGGTCACCAGGTGACCATCAACGGGGAGAGCAATCAAATGGGAACTTGAACTAGGAAGAGGAATGTGCACCAGGCACTGTCCAAAGTCAAGTGGGTGTTCAGGTCGGGGGGTGAGGTATATATACCTGGAGGGGCAAGGGGGGAGGGGTTAAGTGATGGTCCGTAGGTGGGGGGGGAGTTTGTTGAGGTCACGTGGGAAGGAGTGGGGGAAGAGTGGTGGCTATTAGGAGGGGGCTGTCTGTTTCTGAAATGACTAACAAAGTTAAAAAGCGAACTGTTGATGATGCCTGGTTCATTGTTCATAAGTTTATTCTTGTTTAAGTGTATGTGTAAGCTCTCACAGGCATCGAGTTTACAGTGTTGTATCGGTTTTAATAATGTTAAGTCGTTGGGAGTGATAGAGTGTTCCGTTTCAAAAATGTGTTTGGCGACCGCTGATCTATCGAAACGTCCGTTCTTAAAGTGTGCTATGTGTTCCAGTGCCTGGTGCACATTCCTCTTCCAAGTTCAAGTGCCCTATTTGATTTTCTCCACGTTGATGGTCACCTGGTGACCGAAATACCGGTATAGGAGTTCTTCGTAATTATTTTTATTGGCCTTAGCATCTTCTTCCTTGAGATTATTTCTTTAACAGCCAATAGCTCCACATCCTCCATTGCATGAAGTGAATAGGTACGCATTCATGTGTGTTTCTTTTTTGTAAGTATGTTATCTGCCACTGACGTGCACGACACATGGCCCAGTGGGTTGAGGCCTGCGTTTGCCACGACTCATTCTCGTAATTTTTTTACCATCATGAAGTCGTGGGATAAATAATTTGTGTGATTTTCTGCTGTCTTCTTCGATAGTGTTTTTTTAAAATGATGTTGTCACTGAAAAGATCGCCTCACTGGGGTCAGTCAACGTCACACCCGCCTCACTGAGGAACAGACTGCACGGACTACTTTGTCGTCTGGCCTTCCTTTCGACCTATCAGGAATTTGTAACCCTATCAGGAGGAATCCTCATTTCTCCCGCCAGCACAGCTCTTGGGGCCATCATATCCAGACTGGTGCCGGATGAGAGGGTTGATGAATGCGTAGATATGTATGCATAAGTGAATATTCATATAACCATGATGCAATAACACCCCGTCCGGTGTTAATGAGAATCCGTGGGGTGTGTTGGGGGCATTGCGTTAATTAAGATGGAGAATAAAATATTCGGATGTTATAAGTGTATAATGCAAGGTACGGAGGAGTTGACTTACGAGCAGTGAGTGCTATCAGGCGTGTGAGAATTATATTTTAGTTTTTTTTGGTGAAGTTGTGATAATGTGCGGATGTAGTATCCACGGATGGGATATTTTTACCTTTATGAGATGGCTCGCGGGGAGAGAAATGGTTTGAGTCAAGATGATGGCGAAGTCAAGGCTTTGTATGCTCTCACCAAATGAATTAATTATTGCAACGGGCGTTATTAATTCGAAAATAATTTGTTTAGGGTACTTTTTTCATTTTTATCCTGAGTTTGGATAATATTATCCAGTTTCAACTTACGATTGACCTCGGTATAAAATAAATGCATAAAAAGTTTCATTTGAAGAATATTCATCCCAAATTACCTCAGAAATCATGGGATAATAACTATTAGTCTTTGAAACTAACGCAAAAGAACATCATTACTCTTAACTCAATGTATTCTCCTATTATGCATTAATCAAAATGCATTACGCATGGCATTGATTCTGCCATGACTTAGAAAAGCAATAGATATCTTAATCATGTGGAAAATCTACTTTTGACCTTATGTCGGCAATTTCTTGATCTGGTTTGTGCTAAAATAGAGATAACGAGATTTTATAATTGTTTGACATTGGTTTTTTATTTATTTGCCCTTGACTTCTGTGTTTTGTTCATGCAGTTAAAGGCATATATCTTCCATTCCCCACTGCACCTATCCAAAATTCTCCTCTCTATCACGGTTTTCAACATAGCACACACAACTCTCTTTGACGTTTCCTCCACCCACTTTCTCTGTCTTTTTCAGATTTCCTTCACCAACTTGAACTCTTAACCCAACATTTCAAAAACGGAGGCAATGCACTGCGATAGGAGATATCATGTCAATAAAATTTAGTGGAGAACAGACAGATTTAAGAGTTCAATTGTCCTTCCGTGCAAGGTTGGAAAAGTATTTTGGGTTAAAAGTATTTTGGTGTATAATCAACCCCTGCCACACAATATAGCGGAAGCCAGCAGGGTATTATGTAATTTTAAAATAAAAAACCGTCAGCGTTTGTCTTCCTTTTTGTACGGTTCATATTTTCCATTCTTCCTCAAGCCTATGTATAAAATCATCCAATCTACGCTCATCCTCTTACCTCAAAGAAATTTTTTCGCTTTCAAAACCACTATGCTACAGTCCATATTAAACTTATTTTTTAACTTTACTTCGTTCGACCTAATTCTAAATTCTTAATTCTATTCTTCGTTCTTAATTCTTTCCTTCTTACAACTGCTTCTACGATAGCGTATTTTTTTCCAAATCCCTCCACTACTATTCTTGTTTTTCTTCTAATTATACACGAAATACATGAACTGGTGCTCTCGTCCTGGCATTTTTTCCTATTTCAATGTTTAACTTCGCTTTCTTACTTTTCCAGAATATCATTAATTTTGCATTTCTTGGTTGATTTTTCTCCCATACCTCCCGCATTTCTCCGGTAAAACACTCGGCAATAATTCCAAACCCTTGGCTTTCTGACCTACGCCCCACTCGACTGAGGTAAGAGTCCCCTCACTGAAGAACCGACGTCCTAAGGAATACTTTTCCTTGGGGTCCTAACCTACCCTTCCGGGCATCTGGTATGATGATTTTCCCAGGGAAAACCATAAATATTCCCGCCAACGCATAGAGCCATAGAAGCACAAAAGCCCCATCAACCACCTCATTGTATTCAAAGGGAGGAAAATGGGAGTTCGAGGGCAGAGGTGGAATGTATGCATCAAGAATTGATAAAATAAGAATAAATGAAAGAATGTCATTTAAGGACCATATTTTGGAATGAATTGCTCCAAAATAAGACAAAATATAATATTAAGTTCGAACATATTCTCGGGTTGCACAGTTCACTATTCTTAATTGCGGTCATTCGGGTCCCTTATATTTTTTTTATTATCAAAAATTAAATTTATTTACGAAATTAAAATTCCGGTAAGGGAGAACAAGTTGGACATGGCTGGTAATTGTATCATTTAAATTTCTCAGAGACGTTAATTTTTTTCCGTATTAAACTCTCTAGCAAAATATTTCTTTTAGACTTAATAATTAAGGTTATTTATAAATATGAGGCATCCTTCTCCAGGACCTATAAACAACATCCCACCCCTTGGGTAATTGATATTACTCAACAACGCACGAGAAATTTTTATTCTTCTCAGCGACTTAATCATATTTTCTCGAGACGTTTCCATTATTCTTTATTAAGCATGAAAACAAAACGTTTTATGCAGGATTTATTACAGACTCATGGGCAATTTCAAGTTCTGAGATTCATTAACACCCAAAGAGTTTTGAAGAAATAGCTGATAAGAAAAAATTTAAGTAGTTAAGTAATGTGTAAACTCGCATAACCCTCCCGATGAACTTAGACCCAATTCCGCTCCAAACTATACCCATTGAAATTATTAATACTTTCGACTATTGTACAAGGATGAGGGTACCAACCATTACTCTGATTTATGTGCTAAATAATTTTTTTAACAAAATGAAATTTAAATTTTAAAAAATTAATTTTCAAATGAAAAATTAACAGCTTCCCATTAAAGCATCTGTATAGAAGGTGATTCAAAATAAATTAAACCCTGTGGAAATTCAAAGAAACTGCGGGAGATGTCACCTCCCTCATAGTGTTTCCGCTAATTATGCTACCGTGGCGTCTCTAACACAGCGAAGTTTTTACACACTGAAACTTTTTTTACACTTTAAAGTTGATACAACATAATAATCCTCGGGGCTACATGAGCACTTCTTGAAAGAGTCACATGTATTCAAAAATCAGTAAATTACAATAGACGCAAACACATTAACATTTTACCTACATAAATACACACACATGCCTATTATATTGACTGCTGGGTCTTCTTTCAACTACTGTTTAGGTATTTGGGAAATGTCCAGAATTTATTGGAAAATTCGCTGAACTAGTTACGTGTGGTGAGAAAACACATTTAATTCCAACTCTTGGGTCCATTTGAGTGCCCTACGGCTCCTTCGCGACAGTTATTCGCCCTATCATCTCTGACCTAGCCTATAAATAATAGGTGCTTCCGCGGCAATCATTGTCTCCTTTAAAATCTCCCTTACGCGCTATAATTCTTCCCTTTCTCAGGGTGGAGAGAAGCTATCAGGTACCCTAGCCGTCCCTAAGTCCGCAACCTTACTCCTTTCTCTTCCCCGTCTCCTCCTCCCTATCCCCCTCCCTCCTTCCCCACCCACACTTCCTCCTCCTACCCCATTCCAAGGGCATCTCTCTCAAGTCTCCGCCTCGGACCTAAACCATCCGTCTCCTCGGTTGACAACCTCAGAGGAGGAGGAAATCTTTTTTGGAAAAACTGTTTCCTTTAACTCTCCTCCAGACTCTTACCTACCCCTATCTTCCTCTTCTCTCTCTTTCTCTGCATCTCTTGCTCACACACAATCGCACCAAAGCAACGCTTTTTTCCCAGGGAGTCGTCCGCGATGTTTCTTTTCGACACGGTGGCGCATTGCCGTTCGAATCTAACCCATCCAACCTAACACTAGTCCCTTCTTTACTACGCAACCCCCTTCTCTTCTACCGTCATCTTCACTCGCACATTCGAGCTAAGATCCCGAAGATTTCCCCTAAAGATCGTGCATTACAAGTTCTTGGAAGAAAGCTTTGGGTACGGATGGGAACTGTAGCACAAGAGGGCCTAAATTAGAGCAGATGAAACAACGAATTTCGAGAGAGAATTTTGCGTGAATATGGATGAGGGCTTTTCAGAGGAATTGAGTTAGCAAAAAAAAGCGTTGCCATAAAGAAAAAAATAAAGTGAGAATAGGGACACGCAGGAAATTGTAAACAAATTAGTGGATTCGTATAAAAGACGTATGTTTCGTAAGTTTCAGAAAAATTTGGATAGAGTGAAAAGTATCAGCAGTTCGTTGGCAGCTGTTAAGATGCGGGCTTGGAGAAGGAGGGAAAGACTAACAAATTGGATAGAGAGGGAGGCAAAGGAAACGCTGGTGCATTACATGGGGTGGAAGAGAAGGAGCACGGGGGAAGAGAGACGAAAGAACGACGAACGCGGATGGTAGACATAATAAGTGGCGATAGAGATGGATGTGTCAAGAAGGAAAAAAGCCGCAAGCGAAAAGGAATTATGAAAAAAACAGTAATGAGCAATACGAAATAATTGCGTCAGAAAAATGACTATTTACAAAACAATAAGGAACGGTGAAGGTTTGCAGTACAGGAGAAAAGAAAAATCAAGAAGAATTCTGCATGTCCGGGTTTTCACCGCGTTGTTGTTTGAAGCCGACAACAGTTTCGCCGAAGTTTCATCCGGCGTCTTCAGGTCGAAGATGAGGGACTCAGATTTTGGCCGTCCTTATATAGGTGGTCCCGTCCAGGTGCTGCTCTCTGATTGGTCCTTTTTCGGAGGACTCTCTTCCACGCGTTGTGGAGATGGTAGCCTTCATCTCTATTGAAATTCGCCGGGTTTTTGGCTATCTCAATAGCTTCTCTGATTAGGCGTGGGTAATATCTACTTTCTTTACTTATGATTGTAGCGTCATGGAATAGAATATCATGGCCGGGTTCACTCCATTTATGCTCGGAGATGACCGAGAGGTGAAACTGTTTGTTCGTAGTAGCCCGGAGGTGTTCTTTCATCCGAACTTTCATAGCTCGGCATGTTTCCCCGATGTAGGCTTTCCCACATGAACACGGTACTTGATAGACCCCTTCGTATAGGTCTTTCGAGAAACTGTTGTCGGCTTCAAACAACAACGCGGTGAAAACCCGGACATGCAGAATTCTTCAAGCCATCGCCGCGAAAATCTACGCAGCCATATAAGAGAAATCAAGGTTCAGTTTTTCCGGGAAATTTGGTCGTTAAGAAATTAAATGAGCGTGCACTACAGATTTTGATGACATACTTTTGGAATAGGTCCAAAAAGGTTATTTACGCACATTAGAAATGTACTATTTAAATCGCTTACATTTCTCTGCAGGTTGCAAATGAAGAGGTATCAAGAGTACGAAGTGTGATGGAGAGAGACGTAGAAAAGGAGTCATAGTAATTCGAATTTTGACACACTAAAACCATTAGTGAGAAGGATGTGAATATTTCAAATCACTTTAAATGATATTTATCATTTGGATATGTAGGAGGCGATAGTAAACAGCTAGGGTCTTCTTTGTACCGCGTACTACGTTTGGGTTCGTCGGACCAATTATTCCGTATAGCTATAACGATATAATTCATGTTATAGGCCTAATACAGTTACTTCAGCACGATGTCGTCTTTGGGCACATATGATTTCACAGGTGCTTCGGATAAATGCCATTTGATTTTGTCAGACATAATGAACATGGAATTCGAAAAAAAACAACTAATTCCCTATGAAATTAACTCTTAAAGAAATGATTCGATAGACATCAAATTTAGCAGTAGCAGTTTACCTATAAAAAACTATGAACTTTTAAAGTTAATGTGCAAAGAAATAATTCGAGACGATTAGATTTTGCGGCAGCTTCTTACAATACCCTAAGTATCTGCTCAGCTCTCAGTATGAATAATAGCATGTATTTCATGATTAATATTTTGATTCATTTATTTCAGTAAAGAGAGACAATTAAGCTATCGTTTTCTTTCTCTAGCCATTATATATTTTGCATAACATACATCTGTAAAAGGTATTATGGCTAGAGAAATAATGCAGAAACATAATTTATCTCTCTTCATTGAGGTAAATGAAGTGAAATCTAAATGATGATGTGCTCCAATCTGTGTGCGCTGAACACAAAATTTTATCCCATATCGTTGCTCCGTGGAACATAGTGACGTGAATCCGTGACGCAACCAGGGGAGCAGTCTAGCAGCGATTCGGGCACTTAAACGGCACGCGGCCAACTAACGCGGATTGAGTTGCTTCCCCAAGAACTCTCACCACCCAGGACTCTACAAATCGTCGCACTTCATCCGTCCGCGTTGACGGGAAAATATCATTACATTTTTTTGAGACAGAGACTGTCTTTTTAAGGTTTAGGCATTTTTTTATCTACTCCTGATAAATATATAGACTTCTTTGCCCAGCTTTGCCTGCGGAGTAAAAACCAATTTATCTTCATTGGGGCCTTTTACTTTGAAAACACTGTTATTTTCGAAATCATTTCATAGTTAAATGTATTCAAATCGGAATATACAGGGTTCGTCCGGAAAATAAGTGTACTGAGCTCAGGAAAAAAAATTTATTACACTTTTACATATCTTAAGCTAATATTCCTCAAAATAAGACCCTTGTGAGTCGATACACTTGTTCCAGCGGCGTTCCCATTCCTGGAACGCTCCCGCGAAGGCATCATCGGGAACCTCTCGAAGACACGTCGTCACGGCCTCTTTGACGGCGTCCAAAGTCCCGTATCGCGTTCCTTTCAAACTCCTCTTTATCTTCGGGAACAGAAAGAAGTCCGGTGGTGCCAAGTCCGGGCTGTAGGGTGGGTACGGCAGCGTTGCCACGCCGTGCTTGGCCAAGAAGTCCGACACGACAAGCGCGGTGTGAGACGGCGCATTGTCGTGATGCAGCCGCCAGATGTTTTTGATCGCTGGCCGGACGCGGGCGACTCGTTTTCGAAGCCTGTCGAGCACTTGGACGTAAAATGCAGCATTTACAGTTTGACGTTCAGGTACAAATTCGTAGTGGACGACTCCCCTTTTGTCAAAAAAGACAATGAGCATCGCCTTGATCCGAGATTTGCTCATGCGAGCTTTCTTTTGACGGGGTGATGATGGGGTGTGCCACTCCGCACTTTGTCTCTTCGACTCTGGGTCGTACTCAAAGATCCACGTCTCGTCACTCTAAACAACGTTCTCTAATAAATGTGGATCATTTTTGCAGTGATCCGCAAGTTGTGTCGCGATTTCCAAACGATTGAGTCTTTGATCATCACTGAGCACTTTCGGCACCAACTTCGCACAAATTTTTCGCATCTGTAATTGCTCCCTAATAATCTCGTGCACTATTGTTTTTGGCACATTACACTTCTCTGCTATCATCCGAACACTAAGACGACGATCAGAGTTCAGTACATCGCGAACTTTTCGCACATTTTCGTCGGTGAGTGTCGTTGATGGGCGTCCAGGCCGTGGTTCGTCGTCGACCTCTTCTCTGCCCTCCACGAACATCTTGTGCCACCGAAAGATCATGTTTCTGGACATGGCTGACTCCCCGTAAGCCTGGTTAATCATACCGACAGTTTCGGTAGACGATTTCCCAAGCTTTACCGTAAATTTGATGGAATAACGCTGCTCCAAAAACTTCGGCATCGCGTTCCGTGACGTGGGTCGAGCGTGGAGGTTCGCGTTAAAAGAGCTCCTCACTACACCACAGCTCAGAGCCGACTGCCTTTTTCAGCGTCGCTTGCCAACATACCCCCCTCCAATCGCAGCCCGTCAGAGCGGTGCTGGGCGCGCCTGGAGCGGCGTGCCCAGCCCAGGAGTCAGTAAACTTATTTTCCGGACGAACCCTGTATAACGGGAATCAATCAATTGAAGGACCTCTTAAATACTTTGCGTAGAATTAAATGTTCTTACCTAACGCAATTTGTGATTTTTAGTTTAACTCAGTTTCTAAGACAGGAAATATTACATATATATTTGTACTTGGTATGGGAGGGGTGACAACTGCTGTAATGAAGGTATTGCTGCTTATTAGTAGGTTTGGTGTGAACAGAGGTAAGGAATTTGTTGTTACTAAGGGAAATATGAACGTCGAGGAAGGTAATCTGAGAGGTAACCTACTAATAAGCAGCAATACCTTCATTACAGCAGTTGTCACCCCTCCCATACCAAGCGCTCCCTCCCTTACTCTCTCTCTATCCGTGGTCACCGCATTTGCAACCATCCCGAATTCCTTAACAAATACCTTAACAACCTTCACCACTCCCTCCTCCAACGAGGATACCCTGATTCTCTCCTCCATAAAAAAATACTTAAACATTCCTACACCCCCAAGCCTGCCTCAACCACAGACTCCCAGCCTCTCTCAATCTGTACTACCTACTTCCCTGGCATTCAGTCTCTCAAATTCATCCTTAAAGACCTATTCCCCATCCTCAAAAATCACAACACTTCCTCCAACCCTCTTCCCAATTGCCCCTCTGTCACCTTCAAACGTCCCGCCAACCTAGCAGATATCCTCAAATGCACCAGGCCACTCTCAAAATCCCCTCACACCCCCAGAGCCATACCCACTCCATGTCATCGAGCAAGATGCAAAACCTGCCCTATTTTCACCACTCCACCCCACTCCATCCCACCATTTAACTCTCTCCCGCCCTTCCCCTATTCCTCTTGCACTTCCAAGAATGTTGTTTATCTTTACCTGTAAACTCTGCCCTTCCTTTTACATAGGCCAATGTTCCACACCACTTAACATTAGGATTAATAACCACCGCGCCTCGTGCAATCCCTCCTCCCCATCCGAGGGTCTCCCCATCCCTAAACATGCTTCCCATCATAATACCTCTTTCAACCAGTGTTTCAATGTTTCCGTCCTAGCGTCCCTTCCCACATCCGATAACCCTATAGAATTAAAAACTCTTGAAATGGCATTCATTTACATCTGTATGGCCTATCAGCATCCGGGCCTCAATGTCGTTCACTGATGGGAGTGGCCTAAGATTGTTACTTTGTGGAAGCAAAGCATATCGGGGGGTGGACACTGTGTTTTTCCGAATGAGTTTTGGTGTACGTGGCCTTTGTTTTGACGTGCGTGGTCTTTATCAATACTTTATAGGTTGAAACATGAGTCTCGTATGTTGCAATAGTTGCGGTGAGCATGTTGTTCTATTTTCCGATATTGTGTCAATTCCACCCCTTCCCTCTCCCTTTCCTCTCCCCAACCATTCCTTTCACCCCTCCTTCGCCTCCCGTTCTCCCCTTCCCCTGGCCCCCTTCCCTTTCTCTCGCACCCCTCACCTCAACAATTCCAGCAGTCATTACTTCCATATCTTCAGAGGAAGACGGATTGTCTCCGTCCAAATATCAAGAAAATACGTGTGAGTGTTCTTTTTTTGTGTTTCTATATTGTGTGTTACTGTGTATTATATATATATATACACATATGGTTTTAAAAAGATCAATCCTAAGCAGTAAAAGTCAGGGACATTTTTTATTAAAATATTTCACATAATATTGCAATAAATATTTTGAGAAAGTACTCGAGAATATCTCAGCATCATAATGAAAACTAATTTACAGAAATACTAAAAAAATTGCACAAATTTCACAGCTCAGAGAACTGAAGTATCATGTAATTTATGGGATGAAAATTAAACCATTCACCAGAAATGTATGTTACTTTTTGCAAAGCGTTAAAATATCCCTTCAAATGAATTTCGCTTCGACGATACAGTGCACGGCGCAAGATATTAAATTGACGCGAAACCGTTGAATGTTCCACACACTAATTAGCCCTATTAATACTTCCGTATCATCGCTGACAAGGCACTGCAGTTCTAAAGCACTTGTCACGAATGAAGATGAAAAGCTTAAAACGATATCAGGGAATATGAATCAAGCCCTTCTCGATGTTAAATCTAATAAATTCGGACCAATTTATGACATAACTCTGGACGAAGTTACAATTTCGTGAATTTCGATATTCCGCTACGATTTATTGGTCATTAATTTAGGATGCGCCCTTTCCACACGAGATAACTAGAAGATGCTGGGTCTAAGTAAAAGGAAAGATAGAAGGACCCACACCCGTCCTTAATGTACTGCAGAGATCCAATGGGGTAAGTTTCAGACGCCTCGGGTGATAAGTGGACTGGAAGAAGTAGGAATAAATACCACGCAGTTGGTAGCATCCGTTGCAAGGTGAAGGTAGCGAAGTATCTGTGAGCTATGCGCTCCAAAGAAGTTGAATTACGAGAGGAAAATGTTGAAAGGACATACTGTCTATGCGACTCACGATGTGCCCTTAGTTGGAGAATTTATATCATTAATTAATACAAGTGTAAGAAGAAAAAATACCAAGGATTGAAAGAGTAACTTATTTCCTCGATGTTTGGTGTGCTTGAATCCAGTAGAAGAGCATTTAAAAAATCTACAATCGAACTAGGTTCGAAAGCTGATCCTTAATAAATGAAAGCAAAAGTACAATTGTAGAATTCCTAGAATCTACGGGAGATGCCGGGAGAGTAACTGTTAATGGAGTCATCCGATAAGTGCGCATTGCAATGCAACATTTTCAGAGAGTAAAAAACATTCACCTTGATCCCGGTCAAAGGACAATTAAAGAACACATGCCGTCATTTTGTATCATACATATACAGTGCATATTTTTTCTCTTTTGAAAAATTGCCACATTCCACAAGATTTTCATGATTTTAAAATATACTTTAATTTTTCAATAACCTTCAAAATTAAACGAGATAAAATATGCAGAAATACCTTTATCATATAGCATTTAAAAATATTTTAATCGTTTTTAAATCGTAGTGTTATGTAGTGTCCCCTAGCATGATCTTCCTTCTCGTATTTCGCAGGATAAAAGAATCTTAGCAATATCAAATTAAACCAAATATGGTTTTGACCACAATTTGTATTTTTATTTTTTATTTTAACACGCACAGATTTAAATCTTTTCAAGAAATTGACCTCTGGATATGTTAACAACCTCATTTTAATGCCCAGTATAAGCTAACTATGGCTTGCCACCAAAACTATCGAAGGATGTGTCCAAAAGAGAGAGTAGGATGACCTTAATCGGCGAAAAAACTTACCAGAATGAATACATGCCTCTTGAATAAATTAACCACTAACTACGCCCATTTTTTAATTACCTATAAATTTTCTCTCCGACGGATTTTTGTAATGAATATCATTTGAGTTTTCATTCCGTATTCTTTCAGTGGTATTAAACTTTCCCGCGACATACTAAATGCTAAAAAAGATATAGGGATGCATTATTTTCCAACGGCTTCAAATCGCATCCCCTTTCAACCCACCAAAATGGAATGGAAACATGATCTCATTTTATGTAGAGTCCGCTTCATGTCAACGTGAATTTTAGGAAAGCATTAACGAACGAGCACGAAGAGGTCGACGCTCCCGAATACATCGGTGTCTTGCTTTCCCTCCTTCCTTCACCGCGCTTAAAAAAAGTACCTCACATCTCCCGTAGAGCGTCAGAACGCAGAATAAATTATCAGAATAAGCACTTGTAAACTAAGACGGTTAATGGCTGGCTCGATGTTCCCGGGCCGGTGGATAGGGAGGCTTTTGAAATATTTACTGATATGAGCACGTGTGTGTGTGGGGGGAATGAGTGCGATCTTAGTGAATGCAGAAGGGGTGGAGGGGCAGGGGGGCGGCGGGGGTACAATGATGTAGACACAAAAACTTACGACGCTCTCCCCTCCTAATCCCCCCTTTCCTTCGGATGCGCCCCTCGACTAAAAATGCCTTGAATAGTTTCCCTTTGCTCCACATTTTCCGCCCGTTCTCATCATAACACGTGCGTCCCATTCCTCACCCTTTAAGCTACCCCGTCCGTATTCTTTCTCCTCCCCTACCCACTACCCCCGCTCACATCCTCCCATTTCCCTTGGTCCTCATTACCCCTTTCCTACCTCAAACCCTCGTCTCGTTCCCCTCTTAAGAATGGGTGGAGGGGGCGGTCGGAAGGGGGTAAAAGTGCGGGGGAAGGGAACTGTGGAAGGAAGGGAAATAAAAAAAGAGGAGTACCAGCCGTCCCCCGGTTCTCTCCCACGCAGCCACCCCCTCCTCATGCTCCTACCCGCACCCACCCCATACCGACCGACACGCCCTCGCCCCGTCTCACCTCGTTAACTTGCTGTTGATATTAACCATCCAAACCCTTCCCCGCCCCCTTATATATAGGAGCCCGCCCCATCTCGCACCCTCCTTCCATCTCCGTCAGGCCCTTAACCACCCCCATCGGTTCCTCTCTTCCTCGCACCCTCTTTCACATCTATTTCTTCTCTCTTCTTCCTCCCCTCTCACTCTCTACATCTCTCCCTTTTGCTAACCCTTTTCCCGCCTCTCTCCCAGCAACCCCCCCCCTCCCACTCTCACACCGCGAGAAATACAAGGAGGGGCTGCATTCTCTTAATTTCGCCCGGATGTACGTAGGAGTGAGAGAGAGAGAGGGAGAGAGTCCCTCTTGCCTGAATGTCTCTCTCTCTCTCTCTTTCTCCTCCCCGCTTCCTTCCTCTCTTTTCTTTTCTCAGACCCTCCACTACACATCAACTTCGCATTATTATGCGGAGAACGAAAATTCGTCGTCGCGGGGGGGACCTTGGATCCTAAGTTCTAATTATCAAGAAATAAAAGAAAACGAAACGTATTTGAGAGGGGTTTTTGGGGGAAGGGGGTGAGCAGGTAGGAACCCTCTTAGAGGTTCACCCTAAGGAAACCAAAGGAGGAAACTTCAGCGTAAATCCCCGGGATTACCATATTTTTTCATTCGTAATTCACCTCATGATCCTCTCCTATCACAGAACGTGGAGGAAATGTGAAAAACTCCCACCCATAATTCAGACATTTAGACAATTAATACCAGTGCGATCGGCCAAATAATGGAGAGAATGCATTAAACCCATTTAGTTTCTACTGTAATCAGATTTCGAAGAAGTAAGCGTATAGGTATAGTAACCCATGGACTCCATATGAATGAATAATAAGAGAAATATTGCTGTTCTGTTCAGTGATTGTGGAAGAGGTAGGAAACGAAAACTATGGCACTATTCAATAAGAGGATCGCGATGGTGTGGTGGATAACGTACAGTTTTACCACCGAGAGGGCCCTGGTTCGAATCCCGGCGACGACCGATTTTTTTCAGTGGTGTCCCGATCCCTACTTGAGGTGCTTTGTAGAGAGCACTTTGATTGAGTACGCCGTCCATCGGATGAGACGTTAAACGGCGGACCCCTTGGCACCTTTCTTTAAGAATATGCTAATGCCGACGCCGGGTTTCTCTCCGCCCTTCCTCCTTTCCCATCCATTCTTAATGGCTCAAATGACCTTAGCTGTCAGTCCACCAAATCTACTACTAACACCATGATTCTAAAAATACTGATTTTATTCTGAGTGACTCAAGGTGACTGAAATATTCTCTTTATATTAGAATAAATTTATATCCCAAACTATCCAACTATTGGATAGTGTGAAATGTGGTGAAAATATGTGGGTAGCACCAAAAGGAGAAACTTGCATGAGGAAACAGAATAAAATAACTCATAACAATGCTCGTTGCTTATAGAGCAATAGTTTTCGCCACCTGTCTACAACTAATTACAATATTGTTTATTGAAAAATTGCCGTGTTGTTCAATTGAAACATTTGCATTATCGCAGCAGTCAAATTCTACTGATGAGCTTTAGCATTTATTGAGTGGAGAACGTTTATCTCAATGTTTTATGCATATTATTCCCTATTTTCCAGCAGGAGGCAACAAAAGTCGAAAACAATTTGTTAAGCTAAAAAAAATACAAAATTTCAGCATTCTCTGGCTTTAAAACTACCACAAAGAGTTATGGAAATAAAAAAACAATAGCTCATGAAATCAAACCTGAACCCACATCAATTAATGACAAAAATATTTTATGACTTTGGCATGAGAGTATTGGATGAGCACAGAGATATACTAGACGGGCAGTAAATTTAAAACAATACTTGACATTTAATAAATACTGTGAGAAATATTTTGCTAATTTCTGGATAGTGGAACCCTCTATTTTTCTCAAGGGGCATTTAGTGTCATTGAAGAAGAATCCAAATCAAACGATACTCGGATATATATGATGCAATAGTAGTCTAAGAATATAATTAAAGATTAGAAAAACTGAAGGAACGAATAAAAGCAAAGTGAACTTTGGAACAAAATTACAAGGTAGGGCTTTTAGTAAATTGGAAGAGATTTTCCACTTAGGAAACAAGATGGCCAGCGATTACCGAGAAGGATAATAAGAACGATATTATTATATGCTTATAAGAGGAGACAGATCAAAAGAACTCCACCAGCGAGGAAACGAAAATTGGAATAAAATGAAATAGAACTCAGAAGAAGAATAATGAATAACTTAAAAGATAAAAGACGAACCCGATGGATAAGGAAGAGGAAAAAGTTGCATGGATAGGATTGCACGGGAAGACACTCATTCTAGGAGACCGAGACTATTTGAGGTACATCATTTTACAAAGCAGAAAAATACGTGCTTTTATTGAAACTATACTTCATAATGCACGTGAAAATTATAAGGAGATAACAATGCGAAAAGTTACGCGGGGATGAAAATATTTGTGCAGTGCGTGACAGAATAAAGGGAATGGTTTCAAATCTATCCCTCAGCATTGATACCCAGGGAGAAAAATTCCATTCCTCAACGAGAAATTACACATTTAAGATCCCATTGTAAAGTAAAACGGAAACATATTGCTCGCTGTATTTCCGACTCAGGAGATGAAATCAAGCAGCTGCTGTTCTATGCCTCGAATATTAAAATGATCTCCAATCGTCTCTAACAAGAAATATATGCATTTTTTCATCAGACAATTGTTTCGAAGGAATTTCATTAATAACGAATCTATGGAATTCAAAACTGATAAAAAATATGATTCTGGTGTAAAATCAAATACCCAGGACGAACTTGAATCGGTTTCTAATAAAAGAGAGACAGAGGGGGCTATTAATTTGTTTCGCGTTCAGCATCTTAGGGCTTGTCTATCCCCTGATTTCCCCGGCGGTGATTCCGGCAGGGCACCCGACAAAATCCCTTTGAAGGGAAGATTAAATACTTTGATCATTCGAGGGGTCTTGTAAATTTCACGTATTTAGAGATTGAAAAGTAGGGGGAGTAAAATCTCTTGGTGGAAATTCCATGGATCTTTTCCGTTAAAGAGCATGAAGCATAAGTTCAAATCTTTAACGCTTTTAAAGTGCTTATTCGGTTCAACCCAGAAATTTAAAGTAGCCAAAATATCAGAGTCTAATCGTGTATAACTTTATCAACAACCTATACGTTTATTTTCCACGTATCCGCCAGAAACTACGATTTGTTAACCCATTCGCTGCGGCTTACCCTCCGGAAATGTCGATAAGGGAGTTTATTGCATTTCCGTAACCTTAATTATCCCGATTTCCAAGTTGATATAAGTAATAATGATTTAATCTAGATTAACTGTTTTGATTAACAGAGAGGGAAAGAGATAAGTTTATTTAAATCTAAAAAATGGTAATCTCAGTTAACCAGAATCTGAGATTTTGGAGATATCACAGGGGCATTCTCAGTGCTCACGTGGTAACTAATAATAATAATTGGGCCCGTTCGAGCAGGATCGGGCAATTTATTGTTTCAATTTCAGTTTGTTTTTTTTGGGGTGCCTTATGTTTAAACCCCCAATACAATTTCGTTAATTTTACAATATACAAAATATGAGTTACATGCCATTCCTTTCCGTTACTCTCCCCGTTCTTACTTTATCTTTTGTTGATAAATCTTTCCAATATTTTCCTAATCGGTTCCTCATGTAGGTATTGCCCAATTTGTTGGACGTTATGCAAATATCCAAGGATAGCTTCCAGTTCGCGTCTTTCCTCGGCATAAATTGGGCAATAAAGGACTCTGTGTATTGCCGTGTCCTCCTCCATCATGCATTCACACGTCCCCTCCTTTTTTTCCCCTATTTTCTTGAGGTATGATCTAAACTCCCCGTGGCCCGTTAAAATTTGCGTAATACCGTTGTAAGTTTTAAAGTTGATCTTCATTCTTTCCTTCAAGCTAGGTAAAAATTGTCTGGTCGTTTTACCCTTTTCTAATGTTTCCCATTCCCGTTCCCACATATCCAGGAAATACGCTCTTATAAAATTCCTGTTCCTGCTCCATTTCTCAGTTGGAGACAAAGCTACATCTCCCAGAGTAGTAACTATTGGCCTCCGTTAAAATGCAATCTATCAAGTACTTATCAAATAATAACCACAAAGTAGTCACAATTACAGCTACTCTCGGCAATGCCACAGATTTATTTTGCACCAGTAGGTTATGAGTCAAAATGAAAAACCAAGTGGAGTTAACTTGCCATATCTTGCTGCTTGACGAAGCACTGGAAGACGATTGAGTTACCAAGAGGCTCTCTTTGTCAGAATGAATTCCTTTGCTAACCTTCCATCCTACTGAAGAGCTAGAAAAATTGTTATCAAATAATGTTTTGCACACTTATTCGGATTCGCAAATGACATATCCACAACATCATCCTCCCATTCCACTCTAGTATTCTTATTTGGTCAAAAGACACGCGTTCACTACTCATGATGAGGGTGGAATACTGGATCTCGACGATGCTCAATACAACGTGAGCATTTAGGGCCAGTTTTGGATATTGAGATTTTATAGATTTTCAGACTACCGGGAAATCCTCGGACCACTATCGGTTAGGGACCTAAACAATGATACATACTCAAAGCGCTTGGTGTGTGGAACTATATAACCTTGGTGACGTCCAAGAAAATTAGGTTATTTTTTCGTACACGGAAAAGTATGATCAATTAATGGACGGGTAATAACGCAATTATAATGCACGGGAAACGAGTGAGAGTGTGGTAAAGTGAAAATGAGAGCGTTCGTCAACGGCAAACTGCAGAGATTGAAGGCCACTACAGGCTTTTATACAAACGTGCTAGATTAGTTCACCAAAGCGAAATGGTTAAACAAGTAGAATAATCTATTTCTTGATTATTCATTGCTGGGGTGAGGAGGAATGATTCATAAAAATGCAAGTAGGTAATATGAAAAGTCCTATTGTGGAGATGAAAATTGAATAAACTGTGTGGTATATATAATTTTTTTTTAATGCAGGTTCATTACCCATTAATACATACAGGTAATTTACTGGTATATGGTTTGAAGCCGTAACTTGCCCGTGAATGGTTTACCGGGTAGAAATCGTTAGCCAAACTACTTCTCGTACACATTCACCGATGCACCGGAAATTTGTACTCAACTCTACTTAACCCTTCAACAAATATATGGTCATAAACCTAACTCATTTATTTTATCCCCATTATTCAAAATACCAATATTAAAGCTATGAAATTAATTCAACTTTAATAATCAATTCAGCACGGAAAAGTTACGACATCAGTTTATAAAAAAATGCCCTTTTAAGGAATTAATCGCTGAGTAATCGTGATGAACTCAACTTTATAATCGCGATGGAATCCAATCATTCCATAGTTTCCACGAATAAAAAAATAACCAACTTATTAAACAGACTTAATAAAAAATTGGATTATTTGAAGAACGAGACATTAAAATATTTCGCAGCTTCATCAAAGAGTATTCATCCAATTCTGCAGGAAGCAACACCGGGGGTGCGGTTGGAACACCAGCGGCGGCGAAACGAAAAAGGCTCCGCGGGATCTTCAACCGCCCGCATTCCCTTATTTGAGCCGTCATCCCTCTTTACATATACCTATTATTTTTTTTCTCCCTCTGTAGCCCGAACCGAAAGCACAAAGTCCCCTCCCTACCAAAAGGGGGAAGGGGAAAGGGGGCATCATCCCCCGATTTATCTCAAAGATCGTCTCATTCATGCATATTCCAGCAGGTGGCGTTACTCGCACTTCCTTTGTTTCGCAGGAATTAAAAAAAAAAGAAAACTATAAAGCGCACGCGGGAGAGGGAGGGAGAGCGAAAAAAATGAACAAAAAGTGAGTTGATTCTTTCTTCTACCACCGTTTTTTTTTAATCTCACACCCTCTCAGATCAGATGCACGCACATACCCTTCCCAAAATGCTTTGCGCTTCTTCCCACTCTATCTCACCCGCGTGGAGAGGCCAAGAGTACTCGAGCCTTGGAGGATGCGTGGGGAACGGGCTCTGAGGGTCGACAGCGCTGCCAACCTTAGCGACGTCGGGGTTCTAAAGATAATTCCACACTCAACATAGCGTTAGATTTAGTTAATAAACTGTGCTTCATTATTATTAATGCCACCTGAACACGGTTTGTAGTAAAATATAATTCTTCAAAATAAATAATTATCTATTAGAGTTATGGGCATTTGGAATAGTGATTGAAAATATCGAATATCATTTGAAAACTTTGAGGAAATAGGCAGTAAAAGAGTCATTATACACTTGCTAGGTCCTAAGGTGCAGATTTAGAATTTTAAATTGATACAAATAAGCCATAACTTTATATCAGATAATAAATTTGCCAGAAATGTTTGGTTTTTGACATGATTAGCTGAACAATCACAAAATCATAGCTGAAAGTGCAACGTACACTTACGATATCAAACAGTAAACTTGTAATAGTATAGTGAGACCACACGTAGGACTGTGGTATCTATCCTTCCACTGAAATGTATAGTTAGGTATCGAAAATGAGTGACATGAAATGGTGATTGACGGTGATATGGCATACCTCACGCACCCATTCGAGGAACAGGACTTCATTTCAGTCATTGTAGAACACTGTATCGGTATGTTGGGCCTTTAAAAGCTCTTAAACTCATTATCAAAACGTTTAAACTCTTTTTACTAGGTAAGTATACCCACGCAGGGGAAGGCGCTGCCAATTCACTAAGGAGCAATTAGCCATTCCTTTTAATTCATAGTTATTTGATTTTTCTTTTATTCTTTGGTCTATTCGTTAGTCACTAAAATAAGGTACCTTCCAATTTGAGTCATAAATTTAAAACATCTCATTAAATGACATTCAGCAAGCCAAAAACAGCTCGTAGCAAAACAATTTCAAATTAGAAAAGCGGAAAGCGGCTTCCTTTTTCCAAAGGGATCAGAGGTTATAATACCTATTGCTTGATGACCTGTCCACCCCTGAAAAATATGAAGGATATTCGAATGGTAAGGGCCATTGTTTTTATATTTACATATTGCCGCGTCATAATATCGTTGAACGCATACAGCGTCATCTATTTGTTGTTTCTAAAGTCGCTGTAGTCATTGTTTAACTGTTTATTATCATTGTTTAGCCAGTAGTAGTGGTTTGACTGTCGGTGAATACAGATATGCGCAATGCCTGCAAACTAGTGCCTTCCACCAGTCGCGAAGAATGTGCTCTAGCTTGATTTTTGTGCGAAAAAGGGTCAACCATAATCTACAGACATTCACCGGGAGCTGTGCCTTATTTTATACGTCTGCAATAATGAATGGAGGAAAGGTTAGACAATGGCGCCGAAACCTCAAAAAAAAGGCCGCGGAAATGTGCATTATGAAGAGAAAAGTGGCAATCGTTCAAACGAGGTGAAATCGTTCAGAAGTGTACCAAGAACTACGGTATAATCGAAAATTGGTGATCAGTGAAAATCTAATAAAATATGAAAAAACAAAATGCCTATTGCCGATTGATATCTCCCCGCGAAAGCAATCGGTGATAAATTTCTCTCCCTTTGGACGCACGACTATTGACATGATTCCTACAGAAAGGTGATTAAGGGGGGTACCGGAAATGCTTACTGACCAACGCAAAGAGCAAAGATGATGTGGTGGATGACCGCTTTTAGACCATTACCGACAACACGGAGATCATAATTACCACTTTTTGAACTTTATAAAGTGACTTGTTGAATGATGGTTTGACGATGAAGAAGAACTCAAGTCTGCCGTTGTTAACTGGCTTCATTTCGAGGCGGGAAAAACTTCTACTCATACGCTGAAGGATCAAAGAAGCTGGTCCATTTTTACAAAAAGTGCTTACAATTAAACGGTGATTATGTAGGAGAGTGAAGTAGGTTTGTCGGAATTGGGAAACGTCAATAGTAAGTTTTTTAAAGGAATATTATATTTTATGACAAAACGGACGTAAGTTATGAATAACACTCGCAAAATTCCTACATGAAGTTTCCTAGAATCTTTAGGTTTATTTAAGATCCGTCCACGATTTTATCTTAAAACACAGGTATCGTTGGCAGCACCGTGGTGATGTCCCGGGTTGGTGAGGCGGAGGAAAGGGGGATGTTTGCGGGGGTGAGTGGGTACATATTTTTTCCCATACCCTCTGCGCCTCTTCTTCCCTCCAACCCCCACCCTCTACCTAACCACGCTCCACACCTTCTCGATGAAAAGGAAAAGGCCAGAAAAAAATAATGCATCTGTCGGTTACCAGGCACATGTTTTACCCCCTTTTTCTCTCCCTTTCAACCCCTCCGCGAGAGTCAGATGAGTCGTGGTTTATGCACATTTCCGAGAGATGGAGGAATAGAGAGAGAGGGAGAGAGAAAGAGAGGGTGGAAGGAGTGAGGGGTGCGAAGAAGAAGTAGGTTGCGGGAGGGTGGGAGTGGGGGAACGAGGGTGGTGATGTGGGATGTTCGAGAAAGGGGGTTGGTGTCGCGGTATGCAAGGAAGGGGTGATATGTTAGTGATGGAAAGGAGAGGTTTCCGAGCAGAGGGAACGGTTAACGGGGTAGGAGAGGGTTGTGTGTGTGTGTGCATTAAAAACCGACGGAGGGAAAAGGAGAGTAGGCGCGAAAGGGATCCCACCGGGGCGGATCCGGGGAGTGCATAATTGCAAGGGGGTGAAGTCTCGAACCCAGACCACTCCGCCGAGGAATGGGGATGGCGAGGGGGTGGTTTCACACCGTTAAACATTCGTCACACGCTCGAGATTTATCCTCGCACTTTTTTCTCCTCTCCCCCTTGTCTTGTTAGAAGGCCCCACAGCGACTTCCCCAACCTGCTTCTCTTCTTTTTGTGTGCATCTTTGTATATGTGTATGTAAGTGTCAATATATATATATATATATATATATATATATATATATATATATATATATATATAATGGGCTGACACAATATAAAACAAATAGAATAGAATAGCAACATTTAAAAGGACACTCACACGGTAAATTGTTCAAGCTTTCGGCCCCCTCAGAGGCCTTCTTCTAGTGAAACTTCAAGTGAGACTCTCACTTGAAGGAGCCCTCTGAGAGGGCCGAAAGCTCGAACAATTTACCGTGTGAGTGTCTTTTTAAATGTTGCTGTTCTATTCTATTTGTGTTATATTATGTCAGCCCATTATTGTGCCGCTCGTGTGAGTTTTTCCGTACAATCGTTATATATATATATATATATATATATATATATATATATATATATATATATATATATATATGATTTCGTCGAAGTAATACGGGCGTGTTGAATAAAATCTTGAGCTGCAACAAACAATATAAGTACACATAAAATGAACACTCACACGTTATTCCTTAAAAATTTCGACGGAATTAAGCTCCGTCTTTCTCGGAAGAAACAGAAATACTGACCTCTAATAGAAATATATATTAGAGGGACTATATTTTATGCATATATATCCGATTTTTCATTCCTCGTTGGCTGGCTTTACTTTGACTGCGCCTTTGCGCTGACTTCCCACTACTCTTTATATTTCTTCCCAGAATGTCACAACTGCCATGTTCCCATTCCCCCAACCACACAAACTTGCATCCATTGGTGCTTCCTCACCTGTCCCAATGCCACGCGATCTCCAAAGCGCCCATTTTCTCTCTCACTCAATTCCACACTTCCAATGGAGGGTGGAAACGAGGGAAGGAAATGGAGTTTCTCCGAAGAAATACAAAGAGACTGAAGGAAGATTGAACGTACCAGGAAGCAAGAGTTGAGTTTTATACAACGCACACCTTTATAAATGTATAACACTTACAATTATAGTGAATATATTCCCTTTGTAAGAGAAAAGGACATGTTAATATCCAATCGTCCTAAATAAAATAATTCCATAAAAATTTTTTATCTACAAAAATCCTAGCCGAATTTTAAGTCCAGTTCAAAGACAACACATTTCGAGTTTTAAATTATTTCCTTTCAAAAACTTGGTTTATAATTCTCAGATTACTGTCGCTTATAATACTTATTTACTGCCTTTTTGTCTTCCTATTCTTTGACTTTCTTGGATTCAGGTTGTGAAAGACCACTATGACAAAATTTAAAATTTTACCAGAGGCTATCACTAACCCAATGAGATCATTTTAGTATATGCCCCATAAGTTTATTATGTGCCCGGAACGATTTGATATGTTTACCCAAGTCATTCCATAGTAATAAATTTCAACGGCCTTATCCTATTATTTAGCGTAAGGTCAAACACAAGGTAACTGTTTTGGTGGTGGGATGCGGGGCTATCAAAAGTAACATATTTCCGTGTGCCTAGAAAATGACTTCGTTCAATTTATGAATGGGTTGAGCAAGTCAACTTATGTAAAGGTATAACTATCCTCGGTTTACCATTTGGATTAATTTAGTATTTGAGCCTCAGAGGAATCTAGTTTCGAAATCTTAAATAATTGAACGGATGACTTGCATAGGTTAAGAAATAAGGTATAAGGAAACGGCCATTCCTTTTGGAATAAAGAAGATAGTTAATTTTGACTCAAACTGAAAATGATTACAGACAAATTGAAAATAATTTTAAATGAGCTAGATTGATGAAATTCTCAATGAGATTAGCGTTGTCTTTTGACTTTGATATGCATATTTACATGTATGTATTTATATAAGTTAACATGAGTAATCGACTCGAGTTAATACCAATAAACACTACACGAGAACAACAACACAGAGGCGTCCACAGTTTTCTTCCCAGACCCCTGATGTGTTACTTCATCTACATCTACATCTACATAATACCCCGCAAGCCGCCGCAAGGGCGTGTGGCGGGGGGTGTTAGGTCACCAACCGTAAAAAAGAAAAATACCACATGCAAAAAAACAACACGGAAAATTACACCCACAGCAGCGCACACACTCATGCAAAAATCCCTTCATCCAATACTCATGCAAACACATATACCGCAAAACAACTAAAAAACTGCACCCCATGATGCGGCACGAAAGCCATCCTACAACACGGAAGCCAGGACACAACAAGCAAGAAATTGAAACACCACATGAAAATGCACCACGAAACACTCTGCCCCCAAAGAGTCTTTAAAAGGCAGGGAATGCGACCCAACGTTGCAGGTAGCAGGAATTTGCCCCCGCGGAGAGAGAATAGGGATTGAAAGGGAAACTTAAAAACAGATGAACAGAACATGAATGAGGTCATTCGGGAAGAATGTGTTAATATAACAAAACACATAAGGTTAGTGGAAGAGCATGCATTTAAATACAACTAATTATTTTTTAGACGCTGAGGGTGGCAGTCATTCTGAGGTGGCAGTACTTGTTCAGTCATAAAGGATTACCTGTAACAACGCGGGAATCTCGTTGCGCCAGTATTGGCATACGGTGGTGATCCCGAGAATCTTTCAAAGTACCCTCGTATTATTGACTATTTGTACCACTGGAAAATACCATGTAAAACTCTCCTTTGCCTTAGTTTCACAGTTTAGATTTGAGAAAGAGGAAGGCTATTTTAAGACAAAAGAAGAGAAAGTATCGAGTAGAATAATCAACGTAAAGTCGGCATACGCTCTCATCTGCCCATTCTCGGTTTAGCAAACTTGGATTGGATGAAATTTGACCATTATCGATAGCGATGAGCGTCGTAGAAGAAATCTGCAATGCGAAAAGGTATTTCTTGAAATTTAAAATGTGCGAAGGATGCACGAAAGCTTTTAAAAAAAAACTCTCCTACCCAACAGTGGAGATTGAACCAGTATGGATAGAAATAAGCACGATGCATTGAGCAAAATAATCGTCGTTTGCACATTCCGATCTTAAGCAAAATGACAATGGAGTTACTAAGAGCGGTAAAACGAAACTTGACAGCGATGTTATCTGTCCCCAAATAATGGATGTACATTTTATACATTTCTAGTGTTATATTAAAATGAGGACGTGTTTTCTGTAGAAGAAGAAAGGTGGAGATGAACTTGATATTCCGTTTACTCTTACTCGCAAATATCACACAGTTCCTAAACGCTAAGAGATCATGAACGCGGTAGTGGATCAAGGTAACGTAAAAAAGGAGGATACATTTTCTTGAATGGACAATAGCAATTTGATAACCATTATCCAACGAAGAAAGTTGAAAAATATGTTTATTTAGCCGTAATAATTTGGAGATTGTCTGTATAGTATCCGCCGTCACTTTGTGGAAACGATTCATAATGAATAAGAATTCCTTAATTTTTCCACACAATCTTTTATTTTTATGACCGGGTTTCGACGAGGATCGTCATCATCAGGTGATTTTTACAGAAATATACACACATATATATACCATTGCGATGCTTGAAAATATGAGGTGAAGGAGTAAGAGACAGAGTTATTGGTCAGTATGGCTAGGGGGGGGGAGGGATTACGGGGTGTAATTTGGTCGGAGAGAGGGTGGGGACGGTTAGTCCTTTGGGCAGGCAGGTAGAAAGAGGAAGGAGGACGGGAGGGGGGTCCCCCTTGTTCTCGGGGCTGTTGGAGGGAAACGGTTGATGTGGGAGTGAAAGGTCGAGGAGAGGAGATCTGAAGGTGTATAATACGTCGTTAACTACTTTGCACTTGGTCCTTTCACTCTTGATGATCTCCATCTGTTCGAGCGCGTCCATCCGGCGTCCTTTTCTTTCCACATGCATTATTTCCAGCTTAAAATCACTGACCAATAACTCTGTCTCTTACTCCTTCACCTCATATTTTCAAGCATTGCAATGGTATATATATGTGTGTATATTTTTTTGTAAAAATTACCTGATGATGACGATCTTCGTCAAAACCCGGTCGTAAAAATAAAAGATTGTGTTAAAAAATTAAGTAATTCTTATTCATTATAGATTGTCACTCACCCTGCGGAGGATAATTTTTATACAAGTCGGACAAAAGGCATAAATCAAAAGTAATGCCCGGCATGTATGTTATATACTTTTTTTAATGTATGAGAACGTAGAGCAATAAACACTTCCGTAAACCGTCATATCCATCACTTCATACGCGCAAGATCCGTACGACAACCTAATCCAAAAACTTCCCAAAATCCGTTGTACTCTAATCTTCAATGCGCGCCCATTTTGAACCCAGCCTCTCGTCCTAGGAAGACAATGCAACTACAATTGGTTCATTTTAATTTTCTTTCGACATTTCAATTAAAAATGAAATGAGATATCAGGGGATTATTGAGATTGCAACGGCAAGAAAGAGTAACAACGTGGACTTTTATAAAAGTTTAAATAAGCATGACGCACGGCAATAGCACATACGCCTGAATTCAGTTCTTGGAATTGATATTCGAAAAGCGATCCCAAGAGATAGGGGGCGGAATGTTCGAAAGAATGGGATGAGGAAAACTGAGTGTCTCCTTTTTTTTAAGGGCGGGGAAATGGAAAAAAAGGGGTTACGGGTGGGAGGAGACGTAAGTTGGTGGTTGCGAGGGTGAATGGATGGACGGGGGGAAAGAAAACTCACGCGGTGCGCCGTGATTAAGTGCGAAAAAGTGGACGACGCCCTGAAGATGCGAGGGAAACAAAAGCAATGCGGTTTGATGCTTTTAATTGCGACCAGTTTTTTTATTCACCCACTTCTTCTTTTGCTAACTCTTTCAATGAAACCGACTGGATGAAAAAAAAGAGAGGGAAAACGTTGTCATGCGAAGCTTCCTCTTTCGCTTACACTCGCATTCACAATTTACCACTAATGGGAGCTTTTGCGGGAGAAAAAATGTCAATTATCCAATGGCAGAACAATATCGGCAGAGTAACAGTAGTATTTTAAGGCGTTTAGATTCTCTTGCTTTAGTACTTGAAGTTTAGCCATTACTCTCTTTCATATTACTTCCTATGCCGCATATTACTGTAATTGGCGTAACAATTTTTATCACCATTGAATTTTAATCTCCTTTTCATTATGATATGCTCACTCAGTCGTAAGGTTTAAGCCAGAGGTAAAATGATATACAGAACTCATTACCTTAGAATTATGGCTGTTTAATGACTAAGTTAATTATCTCATAGGAAAATACACCCTACTCTGTACTCTTTACACTGCACTCTTTACGTTTGGCTACAAGACTCTTAGCATACATGTATGGTATGAAATCAAATACCACCAAAATGAACCTTAACAAATTTTAAAATATTTCACAGTAAATATTACTCTATTTAAACATTAATAAATTATGTGTGACATAATTATATTTGCTATAATATTACAACGTATATTTTAGCCCTGAAAATTATGCAAAAAAGATGAAACAGCGACTTTCCCCATAATCTCTTATGGATACTCCGTTCCTCCTCCTGTATTAGTCCTGAAAATATTCGAAGACTGGCAAATCTTAAGATGCATACCATTCATTACAAGTAGTATCAGGGAGGAAATTTTAGGATGAAGTTTTCATGGTTATCGATTCTCGGGAAGTATCGCCTATAAATGAAATTTGGATTCGATTTCATTGATTATTCATCCATTCATTTTATCCAATATTTTACCTATTAGTGTCGACTACGCATCATAAAACACTTATTGGTGTTTTCTCTAAACTATTCCTATCGTCATTTCTATCGCAATGAATTTGGTATAAAAATGTTAATTTGAATAGTCCTTTACCGTGATATTCAAATTAAGTAATTTGTTTCAAACCAGAAGCGGTAATGTCAACCAATCAGTTTCAATCGCACACAACTCACTGTGACAAATTGAACATTGCATTTTCAAATCATTAACATATTGTGCAATATAAATTTCTAATATCCAAAACAACGAGTGATAAATTAACTATCGAAATTTCCCATCTTTGACAGTACAAAATTTGTGCTAGGCAATTTTTCGCCCTAATTTTTAAAAAGTCAACTATTTCCTCGTTTCGTCAACGTAATTCCACTATGTAATTAGACCAGTCTGCGTATTTTTTTAATAATGATGAAACTAAACATTCCTGAGCTACGATCAATTGAGGCAACGCTTTAATGGGAACACTTTTACGATTTTGAGAAGGACTCAACCATATATTTGGAATGACTGGAGCGCATTCATGGTTACCACACCCATCTGACTCAAATGATCACCGAAAACTATAGTTAGTTCCACTCTATGCAGACCATCATTCCCGCCTGAGTTTCACCTTCCGATGGAAGAATAAAAGGAGAAATAAGTTGCCGAATTTCGAGTGCAGCTTCAAACGCTCGAATTTTCACTCCCGACGCCCATTCTCGTCCAATTTTCTCCGAGGCCCCCTCTCCCCCACCCCCCGCCCATTTCGCGCTGCACCACCCGTTCGACTGCGCACCCCCCCCCTCCATCCTCATTTTTTAACGCCGCCGCCTCCTCAACCCGCTCCTCTCGCACGTCTCTCTCCCTAACCCACCTCACACCACTTTTTATTCCCTCCCACCTTTTTCATTCCCATTTCGAGCCTCCGACGGAGAGGGAAGAAGTGGGGAAATAGGGAGGGAGGGAGAGAGAGAGAAAGCGACTGTCGAAAAAAAATGTGCCCTCCTAGTCTTCCTCCTCGCCGTGTATCACGTACCGATGCCCTCTCTCAACCCCCTCCCCATCCACCCCGACATCCTCCCTTTCACTCACTTCACCCCTCTTTAGCCCACGTCATTTCACACCCCCACGAACACCCCTCTCCCTTACTCACATCAGAGCGTCATCCCCCCTACAACAATCTCTAGTCGTTCAAACACTCCGATCCTCGTTCGGCCCAATCCCTCCCTATGACTTCCCAGAGCTCCTTCAGACGCTAGAGGACTCTCCGCCTTCACCTCGTAAGTCCATTGTTCTCCCCTTCTCGCAACTATTCTCCCCGATAGCGCACCGTGCCCCTTTGTAAACCAATGTTCCCTTTATTTCCGTCCTCCTTGCTTAGCAATGTGAATAGAAAGGGGGGAAACTACCTCGAATTTCAATCTGTTGCCCACGGAACAAGCGTCTATCTATCTGGTTATAACAATACCCATGTGAAGATGGATATAAAAGATATTACACACGTTGTCCCTGACCAGTTCGTTCTCTGCAGCCATGAATTTTCCAATTTAGTAGTAGTCTCAGGAAGATACTGATAACGTAAAGTTATTTTGCGCAATGCTTCGGAGATTTAAATGAGGAGAAAATACACAGCATACATATACCGAACAGAAAATCTATTTAAAGTTAAATGTTTTTGCCGTCCCACCTTATATGAATCAGAGGATAATTAAAGTTACTATTGAGTGTAATATATTTAAACGTATTATATTCACTTTATTGGTGAGGACTACGGCGAGAGCCATTAATTGAAAATTCGAAGATTTGTAAACACAGGTATATTTATATATAACTTTATGTGTATATATATATATATATATATATATATATATATATATATATATATATATATATATATATATGTGTGTGTGTGTATATATATATATGTATAATGTGTATATATAAATATATGTATAAATGTAAAGATGATTACGTCGACGTAACACGGAAGTACCGAATAGTATATATATATATATATATATATATATATATATATATATATATATATATATATATATATATATATATATATATATGTATAATATGTGTATAGATATATACACATGCACATATATGTATACATACATATACATGTATATACTACAATAAGTAGACACGGAGATTTAAGAAAGGGAAATCGAATTAGTCCAAATTACATAAACATGTACTTAATGACGAGAAATGAGAAAGGAGGCACCAAAATAAGGGTTAACTTACCCTTCCTGCTTCTAAGAATTTCCCATTCAGAGGAAGTATAACCCTTGGTTGGAAAAGTATATTATAAAGTTGCAGAGATAGCTCCAGAGTACATTAATAAAAATCTGAAAATGACTTGAATCGATAAAACGAGGCATGCATTAAGTGCACAGTGAAGTCCAATGCTTTTTTCGCAAAAAATGATGGAATAGGACGACAACGAGGAAGAGGTTAGAGTTAATTGATGGAGTAAAAATAAAATATTCGAACATAAAAAGGAATAAAATTATTCATGAACACACAATTTCAAAACCATCCGAACGAATTGCCTTCACGTAATGTTGGGAAATATAAAAAAATACTCGCCGTGCGACCATTTATCTCCAACTTTATGTATTTGATTATAACTCGTATAATTAGATTTCTCCCCGTTGCGAGTTTCCTCGCATTACCTAGAAGGGTCTAATTTTTTTTTTCTTCCGGGACCACGGAATAGCATTTTCTGGTAGATAAACTGAATTCCACCGGGGAAGGCTTTCACGTGTGCGGCATAATTGGCCCGATAAATTTTTCGACTCTTCCGTTCTCCGTCATTCACTACTTCCCAGCACTGCTCCGTTACCGGCTCCGCTATCTCTTTCGTGCTTTCTTTTGTTCGTCCTCTGCGTTTCCTTTCACCCCGGTCCTTTTATTCAATCACCGTTCACTTTCCCTCACGATCATTTGCCCGCTTCCAATTCTCCTACTTTTCGTCCAAATCGTGAGCGGACCACACACGCTCTCCCTATCGTCGAACCATCCCGACTGAGTTAAATTGGGTTGTGGAAAGACCTTTCTCCCATTTCTGAGAAAGTGCGCAGGAAACGGGAAAATATACACCAGGTATCTGCTTCAATGTATGCAAGGGTAGCATACGAGTGGCTTCTCTTTTCGTTCTAAAAGAACTAGAAATGACATACTTGTTCTAAGAGCATTACAGATGTTATTACGTCTATCTTGGCACAATTTTGGAATTAAGAGAAACTTGAATACCCAAGTATAAAAACATTACGTAAGCACATTATCATAATTTGGTAGTCTAATATTTAAAGTAAATTTTGGATAGACACATCACTTTCCCCAACATACCTACATTCCTTACGTCCGCTAAACAACTGACGTGATAATTCACAATATAATTAACCCTTATTCAACCCCTTGCACATTCTACCCTCGTTAATTTGGTACAAGATGCCAATCCCCTACCTCACTATCCTTACGTTCTTCTCTTCGTCAAAGTCATGTGAGACTATATAGGTTAGGATGTGGAGAAGCTATAGAAGATGTGGAGACGTGATTAATGCAGATAGATTGTAGGGAAATCTTGCGTTAGTTTCCCAGTTAGCTATTGAATTTCGGCTATTTTTAGTGCATCACAGGATTCTTTGATGAACTGACGATTTGGAAAAGTTATAGGGATAAACCTAATCAGACCTGAATTCAAAGATGTTGGTTTTTTATGAAATAGGAATTTTAATTGAAAACATAATATTAGGGCCAAACAAACCAAAGAAAATGCGTACGCTCACTAATATGTGTAGTACAAGTATGTTTTTGAAGTAACATGGCCATTAAGTGGAAATTTTCCAATGGAGGATGGAACTGATAGCAGTCAAGGTTTCTAAAGATGGGAAGAAAATATTGAGCAAAAGTTACTGAATAGGTTTTATCTAGTGGACTAGTTGTGTTTATATTATCGGTTTTTCATGAAATATAGACTAAATAAGTTCGTCTTAGTCTATGATTCAATAAGGCACGTTCATTACTTCCGTAGCGTGCCGTGTATGATACTATAAATATCATCAAAAATAGCAATTTATTTAAAATCATTGCGTATTTCACTATCATTTATTTATTCTCGTTCATTCATATACCATTTTGCCTTTGAACAAGTAAAATAGTTATTGATGCAAGTAATGAATTGTAATGATTAACGAGTAGGTTGACACATAACGTGCGTATTTGATACACATTATGAAATCATCGTAAATGTCGTATTTTCAAAAATTATTTCTTAATCTGTCCATATTTTCTAAAATATCTACTGCATTCATACGATTATTCAAGAGTAAAACTTACCAATGAAACGGTTCTTGCCTTTCATTCATGCTCTGAGTAAAGCAGTAATCCTGACCGCCTGTCATTTAAACTCGATTTGATTATTAGGCCAATTTGAAATCCAATTTCCATGCTTCACCATATACAGTTCCAAATAAACTAAACAGAAAAATTTTAATTTACACGCAACATTTTTTATTGATAAAAACTCATAAAATATCGAAGAAAATATTTTTCAGACCGTCGGAATAGTATGCATTCCTCTTACATCATAAGAAACTCATAATGTAGTTTTTCTAGAGGCAATATTTATTACCCTTTAACCTTACAATTAATGCCAATTGCAGGATAGTTTTAACATTAGCATACATTACTTTCGATTATGGATCTTTATACAAATGGAAAATGAAGAAAAGGTTACAATTTTGTTTGATGTTCTTAGAAAAAGTATGCATGTATTTTCAGGTCCTCCTTAGAACACAAGTATCCAAACAGTTAGCACATCCTCGTCAAAATTCATCGATGAGGTTCTCTTCATAAAAATATTTGCATGATACTGATCAGTGTGCTAAGTAGAGACCACCATAATAACCCTGCAATAAGTTTTAACTTAGCAAATCATAATCCGGCTTTACGCAATTTCGAAGATCACCACCACAGGGAAATTGCATTCAAATTCCTATAAACTCCACCACGAAAACACAAATAATTTTATTAATGACATGTTATTTTTTAAAATAAAATTATTTTTATTTTCTCTTCTTATCTCAATCCCTCTAGAAACATTGGATTGCATGTTTTACAGCTTGGATGTACGATAAAAACGCTACGGGATTAACTTACAAAATTTCCTTTCCAAATTTAAATTTTCATTGGCAGTAAAAGGCTATGATATTTTCGAGAAAGATGATAGAAGTCGATTTGTGAGGATTTTGAGATAGAAGATGCAGGTTCAGAAGGATGGAAAACGTAAAATGGACGGAAAAGAAATCAAAAGATGTGCCAGACGTGATGGGGAGAGGCGAGTGTCGGGAGAAATTCAAAGTAGGTAGGAAAGGTAGGCAAGCATTCTGATTGGCGATAGGTTGTTGAAGACTGTGATGGAGGGGAGTATGTTAGCCGAGCAAGGAAGGGGCAGGAATAAGGATAACATTTTTTTAGTTTAGTTTTATTTAGTACCCTGGAAGCCACCTCTGTGGTATGTGGCAGGGGGTGATTACACACAGTAGATTATCCTTAACACAAAATAATTCCCCTCCTAGCGCGGTTGGACGAAAGTTATTTTAATCTGATTCCTTATCGTTCGTGGGAAAAATGGCATCTTAAATCTATCTGTTCTGCACTTAGCCTCTCCAATTATGTTGACATGATCCCTCCTACCATCATAAGTTGGGCTTAGTAACACATTTTCAATATCATTGCTAAATAGGCATTCAATATTTCATAAAAAAGATCAAATAATTATTTCGGACCAAATCCAAAATAACCATACTTTGTCACGTGTTTATTCGTGTATTTTTGGAAAATTTTTGGAATTCACACACCTACAGAGAAATTTATAACTTACCGTAATATTTGTAGTATTACCAGCTTTTTGTTAGCACTACCAGACTAGGTGTATCTTATGAGGATTGACCTTAAGTAACTCCTTCGCACGAACACACTGTTGGGCTCCTAAGGACTTAATAATATGGCAGAAAATATCCCTAAATCCCCGGCTGTACATATATTACAATAACTCGTTTAACTCGGCATACTCTGAGTCTCTTACTTGAAATGAAGGAAGGAAGAAGGTATTCAGAATTGAAGAGGCCCTTACTTTAGCGTAGGCCATTAGTAAGTCTTGTTAAGTTAGGCTAAGAAACGCAGGTATGTTCTGCTTGTTTATTTAATAAAAACTATATTTTTATTTTCCTGCTATAAATAATAGAAGCTTCAGAATTGCGCATTTTAAAAGTGAGTTGCTGGGAATGCGACATTTCTGACCGCCCTTGGTTTAGCAGTTGGTAATTGCAATTTCTTGGACATTAATAGAAGCTTCTTTATTTTATTTTTCTCCCACCTCTTCTCGTTCCCCCCACAAAGCTCTGTGCTCTCAACTTTATCAATCTATAAATATATATATATATATATATATATATATATATATATATATATATATATATATATATATATATATATATATATATAATATCTTCGAAATGGAACGCTCTTCGGCGACGCACAAATATATAAAAACAAAGATGTAGATTTTTAGAATATAGAGACACAAAGAAATGACACTCACAATTTGTTATTTGACGTTTCGACAGCACGGCTGTCGTCTTCAGAATGACCTTTCTGAAATCCTTCCCAAATCTGCGAGTATAATAGAGGTGAGAACCCGCGAGATGGCGCATATCTGGGTGGCCCAATCATTCAAACCGCCCGGGCTGAACCAAGCCCACTGAATGCATCATATGGCTGCCTACATATCCCCCCACCCCCTTGTTCATTTCCTATTGGTCCCTTTACCTCTCCTTCCCCCACCTCTCCCCCGCACATCCTCTCCGCTCTTCCCCGAGAACGCCATTCTGAAGACGACAGCCGTACTGTCGAAACGTCAAATAACAAATTGTGAGTGTCCTTTCTTTGTGTCTCTATATTCTAAAAATCTATATCTATATCTATACATATATATATATATATATATATATATATATATATATATATAAATACAAACTCTATCTCCACTCATCTATCCCTCAGCCCTTTTTCTTTCCTTACTTATATTTCATTCTTTAAAGTTCTGTTTTCGGCTATCTACGAGATATATACCTCAATATATTTACTTCAAATGCTTAATAATGCTGCTTAGATGTCCTCAGAATAGATAGGGATATGTAATCCTCTCAGATGAATAGATGTTATGGCTGCGTCCAAACTCATTAAATTAATACTCGTAGTTAGAGAAAGCATTTCAATAAGGTCACATGAAAATGTATCTATAAAAAGTGCCCATCACTCCTATCATGAAAAAAAATAAAATGGACCATATCTTCACCTGTATCATCATTTGACGGGGTGTTGCTAATGCGTCTTCACACGGAGTGATAAATTATGCCCTACGTAAGTCATGGTGGCTAAAGATTACCGAAAGAGAGCGTCTCTCTAGACTCCTTTATACCCTGCCACGTTTCAATATCGGAGAGAATGGGGAAGGCAAGAAGACCTCACGCATTCAAACGAGTACAGAATCGCTTCTCGATCAGGCAGTAATCACTTTCCTGTCCATTGTTGCTGCATCCCCTCAGCGTCCCCTTCGATTCCCCACCCCGCCTTCATCTCCCCCCCCCTCCTTCTACCTCCCACCTTCCAAACCCCTTGTGTGCATCCTCTCACTTCCGACACTCCTTGAGCACAGGGGGGGGGGGAATAACCGGCAACCCAACCCTAAACCACACGCGAACGAAAAAATAAGCACGCACGCACACACACGCGCACAGTCAACAGGGACTTGGTATCCCTCGCACCAACAACATGGCCTCAAAAACAGGTCTTACAGCGATCCATCGACGGCCAAAACCTCCCAAACCCCTATTTCCACCTCCTCCCCCTTCGGAGGAAAAAAAGAAAGGATTGATTGCGACCGCTCGCCCTTCAGCGAAGAATGGAGGAAAAAAATGATCTCGGCAACAACGCATTGCGTGGTGCGAACTCGCGGATGCGTGTAAATAAAAAGAGGGATCTGGGCGGAGGGGGTGTTATGGATAGGGGTTTTGGTGGAAGAGCAAGGGAAAAGAGAAGTAAGGGAAAGAGAAGAAGCACAAAGCAGCCCCCCACACACACACACACCCTCCCAAACTCAAACAACCCCCCACGAGCTCCCTAAAATAGGGAGGGAAGAAAGAATTATATTCGCAGAAGAGACGAAAAGTGTGAATGCAACAACTCAGATTTTTTTCGTTTGGAAAAAATTCGCATTTCAGTGCCCTCCTTCGCGATTCATAAGTAACGTTAAATAAAATACAATGCCGTGTTATTGAGGTTAGGAATTTCATTTCAGGAACTTCACCTTCATTTCTCGAAACCTATAGGCAGTATGTAGTATGCACACTGCGAACATTATTTAGAAATCTAAAATTAGGAATTAAACTGGCATCGCTCAAGGCCTTTTCCGTAAAAATGAAACATTTGTGTATATTTTTAACGACAGCGCTATAAAGCTAAAAAGACAACCACACCACATCATTATTATTACAATTGTTAGATTATAGTTTTTCTCCCAAAATTCTTTTCTCCTCCCCCACGATAATTAACTTCCTCATATTTTTTCCTTTCTCTCCACTTCACTTTCTCTATCCTTCTAAATACTCACATTTTAAAAGCATCAAATCTATGCCAATCAGCCTGCTTCAAAGAAAATGTTTCCGCGCCATAAAAAAACACGCCCTATATCAAAGTTTTATCGAGACTTTATCTGACCTGATATCAATTCCCTCCTCCTTATGAAAGCTTCTTTGCTTAGCTCAATTCCACTATTTACGTATCTATTGCTTTGACCATTTTGATACACTATACATCCTAAATTCATAACCAATTGCACCTGCTCTAGTTTTTGTCCACCAATTTTAATGTTAAGCTTAGCCTTTCTCTTTCTGAAAAACCGCAAAACCTTTGTTTCATTTTCATTTATCCTCATCCTATATATAATTCCAATGCACTCAGCAATGCTTGCATTCCCTTGCCTGTCTGACAAACTAAAGCTCAACAGTCAGCCAACCTGACTGATTATATGAATTCCCCGCCGACTTTCATTCCTACCTCCAGTTCTTCCCATGCCTCTTTAAACATTTCATCCAGATATCTTGTTTGCAAGGTTCCCAATCTCAAATTACCGTTATATATGTATTTCATTTGTATTTTTCGACATTCTGCGCTTATGTTACCACCGCCTTAAAATGTACCATTCACCAGATATACTTGTATAGGCGTTTTTTTCAAGAAGGACGAGCAAGAGTACCATTTTCACTCATCTTTGCGAACATTTTTCCGCAATTATCTAATACTTTAAAACTAAGAGTGAGGTGAAAACTGAAAAATTATATCAAACACATTTTGAATGAATTCGATGCTCTTTATATCAATGAAGACAACAAAAAAAGCCGAAAAATTGGGTTTCTTCGAATATCCACGAAAAAGACAACTTGCTCTGCAGAAAGAACCTACGATGGACTTAGTGTGCATCACCCAGTTATAGACTTCAAATATAGAATTACCATTACAGATATATATTTTAACGTTTTAAAGAGTTTTAAATCTTATTTTATTAAAAAAAAATTTAATGAAACTATGTGGTCAGAACACTATTCATTTCCCTACCTTAAATTAAGACCCTTCACCTTATGAAGAAGGACCTTCCTAAGTAAAATTTTAGCATATACCCCTTACTTTTTAGTTTAGAACCTTTCTCGACAATGCACTACAAATACAATCAACGGACTGTCCACGAATAGTTCACCCCATGTCAAATTACCATCAAAAGAGGACAAAATTGGTAATCAATTACCAAAATCGAAAAGGGTATAATATTTTCTAACGAGATTTTCCAGCAGCGAACGATCAATAAATAGGAGGTTACTCTATTCGTTATCACAGATGCATTGACCATTATGTAATAATTAGCGTGAATGCAAGAGATGAGTGCATTAACTAAGAACTCAGCGCTTATTATTTCGAGACCTCTTCATTCAAATCAAATGTACAAGTTGCATTTTCAGCAAACCGACATATTTATCATACTTTATGTATAATAAATACCATAGTTAGATTAATATCCTTGATTTGTATTCTTTTCATGGCAAAAAATTAAAAATTAATTGAGTGAGAAAAAAGGTATCATTAAAAAACATTGAATGATATTATAAAACATTTTTTGCACTGAAATATGTCATATGCTTATTTGATATGATTTTAAAAATAATTTCCGAATTTCAGTTCATAATAATAATTAAAGTGAAACATTATCACCTGAAGTAAAAAACACTATTGCGATTCGTATACTCCTACGCCAATAATTTGTATTTCTTTTAATATGTTTTGTGGCATTTATAACCTGTGCTTCGGATATAATATAATAAATTCTCTATGATATGCCGAACTGATTTCTTCTGCGAAATGTATAGGATAAAGCCTGCATTGGGTCTAAACCTGTAATATATTCGAAAGAGATAGACGACTATCTTGAGAAGAAGGTGTGACGTAAAAACACCTGTTGAGACAATTAAAAATTTACTCTGAAGACGAAAACAACTGGCACATGAGTTTGTTAAGGTTTTCTTCTACCTATTAAAGACTAGGCTTTGGATGGTCCAAATTACTGACCACTTCTACGTACCAAGAAAAATTCCTCAATTTTACCCCACATTTTACTTCGTTCTTCATTTAAGTATTCGCAAAATCTACCTGCATTCATCCTGTTCAGATAGTCTAGTCTACTCCTTCCTTTATCGAGCTTAATCAACATTCTCTTGTCAATCTTGGTTTAATCAACATCCTGCCATCTCTCGATATTTCCTCCAATCACTTCATTTACTTTTGCCGTATTCCCCCTAGTAACTTCCTCTCTTCGTTGACCATATTTGAAACTTCAACACTTGCCTTCCTCCCGGTCAGACTTACTTCATATATTCTTTAACACATCCATATCTTAAAAAACTCTTCCGAATCTTTGTTCATCCTCTTGTCGCAAAGGCAGTGTTTCAGATTCAGAGGGTGCTATAATGTATTCCATATTAAAGTGTCCATTACACTCATTTTTTTAAATCATTACATAGCGAACCATTGTCACCTTATTCGAATTAATCTTTCTCAAATGCCATTTTCCTCCTAATGTTTCCAAGTACAACGCCACTTTTCCTCTGGAACTCTGTAAAAATACGTGTACTACTCCTCCCACTCTACATTTTTTCCTGATCTAATTTCGGGAAATCTTAATTCCATAGCTCTTTTAATTTTCCTGTAAAGTACTGAGAATAACTGCTATCCCTTAGTTACTAGTTTCATCACTGATTGATAGTCTGCGAACCTAGCAAGTTTAAACATCTCGTCGTCCACTTACATTCTCAAACTCTAGCACTACCCATGCTTTCCTATAGGATTTCCTCAGTGTATCAGTTGAAGTGTACGCGCGATACTGGACTAAGTGAGATCACCTGCCATTGGTAAAATGGGCATGCTATAGATTACTATAGATTCATAAGGCTCATTTAACTCATGAAGTTCAATATTTGAGAGCATTGTCTTGTATTGCTCATTAAGATATCCTAGCTCTAATTATGGCTGACAGGCATTTACTCTTTATCAACTGACACGACCAATATGAAAGGTTTATACTTTTAATAATCACGGATATTGGATATTCCAAGTAAAACATTTCGAAGGTTTTCCTTTTCTTTAATTGAAATTGCGTGTTACGAAAAACGTCTTAAAAATCAATTCCATTAAAAGTGTTAAACATTATCTCACCAGGAAATGGAAATGACGAACCGCTATGGGTGATATGATGAAACGAAGTTGATTTTTATGAACCTTAAGTAAACATTTTTCTTTCTAGGATGAGCACTTTCTCGAGCGGTTTCCCTGAGATGCCATATTTGAAACGCTCATGGCTCAAAATCTCCGGCCTCTCTCCTATGGCGAAAGACTGATGTGAGGCAAGGCATGCCGCACGGAAGGATGAAAAAAAGTGAACGACAAGCGAGCGCGTCAAAAGATGACAGTGATGACGCGGGGAAAAATGTTTTCTCTCCAAGTTCCGCGACATCGTTTCCACAAAATCACCAGCTTTAAAGACCGTGCGGTGATACTGCATCCTCCACGAAAACATTGAATTAAACTAGAGTTAATGTTATGACTGTTATTAAATCTTTCTTCAATTTATTGCACGTGGTGTTGTAACGAATAAATAATCCTGAAAGGAAAGGAAAAGTGAAAGTGACTGAAAATAATTCAGAAAAGCTTTTTTGGCGTACATAAATAAGAAACTTCATCTAATATTTATTGAGAAATAGTGATAAATACGTATTGAAGACTCGAAACACAAAATATTATAAAAATGAACTAAAATCAAACATATATATATATATATATATAATATATATATATATATATATATATATATATATATATATATATATATATATATATAATGTTTAACACTTAGCACTAGTGGACATAGACAAAAACACAGAAACACACAAAAAAAGAGACTCACTATTTTTCGAATTTTCGGTGGTCGTTGCCACCTTTATCAAGGAAGAGAGGGACAGAACTCACCACCAGACCATATGTCCAATATGTTTAAAATTATTATTATTCCGTTTGAGTTCTGTTTTCTGCGTCCATCTCTCTTGTCTTCTTGTGAGTAACAAAGTACACCTATCATCCCGTTTTGATGATGAACACTCCATGTTTCGAAAAAATCTTACGTATTTTGAATCATATGCATTTTAGAGTGCAAAAAATGAAATTATTGGTATGTTACCGGTTAACGTTCTCTTCACTATCATAGTCTCCAACCTTCCATCGCCAATCTAAACGCTTTATCACTCTCCCTTCCTCCCAGATTCCCTCCCTTCTCTCCTCCAATCCCTCTTCCCGGCCTCCTGTGGACGGACACACCCTTTACATTTATGTAACAATAACCCAAATGAAGCTTTTCCATTCTTGTCTACGTCATCATTCAAAAAGTCTCCAAACTACACCTGTTTCAATGACCATGTTTCCGCGCCGTCCGTAACTACGCTACGCTGTTAATATCTAAGTTTTCACGAACCTTTTCTTAACATTCTTACTAAATGTCCAAGTCATCAATTCCCTCCTCCTATTTCTGAAAGCTTATTTGCCAAACGTAACTCTTCTCCTTATGCTCCTTCTTATACTTTGACCTCTTTTTGTCCAAAGTTCTTAGGATTAGAGTGAACGGTTCGAACCGCCGTAGTTTAAGAACTTCTAATTTGATATTAATTTTCTTTTCTCTTTCTCCATTGCATTAATTTTTCTCAAAATAGAATTACATTTGCTTTGTCTGTATTTTTCTCATCCCATGTCTACGAGTGTCACCCTCAATACCAATCTGCTCAATAATTTTTTGCAGTTCCTATGGCTGACTGGCTAATCAAATCTTGACCATCGGCAAATGTGAATTTATGAATTTTCCAATCGAATCATATCACATGCTTTGTTTTCCATTTCCTCTACATGTTCATTGAAAAGCAGAGGTGATAACGGATACCCTTGTCTTACACTTCCTCTGAGCACTGCCAATCCGGACTCTCCAACCGCCACTCGCACCTGAGCAGCCCCGATACATGCACAGATTGCGGATTAGTCGTCTTTCCTTTCAGTCTCCTTTTTTTTAAATGACTTCATTAATTAAAATCACTATACTCTACCAAACGCTAGCTCGAAAACAATAAAGAAAATAAATTTAACAGAGTTGCATCAGTGTTCTCTTTACTCTTATAACAACATGCATTTCTCTCACCTTCCTGAATTCAAACTTGTCATTCCTTTTACAACCAATTACCTTGCTCTGCATCCTCTTATTGATGATCCTAAGTACAACTTCAGGTGCATTAGGATTGAATCTTATTGCCCTGTGCGTATAGCCCTAACATAAACACTCCCTATATATATATATATATATGTATATATATATATATATATATATATATATATATATATATATATATATATATATATATATATATATATATACCAAATAAATAGTTTGTGACTCCTAACAAAACACAAAATCCAGCAACGTACTCTACATCAGGTCCCTCTTCATCTAACATCCCTATCCTGCTCCTTTCCTTTCCTCGTTTGCCTAACATTCTCCCCTCGCACATCGCACTGCCGGTCAATATGTCCTTCCTCCATTTTTCCTGCCTCCATAGTATTTCTTCCAACAAACCCCTCTCTTCGCCCACCATACCAAGTACTTCCTCATTTGTTTTCTTCTCTGTCCATTTCACCTTCTCCATTCTTCTCCACACTCACATTTCAAAAGCCTCCAATCTACCTCTATCCTCCTGCTTCAATGACCACGTTTCCGCGTGGTACATAGCTGCGATCCATATCAAAGTTTTTACGAGTCTTTCCTTAACATCCTTACTCAACTCCATCCTCCTGGTAAAAGCCTCTCTGCCCTGCGCAATTCTTCTCCTCACATCCCTACTACTTTGACCGTGTTGGTGCAAAACACTACCGAGATACGTAAACTGTTCTACCTGCTCTAGTTTTTGCCCTCCTATTTTAATGTTAAGCTTAGCTTTTTTCTTTCTAGAAAATCGCATAACCTTTGTTTTATTAATATTGATTCTCATCCCATACCTGTCGCACTGAATTTCCAATTCACTAAGCAATGCTTGCAACCCCTTGGCTGACTGACAAACTAAAGCTTGGTCATCAGCAAGCCTAACTGATTTTACGAATTCCCCGCCCACTTTCATTCCTACTTCCAGTTCCTCCTATACCTCTTTAATCATTTCCTCTGCATACAGGTTGAACAGCAACGGTGGTAATGGGCAACCCTGTCTTACAGCAGTGAGCAGTCTGAGACTTGTAAAGATTGCGGATTAGCCTCCCGTCCCTCCAATCCATTCCTATTTTCTGCAATATACCCATTGGTTTTTCCCAATTCACTTTTTCTAAATCTACGAAACAGACAAAAAAATACATGTAAGCGCGCAGGTCCTTCAAATGTTTAAAAAATGTGAGTGATGTTAAATTATTTTTTTTAAAGTCTTAAATCTCCGCGGTGATTATTTTGTTAATTTTTTTTATAATTTATATCGGGGGATTTTTTATAATTTATATATTTTGCATTTTTTTGAAAAAAAATCTCTGTCGTGAGTAAAAAAACATAAGAAAGACGACAGTGACTGAAAAAATCGAGTTACTGACCCCATAATCAATATCCAGGGCCACTTATTGCGTCCCTGTAAGAATTATTTCGCTGGATCATTAAATGGAATGCTGTTATTACTTATTATTCCTTGTACATTTTCCAAAACAAAGGTATATTGGATCATCAATTTCAAGTTTCTGGAAGTAAAACCCTTCTATTTGCATGTACCACTAGTTACGCTGCTGGGAACAAGTACTATCTGTGAGAGCAGACCACTACCGACGTAACTGGCGCAGTGAAAGACGGGACACGACGGCAACGTTGACGTAGCTCAACGCCGGTGAACCAATTTCTGAATGTCGACCGCCCCGTGGATGAATCGTGAGGGTGTGAAAATGGGTGTGGCGAGATCACGCGCCGCTTCAGCCTACCCTCCCCCCACGCCCATCTTTCTCCCCGGGTCGTCGGCGAAATGCTTCCCCGTGGCGCCAACCCCCTAGCTGCCCTATTCCCTGGCTGCCTGGACGCATCCCAGAGGTTATACCCCCTCGCCCGACGGTCCTCCCTCCCCCTCTTGGAGGGAAGGAAGGAGAAGAGAGGGAAAAAAACACCAAATCTCCCTCACGGCCCTCCCCATGCCTTCAAACTCCTTCCTCAACAGAAGCCAATGGAATTATCGCCGGATAACGAAGATTGACGGCGGACAGATTGGCGGGGAGTCGAAAAGGGATGGGAAGCAAACGGGTAGAGGGGCTAGAGAAGCTGGTGAAAGGGCAGAAGGAAGGAAGTGAAAGAGTGGGGCGAGGACATGAGGGCCGGTGGCGGGCAGGGATCTGAGGGACGGCGAGGGAAAAGACGAAGGGTGAGACGTTTGCGGAAGGGACGAAGGGGGGGAGGGAAGGGGATGAAATAAGCGGACGGCGAACGTGAGAGTTTGAAGGTATACGGACGGCGGAGCACATACGATGAACGGATAATCACGGAATTACTTCCAGTAGGAGTACAAAATAATATTAAGGCGTAAATTGAAGGATACAGAACATATCTTTGGAAACTTTAACGTGAAATAAAAATGTCTAAATAGTTTTATGAGTAACTAAAATATTATTTTTTAAATATGCATAACTATTACAGACGTTCATATGTCCTGATAAGTTGACAACCACGGATATTCAATTTCTCTGATATACCTTATGGAGATATGACAAAAAGAAAGTTTATTTATAACAACATACGCAAAATATGACTTAAAATGTAAGTTGATTTTATTACTATTACCTTATAAATCCCTGAATACAATTCTGAGAAACTTCTGGAGATGCCGCAACAGTTCCTGAATGTAAAAGTAATTCACGCAAGTGGCAACAACTGATAAATACGATAAGATCTTGGGAGGAAGGAATCAACCTACATTTTTTGGGACGAATTTATTTTCAACTCCTAAAGAACGAACTCCTATTTGACAATTTTATTTTTTGACTGATATATCTTCTTCAAATTCAACCGATCATTTCGAAATAGGAGTTTCCAATAAAATATCGGAAATGAAGACATAGTTACAGAATATTTGTTCATGAAAGGAGCTATCTAATACTTTTTTCTTTACATTCAGCGATTGTGAACGAAGCAAACGACAGGGGATCAACGCAACTATAGAAAAAGGGAAATTTTCGAAAAACAAGAGAACAATCCACTGTAAAAAGGAGGAAGAATAAAAGAGATGGCTGAGTGATATGAGGACGATAATCGAAGTTTGAAAATAAAGGAGAACTTCTCCCCCATCACATCCAAAGCGGATGGCTTTTGCCATGGAAACCGAGATGAGAAGAAACAATGGAAGGGCGAAGAAAGTTCGACTTTTCTCAAAAGCCTTCCGATTGATTATTTTTTTACGGTATTCCGGCGAAGTAGAAACCTTTTCCAGCATTAACGAAAGAGGACCTGGCGTCCGGTAAAGAGTTCTCCCCCAAGAAGCCGTAAAAATAGGCGGCAGCATTCGATTAAAAAAGTTTTCTTCCTCCCCGAAAGAAAGAGCGAAAGTTACTTCACTCATGCAATTCACAGAATTGAATTTTCACGGAATCTATGGAATTATAACCAGATTTATCGAGGAACGGATGGACGTAATTCATTTTCAAGTACTCGAAACCTACTTTCGACGATGATAAGCATTATTAGGCTAATGACTAGTTTATGTTACATCTTAAGTCTTTTAAGGAGATCTCATTGCAAAAATATAATAAATTTTTGAAAGATATTCCCATATAATTATGCTGGTTTTCGTAAATGGGGTTCCAAAGTTGGAGCATTCCAACTCAACATACTTACATCCTTTTATCAATTCATTTTTCTATTTATTGGATTTTTGCAAACGATTGTTTCCTCATTCGCTATTCTTTTTATTTTGAATTCCCTAAATAAGCGTAGCACCAATGCGAACAATGCTTCACTAAAACATTCTCAAGATTGCCATTGGACCATTTTCCGCTTCTTTATCAGTTTAAATAAGGCCTTCGACAGTGTACCTACAATTTGAATTCCCATAAACAATTGAAATATAAAATAAAAAATCTATTTTTACGGAAAAACAAAAACGAGGATAGTAAAAATAGCCAGAAGAAAATTTTCCAGTGGATTTTTCCATATAGTAGGTAAAGATGGAGTGATGTTTTGACCTAGAATCACTAATAATAACCCATCGATCAATAAGTCCCGGTACTAACTACGAAAACAGCATTTGTTTCATAAAATTCTTTTTTATTCGCCAACATAATCACCTTCAAGAGCTATACAATCATTTCAACGCTTTTCTAACTTTTTGATACCATGCTTGTAAAACGATTTGTCCTTGTCCTCTCAAAATAAGCTTCAGTTTCAGCGATGAAATCCTCATTCGAGCCAAATCTTTTTCCCTAGAGCATCTTTTTGAGATCAGCAAACAGCTAGTAATCTCTGGGGGCCAGTAGATTTTGAGAGTATGGTGGGTGGGGAAGCGTATTTGAAGCCCAACTCATTCAATTTTACCATTGCTTTCACTGACTTGTAGCACTGTCGTGCATTGTCTTGATGAAAAATGATTTTTTTCTTCTTCGTATGGGGTCGTTTTTTTGCGATTTTGTCCTGCAAAAGCACCAATAATTCAGTTTCATAGTCGGTATTGTTAGAGTTTCTCTTTTCAAGGTTTTCGTTGTAAATTATACCTTGCGCATCCCAAAATACATGTATATCCCGTTCGATAAGTCCCGGGACTTATCGAATGATAGTTAAGCAGGCAATTTCCCAATAAAAGAAGTATACTCGTAGAAAAGTACTTGGACCTAATATTCTAAACAAGTATGATTCCTTGTTAATATGGGGAAAATCAGAGGATTAGTAAGTAGAACTATCATGTTGGTTCCCACCTTTGCCCTGGAGGTATTTATAGGCAATGGCTGTACAAAGTATTTACTGTGAACATCGACCATTTGACATAAATTGTTCAAAATGTAATAATTGTGGAAATTATGGATCCGAACCTTTTGGAAATTTGTTTCTAAGCAAGCATGGAGAGAGATGTCAACAACGTAATGTACACATCTAACTTAAAATTCAAACTATTGTTTATGTTAGACATTATTCTTAGTATTGCTAAAGCATACGTTTGCAGGTAGACAGGGTTAGGTGTCACATAAATCGATAGTATCACAATTAAAACTTACTTCACTGCATGAAATGACTCAATGCCAAAGTCTATTAGCAAAAAGAATATTTCCATTCCGCAACAGCCAAGTTACAATGATGAATTCAAAACTAGGCTGCTATATACAATAGATAGTCAATGCCAATAAGAGTGGGTAACAATATTGGAATCATCTCAAATTCACTTTCCATCAAAAGGAAGCATTCTGTCATTTACAACAGATTTTCAATCAATAATAAATCAAAACTAAGTTGTCATATTAAGGGTAACCTATGTGAATACAAAATAACATTGATTTTATACAGCTTTAATTTCATTCTTCTCACCCTACAAAAAAACGCACCATTTTGGATTCACGCAATTGAAATGCATTATGGTTATTTTATTTCCGTTAGTGCTATAAGTTTTCGATGGGCGATAGAAGAAAAAATAAATAGTTTAACAAATAAATTTTTTCTTTGATAACAAAATCATTTTTATATCTAGAATTCAGAAAATTGTAAGTGTACAGCGAAACTCACCACACATCTTTGCTCGACTAAATTTACTTACTGGCCAAAATGGTTTGCCGTGGTGCACTGGGGAACATGTGGAAACCATTTGAACGGAGTAAGCATCTTAATGCTCCCTAGACCGTGCATTGCCAATATTATTATAAGGTACCGGTTAAGATAAGTTTATGGATGGACAAAACTACAAAATAAATATTTTGTAATTCCTAACAAACAATAAATTCCAGCCACCTACTCTACATCAGGTCCCTCTTCATCTCTGAGTACTTTCTTCCTCCCTTCATCCCGTCCAACATCCCTATCCTGCTCCTTCCCTTTCCTCGTTTGCCTAACATTCTCCCCTCTATTACAGTCTTCAACATCCCGCTGCCGGTCAATACGCCCTTCATCCACTTTTCCTGCCTCCAAAGGATCTCTCCTAACAAACCCCTCTCTTCGCCCACCATACCAAGTACTTCCTCATTTGTTTTCTTCTTGGTCCGTTTCACCTTCTCCATTCTTCTCCACACCCACATTTAAAAAGATCATGCACAAATTCACTCGGGTCCACCTTGAGGCGCTGCAGCCTATAAAAAAGTATATATTATTCATTTTTTTACCCAAATCGCCCAAAGTTTAGTTATATAGTTGTTTTTCTAAGGTGAAAGTCCATATTCAATATCCCGAAATGCTAAGGCTTTAAAATTTTTTAATGATGACAAGATGTTCCCAGGGGAGACCCAAAAATCGGAGAAATGTGCAAGAAAAAGGAAGATGGTAAGCTTTTGGAAAATATATGGGCATGAAAAAGCTACGAATGAATGAATAAAAAAATTTTGTGGGCCGAAGAGAAAAGAATATCTCCTGTTACATAGAACGTAGTTGTGCTAAGAGACCGCTAAAAGCCTAGCCTTTAATACGTAAAACATCTAGAAAACCCCAGTTTACAGGTTGCTTTTCCGTAGCTTCATAGAGTAAAGGACTCCCAAGGTATTTACTTTATATCGACGCAGTTCGAAAAGAAAAGGAATACAGACAAAACACCCGGAGAACCATGTATGCATGAATGTGTGTGTGTGTATATATATATATATATATATATATATATATATATGTGTGTGTGTATATATATACATATATACATTCAAACACGAAATCCCGCCAAACGGCGAATATATATATATATATATATATATATATATATATAATGTATAACACTTAGCACTATTGGACACAGACAAAAAAACAGAAACACACAAAAAAGAGACTCAATATTTTTCGAATTTTCGGACCTTTATCAAGGAAGAGAGGAACAGAACTGGAGGGAGTTCTGTCCCTCTCTTCCTTGATAAAGGTGGCAACGACCACCGAAAATTCGAAAAATAGTGAGTCTCTTTTTTGTGTCTTTCTGTGTTTTTGACTGTGTCCACTAGTGCTTAGTGTTATACATTATTATTCACGTCCGTGAGACTTTCAAAAAGTGTTATATATATATATATATATATATATATATATATATATATATATATATATATATATATATATATGTTATATATATAACACTTATATATACATACTTATACACTGATATATATACATATACATATATAAAGTATATGAAGTTAGCACTAGTGGGCAAAGAAAAACACTGAAACACACAAGAAAAGAAATTCACTGTTTCGAATTTTCAGTGGTCCAAGCCACCTTTCTCGAGGAAGAGGACAGATCTCTCTCTCTCTCTCTCTCTCTCTGTCTGCGGAAGAAACCTCCGAATAGTCATAACCGAGTGAGTTTCTTTTCTTTCTTTGCGTTTCTGTGTTTTTGTCTGTGTTGTGTTTTGACACAGATCCACTTCTCCTTTGGTGATTGGAACAGTTCCCTAGGGCCATGCCCTGGCCAAAAGAATCGTGGCACTTGGTCGCATTGTTCTTCCACAGGTCTCAGCGTAAATTACGTTTCCTCGATAGCTAGTACGTCCCCGAATACTTTATTAAAGGTTATGGTGGACATATTAGTTATTTTATTCAGAGAAACTAAGGCTCATGATTTTGCAACAAATACCTATTATGTTATCACAAAAAGAATTTTTAAATCATGTCCCACTAACAAAAATAAGCCATTTATATTTAACTACCAATTTTTTCCGATTTTAATAGTTGTCGTGAAGGAACATAATATCCAATGATCCATTAGTTGTACTACACGGCCCATATGATTCCCGTCCTATCGATTATATTGCACCTGAATTAATTTTAATAATCGTCGGGGGAGCACTTCTAAATGACTTCACCCCACTTGAAACACGAACGCTTCCCAAAACGAAGCCATCTCTCTGATGCAACTCGACAATTTTGAGGTCGCAAAAGTTTATATATATATTTTTTATCCCTACCAATGCCGGCATCTTATAAGCGTATATAAGGAATCTTGTAAAGACTCCTACCATACTAACCGAGGATAACTCGTGCATCTGGTTCCTCTTATTGGAAAGAGAAACTGAGTCGTTAAGACTAATTTAAACAAACTAGTACATAGACCTACAAACACATTCTATTATGCAAGAAAGCTAGGTTGGCGGTGATAAAATGGCCTTAAAATATTATGGTTTACAATTTAGACCCTTCCCAAATCACTTAAGACAGCAGCATTCATACGAGTAACAATATGAGGGTATTATAAAAAAATTATGCCATTGCGAGATACCCCATAATATGAAATGCCACCTCTGGCTGGATGGCATAAATGTCCTTCATTTACCACATTATTATACCAGAGTCGATTTCGGTAATTTAAGTTAAACCTACCGACACCGGTATCAAGTTGCAGTATTCACGGTTTATAGGAGTGTATGAAGGATTCCTAAACATTTTTACTGCCAATTTAAGTGCCTTAATTTTGGGTATGAATATTTTATTATTTACCTATACTGCTTGAGTAGATACTTAGGTGATTACTCACTGGGTTGGTTAAAATATTGAGAAAAATAAAATTCCAGTTATTTCTGTACTTAAGAAGCAGTATTGACAATCTCAACTAAGTTTCTTACACCTTCCAAGCACCTTACACTATTATAGTCGATAAAAAGCATGTACATGTAATGTGAGGTTTTTAGCGTTAGGTAAGCAGGTGCAAAAAATAAACAGGAAACTATTTTTTTCCTCGACAAAGACGAACCTGAAATTGCGCTCACGCACCGTGAAAACGTTTGATGTTTTCCAACCTTCATTGTGCTCATCCGATGCCTTCTCGTTATTCCCAATCATCACAGTCAACTCTTTTCAAATTCCTTTTCGCCACTCCCACGGAGTTTTTTGTCAGTGAGCGAACGAGATCGCTTTCGGAGATATTCCCGGGTCATCTCAATCAGCCTATCGCGCGCCTCGAGCGGTAGGCAGAGGAAATTGAGAGGAGGAATGAGAGGAAATTTAACGCCCACGCGAGGATGAAAAATTTACATTCCAGTCCCGTTTACATTCCGTCTCTACTGTCGATTGTCCCTCTTAAGATGTGGCGCTGTGTCCAGCGATTTTCCAATACGATTGCGCATACCTAATCACAGACAGCGACCATACCTATTGAAGTAAAACTCTGCTATTCATTAGGAACAACAAAAAGTCTTTATCCGTTAGAATAAGAACACTCTAGAGATTTTTTTTAATCTCAAGTGCCGAGATTATAGATATTTACAGTTATTTAAGTCTCTTTAATGCACTACAGTTAAGCGGACTTGATAACGGCGCGTAAGTGTCGGCATTGGCGAGCGTTTAGCAGTTAATTCTATGATTTGAACTTGAGTCCGATTCACCACGAAACTAACCACCAAGTATGAAAAGAAAACATCATTACCTGCAAATCTCTTTAGGATCTTGACTTATAAGACATCTACTGACACAGCTATCTAAGTTTTTTTAAGAATGAGATAATGAGATGCATGCGATTAAGAAGTTAATATCTTAGGGAGATGCTGTTCACATTTTGACTGGATTCACATTTTTAGAATGGATAAATTCAGAATAATCAATATTTTGAAAAAGATACAGAACGGATCGAATATGAACGAGGTTAATAGTAGGCGTTCTTTGTAGCACAACTGGATAGCTAGGTAAAGCCAGGCATAAAATATTATAACTCTCTATTTTAAGAATAACATATTTGATATTAGATTAAATTAACAATGATTCAAGGGCGATTTAAAACCTAAGAATTTCTTGTAGTATCCTAAAAAATTCAGTGAATTTTAATTTGCATTTGATGGTGAGAGTTTTGTACCCGAATCTCAATAGAAGGTGGAGTGATAGAGCAAGTAGAGAACTTTATATTTGGGAAGTCATCATCAAATCACTGAAGACATGTCCTGTTCCAAGGAAATTAAATCAAGAATAGCTATGGCCAAAGAGGGGTTCAATAAGAAGAAGAAAATACTCTGCGAACCTTTGAAAAAGGAACTAAAAAGGAATTTGGCAAGTGGTTACATCAGCAGTGTGATGTTAAACGGAGCAGAGACAGATTTTTTGGAATGATAAAGTAAAAAGAATAGAAGCTTTCGAAATGTGGATCTGGAGGAGGCTGGATGAAAACAGTTGGGAGGATAGAGTAAAGAATGAGGAGGTACTATGAAGGATTGAAGGTGAGATATAATTTGTAAATATAATTAAGGAAGGGAAGGTTAATTATTTAGGGTATTGTATGAGGAGGGAGGGAAGAAAGAGGTAAGTTAGAGAGAACGATAGAGGGGAAGAGAAGGCTAGTGAGAAAGGGTTATATTTAATTGGATATGATTTAGACTAGGGGATTAAATGAATAAATGAAAGAAATGACTAAAGAAAGAAAGATATGTAGGTCCACCACAGGTAAACCTGCCACGGGGCAGAGCAGCCAATGATGATGTGGTATGTACAAGAATTGAGTGCTTACAAAAGGCAAAGATTAATAAAGAAGTAATAAATTTAGGCTCTATTAGCATACACGTATTACTCATGACTAATGAAGCCTATGTATTCCTTCGTATGGAAGTGTACTTCCATATTCTATTCGATGCTCACTATACTTCTCTCGGTTTCAGCTACGTATATCACGTAATACTTCGAAGGCGTGCACTCACCAAAATATTACATTCGATTCTAAAGATGAGCCAATGACTAGTCATAAGCTTCCCTTAGAAGTGGAGTTATCAAATATTTGATTGAATTTCGAGGTTTTAATGTCTTTCGTTTCATCTACTAGCTAATCTGCTTTGCTGCAGAGAATGAAATATAATATATTTACTGTCTTATAGATTGCAGAATTTGTTGTATGGTCAATTGAAATGGTTGGGTGTAGGATCGAGGAGATATTTTGGGAAGAGGTATGAAGTGTCGATATGAAATGTTACCTAATTGTACAAGGTATGACACGAAAATGTGAACAATAGTGTAAATCACGTGATGCAATAATGGACGGATGCCGCAAGGCTAAAATCCTGAACCTTTGAACGCGAATTATTCTGCATTAAGGAAAAATTATGGCGATTGGAAAATGGAATTTGAGCTTTTAATAACCAAAAGACTCGCAGCCACCGTATATGTTAATCAATATGAAAATAAACCACATTTATTGAACCAATTAATTGGACAAGACATCATTTATCTCGAATTCAAACAAGTCAAGAAACGTTTGGCCACATTAAAAAAAACACAAAACATCGTCATAAATCATCACTCTTATTTAAATAGGCTTATGATGCATGGTGATCTTTTTAAAATAAAAATATGCATTTTGAAAAACATAAAATGCTAATCGCTTACTCCACGGTTTCAATATATTATCATATAAATAAATTGCTACGTAATTTTAGTTTTCTCCATACATCTTGCAATTTAATTAATAATTTAATCAACCTTTAAACAAAAAAAGGAGATAGAACGAAAGCGCTAACCGTTCCCAGTTCCCCGCGTACGGCCAATTCCGATCCAGGGCACAAAAACACGCACAGCTCATTAAAGAATCAAACCAGAGTTCATTGCGAAAAAGAAACTCGCTACCGACCGAAATTTTTTAACACGCGTACCGTACAAAAAAAAACGCTCGCTCCGTCACATCGTTGAACTTGTTTTTGCAAAATGGACAGCTGAAGGGGAAAGCAAAAAAATTAACGTTTGCGCGAAAGAGAGGGAGAAAGGGAAAGGAGAGAAAGAGAGAGAGAGAGAGGGAGAGAGATGGAAGAGAATGAAAAAAGACGACAATCACGCGCGCGCGCTAAATAACCCATGCACCAGTAAAACATGGGATCTCGACATCTGTTCGATTGAAAAAAAAGAAGGAATGGATTTCGGGGTGTTTATTGGGAATCCCGTAAGGGTTCGCGACCGTCGGTTGGGGGATCAGGGCGGGATTAAGCAGCCACTGCATCGACGGGGAGTCGATTCCGCGCGAAAAAACAAAAATGCGGAGACTTGAGTGTTTGCTGCTCTTTCCGCCGAACCTCGAAAGCACTCCCACCCAATCCTGCTGTCCCCCCCCCCCCGGCGAAGGTCCAGCGGAGGGGCTTAACCTTCCCGTCTCCCGCCTTTACCCTCTTCCACCCTTCCCCGATTCCCACCGAGAGATCCACCTACCAGTTCGCTACGGACTCAACCGTAATCAGCTTACATGCCGAATTTCACTTAGGATCACTCCCCGTCCTTGCCAATCTATTTTAGCTGTGCACAAACGTGAGTGCATCTATACATATTGATAAAATATACTGTTCCTATTCGTTCCTTTTTCCGTTGGTTACATTACTTTTTGCCCTCTTTCCAGTCACGTAAATGTAGTCGAAGGAAAAACGAGGTTGTTCGATCGAAGTTGTAAGGCGGAATTATTCCAGTTCATACTAAATAGCATTTCATCGCACGGATGATAGTCAACATATTGATGACCAAAGAGGATTCTTGTGAACAATTATCACTCAATTCAACTCTACTTATTCCAATCTGTAGACGAAACTCAACCATAAAAAAGAATTCACAGGATATTTTCCTCTGGGATTAAAATATATGAATGAGTTTTTGTAATAGGAGGTTAAAAATCATAAAATATCGATTTAATGAATAGTATATAAAAACAATGTTGTAGAGACGAATAGTGATCTAATGTTACAGTCAATACAGTATCGATGATATTAAGTATACTGAATGCAGGACCAACAGTTTGAATCACCAAAACATTGATGACCTTTCAATGGAATGTGCAATCTGTTATGGCACCCCACTGAAGTGCACTCACGCTTCGAACACCTGTCGTTCACATTAGGCGGTAAATGTTGTATATGTAGGAATAACTAGATGTAAAACACTAACTTAAATAATTTGTGGGTTTAAATTAAAAGGCTGAAACATTAAATGGCCTATTTGGTTTAAAAATCTACATCCAAAAATAGTACAGCCATCTATCTTCGAAACTTCAAGAGTAACTACAAAAATATCCCATATGACATTCCTAATGATAAAAGGATAAGAATCAATAGACTATACGTCGAATGCCATATGAAGAAAAATCTTTCAAATTCACAGTCTGCAATTTGGTTTGTGGAATTACTCACTCAATAAATTGTAGTTTGAATACACAATATCGTTATTGCCATTTAAAATTAAATACATTTGCATATAACATTGAAACTTTCATACTAGAGTCATATCAACATCGAGCTAGCATAAAACTGGTAGGCGTACAGGTAAGCTGACGACGACGAACTTACCGCTGAAAATGGAAGACAAAGCTTCAGTTCATTTCATATTTACTTTATACTACCTTATCGTGGGGTTTAATAACCTCCATCCAAGTTCCACAACGGAATGATATAACACGTCCATTTATGAAATTATCTAATGAAAAAATCTGGTTGCGTAAAAATGTCACCCTCCATGCAATTCCTAAACGCAGATTCCCAGCTTTTTCGAAGTCATATGTGAGATATTATTTTTTTAAACATAAGTCAATTACCAGACGTGTCTAGCTCTCTGTTGATTTTGGATTTGAAGGCCGAGAGAAATTGAAATGACATTATTGAGTTGACCCAATGCTAAAAACTGACAATAAGAGTAAAGACAAATGGCACAACAGGTGTCACCTCTTATGAGAGCAATACATATTTTACAATTACGACTCCGTCCACAGAGTAGAACAAGGGATGGGGATTGTTTTAATAAACGATTACTGGCGGCTCATTAATAATTTTCCAACGGCCAGATAATCAATTCAAGTTTACATGGCAAACGGTCAGGATTACAGCTTTGTTCAGAGCATGAATGCAAGGCAAGAACCGTTTCATTGGTAAGTTTTCCTCCAACATAATCATAGGAATAGAGTAGATATTTTATAAAATATCGACAGCGTAAGACATAATTTTTCAAATTAGGGTAATCTCATAATTTGCATCAAATAAGCACGTTTTGTGAATTGCGAGGTTCCACATTAGTCAACCTACTCATTAATCAATACAATTCATTACCAACTTCAATAACTATGCTAAGGGTACTAATTCAAAATGGTATATCAATGACTGGAAATAAACAAATGATAGTGAGATACGCAATTATTTTAAATGAATTGAAATTTTTGACGAGATCTCTGGTATCATGCACGGCACGATACGGAAGTAATGAACGTGCCTTATTGAATAACAGACTAAGACGAACTTATTAAGTTCATATTTCATGAAAAACAATAACATAAAAACAACTGGTCAACAGCATGAAACCGATTCAGTTGCTCTTGCCCAATATTTTCTTCCCGTCTTGAGAAACATTGACTACTATCAGTATATATGCACGTATTTTACTTCAAAAACATACTCGTACTTCATACGTATATTAGTGAGCGCACGCATTTTCTGTGCTGTGTTCGGTCCCATTGCTATGTTTTTAAGTCAGATCTCCCATTCCATAAGAATCACAAATCTTTGAATTCGCATCTAATTAGTTTTATCCATAAAATCCCATCTTTTCCAAATCGTCAGTCCTTAAAACAGTCATGTGATGAACTGAAAAATAACTAAATAGTTCTCAAACTATTATTGCGAAACACATATTGTTCATATTACTGACATTTCACAGGTGAGGATGGTCAATTATTTATATTATAGTAATTAAGTTTTCATATTTATGTATTGATAGGGTAGGAGAATGTTGTGTCTCATCACGAAAAAAAATAAAATAAACATTATTGTTTTCTTTCAAAATCTACCTTAACCGGTGGATTACTTATACCAATTTTAGTTATTACCAGAGTGTTGCTAAACCTCCTAAACCAGGAACCAATCAGATAATTAACATCTAGCGCAATTTACGCTCACCTGAGTCTTCTGTGACACTTTTTTTTATACCTCAGTTCGAGCTGCTGATAAATGTTTATTCGCGCAAAATTAACGCGATTATTATGGAAAATTAAAAAAAATTCATACTGTGCATCCGGAGTCGGAAGTATCAGACGAAAGTAAGTGAGGGGAAAACGTCGGATTATTAAAAAATATATAAAAGGTACAAGTGTAAATAGTATCTCACAGTATTATGTTAATGCACAACTGTATTCGGTTCTAATATTGTCACCGTTTAGTCGAACCTTGAACTTAGGATGATAAATAGGCATTTAAGGCGATTTATGGTTTAAGAAACAGCGAAATGGAGTGAATAGTTCTAAGGATATAGCTGGCATTACAGCGAAAAGAGAGATTTGTCTATACATTGGTTATTGGTTTAATTTGTGATGTAGGAACAACTAAACGACGATTTTACGGAACTTAAATGAAGACAAACGTGATGAATTGAGGGTATTTGCAACCCTAATTGTACACATAATTTATTTTTACTAAGAATAGTCCTTCTCCTACCGATGGTGCAATGTCTTTGTAATATCTATCTCTAAAAGTGTTACTTTTCAATAATTATTTCCGGGAAAAGCTAATACCCACTCATGAACAACCCTTCGGTTACTTTATATTTAATAATAGGTTACTTTTCTCTGAAATATCAGGTCGATTCACTTTTCCCTGCTAAATCGTTTATCTACTCATATTTCGCAAGAAGCCAGTCCTTAGTTTCATTATGAACTAGTAAACATTAGTTGCTAGGCGAAAAAGTCAATCCTCTATTTCCAGGTTGATAATAACAGGTTTTAATCTTAATTTATTGTTTCATTAACGGTCATTTAGGAGGTTAACTGGCATGAAGGGTTCCCAATTTTTTACAAATTTCTCTAAGCTACCTACGATGAGATATATTTTCGACAGGACTCCGTATTTATAAAAAAGTCAATTTAGAAGATTAAGGACATAACAGATAATGAATCAATGTGCTCCTTCAACGCTAGTTTTAAGCTTAATTGTACTAATGAACGTTGCAGAAAACATTGCGACTATATGTGTAAAATTTAACGATGATTGGATGTTCCAAACTTCATCGTAGATTTCAATAAATTAATAAAAAGTCCAAGAGTAAAGTCACCCTGCTTATTGTTACATAATGGCTGAAATAATTATTTGGACTCCGCTACATCAATATATTTTTACCTATTTCACCACCAAATTCCAGTAACGTACGTACGCGCGTAGGTAATCAACGTGAGAGTTATTAACGGTATAATTTTCTCCTTTTTCGATTGATACGAAAGATTCAAAACAAATTTTTATTGAAAATTCCAGCCTCGAATTTTAATCAAAATTGAAAACTTTCATTTCATGGTTGAAATCACAAAAAAAAAGACTCCCAAGAATTAACTGAGAAAACTAGGAATCAATCCCATTGCATTACTCTTCGCAGTACCAAAATCCCCTTTGGTAAACAATATCATCCTGAAGCGCAAAGTGTCGTCGGCGCATTCAAACCTGTCTCCGTCGCTTAGCCTCGTGAGAGATTCGAAATAATATTTTAGTGATTCCTGTGGCGGAGCAAAGAACTAAAAGCCTTTCGAGCTTCCATCTGGTTTTCATTGCCGTAAATAATTGTAGCAGAATCCTATGGCATCTTTAGATTTGGAATTTTATTTATTTTTTCGGATTCCGTTTTAAAAAAATGGCGTATCACGTCTTTTATGGCAGAATGCCATTCAAACAAACTTGAGTACTCAAATAGCAGAGACATCCTTTTTGGCAAACAGAGAATTTTACCCGATCGATCGGTCGCATATGCTGTATACCAATAGAAGGGAATAGAAAACAAATCCCTATCGTGCAATCAATCGAATCGAGTTAACCAAGGCATGAAAAAATGGAGTGGGATACACGAGTGCCTTTTTTTATTCCTCGAAGGAAAATACACGTTTGTTTACTCATGCTTTTACCCCATTCCTCCTTCTCGCCTAGTTCTTATGTCTGACAATAGGCGGCGCGCACGTGCCCAGAGAGCACTCTCCGTGGCTTAGTTCCAGTCCCCAACAATCGGAGACCCGATGGCGTTCCGACGAAAGCCGCAAGCTACGGCTTTAAGGACCGCCCTTTCCTTCCCACGTGATGCAACCCCTGGCCATAAGGTTTAAGAAAGCCTCCTTCCTTCCCCCCCCTAATTTTATCCTTAGGAAATAAAAAAATCCAACTACGCCCCCTTCGGACATTCCTCAGGCGACGACGGCTCAACGTGATTTTATGGGATTTCCGAAAGGATACAGAATTGGAGGATGTTTGATATTGGAGGGTGACTGAACCTTGTATACAAGACGTTTTTTTGAACGCTGTAACAGAACGGGCTAGAGCCCTTCTTCGCTCGAGACGAATGCGCGGAGGAACAAAATTTGTGCAGTGGCAGTTTTACTTATGCCGATTTTATGGATTAAATACTGGTTCACTGTAAGCATTCTTTTAATTCAGCTAGCAGCAAGTGCCAACCTTTTTTACTAGTGCCTACTTTTTTTAAGCAGTGACTTTCTCTAGCGAATTTTGTCGGAAAAACTGTATTGCTCCCACAGCGAGAGAAAAATTCTCATCGAAGGAATTCTGGCCATTGATTTTATTCCTAGACGATCGGGGTTTTCTTACGGCCATCTGCTTTCAATTCACAAACGTTTGTCCTATCATTTCAAGGGAAAAAACAAATATGCAGTTTTCATCTTGACAAATTAACACAGCATAAATTCCTAATGCTGTAGAACTTAATATTATTATCTCGTTTTACAAAAAAAACTTTCCTTGCTAATTATCAACCATTAATTTATAGAAAGGACCGGTTAGACACTTGATTTTGTAGTAACAATAATACATCATCTCTCAAAAACAGTCGGAACAGTGATTCAAAACTGAGAAAAATAAACAGACCAAATATTTCTTCACACAAATTTACAACTACACAATTTAAAGCCTGATTCCATCCGCTACATTTTAGACAATTTCAAAAAGGTAGGAGAATAGTATTGAAGAAATTTCATTATAAAGGCCGTAATAGGAGAATGTTGGCTTAGCGGAATGGAGTAAGAAAGATAAAGAAGGCTTTCTCTTCGGCATGAAGGTAGCCTGCAGTTGAAGAAAGATATACGAGGGATAATCGTCGCGATAAGTGGAAGAAAAAAAGGACCATCTGTAAACCTACCTTATTAGATGAAATACGTGTATGTGTGTGTTGATATATATATATATATATATATATATATATATATATATATATATATATATATATATATATATATATATAATATGTATATTATATATATATATATATATATATATATATATAAACACACACACACATACACACACACACATATATATATATATATATATATATATATATATATAAACACACACACACATACACATACACACACACATACGTAAATACATATATAAGGTATCTCTTGAATTTTCTAAGTTGGTATTGAACTAACTACCCACGTACGTTGGGGGAATAAAAATTCCCCATCCCCCCAGCTTAGGAGTTTTCTATATCCGCTGCTGTTATAAGATGAGGCGAAAGGTTTGAGTACAAATGAAGACTTTGGATCTCATTGGAGAATTCTGCAGCAGTTGAATTAAGGATTTGGAGCCGTTCACTTCCGAGATAAAAAAAAACAATTGTTCGCCTCCTCGATCGTCAAATTCGAACCGAGCACGAGGTAAGATTTCTTCGATTGTCCCTCTTTCAAAGTTCATGCCGCGCTTAACATAAATAGGAATTCACGACCACGCGCCCCCATCCTTGGTAATTTAACTTCCTCGCACGAACGGCAATAGCGGAGGGAGGGAAAATATGAAAGATGACTACGCTCGACCATGGAGTTGGGAGTCCTGCATCTTCCCAACCGTTACAGTTATCATTTTCTGAATACACTACGAAGGCAACGGGGAAGAGGAGGAGAAAAAAGGGATTCCCATCTTTTTCGGCATTGTTACCGCCATGGGGGGGGCGCGGAGGGGAGATACTCAGTTCTCTTCATTTTTTTCACTATCTCGATTTATTTCATTTTTTCGCGTTTTCCTCCTAACGCCATCATTCCGCTCGGCCGAGGGATGATTCTTTTCCGCAGAAATATTTCAGCCGTTTCCATCGAAAATCTCAAATCTTCTCACGTTTATATGCATATCCGTTTGCTTATAGTATATATGTATATACTGTACCTTTGAATCAAGTTACACAGGCACATACAACTACTGCGTAGGTACATTCGAGTACTTAACCATTGACCTTGAGCACAAACGTATAGGAGAACAATGATGCTTCCAGTCTTCGGAGTGTTTGGAGATTTTATTCTCTTGTTGCGGTCGCTCCGTAGAAATAGATAAATCAATTACCTCCGATTGTTTTATGGTTAAACATAAGTCCTTTTTTTCTCTTTCCAGGGACATTTCGTTTGTTACGGTAATTTCAAGTCCACTTGTCAGTCTATACACTTTTTTTCTTCCATTTATTCATTAGTTTAACTATTTATGAAACAATAATGCATTCCTTACAAACTAGCTCCATTATCACTCTTCATTCCCAACCTCGCTGTATCAACAATGGCAATAAACTGGATTACAAAGGTATCCCAAATAAATAATTCAGATGTATTTACAGTCAATTTTGATCCACACGTAGTATCACAACCGTCCATTTTAATTAATTAAAATAGCTTGTTAGTTTTAAACATTTTTTTTTTAAATGACCATGCTTTCAGAATTAAATGATCAAGATCCAGCGGTATCACAGTGTTACCCAATCTTAGTAGCCTTGAAAAAAGAAAATTAAGCATTTAACAAATGATTTCAATTAATGGAAATGAGCGTAAAATATTTCCTCGAAGCAATTCCTATTTTCTTATCTTATATTTTAGAGATAACATCGTTCATTTGAACCTCTGAACTTCGCACGGCTGTGAGAATTTGTTCATTTTAAGGATAGAAATAGGTTGTTTATTTTGAATGAATATCAACACATGAATTTCGTCGCGGTTGGCGGTGAAAAAAAGCTATGGAAATCTGCTACAACTCGTGGAGCATTCTGATTTTATGAAAGATGTTAGTTTGAAAAACCGGGGATTATCCACGGTTATCAACTGAAAACACAATGTTATTTGGTCTTCTCTTAAAATGATGAGAAGCATCAAATTTTCATTAGTAATGCTTCACTGCAAAAATGAATCGTTCTTAGCGAATTCTTAATAAAAGAAATAATAAAGTTTGGAACCTTATACAAGTCATGAACTCTGACAAAAAACATTATATCTTATCGCTCCGAAAAATTATTGCTATTATTATTATAAGCGTTATTCTTATATACATATATAAATATAAATAAAATTATATACATACATATATATACATACATATATATATATATACATATATATATTAAAATATCTTCGAAATGGAACGCTCTTCGGCGACGCACAAATGTATAAAAACACAGATGTAGATTTTTACACCATAGAGACACAAAGAAAGGATACTCACAATATGTTATTTGACGTTTCGACGGCTCGGCCGTCGTCTTCAGAATGGCGTTATGGGGAAGAGCCAAGAGGACATGTGCAGGGGAGAGGTGAGGGAAGCAGAGGTAAGGGACCAATGGGAAATGAACAAGGGAGTGGGAGGGGATATCTAGGCAGCCATATGATGCATTCAGTGGGTTGGTTCAGCCCGGGCGGTTTAAATGACTAGATCACCCTGATATGCGCCATCTGCTAGTATAATAGAGGTGAGACCCCGCGAGATGGCGCATATCTCGGTGGCCCGGTCATTTAAACCGCCCGGGCTGAACCAAACCCACTGAATGCATCATATAGCTACCTAAATATCCCCTCCCACCCCCTTGTTCATTTCCTATTGGTCCTTTACCTCTCCTTCCCTCACCTCTCCCCCGCACATGTCCTCTCCGCTCTTCCCCGAGAACGCCATTCTGAAGACGACGGCCGAGCCGTCGAAACGTCAAAACATCATATTGTGAGTATCCTTTCTTTGTGTCTCTATGGTCTAAAAATCTACAACTATGTTTTTATATATTTATACATATATATATATATATATATATATATATATATATATATATATATATATATATATATATATATATATATATATTATAAACATATAAACCATAAACACAGTAATCAACCCGAAGGTCGGTTTAGTAGGTGATGGAAGAGATCACCCAGTATTAAGCCCTATACGGTGTATGAAATTCACACATCAGGATAGGGGGCCCTGTTCCTTTCCAAGTGCCGGTTATGGTTTCCCAGGAACATCTGGTACCCGAAAAATCACTTTAGCTTGGGTGGAGCAGCAGGTGCCCCGATTGCCTCATCCGGGAATCGAACCCGGGACCCTCGGGTCAGCAGTCCAACGCTCAACCCCATGGACTACCGCGGCCCACACACACACACACACACACACACACACATATATACGAGGGTCATCCGGAAAGTAGTACCCGTTCGTGAAATAAAGACACAAAAGTAAATATTAACAAACATAAAAAATTTTATTTGAAAGAGGATACTTTAAACTACTTCTCAACATAATCACCAAGCAAATTAAGGCATTTGTCATAACGTGTGACAAGTTTCTGTATTCCTGCTGCATAGTCCTTCGCCGCCAGCTCATTGAGATACGCGAGGGACCCATCTTGCACAAATTTTTGCATAATGCAGATGGTGTTTAACAATTTCATGAACAATTGTTCGAGAAACATTGGGAAAATGCTCACAGATGTCATCAATTGTGACGCGCCGATCGTTCCTCACGAATTCGTCAACTGAGCTCACCAGTTGGTCTGTAATGACAGACGGTCTCTCCGAACGCTCATCGTCGTGTGTGTTCCCCCTCCCCATGTTGAAGTTGCGACACCACCGCCGAACAGACGACTCGTCCATTACATTGTCTCCATACACCTCCTTTAATTGGCGATGAATATCACATGGGCGAACGTTTCTTGCATTGAGGAATTTAATCACTGCCCTCACTTCACAACTGGCGGCGTTCTCAATTTTTTTAAACATTGTAAACAATCACAGAAACAACACAGGCAATGCTAGCGTCACACAACTTGGCTCAGAGAAGGCAGACAAGCCACTGAAGCTATCTGACCTCGTCCAGCGGCTACTCGCGTCGTCAGCACTTCATGCGGCACGAACGGGTACTACTTTCCGGATGACCCTCGTATATATATATATATATATATATATATATATATATATATATATATATATATATATATATATATATATATATATATATATATATATATATATATATATATATATACATATATATATATATATATATATACATATATATATATATATATATATATATATATATATATATATATATATATATATACATATAGAACAAGCCCATGGTGGGTTTAGGACAATGGGAAGGATTAGGATTACTGTTTCCGAGATTCCGAAAATAAATAAGTATCCTTGGCAATTTAATTAAGTTCATAGTTAACATATTAAAATTATGATCTAAAACTAACAGAAATCACACAGGAAAGCCAACTAAGTGGAGAAAATCGTCAGGACCAAAATTTTCAACTAGCGAAAAAAAGATGCCCAGTGAACGAAGCTGTAAAAACTGGCCTCAAGATGGAAGAGCCACTCATGGTATGAATGTAATGCCACGAGTGAAATGAAAGTGAGCACAACGGAAGATAAGTAAACTTTAACGTAGCATATTAGTCTCAACGGCGTTATTCCTTATAACAATAAAAAATCATAAGCATAAAATATAATCGAAAAAGATTGGTGGATAAGTTTAAGCGTACTTGACTTTATATATTATTTCCAAAGAATCATTGATAAAATTTCAAGCTAGACCAACATTTTTTTAAATTTCTTAATACCCTACGTAATACATATCTTTTTACGATTTACGGAAAAAAGTTCATTACGTTAGCAAATACCGTCCTACGGTTTTGATAAAACGAAAGAACATATATTCTCGAGAAAACTAGTAATGAATGGTGGACCGTTACCAAAAATAACGAATTACTAAGTTTGGGTACACCAGAGATTACCAACTTCTATACGGTTATTTTTACTTCTATACGATTCAACGGTTAAATTTAAAGAAATTATCTGTTAAATTGTCGAACGTTGGTATTTATTATATCTTATTATTAAAAAAATATGCGCAACGGATTATACCAATCAGCTAAAATGTTTCATTCAACAAACCAAAAGCGTGAACAGGAATAAAATCACACGATAGTAAAACGAGTCATACATCCGTCGCGATCACAATAAAATGGAAATGCGACATGTATCATTTTTTTTCGCTGTTATTCACTCCATAAAACGTATTCTTGGGAGCATTCCAATCTCTTTTAAAGGGTTAAAAAGACACTGTCGAGGAGAGAGGAGGGACTTGATGCAACCAGGAGAACTCATAAGAGCATGTGGAGTGGAAAATGAGTTGGTTTTGAGGGATGGAAGAAAAAAAGTCATAATAATACAAGCAGAGGAGGTTCCATCCCCTCTGAGGGTTGGGGGAGAGGGGGAAGGGTTTGGGGGGGGGGAAATAAAGGAATGGTTTTGTAAGTCTGGGGGAGATTGCTAGGTGTATAGGCAGAAGGGTGTGGGGCCTGAAAATGAAGGGAGGGGATAGTATGGGCAGACCCTGCGTAGACCTTCCCTTTTATGGGGGAGAGGCAGGAGAGTTGTTGGGAGAGGGGGGAGGTAAGGGCAGGGGACTCTGCTGCGTGAAGGTGAGGGTCTCCCCCGGAGGAGTATAAGGGTGGGGCACACCCTTGACGTCATATCAAGCTCTTGAGAGGGAAGGGGGGCAGGGTGGGAGTGAGGGGGAGGCCTGTGGAGGAAAGGGGGGACTCTGTTGGCTTTGGAACATCGTAAATATCTCCGCGGGTGACGGAGATGCTTCTCTTCTAACCCCTTCCTACCCCCATCCAACCGCCTCCCTCCCCCCCCCCGCCTTTAGACTCCGTTTCGTTATTCATTTTTTACTCTCCTTTCCCTCATACTGCCATCCTCCCATCGCGCTCAGTCAATTCCTCCTCCTCTTCCCAAACAATCCCTCTCTGCTTCTCTCTTCGGCATTTTCATCCGTCCATTTCTATCGTTGGGTTTTAAAGCAGTTTAGTCAGATCGAATACAATTATTATTTAATTTCGTTATGAATAAATAATCCTGAGATTATTATCCTAAAAATATTAGCAAATTCAACGGCATATAAGACGCACCGGTCTCTAAAACATAATCAAATGCAAGACTCATTAGTATATACTGTAAGACGTACCCTACTTCTGGTAGGGTACACGTAAGCAAATGGTGTCAACAGTTCGCGTGAAAATATGCGTAATTTTTCTAAATAAGTTATTCCACTCAGTAAAAAGAGCACGCCCTGTTTTCTTGGTGACCATTTGTGATAAATTAGGATCAGGTTCGTTCGATATTCCGCTAATACCTCTAACAACATTGCCGAAGGGACAACACAATATTCACATTCCATCATAGTAATTAGCTTAGTAATTAAAATCCGAAGTACAAAATTCTTCCGTTGATTAATAGCTATCATACGCTTGTACGCAAGTAGATTTAGTGATATAAATATTATAGTCAATTTAAATATTGCTGACTATCTGATGTAAAACTTATATTCAGTATTGAACGTTGACCAAAGAATTCAGAAGCTAAACATTTAAGACAAAGATAATATTACATGCATTTAAATACTGCAATTCATGTGATGAATACTAATTCTAAGGAATGCATGTTTGACTATCATCATGCGTGGGCTTAATAAAAACTACATTATTAAATTAAAACCCGAGAGAGGAAGCTTCCGCTCGCAGACATCTAGAAGTTCCTATGGGTAAACGGCATGAAATGGTTACAAATGGATTAGGTGATGAGACATACTACAGAAAACGATAAAGGTAAAGGGGTATTAGTGCCCATTTTAAGCAAAATAATAACAAAACAAATTATTGATGCAATCAGAAAATAATGAAAAAACTTACTTTCATTCAACTTGCCTACGTACGTAATACAAAAACAAGTATTGAACACGAATTAATAATTTCTTAAAGAGAGCCGTTTAAGTATAAAAATCGAAGGGATTGGACGTAAAGATACGAGACGTAAGTTGTATTCCACGCGAGCTCAATGTTTGAAAACGACATACCCGAAATATATACCATAATTCCAATTTTGCTGTAAAATATGAATTGCTGAATTGGGCCGAGGTAAGATAATCGACGAAAGCTTTAATTCTCACTGTAGAATATAATCTAATATCAAGTTATATGAAATTACAACATGTAAATAATACCTTATTAATGTTTAAATTCCTCTGCCCAGTGTGACTACGTGAAAAGCCATTGAATTTTAAACGTCTTAATGGAAACGGGTGTATTGAATAAAAATATTAGCAAAATAATTAAAATTTGAACACAAGAGTAATGCTTTACAGCATACATGTGAAATACAATGGAAAGAGCCAACAACACCTCGATTGAATCGAGAGGAATCAAACGATGTAATTAGAGAAGGACATTTACTCCATTTGCCAATAAGAAAATTACGATCTTTTCACTTAAAGATGGTACAGAGGTACGTACTAAACCTGGTAAAATAACAAAATAAGTTTTCTTAATCTATTTGTAGGATTATTTGGATTGCAAACTGTAACGACCAAAACTGAACGGAGATCATAAATGCCACTCCCTCAATTTAAAAAGGCTCACGATTACTCAAAAGATGCTATTTCAGGTAATGAACGAGTAAAAAGATGTCACCATAATGTAAGAAACTATTTTTACGCTTTCAAAAAAGACTCTGGTGCATAGAATATTGCGTTAGCACCATACACATAGCTGTAATCATACGTTGTCTGGCTTTAATTCATTCGGGGAGGCTTCGTCGGAAATCATACATCAACTTAGTAACCTAGTGCGTGAAATTCATCTAAGTGAATCGTCCGCCCAAATAAATTTCCTTCAACATTGCATATTTAATTCCCAGTTAGTCCCTTCCCTCTTTCGACGGCTCATTGTAGGAATGGATTTCCACCAAAGTGCGAAAGCAAAAAAATTGAATTCATGCCGGCAATTTCGATGTTATATTTTTTATTTCTTTCAAAAATTCTAATTAATAAACATAAATTTATAGTTATACTTATTTATGTAATAGCTTCGGTTAGATAATTAGTGCAAGAAGGTCCTGATAATAAATAAATAAGTAAATAAACAGATGAATGTTCGATATGTTCAGCGCATCGTGAGCAGTCGCGGTTTTACGTGGCGTAAAATGTTCTCCGGGCAAAATGAAACTTTTTTTAATGTTTCTAATATTCGTTTGAATAACATGACAAATTGGAAATGTGGAAATATGAACACAGCAAGCAATTCAGTTAATTTGATGATTCATTTTTAAGAGTGTTAAGTACATATCAATATCTCTATTTAATATCACTTAATACCCTTTTTATCTAAAAATTCTTCGTAAAAATTCAAAAAATGCCCCCGTTGTAGCAAGTAGAATACAATCCATCCTACTTATTTGATTGTAGAGTAGCATATTTTAATTCCTCAGCATGAAAAATAAAACTAAAGAACAACATTCTGTAGCCCGGAAACGCCTTTTAATTAGCTTAGGCTCATGATTAAATAAGCTTCACGCCCGGTAACGGTGTTAAAATAACGGTGTACCTGGGATTGCACTATTCCCTAGTCTTCAGTGGAATTATTGGTCATGATCAAGTTTATGCTCATTTAAAATTGAAATTTAACATTCACCCGGATAATTAAATAGTATTTTACCGGTTTCATGCAATACTCAGATTTTTACTGATAGACGTGCTATTAAACAATCATCACAAAGGAAAACCAACCGGATATATGCGATGAAGGGTTTTGAGTGAAAATAATTTCAAATTTTCCAGGTTCCGATACATGGGAGCCTGAAATATTTTAGTCAAAATAATGACTAACGCATCATTTCAACTATGATAGCTCTCTTGGCGCTTTATCATGGTCTAAAAGGCAATACGACCTATACTGTAAATACCATACATCTTCCTCTTTCCAGTTTCCCTTTTTAAGAATGCAATTCTCGTTCACATTATACTTTATACACCTTTAACCTATCATTATTGTACAGTTATATATTTTACCAACTAAGGTAGGCTTAGGATCGACACTCCATTAGCAATTGCATAACAACGCCTTTCTTCGCTCTCCTGACCATTAACACAATCTGAAATCGGGTTGGACATTAATTCCCTCTACAATTTCGCATACTTTCTTCCTTCCTTCATTCGGTTCAACCAACATCTCTATCATATTCCTGCCCCTTTCTCGTTGTATTATTATTATATACGCCTCGTCGCAATTAGACAATTTTACTAGCGGCAACGGTCAAGTCTGGTCAACGGTAACTTTTACAATGCACATGCATAAATACGAACATATATGAGACAAAATGCTCTTATATACCATTACACTTTATGATTACCAACCGGGGAGGATCGAGATGGCGCGGTGGCTATCATAATGGCTTCCCACTCAGAGGGCCCGGGTTCGAATCCCGGCGGTGTTGAATATTTTTCAGTGGTATCTCTAGTGTTATCTCAATCCCTACTTGAGGTGCTTTGTGGAGGGCACTTTGAGTGAGTTCGCCGTCCGTCGGATGGGACGTTAAGCTGCGGACCCCTTGGCGCCTTTCGTTAAGAGTAGGCTAATGCCGACGCCAGTTTTCCCTCCACCCTTCACCCTTTCCCGTCCAAATGGCCTGAGCTGTCGCCTCCCCTAAATACTACTACTAGTATTACTACCAACCACGCCTTGGCTACATGGGCTTGGTACACATCGCCACACTCCGTCCATAATCACGCTCTCTTCACTTTCATATACCGTTAACACATAATTAACTTTTTCAATACAACGTCTCACGCCGTACACATCACATAAAAGTAATATTTTAATAAGTAAAATAGTATAATAATCGCTGATCAATGAAGTTTATCACCCAGGGACTCTACTAATATTTTACTTACATTCTCCCTGCTATCAAAGCCATCAACATTCCATTCCTAATCGAAACCCTCAGCATCCATTTTTCCTAACTCCTTTGAATATATCTCCTCCTCTGCCATTCTTAGGACTTCCTCGTTTGTTTTCCTTTTCGTTCTCTTCCCCTTCTCCGTCCTTCTCCAAACCCACAATTTGAAAGCCTGCATTCCACTCTTAAAATCCTTCTTCAATGATGTTTCCGCGCCAAAAAAAACACGATCGGTATCAAAGTTTTGACTAGCCTTTTCTTAACCTCTTTACTCGAGGTCCCAGTCTATATTTCTCTTCTCCTTGTGGTAGCTTCTTTGCCTAACGCAATTCTTTCTCTTATGTCCCACCTTTTCGACCGTTATTACCCAGGACGCTTTTGAGATAGGTAAACTGTTCCACCTGCTCTAGTTTATGAAATCCTATTTTAAAGAGCTCCTATTTCATGAGCTCCTATTTCATGAGCTCCTATTTAAACTCCTTTCACCTATTAAAGTATAATTTTAGAGTAATTTTTAGTTCAAAGTTATCATTGGCAATCCAAGTTCACATTGATAAGGCCAATTAGAAAGGTAGCAATGTTTTCAACGGGTAGCGATTCATTTTTAAATGATTCTTTGGGTAAGATAACATATTTTTTTTATAAGGATATACTCTATAACTTCCGCGGATTTAAAATTGTCAGCTGCCAGAAAGAGCCCAGTATATCCAATTTAAATTCAATTTTTCGTCCCGATAAAACCGTGCTCTTTATCGAGGCCATCAAAAACTTTATTCTAGAGCTTTTTCCTAAAAAATGGCAAAAATATCCTCTCTAAACTCTTGAGTACTCTACGTTTAATTAAGGGAAAAAGTTCACGCCGATCGTGAACGCAGGAGTGACACCCACTAAGCAGGATTTGGATTTTTTGAATTTTCACGTAATGAAGGTAATCATCATGGTGGAAAAATAGAGGTGAAAGAGCTACGATATAACAATGGATGATTTTTTATCTAGCTTTAATATATTTCGCAGAAGGCACGACTTGATAAAGGACATAGGTCAAGCGGCCTCGATATTATTCCGATGAAAATGCCGAGCCATCCACCCCTTCCCACCTCTCACTCATCCCCCCCACTCCGTCCACTTATCTCCTCCCGTCATCGTCAAAAAGATAAGAGGACGTACTTCACAGGACATTATTTACGATCATTTAGGGACTCCTCTGTTTTCCTACTCATCATATTGTTCGTTAACGACCAGAGACATTTTATGGAGCATGAAAAAGGAAATTAAGGAGGTCACGGTGAAAAGGGATGAAGGCTTCCTATCATCCTCATTCCGTCTCTCTCCCTCTCATTCCTAATTATGTTCGACGATACCCACTAAATAAAAGGAAATATGTGTGTTTTTTGTGAGCGCTCACATGTTGAAATATTACGAGTTACCATGGAGACCTTTTCTATTACATGCAATTATAGAGATACGTTGAAACTTTCTCAACTTAAAAGTTTTTTTCAAGAAGATGTTCGGTTTTAAGGATCTCATCATTACAATTATGCCATTTTCTTTATCCATAATTCCTAACAGCTTTCGCCCGCCTTATCCCTCCACCAGTGATAGAGAAGACCAAAAGCAGCAAACTATACCCGAACGAAAACGAGGAATTTTAGAACTTTAAGGCCGTTTGGTCGTATAAAAATATGTATTCGTTGGAAAAAGTTATCATTTATGCATATAGTTTTCTACAAGCCTGCTTCACCTTTCTAACTAATCGCCATTCACATTCAAGCACTTTGGGAAACGTGATAAGTTAACCAACGTTCGACAGCCAAGTCTCAAGTAAATACATTCAGGAGTCTTTGCAAAGTGTCCTACATTTCAACGAAGTTGGTTCGCTTCTTAAAATCAAGAGTTTCTGTTTCTCAAAGTTTCACCTTTTGCCTCATTTTTGCTTTCAATTTCTCCACTGTTCATTTCTACATCCGTTATAATATCGCATCATGCATAAGGGTTCGAAATAAGCCAGATGAAAGAGCTTTAGAAGAGATTATCTCCCCTAAAGCTAAAGACTGGGATCGAGACCTTCTCCTGTGATCTTCAGCTGGAAATCCATGCTTTTAGGAACTTAGTGATCCGTTTTGGTGTTAATTACCCCCCTGAAATCGTCAAGTGTGAAGCTGGTGTGCTCTCCGGGAGCTAATTGTAAGGGTTGTCTGAAAATATTCAATCGCCCATATAATAAGAGCCAGCAGAGGTTTCAAAGGTGCCTACTTTGAAAATATACGAAAATTCGATAAATCAAATCTTGAACGAGGTCTCGTTCATATATACTATGTGATACGACAAATGGCGATTAAATAAGCCTACACCTATTCCATCCTTCTCCATGCGAATGTTCTGTAAGCTTCCAATGTGCAACTATCATCCTGCTTCCATGACCATGTTTCCGCGCCGTAATTAACTACTTTCCATATTCAAGCTTTGATGAGCAATTTATTAACACCCTTAATCGGCATTCTTGCCAATAATTTCCTGCTTATGATACAATCATATTTTCTTAATGCAATTTTCCATCTTCAATCCAAAATACTTTGACTAACTTAGTCCAAAACACTGCCGGGATAAATAAAATTTCTTAGCTGCTCTAGTTTTGCCCTGATATACTGATGTTTAACTTTTCATTCCTCTTCCTCAAATACCCTATTACCATTGTTTTAAAATGAAAATTTATCATGATGAATTAACATTTTTTTATTAATTGATGCATATAAAAGATTAAATTTTGAGAATAACGCTATCATTGTACTATTCTCGTAACTTAATGCTGATTACATTTTTGTATTAACACTGACTGTAAAGTATCGGTAGGAAACATAATATTGGGATTAGTTGAAAATAAGAACAAGAGAAATGTATCTAGTAGCACTTAGGCACCAAAGTTTTGAAAATTAATTAATCAAGAAAAGTTATGCAAAAATATACAAATATATATTGAAACTTAAATTGGGCTATCGACTAAAATCGCTATTCTATGTACGGAAATCATATCGTAAATACACAATATCGGATACAAGTGCATATTGTAGCTACAAACTCGTCGGACAGAATAGTTACACTGATAATGTTACGGTAAAATTATAGCTGTGCTTATATATATATATATATATATATATATATATATATATATATATATATATATATATATATATATATATATATATATATATATATATAACGGTTCAGAAAGTGTTAGTCGATCAATAAAAAGTATTCGATCGAGAAGTTTCCACACAAGAGAAATCCGTACGTGCGGTATCAGGCGCTATCGCAATCCGATTTGTCAAACTTGACAAGCTGCACAGGAACCTCATTTCAATATTTCAAAGCATATATAATATGCACTGGGATTTAAATAACTCGGTCAATTTTCAAAGTACTCCCAGTTCAAAAACTGGTGTAAATAAAACATTTACGATTCATTTTCGGATACTTTTTTACATCTAACTTCTTATCAGGCGTCTGTGACTCGAAACTTTGAAAAATCCAGGCAGATTCAAAACTCTCTTTCTGACAAAGAAAGACAATCCTCTTAATATTTGTTACTTTCTTCGGAGATTTTTGAAAAAGAAATTTCCAAGATCAATCTCTTTGCTGATTATTTCCGCAAGTCGCCATTGATATCAGAGCGTCATTGATATTATTGCGTTGATAAACGTGCCTAAAATATATTAAATTACTAATGGAATTGCTGGTTGACGGCAAAGCAGTGAACGCTAAATTTTCAATTTCAATCGTAGTGAAAACATGTGGAGCGTAAAAGAGAAATAGTCTGGTTTACATAAAGAGATAATATTTGTTTAAAACGTGGGTTGCAGCTTTTTAAAGCGGGTGTGAGGTGTGCGAACAAACTAGTGAGAATAAAAGATTTTTATGAGAGTTGGACCTGGGAAAATGTTACCGAGGGGACGAAGAGCGATGTTTTATTTAGAATTCGCTGCTAGTGCTTGGGATACTTTATAAGCGCGTTTCACTTTCGATTTACATAGATCGTGCGCAGTGAAGAGGAACTGGATTTGTAAAATGTTAACAAAATTTACAATTAGTGACCTTTTGTTTTCCAACAAAAATAATTGATTTTAAATAGGTAATGGTCGTTAGTAATTGGTATTGTTATTACGATAGAGGAGATAATTAAGCTAAAATTAAACATTTATTGTATAAATAACAGGAATGGTATCTAATTTTTATCACGCAAATCAATATATCCGAACATTTAACAGAAACAGCTCAGGAAACAATTACTGAGGCAAAGTAACCTCATTTGTAGTCAATATATAAATAAATCTCTACCACAATGTAACTCTTAACAGCAACTTGTTCCGTATGAATGGAATATCAAATTACGATAATTCAATGCATGCAAACTACCTGTAAAATATTTGCCATCTTTTGAACTGTAACCACTCCAGTATGAACTAAGATTCAAGCCAATAAGTTTTAATGTTGATGTTTCATGCTTTATAAGCAATTATCCCCGGCTAGGTTTTCTATATAGTGTCTGTACAGTACGACGTAGATGTATATTGAAGACACCAGATGAAGAAGACATGGAAATGGCCCTGCAGGCTAATCTATTGAACATTGCCCACTCCAATGAAATATGCCTTTGACTCTAAAAAACTCCAGAGATCAACTATAACAGCCCCAATAATACCTTCGCTACAGTTATTCTACAACTCAACCGAACCGCTAATGAAGCCAGTCATGTGAGAATGAATGGTGACTCCCATAAATTGAAACAGTATTAAAACAATCCAGAGACAATGTTTTCGTTTTAAAAGAAGATTCAGTATTAATATATCAATGTTGACATTCCTCTCACTTTGAGATTCGTGCAAATCTTTCAAAGAAAATAACTGCAACTGGTTTTTTAAAGATATTCTCTGGCGGAAACTTAAAATTGCTGGTATTCATTAGCCGAGAAAATGCCTTATAGACTTGTAATGAGGAAGCTCTCGACTTTCTTCAATCAAATGGAAATTAAACACCAAGTAGATTGCTCTGCTGTGTCGAACGTGACTGATGATTAACTAGTGGTTCAACTACTCATTAGGAAGCGCGAGATTATAATTTCTTTCCGGGATGAATGGCAAGAGGAGTGGATGAAAGTTGGTTTCCGTCCCTGACGTTTTATAACATAAGACTACGATCCCAGCCACACCTATCGCATTTCATTTAAGCTTGAGATTGTTCCCATCGGCAGGTGGCGCTGAGGGGAGGAAAAGGGGTCGGTCGCTTTAGATATCCACTTACCTTAACCCCCACCTTTCCTCCCCCCCTCGGCTCTCCCCCGCCACCCGCCCCCTTCTTCTCATCGCCCCCTAAATTCACGTCCTGCTCCCTGCGATGTCCCTTCAAAACCCTTTTCTTCCTTCCCATCCCTCGAACCTCCCTCCCTCCCAACCCCTGCATTTCCCCCGTGTTTGCTCCAACTAAGGAACGCAAACACTTGGATGAAATAAGGCCCTCTCTGGCATACACACACACACACACACACACACACACTCATCCACCCCCTTGGGAAACCCCTTTTCCAGAACTCTCCCGCTCCCTCTCGCTTTATCACTTATCCAAAAAACCACCCATCTTCTTCTACTCCCTCCTCCTACAGAAACACTTCTCTCCTTCTTGCCCCTAATTTCTTATCCTTTTAAGGGTTCCTAGGGTTCTAAACAAGAGCACCGCCCCTTTACTTCACTAAAGCATGCATAAGAGGGAGGGGATCTCTCTTTCCTATATTTGGTCTGCATTTCGAGGGAATCGAATACACAAAGAGGAGTTTAACGGAAATATTTTGTCAGAAAGTATCGTAAACTCTACAAAGGGAAGAGCTCAGGGAAAACCAAAGTGAGCATTTTCCGGAACATCTATGAAACTATAGGGTTAAAATACACCTAAATGGTTCGCTACAAGCTAGACTAAGATATGTAAGACAGGGGCAATGCTGCATTGTTATTGTAAGGATCGTTATATGCTAAACTTAGCGGCTATGCTCACCTCTGCCTGACTACTTTCTGCGTACAGCTAGAGTAAAATGGATTTGATTTGGGTTTTAGGCCTTTTCATGAATGAGTGTAGGGTATTAGCAGTGAGAAAACCAAAAAATCAAAACTAATTCGAAAAAAATTATTGCTTTTATTGATTCATTCCGTAATTATAATATTATGTAGAAAATATTAACATACGCAATTTGATCATTAATGTAATAGAATTTTATATACAACAAAATTTGATCAGTATTGCAATGCATGGCATTTAATTTTTCCAAATGTTATAAGAGAAAAATTTAAGATATGCGTAATCTTGAAGAAATGATTCGAGACCAATGAATATTGCAGTGGCAATTTACCAAAAAAATCAAGTCAAATTTAAAGAAATAATCTGGAAATATCGAATATTACAGCAGCTTGTACGAAGCGTCTTCTCACCAGTCAACACAAATCATAATGCACGTTAATAATTAGCCAGAGAAAGAATGCGACATTTAACTGTCGCTCCTGATTGGAGTGAATTAATTGAAATCTCATTTCTCAAGTGAAATATGTACTGCCATTTTTGAGTGAAAGAAAATTGATATTTTGAATCAATTGATCGAATCGATCTCCAAATTTTCCAGAAAATTAAATCCAAATATGGCTTGGATTATGTTACTTTGTAAATGGTTGGCCTCATTAGTAATGAAATTTGAAATCCTTACTCCGTATCGTCATGGCGTTATGTATCCCCAAGCAAACAAAGAACTTCACATCCAGAGTTATACAGGGTTCGTCCGGAAAATAAGTGTACTGAGCTCAGGAAAAAAAATTTATTACACTTTTACATATCTTAAGCTAATATTCCTCAAAATAGGACCCTTGTGAGTCGATACACTTGTTCCAGCGGCGTTCCCATTCCTGGAACGCTCCCGCGAAGGCATCATCGGGAACCTCTCGAAGACTCGTCGACCTCTTCTCTGCCCTCCAGGAACATCTTGTGCCACCGAAAGATCATGTTTCTGGACATGGCTGACTCCCCGTAAGCCTGGTTAATCATACCGACAGTTTCGGTAGACGATTTCCCAAGCTTTACCGCAAATTTGATGGAATAACGCTGCTTCGGCATCGCGTTCCGTGACGTGGGTCGAGCGTGGAGGTTCACGTTAACAGAGCTCCTCACTATACCACAGCTCAGAGCCGACTGCCTTTTTCAGTGTCGCTTGCCAACATACCCCCCTCCAATCGCAGCCCATCAGAGCGGTGCTGGACGCGCCTGGAGCGGCGCGCCCAGCCCAGGAGTAAGTACACTTATTTTCCGGACGAACCCTGTATATTTTTTTCCGAATTTCTCAAATGTATATTTTTGATAGATTATTGACCCTAAGTCGCCTATATTGCAGATTTTTGGACAAGAGCAACTGATGCGGTAACATTAATAAAATAAAATGCATGATGGAAATATTTCCACACGCCCATAATATACTTATGGAATAACTTTTTTGAGCGCCAACTGGAATTGAGCCGTACGACTACGCTATCCAGGGTAAGCGGGTCTGAGAATTTTCAAAACATTCATTAACTGAACATACTGTGGTAGTCCATCATGAAAATTAAAACATAGAGATTTCAACAAGAACATGTTTGCAAAATCCAAGAGTTTTTATAAAACCGGCTGAATTTCCCTTTTATATTCCGATAAACTTCAGTGTAAACATTTTAACACATTCCACGTGGGAGCGGCAGAAATACATCTAATTCATGATTTTAATCCCTCTCCTTCGTACCGTCCAATCGGATTTACCGAGATTGTGCCGATAGAAATTTAAAATATTATCCCATTCCAGCTGCAGCAATGCATGCCGCTTCCGAATTTATTTACCCCATTTTCCCGAGTACTCGTATAATTTACACTACATTTGGGAGTGATTTGCTGCTTCATTAATACGACACGCACCTGCCGCTCGCTCAAAGCTATAATGGAGGTGTGCAAAACTTGCTTCTCGACATTTGCAACGGCAACAATTAATATTCTCGTTTCATTTATTTAACTTTTTCAAAAACTTAATCATTGGATGCGAAGGGAATCGATTCCCTACTCGAACAAATCGAATAACGCACGGCGCGATGGCGTTTTATCATGCAGTCGCCAACGGTGGTGGTGGTTGGTACTAAATTTAGAACCGTCGCTTCGCATTCCGCGAGAGATTTTCTCCCCTACATATTTCATTAATTCCATTCTCCTCTCTACAATTTGCCGTGAAACGGTCATAATTCTTACAAAATGCGTTTTAGCGAAATTATATAGCGAGCGGATATCTCGCTCGGCAGGACCGTTACACCACAGAGTCCGACCCGATGCTAACATCATAGCCGTGATTGGTTATAACCAGACGTAATCTGTCCCCCCACCCACCCCTCAATTTAATGACGAAGCATCGAAATAATGATTATCGGCGAATGTCGTAACTGACCTTATTAATTCAACAGATGATGAGAGTGTCGAGTGGTACGGTTGGGAGTTGGTTGGGCGAAAGAGTGAATTTCGTGAACACAAAGTGTCCATTTTTAATGATTTTTACCGCCTTTTCTGCTCGTGTGGAACAAATCATAAACCTTCGGGTTACACCCCCAAAATGGATTGCTTGGCATGCACCGATCTGCATACCCAATCGTCAGCTGGAGTCTGATAGATATTTCAAAAATGTCGCCAGCTGGCGCCATTGCGTTTAGGCCTTTTTTGCACCTCCAGGTTGGGTGGAAACCCAATCACCGTCACCGCCAAATAAATAATTTGTCGAATCCTAGATGGGAGTTTATCATAACGATACTGCCCTCTGTTGAGGTGAGAATTAATGAAACGAAGCATACTGGTCTAAACCTGATACAAATGTCGTTTCAAAATAACTCCATATGAGAAAATAGCATCGTTATATTAACTTGCAGCACATTTGAATTTCTCTCAAGTCTACACACGAGTACCATGCCACCGCGTTCCAATTTTTTACATTGACCTCATTCTCAGCCAATTATTTCATCCAATAGAGGACAAATTGACTCAGGGTAAGTTAACCGTTTGGGTTCCTGTCTCCGATTTAAGTATTCAATTAGGGTTTTTTTATTATCTTTTGATGTAAATGCTATTTCAGCTCAATAAACGGTACTTTTTGTTAGATAATTTTTTTAAAAATTATTTGAGAGCTTTCAGTTAATGTTATTCTTGGAACGTCATCTATATACCTAAGCCTTATAATCCAAAACGTAAGGATCCATCGATTTACATTGGAATAAGCCTGGCACTTTGGATCGCAAAAGCATAGTTTTCACCAATACACATATCGTTGTTACTTTAAACGAACTGGGATGCATCTGCGATGCAAATATTATGCAGCGAATCAAATTAATGCAAAAGCATTTTAGAAGGCAAGGTGATTTATTTTCTCTTCTCCCCAAAACTCGAAAGTATTGCATAAACTAAATATTTAGTAGTTTCCATATTCTTTAACTTAAAGAGAGTGCGGTACTTCTCTTTCCCTTGAAAATGTCAATATATATTATTGTTGACCCCTGGACCTGGTAACATGGAGTACCCCTGCCTTCGGGCAGGGGTACTCCATGTTACCTTAAGGGAGCCAGTTCAATAATATTGTGATGCCATAACAACACAGTCGCTATCAAAAGGATAATAAAAGAGTTTCAAACAGTTCTCGAACTCAGGGGCAGCAGAGTTGGAGGAATCTTCGCAGATATCATCCCAGGGAATACTCGCAAAGCATACGGGAATAAAGCAAAGCATAAGGGGGAAATGAGTCAATGGAATTAATTCATCGAAAAAAAAGTTAATACCATGTTGAGATGTTTGAAAGTAAAAATATCAAATAAAAAATGGACAAAGGATGTGTCGAGATACTTAGTCCTTGGTACAGTAAAATAAGCAGAAATTACAGGAAAGGGGCAGTAACGGAGGATTTTAAAGTAACACGGGGAAAGCAGCTTGAGGCAACTGTGCATATTTGAAAGTTCTGGAAAAAGGTTAGCAAATAGGGGTTAGCAAATAGAAAAAATAATAGAAAAATCAACTGATACAAAATACTAGATAGAGATATGCAATGTGAATGCAGAGGCGAACCAAGACTGTAATTTGAATAGAGTAAAAAATGAATTCTTGAAAAGTAAATGGAACAAAGAATTGACCAACGAAAAACAAAGAGTTTAAAATTTACACCCATTGTGAACTCTAGCAATGGTAAATTCCAAAGAAACTGCGGGAGATGCCGCAACAGTAACTTTTAACGGAGTCATCCACTAATGTGCATTTCAATGCAACAATTTCAGAGTGTAAAAATCATTCGCCTTGACTGGGATCCCTGGGTCGTTTATAAATTCAAATATCCTCCCAGTCGTGGCCGCAGATTCAGAATATAATTTAATGAAATTGAAATTCATCTTGAGGATAAACGAAAGAAAGGTAGGTAAAGGGATATTCAAAAGTTATAAAATTTAATTAAATGAATCAATACAATAGGTCTGTCGACGAAATTCGTGAAGACAGAAGAGAAAAGATTAGAAATCTAAAAGAAATTGATTTCACGAAATGCGGATGAAAGATTAGGAATGCAAAAACGAAAAAAAACCAAAGGCTAAGCATAAAAAGAAAGGCCAGGGCATTTCATTTGGATAAATTTTAGTACAGATATTTAAAAATGAGCAATTCATTGATAAATCATTGGAATAATGTTGAAATATAAACGCTGAAAACATTTAGGAATTGCGAAAGATGAAATTTCGAGGAAGAGAAAGCTATTTTATCAGGGGGAAAATAGCACTGAACTAGCTAAAATAGAGTTTTTTGATAGTAGTATTTTACAAAGCAATTACATAGCGTATTTTTGATTAACAGACAATTTAACCACCGATTCAAGTTTAATCTCCACCTAACATGACACAACGTGACACCCTACACTACTATAAGCGCTTCAACTGCGTATACTCGCTCCAACTCTTTATTCCGGTCAATATGCTTTTTATTATCTCGACTTCCCAAAGTTTATCCCCTTATCGGCCATCAATATTCAATCACCAATCAATGTTCTACACTTAATGTCTCCAATATGATTTACAGAATCTCGCCTATTGTAGTACGATAGAGTCCACTTCATAGTTAAAAACATATACTTCCAATTTAAAAGAAACTTGCAAGAGTTGCGATTAATCTGTAATTAAGCTCTTGCCCCATGAGTGATATCTAGTTCCTGCACGCGATCTATTACGGCAATCAATCCAACTTAATGATGATTTCATACACTAGAAGTGTATTCTAAATTAGGCCTCCCTAGCGAAAGATAACATCGTATAGCAAGATAACACTATTTAACCTTCTCCTCGCAATTCCCCAATACTCTAATAGTATAACAAAACATTTGTTAGCGTTTCATCATATTTCACGCATATGATTCACGAAGGAGAATTAGAAGTGAGTCACGGTAAGGTCTAAGCTCAACTTCCTATTTCCGTATTTCCAATACAGCAGACGCTCGGAATGGAATTGCTCTTATTCCAAAAATTAAAAATTACGTACTTTATTATGTTTAACACTAATTGACAAGTGTAGAACCAAATGTGCATGCTATATAAGGTGATATATGAATAAATATTCCTATCTTAATTAAGGAACTGAACAAAATTCAGAGAAATTTTGCAAGCGTCTCGAGAAGAGAGTAATCGTTTCGGCTATTTTGTATTAGGGTGGGAGGTCTTTTTATTCGAGAGAAGAGTGTGGGGAAGGCAAGATGCGTGAACCCCTATTTGTGCTTGAATGGTTGACTCGTGTGCACCACGCTTTAATGCACAAATCCTCTACCAAAAGCCTTCGATCTTGGTTTACGAGACGTAGATTTCTTACCTAACACTTAATTAGGAGACATTTGTTATCAAACTTAAGATCTGTAATTGATATATTTGAGAAATATACGATTTTTACAAAGTCCTTCGGTCAGTTTGCGTTTCGAGATAATATTAACTGAAGTTTGAAAAAATGCGTTACCACAATACATTGTGATCAACTTTAGAAGGCGGTGGCAGAAACGTTCTAGGAATGGCGATGGAAATCTTATCCAGCTTGCACACCATAGAACACGTGGTCAATGGGCAGTTATTTCCATTTTTGCGAAATTATTTCTATTCAAACCACAAAATAGTTCTTAAATATTCATATCAAATCGAGAGAGGAATAATGTTTTATCTACTGTTGTAATGCTTTTGTAAAATATTTTGTTCACTAAGATGTTTGCCTAAGGATAACTATTGAGACTTGAATGATTAGACAAGCTTAAGACTCAATTAAAAATGGAATAATTTTAACTTATAAGAAATAAGAAATGTTATTGTGTAAAATCATTTGCACCGGATTCGGAGTAGATATCCGGTGCATTAGCAGATGACAGCGTTAAGGTGACTGTCACGACACTCATATACTGCAGTTCTAAAGAGTCATATTTGACAGTAAAATAAGATATATATATTTCTTATCAAACTTTTTCTAAGTACTAATGCTTTAATTTTCTCTTGATTAGCTTTAAAGTGACCATTATTACGAGCAAGTGTGTCTTGCGAAAAAGCATGAAGTGAATGTCGTTAACGCAAAGAAGAAATGAAAGAGGTTCAGTAAAACTTCGCTCGTGAACATCTAAAATGACGTCTACTCTATTAGACCTAACACCGTCTATGACTACCCTTGGTACAAGACCACTCTGAAAAGTTTTAACCTAGCCTAGGATACGTTTATCCTTGCCCTAGGCTTCTACCATCGTGAGTAGTTTACTATGAGGTACTTCGTCGAAATCTGCACCCACTTTACATCCTTTGGATTTTTGCCAACGGCCTTCTCTTCTCCCATTCGGTGCTTAGTACTTCGTTTGCATTCTTTTCATTCTCATCCAGTTCTCATCCCTTTAAACACCTTATTATTCTTCATACCATCTTGCTTTAGATATCATATTTCCACAACGAAAGAAATCAGGCTCCATATTACGGTGTTCACTAGTCTATCTTTTCATACATACTGAATGACCCTGTCATCGACCCCTTCTCCTTGTTAAAATATCTTGGCGTGTCGTAATTGTTTGCGTTATGTCCCTATTGCTTCGTCGATCTTTACCCAAAATATTTCATGGGTGGCTAAACTGTTCACCTAGTCTATTTTGTGTCCTCCGAATGTATCGTTTATCTTGACCTCCAATATGGGAGTAAATCAAAGGAGTTCAATAAGAAATACAATAAAAATTTGCATAGAGATATAAATATAAGCTCTGATAAAGAGTTTATAATGAATCAATTCCCAGAATAATTTTCATTATAAGCTTAACTTTTCCTTAGCATTGGATGAATAAAATCAATGGAAATATCTAAGAAAATTAGATGAAAACCAGGAAGTAATATTGTATTTGAAGCCGTATCATAAACCATCATTGGAAGTAAGGTATACAGAATCTGATTGGGTGGTACTGGAAAATGGGTTCGGTGATCACCAAGGGGAAGAACGGCAGGCTACTGACTGGATGACTCTGGTTTGAGTCCTTTGCTCATTCAGCTTTACTCTAGCTTCCTTGGGTGGCCAAATTTCCTTTCGATTTCAGAGGCTGCACAGGAAAAGCAACTGGCCCTCCTGCCCTGGTACTTCATTTTTACGAGGGTCATCCGGAAAGTAGTACCCGTTCGTGCCGCATGAAGTGCTGACGACGCGAGTAGCCGCTGGACGAGGTCAGATAGCTTCAGTGGCTTGTCTGCCTTCTCTGAGCCAAGTTGCGTGACGCTAGCATTGCCTGTGTTGTTTCTGTGATTGTTTACAATGTTTAAAAAAATTGAGAACGCCGCCAGTTGTGAAGTGAGGGCAGTGATTAAATTCCTCAATGCAAGAAACGTTCGCCCATGTGATATTCATCGCCAATTAAAGGAGGTGTATGGAGACAATGTAATGGACGAGTCGTCTGTTCGGCGGTGGTGTCGCAACTTCAACATGGGGAGGGGGAACACACACGACGATGAGCGTTCGGAGAGACCGTCTGTCATTACAGACCAACTGGTGAGCTCAGTTGACGAATTCGTGAGGAACGATCGGCGCGTCACAATTGATGACATCTGTGAGCATTTTCCCAATGTTTCTCGAACAATTGTTCATGAAATTGTTAAACACCATCTGCATTATGCAAAAATTTGTGCAAGATGGGTCCCTCGCGTATCTCAATGAGCTGGCGGCGAAGGACTATGCAGCAGGAATACAGAAACTTGTCACACGTTATGACAAATGCCTTAATTTGCTTGGAGATTATGTTGAGAAGTAGTTTAAAGTATCCTCTTTCAAATAAAATTTTTTATGTTTGTTAATATTTACTTTTGTGTCTTTATTTCACGAACGGGTACTACTTTCCGGATGACCCTCGTACTTACCATTTAGGACCTAGAATGAGGTCATCTCTATTCTCACCAATCAAACCACTCATCGGGTGTGCAACTGTGCTTTTTTAAAGTTTAGAAGGAAAAATCATTATATTCACTTGAACCTATATATTTTCACGTTCGCAAGAATGAAAATGGCGTCCGGTAGTTTAACCTTAGATTATTCGAGCATAAGTGAAGATAAGGAGCAGTAACTTCGTCATATAAAGCAAAGGAAATTGTAATTAAAGAGACAAAATATTATACCATAAGTTTAAAAAGGATCTGATTTACTACGAGCGGCATTTATAAGAACCGATAAGAACCTATAACTTGAGGTGAAGAGCTGAAATAAACCGAGAAGAAAATGGAAAATAATGTTGGCACTAAAGGCGTCTGATGACTAAACAAATATGTGCGTAGTTTGAACACGACTTAAGAGGAGTAATGGAAAGGAATAAGAAAAATAATTAAGTTGGTGCAGGGACGACAAACGAATTGTTTAAAAGAAATGAGGAGAGAAAGAAATTGGTGAACTCTAATAGAAAGAGTGTATGCTGTACAATCTGAGAGTATGAGATATAGTAACAGATGGCTCTGAAGGAAGAATATGAGGTAAACTGGGAAGAGAAGGAATTAAATTGGCTTATGAGTGGCAATGCTGAGGAGGAAAATTCACGAGTGACAGAATGAGGCAGTCTTTTAGAGTGTAATATGTGCTATCTAAAAGCTCAAAATAATGTTGAACAGCTTAAAAGAAGAAACTCAGTCTTCACATATTTTGCTAACAATTATTTTAATGCATTTGATATTTAATTTTTAACGTCGCGGCAAGTCCTTACGTTCAAGAAGATCTCAAATTCTAAGCTAAGGTTGCAATGTTTAAATTCTAACTTTTCTCAAGAATTCTTATGGTGGATTATGTGATCTCTTTCTTATCCTATTCTTTACGTAAGACGGTAACACAGTTAAAAATTGCGCTCATTTGGCAAGTTAAGTGAGTCTTTGGATAGAGGCACAGAGTTTAGGAGAAATTTCTCAAGGACAAATAAGACGCGGAAATATTTATCATACGAGCAGAAATTCTGATATTTTTCTTTAAAGTCTTCATATCGGTTACATATTAAGTTATTGACAAACGCAAGAGCAATAATTTTAGTTCCACGAAATAATTGAAGTAAGGATATTCCTCTCTCGGGCATTATAATGACAATTCAGAGGTATTATAAAGAATGAGCCACTCCTTCCATTATAACTTGATCCCTGTTCGTAAGGACCGTGATGGAACACACTATACAAAATGGAACAAGGAAGGAGGAAATAAAAGCTGCTGTAAAATAAGCAATGACACCAACACTCACAGCGCTATGCTTTCATGATTGCATGTTGAATTTTATGTAAAAGGGAGAAGGTACAGGGAATTTTAGAGCCAGAACACCGACAGTTATAGTATTTAAGAGTGGCACTAACAGAAATTGATAAAAGTCAAGAGTGTAACAAAGATTCGTTTGCCAGAAATAATAACTACAGTATTAGAATAAATCTCTTGGTAACAATAAGAAATATTTTTAAAAAAAGTAGCCCTTAAATAATAAATGCGCCTAGAAACCTTCACTTGGAGTAATCTTGTATGGTGCCGAAAAGACATGCATGATAAGGAAAGAATTCAAACGTAGATTTGAAAATTTTAAATGGGAAACGAACAATGGAAAAAATAAAATTTGACAGCAAGGTAGGCAAAGGAAGAAGTGCTACGGCAAGGGGGTAAGTTGTGGGTAAATATTTCAAAGCTAGGAATAGGGGAAAAAGGAGATTTAAGTAGTCCATTAGAACTTTGCTAAAGATGAATTATTTTTTTGGAAGCAGAAGGATGAAAGGTGTCATGACATGAAGGGGAAGTGGAGAAGATTGACGAAGTAGTATGCGGTCGTGAAGAATGATTAAATGCCAATCATATACTTTTTATGCTTAGAGGTGCTATCGACAGCTTAATGAAGACAGAAATTGAAGAAAAGATGAAGGGAAAGATTATAAGGGGGAGGCCTAAATTAATCCATGAGAATCAAGTAATGGAAAATGTCAGTGAAAGAAGCATATGAGGAAATTAAGAGATTGAGAGGGAAGAGGAAATGGATTGGAGAGCTGCTACAAACCAATCCACGGATTGATAAAGAGTGATTGATGAGGATGAAGATGATAATGATAGTATTGTGCCCCTCTTTAAACTCAACAGGACATCGTATTGCCTTAGTAATCCATAATTCTGATCAGCACGCTTCTTCTACACTCAAGATTAATGACTGATAATGTACACAGCTTCGCTCAAGTAGTATCTATAGTTCCTTATTCTATTAACCTATATTTCATCCAAATAGTATTGCATATAGGTATTCATGATTGACTTCATTTGTAATATTTCTAGCGTTTCACGCATGTAAAAAGGCAGTGCAGTGTTAGGAAAATTTGCATAATACTCCGGCCTGCTGTGAGACAGATGTCTGAATTGATGCAACTTGGGAGCGTTCAAAGGTCCCATTTGGGCAAAACATGCTCACTGAAAAGGAGATTTGCATATTCTCACGTCTTAGGGCTCTTAAAAATAGAAATATATTGTCGTCTCTAAATGATAATTCACATCAACGATTTTAGGCTTTCCATTTGAAATGGTGGTAAAATAAGAGGAGAAGAGGGTATAGTCCCAATAATGATGTAATGGGTTTTGCGATTAGACAAATGCAACACTTATAATAATAACAATCCCCATTATAGCAACACATAAACAGAAATGATCTCATGGAACAATACTGAGTGATAAAAAAAATCATAGAAACGAGCAGGAATTCTGTTTTATTGTCAAGAGACATAAATAAAAATTTGTTTAAAAGCAAGTTTTGCTAATCTTTTCTACATAATTATACTTTTCATGTGCTTGCCATAAAAATTCATAAAAGATAATCATCATTTGAAGAAATCAGAAATCTATAGCTCTTGTGCACACTTATTCAATAATGTAATTGTTCTAATTCCCACTATATGCACTATGGACCTGTCTTTGAGATATTAGGATGAGTAGAGGGGAAGCTTTTGAGATGCACATCTGGTTATGAATGGAGAAAATAAGTTTAACAAAGAAGAAGGTAAACAATTGAGTTTTCAAACATATGGTGAAGGAAATGAGTAGATTTCCGTGGGTAATTCCTAAAATGCAGAAAAAGTGGGTAGGGTAAATAGTGAATATGTTTGTAAATAGTAGAAAGGAAAATTTTGGGTAAGCGGGATAGAGGAAGGGAACTAATAGGATTTGAAGACCATGATGAGAGAATTTAAGACAACATGAAGACAATAACGAGTTAAGCTACGAAGAAATGGAGAAACATTGGATTTATGGCAAGGAAAAGAAACATCTAGTGATACTTGGAATAGAATATTGACTACCTTTCGTCCAACATATAACTTCATGGAGTAGAATATCTTTCATGAGTGAAATAAGAGAACTATGTACATAACTTCAATAATAATTCAGTCAAGGTTCAAATCTTCCGTCTTGACGTGATGAAAGAAACACTTAATAGTTAAAAAAAACTGGAAAACATTTTTTAATACTGTCAATTTTTTAAAAGAAAAATCAGATTACTCATGCGGAAAAATACTTATTCACAAAGTAAACAAAGTTTGTTTACCAGAACATGGTTCTATGAGAATAAAAGTAAAGAAGAAAGAGGCGAACCACCTAAAGAAGCAACTCTCGAGGGGAAAAAAGGTTCCCTGAAGAAATTCAGAGACTGATGGGAGAGCACTTGGTTGCAATAATCGTATGTTGGCACATTAAGTTCATTTCGCCAGTTTCCGAGAAGTTCAATTTGCCAAAAACAACAACCATTCATTTGGAAGGAAAACTTTTTACCCCCATCTCGTGTCACCTCTCCTCCGCTCTCACCATCGTACCACCCACCCACTGCTCCACAGCCAAAACTTTCCTCTCTGCCTAAACACTGATCGTGATTTACGCTGCGCGAGAGTTAACGATCTTCTTGGCCGGAGGTCCCTCGTAATCAAGGAGGGAGGGAGAGATGCTTCTCTCGAGCATTTGATTTTACGAAACGCATACTATTCCCTCGAAATTCTTTACGAATGGCCTTATATATGCATTGCAGAGCACGCAAGTTTCATCCCGACGCAGTAATTCACGCACGTAGTCGTCCCATCTCCTAATGAGGGGCAAGTGCTCTAAGTAAAAGATTTACTCAGACAACGCGAGATGCCTGGAGAGAAAGAAAAAGGGAAGTAGTGAAAACATGTTAAGAGAGAGCAGGGTATGGGGAAAAGTGGGGGATGGGGGAAGAGAAGCGAAAGAAGGGAAAACAGTGACTCTCTCACAGAGCGTGATCGCATGCGCTCCGACACTCCGTTCCGCTTAAAAATTTTTATTTATTTATTTTTTTGTTTCGGGCCGTTTGCAGACGAATAATTTCCTTTCGTATATCTCTCCTTTTCTCTCTCTCTCTCTCTCACACACACTGTGCGCTTATACTCGAGTGTTACCCTTCATTTTTTTCACCTATTTTTTTATTTTCGGTAGAGGAAGAAAACGAGGTCGTAGATTTCACTTTCACCCGTTGCCGAGGAAACGAGCGAGTTTTTCCATAGGAGGAGTAGGAGGAGCGGTATGTTGGGGAAGATGGAGTGTGGTCCAGGTGCCATGAGGGGTGGAGGAAGTGTGGGGGAGGTAGGATAAGGGGAAGGGGGGAAGAGAGAGAGTGTGAGATGGAAATGGTGTAGAGCTGAATAATGCCCTCTCTGATAAATGAGTAAAAATGACTCGGGATATTTGAAGAGATCGGCGAAGGAATGTATGGAGAATCCTCATTGGAGTGTTTATTTTTTTAACCTGGGAACAGAAACACTTTTTTCGACTGCAAAAATTTCATACCTTGTTTAACTTATTCAGTTACATTCAAACAAGTCCCTGTTTTATATTCAGAAAAGTAGTATAAACATCCCGAAGGTGCATCTCAATTCCACTCCGAGGTAAATCCAATCGAATTAGACGGATAAAAATATGGACTTTTTGAAGAGAACTCAGTAGTTTTGTTCCTACAACCTTTTTTTCAACATCAACTGAATGAATTCATCCACCAAAATTAAACTTATATTACACATTTACAGCTATGATTCATTTACCCTTTTAAGACTAAATTTATTTTCAGGAAAATCGTCATGGAAGATTTTCAGATATAGGTCAACTTGAAATTTCTAATTTTCAAAACGAAATTATGGAAATTCCATTACTTAAGTGCAGAATATACCGCTATAATTGATTCACTGTTGTTCTTGTAGGAATTAACTAGTAAACCATTTTATACCTCGCAAAATTCTTTCAATGTTTGGACCAATAGAATCAGTAATTTCATCTAGTTATTGCTGCCACAGGACTTACCAAAATCGGAATTTTCAACCTATGATTCCCAGGCTGACACGTCCATGTTCAGATGCAATTATAATGTAGAATTACTTTATGTATTCCCAAACGCGATGACTCTGAGTTATCTGTGAATTTTAGATTATTGAAGATAAAGCTGAAAAAGCATTTTGAATTGCATGGCTGTCTTCAATCTTGACAATTGTCTTCAATCTCGACGATTAAGGCTCAAAACAATTTATGTTGGCTACTCTTCATTGGAACAACTGCGCGTAAAATGTTAAAAAGTATACCGTAGAGCTATATTTATTTACTTTTTGCGTTTAATAAAAAATTCTGTAATAATGGATTTACATGAGTTAGAGAACTATGAACAACAGTTTTCAACTCAAAGGTCAGTTAGATAAGCGAGGGTAGTTTATCTAGTACTAAACACTATACGGCGTGTGCAATTAACACATTAGGGTAGCGAGAACCTCTCCTTTCCTTGTGCCGGCTAATGTTTTCCAGAAGGAAGATTTGGTAGATGAAAAATCACACAGCTTGGGTGAAGCTCAGGGTGTCCAGTGGCGCCACCCAGAATCAATCTCGAGCCTACCATAAGTAGTCAAACGGTCTAACCACTAGATTACCATGTCCTATAAGTCTAGTGACTAGTAAATGAACCTCCTTCGATTCTAAATTATAAAAATGTAGACACATATTATATTTCTGACAAGGTATGGAGAGTTGAAATTATTTTTAAATAGCAAATATTCTGCGAATATATTCAATTGTTTCAGGCTTCACTTCGTGGAAGTATTTAATATCCATACTAAAAAGAAAGGCTCGTACTTTTCCACAGATTTTATTATACGGTACAACGCGTTTCACCGACTTGCGGCACCATCAGGTACAAATTTGCAAAACAGGCAGAGTAAGGACCCTCAGGACAGAGTGGGGGCGAGGAGGGTTGGAAGGACCTGAGAGGGGTGGGGGCTCGCAGGTGCGTTGATGGATTGTTTTGACCATTTCCAGGCTAGTTTCTCGGAGAGGAGTGGTCCCCCATAAACTGCAACATTGAACTCGTGAATATCACTAATATAGCTACCAACAATGGTTTCAACCCCAAACTAGTTGACACATTACTACGGAAAAAACAAAAAGCAATGGCCATAAAAAGCATTTTTGTATCACAGCCCGCAGTATCTAAAGATTTTAAGTGGTGCTCGATCCCATTTCTGGGAGATCTTTCATATAGGATTTCCAAATGCCTACCCACCTCACTCAAAGCAGCCTTCTACCCACCCATAACCCTCTCCAAACTTCTATCCAATGGAAAAGACACCCAGGATAGCCTTCTCAAATCAGGCATTTATAAACTGAAATGCGAGGATTGCAACAGCGTTTATGTCGGTCAGACCGGCAGGAATATCAAGTTACGATTCAAGGAACACGCTAGGTGTCACAAAAATCAGAATAACAACTCTCTCTTCGCCAAGCATTTACTAGAATTCGACCACAGCAGGGACTTTGTCCCAGAGATATTACACACGCTCCCAAAAGGATTAAAAATGGACGCTCTCGAGCAATTAGAGATTAGAAGGCACTTGGTAAACCCCAACACGACACTTTGAAAGGAGCAATTGTTCCCATACCCCTCCCCACTCCTCTCCGAGAAACTAGCCTGGAAATGGTCAAAACAATCGATCAACGCACCTGCGAGCCCCCACCGCTCTCAGGTCCTTCCAACCCTCCCCGCCCCCACTCTGTCCTGAGGGTACACAGGGTTCGTCCGGAAAATAAGTGTACTGAGCTCAGGAAAAAAAATTTATTACACTTTTACATATCTTAAGCTAATATTCCTCAAAATAGGACCCTTGTGAGTCGATACACTTGTTCCAGCGGCGTTCCCATTCCTGGAACGCTCCCGCGAAGGCATCATCGGGAACCTCTCGAAGACTCGTCGTCGACCTCTTCTCTGCCCTCCACGAACATCTTGTGCCACCGAAAGATCATGTTTCTGGACATGGCTGACTCCCCGTAAGCCTGGTTAATCATACCGACAGTTTCGAATAACGCTGCTCCAAAAACTTCGGCATCGCGTTCCGTGACGTGGGTCGAGCGTGGAGGTTCGCGTTAACAGAGCTCCTCACTACACCACAGCTCAGAGCCGACTGCCTTTTTCAGCGTCGCTTGCCAACATACCCCCCTCCAATCGCAGCCCGTCAGAGCGGTGCTGGGCGCGCCTGGAGCGGCGTGCCCAGCCCAGGAGTCAGTAAACTTATTTTCCGGACGAACCCTGTATATTCTTGCTCTGTCTGTTTTGCAAATTCTTACCTGATGATGCCGCAAGTCGGTGAAACGCGTTGTACCGTATAATAAAATCTGTGGAAAAGTACGAGTATTTCTTTTTACTATGGAAAGCAAAAATTCTTGTTGAGCTTTGATGAAACAATCTCACGTCAGTTAACACTATTTAGTTAATTATACCCATATATATTACAACTTAAGAATATTAATGGTTTACACAGAACCAAAATGATACCGTTAATTCCGAATTGAGTTGAATTAATGCCTGGTGTTATAGTGCTACCATATAGGAACATGCGCTTCCACCTACTTTGCTCACCCTACGCTCTCCTCGTTCTCCCAAGCACTTCCCGCACCCGTCTGCATATGAATTCTTTGTCTCGCCTAAATTAGTCTCAATAATCCGCCTCTGCACTCCATTTAGCTCATGCAAACTGAAGGTTTGGTGGAGAACGATACAGGGGTGGAAATAGAATTCCCGAATTCATTGAACCACGTGAGCGATTCCGCATCATTATCATGACGTCACCTGTTGTTGTTATGACCCCATTACATGAGCGGCAGTCAGAGCTGTTCGTTACATCCAGTTTTCATAGAAGCGCTTCAACCGTGATTTCCTGATGTGAAATGCGCCCTGCTCCCCGCGACCTTACGAGCACCGCAAATGCTGGATGGGATAAATAATTTTTTTTTCATTAATTTTTGCAAAATTTCACCCTTAAAGTCTGAATTAAAATTCAATTTTGTATTATTAGATCTCATTTACTTTATACTATTTTCCTGCTTACAAGTAGACTCACAAAAACTAAATAATAAGAAGCGGCTATACCCGGCTTCGCTAAATAATTTATTCGCGCAGCTGTGACTGGATATCATTCGTATTATAGACCTTCTTATACACGTGGGGAGTTTCTTCATCATGGTGCCGTCTGTGGTCATACAATTTTGCATATGCTTTGGAAACTGGCGAAATGGTTTTACAGGAATATAATGCACACTGAACACGAACTAATGCTGTATCTAAGTTAACTCTTTAGAAAATAATTCGAAAGCATCAAATTTAATAATAGCTGTTCAACGAATAAATGATGCATGAACTGTGAAATAAATAATCCTAGACTATCAAATTTTGTAGGAGTTGTTTACAATACACGAAGCGTTTTTCTAGCTGTCATCATTAATCATTATATACAACTACGTTTATAATTGATACGCACGTAAATGATTGAATGATTAAATTTGTATAATAACTAGAGAACAAATGCAAAAGTTAAATTAATGCTTCTCATCTAAGTCAATGAATTGAAATCTCATTTTTGAATCAAACACATACTGCCATATTTGTCTAAATACTATATATAAATATCTACTTTTTATCTCAAAAATGTTACGATATATATATATATATATATAAATAGGCTATACACATATTAAGATAGGCTAGGCCTAAACTGGTGTAATATATATATATATATATATATATATATATATATATATATATATATATATATATATATATATATAATTATATATATATATAATTATACATAAATATATATACATATGTATATATACATATATATATATATATATATATACACACATATGTATATATATATATATATAATTATATATATATATATATATATACACCAAGTTTAGGCATAGCCTATCTTAATATGTGTATAGCCTATTTTAATTATGAAAATGAGAAGCCTTTGCCCCTCACAGTCTTGCTGCGATGTGTCTCTAAATTATCTAGCAAACAAATAACTTTCAGATGCATAAATATTACCATAACAAAATGTCCTATCTTTTAGGAGATGGGATATAGGAGGTTTTTATTTTATGAAATGCAAAATTCTCTGTTAACAATATTAAAATAGGTATAGATACTAGTAGACTCAACATACTCAATTATACTAAGTTTTTCAAGATGATGATGCATTATTTCTAATCTGATGTCCGAGTGTATTATGCTCAAAAGTTTGCTTAATTAGTTTGAGTTTTAGTTTGAGCGGTGAAGGAAGGAGGAGGAGCAGTGAAAAAGGACCAAAAGTAACCAGGCCGATGTCACGTACGTAAACAGGGAAATGTTTTTCCCCTATGACAATCGCACTTTATGGATAAATACTTTTCTATACTTTTCCTAAACGAATGAAAAGTAGTTGTATCATAAAAAAGTTACGAAAATTAAAAAACTTCATCACTTTCACGTTTACTAGATTTCTTTATTTAATAATTAAATTTCCTTGAGTGGAATTTTTTGGCACTTAACTTCCTGCAGATTTTCTCTCCCACTCACATACTGGTGGTCACAAGGAGGTGATTAAGTGGAACGGCATGAATGAGATATAAAATCATATTTTACTCTGCGATCCATTAGGAATAAGATTTAAAATCGGCGGGCTAAGAGGATTTTCTCACATCCACTTGGATTACCACGGCAACGTTACGGGTTGCGAAATTATCACAAACTGAACTCCCGAGTGCCGATCCAAACCCACTTAGGCACGACTCCCCGGCTGTGGAAAAGGGAAAATTCGATGTAAATCATAACCCAAAACAACTACTACACAGACAGCTTCTAGAGCAACTACATTTGGCGAATCTCGAAACGTGACCACTCGGAAAATGCCTGTGGCCGCGGATGTAGAAAACAATGGAATAATATATTACAAGTCAATTATGACGCGACAAAAATAATTTAAGACAAATTTTTTATAGCGATTAATTCACCAGTAAGATTCCTATAAATTGTACGCTGTATCTACAAAATTTGTCCCAGCAAACTTCAGCCGAAATAAAAATAAAACGAAGGTAGTCAACCGAAATGTTGTTTCTATAGTTTAGACCAGAGCTCACCTCATACGAGGGTTATGTTTTAGGCTATGACCGTTTGATAATAAAAATAATATATTCGCTTCAAAAAATGTTTACTGAAGGTTTTAGTTTACAAAAAACCTGCTACACTTTTCTATATAATCGCCGTTTACTTCTAAGTACTTTTCAAAACGCTCTACGCCAACTGCTTCAATTCCTCAGCAAGGAGTTTCTCCGTCTTGTATTTGAACAAGTTGACAACGGTGGTCTTAGGTTCCCCGTCATCTTCAGAGTGTTGCCCAACAAGCAGCTCTCTGTAGTTCAACGTGATGAAAAAGGGGATAGGTTCAAGTTTGGCACCTGGAACTGCGGAGAAAAAAGATCGTCTAAGAACCATTCCTTGCTCTTTGTGTTGGTCGGTGAATATTTTCGGTACCGATCTTGCACACAAATTGTGATATCCGAGCTTTTCCCTAACAATCGAGTAAGTAGAGATTCGTCAAACAAGAGGGAATTGATGAGCCTTTTCATTTATAAATTGACGAGAGCATTAATCGTTAGGCGTGAATGATCAGATCGTAACTCTTGGTCTCCTCGTTGAACGACGATTTCATCGACCTGGATACTGGACCAGCCACTCCACTCTTCATCATTCATGTTTGCGTGGCTATTTTTAGAAGACTCGACACAATCGTCTAACCTTTCCTTCGCACATTACTCTAGATACATAAACTGGCACAAATCCCGCTGCCTTTACGTAGCTGATGATTGATTCTTTACCAAAATAAATATCGAATAGCTGCAACTGGTAACTGGCAGGAGCGACGACATTCGCAGACATTTTTGTGCATCTGCATTCATCGACAGGTGAACACGACTACTGAATCAAAACTGAAAATTTAGTTGGTTCGTAAACAAACAATAAATAGTGTACCTCGGGCACAGTTATCTTCGGTCCTGCCAAGTTTTAAGTATAAGGTTACGGCACTGTCTTCTCAAACATACATTGTACTAAGACCCTTACGTCGTGTGAAACCCTCACATGTAAGAATGTCAGGAAAAAAAATTTATTGTCCAACACATGGTTTTTTTCACTCGCACTCGAAAAATCACAAAACTTATGAATTAAGCTGAGAGTGATCTGATTCGTTCCCGGAGTCACGCCCCATCCTTCCGGCCTATAGCCCAGTGCTTGACCCACTAGACTTACAAAACAATCAAGATAAATATTGAGTCATAATGATTAAATGAAAAAAATTCATAGTTGTTTTATCCATTTCATTGAAAAAAAACTGCTGTGCTATACAATAGCATGAATTGACAGATAGTATGTGGGAATGGAGCTCTTGGTGGCGTATTAATTTCATTGATGCTCCACAAACAATTTCGCCCCATACAGAATGACCCATTACACAGTCTAAATCACTGGAATTTACAGATGGGAGTTAACCTTCCATTCATTTTCAAATATATCATTATATTATAGAAACTAGTTCCAATAGAACATTGCCATGATCAGATGACATTGACTCCTAGGTATTTTTCCCTAAGTTTAAATCAATTTACCAGTCTTCGTATAACATGTCTATATATTATATGAGTACTTTTAATAACGCATCTTTTGTAAGGAGTTGTTTAACCATACTAATTTCAATCGCCAACTAATGAGCGGACATTAAGATTGTTTTGTAGTTTTCGGAAACAATTTCCTAAATATGATATCGTTCGGTTAAAACCGATTTGTGTAATGAAAAGATGCTTGAGACAATTGAACCACACAGTCATTTCTACTCAATATTCGTGATTTTCATTCAGTGAGTAGCATGTAATTCCAAAAGGTGTCACCAACCTTAATTAAACATGCAAATATTAACAGCAGGAAGCCATTTTTATGTTGCCAAACTGAAAATGGAAGACTATAGAGGTAAAAATCTTAAATTCTTTTATTGTTACTTTTCTTTTTCCTTGGGATCTTAGTAAAGTTACTTGGGATCCATCTACTAAATAAAAATGGTAATAAAAATGGTATAAAAATGGTGGTAAATAAAGACTATCGTTCCACTCAAAGCGTCCGGTGGAAGCAAGTAAAAAGATACCGTTTAGGTTGTAAAAGAGTGAAATATATATACATAAATATATATATACATATATATATATATATATACCCACACATATATATACATGAGAGAGAAATAGACATGCAGGTCCTGCATAGGCCATAGACCATATATGTCATAGACCTGTAGATATGTATTAAGAGAACTGACCAGTCTAATGATTTCAACGGGGGATTAGAAAATAGCGAGGTAAGTAAGAAATACTGTCAAAAAAGAAGGACACAGAGCGAGATCCTAGGTCCATAGGTTCCTAGAGACAAATTTGAACCACAGCGAAAGGAAATTCAATCGGAATTCTCTACCGGGGTACATTTATGCCGGCGTGCAAGGGGGAAGGAACCGAATTTTTTCATGCCCAAAGCGTTTTCAAAAAAAAATCAGCACGTCAAAGGATGATGCGTCAGTAGTAAGGAGGAGAGAGGGGAAAGGATGCAATGCATCGGGAGTAGGGGTTAAGGAAAATGGCTCAGGCTTGGGTGAGGGTGGGGAATGGGGGGGGGTCGAATTTTGACCAGAAAAAAATCGTAATTTATATTCAGAACGAAAGTGTGAATTACGTGGAAGGGGTGGAGAGAAAAAATGAGGAGGTGGGAAAGTGCAAGACAAGATGCCTAAGTGAAAGAAAAGAAGAAAACAAAAGGGGCTGAAGGATAGGGTTGAAGGAGTAGACGCGGAGGGCAGAAACGGAGAGGCTGCGAAGAGGATAGGAGGCACGATGCGTGGCGGAGAGGAAGGAAAAATTATCCCGTATGAGGAGGTGGGAGGGAGGGAGGAAGGAAGGAAGGAAGAAAAAAAAGCTACCCTGATTGATGAACACCATGATTGATTAAATTGGTGGGGACCTTGCGTGAGAGGCTAGAAGAAGAGGGAAGCGAAAAGGAGTTCACCCTTGGTGTTGGTGCGCGGGAAAGAGGATGAAGGGAGGAGAGAGCTCCAGCGAAGAGGCTAGCAATCCACGAGAGCAAGAAGCGACGCGCTTGCATTTCGAGATGGAAAAGAGAGGAAGGAACTCAAACGAAAAAAAAGCCTCATTTTTTTGCTATCGTACGGGAGGAGGGCTGTGGTGGCGGGGATGGTGGGAGGCTACTAAGAGAGCCTGGAGGGCCCTGGAGTGAGATCACTGTAATTGATCAAGACTGGAACGTGTCTGAATCATCAATCAGATCGTCGGCTGGAGAGCTTTGAGGGGGTGGGGGAGGGAGGAAGGGGTGAGGGGTTGGATTTGGCGTGAGCAAAGATCGATTTCTCTTCGACCTCCAATGGATGGCGTCACCCTTCTCCAGCCTCTCTTTCCTTTGGCGATTGGGAGAGAGAAAAGTAGATGTATTCCAGGCACACATGTTGAGCAGTCAGATTGCAGCCCGGCGCCCGGGCGTCTGTCGGGGGTGGGGCCGGGAGGGTGTAGGGGAGGGAAATCATTGTCCGGACGAGCTTCGTATTTGGGGGAAGTAGATTCAATGGCTGGAGTGGGGGGGGTAAGGAAATGATTGATTGGAAGAAATTAAAGCCTGAAAAGGGTCCTTTCTTGAGAGAGGAGAGAAAACACAAGCTAAGAGAACACTGCCTGCTATACAAAAACCCTCAGCAAAATTCTTGACAATGTTCAAACATTTCGGGAGAAATTGTTTCCTTGTCTCAATTTTCCCTGCCGATATTTGACCAGATTTGCCTCAAGACAATGAAAATATACTTAATTTATAAGAAGTAAAGGACTAAAGCATTTTGTTGAATAGCCAAAGATTCATGAAGTCGGTGGATCTAAGGAATATTTTTGCGGTTTTTAGATTAGGAATTAGTGATTACATGGAGACTAGTGCTAAAAGTAGAAAAAGAAGGGTAGCATCAATTGATCACACCATCTACTTACATGTCAGGTAAAGAGAACCACTTGACACTTACATTACAAGAAAGGTTACGAAATATACGAGAAAGAAGATATCTCATGCTAAAGTTCCACATAAGGACTAGAACTGGTGGGCAAACTGAATATCTTGTAAGTGTTTATGAACTAATGACCAAAACAATAGGGCAGTGAGGAAATTAATCGTGATAGTTAAAGCTTTCACGTAGATTAAAGAGTTTTTATGAGACGGTCTTAGTGTTGGCAGGGTCACAATATATCAGCGAAAATATCGATATTGAGCAAAATTGTGCGCGAAGTAGAAACGTATTGGTTAAAGCAAGAGTAGATTTTGAGGTTTCAAATCGTGGATTGCAGAGAAAAAAAATGGGAATAAAGGTAGACAAACAAATAGAAAGTAGCTGAGAAGATATGCTGGGATAAATTCAGGTATTGCTGGGGCAATTCAGTCGAGGTAAGAAAGATGAATGGAGAGTTTTTTGATCGGGGATAGTATGTCGAACTTTATCACACAAGAGGATGTTAGGTAAGCAAGGAAGCGGCAGTAAAAGGATAGACATGTTAGACGTAATGAAGGAAGGTAGAAAGTATTGAATGCTTTGAATTCACTTGGGTCAGTGTGCATTCATCCACAGCATACTCTAAACGGTAGACTACCAAATAATTATAATACCAAAGAGGTGTCACGCCGAGTACAACCAAAAAGCCAGGGTGTTGTCCTAGTTGATGGGAGAATGAACTGAATATCTCAACTGGATGAATTAAACAATCTATGTTCCGGTCTTAAAAAATTACTCAGGCATTCCTCGGAGTTTTTCGACGGAAAGGAAACCTGGCAGAACTTTGAAAAGTAACATCTACGTTTGCTATGTTCTGGAACTTGATCGTTCCGGAGTTATTGAGCAAAAACGAAAGCAACAGAAAAGTGGGCAGAGGAGAAAGTGAAAGAAAACAGAAACTTGGAGGCCGAAAGGAGATGGAGTGAATGACAGGGAGGAAAATGGAAATGTGGGCATCGTGAACGGTTATGAAGGGAGGATAAATTATGGAGAGTGATTCGATGATTTATGCGTTGAAATGAGCATAGAATTTCCATGATCCTCAGAATACAATGGCATTGTGAATTAACAATGGACGCAATTATATTTATTTTCACCAATCAGACAGAAAAGATAAACCACCCTGGCTTCTACAACCCCACTGAAGTTTACAAGATCCAATTACCAACTTTCATCTCCGCCCCCAATGTCTCTTTCCTATAAAATCTAACCCAAAACACGGATTAGTCTATTCCTTCTCTATTAAGAAGGCCTTTTTGGCTGGTGAAACGCGAGGTTTCCACAATGAGTCCGTCGTTAAGGGGAATCCAATTTATTTTAACAGCCGAGGTTAGATTTTCTATTTATCTTTAAATGATCTTTATCGTCAAATCCCTCCACTTGTCTTGATTTCAACTTTTAGTAGTAAATTTACAAATCTCTGGGGACTTCAATTAGTTGAGTTCAAAGAGTATATTCAGATAATTGCACTTAGACAAAATCCAAGCATTCAGTTAAACGTTTTGAGTTTACTATGTATATTAATTAATTTCTTTCGCAGTTAATCCCAAGAGGATATAAACGAGATATGTTGAATTAATAATTATCATAAAGTAATATTCGCCTTTGTTATTGTGGAACACATTAATTTTATGCTATATGAAGGGAGGAAGAAAGTACTCAGAGCTGAAGAGGGACCTGATGTAGAGTAGGATGTTGTGTTTTGCTAGGAGTCACAAATTATTTAATTAGTAATTATGTCCATCCAAAAACCTACCCTAACCGGTAGATTACCTAATAATAATAATAATAATTGTTAACTTAAAATGTATCTGGTATAATTGTTGTTGACGTGATTTGCTTGTTTTGTCAGCGACATTCAAAATGAACACACAAATAACTACATTAAATGTTTGAGTAATAATTTATACAAACAAAAGAGTAGGAAAACTTAAATAAACTAAAATCGTTCATTTGTGTATTTTTTATTGTTTTTAATTTACTAAAAAACCTATGATATGCACAAATACTTCAGTGATAAGTGTCAGAACAAGCAACGATGCGATTCTAAAACTGTAAGAAGGGTACACCAGCATCTACCCACTGTATTCTGTTTTCGAAAGCTCCCCGAAGCTCGCAACATTGGCGACGACCCACAACTCACAGAGAACAGCGTAAGCAAACGAGTGATACTTATTTAAAACGTAACGACGACATGAATGGCGTTGGATTGCACAGCATGAGGCAACAACGCGTTCGATGTAAATTCCGCGAAATAAAAAAATAAAAGAAAAGGGTTTGGCATGAAGGGAGATTGGTTGCTTCGAAATGAAAGTAAAGTGGACGACATCGAAACTGGAGCGTAGGAAAGTTTTTATTTCCTCCAGGACAAGTTAAAAGGGTGGAACTTGCGATGAGTTGGAAATCACTTGGCAACCGCAAGTCAATATAACAAATTTCAAAACACGCAATCGGCATTTTCAACGCACTCAACATGGCTCGGGTCATTTAGTATTATTTCAAAATGTGAGCATATATGTCAGAATTTTGAGTCGAACTGACACCTCTGAATATGGGGCGTACATTTCCATTTTTCCAATCGGTTGAAATATGCGATACGAGATGCTTGATTCACCATATTTTGTAAATCAAGATGAGAGTAATATTATTTGATAAGGAGGTATTATAGCCCTATAAGCTAAGGGACAAAAGAGTAATATCTGATTACGATTTTTTACAATTCCAAATCAATATGCGCATTTAATTCAAATTCAAGGAGAGGAAATAATAAGATAACAGACAAATGCGGAGAAGAAAAGGAGAGGTAGACAAAAATATGGGGGAATGAAATAGAAGAACATATCCAAGCAGGAAAACAAGATATAGCCTAACGGAAAATAAAAGGTCAACAACGGAGAATGAGGTAAACAGTGATTGATAACAAAGAGGAAAGGTTATTAGTGGATAATTAAGAAGCTTGTGAGCCATGGAAATAATACATAGAGGAGCCATACCATGGCAAAGATATATATAAGCTATAAGAGGGAGGGAATTGTATTGAAAATCTAGAAAAAGCAGGAACATAAGGTGGACTCTGAATCACGAAGAGGGTATTAGAGCATGGCCCTTTAAAAGCTATATGCTGGAAAAACGATGGGTTTAAAGTATTTAAAAAATACTTTAAAATAGTGCATGAATGTAATGAAAATGGGCAGATAACCGAGTACTTTTTTAAAAGCAAAAGTATTATTAAAACAAAGTAGGGGAAACAATTGAAAGGATGAATTACAGAACAATCGCTATTCTGCCACGTTCTTTCAAGGTTCTTTTACGCACAATAGAGAACATAATCAAAAAGAAATCGGAGGAAAATGTTGGAGAAGATCAATTTGGCTTCTGGGAAGGCAAGTGAACGAAATACGCTATCCTGGCACTGCACTTGAACCTAGATAGAAGGCTAGAAATGGGCAGGAAAGTTTTCCTCACTTTCACTGATTTGGAAAAAGCCTTCCATGCTGTTGATTCGAAACTTATGCTTGAAATTATGAGGGGAAAATGAATAGACTACCAAGCTTATATTTCAGTTCTATTGCAACCAAAGAAATTTTATAGAAGTAAAGAGATGTGAGAATATGGTAAAGATTAGGAAAGGAGTAAGACAAGGACGTCCACTTCCGCCATTTCCATTTAACTTACATATTGAAGAGGCCAGAGAGAATCTGAAGTAGACAAAAAAAAAGGCATACAGATAAATGGAAGAAAGATATACTGCATTATGTTTGCAGATGATATTTTGACTCTTACAGAATCAGCCAAAGATATGAATAGAATGCTCAAAACCCTGTCCACAGATTTGAATAAATGAAAACTGAAAATAAATGTGAAGGAAACCAAAGATATGATAAGCAGGACAGAGCCCCATGAAAATGTAATAATAGGGGAGTCAAGGATGAGCCAAGAAGAGGAGTTGTGCTACATTGGGAATGTAATTACAAGAGAACGCCGATGCACCTGTGCTATGAAAAATAAGGATAGCCTTGGCAAAGAAAGCATATGAGAATAAAAAGAATCTTTCAGGAAACAAACTCATGCGTTCGGAAATAAGAAAATCCTTAACAAAAAAATTAACCTGGAGTGCATTGTTATATGGATGTGAAATTAGGATTTTGAGAAAGCGGGAAAAGGCTCGGTTGGAAGCAACGGAAACGTTGATTTGGAGAAGAATAACAAGAATAAGATGGATGGACAAGAAAAGCAACACAGAAGTTTAGAGAGAAATTAAAGAGGAAAGAAATCTAATGAAAGAGATGGAGGAAAGGAAAATGAAATTCGTAGGACATGTTCTCAGACATAACGACTTCCTGCAAAATATGATGGAGGAGAAAGAAATGGGGAAAAATGTAGAGAAAGGCCAAGAAATCAATTTATAGATGATGTAAAAAGTACTATGAGTGTAACAAAAGACAATTAGCTGAAAAGAGGGACAATGTAGAGTAACCAATGGCTGCAACGAAAAGGCTCCGCTTTTAGAAGATGATTAATTCGAACTCATGGATTAATTGTTTAAACTTTTTATCTGAGATAAATGATCGCTACGCTTCACGTACTGCTCATGAATGGTGTCGAAGAACATACCCTGCTAAACACCATCCCGGTAACTTAAAGAGAGATCGTGTAGTTGTACATGCTTCCATCTTGCACATTATTAATGTTACACGAAAATCGATCGGTGTTCATGTTTTGATATCCCATCAGATTATCCTGCTATAAATAACGGTTATTGGAATTATACATGGAAACCATTATAAGAAAGGAAATACGGTTATAAACAAAGAAAAAATAAGTAAATGTATGTAATTAATGATCTTATGGATCTGATACGTGGAGCATTAGAAAAGCAGGTGATAAAAGAGCAAGAGCCTTTGAATCCTGGTGCTTAAGGTGGATTCCGAAGAACAAAAGTGCAGATCAGATAATGTATAAGGAAGTATGCATACAGGTGGGAAAACACGGCGTTTTTAGCGGGAAAATAGAACCAGATGAATTGGGCATGCATAGATACATTATTGTTTTACTAGAATCACAACATAAGCGAAATGAAAGGTAAGGTTCCGCTAGAAAATTCATGGCGGAGATACATGGATCAAGCAAAGAAGAATGTGGGAGAGAGGAGGCATCAAGGCGTAAGGGTCGGGAGAACTGGAGCTCTCTTTTTAGCCCATCTTAGAAATGATTCACTTGTGACGATGATGAGTCAGTTAAGCATTAAGACTAAGTATTGCGTCTTGACTGAAAATCAGTTAAACTCCATGTATTTTCCTGTGAACTAGCCCATTCTAGAACCCCGTAGAGAGACAAGTTAGAATAAAAGATGCATATGGTCACCTAACGCTTTACGCTATTTTGGGGAAAAATGTCTGAAAGGATTTTGTGAGGTAATTAATACACTACAACTTATCAGTTTGGATTTATTCGATTATTAAATTGACATACACTTAAATGAAAAGCATAAACAAAATTGAGGATATTATTTTTTCTGATATTACTAAAAATGAGCTCTGACATCTTATTTTGATGGCTCATTTTATAATGTAAAAAAACGTACTTAAGTATGTCCGCAAAAATTCGCTAAAGATTAATTCAGGCCTATGGAAAAAAACGAAGCAATTCAACCAGGTTATTTTTGAATTTAAATCTAATTTTGATAATTGTTGGTGGTGAAAAATAATGCCATATGAACCATAATTGAACATTAAATTGAATCCGTCTCTTATGGCAACATTATATCTAAATTTATTACAGTGATATGACCGATTCGTGCGTTCAGAAATATAAGAGGCTGGGACTTAAAATATATTCCTAAATTTTTTTAAGATTATCCAAACCCAGATGATGCATACAAACTACGATGCAATGAAACGGAGACCTAGCTAAAAATTTAACAGAGTTAAATCAATAGGACCGAATATTTAAAATACTACCTTACACTGAAAGTCATTGGAAAAAAGTGTTTACCGTAGTTAATGCGATCAGTAGGGCCTTAAGAATAAAGGCCTAATTACATGATAATTGCCAATCACTTTCTAGAAATTAGAGATATTTATCTTTTATGTGGTACGGTGAACTCCGTTACACCCATTGAATAAAATAACAACATTCTTTTCGGCGCAAATATAGTCAATATTATCAAAGAAAAAAATATGAAAATGTTTGTACAAAACAAACAATAAAATTTTAAGGCAGATTTTCCTTTTTTTTCGTTTTTAAAGGATTAATTTTCCTCAGTAACATGTGCTTGTTTACAAAAAAAATCGAACAGACAAACTTAGCATGGCATCAAAATAAAAACCATTTATTAGATGGATTCAATAGCTGGGAGGAAATCATCTTAACTTGGGTAATACGTAGATAATAAATACCATAAATATAAGTAGAATCGATACCGTTGTAAAATGCGCGTGAGACTAAAATTAAAATTAAAGCGCGAGTAATTTTGGGGAAATTTTATCAAGAGGAATGACGAAGTGTTTCACTGCGGACTAGAGGCCAAATAAATATTTATTTGGCGCAAATGAACGACCCCGCATTGTCCCATAATATGTGCAACGAACAAAATGCTCGCTCCTGTGGAAAATCTAGTTCAAAGCTTTGGCGATTTAATTTGTTTCGAAGCGGTAAAAACGATTGAACATCCGTCCCTTGGAGCAGTCCTGTGCGAACTGAAGTATGATGGTATGCAGCAGCATTTTGGGAGAAGGATTCTCGTGGGGGAGGACAGTTAAGGGGGCCAATACTTTCAAGTTACAACGTGGAACGAACGTTGTGTGACGTAAGTCCCCACTAATCCTCCCGCTGTAATTAAGGAGGCGCCAAGCAGGAGGCTTCTGCCGTCGACGAAACAAATGCCGGAATGTCTCCGTGGTGTCTAGGAGAAGGGAGAAGTTATAGGTCGGAGTGGATGTGAGCATCGTAAAAAAAGGGTTGGTGGACGGGATGCTGGGGGAGGTTTTGTGAGGAGCGGAGAGAGGTAAGGAGACTCGTAAGAGGAAGGAACAAGGGAATGAATGAGGAGGAAGGGAACTGAGAGAAGAGAAACGAACTGAGGAGAGAAATAAGGGAGAAGGGGTAAAAGTTAAAAGATGCCCCGAGATCACTTTCAAAATTAAACCTAATTACAAGAACTTAACACCTCGTATTTTCCTGTTTATTATTCCAAATGAAGTTAAAAGGGTCCCCCAAACCCCCTTCCAAGTCGTTTCTCCTGCTTTTGTATTTGGGACCCTGGGGAAAATAATGACCGTCTGATTGAATTAATTGTCGTACTTTTTCAAGTAAATTGTTTCAAGGGCATTACGGTACATATACGTGCCATTAATATTTTGATACATTAATGCAAAGTCGAGGAATTATTTCCTACAGGAGCATTAAAAACTGGGCGCTGTTAAAAATTTTGGCAAGCACCAAAGCACATTTACTGAACGGGGGACGGCTATCCGCCTCAGAGGGGCGAAAATAAGAAGCCATTGGTGTGGCAAGCCAACATCTCTAATTACATTACATGTATGTGAAACATCATCGAAAAGCTCATTGCAAGGTTTTTCTTAGAATTTCAAAAAAATAATACTGTCTACCATATCACTAAATATCTGCGATACGATATCAAATGATTCGCTCATTCACTAATAACGATGATTCGCTCAAATCAAGAATTGAGAATATTTATAGTTACAACATATCTTTTATATATATATATATATATATATATATATATATATATATATATATATATATATATATATACATACATATATATGTGTGTGTGTGTATATATATATTTTTGTAACCATAAACACATTATTATACCTTAACGTCGGCTTGGTTGGTGATGAGAGAGTTCACCTAGTACTAAGCTCTGTACGGCATGTGAAATTCACGCATCAGGGTAGGGGGGTGGCCAGTTCCTTTCCCTGTGCCGGTCATGGTTTCCCAGGAAGTTCTGGTACCCGAAAAATCACGTAGCTTGGGTGGAGCTGCAGGTGCCCGGGAAAACACGCTATTGTGTGTGTGTGTATATATATAGGTACATGTGTATATATACATATATATATATGTATATATGTATATGTATATATATGTATATATGTATATGTATGTTCTTTCGCAGGTTTCCGCGGCGATGAGTAGGTGATTTCCACATTTTTCGGGCTGCGTCCGCGTATGTCGTTTAAATGTACAACAGTTTACCATTACGAGCAGACGGAAGGAGCTGCGATGGGCTCACCCCTCTCCCCGGTTGTGGCCAACCTCTACATGAAGAGCTTCGAAAAGAAAGCACTGGAATCCTGCGACAAGCGGCCCTCACTGTGGCTAAGATATGTCGACGACACTTTTGTCATTTGGTCACACGGAGAGGGAGAATTAAAAAAGTTCCTGAAACATCTGAACTCACAGCATCAACCCACCCACTTCACTATGGAGGTGGAAAAGGATCATCAACTACCCTTCTTGGACGTCATGGTGAAGAGAAATTAAGGGAATGGGAGGCTTGGGCACAGAGTATACAGGAAGCCTACTCACACCGACCGCTACCTTAATGCTGCATCGCACCACCATCCCAGTCAGAAGACCTCACTGGTAGACACACTTGTCAACCGAGCATATAAAATATGTGACTCCGATTCTATTGCCAACGAGAAGAAACACTTGACAAATGCCCTGCAAAGGAATGGATACAGCGCTCATATGGTCCAAAAAAGGACCGAGAAGGAAGAAAAGAAGAGACAAACCACCGCTGTTCCTGACAGGGAGGAAGACTCCAGACCACGACCGAAGGCTTACGTCACCATCCCCTTCATCGCAGGGACTTCAGAAAGAATCGCGAGGGCTTTAAGGAAGCATGATGTGGTGACCAGATTCAACCGCGTCACCAAGATAGCTGACACCCTACCCGGACCCAAGGATGAAATTTCACCGTTTATATCAGAAGGCGTGTACCTAGTGCCATGCTCCTGTGGCAAATGGTACATCGGTGAAACATGTAGAGCGCTGAAAACACGCATGAGTGAACACCAGAGGGCAACCAAGGCCAAACAGTTTAGAGCATCGGCCATCGCTGAGCACGCCTGGAGTGAACCCGGACACTCTATTCTGTTCGACGACGCTAAAATAATAGCGAAAGAAGAAAAATACTTCCCGAGGATAATCAGAGAGGCCATTGAAATCGTTAAAAGGCCGGAAAATTTTAACAGAGAGGATGGATATCCACTCCACAGTGCGTGGAAAAGAATTATTCCGCGCAAATATGAGGACGTTCCCTGATTGGCCAAGAAATTTCCCGGTATTGGCGCCGGATTTTCCCTATATAAGACGGGACAACAAGCTTCTTTTCATCCTTGACCTGAGGATGGCAGCAGGATAGCTGGCGAAACTGTTGTACATTTAAACGACATACGCGGACGCAGCCCGAAAAATGTGGAAATCACCTATGTATATGTATGTATATATATATATATATATATATATATATATATATATATATATATATATATATATATATATATATATGTGTGTGTGTATATATATGCATACATATACCTGTAATTTAACTTATTTGATCTGCACCGTAAATTTTCTTAAAAATGTCATACATTTAATAGTCTATATGTACTGTCTTTATTAACATTGACAAACGTGACGAAATTTAAATATTGTGCATCACTATTATCTCGATATATACTCCTAATATAAATAGAATTCCTAGTTTTCGAAATCGAAGTAATTAAGATGATTCTGACTTCTTTAGTAATGATGCATCACCGATATTTTATGCACACTTATTTATTCTGGTTTTGACTTTTTTATGAGAATAAATTAAATCTTCGAGGTTAATAAAATTAAATGAAAGAATTAGTTTACATATAAATAACACGAATATGTTAGTAAGAGTTATAACATTACAATGCTGGAAAATTGCTCTTGATGTCTCCAGAAGTTAAATTAGGTACATACCCTTTTGTTAACTTTAGGTTACAGAGGTGTTTTGGATGCAGGTTAAGTCGGAGCAGAGGAAACAGGGAGACGCGTTTAATGAATTTTGAATATTGATCTAAATACACCAAGTGAAATAAATACACTAGAGATTTCAGAAGAATCTTAAAATAGTTGGAGAATGGAAAGATCTTAAATAATGTTTTAGTCAAAAATATTAATTGTTTTTAACCGCCCTTGCCTACAAATTCTTTAATCATCCGCAGGAATGCTATCGTCTGTGAAACTGATTTCGAAATTTTCCAGTGTACCTATTCCCCTGAGTCTTGGTGTTCTTACGCCTGTACGTGTGTGCGCGCATGGACAATATCGACCTGGGAATGAGGAAGAAAACAAGCTAAAAGGGTTGCACACCTAACTTGCGTTTCCTACTTCCAGAAAATAACTAACGCCTCTTCTTCATGGCTTAGTGACACGCAAAAAATACATCAAAACAAGCAAGTCAGTATATACTAATTTTTTGCTATTATTTTCATACGAGCGAATTTAAGAAAAAAGCAAATGTAATATGTTAATCTCTTGCCCTCCTCTATACCAAAAATAAGATTCAATAATAATATATATCCCCATTACAACAAGTGTTGATGATTATTAATGCGTACGATATTCGTTTATTTTAATAACGATTTTTACTTTTTTAATTTTTGCTGCTTCAAAACTTGAGAGGTTCTTTCGGAAACTCAAAATTACTTCGCTGCTGCAGAAATAGCTGAAGGAAAGGTTAGGAAAGGAAAGGGGAATTTAAAAAATTAGGGGAAGGATAACGGGCACTTAAAGAGGAAAGTGTATTTCATAGCAGGGTTTTGATGGATCAAGGAGAAAAAATGTCAAACAATGAGAAACGTTTAACCTGGGAGGATGGAAAAATTTAGAAAGCCAAATGAAAGACACTCTAAATGATATTGACCAGACTGTAGACAGAAGTTAGAAAATTACATTTATATTGTGGTAAATATTAAAGGATTAACACACATCCTCTACTTTCCTTCCCTACATTTTCCCTTTGGTTACTTTTCACATCCCGATGAAAGTGGCTTAGACTACCGATGTAAATACAAATGCATATATAGTTTGAAATCTCCTTTCTATCGTCTTCCATACTCTCCGTTCGTACTATTTCATATGCCTTTCTTATTCTACATAATTGAAAATATGTTCTGGCAGTTCGGCTTGGATCTCGCTATTCCATAAAAAAGCCCCCGCCACACGCCCTTGCGGCGGCTTGCGGGGTATTATGTAGATGTAGATGGCAGTTGAGTAATTTTCCTATTAAATCTTCCGGGTAGATACTCTTTCGCCCGGCAAAAGAATCGGGGCATTTGGTTTCATAAACCCTCCGCGGATTTCTGTGGTCATTACGTTACCTCAATAGCTAAATTGGTACACATGCGACCCGACAATTCGAAAACCCTTGGTTCAAGTCCTTGTCAAGGAAACTGGATTCTAGGAGAAGGTCGGAGGCTACTGATTGCTAGCAGAAAATGCTTCCTTGATCGGGACTTGAACCACGTATCTTTAACCTTCTAGGCCCGTACTCTACCGATAGATTTATCTAGGAAAAGTAATTTCCACAGAAATCAGCGGCGGATGTAAGCAACCAAGTGCCTCAATTCTTTGGCCAGGAAATGGCCCTCGACAGTTTTTTAGTATAGATATAGTCATAAAATATTAGAACGAGTAGGTGCAGGGTGTTTCGTGGTACACTCTTCAGGTAGACTGTAGGCGGATAAAAAGACTGAGTACATTCCATTTCCTACCCGTTTCTCGTTTACACAACGCTCTTCCCGCTATCACAGATTTTAACATTTTTTCGCCAATCAAAACGCTCTGTATTTATTATTCGTATTTCCTCTGGATTACTCACTAGAACACTCTCATCCTCTTCCAAAACTATTACTTCTTTGTTTCTTTTTCTCCCCGTCCACTTTGCTTTTCAAAACCATCAACACACACATACCGCAAAAGCTTTCGTTCCAAGCATATGATATCCCCTAAGATACCACGTGTCCGCGCCGTAAAATAACACGCTCAAGGTTTTCTCTAACATTTTCATAACATCCGTACACAACCATGACAGTTGAAATTTCATCTAAACCTAACTAACGTAAATATTGCATTAGATTTCACTCAATGAATGGCATGTGATATATTTTCCCGTCTTTTACAAAGCCCTTTCATATTTACAACATCCTTCTGGACACGCATACGCAAAGAGCATTCTATTCCCACGCGCTGTGTGCCGGATTCATCAAACGAAATATCTGGGAGACATAACCGGTGGAAGTTTGCCTTAAATTTAAGATACAATGTGAAATTAATCTATCTGTACGCCGTGTTTGTCTGGAGAATACTGTAAACTGGAGAAGTGAAAGGACCTCGGGACCAGTGCCAGGATTTCAGAAACTCTGAAAGTTTTATGAATATTTTCCCAAGGATGTTCACTACGAATTTCAAGCCCATTTACCAATATCCTGAAAATGGCATATTGAAACTGATATCTGGTCCATTAAGTATCCAGTTTTCCTGCTGATGACTAGATTTATATCCTAATCAATAATTTTTTTACCCGATATTCCGTACATTACCCACAAAAAGTAACATCATGAGATGAGAAACCAGCTGACACTCCAATTCTAAAAATATAAACAACCTTAACGTGTGCAGCGTGACTCCAGGCATTTATTTTCGACGTAATTTCACCGGATATTTTTTCATGAAAACAACATTTTCCTTTAGTGCTTTACCATTATACGGGGAAAGGAAAACAGGATTGAAAATTTACGGACACGCCCCTATTTCCATCGTCCTTCTACCCTTTACAATATCGCATAGTGCAGCTGCTTCATCGGCTCTACCACGTGTGATAAATAACCTCCCGTACTGCCGTCGCTCCGCCGCTAGACGCTCGAAATGGAGACTGAAGAAGAGAGGCAGGTGGGATATCCTGGTTAGAGGAATGATGCAGTGTGAGTCGGAGAAAGTTGGGCGAAAGGGGAACGAACGGTGCTTGAATTCGGGAGGAAGACAGAATGAGGAGTGAAAGTTGAGGATATGTCTGCAAGAGCGGGGAGTGGGGTGAGGATTCTCGTGAAAGTGGAATTGAGGGGGAGAGAGAAGGGGTTGTTAGGGAATAGGTTGAAAGAGGAAGGGATTAAGGGAGACTGAAGAAGGGGAAGAGGAGAGGGGGAAGGAGAAGATGGGGTGGGAGGAAGGTAAGACAGAAGAGGGGTGGTGAAGGTGCAGACGTGATCTGCGTCTGGAAGGAGACGACCGAAATGAGAAAAAACGCAAAAAGAAAGCGGGGAAGGGGATGGGGGAGAGATTTGCGACGAGAAGGAAGGATGGTGGTTGGAGGGGAGCGAACGGAGTTTGGAAGAGGGGGGGAGAGGGTGTGGGGAAGGCGAAAGGGGGGGGATGGAACCCCATGATGGCTTATGTCTCCCTGCTCACAAATTTTAGCTTACCCTAATAATGTTACGTTCAAACCACCCGGGGTCATCAGGGAAAAAAAGTTATTCCGCGGAGGGGAAGCTGTGAAAAATCGTGCGAAGGATCGTTCATTTTGTAGTCGCCGTAAATTTTGTGCACACGCTAATTTTTCCTCTTCGAGGTTTGTCACCCTTCTACTCTATATTTTTTCTTGAAATGCATCTCTTTTCTTATGCTCCCTCCTACTTATCCCTCCCTCTTCATTCCCCCCTCTCTCTCTATTTGAGTTCAAGATTAAGCTAAAGTATTGAAATGTAATGAAATAATTGACTTTGTAATTCCATATGAAGTTACGCAATAAAGTTACGCCTGAGACAACAAATTTTATTAAGCTAAAGCTTGAACAATGATTGCATTGTTTTGAAGAAGATTAGTAAATCAACTGCTGCATCTGATCGATCCAAATATCGATATCTCAAAGGACCCAAATTTATGCATCTTGAGTGGAACAATAATATTTGACCAAAAAGGTGTTTAACCAACTGAGATATAATTACTTGGACAATCGTATTAGAAAGGTGGAGGAAATTACTTTTTTGAAGAGCAAATATAATCACCGAATGCGCAATGTTTTTACCTTGGTTATCGTAGGCATTCATAAGGCGGAAAAAAATGTAAGGAAGAAAAAAGTTGGAAAGTTTCACTTAAGGATTCGGTATTTTCCATATATCATTAGAGCAAAGTAATTAATTTTTCTCAGAGGGGTGGACTTTAATTTGATCATAGTTATGATTTTCATAGTCGTTAAATGTAGAAGAGCTATATACTGTCAAATATTCTTCTGCCTTGTCAGACAATATTATATGTCTATGCGTATTCACAACATCTTTAACGTTTTCTCTTCTGTAATATGTAAGATCCATTTACAATTGTTAATAAAACACTAAACATAATTTAGGTTATTGATAACTTATGCAATTTGAGAAAAAATCAAAATTTAAATATCAAAATCTTCAAAAAGCTGAGTAAAGTTTGAATTTTTGGTTAGGTCAAAACTGTTTCTCTTCGTAACAATTATATCTTGATACTATGTGTGAGCTGTTGCTCATGAGTTGAAAGAGTACTTCATGTAACAAATTTAATGCTACAAGTTTCATTTTCATGTTACGGCAACAAATATATTTTATTAATAGGTGTGAATACTGAGAAATTAAAATAGCCAACAAATCCCCGGGTAATTTTGGTTATTTTTCTGCTCTTGATGAAGTAGAAAATGAACATAAAAAAGATAGTATTATGATTCATGTATATTTTTTCCTAAATACATAACAATACAGTTAATACACTGGTTAACGTTGGCGGGTGATGAGCACATGCCATCAAACCATACAGCGACAATGTGCTCATTCCAGCAAAAGAAAACCGAAAATCCAAAACTACAAGAAGCCGCTCTTCAACTCCTCATACTTCCTTCCTCCATTCATTCCATTCTATATTCTTATTTGATTCCTGTCCCTTTTTTGTTGGCCAAATATTCTCTCTTGAAGTATAATATTATAATTACTTGTAAACTGCATTTAACCTTTCAAAATGTTCATTTCTGGGTTAAGTTTTTAGTGTGTGCGAACGTAATTACCTACGTACCACGCACACTTCATTAGTACAGCGTTTGGACACACACCGTGGTATCAAATTTTAAAGCCCGTTTGATGCTTCTCCTCATCCCACCCACAAGATCTTCTAATAAGCGAATATGTACCTGAGAAACTGCTTGGAGAACAGAGAAAGTATCTGAACAATATCAGGAATATTTATATCGAACTTTCCCGACCTAGTGTCATTAAATGTGACCATAATAGCTGATAAATTAATTAATACGACCACATGACGTCTGCATTAATAATTTTAGATATTTTCATTTTCTTGCCGTGAAAATTATGTGGAATTCATGCCTTTAAAATTAAATATTGTTGAACAGTAAGTAATTGATTGTTAATATACGATAATTAACTAGAAAAACCTTTTTAGAGTAGCAGGTGAAAATTAATGCTATTTCGTTTATTTTGCATATCAAGGATATAAAGTTGAACGAATTAGTTTTAGTGCTTATCTTTTATAATGTTTTATACGTTTAAAATCGATCACTATTCACAAACGAAAACTTGATTTGCGCATTTTTCTTTCTTGTTAAAATACAAATATAATTTGTCAATAGTAATCAATAAAATGAAGCGTGGTTAACATTAAACGTTTCGATTGATTATTCTTACACATGACGCATGGCGATATAATTTAATTTCGCATTACATTTGGTGTAACTGGAGATTGGAACCGGGGGGGTAGGAGGAGCAACGCGATCAGATAGGGGGATTGGGAGGGGGGAGGGGAGTTGATAGTAAAAATTGCTTTCAGCTTTGCGGAAATTGTTGCAAAACTTGGCCGACGACCAAGAAGGAGAGAGAGAAAAAACACGACGAAAGACAACTCGTGCGAGCTGCCAAGAAAAGTAAAGTGCTAGCAGACGGCAAAACCGTAATCACCATCGTCTCTCTCGTCTTGGATGTGACGTCAAACTGGAGAGAGAGAGAGAGTGAGGCGAGCGCCGCACAACGGAGTGGAAGAAATGCGCAACTGAGAGGTCCGTGCTCTTCCGGGCGATGCGGGAATTTCCCTTTTGCGCAAAGGACGACGGAAAGGGGGTTGTGTGGGAGGGGGGCACGAGAATAAGAAAAGGAGGAGAGGAGGAATTAGCGCGCCTACGATGGAAGAATGTGAAGAGAGTTGAGAATAAGTAAGAAGTGGACGGAGTAGGGGAAGAGGTAGGCACAGTAACGAAAGGGAAATAGAGAGATAGGAAAAAGGTGGAAGAAAGAGATTGCGTGGGAACTGGGCACGGAATGTAAACAAAAAAGAATCGGAGAAAAGAAGAAGAAAGTGGGTGGAGAAGGGAGTAGGAGCGAGGAAGGGATGGGGGAGGAGAAAAAATGGGGAGGGAATGCAAGGTAAGAAGGGAGAGAGAGGGAGGGAGGCAAGGGGGTGAGTTTGAACTCCGATAAATTCAAACTCTCGGAAAAGAAGTAACGAGGGTGTGGATGGAAGGGAAAAAAAGGGGGTTTAGTTTTGTGGATTCGGAAGCGGGGGTGGGTGAGGTGTTTCAGGGGGGAAGGTTGGGGGAGGGTGGTTAAACTCTCACGCCTCCTTAATGCCTTTCTCACGTAATTCACACGAGGCTGCGGAACCGTCTCGGAACAGCGTCTCACACTTTAATTCTGTCTTGCCAGCCGCGGATCCTATCTCTGAACCTCCACCCTACGTTCCATCTAATTACCCTGGCACGCAACTGTTTTTTAATACGCTGTTGTGGATTAAGACTGTTCGCACAAAACGTCACAATTGGTTACTCCAAATTCATTAAAAATCCACAATAGGCGTTTAAGAACGGGTTACTAGTCATTAAAAACTGCTCTGATCTTTTGAAAGAGACGAGATTGGGGTGAGTGATATTTTTGCACGTAAATATCATGAAGATTTCTCTATCCCTCATTTTTTATTTCCTTACCAATGTCCCTTTTAAAAAACTCTGTACATTTAATTAAGCAATGGGACATAAATTAATCAATGGGGCATAATGGATATGGGAATACTTAAACCCTATAGACAACTTTTGAAAAAAATAATATCTTCATTATTGGGACACAATTATGAAATGTAGTTTATCCTTTCTAGATTTTTCCGTATTTATAAAGCTATGTTAATAAATTTACATGGTGCTTCAATGAAAAATGAATTATATTTCACCCTAACACAAGCAATCGTCTACCAAACGCGCATATTATAAAATATGTCTAAACAGACATGCGAAAAAAATGTATAACCTATACTCTTTAGGAAAAAATTTATAATTTTCAAAATGAAACAGAGTAATTCCTAAATTCCTTTGATCATTGCACTGTTTTTTTTTATCTGTCAGGCATTATCCATGAAGAAGGAAATTGCTAAAAAATCACTAGAACATTTAACACTGTCACATTCAGGTTAACCGTAAGAAAATTCTATATATATATATATATATATCATAAAGAAATTTCATTATTTTTGTCCATTGAAATTTGATTTATTGAATGCTTAAACTTCGAATTTTCATTGAAAATAATAAATAATTTTAATAAGTTTTAATTAACAGATATTATTTTTGAGAGAGAAACCTCATAAAAGAACCAGGTATCCATTATTCTTAAATCCATTTAAGGATAACCAATTTAAGATGAGGTTCAAACCACGTAAAACTTAATGACATTGCATCGAATATTGCCCGTAAAACATATTTTACATAAATTTTATTTCCTCGTATTATCGATACCATAATTCAGTGATGATAAACTTGACCTCGAGGAGTTCAGAAAGCCGCATGTGAGTTTCCAAGCAAAAAAGAGATGAGACTTAAACCCATTACGCTATGCAATCAAGACGAAAGACCTGAGACTCAATCCCTCACAAACCAATAACATTATATCTTTTCAAAAATTTCTTCTGGATCTTTGCCTCGACTTCATGCTGAGAAATTACGAGAAAAAACTCGGTAGTTTGTCACCAGTTACAAGAATTTTGCATTATTTCCTTACCAAAATCTAATATTTCCCCTCAGCCCACCCACGCGCCTTTGTCTTTATCTTCAAAAAATATTTTACTTTCCCCCTCCCTGCTATTCAAATAATTATGACACTAAAGGTATAAACAATTTGCAATGTTGCATCGTCTTTCAAAAAATTGTGAAGGAACTACCATAAAAATATCGCAAATGAAATGCATGATTCTAGTTCCCTAGCATTGATAAAAAAATCGTAAATATCCTTTTATAAAATTACCTATCAGACCTTTTACCTGGAATTCAAAATAATTCTCATCGAAAAGCAGCTATTATCATATTAATGATACATAAGTTTTTCTAGAACATATGCGATGACAAATGTAATTCCCACACTTATAAAACAAGAAACACTTACTCATAAGCGGGTAAATATCCTTTTATAAAATTACTTATCAGACCTTTTACCTGGCATTCAAAATAATTCTCATCGAAAAGCAGTTATTATCATATTAATGATACATAAGTTTCTCTAGAACATATGCGATGACAAATGTAATTCCCACACTTATAAAACAAGAAACACTTACTCATAAGCGGGAAATTCATGAGCTATTATATTTAATTATAGGATAGAAAATATTTAAAAGAATAGAAGTTACTTTTTCTAGCCAGGAACCTAGTACTTGCGGAACTGTAAATTGCGCTGACGGAGAAACGGACGCGAATTTAATATGGAGAACATAACACCCTGAAGAAATCTCCAGTACACCAGAAATCTCCATTTTATGTCAGTTGCAAACATCAATTCGTCAAATTTTGCAATTCATATCAATTGCACCCCCTCCCCAGGTAAGGGGTGCAAACCCGCAGTACGCAAGCGTCATGCGGGTTGCGTGACTACGCGGCGCCATTTATTTTCAGAGACGACGCCGAACCGCATGGCACGGGGGAACAACGGTGTGCTTTCGAGGAAGTAGGGGCGGACTTGGAGGATGGAAAATGCTACCTCCCCTCCATACTCCTCCTCCACCTCCCTCACCCTCCAATCGCAGAGGAGTCTTCAGAACTCCTCCATCCCTCCCTTCGGGAATGCGTCAGTATTGCGCCTAACAATAGGCTGCTACTTTTCGTCGTTCGATAAACCTGGAACGTGCACCGCAAAAAAGTCACTTCAACTACTTACACGCGAATTTACATGAGATAAAATTACAATCACGAATAGCACGAGGGTAAATAACGAGAAGCAAAAGGACGTTCGGAGCGAGGAGGCGGACACAATCTTTCCAGGCCTTCATGCCGTCAGTTTTATCCGGGATGGGATGCACCAATCCAGTGATGCGGCAGGGAGAGAGGCTTAAGTTTCGATAAACTCAATATATCATCTACAAATTCTTATATCTATTTGTTAAGCTTTGAGGTTTTAAATATGACTAAATATATTATAAATTCAAGCAGCCTTCATATTTTTATCCCGGTCGGATTCAGTAAAATAAATTTCACCAGATCCTTCATCTGCATCGCAAATTAAAAATTTAGGATTAAATTTTCCGTTATTGAAATGAAAAATATCTAATTCAAAATTAATTTTTGCAATGCAAAATGATTTATCAATGCAATTGTTTTCAATGTAATCCCAAGTGTGGAAAGAGCGGGAATCGGGAAAAAATTGTTGTGCTATAAATAAGATTAATATTTTTCAGTAAAATTTTGGAGTGCGCACCTGTGATATTTAAATCACATTTCTCGATTGATACATACTTTTCTCACATTCTTCCAAGGCACATCAACACAACGTTCTACTATTTACGTTCTTATTTTCGGGACGAGAAATAAACAAGGTTTTCGCCCAATCAAGAGTCATCAATTTACTTGTATTTACTTTTTCTTAAAAGAATATAAAATAAAGCCAGATATCTTTAAGTGATAAATAATACCTAATTAGTAATGCCTGCTTATAACATGAGTTTGATACAATTTATGATATATTTTTCAGATTAACATACGCCTAGTAATGCAAAGTTTTACTAGGATTTCCAATCTTCCCCATTTATCCCCACTTCCAAGGAAGTACAAACATCCCAGTAGCTAGAAGTGTGATGGGAAATAGACTTTCTCAGGACATATTATAATTAGCTTCTACCAAGAGTCTCCAACGGGAAAAAATAGTCCTCAAAACAATCAAGAAACTCAATGAATCTTCCATTCTCGTAGAAGTAGCTAAGGTCATTGGCGCCATTAGGGATATATGGGGAATAGAAATGTTGGATAGACCCCGCCATTGGCATTAGACTACTCTTAACGAAAGGTACCAATGGGTCCGCAGTTAAACATCCCATTCGACGGACGGCGTGCTCACTCAAAATGTCCTCTACAAAGCACCTCAAGTATGAATCGGGATACCACTGAAAAATATCTGCCGTCCCCAGGATTAGAGACGTATCCAGGAGCCCGAGCCCTCTCGGTGGGAAGTTGTGTTATGTTAGTTACCGCACCATTCATCCTCATTAATTCTCTAAGGGGGACCTAATTCAATGGAGAGAATAAGTTAAAATATTACTTCAGTCTAACTTTACTTTACCGCTTAATCCGACAGCTTTATAAGACTTCCATTTTATTAATATACAAGGTATGTCCCAAAAGAATGGCATTTGTTTTTTAAAAGTATCAAAATATCATCCTTTGAACAAACTTCAAAAAATTTCAAAATAACACACTATATATGAGTGTTTATATATATATATATATATATATATATATATATATATATATATATATATATATATATATATATACATATATATATATATATATACATATATATACATATATATATACATATATATATACATATATACATATATATTTACATATATATATATATATACATATATATATATATATATATATACTATATACAGGGACGCACCCAAAAGTGGTAGTACTGATTTTCTCTGGCGCGAACGGAGCGGTGGAGGGGGGTCTGCCTGGCAGGGTAAGGTGGAGGGGGCTCTTAGCAACAGACCGACACCTACCTTAGTCGCCTGCGGGCTGTCGTTGAGTGAGGACACCGTTTTTAGTGAAGCAAGTTTTTTGTCCGCGTCGAAAAACAAAATGAATCTGAATTTAGGGCAATGTTATTACTTGAAGTTTTGTGCGAAACTCGGGAACCCGGCAACTGAGACCCTCGATATGATCAAGCAGGCTTATGGGGACACTGCCTTGAGCCGTTCCACAGTATTTGAGTGGCACAAGTTGTTTAAAGAGGGTAGGGAGCTCGTTGAAGACGACCATCGCTCCGGACGGCCGTCGACGGCAAGAACCGACACGAATGTGGACAGAGTGAGGACACTGCTGAACACAGACCGACGCTTAACCAGTGAAGAAATTGCCGACCAGTTGGGTCTGTCTGCATCCAACGTCCAACGCATTATTTCACAGGATTTGGCCATGCGCAAGGTGTGCGCCAAGATGGTGCCGAAAATTCTGCCATGGCGCGCTCGTCGTCAAACAGCTCCTGGCCAAATACGGCGTTGCCACGTTGCCGCACCCGCCCTATTCTCCCGATCTGGCACCACCGGGCTTCTTCTTCTTCCCCCTGATGAAAAGACAGCTCAAGGGACGACGTTTTGACTCGATAAAGGCCGTTCAAGAGGCTTCGACGAGGGTCATCAACGGCATCCCCAAAGAAAATTTCCAGCGGGCGTACGGGGAATGGGAGCAACGTTATACTAAGTGTGTAGCAGCTCATGGAGCATACTTTGAAGATTATTAAGTCGATGTAAGTATATCGTCAATAAAATTCTTGTAAAAAATCAGTCCTACCACTTTTGGGTGCGACCACCCTGTATATATATATATATATATATATATATATATATATATATATATATATATATATATATATATATATATATATATATATATATACATATATCTTTTTGTATATATGTATAACTTATGTGAAATTCTCACGGATGTGAATAACAATGCATATCCAGTTAGCACAAGCGAACAAAAACAAAAAACACAGGAACCCAAAAAAGAAAAGAAACTCAAACGTTTTTGAATTTTCGGTGGTAAAGCCAACTTTCTCAATGAGGATATGGAAGGAACTCGGTTCGTGAGGATTACACAGATGCGTGGAAACTCATTCTACCAATTAATATTGAGTGAAAATATGCATTGTTATTTTTACTAAAGCGAAAATAGATTTCAAAAAATTAATGCCTGAAATAATCGAAAATATTCCAAGAAGATTTGATTCACGATAAATCACACTGATTTAGAGAAATTGGTGGTTTCCCAGATTCATTAGTTGCTTCATTTACTTCTATAACTTGGCACAATGTTACCCCTCGTAATTTCGGTCAGTCATATGAAGTTTTTCAATCATATTTCCTTATTAAAGTCAAAATACATATTTTCATTTTTACATTTTTAGCGTCCTAACTTTTCAGCATTTTCATTTCTTCTCTATTGTAGTTCTGAAAACTCCTTGTAGACCTAGATGAACAACGTAAGCCAGCTAGTGTGGCCCCCACTTTCCCTGTAAAATGATGTAATACCCAACAAATAAAAAGACTGATGATATTAAGCTTTGTTAGTAAAATAGAAAATTAAGTCTTCAATGATTATACATCGTTAGCGGAATGCTTGTGGGCAGTGAGATAAATTGAATCATGGTTATACTTTCACATATCATGTTCTTACGAACGCGGGGTTGGTGGGTCCGATATCCGTTACAACGTCATCACACTTCCTGAACTTAAAAAAATAATTTTTCCCAGAATCTACATGATAACAAGGAGCGAGGGCCATATTCTTATAATACATTAAATTAACATGGGGGAAGAAAGTTTTGCTCATGCAGTTTAAATTCTACTTGGCTTATTATTTTCATTCAGTAGTCCTTTGTCTGACAGAGAATGGAAATATAAAAAATGGCCTCGAAAATCATTCTTCCTGCCAATTGCAAGGTGCCAGCCATGTATTATTGTTTTACGCAAATCATCACCTGTCCAAATTCATCGTAAACTGTGCCTTGTTCATGAACCCACAATAATAAGTCAAAGGAAGGTTAGACAAGGTCGCCAGACTTCGCAAATAGCAGGCAAAAGATTGAGAGTGAAGTGGGAGGCCAACATCCAGACTAATAATATCGTTCGACAATTGGACGAAGAACTGCGATCTGATCATCACGATTAAGGATTAGTAAAAATCTCCTAATTAATTTTCTCATGTTGAACTCACCAGTATTTGAACCGTTCTTACAGAAAAGCTAGGATATAAAAAATGCTGTGCAAGGTGGATACCGAAAATGATTACGGACCAACACAAAGAGTAATGACTAATGTGGAGACGAATGTTTTTCGACTGCTTTCAATAAGGACTTTGAACCTAGCGAATACTTAGTCAGTACACTTATTTTCCGGACGAACCCTGTAGAATAAAAGTCGATATTACGTCCTCGAATGCACGCATGATGCATTGGTGTGGTCTTAAGTCTGGTGCGAGTAGGAGCCGGTCTTTCGTTCTTTGCCAAACAAAGGGGGAGCGGAAAGAAGGAGGAAAAGTGCACCCGGGTTGAGGATGATGGGGCGGTGGTGGGGGGCGGGGGATAATCCCTCCGTGTTAGGCGGGTAGCGATTCGCAATGCGGTGAAATCGTTAAATTGGGCGCCGCAAAGGAGAAAGTGAAGGAAACGATTCAGACAGAAATAAAAGGGATTTTCTTCCTTCCTTCCATTCACTTGGCAAAGCTAGCACACTTAAAGTGTCAAAAAGGAGCGAAAGATATAGCAATGATAGCAGAGAGAAAATAAGTTTTTGAACTTAAATGTCTTTCATAATTCTACTCATCTATTTATTATGAAAGGTAGACTTGAGGATTTTCTATAGACGTTCAGTTTGTTAAAACTAAGCGAGGTAGAATAAGGCGTGATTTTACCCGTGTTTGCAAGTACAAGAACAATCCACAAAAATGAAAAATAAAGATGAAAAGGTTGCGAAACAAGCGTTTTTGAGCCTTCAAAATTCGGAAATGTTCATTCGGGTAGTAGTATATGAAATAAGGATATAAATATATATATAAGACAAACGCAATTTCACTGGGAACGGTGGAAGTGTAGAGATTAAAGCATAAAAAACATTCTTAATTGGAGCTGTATGTTTATAACTTTATGTATGCTTATATATATATATATATATATATATATATATATATATATATATATATATATATATATATATATATATATATATATATATATATATATATATATATACATATACACACACATATTTATTTTACATTTATCTGTTTTATTTATTTTCTTTATATGTATTAGTATATTTCAATACATTTAAATAAATATTTCCACATTTCCACATCATCAACCGTTATTCTAATGAAATTGATGGACACTACAACAACCAAAGTAGAGACATAGTTTTGATTCAACATATGTAATGCTTATACAACGGTCTACATAGTTACACTAAATTATGAATAGTACGGTTTTAATGGAAATGTATAAAATCCAGCGATATTGGTTCATTAACAAATAACTAAATTTCAACATTTTTTAAATGAAAATATTTTTTGTAAAATTTTGATGCTTATATTTAAGTTTCGGAAACATAATGAGTACGTTAGTACAAACTAATGGTTGCAATCGAGTGGAATTTTCATCCACAGGGGATCCATTTGTTTTTACTTTAGGATTGGCTTGGGGTGAATTATGCAAAAGAAAAAACCAGTGATTGGCGAGATCAATGGAACTGAGACTAAGCGAACAAAATGAATGTCCCAAGTCACTTAAGGGGAAAGAGGGGGAGAACTGCGAAGTCGAAGGAATTGGATTGGAAGGAAATTGTTGAGCTTATGGGGGGGAGGGGGGAGTGGCCGGCGGAAATGGACCAGAATGAGCACCTCTGATAAAGTACAGCTGATAATGGGAATTTTCTGTGACAAAATGCAACGAAGAGTATGTTATCTTCATGATAACGGAGGAAGACGATAGAAACGACCTTTCGCCTCCTGAGAGAAAGTAATAAATACGAGGCACATTCGGCAAGAAAGGGCCGTTTTGTTTTCAAAAATATTTTCTAGAAAACATTTATATTCACGGTTTTAGTTTCCTGCATACACACTTTACTTTTCTGCATAATATCTGCTCACTATCAAGCAATTTTCCTAAAACTACTCCAGCTTCTTTTATCCATCATTGCAGTAACTCACCGCCTGGAAATTGAACCAATTGACAAAGACGGTCTTAAGAAACCAGTGCTCTTTAAACCGTTGTCCATCAACCAACTGTTTCAAGAAAAAAAAAAGGAAATAGTAACTACAGGCAATCTCTAGAGTGTCAATTGCGGCCCCTGGGTCGGGACTGTAGGCTTGTAAAACCTAATATTTTCCGCTATCGTTTCTCCTACGACACATATTTTCAAGAGATAATTGTATATTTATTTATGAATATTATTACACAAAAAGGTACTCATTTCTAAACATTTTATTATTGAGAAAAGTATGGATAAATCCATCAAAAATTATTTTCGTGAGATCATATTAACCCTCAGCTGCACCATGTTATACTCAACATATGTTAATAGTTTTCCTGCAAGACTATGCAGAAGTCAGGAATATCCAACCGCCAAAGCTAAACTTTATCGCTTAACGTGTTTCAAATGTTTTAGGAGCTATAAGTGTCATTGGAATCCCAACACAACACACTTTAACTTTTTTATTTCAAATAGAGCAGGAGATGAATATTTGCTGGACCACGAAGTTTAAACTATATATATATATATATATATATATATATATATATATATATATATATATATATATATATATATATATATATAGTTTAACCTTAGTAGTATATATACAGGGTTCGTCCGGAAAATAAGTGTACTGATTTTTTCCCGCCGCTCCAGGCGCGCCCAGCACCGCTCTGACGGGCTGCGATTGGAGGGGGGTAAGTTGGCAAACGACGCTGAAAAAGGCAGTCGGCTCTGAGCTGTGGTGTAGTGAGGAGCTCTGTTAACGCGAACCTCCACGCTCGACCCACGTCACGGAACGCGATGCCGAAGATTTTGGAGCAGCGTTATTCCATCAAATTTGCGGTAAAGCTTGGGAAATCGTCTACCGAAACTGTCGGTATGATTAACCAGGCTTACGGGGAGTCAGCCATGTCCAGAAACATGATCTTTCGGTGGCACAAGATGTTCGTGGAGGGCAGAGAAGAGGTCGACGACGAACCACGGCCTGGACGCCCATCAACGACACTCACCGACGAAAATGTGCGAAAAGTTCGCGATGTACTGAACTCTGATCGTCGTCTTAGTGTTCGGATGATAGCAGAGCAGTGTAATGTGCCAAAAACAATAGTGCACGAGTCGCCCGCGTCCGGCCAGCGATCAAAAACATCTGGCGGCTGCATCACGACAATGCGCCCTCTAACACCGCGCTTGTCGTGTCGGACTTCTTGGCCAAGCACGGCGTGGCAACGCTGCCGCACCCGCCCTACAGCCCGGACTTGGCACCACCGGACTTCTTTCTGTTCCCGAAGATAAAGAGGAGTTTGAAAGGAACGCGATACGGGACTTTGGACGCCGTCAAAGAGGCCGTGACGACATGTCTTCGAGAGGTTCCCGATGATGCCTTCGCGGGAGCGTTCCAGGAATGGGAACGCCGCTGGAACAAGTGTATCGACTCACAAGGGTCCTATTTTGAGGAATATTAGCTTAAGGTATGTAAAAGTGTAATAAATTTTTTTTCCTGAGCTCAGTACACTTATTTTCCGGACGAACCCTGTATATATACATATACATATATATATGCATAAACATATATATATATATATATATATATATATATATATATATATATATAAATATATATTTTTTTTTTTTAAAGGTAATCTACCGTTTAAGGTAGGTTTTTGGATGGACACAGCTACCAAATAAATATTTTGTGACTCCTAAAAATACATAAAATCCAGCTTCCTACTGTATATCAGGTTCCTCTTCATCTCTGAGTACTTTCTTCCTCCATTCAACACTCCCTCCAACATCACTATCCTGTTCCTTCCCTTTCCTCGTTTGCATAAGGATAAGGAGGGTGTATTCTAAAGATTTTTGGTAAGAAAATGCATTAAGTTTGTGGTGGATATCGGGAAGAGTCGCAGATAGTGGTAGGGAAATGACTAGACCGTTGGGAACGATTCCTAAGGACAGGCAGGAGGTGAGAAACTCGGTGTGGCTTGTGTATTTGGCGAGCTAATAGGCGTGACGGCGAAAATTTCGGATTCAAAACGGAATGGGATAAGGGTGGTCCATGTTTAAGCGATTGAGAAGGTTGTGGAAAAGTAATAGGAAACGAAGGAAGACAGTGGTGAGGGAAAGGATAGCACATTCAAAATAGAGCAGAATCCGCGGCGAAAAACCTGGTGCTGGATCCCACGATGAACACAGAAGAGACAGGAACAGTAGCTAGGTAGCTTAATATCACGATTGTACGGAAAAACTCACACGAGCGGCACAATAATGGGCTGACAAAATACACCACAAATAGAATAGAATAGCAACATTTAAAAGGACACTCACACGGTAAATTGTTCGAGCTTTCGGCCCTCTCAGAGGCCTTCTTCAAGAGAGACTGAAAATATGCTGTTGCTTTGGAGAGGGGAAAGAAGTATGGGCGGGGAGGGGAGGTGTGGAGGGAATGCTGGGAGGCGACATAGACGATATTTTTATTCTCTGGACACATGGCTCTGATTCTCTCAACAATTTTTTATCCGCCTTAAATTCATCTTTCACTGTCAAATTTACCTCTTCCATTTCAGACTCCACCATCACCTTTCTTGACACAGACATCTCACTTCAAAACAACAAATTCACTACTTCAGCACAATTCAAAGCCACTAACCATCAGCAATACCTACACCGCACTAGCTGTCATCCTCAACACACGAAGCGCTCGATTCCTAACTCTCTCTCTATCCGCGGACACCGAATTTGCAACACCACAGCCACTCTCAACAAATACCTTGACAATCTACATCTTGCACTCCTCAAACGCGGTTACCCAGAAAAGTTACTACGAAATAAAATCCACCGTTCCACCCGACCACACACACCACACAATAACAAGCCCACATCTGACGCAGGACTCAACCTTTGCACCACCTATTTCCCCGGATCACACAGACTGAAAACCCTCCTTAAAGAACTGTTTCCAATTTTACATGGCAATGACGCGACCTCATCCTTACTACCCCAATGCCCATCTCTCGCATACAGACGACCCGCCAATCTCAAAAACCTTCTGAAATCCATCAACCCTTTGGCGCCCCCCCGTGACAAATTTCCCAATATTTCCCCAACTTGCAACCGCCCCCGAAGTAAAACCTGTCTTCTTATTATGCCTACTTCCCTCTCCCTACATCCCCTCATTGAGCCCTCACCTCGTTCCCACGCTAATTGCCTCTCAAAAAATATTATTTATCTTTTATCATGCAAACATTGCACTTCCTTTTACATAGGCGAATGCATTACCCCCTTATCTATCCGAATGAATAATCACCGGTACTCCTGCAATTCTGCCTCACTCTCTTCTATATCTATCCCTTTACACGCAAATTCCCACAACCTTTCATTCGACCAGTGTTTTGCTCTCAGCATCCTAGAATCCCTACCTGATTCAGCCACCAATATGGAGGTGAGAACTCGTGAATCCGCCTACATATTAGCTTTCCGTTCTTTCGAAATTCTCACCCTTAACCACCACCTTTAATTTCCCTCCCAGCATTCCCTCCACACCTACACTACCCGCCCATACATCTTTCCCCTCTCCACAGCAACAGCATATTTTCAGTCTCACTTGAAGAAGGCCTCTGAGAGGGCCGAAAGCTCGAACAATTTACCGTTTGAGTGTCCTTTTAAATGTTGCTATTCTATTCTAATTGTGTTATATTGTGTCAGCCCATTATTGTGCCGCTCGTGTGAGTTTTTCCGTACAATCGTTATATATATATATATATATATATATATATATATATATATATATATATATATATATATATATATATATATATATATTTAATATATATATATATATATGTATATATATATATGTATATATATACATATATATACATACATATATATATATATATACATATATATATATATATATATAAATATGTATATATGCTTTCGTAGACGTAACACGGAAGTGCCGAATAGTACAATACACAGTAACACACAATATAGAAACACAAAAAAAGAACACTCACACGTATTTTTTTGATATTTCGACGGAAACAATCCGTCTTCCTCTGAAGATATAGAAGTAATGATCTAGTGAAGTAAGAAGGATTACTTCTATATCTTCAGAGGGAGACGGATTGTTTCCATCGAAATATCAAGAAAATACGTGTGAGTGTTCTTTTTTTGTGTTTCTATATTGTGTGTTACTGTGTATTGTACTATATATATATATATATATATATATATATATATATATATATATATATATATATATATATATGTATACATATGTTTGTATGTATGTGCGTGTGTGTGTGTGTTTTGCCCCATTTGTTATATTACTTCCCCGAATTCTTCTGCACCATCGATATGTATAATTATTTAATGCAAGGTTTCTAATCATCTGTAAGTTGGAAAAATTACACCATACGACGGTTTAAAAGTTTTACACAGATATGTAGAAAATTCATCAGGTATAATATTTCTATAAAATTTTAGTTACCTGATTAGTACTGCCGGTAGACCGACAGGAACTGAAGCTGCTTACCTCATGTAAAACCTGTCCACATCGTGGAAGCATTGACGGCGTTAAAAATTATTTAGTGACTTCTCTATCGACAACTATATTTACTTTAAATGTACTCTAAACTTTATACCAGGAATCAAGTTTTACACCATTTTGAAAAACAACGCTGAACGTATATTTTCTCTGATATCCCTCCTCTTCCATGAGTGCTATGAATAGACAGCGGTAGCAACTTTCGTTTACGGGTTAAACCCAAGATCATTCATTCCCTTCGTGTCCTCCCCTCCCTCCAATGTCACCCGTCCCCAGAGTTCTACTAAACTCCCTATCCCCCCTTTCCCTGCCTCCCTACTTCCCTCCACGGCTTCATCTCTTTCCGCGTTATCAACTCCAGCCCCCAGACCACCTCCATTCCCTCTATTTTGGCCCATAACCTCAAAAACCGCACTTTAACCATTTTCCCAGGTCCAAAATCCTCAATTTTCGCCATTGATCTCTCCCGCATAACTCTTCCGCCTCCTTCATCTCACGCGCTCATCAATTTTCCTCCTCCTGACCATTCCACCTCAAAACTGGACTTACTCCCGATAATCCTCCCGTTCATCCTCAGCCATTTTCTCAAACCCTTCCCCCATTTCTCGGAATCCACAAGACATTCCTTTAAACTTTCACCCTTATCAATTTCACGGTTCCATTTTCCCTCTTCGATGTTTTGCAAGCTTAAGGACCACGGCTATACAAATAAATGTCCATATGTTTATGCACATTTATTATTTATATATATTTCTTTATATATATATATATAATATACGAGGGTCATCCGGAAAGTAGTACCCGTTCGTGCCGCATGAAGTGCTGACGACGCGAGTAGCCGCTGGACGAGGTCAGATAGCTTCAGTGGCTTGTCTGCCTTCTCTGAGCCAAGTTGCGTGACGCTAGCATTGCCTGTGTTGTTTCTGTGATTGTTTACAATGTTTAAAAAAATTGAGAACGCCGCCAGTTGTGAAGTGAGGGCAGTGATTAAATTCCTCAATGCAAGAAACGTTCGCCCATGTGATATTCATCGCCAATTAAAGGAGGTGTATGGAGACAATGTAATGGACGAGTCGTCTGTTCGGCGGTGGTGTCGCAACTTCAACATGGGGAGGGGGAACACACACGACGATGAGCGTTCGGGGAGACCGTCTGTCATTACAGACCAACTGGTGAGCTCAGTTGACGAATTCGTGAGGAACGATCGGCGCGTCACAATTGATGACATCTGTGAGCATTTTCCCAATGTTTCTCGAACAATTGTTCATGAAATTGTTAAACACCATCTGCATTATGCAAAAATTTGTGCAAGATGGGTCCCTCGCAAGCTTACAGATGAGCACAAAACCAAGCGTATGGCTGCAGCACTGACGTTTTTGGGACGTTATTCTGATGAAGGAGACTCTTTCTTGACTCGCATAATTACTGGTGACGAAACATGGGTTTGTTATGCATCACCTGAGAGTAAACGACAGTCAATGGAGTGGCATCATGCTCATTCACCAAACAAACCAAAAAAATTCAAGACAGTTCTGTCCACCAGGAAACTCATGGCAACCATTTTCTGGGATCGACGAGGTGTATTGCTTATTGATTTTATGGCCCGTGGAGACACTATTAATGCCAATGCGTATTGTGAAACATTAAAGAAATTACGGCGGGCAATACAAAATCGGCGGCGAGGTCTATTGTCTACTGGTGTCATTCTCGTTCATGACAATGCCAGGCCTCATGCAGCTGGGATAACACAAAAACTTTTGCAGCAATTCAAATGGGAAACTTTCGACCATCCACCGTATAGCCCGGACTTGGCCCCTTCAGATTTTCATCTCTTTACAAAGCTTAAAGACTTTTTGGCAGGAAAAAGATTTGACAGCGATGAAGAACTTAAAGAAGGAGTGACCCTGTATCTCAATGAGCTGGCGGCGAAGGACTATGCAGCAGGAATACAGAAACTTGTCACATGTTATGACAAATGCCTTAATTTGCTTGGAGATTATGTTGAGAAGTAGTTTAAAGTATCCTCTTTCAAATAAAATTTTTTATGTTTGTTAATATTTACTTTTGTGTCTTTATTTCACGAACGGGTACTACTTTCCGGATGACCCTCGTATATATGTGTGTGTGTGCTTAGTCAAAAGATCCGTGGTTCGAGTCCCGGTCAAGGAAATATTTTTACACTTATGATCTGCCCAATTCTGACTTCCCCACCTCTCCTGCATTTATCTTTTTTAGTGTTCCTTATACCGATATCCATGTGAATGAATAATATATATATGTGATTATATGTTTCACTGAATTTGGGCACTTTCTCTTACCAGTTCTCATGTGGATTGGATTTCGTGCGGTTCCAGAAAGCTCATTTTTTTCTCGAGGCCGCCTCAACTCCCTCACGCCCTGACTTTTTCACCTCCATCATTTTCCGCCTCGCTCAACCGCTTCCCCCTCCACGAATTCCACCCCAATCCCGACCCACCTCCCCTCATTTGGTCTTTCTCTCTGCCACACACAATCCGCCCACCCCATTCCATCCCATCCCTAAACCCTCAACCCTTTCCCTCCCACTGCCTCTCTTTCTTCTTCTTTTTCGCGTTGAATAATGGACCTTTCGTTTGAGTTTCCTGTTTTTTAACCGCCCCTTTGACGTGTTTTAAAGAAGTCTGGCTTAACATATAATTTTTCATTCATAGTCGTTGCTACTTCTGCCTCTTTTTTTATATGATTTGACGGATTCCAGGGAATTAATTATTCCTCGAGAGTAGGATCGATGGTAGCCTTTTATTTTAATTTAGAATTTTAAAGGAGTTAATGATTTTACTACAACAGAATTAACATGGGTCAGAAGAATATTTCCATACTGTGGCAATTTTTATAGCTAAAAAGTAAGTATGCATTATGCAAATTAAATTCGGTAAAAACCAAACAAATGGTAGCATTAAATTTTCTTATCTTTCTACTTTGGTAATACTATTCATTTCAGTCAAAAATAAGCAATCTTTAGACTGAAACATCCGGAGATTTATTAATAACAATTTCTAAGCCTTATAATGAGACCCATGAATTAATTTGTCGAGTTATAAGGTATTTTCTGAATGCATCATTAACTTTTAATTTTAATAAAAATATCCTCAAATACGTAATTATTTACCAAACACCAATAAATATCTATTTATTATCAGTTTATTACCCTTTTCTTAACTGTATCCACTGTTACATACATACAGGTGGATATTTTCGTTACTAAGGGATTTCCTAATCTTTGCTCTTCCTCAAAGTCAATCTTTTCTAAAAATTTCTTTCATGAAATCATATTGGTACAAACTTTAATATAACCGATTTAATATAATTTGTATCAGGTTGAAATTGAAAGTCAATATCCAACAATTAAGTTGTTTAGAATACCCCTAAAAAATTTCTTTGATCGATCAATTGCACTAAGTGTTCGAACAACAACCGCTCGATAAATCAATTGGTTAGAGCATCAACTAGGCAACTAGAAGATCCGTGGGTCAAGTCCCGATCGAGAAAACCTTTTTAAGCATGTTATCCGCACGATTCAACTTTAACCATCATTCCTGCGTTTGTCTTTTATGTATGTTCATGTCCCTTTCCCTTAAATCTATATCCATATATGAATGAATATGTACTCGCTATTTTACACGTTTTCGTGTTTTAATGTGTACATACATGCATTCTGTACGAAAGTCTCACGGATGTGAATACTAATTCAAAGGAAGGATAGCGTAAGCCAACAAAAATATAGAAGGCACATAAAACAGAACAGTTAGAGTTATGCCAAAGTTTTCGATGACAAGACCACTTGCCTCTGCGGAAAGAATGAAGTACTTCTTTCCGAGAACATACGCGAGATATAAAATATCTGCTTCTTCTTACAACGATATCAGTGACACAATGATTGATTTAGCATACCATTTAAAAATTATGACAATAGTTCCGATATATTTCACGAATAAAATCGATGGCTTAAACCCTATTTTACAAATTATTCACCAATACTTACCACTATATTCTCCGTGAATATGGTAAACATGACATTTTTTATGAAATATTTCTCGAATGCCCTTCTGCACGAGTCAATGTGAAATTGGTCATGTTCAATTTCAGATGTGAAAACACAATGACTTGAAGGGATGTTTTTAAATATGCCAAACAAAATAATAGTCTCTACAGCTTATTTACCAGCTTCGACGAAATTGACCCGCACGCCTGTAATGAAGGACAAATCTTTTTAAGTAGTGGTCATATATATTTAGGAATAAGTACCTCACTGGCTGGATCTATATTCCAAAGTTTATAAATTTATTGAATCATGCAATACTGTCGCCCGTTAATACCATAGTTCCATGGAATAATAGCCAACCTTTGCTGTTCTTTCATGTGTCATGTAAGCGAATGAAATGGAAAAATCCCCATGAATTATTTTTCAGGAGTCGAAAATAAAAAGGAGGGCAGCAATGGAAACGCATACACGCGGTTTCGAGTGCGGTTGCGCCGAGAATTTTCTAAACCGCGATTCAACCGGTGCACCACTCACTATTGGCTGCCGACGGGGGAATAATCCCCTTTATTGAGCTGGACAGATAATTCGAAAGTGGTCGCAACACCTCGTGAACAGACCATGCTACAGCATCACTGCGGGAACACTAGTTACTTTTCCTCGCTGTTCAGAGGGATTGCAAAAAAATGAAACGGTTTCGTATGGACGGCGAAAAACGTGTCGAAAGTATGCGCAGGTCAAAGACACACCGCTCGTGATCTTTATAGCCATCCATCAAATTGAATTAAGTCAGTAGTGCATTTGACAAATGAGACAGTGGTTTTCGCATTAGAACATTTAAATAAATTATTAAGCTTAATTTATTTTTTGTGAGCAAATAATTCGATGTCAGTGTTTATAAAATTCGAATTCTAAGTTGAATGTAAGAAATGGAATGAGGAAATTCAATCAACTAGATAAAAAATCATTGGAAAATGTTAAATTTAAAAGGTCAATACATTTCAATGCAATAATTTTAGTTTAAAACAAGAATAAAACTCAATATATATAATACACTCTAATAAATGATATTCTCGATAAATAATATACTATATTCTAATTTTTTTAAACAAGAATTAAATTTGATTTTACCCAGTATTTTCACGTACTATATATATCTCAGAGATATGTATCTGCTAATTTAGTTGTTCACTGCTCAATTAAACTTTAGTATGAAAATGTTCGAAATGTGTATATAAATGTGTATATAAATATATGTTGTGCACAGAAAATACCGATCCTGAAAAACGACATCGTGTTTATTTTGAATTCTTCATTTGTTGGCATCGTTGCCATGAATATAACTGGGAAAAATCATAACCAATCGAATAAAAGTTTTATCAATATCAATGAATAGATAAATTCCTAATTCCATAAATGAAACAAATAAACAGAATTTTTGGAAAGTTAATATATGTTCAATTTCACATCCCTCGATAATTTAAAGATGTAACTTTAGAAAAATACCTTTTCTAATACACGCCATCTTGTTTATTTGGAATTCCACATTCGTTGACATTCGCCGAGTCGTTATGGTCCGGAAGGTATGACTTAAAACTGGACGCTGATAATAAAAAGTAGGTATATAATTTCATATATTTATCGGGAACCACGAATATCTGTTGAGAAATGTACAGATTTCGATCAAGATTATTACATGAACAATAAACATATTTTACCAAATACATTCGAAGAAATAATCCCTCCTTTCGGAGACGTCACGCAAAATGTTACATAGAATGATCATAGCCAATAAAATAATTTTTCTGATTAATAATTCCCTATAAATAACTATTCTTAAATTCCAATTACCATGATTAAAAGATCCTTTTGCCTTGATTTTGAAATTGATTCAATCTTGGTCGCCGAAGACATTCAAACATGGAAAAAACTGCGATAATAAAACGGTACTAAATCAATTATGATTTCATGAATGAAATAAATCGATAAATATTCCAAAAAATACTTCACGAATTATATGAAAATGTGTTATTTATAATATATTTCTACAAGCATAGTCGAAAAGCATCTAATTTAATGAAGATGACGACGTGGATTAATGATATTAAAATATAAATTTTATATTAGCATTTGCAGTGTAAAATCAATCTGAAAATACTTCTGGAGCGAGGACCAATTTTGAATGAACCATTAAAAAAGAATACATTTATTAATTCGTTGAATAGAAAAATAAATATTTGTTTTTTCATGTGAACAATCGTATTTCACAGGCATTTAAGTTTGTGAACGATAAATATAAGTATTAATCCTTCAATACCCGTGGAAGAAACAACTACCCAAAATATATTATTACTCACATTAGTGAAGCATGTTTATAATATCAAAACAGCAATTTTAAAAGGTGAAGAATACTTCCGTAAACATTTTCAAGCATCACAGTATTTCTCTTGGCCTTAGACACGACCAGGCAAGCATATTTCTCTTGGCCTTAGACACGACCAGGCAAGCATATTTCTCTTGGCCTTAGATACGACCAGGCAAGCATATTTTGGGGGATTTTGGCATTTCCTAGGCTAAAATATTCCACGAATTCTGTCATTCTACACGTAAATGTAATTCGACGCTCCTAAAATTGAAGGAAGTCCCGGACCGCTGGGTGCCCAACCACTCTTTCGGCCCTTCGATCAATCGTGCGAATGAGAAAACAGCACCGGAAACGAGTCCGGGATCTCTTCACCCGCGCTCGAAACATGACCCACAGCAGGAGGGCAAAGTGGAAATTGGGAGAGTGAGCAGAAAGGCGGCGATGCAGAGGAGGTCAAGGCAGCACCACCATTCTTCCCCCCCCCCCCCGCCTTCCCTTCCTCAACTCGGAAAGCGGGGTGGAAGGGGTGGGGGGTTAGTAGCGAGGGAGCGAGTGGGCAGCCCTGATGTTTGGCCTCTCCACCGTCTAATCACGTGTCTCCCCAAATAACCACCCCCCCCCGCCCCTCCCTCCTCAGTTTTCCACCCGCCAACACACACACCCCCCTCCAGTCATCTTTCGGTTAAATTCGCCGCGCCCAGCACATCCCCGCCCTCCAACTCTCCACGTGTGCTCCCTCGTCCGGGAACGAACTACTTTCCATCCCCCTCAGGAGTCTTCCCGAACCATCCCTGGGAACACACCTTAACGAAAAGTGCAACCCACCCCCAACCTATGCCTTCAGAGCACCTCCCAACCCCACCATCAACAGCTTCGACCAATAAAACTCATCCCCCTCCTACCCACCCCCGCCTCTTTCAACTCGCCCTCCTACCTCTCCCCACCTCCCATTCCCCTCCCCCACACACTATCTTTCTACCTACTGGGCGTTTCCAAACACCAACCCTTATCCAACATCAAGAGGAGCCCTAATTGCGAATCTGTTGCTAGTAATTAGGTTATTCATGAGATCTTAGCATCCTCCTCTCTGGATCTCCTAGCAACCTAACTCTCCCCCTCCCCATTCTCCCATTCCCATCTCATTCTCCTTCCCTCGCGAGGTCGTCTTCTTCTCCTTCTTCCGATTATCCCTCTCTTCCTCACTACCTTTCGCTTCATCACTTCCTTCGTCTAACGCCTTCTCCTCCACCTATCCCCCTTAAACTCTCTCATTTCCTTCTCTTTTCGTAGTACACCAAAATCATTCATTATCCCTAATCTTGATTCCATCTTCCCTGTACCTCCGTGGAATCATCCTTAGTTTGCGTCAACTCTGCGAATACCCTGTTCCTCAGTGAGATTCTTCCGAGTCCAGATTTTCCCTCCCCGTGTTTCTTTAATCGGAGTGTTAGGAACGAAAACATTGCCCTCCCTCCCACGAGAGAGATTTCTAACCCCTTAGCGTCCTAAGAGCTAAGTTAAGGATAATAGGCTGGAGTGAAAGTAGGTGGGAAACTATTTTAATTCGGTGGGAATTGCGGATAATCATGGGTCAGTAACTCAGCCAGCGGGGTTGCAGCCATTATTTAGCGCATGGTAAACTCAATGTGACAGGTACAGGATGAGAGTTCGACATAAAAGAAACAAAGGAAATGATACTCTCAAGCAACACGAAGGCTTAGATAAACATTTAAGTTCGCGACATAAGCTAGAGGAGTTCAGCATTTCAAAAAGAGTTCCAGAGTAGGATGTATAGGGCGGTTGTGGACATTTCAAGAAGTTCCCCATACTACCTTATTCTATCGATTTTCTTCTTTACTTATTTAGAGAGAAAAATCTTCTCAAGTTAAGTACAGAAACACATTTCAATGTTCATCAGAATCAAACCGTAAAAAGACATTAAAACAATGCCTGCTTCTCGCAAAATGCAATATTTTCTGTAACCAAGAAAGTACGTGCATAAAAAGGTACAATCGGTGAATAAATATTAAGATAATAAAACATAAAAAATAACATTGATTGAGAATGACGCGTATTCGTATGACGAACAAATCTAATAGCATCTTTATGCGGTTTTGACTTTTATCCTCCTGAACTACCAGGACATAAAACTGTTTTCTATCTAATCAAGAGATGCACTTTTTCTTCGCTGAGTGCATATTAAATCCATATCCGCCCTTTCATCTTGCAATTGGAGTTGCTGGCTTAAATTGTTTCCCTCTGTTGCTAGTCGCCCTGGAGCACATCCAGTTTCTCTCGCGTTAGTCCTTTCATCTGCTGCTGGAGTGTGTTATCGATATGCGGGTGAAAACGTTGCGCCAACCTTCAGTAAACATGTGCAACCTGATTTCGGATTTTCCAGTGAATTTCGTTTGTGTTGTGCGTATACTATAATTTCAAATCGTTAGACCTGTTTGATATTGAGAGATGGAGGGGGATGAAGTGCCATGAGACTCCCAATAGTCCCACTATCGTTCCGGAATTCATGCGCAGCACTGCATATTCAATTCCGCCGAATATGGAGTCATCACTGGGCTAGCTAAAGGTAATGAAGCAAAATCCCATACCTTTCTGAAGTGTGTGCTTTTGCGTACTATTTTCTAAATTTATACCAATAAACATAACAATATTACACCCACTTTTTCCTTAAGGTAAGGAAAAGTTTCCGTAAGGAACGTGGCAAGGAAACTGCTCTCGGATCATTGATTGCACGGATACGAATGCTTCACACTTTTGAAAAGGCGATTAGTCAATCTAGCGACAGAATTTTCCTTTCTTTTCAGAGGTTATAAGGATAATATTGTAATTTAATTTCCTTATTTATCTACGTAGAAATGTAGATCGCATTTTACGTAGTAAATATTTAATTCTGCATATTAATTAAGCGATATTTAACAGTAAATCATTTTAAATCATTCCTGTTATTTGTGAAATAATTTATTTGCTCAAATGTTAACACTACGTTATTCTAACGATAAATGTGCTTGTTTGTTTACAAACATATCACACTAGGACGGTCAAGAGTAGAGGCTTCTAATGTTTTACATAAAAAAAAGTAAAATACACAGAGTAACATATACTAGACTCGAATTGGATTTTATACTTTTCTGGAAACTTTTTATGCCCAAAAAATCGATATTTCGGAATAAAAATGACACAAAGATTGTAACCATATGTTTCATTCAGAATCAAGACTTCAATTGATTCATTCCATTGAACAGACGCAATTTGAGTGTCCCATTATTTTCTTAGCAATTGCATCAATTACAAAATTATATTACGATCAATGCCGACAGCTGAGCTGACACTTCATTCTTTGCAAACAGCTGCTGTAGAATTCGATGGTCTCGAGTTATTTCTTTCAAAAGTTTATATGCAAAGCTCATTAGCTCGATTTTTCGAATCCAATGCTAATTATGCCTGGTCAAGTCTATCAGGGTATGCTCAAATAATTTGCAAAACAGCGGGCTCACAGACGACACGTGATGAAGAATATCCAGGCAGAATAGGAATGAAATACAGTTCCAGCTGCTCGAATAAATTTGTCCAGCAAAGACGGGCATAGTCATCAGCAAAAGCTGAATAATAAAAGATCAATTTACTATCCCAAATCATATATCTCAATCTAATAAAAAAATGTTTAAGCCGTTATTTATACTTCTAAAAATGTGATGCGTTAGGATATTGAAACAGGATAAATAGCGCATTAGCAGCCAAACATCAATTTCTCCTACAGCATTTCATGTAACCGATAACTGCTGTCTTTGAACTATTTCCTCAACAGTTCATAAATATCCTAAAGTTGTTGGAAGGTCGAAATCATCCGAGACCACTAGTTAAGCGTCACCATCGTTTTCCAGCGTCGTTTTTGAATGGTATGTAACCCCATCGAAACAGCTTACAGAGATTTCCCTTCCCGCCGAATTGCTTATCGCGGCTTTATTTTCCTCCAGAGGGATTCCCAGGGAAAACACAACGCTTTGACAGTCAGCGTTTGGAACCGTTCCCACCGAAACATCCCAAATGCTGAGACAACCGGAGAAATGGACGTCTCTCTCTCTCTCTCGACGAAATTTAACGCAAAGACGTCACGTTTCCCACGCAGCGCTTTAGCGCGCCCCGTCTACGGAGATATCCACGTCCAGAATGGACGTAACGAATGGAGGAAAATAAAATACACTAACGATGACTTGGGAGACTGTAAATGGAAGATTATATAAATATAAATATAAATATAAATATAAATATATATATATATATATATATATATATATATATATATATATATATATATATTTGGAAGAAAAATAAAAAATAGAAGCTAAAGTAAACAAAGGAGTAAGACAAGGATGCAACCTCTCGCCAGAAATATTCAACGTACACCAGGAAGAGGATATAAAAGAAACACAAGAATTGGGTACCAAGGGAGTCGAGGTAAATGGAGAAGAAATCAACATGCTTCCGTTTGCAGATGCCATCGCAGTAGTTACGGAAACGCGAGGGGACCTGCAAGCCACTCAAGTCCTATGGATGAAGTAGTAGGGGAATATAATATGAACATCAACTAGAAGAAAACTAAAATCCTTGTGCGCGGAAGAGAGAAGCTGAATACAGACATGACAATTGCAGTGGTAAAACCGGAGCAAGAGGAATCCTTCATCTATCTTGTCCGTAGCTTAATATGGGATGGATGAAGTTCGATAGACATCAAGTGAAGAAAAGCCCAAGCTAAGAACACATTCATGAAGAAGATTATTAATTACCAATGTCAGATTACAATTAATTAATCACAATGAAGATTACAATTACCATGTCCAAAGAACCTAAGGCTGGAAACAAGGAAGTAATTCGTCGAGGCCTTTGGGTGGATCATGGCGCTCTATGGTTCCGAGGCTAGGAACGTTGGAAAAGTGGACCAACGAAAAATAGAAGCCTTTGAAACATGATGCTGGAGGAGAATACCGAAGATTAAATGGACAGACAAAGTAAGGAACGAGGAAGTACATAGAAGAGCAGAAGAGGATAGGAGAATATGGATAGATCTACAACAAAGAAGAAATAGATGGATCGGACACACATAGAGGCACAATGGATTGATTAGGAATGTAGAAGGAAAAATAGAAGGCAAGATTCCACGAGAAAGACCAAGTGACATGTATATAGGGCATATTAAGAAGGACGCAAAACAGAGAATGTACCAAGAAATTTGGCAAAATCATAATGCCACCGCCAACCTTTTTCCCAAATGCCCCTCAGTTACTTTCAAACGCCCCGCCAACCTATCCGATCTCCTCAAATCAACAAATCCACTCCTTAAATCCCCAACCCGTCCTAAAACCACTCCAACGCCATGCAATAAACCCAGATGTAAAACATGCCCTATTTTCAAAACCAAAATCCCATCCCTCTCCCACCCGCTTTTTAACTCTCTCCCACCAATTCCTTCCACTGCTTGCACTTCTAGCAATGTAGTGTACCTTCTGAAGTGCCAACTTTGCCCTGCCTATTATATTGGGCAAACCACCACACCCCTCAATATCAGAATCAACAACCACCGAGCCTCATGCAAAAACTCTTCCTTAATTGACATGCTCCCTATCCCCAAACACGCCTCCGAACACAACACTCCCTTTGAAAAATGCTATAGTGTATCCATCATAGCATCCCTCCCACCCTCTGATCCTCCTCTGAAACTGAAAACACTAGAGCAATCCTTCATCTGGCTCTTGGAGTCCTGGAACTGGCCAGGAATCAATATTAGGCACTAATTACCCTGCTCTAATTATATTTTCATCCCCCTTCCACCCCCATCACCTTCTACATTTTCCCCACCCTTCTAACGCTGCCCCTCCAAACCCGTCCCTTCGGAATTCCCTCCCCACCTTCCCCTTCCATCCATCGCTACAGCCCTCGTATTCCCTTCAGTTCTGTCCCTCTCTTCCTTGATAAAGGTGGCAACGACCACCGAAAATTCGAAAAATAGTGAGTCTCTTTTTTTGTGTGATTCTGTGTTTTTTTCTGTGTCCACTAGTGCTAAGTGTTATACATTATTATTCACGTCCGTGAGACTTTCAAAAAGTGTTATATATATATATATATATATATATATATATATATATATATATATATATATATCACCCCTCCTTCGTCTCCCGTTCTCCCCTTCCCCTGGCCCCCTTCCCTTTCTCTCGCACCCCTCACCTCAACAATTCCAGCAGTCATTACTTCTATATCTTCAGAGGAAGACGGATTGTTTCCGTCGAAATATCAAGAAAATACGTGTGAGTGTTCTCTTTTTTTGTGTTTCTATATTATGTGTTACTGTGTATTGTATTATTCGGCACTTCCGTGTTACGTCTATGAAAGCATATATATATATATATATATATATATATATATATATATATATATATATATATATATGCACACACACAAGGTGAGGGGATGGGTCACTCCCCTCTCACACATCCATCCTTGCACCCCTTTCGGATGATGATCTTCTTTAATTGAAACAAGAGGATTTAGTTTCATTTTTCCGTTGTTTTCCCCAACCCACTCTGCTCCGTTTCATTCCTTTTATTTAGATTAGGGCCAAAAGCCTGGTTTGAAACACGGGCAGTTGACACAGTAGGATAGGAGTCCCGCCAACGCTCGCTACCGACCCAACGGAGATGGAGGCAACAGCGGCTGGGACGCATCCGCGTGGGTGCGCCGCGGGGATGTGCTTGCGTGTGTGCGTGTAGGTGCAATCACTCACACGGAACGCGTCGGCTTTCAGCCGCGGGAAGGGGGTGGCGCGGGCGGTGTAGGGGCTGCAGGGGGAGGAGTTCCGGGGGATTGCGGAATGGGGGGGAAATGGTCCGTCGAAAACAGCAGCGTCGAGCATTGTTCGGTAACTAGGCGAAGTGCGCCGCACGGGGTTGGAAAGGGCATTTTTGGGGAGAGGAAGTATTTCGGCGGTAAGGGAGCGGACCAAAATTGGTGAGAGGGGAAGGGTAGTGTGTGTGTGAACGTATGGTGGGATTGAGGGGATGGTTCCTCGCCCGGGGATGAAGGGGCGGGGGTTGGTGGGGGGGAGGGGGATGGTGGTGGTTCGGGGCAAAAACGGGGAGTGCAGTGATTGGAGCGTGCGCCTCTGAGCGAGCGTTGATGAAAGGGTTGAGACAATGGGACGGGGAATTGCGAGGCGACGACCGTGGGGGAGGAGGGGGCCTGAGGAGAATGAGGGCGGCTGCTGGTTACCATGGAGATAGAGGGGCAGCAGCAGGCGGCGGCGGTGTGGGACCGAGAGGGGCAGGGTGGGGTGGGGGAAGTAATGAAGGAGGAGGGGAAGGAGTTATGGCAGGGGTGGGAGGGTGAGCGAGTTTTGGGAATGGGCTCGCCTAGAGGGTAAAGGAATTGGTTAGCGGATAGGAAAAGGGTGAGTTTGTACGGGTAGGAGGCTAAAGAAAGGGGTGTTTTGGCACCCGTGGGTTAGATACCGACGAAGAGGGTGTGGGGAAGGTGAGGAGATGGCTTGATGATGCGATATGATGAAGATGGGTGTGTAAGATACAAGAGGAGTTGGGGAAACGACGGTTGAAGTGTGTGGAATAGTGATGATGCCGGAGGATTTTTTTCCTCCACCCGCCTCACCTCTCTCTCTCTCGCTAAAGGGCTGTATTTGTCGTGACGGTGGCTGAAAGGGATATTAATGCGCCTTGAAATGGCAGGACGAGGGGGAGGGGTGGACGGAAGGAAGGAAGGATGACGAGGGAGGGGGGACAGGATGGGTGACACAAAAGAGTTGGCAGGCGTTTATAATTTAATTACGGCGCATTTGAGGGGAAATTCTCTTGTAGACATTTTTTTTATGAAGCTCCATTCGCGGGCAATACGCACTAAAGAGATCGCTGTGAGATTTAGAAAATTCGTTTGTCCTAATGTTCTCAGCTTGTTTTTTTTTAAGAAACTTTTTTTATAAAGGTGTCTGTTGACAAAATGTAAGCTTTTGTCGAGAATTGACACACGAAAAAGACATGGAGTTGCATATTTAACTTATGCTTAACTGACATAAAGCAGGTTTGAATGAAATAATAACTCTTTTCCCTTCGGTATAGTAATGATTTATAAAATAGTTCATTTCTTATTATTTCACAAACCTATTGTTATTCAACGAGTATTTTTATTCATTCTAATAAATTTGCTGTTAATTCCCTTTTTTACTGATAATCCTCGGTTTTAATTGCTGTAACTCTCAGGCTATTTCCAATTCCGTAGTCTGTGAACAGTAAGACGAGTGATGATAAGGAAAATTCAATTCAAACTTTTCAATTTTGGAGATTATTGATGAATTTATCATCCTACTCTGGTGAATATTACACATGTTAGTTTGTAGAGAAAATTATCTCAATCCGGGATTCCTCAAACCGTCCCTATTTACCGAGGATTTTCCTCTCAGATGTACCGTTTTTTATACTTAATCTTGTACTTAAATCTAATAATAGCGTTTCCATTGAATGATTGATAGATTTTAAACGTTTTTAACTTGGCAGCAACAGTCATAATAGTGGGTTTCTGAAGATTATCCGGCTTCGTAGAAGGCAATGACGGTGAAATCGGTCAACTGGCTGATGACCGTGGTCTTTTTACGGGGATGCACGTGGAATCATCAGAATCGGTAATTTGAATACAAAAAACGATAAAAGGAGAGAACACTACTTCCTTATTAAACAGTTTAATCGAATAAATCATGAGAAAATATCCTCGTTTGTCAAAGAAAAAATTTTATTCCGCAAAGACAATGAATGGATGGGGGCACGCTTGCGCAGTTTCGAAGATCTTTTTGTGCTTCATAATTTGGATAAATGGTTCACCGCAAAACATTTGAAATGAAACGAGGAGGCCATTGCAAGCACGGAAGCCCATTTTTAGGAACATCCAAAATCCTACTTTTTGGATGGCTTAAAAAGGTTTTAGAAATACTAGAAAAAGTGTATCGAATTAAAAATAGACTATGCTGACCAATACAATAGGCGCCTACCAAAAATAAATAGTTTTTCAAATTTTTTTACAAGGATTATTTAATTTTGCACATATGATATGCCAAGTTTACGTGTAAGCACTGAAATATCAATAAAACTTTTATTTACAATGATAATAATATAATTAGTTTTGAAAAAATCTGTAAAAGATGTAGCGTCACAAACAATCAATCCATACGTATCATGATTATTTTAGTATTAGGCTGTATTAATTCGTTGATAACTTTCGGCGCCGTATCCAAAGATTTTTTACGGGTATGAAAATGGCATGAGAAATTGAATGCTAGCATTAATTAACATTATACCGCTAATTTAATTTGAAAAGGTAGTACATTACCTTTCATTTGGCTTAGTTGAAGTGGATAAATGATTTGTAGGAAATCCTTAATATTTTCTAATATTTAAATAAATATATCTCAAGGTCTGCAGTAAATTTCTCAGTCGAAAAAAATGATAATTGCTTGTTGCTTTTCTTTATTAATGCCTATTAAAATGTTTAAGCCTAAATATTTTAGATAAACCTCTTTCGAATTCCCATGCCATCATTTCACTTAAACCATTGAGTTTGGTACTTGGATGGTGCCTATTCCACAATCTCGATTTTTACGATATTGCGTTGGATTTAACTAATAAACTGGGACTGCATATGGGATATTTTTATGCCAATGCGTTTTCAGCGCTCATTAATTCTAATTGCATCTTAACTACTCTGCAATTTGCAAAACACAAATTTAACATCAAGGGCATATATTACATTATATTAGAGCGATTAGCCATTCATTGGTGGCAATATTTTCCCTACATTGATGTTTAGATTCAATGAGGCAATAAAAACACTAATTCAAACATTTAATCAGAGATATACTCGAGTGAAGTCTTAATGGATACATTTTCCATGGAATATTTTTCGTAGTCCACAACTTATTTCTTTTTCGATTTCTATTCCACGTTATCTTTAGGATCGTGGTATTTATATATTGTTTCAATGATACACAGCTCTTTATTCGTTTTTACACTATACCCATTTTGTTTGCCTAAGCCAAAATCTCCGTTTTTTTCGGCGTATATTCAAATCCTGGAGATATATATAGGTTACTATAGCACGCAAAAATACAATCCCTAAAATAAATCAACGTATATTATAGAAATTTATAATTTAAGGAATTCCAGAATGTTATTAAAACTATTAAACATTAACTTATTCATTGACGGTAGTTGCTAGCATCAAACAACGAAATTGAGAATTAAATTAAGCTATTCAACTTAGTAGCTATGTACCAGAGCATAGAATACTTTATTCCATAAAATATTAAAAAGTGTGATTGGGAAATTTCCATTTATTTATGACATAATCATCCGTTATTATATCTTAATGAATTTATCTTGCGAAGTGTGATAAAAATTTAAAATGACACAAAAACTTTGTTATACGTCTCATTAAAGTTTGATAATGTTCATCCAGAATCAATAATGATTTTGAATTCTACTATATGATGAAGCACTGCCACTTAGTCAAGCCTGAAACAATTTTCCGATTAGATTTCATTATTAATTGCTATTGACGTTTTCTCTAGTATTCAAAGGTAAAAGAAACCACCCAAGGAATCTACTTTTGAGGGCATGAGAGAACTTCTTTACAAATTGGGGTCGGCTTAGAAATTGTCTGATATAGTAATGGACAGTATCCAGTAACAATTTTTAATAAAACATTCTCGTTTGAGTCTTGATCTTTAAAAAAACTTGAGAAAATAAAATAAAAGCTATTGCCTTATTAACATGACACAGCCCAGGGCCTGATTCTGGAGTGGAAAAAATAACTTATTTTTTCATCATTCTCTCTCTTCTCCAATCACAACATTTTTGAGTTTAAAACCCAACAAATTCCTTAGAAATCCAACTGGCTCGCATTATTTGCAAAGCGTACTCGCGTAGAGATCCAAAACCAGTGAATTGTAGGAATAAAACCCTGTCCCGGATTTATCGTCCATCCAACCCCCCTGTAGGTGGGGGAGCCGTCCTTCCGCCCTACCTCTATATTTTTCTCGGCTAAAACATTATCCACACCTCGCCGGCACCACTTGTAATGCCCTTCAACATTCCCTTTATTTTGTCTCGCCCCACCATGAATTATGTAGTTTCACCCCCCCCCCCACCCCAAGTTCATTTCTGCCCCATCCTTTACTCTTCATACCATTTCTGCACTCCTAGGAGGACACCCTCAACGCCTTCGCGTTTCTCGACTGTTTTAGGCAGGATTTTACGGCGTATTCCAGTAAAATTGATGTAGGAACAAAAGAGTAAGTATTACACCTAGAATCCTAACGGATAGATATTCAACCGGATGTATCGATTCCGATTGTATGCGATTCACGAGTGTGGGTGGCTTCGACGGCTCAAAAGAGGTCAATCACCAACACTCGAAAAACTAATCTCAATATTAAATCAATTAATTAAATTAAGAATACAAAGTAACTTTCCACTGTTCTTTTCCAGGACATTGGAAAGTTACTTTGTATTCTTAATTTCATTAAAATTTTCTTTGTAATCTTTGTAACCTAAACCTTTAATCGTTTTGAGTTCTTTAGCAAAATTACTTTTGGAAAGGGGGATGGCTAACATTCTGTTTAAAAGGAAATGAAAAGTGGAAAGCTTATGCGATATGTGATGACGGACAGTGGAAAGTTACTTTGTATTCTTAATTTCATTAAAATGAATTTCCACAAGGTTGAGCCAGAAACAATTGAATATTAAATCAATTATTAAGTTTTCTTAAGTTTTCTTTCCTTTTTTCGTAAGCATAAATAGAGTGGTATCACAAAATCATGGAAACAAGTGCATCATTATCCAATCCCAACTGAACTGATGTTTTTTATTTAAACTTTATCTATGAATAAAGAAAAGTGTTGGCCTATTTTAATGACTCTGAGGACAACACTATGGGTCATAAAAACTGCATGCATTACCCTCGACTCTTTCAACAACCGTCGATGAGTACGTCACGTGGAAAATGCCAATATTTGAGTCAAATAATGAAGACTGAAAAAAATCAGTCAATGCACCACAAGTATGTTTGATTAGAAAGCACTCCTCAAATTTCATTTAGCACTAGCACATTAATTATTCCTTGGGACGCGCAAGTAAACATAGTACAAGTAAAAGCGGTGGGGTTAAAAGTGAAATTAAGTCAACATAATTAGTATTTTATATGTTACTTCACATACTAGATAGTCACAAATGGTATTCATTCCATCTTTTATAATTATTAATGAAACTATTTGATAAAAAATCTCAGAAAATAACAAAATCATATTGATAGGGTCCTGAATCAGGAACGGCTCATTTAAAATGTAAGCAATACTGCTAAATTTTAACTTTGATTGCCAAGTTTATGAAAACATATGTAATACATGCCATATGTGATAACGTTTTCAATTTATTGTCTAGATGAAAAAAGTGTTCAACAAGAGAAAAACTGGAATTAGTCATTGATGTATTAACGATATTACCATAAAATATCTGTGATAAAGATGTTTATTTCATAATCAAAAGACCCCAGATTATCATTAAACAGAAAAGCTAAATTAGCCTAAGAGGTTCGTAGAGAAACTATAATATTATATGTATATCATATATCATGACAATGTTCAGCAGTTATCAGTCAACTTTTGCCGGTCAATATACAATGAATACGACGGTTGTCAAGAAAGTAACCTCCGTATTAGTGTAGAGTGAGAATTTTTGCAGGAAGTCGAATGACCGCTGTATTGATGCAATAAGTAGGTCAGTACGCCTAGAGCCGAACTGTTTAGCGGTCGTGCCGCTTGTCATTTATTTACAATTGCGAGTAAAAATGAACAATACAATTCCCACCTAATGTAAATTCATTCACTTATAAGGCTTTTACCTATTAAAAAACTTCTAAGCTACAGACATTCATCGGGAAATTCGTGCTCTGTACGATGTGACGAAACACAGCATTACGCGTCAGCGTTATCGCTTGTTTTAGAGTGAACATTTATAATATCCATGGTGATGACAGAAGTGGCCGCGGGTCTGTGGTAAACAGTAAACTGCACCTAAAAATTGACGAAATATTTGTGAAAACCTGCATTTTACGGTATCTGAAATCTTTAGAAAGTTTTCCACGCATTTCCACGCCTCTGTTGCATGGAAACACCACTGAACAGTTAGCCCTCTACATGTTTTGTTCTCGTCTCGACGAGAAACTTCAATATGCCATCAACAGTTGGCTGCGATTTCATGCGGCAGATTTTTATGCCGTGGGATTTTTAAAACTAATTCAGAGATATGAGAAATGTTTTAATCTGTTTGGCAAATCTGATAAAATAGTAGAGATATGTAGTTTTCAGATGAAAACCATACATATTTTCAGTATCTATTCCAGTGAATTTTGTATAGTTCAACGTACGTTACTATCTGGACAGTCCTGGAACATAAACGTACCAATGCAACTGGTGAAAAATTATTAAATATTATTTTTTTTAAAACATATATGCCTATGTCCATATTTTCTTCAAACAACTCTAGCTACTAAACAAACATGAAACATGGAAACCTAAGTAAAATGAAACACACTTTGCAATTATATAGTAATAGGTGATTATTGGGTAAATAAGGTTCGTTTGTCTCCTATAAAACATTTCTTAAAAAAATAAAACTTATAATTCTATTAGGAATTTATTTTTTTAATATAATATGTACGTGATTACGATGCACATTTTTATTCTTAACTATTGACTATCGCTATAGCGCAATTGTGATAAAAACATTGATACATATTTTATAATGAGTTATACCTGTATGTATTTATGTGTATGTATAGTATATACACATCGCAACCCTCCGCCTGAGACCTTCCAGTCTGACCTGAAGGTCTCAGAGAAGGTCGAAAGCTTAAACTTTACGAAATATGAGTGTCCTTTTACGTTTTATCCATTTTATTTTTCTGCCATATTGCGCGGTCCAAATTGTATGCACATATTCTTATTATAGGTATTATTCTTATTATAGGTAATCAACCGGTTAAGGCAGGTTTCGGATGGATAGACACAAGCTACAAAACAATTCTCTTCTTTCCTCCAACAAAACACAACCGAACATCATACTATACAAGCCCCTCTTCATCTCCGTATACTTCCTCCCTTCATGCTATCCAACATCTCTATGCTATTCCTCACTTGCCTAACATTCTTCCGTGTCACAGTCTTCAACATCCCCTTGGCAATCATAATGGTCTGCATCCATTTCTCCTGCCTCCTTATGATTTCTCCCAATAATCTCCTCTCCATTCCCAACCAACCTGGCACGTTCTAGTTAGTTTTCCTTTCTGTCCACTTCAACTTCTCCATCGTTCTCCACAAACGGATTTCAAAAGCCTCCAATCACCCTACTAGTCTACTACAAGCCTATCATCCTACTCCAATTACTATGTTTCCGGGCCATACATAACTACGCCCATAATAAAGTTTCACAAAACTTTTAATAACATTCTTACTCAACGTCCCTCTCATCAATTCTCTGCTCCTTGTGAAAAATTATTTGCCTGAAGCAGCTGTTCTCTAAATGCTCTTCCTACTTTGACCATTTTGATCCAAAACACTTCCGAGATACGTAAACTGTTCCACGTGCTCTAGTTTGTGACCTCCCATTTTAACCTTTAATTTAGTCTTCCTCTTTCTGCAAAACCGCATTACCTTTGTTTTTTTATATGTATTTTCATCCCATATCTATCGCACCGTAATAACAATGCACCCAGGACTGCTTGCAAACCCTTTTTTGACTGACAAACGAGAGCTTGATGATCAGCAAACCTAATTGATGCAATAAATTTACGGTCGACTTCCAATCTTATTTCAATATTCTTCCCATGGCTCTTTAGTCATTAACCTTTCCATGGGCTACAACTTTGGCATGGTGGAAAGGCTTGTGCGTTCCGATGACCCCTAGAGGTGTATTGGCGGGAGTAATAAAAATTGCTAGTAGGGTTAGGAAAATAAATTAGGGTCACCCATGCCAGGTAGCTTAATGGATAGGAGTCACAAAAGAGGTAGTCAGTACAGCGTCTGTTCCTCAGTGACTGCTCCCATTATATCGTTAAAAATACTAATGAGGAAGACAACGGGAAGCCCCCTAATTTATTTATTCATAAAAAGTTTTAGGGGACAACATAATGAATGAGTCCTGGCAACTACGAGACTCGGTCCGATCGGACGCGTGGCGTGCCCAGCGGCAAAAGGGAGGCAAGGATTCTTAGGTCGTCACCTCACAAAATCCTTGGAAAGCGAATGTAATATTAGAGCACAGAAGGCAGAAGAAGAAGACCAAATTACTTAGAATAAGAACTTGTAATGTAAGGACAATATAGAGGAGAGGAATATTAAAGAATATAAGGTGAGAGATGGAGAGGTGAAAAATATATGTAATAGGACTGTGTGAGGTGAGAAGGAAAGATAGCCGGGATTACTGGGGTGATGGTTATAGAATAATATACAGCGGAGGGGACGAGAGACAACAGGGGGTATACTATATCTCATGCCGAAAATATTATTGATGGAAGCGTAGTACACATACGGCAAGCGGCTAATAGAATATTTTTAGTAGAAGGAAAAGCAGAACCGACGAACTTGGTAATTATTCAGGTATACATAAAACCAGACCATCATATGGAGGAAGAATTCGATAGGTTACATGATTATAGATCATAATGGCGAATATACCTTAAGTGAAACTTCTAATGGTGATTGGGGATTAGAACGCGTGGGAGGGGTAGGAAAAGATGGTGATAAGGTGGGGGTTTACTATTAACGTACAATGAATGAACGTGGGGAGGAAGCAGTTGAATTTTGCTGGAGACCGGGGTTATTCATCACCGAAACTTGGTTGAAGTACCACAAAAGGCGTAGGTACACATGGAAAATGCCAGTTCACTCAGAAAGGTATCAGTTAGATTATATTTTGTTTGAGTAAAGATTTAGGAACTGTGTGCTAAATAAGCACAATTTTTTAGGGGCGGATTCAGACTCGGATCACCATTTACTATCCAATTCAAAAAGGTAAGGTAGGGAAGGAAGGAACGATAACAAAGGAGAATCATCCATACTTAGAGAGTACAATTATGCGAGAGGACAGGAAGCTGGGAACTATAGAGAAAAAAGGGAAGAAATGAAATTGCGATATCGAAATCCGCAAACTAAACTATTGGAGCAATAAATAGGAAAAGGACTAAGAAACTATAGATTAAGGAAAATATGATTAGAGGGATAGGTTATAGAAGGATAAAGAAGAATATTTTGAAGAAAAGACTTCATATAAACAGAGTTAGATACAAAAAAGCATAAACATTATATAATATACTTAGATGGGTAACAAACAGAGCAAAAGAAGCATTGCCTAAAACGCAGTGTGAGTAAATGGAAAGTTTGCAGGGAACGGGTGAAATAGGTGAGCAATATAGAAAGGTTAAATTTAATCAAACATTAAAAAAGGAAAATCTTTACAAAAATTCCAATAAAAAACAGGAACAACTATTTGAACGAGATAATACCAAGAGAGAATGAAGGAATGCATGCGAATATTACGTAGATGGGGATAGCTTAGGTCAAGGCTTATTCGATGGCGAGAGAGATAGGGAATTAAGAGTATTGAAATCAAATAAGGCCGTGGGGGTAGACGATTCCCGCAACTCTACTTATAGGTTTAGTAAAATGTGGGAGGAAGAGATTAAACTGGACTGATTCGTAGCATCTTTGAGGAAGGAATCTGGCCGGAAGACTTTGTGAGATCAGTATTAGTTCCTATTTAAAATAAGGTAGAGCCTACATCATGTGAGGACTACAGAACACTAAGTTTAATATCGCACGCAGCTAAAATAGTTCTCAGAATCATCAATATAAGGATGGGAAGAGGGGAAATAGTTACTTAGGGGATGATAATTTGGATTCAGCAAGGAAAGAAACCTGCCAGTAATGACATAGTAGTGTTGAGGCCACTAATAGTGAGGAACATTTACTACAATCAGGATTTATTTTCCTGTTCCGTTGACTTCAAAAAGGCGTTTGATAAAGCGAAGTCAGTGACTGAAAGTGGGAGGAAGAGGAGTAAAGTAGGGTTGGCATTATTACCCATACTTTTCAACGCATATGTGTAGGAAATGACCAAGGAGGCATGGGAAGAACTGGAGATAGGAATGAAAGTCGGCGGGAAATTGATAAAATCAGTTGGGTTTGCTTGACCAAGCTCTAGTTTATCCGTCAGCTAAGATGCAATCATTGCTGCGTGAAATAAAAACTCAATTCGATAGATAAAGAATGAGGATGAATGTAAATAAAACAAAGGTTATGAGGGTTTCTAGAAAAAGCAAGTTAAGTTAAGTTAAACCTTAAAATAGGAGTGAAAATCCACAGGAGTGCAGCTGGTGGAACAATTTACGTAAACGCCGAATCGTTACTTACATAACTCATACGAATTATAAAAGTTTAAGAACATCCAGAGTACGAATAAAATCGCTATCAACATTCGTACAGAAAGGCGGGTGAATTTAGATGATCGATATCCATTCCAATTCAGAAAAATCGAATAAGACGCGGAATCGCCTAAGTGAGCATCTGACTGCCTCAACACAAGCGGACGCCATAAGACGCCCACGGCACTTGGACTGTGCCAGCGCAAGAAATCAGAGACGGCTGGAAGATAAATAAGGGATCCTTCACTCGCGATAAAGAATGTCAGAAAATTTTTAAGCTATCACCCTATGGTAGCCCCTGCGATTGATGTAGGTCTCCTTACACCTGGCTAGAGGGAGACTAAAAACATCCCGTCCGTAGCATTCATCCTATTCCATTTTTTGTATTTCCTATCTTATTTGCCGCTCACGCTTTCTCCCTCATCAAGGACCGACGGAGTTTGACTGATAATAAACTGTTTTATTTCAATTAAAATAGTATATATTTGTATATTTAAGTAAGTATAAGAAACCAATTCCGTATACATAATTTTTGCGTGTGTGTATTGGTGTTGATCGTATTTATGTGTGTTTGTGTATGTATCGCTTGGTATGGTGTCGGTAAAGGTAAGCTTTGGATGGACAAATATTATACAACGGTGTATTTCCCTACCTCCCCATAACAAAACATAACCTGACGTTACCATAATACTATTCATATTTCCAGCCTAATGATGAAAAGGGAGTAATTTATTGTTGCAAATGGCTTTATTGTTTTTCGAAGTATTCTCCATGATAATCAATACACTTTTGAATGCGCTTGAACCAATTTTCGTACAACTTTTTCCACTCCGATTGAGGTACCTCCAAAACATGGTTTTCGAATGCACCAACGGCTTCTTCAGGCGCCGGAATGCATCAACGGCTTCTACAGGCGGCAAAAAAACGTCGGCAACGCAACGCAGTTTTTTCTTGATAAACGGAAATAAAAAGAAGTCATTTGGGGCTAAATCAGGGCTTTACGGAGGATGACCCATCAATTCGACCAATTTGGCCAGTGAAATAGATAGTTGTTTCAGCCGATCTGTGAGAGCTCGCATTTTCATGATGAGGAATAATCCTTTGTTGCTGCTTCTTTTTCCGTATTTGATCAAGCACTTTTGGCAAACAAATACTCGTATGCTATTTAGAATTCATGGTTCTACATTGCTCTAACGGTACGGTTGCCAATCATGTGCGTCGATTTGCTTCGTGCACGAATCACCTTTGTCTGATATCCCTCGCCATGGAAGACCCATACAGTGGATTGCTGTTTTGTTTCGGACTCATACGCATAGATCTAAGATTCGTCTTATCTATGTAGATGTTATGCACAGATTTTGATCCACCGCGTTTGTATTTCTTGAGCATTTCTTTGCACCAATTGACGCGAGCATCTTTTTGATATTTTTGTCAAATTATGCGGGATCCAACGCGAATAATTTTCTTTTAACAGCTCAATGTTCATGCAATATCTTATTAATTCTGGTCATACTAATCCCTAAGGATGCCTCATTCTCACGATAAGTCACATGACGATCTCCCTTCACTAGTTGTTGTACAGCATCAATGTTTCCTGGCACAACAACTGATTTTGGACGACCTTCACGACTTTCATTGCTGACTGAACGGTGGCCATGATGGAATTCATTACATGAGCATTATATGGAGCATTTAAAGTTATTTTACCATTACAATTCAATGTTCCATAGAAGAACAATCCAAAAAAGGCTGGAAAAAATTGGATATAGTTCCCCGTTTATCTATATTCTCGGCCGAATAGTTTTGCAAACGAATTTTAAAAAGGAAAGATTTAAAAGAACCTTAATATTACAATAAGCAGTTTGCACATGGTACACATGGCTTTGCACACACGCTCACACATTTATGCCACGTCAAAGAATAACAGTATGCTGCATTAGCGTGGTGGTTTTTTAGAGAGAGAGAGAGACAGAGTTTTCCATAATGACTGCATGTTTTTGTTCCCTTTTCACCCCTTGCTCTCCAACCTCCTCTCCCACACTTCTCTCCACAAAGTCACTTATTCCGACCCCTCCTCACTGAGGCTGCCCTCGTGTTCCCCACCCCCCTTTGCTCATATCTGAACCCCCTTCCCCTCTTATCCACATCCATTTCCTCCCTCCCTCACCCCGTCCTTGCCATCCCCCCCCCCTTTACTTCCAGCCCTCGACGGGCGAAGGAAATTTGGCGCCTGCTATATTGCACCACTAAACGTGCAGACCTCCTCCCTCCCACCCTCAACTTCACCCCTACATACCCTGCCGCACACTATCCCCACCCCCCACCCCCGGACCCTTTTTGTCCTCGCCAACGTGCAGTGGCGCCGGAATGAAAAATGACTGTCGGAGAGCGCAGTGTGAGGGAAAAATGGCGGGAGTGGGAGGGAGGGAGAGATGTGTGTGTGTGTGTGGGGGTGGTTTGGAGTGGGGAGGGGGTGGGATTTTGAGCTTGAGTGAAAGAGGGAGGGATGATGACAGGGGAGAGAGAAGAAGAAGGAGGTGTAGTATATACAAATTTCTGAGGGCGAGAGAGATATGGGAAAGGAAAGAAAAGTGCGAACAGACGATGTCAGGTGTGTGTGTGTGTGTCTCAGGGTCCCCAAGGGGATGGAAGTGATAAAAAAGGGGGCGCAAGCGGGAGAGAGAGAGAGGGTAAAAAAAAGGGAGGAGATCCTGAAGCAATTTAAAATAGATGAAGGGGAGAATGTTCGGACACTTATTAAGTGCCGCGGAGTTTTATAAAAGTGATACCTGAAAAGGAGGTGAGTGTAGCCACTTCAAGACTCTTATAATTAAGCGCCAAATCCCTTCTTGTTCCCTTTACATAGTTATTAATCCGCCGCTGCTAAATTTCCGAGGACTTACACCGTAACTCTAAACGTGTCTCATAAAATCAAAATGCTCTCCACATTAAAATGAAGAGGCGGAACTAGTTATTAGAAAAATATACGAATTTTATATATATCATCACAAATCATACTGATCTTACGAAAAACTTGCTGCGCATACATAAATGTTTCCTAAATTGTTCAAATAATTTTTACTTCACCGTACCATTTTTACTGGTACTCCACCTTTTAGGAAATTTATTTCAGTTTTAAGAAAACTTTCAATGTTTTTACAGTTACATAACTATTCTTCAGATTTACTGAAGTTTATCGGCTCCATATTTTAAAGTTAACTTTACACAATCAGTCATTTTTACCTCTTTTATACTAAACATTAATACTTCATGCTCCTGAGACAGGTATTTTATTCTCACACCATTCGTGTACAAAATAATAATAATTTTTGGAGTAATGAGAGCATGGATTGGGGTATTTAAATAAAAGTTTCCTCAGGTTCATTGTAAAATATTACGATATGAGAGGAAATATAAACGAAACTATGAATTAATATCTTACAAAAACACGCAAAATAGTTCGCACCAAATCACTCGAAGGCAATTGTGTAAGAGTTCAGAGCATTCTAAACAGATTTTAGTCTGTGATAGAAAGTAAGATATACAATAATTTTAATTGAAACTAGGCTTTGAGAATAAAGAACATTAAAAAGTTGAAAATGAAGCGGACACATGATTATAATTAAAACCCAAAATATTTCAACCTACCATTTCAAATCGCACGTTGAGCTTCATATCATCTTATCGGGGTTCTCTAAATGTTGCCCATTATTTCCCGCAACTATAATGAAAGACATGTGAGCATAATGAAACTTTAGGCATTTAAACAAAATAAAAATAATGTATGCAGTCATATAAGAAATGAGATCAAACTCAAGAAATCATCTGGTAAAAAATGACGTGACTTATAAATGGGAAATGGACGAATCAAGGAAGTAAGCTAGGAATGAGGAAGCATGTCGTTTCGGAATATAAGGCCGTGATTGGAAGGATTCGATTATTTACGGGGTCAGGTCAGGTATAAAGATTGACAGGGGAACGAAAATATTTAACGGACAAAACTAATCGCGGCCGATAAGAATACGCTCGGCAGGAAATACAGGGTCAGACCCAAAAGTGGTAGGACTGATTTTCTCTGGCGCGAACGGAGCGGTGGAGGGGGGTCTGCCTGGCAGGGTAAGGTGGAGGGGGCTCTTAGCAACAGACCGACACCTACCTTAGTCGCCTGCGGGCTGTCGTTGAGTGAGGACACCGTTTTTAGTGAAGCAATTTTCTTGTCCGCGTCGAAAAACAAAATGAATCTGAATTTAGAGCAACGTTATTCCGTGAAGTTTTGTGCGAAACTCGGGAAGACGGCAACTGAGACCCTCGATATGATCAAGCAGGCTTATGGGGACACTGCCTTAAGCCGTTCCACAGTATTTGAGTGGCACAAGTTGTTTAAAGAGGGTAGGGAGCACGTTGAAAACGACCATCGCTCCGGACGGCCGTCGACGGCAAGAACCGACACGAATGTCGACAGAGTGAGGACACTGCTGAACACAGACCGACGCTTAACCAGTGAAGAAATTGCAGACCAGTTTGGTCTGTCTGCATCCAACGTCCAATGCATTATTTCACAGGATTTGGCCATGCGCAAGGTGTGCGCCAAGATGGTGCCGAAAATTCTGCCATGGCGCGCTCGTCGTCAAACAGCTCCTGGCCAAATACGGCGGGTGCGGCAACGTTGCCACGTTGCCGCACCCGCCCTATTCTCCCGATCTGGCACCACCGGACTTCTTCTTCTTCCCCCTGATGAAAAGATAGCTCAAGGGACGACGTTTTGACTCGATAAAGGCCGTTCAAGAGGCTTCGACGACGGTCATCAACGGCATCCCCAAAGAAAATTTCCAGCGGGCGTACGGGGAATGGGAGCAACGTTATACCAAGTGTGTAGCAGCTCAAAGAGCATACTTTGAAGATTATTAAATCGATGTTAGTATATCGTCAATAAAATTCTTGTAAAAAAATCAGTCCTACCACTTTTGGGTGCGACCCTATATGCTGAACGACAGCATCAAGTAAACTTCGACTAACCACTTAGCTCCCCATCCATACATATAAGTATTAGTCTACTAGCATAGGGTAGAATCCTGATGAGTCGTAGGACTACACACTGCTAAACTCATAAGTTCTAACTAGCATGACAGTAATTCCATTAACCCCATACTACACATCATATTTAATTACTTCTTCAACTATGAGTGCTTTCTACCAACCTCAATTTCAGCCTAAATACTTCCTCTTTTCATCCTTCTGCTTTACTTTACCAGAAATATACTCTACATTTCCGTTGTCAACATCCCATTGCGTCTCAGTATCTCCTGCATTATGCTGCCTTATTCAATTTCACTCTCAGAGGTTTCTCCTAGTCTTTCCTTTACATAGCTACCTATTAACCACTCTCATTCCAACCTCTTAAGAAAACCTCTATAACGTAACTAAATTAATCCATTAGTTGCCCTACTAATTTGTCCACCTGCTCCTCAATTACCCCCTAAATAAGTAAACTAGTCTACCTGTTCTAGTCTATGTTCCTCAATTCAATTCTTCACATGGTCCTCGTATTTCCTAGGTTATATAAAGCCCTCCTTTTTCTTGAATTTCCGACTTTCTTAAATTTCTTATGATTCATTCTTATTCCCATTAACAATTAAAGTGATGCTTTCATGCCCTTAACAACGATTTTACTCTTTCCATGATTAACTAATTACTGCTGTATAATCCTTTGAATGACGTTCACTCGATGGTTACCTAGCTACTATCACTAGAAATGTCATTTAGAACAGTATTAGCACTTCGTATCTCCCTCAACCACGAGAGGTACTTCTTACGGTTCTTAGGAGAATTTCAAAGAAGGCAGGACAAGTGGATGCTGTGAATAGCGAGACGCAATGATGATGCACAGTAGAATTATGGGAAGGCAAAGTCTTTCTTTGCCAACCAGGACTAGAAATTCTATTTGTTTCCCTTTCGACCATATTATTTTTTTAAATTTCTCTCCATTCCAACATTTTGAGGCCCTTCAACCTTACACCAACCCTCTTGACTCAAAGAACAAGTTTCCGAGGCATGCAAAACGACTTTCTCGTTCAAGCATTTTTACAAGACTTTTCTTTACATATTGACTCAATGTACATGACATCATCAACTCAAGCTTCTTTTCTAAACGCTAGCCTACCTAAACGTAGTTATTTCTTTTTTTGTCGTAATTATTCTATTAAGTTTACTCCAAAACAAATTAGTCACTGACCTACTTGTTTAAGCACACGTCCCAAAACTAAAAGCGTTTATCTGCAAAGCCTTTTATAATCGGCGAAAAAATAAAGTCGCAAAGGTTTGGAATAGAATTTTATAAAAAGCATTTGAGAAAAAATGTTGTGCTGAAAGCGAGATAAAAGAATACGAGGCGTGGAGAAGGATAGACGCAGACGAGTAGTTTGCAAACCGAGATGGTGATGAGAAAAAAGAACGAAATAAAAAAGAAGCCGAAATTAAATATAAAAATGTGCATAAGGGTTTCTTATTACATTTCCTCTTTTTTCGGGAGTAATTCATCTATATGTAAGGAAGTATGCTAAAACGATTTAGATAATGTAACTTTACTTTTTATATCCTATCATACTTAAAGGAACTTACTATAGTAATACGCGCTCGACTCAACAAACATAAATGAGAAGTCCAGAATTACAAAGTTTCTGTCTTTCAAATGGAATAGTTTAAGAGCATTAAAACGATTTTAATAAAAACTTTGATGATAAATCTATCGACGGATCATGAAATGTTGTCACGGATAAGTCAAAGGGTTTAAGTGAGTCAGTAAATACTCGAATTTTTCACTTACATAAAAAATTAAAATATATTACTTGGCTGATTGAAAAAACAGGTAGCAATACTTAATTTATCAAATTAAAAATTCAAAATATTTTCGTGTTCCGTAAACTCTACATTTAAATTTCTGTGACAAATATTTAAATATTGTGGGATCCACCAAAAATATTCACAGCTTTGCAATTATCGAGAATATTAAAACATTTTATGGCTCCTAAATACCTATGATTGAGAGTACATAAAAGTTGAATCGAATGGAGTCAAACTACGTTTGAAAAGCAAAGGCATTCAAATGAATGAATTCTTCGCAAATTTATTCTGTCTTCATCGATCAATATCGTGCTTGGTTGGACGATATTCGCATATTCTCTCTTCAATGAGCCTGGATCTTTATCTGTTGGAATGCGCTATATCAACCAAAATCTTCAATACGTTTGCTGATATAGTTCCTTTCTTACAGTACAACAACTCATAATAATGCATCAATTATAATGAATATGGCAGATGTTGTAATAATTCGAACTTTAATTCCATAATTTTCGCCATCTAAACTATCCACCCGTGTATTTTCTTGATGGGAGAATGAAGAGTTTTGTCTTAATTGCTACACTTAACCGGGGCAATAACGACGAATGTTACCCTCCATCTATCGTTTGTCCTTTTTGCAAGTATTTCTTGCTAGATAATTCCTCCTACACCGTTAAAATCCGTTGTCCTCACTTTGTGGCCTTTAGAAACCCACTGTTTCGACTTTTCCTTTGTCTTTGGAGTGTAGTAGTGTATCCATGTTTTGTCCACAGTTGCATATCCACGTAGAAACACGTCAGGACACAAGACGACGGAAAAGACTATAAATTGACCACACCATTGTCTTTATACCCCACACTGAGAAAATATGCGGCACTTAGTTTTTCCAGATTCTTTCACCATCTAATTTTCGTGCGCAATTGGAAACAACACCACCTTTTGATATGTCTGGGCCTTAACTATGTCACGAAGTTTGATCCGCCAATTATTAAATACATTATTCGGGATTATTTCAATCGCTTAGGAGGAAGTCACCTTTATTGGATATCCTGAATGATTTTCATCATTTGTGGATGTACCATCAAGTTTCAACTAATTAAACAAACTGCAAACAATCGCAAGCACAGGAGCAGATGTGCCATAAACCTCATGCAACTCGGCTTTGATTCCTTTCAGTGTGGAGCCTTTTAAATAGAAGCGTTCAATCACCTCTACAACGCATTTTATTTTTAATTTCCAAAATGAAAAAAAAGTTTGTGGCCCCAATTGGCCATGAAAATGGAACCGTGTAATGAATATATCTGACAATAAAACAGCAGTCTGGTGAGACATGAGGCATAATAAAAGTAACCCTTTTCCGATACTGCGAGCGCCATCTCATGGATTTCCTAATGTGATATTGAACGACTCACGTGTAATTTCATTTTGAGGCAATAGGCATTTCCAATACCTAAGCATACCCAATACCTTTTTATTACTAAGATATATTATCTACATTCAATTTTCGAGAGCATAAATTCTGGAATTGTGGATAATTATAATAATGTTATGATAAATGAAAAAGAAACACTTTGTTCCAATCCACCAATTTATAATAAATGAAAAAGAAACACTTTGTTCCAATCCACCAATTTATTACAGGTACGACTAGTTTCGACGCTACGGCGTCATCCTCAGGTACAAAGTTTAAAGTCACAATCATAGTATATATACTCTCTTCTGGAAAGGGTGGGGGAGTTGTGGGAAGAGGGGGCGGGGAGGGGAGTACGGGGGTAGGTACGAAAGTATGTGGGAGAGGGTAGGAAACACCAGGAAAAGCGTTAGTGAGTGGGGGGGATTGGAAGGTGGGTTAAGAAAGGGGAAATTAGGGGAAAGGGGAGGGGATTAGTAAGCTAGGGATTTCATTGGTCAGTATAATTTGAGTCAATGGCTAATGGGGATAAAAGTACGGGTTAGGAGTCAATGGGAGTTGGGGGGAAGGGGTTATTGGTTCTGTTTTTCTGTTATTGCTAGGGAGGCTTCCAGGAGAGGTGATACGTTTTCAAACAGAATGTCATTGAGTAAAGGATGTTTCTTCATTGTTCTCCGGATCTCCAACTCTTCCTTCTTGTCCATCCTCCTCCCTTTTTCTTCCCGATGTAGTATTTTGGGGATGAAATCGCTGGTGTGATTTTCCTCCCACAGGTGTTTGGCAAAGTGGGATTGGGCTAGGTTACACTTCTTGTAGCACCTCTTGTGTTCCTCCGCTCTTGTCCGCACCGCTCGACCACTCTGCCCGATGTACCTCGCACTGCAATCCCCGCAAACCATTTCATATATCCCACTGTTTTCCAGTGGCTCAACTTTATCTTTAGTTTTGTTTATGAAAATTTTAAGATTTTGTTTGTTATAGAAAGCAATTCTAAATTTGTCTTTCGGGAATAATTTGCTAATTTTTTCGGACGGGACACCATAATAGGGCAATTTTACCCACTTAAGTTTTTCCTTAATAGTTACCCCTGAATTGTAAAGTAGCTGTTGGGCTCTTATGGAGCGTTTATTGCGGAGCATTTTGTCCACCATTTTTTCACTGTAGCCATTTGTAGTTGCTATAGATTTGATTTTCATCAATTCCTCGTTAAATTTTCCTATCGAGAGGGGAATATTAAGTAGTCTATTCAGTAGGAAGTGAAATGTGGATAACTTTTGGGATATATGATGGCGGGAGTCAGCAGGAATTACATGGTCTGTAGTGGTGGTTTTGCGATATAATTGAAAATCGAATCCTTTTTCCCTTTTAGTCACTGTAACGTCAAGAAAACTTAGTTTTCCTTCAGTTTCTTTTTCACACGTAAACTTAATATTATTACACTGAGAATTTAAAACCGACAAAAAACTGTGCAGTTGTCTTACAGTGCCAGTCCATATTGCAAAGATGTCATCCACGTAGCGGACCCAGAAGTAAATGTTTTTTGTGTTAACTGAACTATTCATAAACAATTTTTGTTCGAACTCGTCCATGAAAAGGTCGGCTAGGAGCGGTGACAAAGGTGACCCCATGGCTAAACCTTCCGTTTGTCTAAAATAATCACCATTAAATTTAAAATAGTTTTGCTCCACACACACTTTGGCAAGGGTCACTAGGTCACTGACGACGTTTGTGTCCGTCACTGTATTTGATAAAACTTTCTTTGCCACATTGACTGCTTCCATCGCCGGGATGTTGGTAAAGAGGTTCACCACATCAAAAGACACTAAAAAATATTTGGTGGTGGGGGGTTTTATTTTGGAAAGTTGCTCACAAAAAGCCACAGTATTCTTCACTCCATATCTTGGCTGGAAATTAGTCAACTCTCTAAATCTAGAATTCAGCACCGCCGCGAGTTTTCTGGAAGGAGAATTCACACTGGAGATGACTGGTCGGATAGGAATGTTTAATTTATGCAATTTAGGGAGGCCGAAAAAGTTGGGAGCTCTTGGATTCATAGTAGTTGCTTTGTAAATTTCGCTGGACTTTAGAAAAGTTGGAGTGGAGGAAAGCGATTTTTTCACAATTTCCTGGAATTTTTTAGTGGGGTCCGATGAAAGCTTTACTATCTTGTTATTCTTAATGAAGTCGTAACATTTATCCGTGTAGTCCTCTCTCTTCATCACTACCATTGCGTTCCCCTTGTCCGCCTTTTCAATGATTAAATTGTTCTCTCTCAATCGCTTCTGAATAGAACTAATAACTTTGCGCTCCCCCGACTCGGTTCTCGTTGGGACTTTTAGTAAGCTAGGGAGTTTTTGAGCGATTATAGTTTTCAAACCAATATCCCGTTTCTCCAAGGACACATCACAGTCTAGTGCCAGATTCTCGACCTCCTTTGCTCCGACTGGAGTACTGGGTACAAACTTGAGTCCTTTTTCCAGTAGGGCTATTTCTTTCGTGTCGAACACTACGTCCGAAAGATTGATCACTCTGTCGTGGAAGGTTATGGGAGCGTTCCCCCTTTGAGGTTCCTGATGGGAAACCAATTTTTTCTCTTGCAAGCGCTTAAGTTTATCATTGATGACTAACCTCTTTTTACGTGCTATCACACTGCTCTTTTCTCGTACATAGTCGTCTAATAAGGTCCATTCCGTCCAGTGAAGGTCCCGCCACAGTTCCCTTGTGAGTAGGAACCTGTATTCTTCCATGCTGTTCCTTTATGCGTACCATCCTTGGAGTTCCTTCTTAATCCATATGCGTTGCGCTTCCTGGACTGCTTGACGTCCTCTTGTCGATCTGCTGTTGGTCTTCACGTTGACGTAGTTCGGGACACATCCTAAGGCGAGACATCTACTGTTGAAGTAGATGTTTAACGACGCTATCCTGGATTTAATTGTCACAGTCCGGTATAATTTGGCCTTTTTCGCTATACTTGCGTTCTTAATTAGTTCAATAGTTTCAGCCTCAACTTTGTGGAAGTTCATTTTAATAAATGAAAAAGAAACACTTTGTTCCAATCCACCAATTTATAATAAATGAAAAAGAAACACTTTGTTCCAATCCACCAATTTATTACAGGTACGACTAGTTTCGACGCTACGGCGTCATCCTCAGGTACAAAGTTTAAAGTCACAATCATAGTATATATATGCAGTGCGAGGTACATCGGGCAGAGTGGTCGAGCGGTGCGGACAAGAGCGGAGGAACACAAGAGGTGCTACAAGAAGTGTAACCTAGCCCAATCCCACTTTGCCAAACACCTGTGGGAGGAAAATCACACCAGCGATTTCATCCCCAAAATACTACATCGGGAAGAAAAAGGGAGGAGGATGGACAAGAAGGAAGAGTTGGAGATCCGGAGAACAATGAAGAAACATCCTTTACTCAATGACATTCTGTTTGAAAACGTATCACCTCTCCTGGAAGCCTCCCTAGCAATAACAGAAAAACAGAACCAATAACCCCTTCCCCCCAACTCCCATTGACTCCTAACCCGTACTTTTATCCCCATTAGCCATTGACTCAAATTATACTGACCAATGAAATCCCTAGCTTACTAATCCCCTCCCCTTTCCCCTAATTTCCCCTTTCTTAACCCACCTTCCAATCCCCCCCACTCACTAACGCTTTTCCTGGTGTTTCCTACCCTCTCCCACATACTTTCGTACCTACCCCCGTACTCCCCTCCCCGCCCCCTCTTCCCACAACTCCCCCACCCTTTCCAGAAGAGAGTATATATACTATGATTGTGACTTTAAACTTTGTACCTGAGGATGACGCCGTAGCGTCGAAACTAGTCGTACCTGTAATAAATTGGTGGATTGGAACAAAGTGTTTCTTTTTCATTTATTATAAATTGGTGGATTGGAACAAAGTGTTTCTTTTTCATTTATTAAAATGAACTTCCACAAAGTTGAGGCTGAAACTATTGAACTAATAATGTTATGAGTTTATTAGTCCCTGATTACCTTGAAAAATGAAATAAAGTTTCCTCAGGTAGATCGCTCGAAGGTTTACTCTACTTACCAGATAAATAATTCCAACTAAGATGTGTTTGAAAAACGTATTTCATAACAAGAAATCCGATTATTAACATCATTTAAATGTAATAGCCGGTTAGAAATCTAATAATCCTAATTAATCGGCGTGAAAACTAATAAAATTCTGGTACATACAATCTTAGAGGCCACTGTTACGTCACATGAAGTTCGTCCGACGTACGAAAGAGTGCAGGTCATATGGGGTCACAATATCCTGCACGTATATATTTTCCGAGTGCATCAACCCGCGCGCAGCGCTAAGTACGCATTTTGTTTTTGAGAACAGAAATTCGAGCCAAAGAGATTAAATGTAGCGAAACGGTCACGCGCCCAGTTATCCGCCTTAACGAGGGTTTCATTTACTTACGACGGGGGCACTCACCGAGGGAAGGAACTGTGCTTGTGTCCCTAGACTATATTTCCGGAGAAATGACGTAATGCCCTCGACGAAAAATGAGAACTTGAAAGAAAACAGCCAGAAATCATCATACAACCTTAAAAAGGCGGAATTAACTAAACTTAAATTTTTGCCCCACGAGACACGCTTATTTTGTCTATATTTGTTATTTTATCTATAATTCGGTATCGCGCATACAATTTAAAAATTGCGCAATTGTAATGAACGAGCAAAGACAATAAAAATTTAGCGTAAAAGTACAAAAAGTAATGGTTATGAGAAAAATATGACATATTCATGTCTCCTTCAAACGAGATTAATACGGCAGTAGAGAACACGATATCCGAGTAGCATGGGAACAGAAACAATACTTAGGAGGTGGGTCCCTGAGGTCACAAAGAGACATCAATAGTAGTACATGGGGCTCTAAAAGTACATCTATAAAAATGGTCACAGTTGAGGGGTCAACGAGAGCAGACTGCTGTAACAGAATATGAAAATGTTACGATACGCCAACTAAGCAAACACACTTTGAATGATATATAAGGCGAAAGAAATATTCAATAGTGACTACGACATAAAACGATGGAGAGAAATAATAGACCAATCACAAATGAAGATGGTGGTTAAAAAAAATCCTCAATGTGAAGGAGGGCAACTCTTACATAAAAGTTAATTTTAACCGACCATGGATTGAGAAGTTTGTGATCGCTTGTGATCTGCATCCCTCCACTTCCACATTAACCTTGTGTTTGCCTTTTATGTTTGTTGCTATGTATTTTACTTATATCTATATCCATGTGAATGAATGTATGTATATGCATATATATATCTATATAGTATTCTTTCTGGGAAACCGTAGCCGGTACAAGGAAGGGATCTGGCCCCCTTACCCTGATGTGTGAATTTCACACGCCGTATAGGGGTTATTACTGGGTGAACTCTCCGGCCATCACCTACAAAACCGTGTTTCGGGTTGATTACTGTGTTTATGGATTTTTTAACATAAATATATACATATATGTACGCATATATACATGTGTGTGTATATAGCAGGGCTTTAATAGTAGGAACCACTTCGATCAATTGAAATCACCTGGGTTTTAGCCGAGCGCATAGTAGGTACATGTGTTATTGTCCCTTAATCATAAACTCCTTCCAAACTTGAACACTTGGGGTGAGTAGTTCGTTGAGCTTCTTTCATCCCAAGTTTAGAATGCTGCTTCCACAGAGTTTAAGATTTGACCTCTTCTTAATTTCCTGCTCGCAAGGAACTATCAGACATGAGCTTCCAGGGTGCCAGTTTTTCCCCTTTTAATTTTCATGTTTCATGACTGATGATGAATGTCCTCCATGCATATATGTAGTTCTTCTTAATTGTTCGCTCTTACTGCTTAGTCATCCCCCAAATGAGAGCACGTAAATTTCCTCCCCACTCGTTGTATCATCTCCATTACCCAAACCTGCTTCTTATAATATTTATTTGTAGAATCGGTGTAGAGTGTCGTAGGCAGATATAAATAGAAGGGAGAACGTTATGCAAGAGAAGAAGAGGCAGAAATAAGACAAAAATGTTCGATGGAATGAAGGGAGTATGAAGAATTTAAGGGGAGCTTACTTTATAGGCTGTCCGGCTGTGTTTTGTTAGGATAGACAAATATGTGTTGTGTGTTTATAAAAAACATACAGGGTTCGTCCGGAAAATAAGTGTACTGAGCTCAGGAAAAAAAATTTATTACACTTTTACATACCTTAAGCTAATATTCCTCAAAATAGGACCCTTGTGAGTCGATACACTTGTTCCCATTCCTGGAACGCTCCCGCGAAGGCATCATCGGGAACCTCTCGAAGACACGTCGTCACGGCCTCTTTGACGGCGTCCAAAGTCCCGTATCGCGTTCCTTTCAAACTCCTCTTTATCTTCGGGAACAGAAAGAAGTCCGGTGGTGCCAAGTCCGGGCTGTAGGGCGGGTGCGGCAGCGTTGCCACGCCGTGCTTGGCCAAGAAGTCCGACACGACAAGCGCGGTGTTAGAGGGCGCATTGTCGTGATGCAGCCGCCAGATGTTTTTGATCGCTGGCCGGACGCGGGCGACTCGTGCACTATTGTTTTTGGCACATTACACTGCTCTGCTATCATCCGAACACTAAGACGACGATCAGAGTTCAGTACATCGCGAACTTTTCGCACATTTTCGTCGGTGAGTGTCGTTGATGGGCGTCCAGGCCGTGGTTCGTCGTCGACCTCTTCTCTGCCCTCCACGAACATCTTGTGCCACCGAAAGATCATGTTTCTGGACATGGCTGACTCCCCGTAAGCCTGGTTAATCATACCGACAGTTTCGGTAGACGATTTCCCAAGCTTTACCGCAAATTTGATGGAATAACGCTGCTCCAAAAACTTCGGCATCGCGTTCCGTGACGTGGGTCGAGCGTGGAGGTTCGCGTTAACAGAGCTCCTCACTACACCACAGCTCAGAGCCGACTGCCTTTTTCAGCGTCGTTTGCCAACTTACCCCCCTCCAATCGCAGCCCGTCAGAGCGGTGCTGGGCGCGCCTGGAGCGGCGGGAAAAAATCAGTACACTTATTTTCCGGACGAACCCTGTACCATAAACGGTTTGGAATACTAATTATAAACTCAGAAATTATATCCATAACTCTAATAAATTATGGTAAATTCTGATTAGGCTGAAATTAGGTAGTAAAAAAAGAGACCCCCGGTAAAAAGTGCAATGACGGTTAGATATCGATTCCATTTTTTATTATTAGCCATTTATTTAATAGTTGATGAAGGATACTGAGATATGCGGCAAAACTATTGCCTGAAAACTAAATATGATTTCCGATAGTGCTTTAAAAACTAAAAAAAATATTAAGCAACCGAGAAATATTAAGCATTTCTGGTTGTCTTAAATCACTCCTTTGTCAATGTCCAATATATTTTTTATAATTAACTAAAATTTATATCTCTGAGCATGCCATTGGGTTTTCATTTGATGATTTTCCTATGCACGTTCATTTAATGCAACAACTCAATTGTTCCCTTCCCTTATGTATTCAGTATGCCTTAAAAAACCTTTAAATCAAATAATTATTTAAAATCTCGTTATTCAACAGTAAAAAATTGCATTCAAATCTTTCAGGTTTCGCAATTTTACCAACTATTGCCCTTAGAAAATAAATTACTTCAACCATACAAGACAGATTGAAAGACTGAAACTTTCCAAATCAATATATGCATGACTATATTTATATATCTTCCCCTCCCCTGATTTCCCACCATAATGTTATAAAAATAAAATCTCTTCCCCATCCCCAAATAGATAGTGCTCTTTTTCTTTCATGCCATTCACCTTGAACGTTTTTCCCATCACATTTCGCGCCTAAGCAAAACCGCCGCCTCTCAATCCTCGCGACGTGACTCGTGACGAAGTAATTACGCGCCAGCCAACATGCGAGTGAATGCGGAGGTGGGAGAGGGGGAAAGAAATGCGACGGCAGAGCTCAAACGGAGAGGGTGGAAAACAATAAGGGAGGGGGGTGTCGGAGGAAGGAAGGTTTGGGGATGGAACACAAGCCCCCTCCCCCGGTGGGTCGTTCGCACTCTGGAGGCAAAGGGGAAGGGAGGGAAAGGACTCTTATGGACAACCGTGACGCTCACCCGTGACGAGCCGGGAAGGAGACGTTTAGCTATTCCTGGCGTCACAGTGGGCACCGCCATACTTAATAAATCACCAGTACACTCCCAGTCAATTAACACGACCTGATGCGGTGGATCCTTATTCACTTGGTCAGAGACATAACAATCAGCTAGCTTTCTCGACCAGGGACTCAAAGTGCTTTATCTCTTCCCTCTTAAGAAAGGATCGCATTCACATGATATCAACAAATGCTTAAAGAAGCACATTAACAGATACAACCTTCCACTGAATGTTCACGGATTCCTATGCATCAAATCCGAAAAATATATATTTACGGAGAAGGCGAATACTATGGAGCCAAATCTACCAAGCGCAGGAAGAAAAGTTACTTCCTTATTTGACTATAACACAACTGGGTTTTGCTAACAAATATTTTTTTCATAATGCTCAACTTATAAGTCACAAACATCGTCTATAAATTCTGCTCCGATATTTCTTCGATCTTTCTTTCACATGAGTTCAAAGGGCGACAAACAACAAAAATGCCTTGCGGGCATCATGACGCGAGAGGCCACTTACGTAAGCTGATGGGGAAGACATGAAGGGAAGGTAGAGGTTATATTGGAAGGGAGGAGGAGTAGATAAGGAGGAAATGGTGAGGGTACGCCTTGGGAAGTGTAGGATGAAGGAATAATGTTAGGGGGCGGGTAGAGGAAGAGAGGGATAGAAAGGGAAGGGAAGCAGAGGGCAAGAAAACAAGGAGGGAGGGAGGGGAGGAGGGATGGGGGAGGGAGAGGAGAGAGAGAGAGAAGGGATAATTGGCAAAAGGGAAAACGTGCGGGGCATGACAAGCGAGGGTGTGGGATAGCTAAGAGGGTTGGGGGTGAACTGCAAGGGAAGGGAGGAAGAGGTAGGAGTTTGGAATGGGTAGAGAAGGAGGGAGGGCGAGGGTGTGTGTCGCCCAAGAGAAGCGGGGTGAGGGAGTGAAGAAGGGAGGGCTAGGGATGGGAGAATGGAGAAGGGCTGTCTCTTTAAGGGGAAAGTGCTCTTGAGGCATGCTGGTGGGAAAGCCGCCGAGGGACGGCGAAGAAAAAAAAATGAGAATTCGCAGCGAAGAGTGGTAGGAGAGACACGGTTTTTGGAAAACTTAATTTCGACTCCCGTTCCCCTTCTTTCGTCTCTCACCCCCCCCCCCCCCCGCCCACCCCCAACCACCTCCCTTACACCACCCTCTATACCGTCCCCTTCTCCCCGCACCCTCTCGTGCTTTGTACGGCAGCGCGGAGGCGGCTATGCGGATTCCATTTGTTATTTTCTTAAGAAAACCCAAAATACGTAGGCCGGGGGTGAATTTTCCCGACATGACCGAGGGAAACGGAAGGTATTTGCTTCATCGTGACAACAAATGTTTGAAGGAACGCATTAACATATAACAACCGCCTATTCATGATTTTCCCCGAAATGTTTTGAAATATTAGAGTAGAGTAATATTTCTTGCAACGAAGCGAAGACTTCACGGACCGAATTTACGATAAAAATAGCAGAAAGAAAATTCAATTATCGTTTTTGATATGAAAAGAATAGATTTTACAACAATACAATATGAAATAATATGGTTATGCATATTTCATATTTTATTAACTTTCATAAAGGGCTTCTCTCAAAAATAAGTTGTCTTTTTTGACTCATAAGACATTTTCCACAAAGAATTTATGCTTCAGCTAAAGACAATGCGTTTTACAAGGAAGTCGTCGAAAGGATAAGGAAAAGAGTGCAAACTGACAGTATGAAGGAGATCTTCGTCAACTGGAGGCTTCATCACGACAACGCACCCACACCGTCTTCCTCGTAACCGAGTACCTGGCCTAGCACAAGGCGGCAAATGCCGTCACAGGCACTATTAAGTCCCACATACGGGACCGTCGGACTTCTTTTTGTTCCCAAGAGTAAAAAGAAGCTTGAAGGGTAACCATTTTTGAAAGATGGATAACCACAAATAGGCTGTGGCGAGGTACCTGAACACAAGGTTCCCGTCGTCTCCTTACAGAAAGTGCACCGCAGCTGGCAAAGGCGCTGGAAAATTCGCGTTGAGGCAAAAGGGTACTATTTTGATGAATTTCAATAATTTGTACTTTGTTCTGCAATACAATGATTTTCTATCATTTTTTTGGGATAGAAAACGTAAATTCGATAAATACTTCTCCACAAAACTTTAAGAGACGAATTCAGGATAAAAATAGCAGAAAGAAAATTTAATTCCATTTTTACAAATGGAAGTTTTGGATTTTAGAGTGTTATATGGTACAATATGGTTACTGTATATTTAAATATCTTCAATCTGTTTATCTTATCCTTACCTTGATCAAAGATTTAAATTCCAAATTCATGATTAACGAATAGCATTTTTATATAAGAATACAGGTCGATAGGAAAAATATTTTTTGTGTTACGTTCAGCATGAATACGAAAAACACGCGATGCATAAAAAACTCACTTCCTTCACAATCGTTTATTTTTAAATTTGTCTGTCTCAAAACATTCTCTCTGTTATTCCTTTTCATTTTAAATAGGTGTTCATGTAATCATTGTAGGCATACTATGAAACTACTTTGTAAGACCATTGAGGTGCACGAGGTGCGTTGAAATTTTATAATATAACATTATTTATGAACACAAGATACCGATAAAATATACCGCAGAGCAGATATGATTTTTAATCCGTCGCTAGAGTGAGAAACGTTTTATCACTGATTAAAATCAGGTCATTTAGTGCATAAGAGCAGCGTGATCGCCCAAATACTTCAAACACCAGTGGTGGTTAATGTCCATTGGAATTTATCGAGTGGGACATGCGGTTATGCTGCTTTGCAGATATGTATGGAATGTGCGTTCATGGGTTGCAATGAATACAATAAGCCTCGGAACAATGGACCAACCGGTTTATCAAGAGGGCGCAAAAGACGGCCACTACAGAAAACTGTTCCAGGTGGTCATGGAATAACATCCTCGATGTTGTTGAAAAAATGAGCACGCACTCATTAGGATAATATGTTAAGAAGTGACAGAAGTTTTAACTGCCTAATGGCAGCAACTTCTAAGAAAAAAAATTAGAAGACTCAAACAAACCCAGTAAATTACGCGACGACCCTTTCGCGTTAAATCCAAGTGCTACCATCGACCTCTCCAAGATTATGTTTTTGTCTAATGATGATCCTTTGATAGAAAACTCTTGACATAAATGTCATCAGGGTTAGTATTAACACTGCATTAACAATTGTGTAAGAATACCAATCTTCCCTCTCCAAAAACCACAATCTGAAACTGGGCGCTACAATAAGTCCCTCTTTTATTCCACACAATTCCTTCCTTTCTTCACTCCGTCCCTATCCTATTCCTTCCTCTACCGCTCTGGACTAACATCCGTCCCTCTATCACAGTCTTCTTGACAATGAAAATGCTCTGAATCCATATTTCCTGCCTCATTATGAGTTCTCCCAACAGTCCCCTATCTTCCCCATCCAGACCTAGCATTCTTAGTTTCTTTTCCTTTCTATCCAATTCGCTTTCTCCATCCTTCTCGAACCTCGAGCGTATACATCATCAAATAAAGGTACAGGTATGCTTAACGATCTTCCAATGCTGAAATTGTTTACATAATCAATATGCTTTATAGCAGTTCAAATCTACTAATTGGTTTAAGTATTTAATGAAAGTAAACTTAATATTAAAATTAATACTTGAATACGCTCTCGCACCAACCTACTTAATCAAAATTTACAATTCGACCACGGTGCCATCGGAGTCATAGATTGATAATCTTATCACAAAAAGAAAGGGAAGCAGAACGTGAGACACCAATTTTTTTCTGATGTGAAAATAACCTAAAATAAAAAGCTTCGTTTTAATTTGTTTTGACGACGAGATGCTTCTTTCAACCACATTCGTACATTTATGGTATTAGTTCGTTTTATACAGGGTTTAGACTACTGGAGGTGTAGCACGGAATTTTGTGCAATTTTACCAGGGATCTTGTGAAAAATAATATATATATATTTCCATCCGGGTTGCAAACGCTTTTAGAGAGGAAAAGAGAGGCAGACGTTAATTTGGCTTTAAACTTTTAAGAGTAGGTTTTACATTTTCTATTAGCAGTCTAAAAGGTTAAGGAATATTATCGTACTGTAAAAATTCCTTGCCTCGCCTATCACGACACAAAACGACATCCTTCACCAACATGAATCCTACCAAATTCTTCATGCTTTCCGCCTTATTTCAAACCTCCAAATTGCAAAATCTCTTTCTGCGCCTATCTCTTCAGCCTGCCATTCTCCCTTCTACATCAGGGGGATCGAGATGGTGCGGGGGCTCACGTACTGGCTTCCCACCCTGAGGGCGCGGATTCAAATCCCGGCGGTGTTGAATATTTTTCAGAGGTATCTCGATCCCTACTTGAGGTGCTTTGTGGAGGGCACTTTGGGTGAGTACGCCGTCCGTCGGATGGGACGTTAAGCCGCGGACCCCTTGGCGCCTTTCGTAAAGAGTAGGCTAATGCCGACGCCGGGTTTCTCTCCACCCTTCATCCTTTCCTGTCCATCCCCTATGGCGCAAATGACCTCAGCTGTCGGTCGCCTCCCCTCAAAACTACTACTACTTCTACATCAGTCCTAATTACACTACAGCAAATCAAAAGTCGCTGCTCACGGTATTCGTGCCTACTTTGTGTATCCCCGAAGAACTCTCTATCCCTCTCTCAAACACAAAATCCTCACCATGACTAAGACTTCTTCCAAAGAAACTGCGGGAGATGCCGCAACAGTAACTTTTAACGGAGTCATCCGCTAATGTGCATTTCAATGCAACAATTTCAGAGTGTAAAAATCATTAGCCTTGACTGGGATATTGAGGGATCTGGATCCCAGTCAAGGCGAATGATTTTTACACTCTGAAATTGTTGCATTGTAAGACTTCTTCATTTGCCCATTTCTTCCATTTTACTTTATCCATCATTCTCCACTCCCCCACCCCAATTATTCTCCAATTAACGGTTATCCTCTTACCTTAAGGATCGAGTTTCCGAGCCCTACTCTCTGAATCCAAGATTTACCCAATCATTCATATGCTTCATTATGCTGCTTTGATCTTCATATCTATTGCAATGCTGACATTGCTTTACTGCAGCCCTCCCTTCTTCTGTAGTTAATACTAATTCTCACACCCCCTTACAATTGCTCTCTTTTACGTCCTTCATAATTTCTCCCGTGAACTGGTCTCTTGTTCTTCTAACTAAATCCATTGTGCCTTAAGGTGTATTCAATTAATCTAAATTTTGTCTTTGGTGCAGAGTTCTCTCAATATTTTTCTTCTATCGCGTAGTCTTCTATATATTCCCTCGTTCCTCACTTTGTACTTCCATTTTATCTTCAGCATTCTCCTCCAGCACCACGTTCCAAAGTCAGCTTTACTTCTCTGATACACTTTTCCAATGTTCCATGTTTCTGATTCCTAGTGGTTCATACTCCGTACTTAGGTTCCGACAAATTACATCCTGGTTTTGCAGCCTCTAATTTTATTATTCAATTACAATTTATATCCAAGTATTAACTTTACAAGTTTCCATGGTACTTTCCTATACCAAATCGTATTCTAAAAACTTCAGCCTTCTTTTCTTGTCTCATTGCCGTGACAAATTCCTATTCGCCAACGCCTCCCCTTGTCTTCCTCCCCCTCCCATGCATCCCTCCGTTTCAACCCCCCATCACCTCCCGTGAAACATCGCCCGCTTTCATCCTCTCCGCATTGCCGCCTCGCCACCACTTTCCTTCCCGCCACCCCCTCTCCCCCGGAGGGTGTCCCAACCGAGTGTTCTTGTCGCCCCGAGGAGTTATACTCGGGTCTATCCGCCGTCTTCCACCTTCTCAACTCCTTTCATCTCTCCTTCCCGCGCTGCTACTCGGCACCTGCTCCCTCCATGCCTTTATATATATTATATCCTCCCCCCCCCCTCTGACCCAACCACCCTCGCTTCATCACGCCGACGCCATCGGTACGTATTCCATCCCTCGCCCCCACTGTCTCCAGCCCACGCGTCTTTTCCTCCTTGGGACAATTATCCATTTCACGCCGTGCCATATCCTCCCTCAATCGGAGAGATCCATCTTCGCACTTCTTCGCCGTTCGAATGATTCCGAACCACCACCAACGGCGGCGGCACTGCTATTTGCATTTTTCCATCGTTCTTTTTAATCTTTTGTCTTCGGCGTGGAGAGCCCTCGACTACCGCGGAGAGCTCTTTGCCTTTAGGGTCGCATCTCCGGTGAGAACACCCTCGGAACCAGGAAATAAAGGAGGCGATGGAGGGAGGACATCGGAATAAGTTCAGTAGCATTCACATTAGTGTTCGTTGGGGCGTGTTTGCCCAATTTCTTGATTTGTGGACGGAATACCGGCGGCGTCGTCGGCGAGATGAAGCAATGGTGGTCGGGGGCACCACAATCACCTCTCATCCCCCACCACGTCTAGCACTTCCTCGTTTGTTTTCATTTCTATCCACTTTCCCATTCTTCCCCATTTCCACATTTCCAACTCTTCCGATCTACGTCTATCATCTTGCTCTAGTGGCCATGTCTCCGCCCCATTAAAAACAATAGCAAATATATTTCACAATTTTTTTTTTAATGGTAAAGATAAAGAATCACTTAATTTTTGATGCCGCATTCTCGGAGTGTAATCACCAAGGTCACCCACCAAAGCGGTGGCGAGCAGTAACCATTTAGACAGATAGAAGCTTAGGGTGTGTAGCGTCGTCACTCGGAACTGAACTGACCTTCAGTCAGCAGCTCAGAGGGAGTCTATCTACGGGATTTCTGCGCCTCGGAAACAAGAAATAATTTATTCGGTAATTATTACAAATGAGTCTTAATGACATGCAAAATTTTATCCAGCAATTTGCTCTCTAGGACATGGATTAGTTGCCATAAACATTAAACATTTGAACTCAATTGATTAATGATATAAATAAATTAACAGATATTACAAGTAAATCGTAAGTAAGGACAGAATTTATTTAAAAATTAAAATTGAAAAAACCTTATCCGAGATTCAATCTGCAGCATTGGTATTATTGTACACATGTTAAAGTTTTGGTAATTCTCGGAACCGGCAATTCTAATCTTAAATCGGTAATTTATGTATTTCCTTTTTATTTGCATTGATCTGACCTAAAGTTAAATTTAAAAGGTTCTTCTCCACAGGAAGAGATCTTAATGTGAGATGAGTTGAGTTTTGTGTATCGGAAACGATGCACACGACTTACCCAGCTGTGCATGACTTCATTTAGTGTGACATAGTAATTGTTTTTACTGGATAACTTCCCACGTCCCTTCTTCCTCTACAAACGAATCCCTGTTTCGTCAATGTCTACAATAAAGAGGCCAGTTTGTGCTGTATGCACTCTGAATGATCACGACACGATGTACCCAAATGAGGGTTCCTACATACGTAGGTTCTCCATGGGGAAATGAGGCAAAAAAAAATCACAGAAATGAAACGGGTGACTGAAAATACTATATAGCCGATCACCCTAGCCGTGTGTTCTCACAAATTCCAGCTTACCCACAGATGCATGATTGTATTCTTATTGTCAGTTCATCTTGACTATGTAAATTATACATTCAAAAAGATTATAATGTATTTTACCCATCGGTAGAATATAGTTTTTATATTCCTCATAAAAAATGACCCTGCGGTCGAGCCATTATGGTCATTGTTCGCTAATAGTCTTGGGAGTCAAAAAACGTGATTGATTTGCAGAACCACAGGTGCATGTCAAAATGTGATGGATAGAGGGTGCTGCAGGGTCTTTTAATGGGTGAGAAATCCTAAGTGACCACGCATTTAACCATGAATGTAAATTAGGTAAACACTACATTCAAGTAAATAAAAATATTATTATCTTTCAAATCACATCAATGAAAATGTTAATGTACAAGTGAGTTATATTAGTTTACTAAATTATCAATAGTAGTAATAAAAACAGAAAATAAGTTATGATTGATATATGACTAGAGTTACCTATATAACTTCCTCGGTTGTTAATAATTAGGTATTTATGAGCAGTCTTAAACAATTAGTGACTCCTTTTCAAGCTGAACACGTGCGAGATAGGACGCACGAGAATTGAACCTAGGAAGAAGTAAATGCGTCCAGATAATTCATAAATCACTCTCCAGGGCAAAATGAGTATACTATAAAAGTTACATTTCAAAATTTGTCATTAGGATCTATGATGACTATGAATAACGCGTAAATATATCTGAGCACTATTCATATTGTTAATTAAGGTACAAACTGCAGTATTCCTCACTTTGATGATCATAATACTGTATTATTCTATCTGAATCATTAATAACCGATGCCATGGTTTAACATTAAAAAAGCATTAAATATTTGTTTGATCGCACATTTCAATGAAAAGAATTAGAAATAATTTATTGATCAATCATTTTGGCTGTTTCAGGCTGCACAGGTGCGAACGGGGACGGAGAGGCCAGAGAGGCAGTGTTAGACCGAAATGGTCAAGGAAGAGGGGCAGTAAGGAGAAGAATTCTGTTAGACAAAGAAGCTTTCACAAGGAGGAGAGAATTGATAACGGGGACTTTGAGTAAGGCGTTAACAAGAGGCTCGTAAAAACTATGATATGGAGCGCAGTTATATATGAAGTGAAAATATAGTCACTAAACATGGATGATTGGAGTTGATTGGAGAATTTTGAAATATGGGTGTAGAGAAAGATGGATAAGATGAATTGGACAGAAAGAAGAACAATAAGTAATGGCCTAGTAGGGTGGGGGAGGAGAGGAAATTGTTGGGAAAAACCCAATAGACAGGGAAAAAATGGATGAAAAGCATACTGATATTGATTGGAGGTAGGATGTTAAAGACTGCGGTACCGGGTAGAATTATGGATTAGCAAGGATTGGAGATAAAATAGGATAGGAAAAGAGGGAAGAATAGTAACGGAGATGAGGAGCTTTGTTCAAGAGTAGGATAGTGGGTTTGTTAGGAGAGACAAGACAAATTCATTTTGCAGTTATTTCCACTACCCTAATATATATATATATATATATGTGTGTGTGTGTGTGTGTGTATATGTGTATATATATATGTATACATATATATGTATATATATATATGTATATATATGTATATATATATATATATATATGTATATATATATGTATATACGAGGGTCATCCGGAAAGTAGTACCCGTTCGTGCCGCATGAAGTGCTGACGACGCGAGTAGCCGCTGGACGAGGTCAGATAGCTTCAGTGGCTTGTCTGCCTTCTCTGAGCCAAGTTGCGTGACGCTAGCATTGCCTGTGTTGTTTCTGTGATTGTTTACAATGTTTAAAAAAATTGAGAACGCCGCCAGTTGTGAAGTGAGGGCAGTGATTAAATTCCTCAATGCAAGAAACGTTCGCCCATGTGATATTCATCGCCAATTAAAGGAGGTGTATGGAGACAATGTAATGGACGAGTCGTCTGTTCGGCGGTGGTGTCGCAACTTCAACATGGGGAGGGGGAACACACACGACGATGAGCGTTCGGGGAGACCGTCTGTCATTACAGACCAACTGGTGAGCTCAGTTGACGAATTCGTGAGGAACGATCGGCGCGTCACAATTGATGACATCTGTGAGCATTTTCCCAATGTTTCTCGAACAATTGTTCATGAAATTGTTAAACACCATCTGCATTATGCAAAAATTTGTGCAAGATGGGTCCCTCGCAAGCTTACAGATGAGCACAAAACCAAGCGTATGGCTGCAGCACTGACGTTTTTGGGACGTTATTCTGATGAAGGAGACTCTTTCTTGACTCGCATAATTACTGGTGACGAAACATGGGTTTGTTATGCATCACCTGAGAGTAAACGACAGTCAATGGAGTGGCATCATGCTCATTCACCAAACAAACCAAAAAAATTCAAGACAGTTCTGTCCACCAGGAAACTCATGGCAACCATTTTCTGGGATCGACGAGGTGTATTGCTTATTGATTTTATGGCCCGTGGAGACACTATTAATGCCAATGCGTATTGTGAAACATTAAAGAAATTACGGCGGGCAATACAAAATCGGCGGCGAGGTCTATTGTCTACTGGTGTCATTCTCGTTCATGACAATGCCAGGCCTCATGCAGCTGGGATAACACAAAAACTTTTGCAGCAATTCAAATGGGAAACTTTCGACCATCCACCGTATAGCCCGGACTTGGCCCCTTCAGATTTTCATCTCTTTACAAAGCTTAAAGACTTTTTGGCAGGAAAAAGATTTGACAGCGATGAAGAACTTAAAGAAGGAGTGACCCTGTATCTCAATGAGCTGGCGGCGAAGGACTATGCAGCAGGAATACAGAAACTTGTCACACGTTATGACAAATGCCTTAATTTGCTTGGAGATTATGTTGAGAAGTAGTTTAAAGTATCCTCTTTCAAATAAAATTTTTTATGTTTGTTAATATTTACTTTTGTGTCTTTATTTCACGAACGGGTACTACTTTCCGGATGACCCTCGTATATGTATATATATATGTATATATAGATATATATATAGTATATATATCCACCCCCGGACTACAGCCTTGACGTGGTGGAAGGGCATGTGCGTTCCGATGACCACTAGAGCTGTGCTGGCGGGAGTAATAGTAATTGCTCCTGGTAGGGTCGCCCATGACCGATAGGTCGAAGGTTAGGAGCCAGATGAAAGGTAGTCAACGCAGCGTCTGTTACTCAATGAGGCGGCTGCAATGGCGTCTGACCCCAGTGGGGCGGCCAGTAAGTGATGGTGTCACGTTAAAAACAATATTGAGGAAGGCAACGGGAAACCGCCTCAATTATCAGTCCCAAGATTTAAATGATGGACTATACAGATATTTTGAGTCCTGGCAACCACGGGGCCCGGCCCAATAGGCCGTGTGTCGTGCCCGGCAGCGGGGGAGGCAAGGCTTCCGCGGTCGTCATCCCACGAAACCAGCAGCAAGGGAAAACCACAGCCGTAGGACAGAAGACGCAGGAGAAGAAGACCAAATTAGTTAGAATGGGAACGTGGAATGTTAGGACGATGATGAGGAAGGGGAAACTAGAGAATGTTAAGCGAGAGATTGAAAGGGGAAATATAGATATTTTAGGTCTATGCAAGGTGAGATGGAAGTATAGCGGGGATTACTGCAGTGATAATTATAGAATAATATAAAGCGGCGGGGAGGAGAGCCAACGAGGGGTTGCCATAGTATTAAATGAAGAGGTAGGAAGAAGCATAGTCAACATAGAGCTGGTAATAGATAGATTATTACTAATAGAGATAAAAGCAGAACCGACGAACTTGGTTATTATTCAGGTATACAACCCACCGAGCAACCATAAGGAAGAAGAGGTCGATAGGATATACGATCAGTTAGAGGACATGATCGCGTGTGTTCCTGCAGGGAAACATTTGATAGTGAAGGGGGATTGGAATGCGACGGTAGGTGAAGGAAGAGATGGTGATGAGGTGGGCGACTACGGTTTAGGCACGAGGAATGACCGCGGGGAGAAAGCAGTTGAGTTCTGCAGGAGACAGGGGTTAGTCATCACCAACACTTGGTTTAGACACCACTAAAGACGCAGGTATACATGGAAAATGCCAGGTGACTCAGAGAGGTATCGGCTAGATTATATTCTGGTTAGGCAGAGGTTTAGGAACAGTGTCATAAATTCCCACAGCTTCCCGGGAGCGGATGCGGACCCTGCCCACAATTTAATTGTTATCAAATGGAGCGTCCGTTTCAAAAAGATAAGGCAGGGGCGGAGGGTTAGAAAATGATATGCAGAAGCATTAAATGGTTTTAAAAGGAAACAATACAAACAGGCGGTAGAGGAAATCATGAAGGATGGTCAAGAGCTAATTACTATTGAAGAAACATGGGAAAGTATCAAGAAAGGGTTGTCTAAAGCAGCAAAAAACACTATTGGAACCGTTAACGCTAAAAGGACTAGGAAGCCATGGATCATCATGAGATGATTACAAAGATGAATGAGCGGAGAAAATGAAAAATGTAAATACAGAATTAGGCAAAATGAAGTACAAAGAATTGAACAATAAATTGAGGCGGGCAACAAATAAAGCAAAAGAAGCATGGTGGAACACGCAGTGCGAGGATATGGAAAGTTTGCAGAGGAAGGGTGAAATCGGTGTGCTGTACAGCAAAGTTAAATCTTTATCGGGAAGTAAGAAAGGGAGATCTATGCTAACAGTTAGAGATAAGGCGGGTAAGGTAATATTTGACACAGGAAAGATCCAAGAGGATGGAAGGAGTATATAGAAGAACTGTACAGTAAAGAACTTCGACCAACAAAGTTAACAATTGAAAAATATGACGTAGAAAAAGATAGCTTAGGTTCAGGCATACAAGACGATGAGATAGAAAGAGCATTAAGGGAGAGGAAACTAAGTAAGGCCGCGGGGGTGGATAACATTCCCGCGGAACTATTGAAATGTTTAGGAAAATGTGGGAGGAAGAGGCTATATGGGCTGTTTCGTAGTATCTATGAGGAAGGAATCTGGCCGGAAGACTTTGTGACATCCGTTTTAGTTCCTGTACCGAAAAAGGTAAAGGCTATGAGATGTAAGGCAGGGTTGCCCATTATCACCGCTGCTGTTCAACCTGTATGCAGAGGAAATTATTAAAGAGGCTTGGGAAGAATTGAAGGTAGGAATGAAAGTGGGCGGGGAATTCGTAAAATCAGTTAGGTTTGCTGATGACCAAGCTTTAGTTTGTCAGTCAACCAAGGGGTTGCAAGCATTGCTGAGTGAATTGGAATTTCAGTGCCACAGGTATGGGATGAGAATCAATATTAATAAAACAAAGGTTATGAGATTTTCTAGAAAGAAAAAGGCTAAGCTTAACATTAGAATAGGAGGGCAAAAACTAGAGCAGGTAGAACAGTTTACGTATTTCGGAAGTGTTTTGGACCAACACGGTCAAAGTAGTAGGGACGTAAGGAGAAGAATTGCGCTAGGCAAAGAGGCTTTCCCAAGGAGGAGGGAGTTGATGAGAGGGACGCAAAGTAAGGATGTTATGAAAAGACTCGGCAGTGGGATGTTGAAGACTGTAATAGAGGGGAGAATGGTAGGCAAACGAGGAAAGGGCAGGAACAGGATAGGGATGTTGGACGGGATGAAGGGAGGAAGAAAGTACTCAGAGATGAAGATGGACCTGATATAGAGTAATTCTGTCCATCCAAAAACCTACCTTAACCGGTAGATTACCTAATAATATATATATCAGTATATATATAATATATATATGGTTATATATAAAATATATGTGTGTGTACAGGTATATATATATATATATATATATATATATATATATATATATATGTATATATATATATATATATATATATATATATATATTAGGGTTGTTTGTACGAGGTCCATCCGTAAAGTGTTATGAATTTTGAATTGCCGCGGGTCGCGATTATTTGATTTTTGATTTTTTTGTAGCGTTTTATATGGCACTTACGTCTCTCTTTTAAGCCGAAAATTTCGACCATTTTTAATGCTCCGTTAATTTTTGACAGCTGTCTTGCTTGGACGAGTTTTGGCTTTGGTTGCATGAAATTAAGTGGCCGGACGCATTCCGAATGTTGACTGCGGCATATGGAGAAGCTACCTTACCGAAGCAACGTTTATCGGTGGTGCATCGGTGGTTTTCAGAGGGCCGAGAAGATGTGAACGACGTAGATCGTGCCGGACGCCCGAGGACGTCAACAACCGAGGAAAACATTAATGAAGTGCAGAAATTAGTATTGGCCAATCGTCGAATCACCTTTGGAGGATCTGCTGAGGACCTAAACATATCGATTGGCTCGTGCCATTTTATTTTTACCAATGATTTGGTATGACACAGGTCTCCGCGAAATTTTTACCAAAATTAATCAATTTCGACAAAAAAGTAACGCATTAACATTGCTAATCAGGTGATTGTATACACACACCATAACGCAAGGAACCGCTGACACCAAGTCATCCGCAAGTCGATTTATGTGAACCGTGAGCTAGGTTGAGAATGAAATATGTCAATTGATTGGAATAATTTGGAAGAGAGTGAAAACGAAGCCCAAAGGAGAAATGATTTAAAAGGACCACTTTCTTTTAAATAGGACGCCGATAGAGGGCCAACCAATCTGTCCATCGGCAGCGAACGGCGAAATCAATCGACAACTGCATCAGACAGGTGACAAAAGAAAATAGACGACGCTGGCGACATCAGGAAGAAGAGAAAGACGTGGAGAACATCGGAACAACAACCCGGAACAGATTGGATGGAATAAAAGGAGTCAATTAAGCGTAAATGAAAAATAATATCTACAGTAGTTTCCATCTTCAGGAGAGCGGCGATGGGGAGAAGAGTTATTCGAGTGTGATGGCGAAGAAATATAAAATCAATGGACGAGGTTAAGATAAAGAATAACTGAGGAGTAAGACAACCGAAGACGGATGTTGATCAAACATCTGTTAAAAGAATATAGTGCTAGCATGTGTAATATAATTCTCTCAAAATCTGAATTAATAGATCTCACAATTTTACTAGCTGCAGTCTTCCTTTGCGTTCCGGGATATTTATGTCAAATATTTTTAAATACCTATTTATCTGATTTAAACATGACAGCACCCCATCCAATTTTTTTATTCTATCGATGAGACGTAGAGTTGACGACAGAATAAGCGTAATAAAGTATGACTAAAATAAATTGCTATGCTATGTGCGCATGGCCTTGGGAGGAATGTTCTCTTCGCTGCAGAGAGAGATAATTTTGGACATGAAGGATCCATTATTCGCTGTAATTTCGAAGAACGTATGAGGAAGAACTGTGCACACAAACACGAAAAGTGTGAATTCAAAAAGAGAGTAACGTGGGGATAGTCACTGTAAAATTATTATGAAAATGTTTGCCCGTGATCGAAATAATAATACCTCAGCCGCTGATTAAGTGTTTCATTGAGATATCTTCGGTAAATACTATTTACTTGCAATGATGTAAAATGTTGCCGGTGCAAATATATTCGTAAATATTCGACTGTAGCTACAGCAGGGAAAACACAGGGATACTCATATTATTGAAAGATATAATAGCCATTAAACTGTTATATAATCGGAAGCTTTCTCTAAATCGAGATTTTTAAACTATTCCATCTATTATACGTAATTCAAGGCCACCGAAAACGCTTCAAAAAAATAATAGCACCTGAAGGCGGGTCTAATGAATTTCACTACTCCTCCGTCTTCCCAGAATTATTACGCTGGATCTTTTCCCTCTTAAAGAGCCTTCACTTATCCTAAAGTGATTAGCGGTCATTTAACCCGCGCCATCCATCTCAATCTATCTCTGTCATACCGTGGGGCGAGTATATCGCCTTTTTTTCCTAAATTAGACTTTTATGAGCCATAACACCGGTGAAAGTACGATATATGCATCTTCTATCCCTCGTCTAGGTAAGAGAGAATACTGCGCCTCAGGTTTGAAAACTTCCTCTTTGGGTGTAGACGTGAATTATGTTGCGAAAATTTGTTTTTCAGGTTGTGTATAAAGGTACACTATTTCCGCACCTATTCATGTGACCCCGCGGCTTGATTATGCACTAATAAGAAAAAAATGTCGGCACAATACTGAGCAAATGAAGTTCCTGGGTAGTGCTTAGGTTTAAATTATGTAAGATAGAGTGAGAGATGAGTAGATCACCAAAATATATTGATTAGATACATCGCGAAGAGAACCCTAATGTTTAAAACTTGGCTTTAACGTCGTGGAATATGCCGAAACGAGCACGACTCCGAATATCTTTGATATTATATACACATTAATTCATCCTAAGATATTGTTCTTTTTAAGCCCTTAAACTTTCACAGCTCAAAGCGAATGATTTTTACACCTTGAAAGTGTTGCAATGTAATACACATTAGCCGATGACTCCATCAAAAATTGCTGTCTTGGCATCTCACCCATGTTTCTTAAAATTCACTAGTATTGATTTTAGTCGTTCAATTTTAGGATTTATAAAATGAAAGATTGAAAATACGAAGCAAAACGTGATCAGAAACAGGGCTAAAATGGAAAAATGTAAATGAACATCTTAAATGGAAGTGGGTTGAATGCGATACCGACCGGACCGACATCAATACCTCTGCCAAATGTTTTACCTTCAACGTAGCGTAACTGCTTCCTCGTAGTTGACTCTTATGGGAAAATATAACGGAAATGTTCTGCAGCAAAGCAACAGCCACGGAAACAGGCAGCGGAAGAATACCCACAGGATATATCCTTCATAAAGGTCTTTGAAATTTGAATCGATGCCCAAACCAAAAGGAAGGTCAAAATGACTGGGATCTTGAGACAGAACGTTCTGAAATCGTCGTCAGGATTGCCCTTTTCCGCAGGAGACGCAAAGTGCGTAACGAGTAGAGATTATTGCTAGATGGTCCAAGGAGTAGTATGTAAATATATCCGCCCCACATAAAACTTTCGAGGCGAGTCGGAAACTATTTCCCCAGACTGGAAACGAAACAGCTCATTTCCGAATATAATATAATCCCCGACTATGGCTATATTAATGCAGGACATTAGAGGTATATGATCCCGGGAGACTAGCGGCAAAACGGACGGTAGGGGGTATTCTCTGCCAAATCACGCCCATTGGTCCAACGGGAAAAGGAGGGGTAAGGGGAAGACAGCAACGGCCGTGAAGATGTGCTCCTAACGCTATAATGACAAATGCGTTAGGCTAGCAGTAACAGTACCATGTTAACTGTAAAATACGATTACCGTACTAAACACATGAGATGAAGAATGGTAGCAATTGAGTAATGTTTGAAAAGCGTTTCCTTTTTGCCACAGGATTCTGGCATGGCCGTTAAAACAACATATAATCAGTCAGTAAGCAGCAAAAGTAATTCTTTGAGTATAGCCTGTTACTTGAGTGGGAAACTTGGGAAAGTTCCTTGGTCATTCAGCCACACCAACGAAGATTAGATGTCCAATGACCAATTAAATCCTCAGATACAAACTTGAAATTAAAAATGAAATTTGCTATGAGTGTCAAGGTGATAATTTATCTTTCCACAATTGTACTATGCAGAGAAGTAGTTTTTTTTTTGGAGAAGTAAGTTTTCGTACAACTCGTATATTTGTTTCACTTATTGTGATAGAAGCCATAAGAGTTTTTATGTCAAGTTATTTAGGGTTTTGTACATTAGTGTTTAGTAACAGGGTCTATAAGTTTACCATAACTCGACAGACTACTGCTAATAACATCACATTATTACAATACTTAAAAGTTGTATATGCAAATGCAAACATGCCGATACTCGAATTCCTAATAAAAAATACTCGAATTCCTAATAACAAACGCAGGTACTACTTTGAATATATTAGTAAGCAAAAATACTGAACCACTCTTTCGAGTACTTTATTGAAAATTACCCAATAAAAATTCAAATTTACATGTACTGTAGCATTTAGATACGAAACACGGTTAATTTGCTGGCTTTTGTTAACTTTTTCTTAGTTAAACATCGAATTCGAGTCATTTCACTGGTAAATCGTGCGTCTAGATTGATGTAGGCCAAGGATTTTTTTCAGTATGAAATTATACGCATTTGTCTGTAGTCTAACAAATTAAACCCCGCTGAAATTCAAATTGTTGAATTTCCGGTAGTTCGCTAGACTTTGTAATTGTAAGTTACTATTGACTAATTCGCCAATATATGGATATCTACGAGAATTACGTTTCTAGGAAATAGCTTCATCCTTCTTTCTGAAACGGCTATGAGGATTATTTGGACGTGGATTCACACATTTACGCGCCGACATGAACTCATTGTACACTTAATTTTGACAAAATAATAATTTTTAATTAACTCTAAATGCATAAAATTGAAGCTTCTAGTAAAACAATACATTTAATCGTCCACGAATGATAATCCCAATCAGTGTGGAAAAATTATTCCGCTAACACCGCAAGTACTTACTTGCCAAGCATACTTCCACGCAGAATATGACAGCCATGAAGAGTGTCTGAATTAATAAACAAGAGGTTTCTGATAGTTTGGAGCTCATCAGCATGGAAATTATTCATGGAGCGCAACAACCATTCAGAAAAAATGCAATGCCCTCCGAATACAGAAGCGGCTTTCATTTTTTTTAAATTACAACCCTATTGAACTAGGCCCAAATAAAATTGTTTGGAAAATATCCTAGTTGGAAGATAACAGCAGTTATAGATTTTTGGAATAATTAATTTGTGGACGGTGATCTACCTGGACAAAGTAGATTTCGATTACCTAAGTCAAATTCACTTCTCTATACTTCGACGCCCTGATGAACACGCAAATATTTGTAATTAATGCTAAAAATAGAAATAACTCGTTATTCAGCTCTACCCACTTTCTACCTCCCTTAATATAATGTAAAAATGCCAATTCTGTTACTGTCCAAATCATTTCCCCAACATGCTCACCTCTGTCACCGTATTCATAGTCCCATTGCCTCCAGGTAGTATCTCCTGGATTCCCTTGTCCAGTCTTCTTCGAATATTTCACTCATCAGCTTTCTCTCCTACCCTGTATTATATTGTACATTTTCGTTAGCTATACTTTCTGTCCCTTTGGTGTTTTTTTTCAATTATTCTACACACCGAAATATCAAAAGTCCTTAACCAATGTTTCTCCCCTTATCTCAACGACCAAGTTTCCAAGCCATACAAAACTACGATCCAAATCAATATATTCGCCACTCTTTCCCTTTGGTGTTTTTTTTTCAATTACTCTACACACCGAAATATCAAAAGTCCTCAATGAATGTTTCTCCCCTTATCTCAACGACCAAGTTTCCAAGCCATACAAAACTACGATCCAAATCAATATATTCGCCACTCTTTTCGAACATATCTATTCACATTATAAGGTTTCGATCATCAAAATTTGACTAATTTCACCTACTCCTTTACTTATATACAACACTTCCAATCCCCTTACTACTCTGCACAGTTTCTCCTAAAAGACTCCCTATGAAGGTGAATTTGTCTAACCACTCAATTTTATGACCCACAACATTTTATGATACATTAGCCTTTATCGTTCTTATTTAAGTCTTAAGCTTTGTTTTCTTATAATTGATTCTCATCTTATACTTATTACACTCAACATGTAGGAATTCATTAAGTAACTGATTCCAAGCGTTAGGTTGACCAACCTTCTTTTCTTAAATTTTTTCTGATAAAAACTTATCTTTTAGAAATGTTCCCAACGTATAAAACCAAGAGTAAAATTTGTAAACCAAAAGGAGAGTGATGTGAGAAGGAAGCATACGAGAGCGTAGAAATTAACCAAAGGATGTGTGAAAATATATATGTCTGTCAAAAGTAAACGAATCTTCATATTGAAAGGCGAATGAATTGTTCGAAAACCTTTCCCTTAATATTTTCCGCAGTACGATTAATGTAGGTCCTCGTCATTGTAAATTTCAACGAATAAACAGTAATCAAAAATTTCAGAACTTCAGAACAGCAGAAGCTTCAGAATATTTTATTTTCAGTAAAACTGGGAGCTCTATATTTCATATTATTTTGGCCATTTGAATTATTCATCAACGAGCGGTTAAAGACCTGAATTCCTATTATATATGCACGAATTAAATTTTTAGGTTTTTGTGGCTATTGGCACAGAGGCACACAATAGAAAATATGATAGAGGAAAATCAATATCATAATTATTAATATATAACATATTTGTTCGCATATATTCCAAAAAAAATAGTATATTAGTTAGCTATTTAGTTTTGAATTGCTTTTTGAGTCACACGGATGTTCCGCATTGAACATCCGTGGTTTAATGGGCCAAATAAAAACCATAGAAGCCGATTGACTCGACGGCCGAAGTAAGCTAAATTCAGAATACGTTAATTTATATCATGTCAAATCGTAATCCACCATTTGAATAGGAATAATCATTTAAGACTGCCGATTTTTGCGTCGCATTAGCGTAATATTTCAATAAACACAGGCTTCAGCGAAAACAATAAACAAAAGCTTTACTCTTGATGGTCTTCATACAGATTTGGCGCCAAGTTTGCATCCAAGCTAGAACATCCTGATTTCAGAAATTGTAAGCTTTGTAAGTAAAAGGACGTTGGAACATATATCGGAGACGACCTCCGGTAGTTTTAAAACCGACTACATGCATGTCTTCTCTTATCTGTTTATTGCGTAAAAGCGTCTAAAATCCAGTACTCTCCCATTACGATTTTTAAATTCAATAAAGCTCTCTTAATCGGTAGAATACAATTAATACTACCATTCTTCTATATTACGAAGACGTTTGTGGCAGTGAATTAGATGCACATGACACAAGAAACTTTTGTATTAGGAGAGACATGGAAATGTATTGATACACTGACGTGTAGGCTATGTCCATCAGAAACCTACCCTAACAGGTAAAATACCTAATAAAAACCGATTAAGATAGGTTTTCCATGGACTCAGACTATGCAAGGGTTCAACGATGATTTCCTTGCCTCTCTTAACAAAACAAAAACCGACATCCGACAAACAATAAGGTCCTCTTCAATTCCACATAGTTTCTTCATCCCTTCATTTCATCCAACATTTACATGTGCATCTCGTTTATTCTACAGGGTTCGTCCGGAAAATAAGTATACTGATTTTTTCCCGCCGCTCCAGGCGCGCCCAGCACCGCTCTGACGGGCTGCGATTGGAGGGGGGTATGTTGCCAAGCGACGCTGAAAAAGGCACTCGGCTCTGAGCTGTGGTGTAGTGAGGAGCTCTGTTAACGCGAACTTCCACGCTCAACCCACGTCACGGAACGCGATGCCGAAGTTTTTGGAGCAGCTTTATTCCATCAAATTTGCGGTAAAGCTTGGGAAATCGTCTACCGAAACTGTCGGTATGATTAACCAGGCTTACGGGGAGTCAGCCATGTCCAGAAACATGATCTTTCGGCGGCACAAGATGTTCGTGGAGGGCAGAGAAGAGGTCGACGACGAGTCTTCGAGAGGTTCCCGATGATGCCTTCGCCGGAGCGTTCCAGGAATGGGAACGCCGCTGGAACAAGTGTAAAGACTCACAAGGGTCCTATTTTGAGGAATATTAGCTTAAGATATGTAAAAGTGTAAAATATTTTTTTTCCTGAGCTCAGTACACTATTTTCCGGACGAACCCTGTATTTCTTCCCCGTCTTCGTTTCTCTAGCGTTCTCTTCTGCCATCTAACACAGTATTCTACAACATAAATATGCCGATCAAAAGTCTCTGCGCCCACATTTCCTGCCTACTTTGCATTTCGCCCACAATCCTCTCTTCTCCTATGCCTAACACTTCCTCGTTTGTTTTCCTTTCAGTCCACTGCACATATTTCATCCCCCTCCACCCCCATATTTCAAAAGCCTCCAACCTTCTCATATCATTTTGCTTCGATGCCAATGTTTCCGCTTCGTACAAAACCACTCTCCAGGTCAATTTTAAGACATGTGTTGTCTTATGGGAGTAAGAGGAATGCATATTCTTTCATATACTCGTATACTTTTATTTACATTGTCATTTTAGTCATAAAGGAGATTTAAAAGGGTAAATACACTAAAAGAAAATCAAGAAATACCTGCAGCAGCGGAGGTCGTATAAATCACTCATTGCTGACACTTGACACACCACAGCTGATCCCTTAAAAGCAGACTGATGGCTTAATATCTTATGGAGGTCGGTGACATTAATTTGGTCATATTTTCGAACTGTGAGATATGGCACAGAGTTTTCGTGATATCTATGGACACACCTTAGCGACGTTTCGCTATATTAACCTCCCAATAAGCTATCAGGGGATATTTCCGCTCACAATTCTGTCGACAAATTTCGCATTGCCTTTATTCCCTTGCAACATTGGTGCCATAGAACATCCCAGAGAGACGTGAATGGATAACGTGAATGGCTTCCATTCATTTCTAAACCAGTTGAAAAAGCCCAGCTGTCTATTCTCCATTCAATTTGAAGAACCTGGCCTCGATGTGGGCCATTTTATTCCTCTGGAGATGGAGATGCTTGGTGATCGTCACAACTTTTAAAGATTATGAATACGCTTAAGATTATGGGTTTAAATTCGAGGAAATCATTCCTCAGTGTAGGCAAGTTCTCGGTGCTAGAAACAGGGTACTACTCAGAGTATGTTTTTTAAGGTAAGTGGGTCGTTCAATATCTTCGCAGAAAATTCATGGGATGGCGATCGTAGAACCGGAAAAGAATTTCTCTTAGTAACTTAAATTACCCACCACAGATGTCCTCATGCATATTCAAAAAGGTGGGAATAAAAAGATTAAACCACAAACACTTATAAGATGTAAAATATATAGCTTTGACGTTTTTGGCTAAATTTCTTACTGCATCCTAAGGTGCAATTATTGTTTAGATTATATTAGATGTATTTGGTTGTTTGTAGAATGAAAGGATTTTTGCATTAATATATCTGCCACTGTGGGTATAGTTTTGCATGTGTGTGTTGATTCTGTTCCTTTTTATGAGTGATGACCTAACATTCCTTGCTTTTTCCCCGTGCTTGCACCCTAGACAACGCTCGAGACAAGCGAATACCCAGTCTGCCCCGCCAGCAATAGTTTCACGGCCCTCATAAAATAAGGGCTTGTGCCGTGAACCGAAACACCTTGATTCCCGGAGAGTCATTTGCCAAAGCCTCCTGGGTGCTGCTGCGTAGGGCCAATATCGGAGATGCCACAGTTACGGGACAATATACTGCTTTCGATCCCCCGCGTTGCAGCGCTAATTTCGGAGGAAGGCAAGAGCACCACCGCATTCTTGTATCTGTTCCCGTGTTGGTGTGTGTGGGTGGGTTTATCGTATATATGTATGCCTATCTCCTCTTAGAGCCTTGTTCCTCAGTTTGGCGTGGTGGCCTCGTACCTCTAGGCTCTTAAAGTAACCGAACCTACGTGGTTCTTATAATTTTGATTTTTTCCTCAACTGCCGTATTTTTTCAGAAGGGTTCACGACGGTTGGAATGAAATATACATACGCGCTATTGTACCTATTTAAATGTAAGATTTTTCGACGGTTCCTAACGACTTTTATTTTCTGCCTATCACGAGAATTTATTTTGGTCTCGCAATAAAATGTTTCCTTCTCTATTCCTTGGCAATCTCTATCCATATTCATGCTGTATGACAAGCCTATATTCTTCTTATTTATAATACCCTACTCATCCAGCATATTCTTCCGTCTATCACGTCCTTATCAATATCCTAAAACTACCCTTCTACATCCCCCCTTCCGTACAGATGTTCTACATTATTTAGATTTCCTCTCTTCACCAAACCTATGCTAAAAACTTGACCCTCGCCTTCCTCTCGGCCCCAAGCATTTTTTTCTCCGTTCTTCTCCACACCCGCTTTTTAAAATGCATACAAAACTCATCCTCCTCCTACTCGCCTCAACACAGCCTCAAGATAATTAGTTAAGATTATAAAAACTGCGAAAATAACTGACTCATCTATTTTCTGTCGTTTTCTACATTCCAACGTCTTCAATTGAGCGATAGCATAGTATCTCAACAACAGGTGATCGTTATTTCGAGAATAGAGTTTCTAATCATGAAAATATTCCCGAATACGCCCTCGCAGCTCACTCTCAATCACGGGAATTCGTTACTGGCATTTGGTAGTCTGGACTTAGGAAGAAGGTTGTTGGATGGACATAAGATTGTTCACTGCATACATTCTTTGTAACCTCGCATAAGAAACCATAATGTGACAGCCCACACTAAATTAAACTTAAACATTCTTTATATTTTTTCTTATTATTTAAGGATATTATTTATCAAACAATGGTCACATCGTTTTCTAAAACAAATGTATTACAACGCAAAAATGTTGCTTTCAGAGAGTTTTTTTTTTAAACTCTATATTACCGGTTTTAATAACCTGAGTGTTCGTGTTCGCTGTAGATATGCAAACATTACAAAAAGAAATCTACATTGACTTAAATGATAAACCTTGACTCACATAGTCCGTTTCAACTATGGGGCAATATAATCAAGAACTACGAGCCCAATTCAGCAAATATGATGTCGGTACACTGAGCGTATCAACTGATAAGGGGCATGGGAGCCTACGGGCGGAAGCACAGAAAAGGTCACAATCCCTGTGTTATCTCCAGCCGAGAGGAGGATGGAAGGATAGCAGGACCTGCATAAAGGAAAGTTGAAAGAGAAGTAGTTCCAAACCAATATTACTAAATAAGTTAATGTTCTTATATATATGAGATCACGTGTTATTGACCCAAAACTCCAGGTAAATATTAAACAAATAAAAGTCGACAAGTTCTATCAAATCTATCAAACAAAACGTGAGGAACTGAAAATACCCATCAATCATAAGTCTAAAAATACATTTTCTTTTGATTGCTGTTTTTATCTTTCAAATATTTTGATGCACCATAAGACTTTTGAGTAAGAATTTCCTGCAATTCAAGCATTATCTAGCCCTTTTTGGCGTCAAAAAGTCATTTTTATCATTTATGTAATTTTTTTACGAAACAGTGGGCGTGGCAGTTTTTCTTCGCCGAAAAATCCAGAAGAGAACTTAGCAGAGAGATGAAAGAGAAAGGCTTCGAGATAGACCGAGAGATTCAGGGTGTTCAGGAAAGGGCTGTCATGAGCAATAATGAAGGATCACTTTTTCTCGGACGTGAGGTGTGGAATGGCAAGTATACACATACATCCCCCCCTCCGCGATCAGATCTCCTTACCCCCCTCCCCTCCTTCAATCCATTCCCTTGCCAAGCCGTCTCTCAACCTCCTCCCATCTTCTTTTACACAATCTCAAAGGATTCTTCCCACAGTTCCTCCTCTCCTTTTGGCTTCCTCCTCTCCTCCAACGCCTCATTTCCGATTCCCTTTCTGCCCCTACCGCACCCCACCACCATACGAATACCCACCCCCTCGCCAAGAGTTTCTTCTATTCCTCCCTCACTCTCTCTCTCTCTCTCTTCCGGTTTTTTTATTCAATCTACTCCTATTTCGTTCCCTTCTCCAGTAAATTTTCCCTCGTCCTCCACCCCCACACTACCTCCTCCCTCTACTTCCACCATTCATACAATCCCTTCCGTTTTCCTATCTCCCGGTCTCTTTTCGCCCTTATATCCAACCTTCCTTTACACTATCATTTTGAACTTAGGTGCACCAAGTAACTACGATTCCGCGGATGGTGGGTGTGTCGGTCGCGCTGCATCATTGTCGATTCAGAAACGCGAGCTTGAGAGTTTTAAAAACATTTCCAAATGGAGTGTGTTAGGTTTTTTAGGAAGAGTTCAGTTCGAGAGCCATATTAGTCTCTGCTTTCCCATGGGATTGAAGAAGTTTTGGTGATTCACCATTACCGGGCACCCGCTGGTGAATCGACCAGAGGATTCAGTCAAAAATTCCCAAGGCAAAGAAAAAATTTATCATTTACACACATTCATATTAGAACTCTTTCGTCTAATTTTTCAGTTCAGGATTCAGTCAAAAATTCCCAAGGCAAAGAAAAAATTTATCATTTACACACATTCATATTAGAACTCTTTCGTCTAATTTTTGCTATGAGAATTCCTTTTACACCAAATCACATCATATAGGCAAGATTTTTTTTTATATATTTTTCCAAATAGTTGGCTTTTTAAGTCAAATTCTTGTTCCTATTCACCATAACTTTCGCTTCACTCCACTCCTTTCACTTCACCTCAATGTCGCGCATTTCTGCGTCACAAACTTTGGTCACAACTTTACGGTTATTGAACACCTCAAATCTGTGAATATTTCTCGTTCATCCATTCAAAGCATTCTGGAACTTTTTTTGTATTGCAAATCGGTTTTCCTCACCAGTCCACTTCTTGTTCGCAGGATGTCTCACGTCCGCATCTTCCTCTGAAAATAATTGCCAAATCTCCTCTAGCTCAGTTTCTCCTACGTAATCCATTAAACTAGCCTTAACCTACTCCAATAGTAGAGAGAACTTCCATTTTCCATCCCAAAATCGGGCGAGAGTCACTCATTCTTCTCCCTGCACTGTCACGAAATTGTAATAAATGGACTGAAACTTGTCTCACTTATTCAGTTCCTAGAGCGGAGACAGGCAAGGGTTGCAAGAGAGAGGGAGAACCTAGGACCGGATTAAAACGGGAAGGAAGCAGTTGTAGTCAGGCGTCGACGTGGAATATAATCCACTTCATCCAGAGAGCTGGTTTTTTTGTAGTCACACTAGGCGAGAGAGGCGTGGAATATATTTCTCTTTCATTCTCGATCCCTCTCCATCGCAATTTACTGTTTTTTTATTTCTTTTACTTCACCCCCAAACGGTGTATAATTGGTACCTCCCTTGATACGAAGATATCGCTCGGATGACCGAATAGACAACGGACAAAGGGTCACCAACCATTCATTCTTGACTGTGGGACACATGGCGCTGATTTTACGTATGGCCAGGGTTTGGAAGTGGAGAGTGAGTGGCCTTCGCTCCTATTTGGGAAGAGAAAAATTTCAAATCGCGCGGAGAAGTATTGCTGAAATAATCTACCTGTTCCCGTGTTAAAAAGTGCCGCTCAGGAGATTAAATAAAATGATTTTCGGTGCTGTTCGGGGTGCAGTTTTGGAACTTCATTGGCTTCAAAAAGGAAAAAAACTTTTATTCTCCTTTTTTCACCTAATTGATATAATCCAACGGATACCACACAAAACCGTGAATACATAGGAATAAATGGTATGCTTGTTCAATTTTGGAACGTATTTCAGATACAAGGATAGCAATGGATTTTCATCAACAAACGCGCAAAGCGATTCAATAATACATTTAGTACAGCGAGAAGGAAAACAGGTTGGTAAATCCATACGGACGAAAACAATGGCGAAATACGAGTACTCGTATATGCCCAAGGATAAAACATGCAACACCCCATATCGGAATATACCCTTGAGCTCTTCCTTTCCGATCTCTACCAAATGATATGTCCAATGTCAAAAATTCGATGGAAATTTCTTTGTGCAGTAAACAGTACGGCGTTGATGGAAGACTTCTAAACTTCTGCGATAGCATTTCAGGAGAGGGTTTGGAGGGGAAAGAAAGTAAAGGAGAAATGTAAAAGGAAACATCGTGAAATTAACAAGCTTCTAAACATATAGACACATACACGTAAAAACAGCATGGGAAACCGGATGCTAACGACATATGCCCGCCACATTATGTTTGGAGAAGTTTCGAAGTTATTGTCAGAAATGGACATTTAGCCCTTGAGATCAGTTTTGAAGCTTAATCAAACATTTTATAAAAGAACTAAAAAGAAAACTATGGTGAAATTCACGTTTGTCAAACTATTTTGCTACACGAGGTGGTCCCCTCGTTGGCAGAATAAGACAGAAGATTAAATTAAAATTATACAGATGCATGCCTCTAAATTTGATTTTTTATACCTCATTATCAACCAATTTTCATCATATTGGCTCTGAAAACTGCCATGCAATGATGCTAACCCTTTGACTGACTATCTGATCATCAGCAAATCTCACTGATAAGAAGAGTTTCCCACCTACTTTCACTGGCCACTTTCCCTTGCTTCTCTTTTAGCCAAGTTCCTTGGTGTGTTCATTGAAAATAGCAGATTATAATGGATATATCTTCCTTACTACCTATACGTAACCTCAAAGTATTTGAACTCATAAAATCTTCAAAATTCGAGTTTAGTTTCACCCAACGCGAAGCTAAAGTCTCAGTTTAAAATATAAGGTTCGATATTTGTCAAAATGTATATTAATATTATTTAATTGATTTATTACTGGCTCTTTATCAGAAGCAGGCAATATATGTACGCACTTTGGTGTTTAAACCACGTGTTCGTTATTATTAAATCCTGTCTCCTGCATGACACCAATGCTTTCTCCCCACGGTCACCCCTTGTGTCCAAGTCGCCAACCGGCACCTCGCATTCCATTTCTCATTTCGCCCATCGCCTACTGGGGAAACACGTAATCATATTAGCTTCAATATCGTATGCCTTGCCATTTTATATTTTATTATGATTACCTGTTGAATTTAGATCTTACATTGCCATTTAGTTTTATTTTGTAGCGAGTTTTACTCTAAATATTCTTTGGAAATAAATTTACAATCTAACATGACCTCCTATCAGCCAATATGTGCTATAAAGAATATTAAGTTTCATAATGTCATTTGCTAAATTTAAGTGTCGTGGTATGTGTGCGTAAATTTTCAGGCACGCCATGGGGCAAACCTACGCTTTTTATGTCAGCATATTTTCTTTTGCTCGCATTGAATTGCGTAGAACCAAATCATTATTTTCAAAACCACAGGTTAAAGCTTTGCAAAGACTGCTGAGTTTCCTATACTCGTAATAAGAGTATTTACGACCAAAATCAAGCAGGTAGCTAAATAATTTTTCACATAAGCCCTAAAGAAAACATGTTTCATTAAAATGTTTGCAAAAATAAAATGGTAGAGTGATGAAAATGTTATATTTTTCTTTAGATTACTGCATTTGGAGTCCGTGAAAAAAATATTAGGATAAAAAATTGGAAAAAAAACTAAATATTAAGTAATCGGAAAAATATCAGAGAAAACCCGCTAGGTTTCTTTAAAATAGCTACCAAAAGCGAGTAAGGAGGCGAGTTTGCAGAAGGAATTAGGAATTACTAGGGGATCGAGATGGGGCGGTGACTAACTTACTGTCTTCCCTCCGAGAGGGCCCGGGTTCGAATCCCGGAATCCGACAGATATTTTTCAGTTTTGCCCCGATTCCTACTTGAGGTGCTTTCTGGAGGACACTTCGAGTACGTCGTCCGTCGGATGGGACGTCAAGCTGCGGACCCCTTGGCGCCTTTTGTCAAGAGCAGGCTAATTCAAACGCCGGGTTTCTCTCCACCCTTCATCCTTTCCTGTCCATCCCATATGGTGCAAATGACCTTTCCTGTCGGCCGCCCCTCATAAAAGCTACTACCACTAGGAATTACGATGCGAAACTCTGAATATCAGTGAAGAGTAGAAAGATAATGATTTTTGAACATTAGAGTTTACAGAACAGATGGCGCAAATTTCATTAAAATTATAAAAAAAGCCAATTTTCCTGCCACACCTCCCCCCCCCAAACACGCGTTTGATGTGGCTTGAGTGATATTTTGTACCTGGCATATTCGAATAGTAAAAGCCGTTCGTTATTTTCTAAATATAAATTCGTTAGAATAAATATTTTTTTGTTTCCTACTTCAAATCACTACCTAAACACCGTTCACTCCTGAGCACTTTTCGTAACGCTGCTCCAGCTCCTTTAATACCTCAGCACATAGGAGTTCGTTGCAGTTGACGACGGCGGCCTTGTATTCTTCGTCGCCTTCAAATTGTTGCCCACCAAGCCACTGTTTCAAGTGCAAAGGGAGGAGATAGTCACTAGTTGCAAGGTCCATCTTGTCAATGGCGTCCAAAAACGCTCATCTACTCAACATTCTTCGCTTATTGTGTTGGTGGCCAGGCATATTTGGTACCCACCTTGCAAACAATTTTTTATGCCCGACCTTTTCCACAGCAATTGTATCAATAGCGGTGAGTCCACCTGGACAAAATTTATCAGCCAGAGCACTCATCAATCATCGATCAGATCGCAGTTCTTGGTCCACTTGTTGAACGACAATTTCATCGGTCTGGATACTGGGCCTGCCACTCCACTCTTGACCATGCACACTTATCCCGCGATTTCTGAAACTTTGATCTCATTATCCAAACTGCTCTTCGCTCATTATTTTAGTTCCATAAACTTGGCACAACTTCCGATGAATTTGAACAGCTGATGATTGTTTTCCATCCATAAATTCAAATTAGTTACGTCAAAAACGATGAAGACGAAAGATTCGTCAGCAGTTTGTGAAAGGCCAACTCATTAAATTCCTTCATTCAAACCATCTTCACCAACGTCTCACCGAATGACTACAGAAGAGCTTACCATATCGTTCCCAACTAACAATGCCCGAAATTGAATTTTTTTTATTTGACAGAATGAAAATTTTGCTTAAATATACTAACCCTGAGAAATCCTCCAGTCTGTATCAAATACGAGCTCGCATATTTAAGAAACTAGCTTCGGAAATATCGCCGTCTATGGAAATCACATTTAAGGAATCGCTAGTAAATCAAAAGGCTAGTAAAGCAATACGCCTAATGTTACACTTGTATTTAAAAACGGAGAAAAGAAAGATTCAAGTAATTACAGATCTAGTTCCATCACATCCGTACCATGAAAGGTCATGGAACATATAGTCGCTAGTCCGATAGTGAGACACCGCGATAGTCAGGAGTAATTGATAAAAAATCACCACGGTTTCCGAAAGTGTAAATCTTTTCAGACATAACGTGCACTTTCTGTTCATGATATCTTTAGCTGGGGAGAGTGCAATGTCCCAGTAGATACACTCGAACAGAAGTCGGTACAATGAATATATTTGTTTCACTGCTCATGAGAAGAAACAATTATATCTTTACGGCGAATCAAATGTTGGAAATACTTCTTACGCAAAAAACTTATTAGGTTCTATGATGAAATATGCACATTTTCCAGATGCTACCAAGTTTTCCTTTCCGCGATTGTTTCTACAGTGTAGTCGAGTTATTATATTTGAATAATTTGAATTAACATTTCTTTGTACCTCAATGTTTTCTAGTTACAAATATCTTTCGTCAGAAGTACTTCTTAGTAAACTACTCATAAAGCTAGAAGCCTAGATTAGAAGTCATAGGTAAGCATATCCTGAGTTTGAATAAAGACATTTTGATTGTTCGCCTAGAAAGGGTAGTCAAAGATTGTGCTAGCACTAAAGCAGCATGAGTCATTTCAAGTGTTCCCCGGGAAGTGTGATCCGCCATACGTTCATTTACTGAGATACCAGTAGTCCTAAGAATAAAGAAGATAAAGCAGATGACCCAAATGCTATAACATTCAGGTACGGCACTTGGGTATTAGAATTAAACTTTAAAAAGTGATGGTTTTGTGGAAAAGGAGCAATTTCCTCCGGAACGCCTACTGCATAAGGAATACCGAACGAGAAAGTGGAGACTCGATTGAATACTTAGGCGTTACCCTATCTCACGACCTCTCCTGGGTGAAACATATACGGGGAATATGTGGAAAAGCTAACAAAAAATATGGATTTACAAGAAGGATCCTCATGACTTTGGTCTGATTGCCGAATTATAAACTGTACAGCGTACAGGAGCTAGATTTGTAATACGTTGTTATGTTAAATATAGTAGCGTATCCAAAATATTAGAGCAGCTGGGATGGGAATGACTCACGGATCTGAGGGTTAAATTACAGATTAAATAAATCTCTCGCATAAATAGGAAGGGTGTCTCTGTAGGAATGAAGTTGAAAGTGAATTATTAGCAACATCATACTATGATAAAAGAGATCATGTCAATAATATTAGAGCGATTAAGTGTAGAAAAGATAGATTTAAGTTGTCATTTTTCTCACGAACTGTAAGGGATTAGAACAACGTTGTCCGACACCACTAGGAGGAATAAGTATTTTGAGTCAAAGGTTTTCTAGGTGTTAATCACCGTCTGCCACACATCCTAGCAATGGATTCCAGGGAACTATGCAGTCATAAATTTAATAAAACAATAATAATAAATCAGATCAAAGCACTTAGTTTGCAAACTGCGGAAGCAACAATTTTCGCAAACACTGTTATCTCTGTATTCACTAATAGGCAACGACTACGGAATCTATATAATAGCTTCAGTGGCTTCGCAAAAAATTAATTGACGACGCTGGACACGGATAACTTCGTTTTCACCCTTCTTTTCCTTCGTTTAATTAAATATCAGACCAGCTCTCAGGTCGAGGCCTAAGTTTTTTAATTTATACGAAACATTAACAGTAACTTAGTCAAGGGCGAAATTATTTCCAACTCAAATCTTGTAAAACTATAATTTTACGTGAACATGATATAATTTTAGCTAGTGATATTGAAATTTTCATGATTTTTTCACAATTTCTTTCTGTAATATACTCGGATATGGGCTTTCCACAGTGATTTTTATTCTGTTCACAATTTATTAGGGTGACCACCGTTGATCAAGAAGTTCTGAAAACATTATTCCTAAAAAAATATGTTACCCCATGGAATCGAGCCCGGACTCTTTGAGTGAAAGCCTTTGGTTATCTTCTTTCCGCCCGTAGCATTGCCTTCCTCTCTACGTCTGCCTCTTCTGGCTCTCCTTCTTCCCCCAAGTGCTTCTCCCCTCAAGAAAGCTCTCCTTACTTTTGCGCCCTCTCAAGATCTCCCAGGAAAAAATAAAATTCGATTGAACCCAATACCTTCCTCCTCCACCCAACGTCCACCGTCCAGAAAAAAAGGCCCAGCCCCACCCACCTCTCCCAAAACCCCTCCCTTTCCACATTCCCTTTCTCTCTCTCTCGCCTCGCGTGTATGTATGTGTGTGTATGCATATATATATATATATATATATATATATATATATATATATATATATATATATATATATATATATATATATACATATATATATCTGTCCCAGCTCCTCATTCTAATACTCCTTACGTCCCTACCTACCCTCTCCCTCATCCAAATGCTCTTCTCCATTTTGCTCGCTTTCCAATTCCAAAACTCAAGACCTTTGGACTCTCTTTTTCCATCCCGCCCTCATCCATATTTATCTCCCACACACAAACACGCGCACCCACCAATATATATATACATACATACACATACATATATACGCCCCCTTCCCATCTCTTGCTCTCCTCCACACCCATATGCCATCCATACCTGCCCGATCTAGGCAGGCATTGCCAACCGCCGTTGATGACATTTTACAGATATTATTTGCAAATTCCCCCTTGTCTCTATCCAAGTTAAATATTAAAAGAAACCAAAAGGGCAATAGGTAACATTCTAGTTTGGCATCAGTACTTGTTTTCCTTTATTTTTGAAACTTTATATTTTTACATCCATTAAAACTAGATCACTATCCTGAGAGGATGAAGACATCTTGCGTTTGTAGTAATATATATATATATATATATATATATATATATATATAATATATATATATATATATATACACACACACACCTACACATATATACATATATATATATACATACATATATATATGCACCCATATCAACGTTATATCAACGATAGTCAATTGAGGCAATTAAGCCGTCAGGTTGGCAACGAAAATCTATCAATCAAAGATATTATAATGAAATTAATACATTTCGTAAATTGTGTTCTCTTTCTATGTTGACTCAATTTTAATGTGCGTTTATGTTTAAATGCTAGTGCAACAAAAATTTGCACACAATATTTTGGTTGTTTAATGATTTGTATTAATTTAATCACAATGTTCTCAGCAATAATGGTAAGCAATTGGGCAATTAATCACATCGTTTTTTACAAGAAGAACTCTTAAACACTTATTAGTCTAACTTCCTGCCAGAAATGAATTCCAGCCTTCCCCTTTATACAAAGTAGTTGCTCTGTTACGAAATCTGTGTGAGTCTCACAACCTTTTAACTCACTCTTAGCTAACTGCCCCATAGTGTTGCTATTCCAACCCACGTGCTCTCCTCCGTAGTCATGACACATAACCTTATGTGTCAAATTCCAAAAGTCAAGCTATGATAAATGATTTTTCTTGCACTGTTTTCTTCTGTCACATACAGCATTCTTTATAATTTTCTCAGGAGGAATAATTATACAATGGCAAGTAAACTTAAAGGGGGAAACAAGTTTGTCCCCCAGCTCCTGGAAATCTTTGACAATCTCTTACTAAATTGATGAAATCAATTATTATGAAGAATAATTCGCAAAATTTACAAGAAATTTTTACACTAGCAAAATAATCCCTGATATCCCATGCGTTTTCACAAACAATTTTGGCCATCCACAACAAAGGGTGCTTGGCGACTTGATAAACGTTCTCCGACGTAAAAGTGAATTTAGAACACAAAAAAAAGCAAGAGTTTGTCGAGTGAAAATCTAGGAATGGGTTTACATGGTAAGAAAAGGGGAGTAAAGTGTAAATATATTTATTAAAGCCTGTGGTTGGGAGCATTAACAACAGGAAAGTTAAGACAGAATGGAATTAGTGAACATATTGCGAAAATAAATATTGGACTACTGTGTATCAATATTTTACCAAATAAAAAAGATTAAGACGAAAGAGTGATTTGATATTGTCCAAGAATAATGAAAAAAGTATTATTATTGTTTTTCTACTGGCTAAGGTAAATTTTCATGGATAGAATAGCATTGTTTATGGAATTGTTCATTAAAAACGTATATTTCTACAACATTAATTTCGGCGCATTTATAAAAAAGTACTATTTCAAAATATGTATAAGAAGACAGCCAGATAAATGTTTATGCCTATTCATCGATGTGAAACCCTCCATCTCACACACACACACACACTCGCGTGAATTCGAAGTCAGTTGGCGGCCCTGATCCCATGGCCCCTCTTCTTTGGCCGACACGTACCACAACCGACCCTCACCCTCTTCTCTCCCGATCTCTCTCCTCTCAGTCGTATTCACTCTCCTTACCCATTCACGACATCGTCCCCTTTGCGCCTTTCCTCCTCCTCAGGCTCCCCCTCCCTCTCCGCAGCCTCCTTCATACCTTCCCCCGCCTCCCGTGCATCTCACTCACTCCTTTGGCCTCGGGAGGAGAAAGAAAGGCGGTAGGGGAGGAGGAAAGAGAAAAAAAACACGCAAGTTCCGTGGCTTCGCGAATTTTTTCATCGCTCGAAATGAATAAACCAAACGCAAGAGTGGAGAGGATGGAAGAGGGAGAGTGGCCACGAATTTATGACGGCTCGACTGAATACCTCGACTACATTTCCTTGCGGGTCCTAAAACCTTAGCTTATGCGCGTCTGTGCCCAGGGTATCGTCTGTTGGGGATAATGGATGGATGAAGGGGGAAAGGGTGAGGAAGGAGGAAGAGAGAAAGGGGACCGATGGGGCGCCGGAAGGGGGTGGGAAGATCCATCTATTCGGCCCACATCGTTCCTATAAGGATATGTTATAAACCCGTATCGAAAAAGAATGTGGGAGGCATACGGAGGGATGAAACTTCAAACTGCATCGTGATTGGCTACGAGAGAGATTTTAAAAGTCCTCATAACATTTATTGAAACCCGTGTATGAATGCATGTATTGTTTTGTACACACACACACAGAAACATATATATGCACACAAATATATATATATATATATATATATATATATATATATATATATATATATATATATATATATATATATATATATATATATATATATGTATGTATGTATATATATATATATATATATATATATGTATGTATATATATATATATATATATATATATATATGTATGTATATATATGTATATATATATATATATATATATATATATGTATGTATATATATGTATATATATATATATATATATATATATATGTATGTATATATATGTATATATATATATATATATATATATATATATATATATATGCCCATTATCACCGTTGCTGTTCAACCTGTATGCAGAGGAAATGATTAAAGAGGCATGGGAAGAACTGGAGGTAGGAATGAAAGTGGGCGGGGAATTCGTAGAATCAGTTAGATACTATTTTTAACTGAGGAATGAACGATTCGTGGTGATAAGCGACGCCTTTACGTTGGAATTGAACACAACCTACATCCCACACTGTTTTTGATTCAATGTAAACAAGTATTGACACAACATTATAGTTTATTCTGAGGGAATGACTTCAACTGACGGTATGACTTCTATACGACTTCATTGTAGTTCAGTTATTTGTGCCCATCAGAGTATATTAAATAGAAATTTGGATATTAGACTTTGTTTTATTTATGAGAGGTGAGAAAATGCTTTGTTGTTCAGTCTCTGTCAAGCCAAAATATACTTTAAACCGTAAAATATATGACAATAATAAATGAAGATAAGAGCGCCACATAAATTATAATTATCTATATATATATATATATATATATATATAGATATCTATTATATATTATTTAAAGTATATTTTATCATGATCCGTTCGTTAGTATTATTATTATAAGGTAATCTACCGGTTAAGCTAGGTTTTTGGATGGACACAGCTACTGAATAAATATTTTTTGGCTCCTAGCAAAACTCAAAATCCAGCATCCTACTCTATATCAGTTCCCTCTTCATCTCGGAGTACTGCCTTCCTCCCTTCATCCAACATCCCTATCCTGTTCCTTCCCTTTCCTCGTTTGCCTAACTTTCTCCCCTCTATTAGTCTTCAAAATCCCCTGCCGGTCAATACCCCCTTCATCCACTTTTCCTGCCTCCATAGGATTTCTTCCAACAAACCCCTCTCTTCGCCCACCATACCAAGTACTTCCCCATTTGTTTTCTTCTCTGTCCATTTCACCTTCTCCATTCTTCTCCACACCCACATTTCAAAAGCCTCCAGTCTTCGTCTATCCTCTTGCTTCAATGACCAAGTTTCCGCACCGTACATAGCTACGCTCCATGTCAAAGTTTTAACAGTCTTTTCTTAATATCCTTACTCAAGGTACCTGTTATCAAATCTCTCCTTATCGTCAGTATTGATATAGATATGACAGACGCAGATCTTAGCGTGGTAGACTTAAAATAACATGACGTAAATGCGGATAGCTTAGGTCGAGGTAAACGTGAGCGAAATATAAAAGGCATTAAAGTAATTGAAATTAGCTAAGGTTTTGGGAATGGATACAATTCACGCAGAACTACTGAAGGGTAAAGGAAATCATGCAAAGAAGAATTTCTATGGACTGATTCATAAAATTAATGAGGGTAGGATTTGGATGGCAGATTCCGTCAGGACAAAGTTAGTTCACATTCCAAAATAAGTAGAGGATACCTTATTTAAGGACTACATAATCAAAACTTTGATATCGCACGCAACTTAAGTGGATCTCAAGATCACTAACAAGAGAACCAGGGAAAATTATTACCTTGGGGAGGATCATTTTGAGTTTAGGTAGAGAAGAGGCCATTGCAGTAACGAGATCACCAATAGAGAGGACCATAACGATACGAGGTCTGTTCAAAAAGTATCGCAAATATTGAATTTCCGCGGGTTACGCATATTTGATTTTCGATTTTTTTATGGCATTAGGTATGGTACTTATGTGTCTCCCTTATGCCGAAAAGTTCCGCCATTTTAAATGTTCAGTTAATATTTTACAGCTGTTTTGCTGGGAAGTGTTTTTGTTTGTCTTAAATTTTTGCCTGTTCCCAAAAATGGATCAAGGAAGCTGTATCAAATTTTGTGTGAAAAACGAAGTTAAGTGCGCAGACACATTCCGTATGTTAACTGCGGCATATGAAGAAGCTGCCTTGGATCAAAGCAACGTTTATCGGTGGTTCTCAGAGGGCCGAGAAGATGTGAACGACGAAGATCATGCCGGACGCCCGAGCACGTCAACGACTGGCAAAAACATTGCTGAAGTGAAGAAAGAGTATTGGCCAATCGTCGAAGCACCGTTAAAGAAGTTCCCGAGGACCTAAAAATAAGGATTGTCATTCGATTTTTAGCGATGATTTTGGCATGACACGAGTCGCCGAGAAATTAGTCCCAAAATTGCTCAATTTCGACCAAAACATTAGCAACGCATTAATATTGCTAATGACGTGTTGAACTCTCTCCGCGACGACCCAAATTTGCTCCAGAGGGTCATAACTGGTGACGAGTCACCTGGTGTTTATGGTTATGACGTAGAAGTTAAAGCTCAATCATCCCAATGGAAGCTGCAGCACGAGCCTAGACCGAAAAAAGCGCGCCAAGCTCGGTTGAATGTGAAAGTTTTGCATACAGTTTTCTTCAATTGCAGGGGCGTAGTGCTTTATTCGTTCTTGCCACAGGGTATTACGGTAAATAAAGAATATTACCTGCAAGTTATGAGCAATTTGCGCGAAGCAATCCGCCACAAACGCCCGGATTTATACGCCCGGAAATATTGGCTTTTGCACGATGACAACACCCCTGCTCACCCATCGTTAATTGTGCGCGATCTTTTGGCCAAAACCAGCACACTAATTATCCCCAGCCACCGTATTCCCCAGATCTGGCCCCCAGTGACTTTTTTGGCTAAAGAGGCTCATGAAAGGACGACGCTACGCTAGGATTGACGAGATAAACACTGTATCGAAGGAGGAGCTGAACAAGATCACAAAAAATGATGTTTTGAAGTGCTTCGAGGTTTGGGATAAACGTTGATACAGGTGTATAATATCTGATGGGGATTACTTTTAAGGGGACAAAATAGATATTTATGAATAAATAAATAATTTTTGAAAAACACAAAAGTCACCATTCTTTTTTAACAGACCTCTTACGTGCATACAATAAGGATTTTTATTCAAATAATTGTTTCGTAGATAGCGACAAAACATTTGATAGAATAAATTGGGTAGGATCATTGACTGTATCACAGGACACAGGGGTACATTGGAGGGATAGGAAACTTATCCACAACCTGTACAAAAAATTCCATGAATTTAAATATTGGTTCTAATTTAAACATATGGTGCAATCTGTGTGTGAAAAAATGTTTCTTCAAAAAAATCGATTTTTTTCGCGTGCGACAAGACAATTAATTTTACAGGCAATTTTACTCCTGCCAATGTGGTCCAAAAAATCTAACTGGTCGGAATTCCTGAATTAAATAATTTTATAATGACGGAATATTTTTCGCAACTTTTTTAATTCATAAACTCGAAAATACCCGCCTAAGGATGTGAAGGAATGAAGAAAGGGAAAAAGAATGTTTTTTTTTATTATGAGAGAGAAGTATCGAAGGAATTGGGGGAAACGTTGGATGGTGAAACGATGGATGGGGAAGGAAGGGTTTTGGTGGCGGAAAATGTGAGGAGAGCCCTTGCCCTCCTACTCCTCCCCCTCCCCCCCTCTCATTCTGGAGTGGAGGGTGAGAGAGGCGGGAATGAAAAAAGGATTTTCTGAAGGAATAAAAAAAGGAAAGAAGTTAACTGAGTCCGTAACGAAAGGCTTGATCAAACATGGGAGGCCCCTCCATGCCGTCAGGAGCAAACACTGAACGGAGAACGGTGAGGAGAGATGGAAATATAAGAGGGGAGTGGAGTGGGGGAAGGGAAAGAAAAAGTTGACTGTGGAAAGAGCGCGCGCGCACGCGTTGCGAAGTCCCGGGTTCACTGCCTCTTGGGTCATTTCTAGTGACCCAGATGAAAGCGACCGTCGATAACCATTTTTATTTTTTTCCCAGCAGTAATTATATCCCTTACCTTTATGCTTCCATCAACAGATATTTTTCTCCAGGAAGAAATTTCAGAATTACACAAAAATCTATTGCAAATACGCATGAAAAACTGTTATGGGATGCATTAGCTTCTTCTATTCTAAACCTGGAATGCGAATGTTGGATCCATAAATTATTGAAAAATCCACTCACACAATGAAAAAAAATATTCATTGCCCTCAATCACTCAAAACGTACTTCACTAAGAAGGTAAACATGGACTGGTTCGCTGTTACCACTGCTATCGGACCTTTCACACTCCCCTATACCTGCTTAAATCAGTATTCATTAATGACTAAATATCTACATATAGATTGAATATAATGTATCAGCAGTGCATTCATATATTTTTATATATTCAAAGACTAGAGAGTGAAAATAATGCAAAATGAGATGACGAGGGGATTGGGTGACTCGATTCTTTATCATTATTCCTCAAAGGCTAATAGAACTAGTGGTTGTGCCTGCTTATGCCGGAACAAAATATCGGTAGAGCTGTAACTGCTCTTAATTCATACGAGACATATTTATATTGGTGCGTAAGGAGATAGTATTCTGTGCGTAAAGATATCAGTAATTCTTAATGAAATAATGACTTTTAATGAAATACGACGTAATTATGAATTGGCGCTTTGGTAGAAACCATAAATCCATGAATTTTGATAATTCTTCCAGATGAGTTTTATAAACAACATTACTAGAACACTATTGCAATACACGTGATATAATTTTGTCAGGAAAATTAAACATTGAATCATAAAACTCGAACAGATGAACCTTAAAAATATTTATGAAATATTCTCAGGACGTTCGGTAAGAATGTTAAGGAAAGGCTCGTGCCAACTTTGATATGGAACGTAGTTACATGGTGCGTTCCGAAAGTAATGCAATTATATTTTAAAAGTAACTTATTGAATTTGTTTGCGAAAACACTTACAATTCTTCAAAGTACTGTTCTTGAGCCTCTACACATTTTTTCCAGCGACTCTGCTATGACCGGTACACGCCCTGGAAGGCGTCTTCGGGGACATTCCGCAAGGCCTTCGTCACGCCTGATTGGATCTCTTCTGTGGACGAAAAAGGGGTTCCTTTTAGGGCTGCCTTAATCCGAGGGAACAAAAAGAAGTCTGCTGGGGCGACGTCAGCGCTATAGGGCGGGAGGTGGGGCAGTGTTGGCACCTGGTGTTTGGCCAGGAACTCGCGGATTCGTAGCGCGCTGTGGCAAGGCGCGCTGTCGTGATGGAGTTGCCAGGCAGCGGAGATGTTTTTAGTCTTCTTGATTACCCTTGTAACAAGTAACAATACGAAACTCAACAGTAGACGGCAAGGCAACCATCTTGATATTCAATCGTCGGTCAGAGTCCAACAATTGTCGAACACGAGCCATATTGTTGTCGATTTTGCTGGTTGACGGCCGCCCAGATCGTTGTTCGTCGTGAACCTCTTCCCGACCCTTAACCTTAAAGGCCTTTAACTACCTCAAAACTTGTGAGTAGGATAGAGCAGAGTCCCCGTAAGCCTCACGAATCATTTTGTTAGTCTCCCCAAGAGGTTTTTTCAGTTAACAAACAAAACTTAGTAATCGCGTACCGTTGCCCGATCGTCGATTGCATTTTTCTCGTAGCACGGTCAGCGCGCAGAGGTTTACAATGACTGACGTCTTGCCGCTTTTACAACTTGGAGAGCACTGGGACTGGTTTCGAGGCAAAGATTATCGTCTGTCCTACCTGCTACAAGTAATTTGATCCCACTTGAACCAATAGGAGCGGCGGGGGAAATTCAATTGCATTACTTTTGGAACGCACCCTGTATGTGCGGCGTGGAAACATGATCATTTTAGCAGGATGATAGATGTTGATTGGAGGCTTTTGAAATCTGGGAGGGGAGGTTGATGGAGAAGGTGAAGTGGACAGAAAGGAAAGCTAGAAGCGGGGTGTAGCCGCTAGTATACACTTACTATGCATGTTTATTATGTATATCGGCATACTATGTATATATGAATATGTATGGAAATGAATAGTTACGAAGAAAAAATGTGGGTGCCGTATGACCTCATATTAATTAGCAATAATTACAAATACTGGAATTGAACTATGGAAAATGGTCGTCAATTTTGTTGATTGAAAATGGTGGAGAGAATGTAACTTTGAATTAATTAGAATCCTTATTAGATCCACGGGGTGGTACTCTAGCGAATAGTGACGTCCTCCACATGAAAACACAACGCTGAAGTACATTTAAAACTCTTTCTTTACCTTTATGCTATCACGCGAAATGCTTTTACGAAATTGAAATATAGGCCAGTCATGTGTAATCAGGAGTTCACGAAACGGCCCACTGTTTGAACGTTCACGTGATGTTCCTGAATACACCGAGGTATGGAATGATTTGTTATTTTTTCAAAGATATTTTTTGTCAATCAAGAGAATAGCAAATGCACGTCGAAAAAGGGAGCACCGGACCGTAACGTTCACATCACGCCCTCCGTTCCAATCAATGATGTACCTGTCTCATTAGAATTTTTTCACATAAATCTATTCCTTGAAAATGACCCACTCCCTTCACCTACGCTGCCCAGAGAGGGCAATGCAAAGGTCCTCTCTCTCTAGAACGGGGAATTCCAGAGTGTATTTGCTGGAGTGACGTTGGTTGAAAGAGTGGGGACAGTGGGGACGTTCCTATCAAAGAGAGTACCTCCAGTTGGACGCGAATCGCACGGCAATGGGGAGAGTTGCTGGAACCACCTACAGAGGACGAGGAAGTGGACTGAAAGTATTAGGAGAGGTAGAGAGAGGTGTAGGAAGTTTTCAGTGGGAAAGAACGTTGAGTTGAAAAAGGACTGCTTGAGACAGCATGCGACGTTGATTTGGGGAATAGTGCTCGAGGAAAGTTAAGTAATGGCAAGACTACGAGGGAAGTGGACTCACCTGAATAGTCTGGACGCTTATTAGTGCCTTGGTTTCGAGGGTACGTCCCAGGTAAAACTAATGGCTTAAACTGTGTTAAAAACACACACATAGATATATATATATATATATATATATATATATATATATATATATATAATATCTTCGAAATGGAACGCTCTTCGGCGACGCACAAATATGTAAAAAAACAGATTTAGATTTTTAGAATATAGAAACACAAAGAAAGGACACTCACAATTTGTTATTTGACGTTTCGACAGCACGGCTGTCGTCTTCAGAATCTATATTCATTCATTCGTCTTCAGAATATATATATATATATAGAATTCAAAAAATCTAAATCTTATAAGCTGGGAAACTCGAGACTGAAATTATCAGCCTGGCGTTCGGTAATATCAATGAGAAGCACTTAATATGATAGCATTAATGGCTGCAAAGTGACTGGTGAATTCGATTTATGAAGTATTATAAATTAAGAGATGGAAAACTTTACTCACTACTGCTACAATCGGAATTACAGGTATGTTCTGATATTGATAGAACGCAAAATATGACCTTAACTTAGCTTACAAAACGAGTTAACTTAGCAAGATCTCACTTATCTCAATCAATGACGTTCATTTCATTCAAGGTATTCTAACCGCTAGAGGCAAGTTTTTTGAGGTCCCCACTTTCTTAAGCCATTCGAGATAACTTCCTTTTGTTTAACCTGCATTATACTCGTCTTTAAGTTATTAGTAATTTTTTCTCTTCATGCCAACTGAAAACCGCGTTATTTTCCTTCTTCTACAGTGCCTGCCCACCATTCTCTTTTCTATCATCGCTTGGATATCCCATAACGACCTGTCTATATTTTCCCGCACATATGCACTTTTTTATATTTATTTGATAGTTGTGTTCATCTAAAAACCTACCTTAACCGGAGAGGGGAAAGGGGTATGGGCGGGGAGGGGAGGTGTGGAGGGAATGCTAAGAGAGAAATTAACGATGGTGGTTAAGAGTGGGAATTTTGAAAGAACGGAAAGCTAATATGTAGGCGGATTCACGAGTTCTCACCTCTATGTTGGTAGCTGAATCAGGTAGGGATTCTAGGATGCTGAGGGAAAAACACTGGTCGACTGAAAGGTTGTGGGAATTGGCGTGTGAAGGGATAGGAAGAGATGAGAGTGAGGCAGAATTACAGGAGTACCGGTGATTATTCATTCGAATAGATAAGGGGGTAATGCATTCGCCTATGTAAAAGGAAGTGCAATGTTTGCATGATAAAAGATAAATAATATTTTTTGAGAGGCAATTAGCGTGGGAACGAGGTGGGGGGGCTATGAGGGGACGTAGGGAGAGGGGAGTAGGCATAATAAGAGGACAGGTTTTACATCGGGGGCGGTTGCAAGTTGGGGAAATATTGGGAAATTTGTCACGGGGGGGCGCCAAAGGGTTGGTGGATCTCAGAAGGTTTTTGAGATTGGCGGGTCGTCTGTATGCGATAGATGGGCATTGGGGTAGTAAGGATGAGGTCGCGTCATTGTCATGTAAAATTGGAAACAGTTCTTTAAGGAGGGTTTTCAGTCTGTGTGATCCGGGGTAATAGGTGGTGCAAAGGTTGAGTCCTGCGTCAGATGTGGGCTTTTTATTGTGTGGTGTGTGTGGTCGGGTGGAACGGTGGATTTTATTTCGTAGCAACTTTTCTGGGTAACCGCGTTTGAGGAGTGCAAGGTGTAGATTGACAAGGTATTTGTTGAGAGTGGCTGTGGTGTTGCAAATTCGGTGTCCGCGGATAGACAGAGAGTTAGGAATCGAGCGTTTCGTGTGTTGAGGATGACAGCTTGTGTGGTGTAGGTATTGCTGATGGTTAGTGGCTTTGATGTGTACTGAAGTAGTGAATTTGTTGTTTTGAAGTGAGATGTCTGTGTCAAGAAAGGTGATGGTGGAGTCTGAAATGGAAGAGGTGAATTTAACCGTGAAAGATGAATTTAAGGCGGATAAGAAGTTGTTGAGAGAGTCAGAGCCATGTGTCCAGAGAATAAAAATATCGTCTATGTAGCGGACCCAGAAAAGAGGTTGAAGGGGTTGCTGTGACAGGAAGGTCTCTTCGAGATGGCCCATGAAGAGATTGGCGTATGATGGTGCCATCCTCGTTCCCATCGCTGTGCCTTTTGTCTGTAGATAAAAACAATTTTGGAAAGTGAATGCATTTTTTGTTAGGACGAAAGTGGCAAGATTGAGGAGAAATTCCGTTGAGGGGCGCTGGGGTAGGGGGCGCAGAGAAAGATAATGCCGGAGGGAGGATAAACCTTCTGCATGGGGAATAGAAGTGTAAAGTGAGGTAACGTCGATGGTGGCCATAAGTAGGTTGGGTGTGGAGGGAATAGAGACGGAATTTAGACGGTCGAGGAAGTGGTACGTGTCTTTCGTGAAGGAGGGCAAGGAGAGTACAAGTGGTTGTAGGTGGTGGTCAAGGAATGCGGAGATTCTTTCGGTGGGAGAATTGTAACTGGAAACTATAGGACGACAGGGGATGTTGGGTTTGTGTATTTTTGGGAGGAGATAAAACTGGGGTGTTCTGGGGTTTGGGGGTGAAAGTAGGGATATGTCTTGGGAGGTTAGGCCTTCTTCTGGTCCGGAGTGGAGGAGAAAAGACCGAATTTCGGTTTGGAAAGTTTGTGTTGGGTTTTTGGTTAGAGTGGTATAGGTGGATGTATCGTTCAGGTGAGCGAGGGCTTTGGAAATATAATCATTGGTGTTTAGAATTACAACAGAGGAGCCTTTATCGGCGGAGGTAACAACGATGTTAGGATTGGACTGTAGGGTTTTTAGGGCATGACGTTCGTTCATGGAGAGGTTATTTTTCGGTCTGAGATGTTTTCTGAAGGATTGATTGGAAACTTTTTCGGTGAGAAGACGTATGAAAATCTCGACAGGATGGTTACTAGGAAGGGGTTTTGGCTCATGAGTTGAAGCCGGGCGGAATTTGTCAAGTGCGGGATTGGTTTTTAGGTTACTGAAAGGTTTACTTTGTGATTTCCAGAAGGCGCGCCATCGAAGGTTTCGGCAGAAATTGAGGGTATCAGTGAGTATGTTTATGTGGTTTATTTTTGGTGTAGGGGAGAAGGATAGGCCTTTGCTAAGAACGGATATTTCATTGTCTGAAAGGCTGGTGTTTGAAAGGTTTACAATGTCATGGGCATTGTCGGAGGGAGGGGGGGTGTTGGGATTGTTCGGTGGTGGCTGGCGTTTTGGAAAAACCGGAGGGCCTTTGGGAGGAGGGGGAAGGTTGTAAATGCTGCGGAGGTCAGGCTTATATTGAAAGAGTGGGGGTGGTTGAGGAGGAGGTGGCGGGAAAGGGTGAGAGTGTGGAATTTTGAGACCAACTCGGTCCTTTAAAATTCCCACCCTTAACCGCCATATTTAATTTTCCTCCCAGCATTCCCTCCACACCTCCCCTCCACACCTCCCCTCCACGCCCATAACTCTTTCCCCTCTCCTGATCCATAGCATATTTTCAGTCTCTCTTGAAGAAGGCCCCTGAGAGGGCCGAAAGCTCGAACAATTTACCGTGTAAGTGTTCTTTTATATGTGTCTATTCTTTTCTATTTGTGTTATGTTGTGTCAGCCCATTATATAATATATATATATATATATATATATATATAATCATTTGTTCTTAATTTTGTCCGCATAGCGACTTATCCTCAAGCCCGTTTCTCCAATACTCTCCCTTCTATCACGGCATTATCAATATCTAACTACCCTTCAAAATAGCCTCCAATCTACCTCTCTGTCGTTTATGGATTTCCTCTGGCTATTCCTCCCTTATAAACCATGATAAAAGCTCAAAATTCGCCTTCCTCTCCGTCCAAAATACTTTATCCATATTTCGCCACAGTCAAATTTCAGCCACTTCCAGCTCATTACTTTGCCTCAAGAATGGGTTCGCACTCATGAATAATACGCTCCATATTAAAATCATCACTTAACTTTCCTTACTTGGTGAACCTACCATTAATTCTTTTTTTGAAAATTCTAACATTGAAAACTCGCAACTGATGTCCTTTAATAATTATATTTAATTTAAGTATTATTAAATAAACACGAAATGCAGTCAGTATTCGTCTTCAGGATCAAATTTTTAATTTAATTGCATCTTATTTAAGATAAAATGATTACTCAGGAGGTATAGCCGTCGCCCCATTAAATGAGGTCTATCTTCCCTCCCATAGATCCTCCCTGACGCAGGAAGGATTATATCTCGGATTAATCTAGACCTATTATTGGAATTATTGTTAGTATGCGTCAACACTCCATATCCTTTATTACCCCTGTTGACGTTCCTAAGGTGATTTCGCTTTTCGATAGGTGAAAATGACACTTAATGAATTCTTAGTTCTAAACTATATGATTTAATTTAAAAGTACATTCCAGACAAGTAATTAGTACCTAAATAAATCACGTTAAGTGTGAAAAGTTAACAGAAAATATTTGGTACCCATGTCGTATGAGGTGTGCAGAATGTTTTTCCCTTAATTGAAAATGATGTGCTCTGTTTACATGAATTGCTATATGCCTCTCTATTTTTGCGTTGTTTGTAGATACGTACAAAAGCATGGTCGACTTTGCCTATGATATAGATCGAAGAAAACCATGCGGAGGAGTTCTGCAAAACTATTCGAGCCGAGCGAATGGCTGTTGCGTTCTTAAAAAATGAAAATGGAACCTGATTTGAAGATGATCACGGATTTCCACTGCGTGTCATGCATTTTTGGGGAGCATATCAAATTTCTCATTTGAAGAAATCGAGGTGATGAACGCGTTACTGTTTGGAGTATGAAGCGTGATCGGAAAAAGAATTAATCGGTAAGGAGAGGAAACTCATTCCGTGTCGTACGTGGACATAAAATTAGGATACCTTTTGTAACTGAGTTATTACTTCGTGAAGGATTCTCGGGTCTTCCACCGGGTCAAGGGTTCCATATTGGCCGACGTTTCGCGAAATAGCTATAGCTACATGATAGCATAAAGGTAAAGAAACCTTTGGGTTAAACCTTTGGGTTAAAACCTTTGAGAATTTCACTTGAATGACCGCTAAAAAGCTTTTTCATAGATTGGCGAGGGAAAAAAAGGCTCCATTGGCAATGCTCTTACCCTCAGTTCCGTTTGGAACATTTTTTAACTTGGAAAGTTAAACATGGACTACTTTATCAACTTACTGATCGGTTTACTAGCTATATAAGTTTATTGTTTGGGGACTTCGTGAAATTATAATCCTTGATTGCAATTCATTAACTCTCGAAAGCTTCAATATAATTGTTTTTTTACCTCTTTCTTTCACCAATCGAAAGATAAACACATAATTTTAACTTTCTTTATCACAAGTCGGTATTGATTTAAGATTAAGAAGTATTTAGGGCTAGTTCAGTGCATTAAAATATTTTAGTATTTTAAAAACGGTAACACTACAGCGACATGAAACTTCTTTATCATATCAATATTTAAGATATGCTATATTAGATAACTCTTGGTATCTTAAGATATATTATAGATTTCTCGCCATCGTCCCTGAAGACGATGCACGAGTCGGGCATCGAAACGTCGGCCAATATGGAACCCTTGACCCGGTGGAAGACCCGAGAATCCTTCACGAATCAAATACGCCGGGAAAGCACCAGATCTTACTTGAGTTATTACTGATGTTTGAATATTGACCAGGGGTGGATCGAAAAACCATTACTGTCCATCGGAATTGACGATCACCAAAATTCCGTGTTTACTTGCGTCCCTGTCGCGCTCATTTGAGTGAGAAAACCGTTCGGGGTCACATACAACGTATGATACTACATACGATTGGGCGAATTCTTACTTCGAGGATGAAGGAAGTATGACTGCGGAAGACCCATTGGAGGAAAATTCCAAATCCGAGATATCAAGTCAATATAACGTATCTTTGGAAAAAAAATAAGCAAGACAAAGGGGGAGGATCGTAAAAGGAATCATAAATTTCCTGGAAAATGCTTGAAAAATTGAGAAAAAATGTGTCGGGCCACGATACTTCCTGGTTGAAACGAGTGACGGACAAGAAGAGCACTTTAAATAAAATTCATCGATACAAGGATTTTTATTCAAGAAAGTAAATAAATTCTCATGATTAGCGGCCTGCACACAAAACTAGAAACTAACTCGAAAACATTTCGCAAGAAGTCAAACCACCCGCAATGATTCGTAGATCCCGAGGCAAATTCAAACAAATAATGGAAGGGAAGCTTATGGCGACATTAAAATTAAAAATCATTAAATAATGTACGTACCCTATGGTTATCAGCTCCCGAAATATTTGTGGGAGGGATGGTTGAGATTGAAAAAAAACAAAAATGAAGTATTTGCGAGAAATCTACAATTTATCTTAAGAAACCAAGAGTTATCTAATATAGCATTTCTTAAATATTGATATGATAAAGAAGTTTCATGTCGCTTTTATGTCGCTGCCGTAGAGTTACGGTTTTTAAAATACTAAAATATTTTAATGCACTGAACTAGCCCTAAATACTTCTTAATCTAAAATCAATACCGACTTGTGATAAAAAAAGTTAATTATGTGTTTATCTTTCGATTGGTGGAAGAAAGAGGTCAAAAAACAATTATATTGAAGCTTTCGAAAGTTAATGAATTGCAATCAAGGATTATAATTTCACGAAGTCCCCAAACAATAAACTTATATAGCTAGTAAACCAATCAGTAAGTTGATAAAGTAGTCCATGTTTAACTTTCCAAGTTGAAAAATACTCCAAACGGAACTGAGGGTAAGAGCATTGCCAATGGAGCCTTTTTTTCCCTCGCCAATCTATGAAAAAGCTTTTTGGCGGTCATTCAAGTGAAATTCTCAAAGGTTTTAACCAAAAGGTTTAAGTGCTGGTCTTCCTACGAATTCTCCGATAATATTAAACAATATGAAAAAAACGCTAATCATTTAACTGGAAATCACAATTGTTTCATACGCTCTGCTTGCGATAATATTTTCACTATTAGCTTTGAGAAAGTACAATTCCACTGAAAATTCAGTATGAAATGATTCATATAATATTCACATCTCTTGATAAGGAAACTTGGGCAGAACGGAAATAGCTGCCCCCTGGGGATAGGTTTCTGATCTCCAGGGGAAAGAAGGCGACGGAAAAAATCCAAATGACGTACAATGAAATCGCACCGAAGAGAGCTGGAACACGAGGGAAGAAGGGAAAAAGAGATACTTAGGACATACCGGGGGTGACATCTGTGGAGAAGTTGGCGAGCTATGTACCCAGAGGAGTCAAAACTCTCCTCGAATGTCTTTACGTGGCGAAGGAGCTTTGAGGGTTTTTTCGTGTGTGCTGCGACGGAACCAAAGACATTGTGTTTTCTGCAAAGAAGAATAACAGGTTCAACATTTACTATACAAAATCCATGCGATAATACGTTATTGTATTCATCGGAAAAATTAACATAGAGTTTATCGAAAAATTAAACAGCTTTGTGCTACGGAAAAATCAACGCAGAGCTTCGTTTTTTTCTAGAATTTGGTCATTTGTAGACCACTTAGAACCGGAGACCATAGTCCAGGCTTTTGTTTTCCATTTAGAATTGAAAATTAACATTTCCTTGGCAAATCAATTGGTGTTCACTCTTTTGAAATTTGAATAAAGTCCTACTAATTTTACTTTATGAGAGTTTTTTCTATACTTTTGTCCTATTTTTTTATTTTTCCAACTAATAGCTGTGTTCTTATCTGTTCCCAAAATTTTACAAAGTATTTTTCTTTCTCCTCTGATTTTTTTGTTTAACTCGTTGTTTCAACGTAAGTCATCCAGATGCACTGGCCATCTCCTGTTTAAATACTAAGTCATACCATCTGGTTAATGCCTAGAATAATATTGATTTTTATTTTCCAAGTGCTGGGTGTGTACTCTCTCCTTGTTAGTTGTGTTACATAGTCGATTCATTGGATCTTTCTCCCAAGTACTTAACTTTATCAGCCATTTGCAACATTCTTCGGGGGGAAGGGGAACATGAAAATGAATTTAAGCCATTTAGTCGACTAGCGACTATGCCCAGCTTTGGCGGATCATCTCATCCGCAATTGGATTCAATTCGTATTATACGCCTTTTTACGTACATGTGTAAGTTGATATTATTGATTGAGTAAAAATATAAATTAATCTTTGTAAAATAATTCCTTTTATTTTTATAATAATGAATAATCCTGAGATAATTCTATGGTAAAAAACATCAATTCATGCAATGAAATCTTAATTCTGCATCAAATATGTGCTGCCATCTGTGCGTGAATATCAATTTTCTCTTAAAAAATCAATCTTTTTACGTTAAACACTTTCAGGGAAGTAAGTCTTTATCGAAACTAGCCTATAAGCTATACTGTGTATGTTTACCCTGGTATGCAAAAATTGAAAACCCATTCTACATAAGGTCTTGACTTGATGAGTACCCAGACAATTAATTAATTTTTGGATTTACTATTCTAACAATTAATCAAAATAAATAGTTAGATTGCAAAAAATATTTGCAATTTGATCATTTTATCTTATATAATTTAATCAAACAGCCATCTACATCACTTCAAACTAACCCCTACATGTAGAATACTTGTATGCCTCTAAGTTATTAAATTACTTCAAAGTTTGAACATTGTTAGAATTACCTTCTCTTCATTAATGTTAAATATATATGAATATCTTTTGCAATGTTTGCAGTATGGCTCGAAAAAATGCCTCTTCACACAATTAATTCCGTTCAATATAGTTTAGTGCATAAAAAAATTTAAAACGCAACAAATATGAAATTATACTCGTATTATCGTAGAAATTTCAAATTTATCTCAAATTAGAAATTATTCCAATGAATATTTCATCGAACTTATTTTATAGCCATTTAAAGCATTGAAACCGTTTTCCAAGTAGAAAAATGACGTGGAAAGTAGAATGAGAAGCTATTAAATAGCTAGGGCTATTTGTGCCCACCCATGTTATTGCGAAAGAACGTTAAAATCAATGTAACTTAGAATAAAATTACTTTTCGTGCATTGATAATACGAAAAACTCAGGGGTGCAGGATTTTCATTTCATCTGTCCCAACACATGTCATATAACAATTTAAAAAAATAATTATTTCTGCTTGATTTATGTGAACGTAGCTCAAAACGTATTCCGTTCCATTTTCCATGGTGTCGTTTACAATACTATATAAACGCTATTTATATCATTTTCTATGATAACATTGAAATCCATGCAATTATAAAGACTGAATGCTTTGAAGTATGTACTTACTTTGCGAAAAAATGAAATACTAGTATATCTTGAGTGGAAAGGAAACATGAGTTGGACTGCAAACTTCAGGCTGTATCAAACGAATATTGATCTTAATTACGGCCTAATATACTAGCAACAAGTGTCGCGAGACTCTTAGCAGGCGTCCCTGTTATCCTGCCTGCCTCGTTATCCTGTACAGGATCAAGCAAGCCTGACTAAATTAGTCTGGCCTTATTTCATGTCCTTTTGCGAGGATAAAAATGACCGAGGGTATTTTTTCAATACTTATTCCAAATCTCTCCCGAGAATATGTCAAGGGTAGCACATCACGAGTAAATTTGTGTATAGGGAAATATATCTGAAAAACATGCGTCTTGTAGTATTAGTACAATTTTAAATCTATCAGTACTGGCGATAATATGTCAAATATCTCCATTACTATTCTGTTAAACGGTGTTCAGCGAACCCAAATAAAATTAATAAGTTTAAAGAAGTTGTAGTAAATGCATTGACAGTAACTTTGAAAGGAGTAACTCACCAATGTACATTATAATGCATAGATATCCAAGTGTAAGAAATATTCGCCTTGACCGTGATTAGAGCCCAGATTTATTGCTGCGCGAAAGGAATTCATCGGTAGCTTAACTGGATAAAGCACTCCAGGAACTTCAAAATCCGGGCTAAAATTCCGGTCAAGGTGAATGATTTTTTTACATTTGACATTGCTACATTAAAAATCAATAGGCTTTAATTTAAAATTTCTTTCAAATGAGTAATGACACATTTATGATATTTTAGTACCCTGAAAGCCAATGATAGGGAGTGAATACACCCTAGATTAATATTGACACGAATAAGACCCTATTGCGGTCGGAAAATACTATTCTGATCCCTTATCGTTCGTGAAAAAATGGAACCTTCAATCTATCTGTTCTACATTTAATCACTCTAATTTTATTTTCATGATCTCTCCTACCATTTCTCGATGGGGGTAATAATAGATTTCCAGTATCACTGCTAAAGAGACATTCTTCCAATTTATACAATAGATTTAAACTGTAATTTAACCACTTAGCACAGGAGGAACGGGAAACTTAATAGACGATTTAGCATTCATTTTATAGGATTAAGAATTCAGCCAAAAATTAATTACAAAATTCGGCGAATGAGCAACAACTCTTGGAAATTTTTAGCTTGGTAATTTTTCATTACGGGTACATATGGCATTGAAGGTAAAGAGATGAACAGCCGGAAGACTGGATTTTTCGAGATATATCATTCATTCTATTTTAACACAACTGTAGTAGCAAAACCATAATTGATGGTTTCAGGCTCATGATAATCCATAAACACGTTGGTTGAGTTCCATATAATTATGAAATCACAATGAAATTTCTGATTTCAAGATGTGGGCATCTTGCCGCGTTTTCATCGTTTGGAATTTTTAATTTTATTGCCGAAATAAAACTCCGTCATCAAATCGATGGCATACCATATTTCCCGGCCTAATTAAAATTTTAAAAAAATTACGTTTTTAAAATTCCCAACGAAATATCCCCTGGACCATTCCGGAACATTTTCTCAACAATTAGATGGTTTCTGATCCAGAATAATGGTTTCTGATTGTATTTTCCAGGTTTATTCAAAGGTATATAATTCGTTTTTCTTGGCTTTCTGCTACATTTTTTACTACTTCGTTTCCCAAATGTAATCCAAAATATAATGCAAATTTACCAGCAAAAAGATATCAGCAATTATTCCTGTTGATTATAAATTAATGTAGGCATAATTAATGAATAAAAATATGGTTTAATATTTCATGGCACAGCTTATACACTATATGTCACATTATAAGCATTTTCTACTGAGGTTCTGGATGACTCTTAGCCTTGGCATGACATATTTTGAAATTCATGGCATTTTGCATTCATTAAATACACACTTGTAAACGAATAACAGCTATTACGACGGCGGGCATCAGCATTACTTTTTAAATCAGCATATTGTAAACCTATATCATATTAATTAGGAAGTATTCAATATATAATAAAGGAGAAAATTAATAGTCCAGCTAGATAGCTTAAAAATCTAGATCCAGTAAATTAGATAAAGTGGAATCCTTCGTCTAACTTCGCAGCAGTAAAACTAAGGATGAAAGAAGTTCGACCGATTCCAAGCGAGGAATAGGCAACAATCATGTTCAGAGAGCCTGGGCAAGCAAAGAAACAAAGCAGTTTGTCATCACGTTCGTATGAAGAATGGAGTTGTACGGATCAGATATATGAAACATTAGAAAAATTGAAGAACGAAGAATTTTTCAAACGTCATACTGAAGAGAAGAACAATTTAGAATAAATTGACGAAAAAAGTGAAGAACGAGGAATAATATAGAAAAGCGGAAGAGGAAATGATAATATGAAAAACGCTACGCAAAGATAAGTACTAGAAGGACATAGGATACCTTGACGCACAATGGTCTAGTTAGAAACATAATGGAAAGAGATACTCTAGGGGAAGATCCCATTTATCCAAGAGACAAAAATATAGGAAACAAATTAAAAGGACGTAAAACATAGAGGCTAATAGGAGGTAAGATATTCGCCACTGAATAGTGAACACGGTGTATTCATTTACTGCGGTATATTCACAAAAAATAATTACGAAGCGATTATTGCTCGTTTGTAGTGCGGTGTTAGTTAGGTATTTGTTTCCGCAGTGCGGCACTTGGAATGCCCAATAAACTACACGAATGCTACTTCAAAGTACACGAATATGACGCACAATTCCTTACGTTCTTTACTCATTACTCCTCTTCATTCAATTATCATTTAAATTAAGCAAAAATAATTTCTATTAGACAACCGTTTATTTCCCAAGCATATTTTTTCAAGCAACTTTTTCCACGTTTTTTTCAGTGATTTTCCCGTTTCTGGTTTATTTCCAGTTTCCAAGCATCTACGCATCCAACTCTTCTCTCTCGTCCTTTAGTTTTAAGTATCACCATCAACTCTAACCCTCATTCTACAAGTAACCTCTCTCAACCCTCAATTCCATTTCTATCATTCCCTCCTTCTCTCGCATTTCACCGTGAACCTCCTAAGGTCGAAAGCCTAACAAATATTTATGCTCCTCGAGTAATTCGGGAAAGAAGAAAACCCCTCTTTTCTCACTTCAACCTCCCTAGTCTTTTTAGTGCCCTTTCGCATCACGTACGACACAGCGGAGCGATGCAACACGATATTCGCAACCACGCCATCCGCGGCCAAGAAGGTGACTGCCGCGTCGAGATAAGTATTATGCATTTTCCCACCTCCCATAAACCTTTGCGTCTTTTGCAGTACACATATTTTCTACGTCCGGCATTTTAAAACACCTTTTTTCCGGTATCCTTGTAGCATGCAGACCTCAATCCGAAATCAATATTTCGTGCGCGGTCTACGGGAAAACTTATTAATTAAATGATTATTATGCTGTTTTTTTTATAAATGTTTCTGCATTGTTACGTTCTTTATACAAACAATCTAAAATGCAAATGACCCCACCTTTAGGGAATGAACATTCTTGAGAGGGAATAATAAAAATACACTCGAACCGAGGCAGCAAATGTTACCAATCTAAAAAAAATAAAAAGAACCTGGTTATAATAAGACTTCTCCGTCAACCAATAGGCACCATGGGGAGCATATGGTTTTAGGCACGCAGAGATTAAGGTGCTGAACACGTTGCTGTATGTCTAGATTAATCCTTGGCCAAAGTAGCTGTGGGACATAAGACGAAGAGTTACGTTAGGCAAAGAAGCTCTCACAAGAATTAGAGTCTCAGAATCTCTAGAGAATTGATGACAGGGACATTGTGTGAGTATGTTAAGAAAACGCTAATTAAAACTTTCATATGGAGCGTGGTTTTGCACGGCGCGGAAATATGGCATTTGAAGCAGGCAGATAGGCGTAATTGGAAGCTTTTGAAATGTGCTTAGCTGATACCGAAAATCATAATATACGTTTGTAAATGATATAATTAACGGTAATTTAACGGTTAAGGTAAGTTTTGGACGGATAAAACCACCAAATTAATAACTTTTCTCTCGTAACCAAACACAACAAAACCTCCTTTTCTACAACATGCCCCTCTTTATCTCTGAGTACTACCTTCCTTCCTTCATCACGTCCAACATGCCTATCATATTCCGGCCCCTCATTTGCCTAACATTCTCCCCTCTATCACGTTATTCAACATTCTATTATCAATCAATATGCTTTGCATTCATTTTTCCTGCCTTCTTATAATTTCTTCCAACAAACCCCTATCTTCCCCTACCTTGTCTAGCACTCCCTAGTCTGTTTTCCTTTCTGTCCACTTGAACTTCTCCATAACCACATTTCAAAAGTATCCTATCCATGCTTATCAAATATGCCTCAATAACCACGTCTCTATACTGTACAAAAATACCCCGCATATCAGGTAAATATTGTAATATTAGATAAAGAATGAAACGTTAGATAAATAATGCGAAATTTAATTGTCACTTCTCATTGAATTGCATGAATTGAAATCTCAACATTGAGTTAAAAATATACCACCATCTGTGCTTGAAAATGTTTATTTTTTCTAAAAATCAAGTTTTTCAGTCAAAATATTTTGTAGAATATTATAACGAAATCGGAAATATCATGCGCTTTTTCGCATATTTTTACATAATTCATGCAAAATATTTAAAAAAAACCTTACTCCGTACCGTGAATAGTAAATTGATGCGATATCTACCAAAACAGTTAACAAATTAATTTTCAGATTTATATATTATTACGATAAAAGTTACGATAATTATTTTTAGCAAAACAGGAGCCAGTTATAAAAAATGTTTCATGTGTAGACCTTCACCAGGTTAATTTTGTCGATATGCATGCAACCAATTTCAAGACACGAATAAAGCTATCTTCCTTTTTGAAAAAAGGGAAGGTGTGAGTCTCCGTAAAGCAAATTTGATCTCTGCACGTAATTTATGGGTAGGAAAGACATAAAGCAATGGAAACCCTTCCTTCTCTTATTCAACTCCGTTATTGTTATTTAAACCAAACCCTTCTAAAATGGGGCCTTTATAGTGAGAAATGAAAGTCTTCTACATCTAGACGCAGAGCAATGAAATGCGATGTCTTCCTTCTCACGCCGCCATTCTCTGCCCTCCCCATCATGAAGTATTCGAAAGTATCCACAGATAAGATGAAGTTACAGATTCTTGTACATTTTCAATCTGGTATTCCGCGTACTCAAGATTTATCTTTTTATTGAATATTCAGAGACAGAATTCCATTTTTCCTGAAAACACAAAATATGCAATCATCAAATTTCGAAACTTTTTCATTGCATCTCAATCATAACAGGTACAAACTACTACATCTAAATTGAAATACCTGATACGATATCTGTTGGTACAAAATGCCAGAAATGAACGAAAACAAAGCCAAAGAAATGCTACGATGTATCTTAAATGGACATCGTTTTTCCCAATTATTAGTTTTCATGAAATAATATATTCGATTTTTCCTGCCACTTAAAGCATTTTAACAGCTTTTAATCGTCGTCTATGCTAATCCTGGGTTTGAAGTCGTGGATATAAAATCGGCAGCAGTGGTAGAAAATCTATTTCTACATTTTCTGATCTTATTGTTTTACCAGACGTACTATTGACATAATCACATGAAAAGACCATGTTGACTGGGATCACTCCTGCAATGTGACACTCAAGGTTAAAGTGACGGGGATTTGATTGACCCATAAATGGCATTTAGAATGCAGAGCTTCCAAGCAAGTTGTACAAATATCTACTCATTAGAAGTGGCAATTATCGCCAGATTAGATTAAATTGACTGCTTAGTTACCTAAAACACACGTATTCTCGAATCATCAAGCGTATCCCCATTGCATACATTATACGTACAAGTACTTGTATACACATATCCCAGGCTATAAAAAGCACTATTCATTTAGAGTCCGCTGATTTACAGCAATGATAAGATAACTCACTCACTCTGTGGCTATGGCAATATCACAGAATGAATGAGTTCAAAAACCGCATACTTTGCCAATACGCAGTTTCAACGACATGCCTGTTTCACTAATCTGTTGCTTTGTGTTATAAAACTACCGCAGACATTTATTGTACCATACATATCCCTAAATTATCCTCGTAACACACGCCTACATTATGTAACACTTTACCCCATGGATAATGAAATTGAAATGTGCAATAATTTTCCGAAATTTGCGAGATAACTGGAATTAAGACTGTTAAATTATTCACGTTGATTTTATAAAAGCGTAACTTGAAAAAAATTTAATGGTAATTACTAGTGTACAGTAAACTCATTAATTGGGAAGGGTTTTCTATAAAACCACAGGCGACAAAAAACCAAGTTATAATTTTCCTTTTTCTCATCACTAGGTGAACTTAGGGTAGGAGAGAAATTCTTGTAAGGTTAAAAAAAATATCCCAGCTGCCAATAATGCCGACAAAATGACAAGAATTTATTTCCAAAAATTTTGAAAGATTTTGCATAAAAATGTCATTTGGGTCTCATTGCGATGAATTTACCTCTGACTTCACTCTATCAAATGACAATAATAAAACCGGCTCTTTTCTAGCTATTTTTCCAATGAATTTGCATCGAAAAAGTCTGGACTATTACCAGAGGAACAACTATACCTATGAAAAAGTGCAATTTTTTTTCTCAAAAGGAAGAATAGTTATTGGTTACGAAGAAGTACAGGATAGGAGTTGGAAGAAGTGTGGGTGTTCCTACGGAAAACTTGGGTCATCTGTGCAGAAAAAGGCAAAGAGTCGCAGTATTATCAACCAAAGAGCTCCTACGGGCCTTTTCTAGGATGGTGTTAATTATTTTGTGGGAAATAATAGTCGAAAATCCATAATATCGAAATTTACATATTTTCACCAAAAAAATTTCAAGTTTTTAGCTTTTAAAAATTTTTTAAAGTACGTTTCAAAAATTAATTGAAACTTCTGTGAGAGTTGCTTAAAAACTACATTTCGACATAATTTCTGTTTGATAAATAGGCATCAGGTGGTGGAAAATAAAGTTCGATCCTTTAAATTAATAAAACATGAACTAATTGGACATATATGGCTCGTGCTGTCACGATAGAATTCCTTAATTGGGAAAGCGTCACGGACTATCACGCTTCATAGATTTAGTTACACGATGAAATCCGTGAAACCGTTACGTCTTACGAGAGCTCATTACTTTCCTTCACCCAACGGGACTGTGAATCACATCAGAATTTTCACCTTCACCAACACTAAGGCACTGAAAACATTTAAAGGTGGAAAGCGCATATATATATATATATATATATATATATATATATATATATATATATATATATATATTTTTTAAGGTAATCTACCGGTTAAGGTAGGTTTTTGGATGGACACAACTACCAAACAAATATTTTATTTCTCCTAACAAAACACAATATCCATCATCCTACTCTATATCAGGTCCCTCTTCATCTCCGCGTACTTTCTTCCTCCCTTCATCCCGTCCAACATCCCTATCCTGTTCCTTCCCTTTCCTCTTTTGCCCAACATTCTACCCTCCATCACAGTCTTCAACATCCCACTGCCGGTCATCACCCCCTTCATCCACTTTTCCTGCCTCCATAGGATTTCTCCCAACAAACCCCTCTCTTCGCCCACCATACCAAGTACTTCCTCATTTGTTTTCTTCTCTGTCCATTTCACCTTCTCCATTCTTCTCCACACCCACATTTCAAAAGCCTCCAATCTACGTCTATCCTCCTGCTTCAATGACCACGTTTCCGCGCCGTACATAGCTACGCTCCATATCAAAGTTTTTACGAGTCTTTTCTTAACATCCTTACTCAAAGTCCCCGTCATCAACTCCCTCCTCCTTGTGAAAGCCTCTTTGCCTAGCGCAATTCTTCTCCTTACGTCCCTACTACTTTGACCGTGTTGGTCCAAAACACTACCGAGATACGTAAACTGTTCTACCTGCTCTAGTTTTTGCCCTCCTATTTTAATGTTAAGCTTGCCCTTTTTCTTTCTAGAAAATCGCATAACCTTTGTTTTCTTAATATTGATTCTCATCCCATACCTGTCTCACTGAATTTCCAATTCACTCAGCAATGCTTGCAGCCCCTTGGCTGACTGACAAACTAAAGCCTGGTCATCAGCAAACCTAACTGATTTTACGAATCCCCCGCCCACTTTCATTCCTACCTCGAGTTCTTCCCATGCCTCTTTGATCATTTCCTCTGCATACAGGTTGAACAGCAACGGTGATAATGGGCAACCCTGCCTTACACCCCTTCCTATCACTGCCCATCCTGACTCCCCGTTTCCCACCCGCACCTGAGCAGTCTGAGACATGTACAGGTTGCGGATTAGCCTCCTTTCCCTCCAATCTATTCCTATTTTCTGCAGAATACTCATTAGTTTTTCCCAATTCACTCTATCAAACGCTTTTTCGAAATCTACGAAACAGGCAAATACCTCCTGGTTGTGTTCTATATTCCTCTCGATTAATAATCTCATTACTGCAATGGCATCACGCGTACCTCTCCCCTTCCTAAACCCAAACTGATCATCCCCTAAGTAATCATTTGCCCTACTCTCTATCCTTTTGTTTATGATCCTGAGAACAACTTTAGCTGCGTGGGATATCAAACTAATTGTCCTGTAGTCCTCACATGACGTGGCCTTTACCTTTTTCGGAATCGGAACTAAAACTGCTCTCACAAAGTCTTCCGGCCAGATTCCCTCCTCATAAATGCTACGGATCAGCCCATATAGCCTCTTCCTCCCACATTTCCCTAAGCATTTTAAAAGTTCCACGGGAATGTTATCTACCCCCACGGCCTTATTTAGTTTCATCTCCCTTAATGCCCTTTCTATCTCATTGTCTAGTATGCCTGGACCTAAGCTGTCTTCCTCTACGTCATTTTCTTTTTCAATGTCTAACTTTGTAGGTCTGAGTTCTTTACTATACAGTTCTTCTATATACTCCTTCCATCTCTCTTGGATCTTTCCTGCGTCAACTATTACCTTACCCGCCTTATCTCTAACTGTTAGCATAGCTCTTCCTTTCTTACTTCCCGATAACGATTTAACTTTGCTGTACAGCGCACCGATTTCACCCTTCCTCTGCAGACTTTCCATATCATCGCACTGCGTCTTCCACCATGCGTCTTTTGCCTTATTTGTTGCCCGCCTCAATTTATTGTTCAATTCTTTGTACTTCATTTTGCCTAATTCTGTATTTATATTCTTCCATTTTCGCCGCTCATCCATCTTTGTAATCATCTCATCCGTGATCCATGGTTTCCTAGTCCTTTTAGCGTTAACGGTTCCAATAGTGTCTTTTGCGGCTTTAGACAACCCTTTCTTGATCATTTCCCATTTTTCTTCGATAGTACTAAGCCCCATGCCATCCTCCATGATTTCCTCTACCGCCTGTTTGTATTCCTTCCTTTTCAACCCATTTAATGCTTCTACATTCCATTTTCTAACTCGCCGCCCCTGCCTTATCTTTTTGAAACGTACGCTACATTTCATAACAACTAAATTGTGGTCTGAGTCCGCATCCGCCCCCGGGAAGCTGTGGGAATTTATCACACTGTTCCTAAACCTGTGTCTAACCAGGATATAATCTAGCTGATATCTTCCTGAGTCACCTGGCATTTTCCATGTATACCTGCGTCTTTTGTGGTGTCTAAACCAAGTGTTGGTGATGACTAACCCCTGTCTCCTGCAGAACTCAACTGCTTTCTCCCCGCGGTCATTCCTCGTGCCTAAACCGTAGTCGCCCACCTCATCACCATCTCTTCCTTCGCCTACCGTCGCATTCCAATCCCCCATCACTATCAAATGTTTCCCTGCAGGAACACACGCGATCATGTCCTCTAACTGATCGTATATCCTATCGACCTCTTCTTCCTTATGGTTGCTCGGTGGCATGTATACCTGAATAATAACTAAGTTCGTCGGTTCTGCTTTTATCTCCACTAGTAGTATTCTATCCGTTACCTGCTCTATGTTGACTACGCTTCTTCCTACCTCTTCATTTAATACTATGGCAACCCCTCGTTGGCTCTCGTCCCCACCGCTGTATATTATTCTATACTTATCACTCCAGTAATCCCCGCTATCTTTCCATCTCACCTCGCATAGACCTAAAATATCTATATTTCCCCTTTCCATCTCTCGCTTAACATTCTCCAATTTCCCTGTCCTCATCATTGTCCTAACATTCCACGTTCCTATTCTAACTAATTTTGTCTTCTTCTCCTGCGTCTTCTGTCCTGCTGCTGCTGGTTTTCCCCTGCAAGGGTTTCGTGGGATGACGACCGCGGAAGCCTTGCCTCCCCCGCTGCCGGGCACGACACACGGCCGATTGGGCCGAGCCCCGTGGTTGCCAGGACTCAAAATATCTCTATTGTCCATCATATTTTTCTAGGGAATGATAATTGAGGTGGTTTCCCGTTGCCTTCCTCAATAGTGTTTTTAACGTGACACCATCACTTACTGGCCGCCCCACTGGGGTCAGACGCCATTGCAGCCGCCTCACTGAGGAACAGACGCTGCGTGGACTACCTTTCGTCTGGCTCCTAACCTTCGACCTATCTGGCATGGGTGACCCTACCAGGAGCAATTTTTATTACTCCTGCCAGCACAGCTCTAGGGGTCATCGGAACGCACAAGCCCTTCCACCACGTCAAGGTTGTAGTCCGGGGAGGGGATATATATATATATATCCTTTGTTTATCTGCCCTACTCAGTGCCCAGAGTTTCTGCTTCTCCATATTTATTTGAGACGACTCTCCCGACAGACGTCCGAAAAAAATTGAAACAAATGCCTGGTTGTGAACGCGGGAGAGATCGCAATATCACGTACCCACCCGCGGCAAGAGGTCTTGGGGAGTGCGTAACCTTGCAAGTGGACAAGCGGCTGTAAACAATCTCTATGGTTCCCACAGCTTCCCCGGTATTCTCTATACTTTGCCCACCACCCCGCCCCCTTCTCCCACCCTCTCCACACCCCGCGGCGACCCTTTTATACGCAACCTAGAATTGCAAGCATTTTCCACGGAGAAACATCCGCACCACAGCGGTGTCAGATATGGAGTCTCCTGCGAATCATAAAAAACGACGCCGGCTCTCCTCCTTGGGTAACGAATGACACATCCAGGAGAGGCACCCGGTCCTAGCCTTCCTCCCTGGAACAAGGCCCTCGACCCGTCCCTCTTTCCCCTGCCGCACACACACACACACTCACACAAAGGCCCGCCATTCCCAAAAAATTCCATGATACCACCAAATCCTTCACCACGCGTCTCCTACTCTTGTCCATTTCTTCTTCCCCTTTCTCTTTTCCCAGAATGCGTCAAGAGGAGTGAAAAAGTATAAAAAGAAAGAAGTGGGAGAGAGACACACGGGGAGAGACACGGTGAAAATCAATAAAAAATCATAATAAATAAAGATAAGCCATAAACTTTTTATACACCCGCCATTACTTCTCCCTTCTGACAAAACATCGCTCTGAAAATATTTCTTATTCTTCCAGGTCTTCCCCCATCCACTTTTTCATTTTTTACGCCACTTTTCTTCTCCTTTTTCTTCGCGTCCCCCGAATCCGTATCGGCTCCCTTCTCCTTAAAGCTCTACTGCCTCGAAGGAAAATAAGGATTGCTGGTTGATAACGAAGGATTCCAGTCGCGCGTTTCTTCACGTCTCGACAGTGATTCGTGCTCTCTCGGGGGTTAAAAAAATGGGACACATTCGTATCACGTTATCTACGTATATATATATATATATATATATATATATATATATATATATATATATATATATATATATATATTATATATATACACACACACATATGTATACTATCCACACACAGAGGTTCAAATACAAATAGCTTAAGCGGCTTTCAGTAGTAGCATAATAGTTCAGAAAATATCCGGGAGGGGGTTCCAAAGATATGGGTTCATAGATTACGATGAACTGAGTTCATTTTTTCTCTCCTTGAACACTCATATTTGGATTCTACTCAGAAATGCAACTCGGTCGTCAACGGTTTTTCTAATGTTCCATAAATAAAATCTGCTGAAGGCGATCTATGGGTACTTTTTCTACCTATTTGTACGTCCGTTTTTCCTTACCCTATTCTAGAATTTGGCATCACATACATTTTTAAACAGCAACAAATAATTTGAAATCAATATGGATTGCTATTTTTTAATAGACCTATGGTAAAAAAATGCTTTCATACGCACCATTGAGTGAGAAATCGGAAACAATTGTATTAATTTACACATGACCGAGCATTTGTGACCAATTCGAAAAATTGTATAAAATACGCGTAACTAAATGCTATTAATTTATTTAATACAATGCGTGTTGACAATAAGTGCGGGAGCATGGTACAATTAAACCAATTAATAAGTAAAATTAACAGTTAAAAGAATTGGACTACCAATGAGTAATTAGAAGCAATCCAGGCAATAACCAATCCAAAGAAAGCTTTCCAAATAATTTATCCAAATTGGGCATAGCCTATGTTAATGTATTCAGCACCCTATTAATACAAACAATTAGAACCCCCTACTTCCGAACGTATTGGTGTAATGTGTTTCCAAACAAACAATTTAATTTTCAGATGCTATTTGTATTGCTGGAATATTGTCAGAATCAGGATGTTCCCATACTTAAACGAAGTAATTCAATGCGAAGATGGTGAGGATTTAAAAAAATATCACGACTAGAACACTCCCATAAGTTATCTATGCGGAAAACATCTTTCCATAAGGATATATACTATATTCGTCACATAAGGATAATAAACGAGCGAAAATAATATATGATACATGTACCTGTATATACAAACGCCTGAAGAACCTTAGCTATGAAACGCTAAATTAAATCAATAATAAAGTGAATTTCACAATCAAAATAAAGTTGTAAGTATTAACATTTTTCAATAGCACCGAAATCAGTTAAAGCGCTTGAATTTTAATGCCCTAATTACGTTTTTTTGGAAGTTTAACTCAGAGAATCCTTGCGAGCTTAAACAATAGTATTCCTCGAATCGTTTTTACAATGTGCTCACATTAAAACTTAGTTATAAACCGCAATAAGTATATATTAAAATGGAATCCCCGGTTTTCGCAATCGCAAAAGCGATTTATTAAACCACCCCAAATTATGGAATGTAAACATTTGCAACACGCCGAAACACGTGAGTGGCAAATGAAATGGACGAAAAGTCCTTAGCGTAGAAATGAAGAGTCACTAACTAAGAAATTATTATCGTAGATACATGTAAAGAACATCGATTTCTTAAAATTTTTAAGCTATTATTATGCGCGTGAATCGTAAGAGGATGAAAAATGAGAAGAAGTCATTCGCCAAAGAACCAAAACGAACTACGGCTTACAAGATCAGAAATCCTTGTCGAAGATGAGCGGACAATCCTTGTTAAGACGGTCAGTGATCCCATCGTTTATGGCTCAATGTTACTCTTCCGCTAAGCCATAATTCCTCTCGTGACCAATTATCAGTTCAGAATTTAAAAAATACTCAGGAAAAATCGGTTATTTTTCTTAAAAACTGCCTCGAGAAGAGAGCAAGTCTGACGAAGGTGTTGCAGAAGTGATATTGGCAAACCCTTTCGTTTACAAAGAGGCTTGAAAGACTAAGGTTTCTTGAAAGGTAGCCTACTGCCGAGTTTACTAGAAAAACCTAGGGAATTATTGTGCCATAGTCAAAAAAATCGAGCGCAAGTTCTTAAGTCTAATCTAATTCTTACTAATATTTAAATCTTAAAGTTAAATTGCTCGTTTGTTTAGCGACACATCACACTAATACGGTACGGAGTTAGGGTTTCAATTGTTCGCAAGCATAAATAAACTCAAAATGACGTAGGTTAGTTACGACTACTTGGATTCTGGAATTTTTTTAGGACAAAAAAAGCAATTCTTTTAAAAAAATATTTTTCACCCAAAGATGGCAGCTACCTACTTGACTCAGAATTTACATTCGCATTCATTTTCTCCGGTGAGGAATCTGTCGTATTTTTTCTGTCTTTCATGTAATTTACAAACGTATATTGTGATTTATACCGACATTATAAGCTACTGCTGAAAAACCATAACGATTACCAAGAATTATTTCCTTATAAGTTAACTTTAAAATTACATAGTTTTATCTGTGAATTGCTACTGTTCAAGTCAATGATCTTGAATAGTTTGCCGTAAGAGTTAACTTTTAAAGTGCGTCAGTTTTCTCTACGAATTAAGTTATCATAATATGCCTATCAAAATCAAACCGCAGTTTTCCAAATCATTACAACTGTGATGGAGAAACTGCCCAAGCACACACAAAGGTCCATAATACGAATTAAATATAGCTCCTAATGTGCGGATATATTGGTCCAACGAAACCGGGCACAGCTCTTAGTATTTACAAGTATACTTTTATATATTTGAAAATGAAAATATTCGTAGAGTGATTTAGTCAATAAAACTAATTACTGTATGATTCAAATGGGCGTTTGTTTGTGGATTTGCAACGGTATGTATTCATGAGCCGATAAGATCTATAAGATTTACTATAAGATCATACAGGTTCGTCCGGAAAATAAGTGTACTGACTCCTGGGCTGAGCGCGCCGCTCCAGGCGCGCCCAGCACCGCTCTGACGGGCTGCGATTGGAGGGGGGTATGTTGCCAAGCGACGCTGAAAAAGGCAGTCGGCTCTGAGCTGTGGTGTGGAGTGAGGAGCTCTGTTAACGCGAACCTCCACGCTTCGACCCACGTCACGGAACGCGATGCCGAAGCAGCGTTATTCCATCAAGCTTGGGAGATCGTCTACCGAAACTGTCGGTATGATTAACCAGGCTTACGGGGAGTCAGCCATGTCCAGAAACATGATCTTTCGGTGGCACAAGATGTTCGTGGAGGGCAGAGAAGAGGTCGACGACGAGTCTTCGAGAGGTTATGATGCCTTCGCGGGAGCGTTCCAGGAATGGGAACGCCGCTGGAACAAGTGTATCGACTCACAAGGGTCCTATTTTGAGGAATATTAGCTTAAGATATGTAAAAGTGTAATAAATTTTTTTTCCTGAGCTCAGTACACTTATTTTCCGGACGAACCCTGTATATGCTGGTGGCTTAACACCATTCACTCGCCACACGCCCTTGCGTCGGCCTGCGAGGCAATGTGTGGATGTAGATCAGTGATTCCCAAATAAGGCGCTACCGCCCCCCGTGGGGCGGTGCACTAGCCTATGGGGGCGAAAAGAGGCAAGGGGGCGGTGGGGGGGGCGTGGGAGGGTCATGACAAAGTGACATTTCCGAAGGCTCGGAAACATTCCTTTTGTCTCCGTTTTAAAGCTTCGTTTTCAAAATTTACATTGATTCCCGCATCTGAAAGTGATTTCAACCACGCTTACATTTTAAAGTAGTAATGGTTGAAAAATATTTCCAAGCCTTTTTCTTGCACAAAGGAATTTTTCAAGGGATTTAATCTCATTTGGTCCATCGTAGGCACAACTTCGCGACACTTAGTACTTCAGCAGAAAAGTTTAGTGTGAATAAGACGTGTGTGAATCCGGAGAGAAATCAGCTCATCTTATGATTAGATTCGGTGTTTTTAGTCCATATGAAAAGATTTTGTAATTTTCCACATGCTTCATTTCCCCGTACAACGCGTTTCACCGCTTACAAGCTCAATACTATGGATTTAATAACAAACTCTTTCAATATGGGCATCAAACAATTCCAAGAAGTGAAGCCTGAAAGTGTGAAGTTTGTCGGTGTTTTTACATTACAAATATATTTACCTAGATAATCATTTTCAAAATAATTTGGTTCCAACGACATTATCAAGGCTGTATTGGCAAGAAATACATATATATATATATATATATATATATATATATATATATATATATATATTGGTTGAGTATGTATAGCTTTCAAAGGAAAAATACTGTACTAAGGCTGTATTGGCAAGTTAGTATGATTGAGTTGTATATTGAGCGCAGAGTAGAGGTTAATGGATCCACAGGGGCGGTGGCTCGAAAATGTTTGGGGAACACTGATGTAGATAGATGATTCAAAAGGGATTTAAAAAGGTTACAGTTTCCTTAAATGTATTTGTTTTACGTCCATTAGCGTCTCTTTAATAATTATGATACTCGAAAGAAAGGTTTTTACGGAGGAAAGGATGTTGTAGCATTGGAGGAAAACGATCGACATCGTCAGCATTTTCTCTGGGCTCTGTTGGAAGAGAAAGGTGGAGAATCGGAAAGGTGTTGGATGTAGGGGCGTGGAAGAACAGTGGATAAACAAGGGGGCCTGAATGAAAAACTAAATTGATACTGTAAATATGAGAAAGAGAGAGAGGGGTGAGGCTAGGAAAAAACGGTGGCAGCGTGTCAGAGAGAAATGGAAAGAAGAAAGGGGAAAGAGAGATCTTTCCTCCTACAAGGGTATTTGTCTAACTTCAATTTTAGCGGACGCTTTGCTTTTTGATACATTTGTGACGCAGGCATTCCTATTTCTTTAAGTGTATTCCTTACTTAATCAAAGGAAAGACTCAAAACAGTTGCTGTAAGAGTTAGGGTGAAATATGTGGGTGTGTATACAGGGTCGCACCCAAAAGTGGTAGGACTGATTTTTTTACAAGAATTTTATTGACGATATACTTACATCGACTTAATAATCTTAAAAGTATGCTCCTTGAGCTGCTACACACTTGGTATAACGTTGCTCCCATTCCCCGTACGCCCGCTGGAAATTTTCTTTGGGGATGCCGTTGATTACCCTCGTCGAAGCCTCTTGAACGGCCTTTATCGAGCCAAAACGTCGTCCCTTGAGCTGTCTTTTCATCAGGGGGAAGAAGAATAAGTTCGGTGGTGCCAGATCGGGAGAATAGGCGGGTGCGGCAACGTGGCAACGCCGTATTTGGCCAGGAGCTCTCTGGCGACGAGCGCGCCATGGCACGGCGCGTTGTCATGATGAAGACCCAGCATGCGCATGGCCAAATCCAGTGAAATAATGCGTTGGACGTTGGATGCTGAAAGACCCAACTGGTCTGCAATTTCTTCACTGGTTAAGCGTCGGTCTGTGTTCAGCAGTGTCCTCACTCTGTCGACATTCGTGTCGGTTCTTGCCGTCGACGGCCGTCCGGTGCGATGGTCGTCTTCAACGAGCTCCCTACCCTCTTTAAACAACTTGTGCCACTCAAATACTGTGGAACGGCTTAAGGCAGTGTCCCCATAAGCCTGCTTGATCATATCGAGGGTCTCAGTTGCCGTCTTCCCGAGTTTCGCACAAAACTTCACGGAATAACGTTGCTATAAATTCAGATTCATTTTGTTTTTCGACGCGGTCAAAAAACTTCCTTCACTAAAAACGGTGTCCTCACTCAACGACAGCCCGCAGGCGTCTGAGGTTGGTGTCGGTCTGTTGCTAAGAGCCCCCTCCACCTTACCCTGCTAGGCAGACCCCCCTCCCCCGCTCCGTTCGCGCCAGAGAAAATCAGTCCTACCACTTTTGGGTGCGATCCTGTATATACGAGACTCGTAGACATATATACACACATACGAGTATCGTGTCTCTCAGTCTCAAAGGTGTTTATTTACCCAAGGAGTTACACACAGTTTAAACAGTAACAGTTATAACAGTAACAGTTTTATAAAATATAACAATACAACTGACAAGGAATCCCTGTTAGAGGCAACATGCATCTTTAGAGTCTGTTACGGCCGCTGTTGGAGTTTGTGTTCAGCGGTTGCAGAAAGAACTTTAAAAAATGGTGGAACTCTTTTCATCTGGGTAGCATTGGCCTGGCATTTGCCCGTGGCGGAGGGGAAACCCGGAAAAACCCTCCGCAGGCCGGCGGAAAAGAACATGAGAGAAGAAAATCAAGTATTACTGTATAAAGTTTTACATTATATATATGTATACATGTTAATACAACAATTTCAGAGTGTAAAAATCATACGCCTTGACCGGAATTCGAACCCGGATCCTTCAATGTCCGGTCGAGTCCTTTTGCCAGTTCAGCTATCGAGGCGTCTTCTTAAACTCTGAAATTTTAAGAGGATGCCTCCCAGAGTTTAAAAGGATACCTCGATAGCTTAACTGGCAAAAGCACTCGACCGGACATTGAGGGATCCGGGTTCGAATTCCGGTCAAGGCGAATGATTTTTACACTCTGAAGTTGTTGCATCGAAATGCACATTAGCGGATGACTCTGTTGAAAGTTACTGTTGCGGCATCTCCCGCAGTTTCTTTGGAATATGTTTGCATACATTTATATACCATCTATATATATACAGGTATAACTATTCAGAATTGAAGAGCGCTTTTTGTGATGCTGGAATCAGATAATGATCTGTTAGAAGAAATACGGGAATTGTAGATGTACCATTTAATAGCTTGTGTCCATCCAGAACCGGTATATTACTAATTATAATAACTATATGCCGTAGTTTCCTAGCAATTGAAGTTAGCTGCGCATTCCACAGGGACAAATTAAATCGTCATCGATAAACTTATAGCGCGTAATCATATCAGCTTAAGGAATTCAAATTTTACAACGAAAATTCAACTATGGTATAAGGTCATAAGACGAATAATTGCGTTAGGTAAAGAATCAAAGGAGGGAGTATATGATGGGGACTTGGAGATGAAGAGTCAGCATGTTATGAAAAGACTCAACAAAACCTTTATGTAGAGCGTGGTTTTGTACGGCGCGGAAACGTAGTCATTGAAGCAAAATGACAGGATTGTAGATTGTAGGATTTTTAGATGTGGGTGTGGAGAAAGATGGAGAAGGTGAAGTGGACGGAAAGGAAAACAAATTAGGAAGAACTACTCATAAGAGGGGGAGAATAGAGAATTGTTGGGAGGAATTATAAGGAGGCAGGAAGGAGGGAAGCAGAGCGTTTTGATTGGTATAGGATGTTGACAACTGATAGAGGGGAGAATATTAGGGCGAGCGAGTATGGGGAAGGAAAAGAGGATAGATCTATCGGTCGAAAAGAAGGAAGGTATTATTCGGAATAGAAGAGTGCCTTATTTTAATGTTCGATTTCATGTTTTGTTTTTGTAACTTCTTTTTTTCTTGGAGTTTATTCATTGAACGATTCAAAAGAAATGTCGTGAACTAAGGAAATACTCCATTAGGAAATAAACCGCACTCCGGGTGTACTCGACGGCTTTCCAGAGCATGACGCTTCATTCGAAACTCCAACTGCTACTTGGACGAAACTTTGGCTCGCCAATTTGGACGGTAAATGTTCATTCGTGACGACAAGGCGTCCTCCTCTCGAACTGGGAGATGTTCGAGAAAAGTCCTCGGCGAATTGGTCGAAGGATTTCCATTCTTGTAGGCAAAAGGAGTAGAGGGAGGAGGAATTGGCACTCCAAGAAGCATTGCTTCATAAGAGTTTTAAAAAGAAATTTCCAAATTGAAGATTGGACACAGTGAAGTATTTCATGTGTGTGACTGCAAATTTTGGTTAAGGTGTTGCAAGAATTGTTCGAGGCCTGAGAAATGAGAAAGCCTTCAGCTGTGTTTTTATTATTGAATTCACGTGATCCAATCATCTAAAATACAACTAAAAATATCTATTGACCTAAAATAATAGTATTTTATCAAATTATTTGGCAGCTTAGTAACATCTCACAACCTTCATTCAAATTACTCTTTGGACAAAATAAGAGGATAAATAAAAAATCCTCTTTATTTTAGAGGAATTTACAAAAAATATATTTACGATTTCCTATTCTTTTTTTAAATGAAGGAACAAAGATCGACCTTACAAAACAGCTCTAGCATATTTGAATATAGGCGAATATATTTTTTACCAAAAACTAATAAGGCTTACGTTAATTCACTGCACATAATTTCAATGCACATTAATCTGGCGTAAAAATTTCCTTAGTTCGTAAGTTACATTTTCATCTTCACGATCCCTCACTTGATGAAAAACGGCAAAATGAATTTAGCACTGCATGAAAAATGTTTAATAACTGTCGGAACTGATTTACCGTCGAATTGTTGAATTATATATTACTCGTATAAGTTGCCCGCACACGACGAGGGGTCATCACGAATTTCGAAGCGGTCACAAAATTCTCCAGCGCGAAGCCTGTTAGATCCTTCGTGGCGAGGAGTATTTTTTTCGAACCAATACCAGGTGATCTCTCCGCCAACTGCGTGGACTTCTCGGAGTCTTGGTGCCACATTTGCTCGACGGACATGCAAGACAAGAGGCCAGAAAGGAAGTACGCAAAAAAAAGGGAGTTGGATAAAAGGAGGGATACAGAGACGTCTCTCAGGAAAAAAGCGGTGTCTTGGGGGGGGGGAGTGAGGCAGAAGAGGCGAGAGGACAGGTGCAGGCGAGGGAGAAGGACGAAATGAAAAGACCAGAGAAGGTTGGAGAGTTTGGGGAGGGACGTAACGCTCCCCGGAGCCATCAACAGAGGTCGCACTAACCCTCGCACGCCCCCCTCCACACTACTAAAACTCACGTCTGTCCCTTCCACCTACGTCGACTCATTCTGAATAAGTAACCTGGAGGACGGCTGGTTGCATCTCTACGTCCTTCCCCCACAGCCTCTCTCTCTCTCTCTCTCTCATCCACTCCCCCCTTTACCTTAGCAAATGTCCGGACGAACAGGATTGGGGAGGGTGGGGCGGAAGGAGCTTAGAGGGGAGAGGGTTGGGGGAGATGTTACAACGCGCAAGTAAGATATCCAGAGGGTAGGAATGGAGGGAGATGGAGGGCAAGAGAGGCGCCCCTTCTTCTGGAGGAGGAGGAAACGTTCCTACTCCCGAGTCGGACGAGGGTAAGAGTAAGAAATTGGAGGCTTGCGAGTGTTTGGGGGGAGGGAGGTGAGAGAGGGAGAGGTTAGGAGAAGGTCCTGCCTTTACTACTCCTACTTGGGCCGCGGAAATGCTCCAGGTTTTACTGCTCTGAGGAGGAAGAGAGAGACATTGGGGAGGCGGGTAGTGGGGGCGGAGTGGTCTTGCCGAAAGAGCAGAGGAGTGAGGCGGGCGGTGGAGTAAAATTGCAGTTGGTGAGGCGGGGGGGAGCTCTGAGATGAGAGGTGAACTTCTAGGGGAAGGGAGAAGTCTGGCGCGCGGTGCCATTTAAAAGGGGTTGTAGAGACGGTATAATATAGACGAAATGGCAAGTGGGAGTAGGGGAAAAGGTAAGACTTTCGAGTTTCTTGGAAGGAAGGAAGGATTAATTGAAATCTAAAATTTTTGGGAGGGGCGACGGGTTGGTCCAGATTCCGAGCCAAAAAGTCTTGGGATGCTGCGGGGAGTGGGAAATGCGATTGTGGCAGTATCCTCCGTGGAATTGCTCTTTCTCTCTCTCTCCTCTCTCTTTTTCTCCGAAGTAAGCAATTGTACCTGAACCGAGAGGTTAAGTGAAACTTCCGCGGGGAACAACCAATCAGGGAAGAAATACGTGGCGCGGAAGTGTCTTAATTCATGCCATAATTGCGGAGAGGATCCAGCCATGAACGGAATTTGAGCACCTGCAACAGACTGAGCGGATATAATTTTACATTTTGAACATCGACCGTTATAACCACCCACAGATGCATTTATCCGGGTTGAATTTCTAATTAAAAATGTATTTCAATTGAAAACACGATTCAAGGACTTGTTCGGAAATAGGACGTCATTTTTTTATAGCTGAAATTTTTTCTTATAGCATTAAAACTCGAAACTATCTCAGAAATTAGAAACATATCTCCAGCATTGCCTGCTGGAATTAGTCATTTCCAGCATATTGCTGATGGTAAATTAATGCACACAGATACTAATCTGCCAGAAGCTAACAACTGGATTAAAATTACTACATCTTATTTTCGTCAGGTATGGCATGGAAGATGGTAATCATATTTTTTATTTATATTAGCGGCTTGGTTATTAGACTCAAATCGTATAATAGGCATTCAAATGCATGTGGGCAGTTCCTACACCACGGTGTCATCCGTGGGCACATACGATTTGGCAGATGCTTTGAGAAAGAGCGATTTCATTTTTCCTGGCATAAAATGAACGCTGAATTCGAAAAAACGAACTGTTTCATTTGTCAAGCTAACACAAAGAAATAATTCTAAACAATCAAATGTCGCCGTAGGACTCTACGTAAATTATGATACGCCTTTAAAGTTAACTTCTAAGGAAATTATCCGAGACGATTAAATTTTGCAGCATCTCTCTAGAGTGCACGAAGTATCAGTCAAGCTGTCGGAATAAATTATAATGAATTCATTATTATCAGCGTCTAAAAAATAATTAGTTGTATTTAAATGCATGCTCTTCCACTAACCTTATGTGTTTTGCTATAATAACCCATTCTTTCCGAATGACCTCATTCATGTTCTGCTCATCTGTTTTTAAGTTTCCCTTTCAATCCCTCGTCTCTCTCCGCGGGGGCAAATTCCTGCTACCTGCAACGTTGGGTCGCATTCCCTGCCTTTTAGAGACTCTTTGGGGGTAGAGTGTTTTGTGGTGCATTTTCATGTGGTAGTGATGTTTCAATTTCTTGCTTGTTGTGTCCTGGCTTCCGTGTTGTAGGATGGCTTTCGTGCTGCATCATAGGGTGCAGTTTTTTAGTTGTTTTGCGGTATATGTGTTTGTATGAGTATTGGATGAAGGGATTTTTGCATGAGTGTGTGCGCTGCTGTGGGTGTAATTTTCCGTGTTGTTTTTTTTGCATGTGGTATTTTTCCTTTTTACGGTTGGTGACCTAACACCCCCCGCCACACGCCCTTGCGGCGGCTTGCGGGGTATTATGTAGATGTAGATCAGTAATCTACTTACAAAACACAACCTGATATCCAAAAATATATGAAGCCCCTCTTCAACTCTGTATACTTACCTCCACCCTTCATTCCGTCCAACATCCCTATCCTATGTTGGACCCTTCCTCGTTTTCCTAGTATTCTCACCTCTATCACCGTCTTCGACATGCCATTGCGAAACAAAACGCTCTGTATCCACAATACCTGCATCCTATGAATTTCCCCCAAAAATCCGCTCTCCAATCCAATCATACCTAGCACTTCCTTATTTGTTTTCCTTCATACCACTTCAAGTTTCCCAGATCATTTATTCTCATCCCATTCCAAAATTTCCAATGCACTCAGCCGAGTTTGCAATCCTTGGCCGACTAAGAAGTTAAAGATTAATCTTTCCCCAAAATGACTGATTTTATCGATTCCCGACGGATATACATTTCCACCTCAAGATCTTCCCATGCTTTTATCATCATTTCCTCGACATATACTCTGAACAGCAAGGGTGATAATAGACAACCCAGCCTCACTCCTCTTCCTAACACGGCCCATCCGGACTCTCCATTCGCCACATGCACCCAAGCAAATTGAGACATGCACAGGTTGCGTTGTTCTTCTATCCCCTAGTAACCATGGATTAAACACTTGTCGAGTAGAAGGCTGGACGAGAGAAGGAAATGAAGGAAGTGTACATACCTTTTAAGGGAGGAAGAAGCACCAAGAGTTCTGAAGCGGGTAAAAAATAGAGTAATAGAAACGTGGTGTAAGACGCAGATGCGATGATATGAAATGTTTACAAAGGACGGGAGAAATGGTGCTTTATACAGTAAGGTCAAAACCGTGTCAGGAAGTAATAAGTCATACTCTGAGAAAACAAACAGAGAAAAGTCAGGAAAAATATGAGTTGAACCAGGAAAGATGTGAGAGAGATGGAAGGAATGTATAGAAGAACTGTATGGCAAAGGCATTACGTCAGCAAGGTGGAACAAATGAAGGGAATATGACGTAGATGAGGATGGCCTGGGTCTAGGCTTACTCGATGGCGAGGTAGAAAGGGTATGACGAAATCAAAAATCAAATAAGGTCCAGGGAGAAGACAGAATTCACGCGGAGGCACTTAAAAGTTTAGGAAAAGGTGGCAGGAAGATTTTTTATTAACTAATACGTCACATTTATTAGGGAGATATTTTTCCGGAAGTCTTTGTCAGAACAGCCTTGGTTCCTATACCAACAAAGGGAAACTCAACCATACCTACGGTCTACAGAATGATAAGTTTAATTTCCCAGGATTCACAGGATCATAAATGATAGGATGAAGAGCAGGGATAATGAGGGATGATCAATTTGGGGTTAGAAAGGGGAGGTGTTATTGAAATACAATCAGAATGTATTTGCCTGTTTCGTTAATTTTGAAAAGCCGTTTGATTGAGTGATTAGGGTAGAAATAATTAATGTATTGCAGTGTCCATTTGAGGATTTTGGAAATCATATTATACGTTAGTAAATTACAGAAATAATACAACAGCGTAATTGTCGCTCCTCTCTGAAGCGAATGAATTGAAATTTTAATTCTGAGGAGAAGGATGCGCTCCCATTTGTGGGCGAAAAAAGGGTTTTCTTTAAACTCGGTATATTCAATCTTGAAAATTTCCAGAAAAGAATATTCCAAGTGAACCTAGCCTATGTCACTGTATTTTTACACTATTTATGCAAAGGATTAGAGATTTTCACTGCGCTCGTCTATTGGTGTTGCTTGTCACCAAAGGAACAAACAAAAAATTCATTTTCAGATAAGTAAAGAGGGTAAGGTAAGAGCCCTGACACATTCCACGTTCTACCATGTTTCAGTCCATTGCAAGGGCCAATAGCCTTTTGACAGTGTTATTTCGGACCCTACAAACTGGACCTCGAAAATTCACCCTTTAATTTATAGTCATGTACATGTTATTGCTGCCTTTTGACGAGGAGTATAGTATCTTCCCAAAAAGATATTATTTACTTGGGTGGTCTGAAAAGTTTCCAATCTAACAAAGATACAAGACATTTTTTCTGAAATGTTCTAGGTCGGAAAAATTTCAGACCACCCTCGTGCATCCCTGAATGTATAGGCGCCACTACGTTGAAAAAATAACGTAAATATGAAGGAAAATAAACAATTAATATTTACCGAACCACTCCAAGGAAACGATGCGAAAATCAGCAACTGAAATGCGAAAGTAATGGAATAAACAACAAATATTTTTTAAAAATTTCAAATTAAAAAATGACGTCCGCTCCCATGACAATACCAAAAATTACTGAAAAAAATTAAATTTTCCGACTGCAAAAAAAGCGCTGGAAAAAATTGAAGGAAATTGTGACGGGGTGCCAAGGTTTTCTAGGATTTCGAGGATTATTTGAAGTTTTTAAAGACTTTTGACCCGAATTTGTCCACTTTTTCATAGAACAGTCAAATTCTAGGAACAAAAATAATTAAGAGACACCATGCAAGATAGTCCGTAATTAAATTGAAAACAAAACCATTTATTATCTTAAGGAGGAGCAAATTCTACTTCAAAGTTAAACTTCGTATTATACCATCAATACTGCTTTACGTATGCACACCTCATAGCAAAGGCATATAGTGGCGTGTATGAGCGTTGATGGCATACCGAGGCGTATTGCAATTTTATTCATTAAACAAGGGTTTAAGGGAATTTGCGTGGTGAGTAGCTGACTGGCACCAACCTCGAGTGGCCAAAAATATTTCAATTCCGACGTTTGCCGAATATGTTTCGGTGGCGTACCTAAATGAGATGCTACATGACGCTGGACGGTTAAATTTTCATTAACCATTACATCTTCAACACGCATCACTTTCTGGTGTCATTAATAATCATGAAAATTAATCTGGGGTAGATGGGTATTTAAATGTAACATACTGTCTCATACAGATAGTTAATGGGCCTATATTCATTTAAGATTGCTTTGTGATGAACAAATTTTTAAACCTACCAACCAACATAAGATTACAGAATGACCACATTAAAAATGTATTCTTCCCACAATGAAAATTTGCCACTCTAAATTGAGAAAGGAATATATAAATGATTGATTTCATTAAGAACTACATAAACTGGTGGATAGTTACCTGAGCAGTAAAATCACGCGGAAATAAATAGATTCCCAGCGGTATAAGCAGAATTCAGGATCAGTTGGGGGTGACGTCAACAAATTCGGTCCCTCACCTCTGCGGTCACTTCTTGCGATCCTGAATCTTCCTCTTGCTCCCCCATCCCACCCCAACCCCCTCAACTCCCTCCCTCCCCCTCAATCAGCGTGACGTAATAATTGAATGAGACGACCTACCTTTCGAATAAAAGCTACGCCGTTCCAAGTATTTCCGCTTACCTCCTTCGCCACACTCAGCCAAGGAGAGATCCTTCAGCATCCGAGAGTTGCCTGTTCTCCAGCAAGGAAAGAACCCTTCACTCCTCCGAGAAGAAACCCTCCTCCTCTACCTGCCAAGCCTTCGTTTTTCGTCCTTCAAGCGAGACGTCACCCCGCCCTCCCCCTTCCCGCTCTGGTCTCCAAACTCATGTATACTTCTCCGCCGCATCCCAGCACCGGTAAAAGCAACACATTCGAAACTCATAACACCACCCTCAGTTATTTACTTCTCCGACCGTGTTTCAATTCTCTTATACCTCCCGAAACCTACACTGCAGATTTAATTAGTCTATTCTTCACCAGCAGATATTCATTACCTCGGGGATTCGTTTTCTCGTCATAATTCAGCGTCAATGATCGAACCATTAGATTGCACTCGCGCACTGTTTGAACGCAAAAATTGCCATCTACATGTTTTCTTCCGATTAATTAACATTGGTAAAAGAAGAAATGAACGGCTAATGAAATTTTCACATCACTCTTAACCCACTACATAACCCGTACACCTCTTTTAAAATCATCTAAATAATTATTTTATTTATTATATAAGTAAGAAGGTATGAAGAGCTGTTTAGGTGATGCCGAAACAAATTGAATTATGCGTCATTTGCTGAAAATATCGTTAAAATATTTCTCAAACGTTCTCACGGATGTAGCTTGTCAACTGTTACGTCACTCAAAAATGAAGAGGTTGCTGCACATAAAAATACAACATTTTGAAATGAATATCACATGCGAAATCCCCTTCGTTTACAAAAAATAAAAAATATGTAAGCCATACGCTGTCATCATATAAAAAAATAGTTGCTGCTACTTCTAAAAATAATCAACAAAACTTTCCAAATATTCCCCAGGATGTAGTCAGTAAAGTTTTGGCTCACACTAAGTTGAGTTCACTGCACATAATAATCAATATTTATAATAATCGTTGTTTACGTAATCTTATTAAATATTAAATAGAAATAATAAGTTCTCATATTCAGGAGTTATCAAAAACAAATTGAACGACGCCATTTTTGCTATCAAAATCATTTAATTTTATACATATGCTACGATGAACTTAATTTTATATGTTGTTTTTTATAATACATCGCCATTTGTATGATAGACAACATATCGTATACATACAAGAAAAATTGAAAAATAATTGACATCATGGTCCAATTGTTTGGTAAAGTCATTATTCCCTTAATTATCATCATTGCTTTTTATTTCTGGTCGCGGTAACAACGACAAGGAAAATAGTAAGCAAATACTACGAACGGAATACACGTAGTTTTCTGAGAAAGGAAATCAATTGCAGATAAGGATGTCTTTGAAAGCTTGGATGAGGAAAAGGGATAGAGAGATGGAACCGGCCTGGACTAAAAGAAGAAAGAAAGAACTTCATGCGGAAGAGGAGGAAATGAATGGATTGTTTGTACAGATGTCAAGAGAGAGCCCCATGCTTTTTTTAAACAAAACTTGACAACTGATGAAATAAAGGTAAATAATATAATTGTACGGTCAACACAAGGCAGGAGTTTGGGAAACACAAGAATGCCTGGACGGGACAATCTATTTCATGGCTTTGCAATAATAGCCATTAATCGCCGGAATAATACAGGTAAGTCAATAGGAATATTGGAAATCAGGACAACCGCAAAAGTCATCGAAATAAAGATAAAAGATCAAAATTACCATGGATATTTAATATAGCAGGTGCAGATGGGTTCAACAATATGAAAAGGTAGCAATCTCTGATATGTGGATCGTTCATAATGTCCTTAGGATATCCAATGGATGGCGATTGTAGTATCGGAAAAGGTTTTCTTTTAGTAGTAAACATCTCATCTCTCACTAGACTGCTGTGAAAGTTTCAGCTGTAAACATAAATGTATATCACGAGGCTTCGTTTTCATAATCTATTGAAGCAACAAAATTTTTTAATTTAGGAAAATGAAAAAGAAATGCTTCGTGCGGTGATCAACCACTTCTATTTAAAATGCTTAACACCGAAAGAGATCAAAGCCGAGTTGGATGAAGTTCATGGCATATCTGCTCATCTGTTTGCGTCTGTTTAAAATTGGGTGCAAAATGAGTTTAAACGTGGCCGTTCATCCACAAATGATGAGCATCGTCCATTGTTCATTGCGTGCATCCAGTGGAAACGACTTCGTCTAATTGACAAAATCCACGACATGGTTTTAACTGATGGAACAATCAAAAGTTCATCGCCAATGGGGGAGGGCGTCAAAGGAGGCCATCGCCAATACAGTTGCCTTTTTTGAGAACCTTCAAAAATTCTGCTTTTTGAAGGCTTAAAAAAGTTGGAGAAACACTGGGAAAAGTGTATCGAGCTAAAAGAAGATTATTTTTGAAACAAATAAAAAAACCTACCCAAAATAATTTGCCCTTTTATTTTTTTTTTTAAGGGTTTATTGAACGGCACACGTACCATCTGACTAACATGGATATAAAACATCCCTCATATCACGTAAACATGAGTAACACAAAAAAATACACATTTCCGCAGTTGGCAGTACTGCACGGGGGAGGGGTCAAATTGATGGCGAGTAGCGATTGAAGGGAATGGGAATAGGATGGATTGGGAAAGGAATATCACCCCCTGAGGAAATCGCCGAGATCGATGATTGAGTGATTGGATCTCGTGGCGTTAAAAATTTCAGCTCCTTATATTCCCGCCATCAAAGAGCCTCGAAACATTTTATACTTTTACCGTAAAGAGTAAACTATATTTTTTTCATTTCATTTTTACTGCACTCCGCTCTTTGGGGTGAAGCTTCTTTTTCCTTCCATTGGTCGTCTTGTATGCTGCGCTTTACGTGCATTTATCCCTTGGTATAAAATCTTGATGAAGATGTTATTTTCTTGCAAGTAGGAAGACGCAAAGCCGTTAGTTTACACGCACATGGGGCATGCTGTTAAGCGATAAATTGCTCGTTCTGCCACATCGTTGGTCCACTTAAGTCTTTATAGCTGGTCAGTGGAGAGGAGTGACCATGACGTGATGGTGTAGGCTTAATTCTATTTCCAACACACTGCATACAGACGATTTTTTCTGTGAGACATGTCACTGCGGTAGTAATGCGTTAAGAAGTCGTACCGCTTCGATATGCTCAAAGTAATATTTAAACCACGCTTATTTGAGTAGGTATGTCCAGAATGCATACAGGACACTTAAAAACCCAACCGTTAAAAAAGAAAGAATCATGATTAAAAAATTTAGCAAAATACGAATTCCAGGAATTAAAAGTGAAATAAGGAGGACATTTATTATTCTGTTCCAATTGTTGAATTCTAATTACGAGGGTAGGTTGAAAAATAATGCACGCATGCTTATAGAACGCGTACTGATACAAATAGAAAGATCGTGCAAAAAGTTCAATTAAGTAAAATGCTTAAGTTTTAAAGTCATATAATTATTTTTCAACATAATCACTGTTAAAGGCGAACACATTTCTCCCAAAGTGTAACAAGTTTTTTTCATTCCATCACTGAAAAACTCTCCCGACTTTTCTCAAGTCCATGACTTGACAGCTGCCTTCACCTCATCGTCCGAGGTGTAATGATTACCCTAAAGGTGTCTCTTGAGTTGAGGAAGAAAGTAAAAATCCCAAGGCGCAAGGTCGGGGGAAATAAGAAGGAATAAGTTGGGAAATCGATTCAAATTTCAGGTTTCTGAAATCTTCGACGAGATGTTTATCGTCTGTGGCGGTGATCGGACGTCCGCTGCGTGTTTCATCAACAATTACGACTTTTCCAGGCTCGAAACCACGAAATTTTACTACCCATCGATTTACAGTAGACCTATTAACAGCATCGCCACCATAAACAGCCTTTGAACGACGATGAATCTCAGTAGGAGTCACTTTTTCAGCAGTTAAACATTCGATAACAACACGCTGTTTAATTCGCGTTGATAGAACTAGAACAGGTCTCCATACTTCCGCTTTTCAAAATATTCTGGATGAATGTAACGACCTCAAATATGCAAATGCGTGTTGAGGGGGAATGTTACTTCCACATGCCAATAGGAGTGCTTCTGAAGGTCATTTGGTTTGTGGTCTACAGGCATGTGTTCATTAGTTGTCAGCCTACCCTCTAACCAATCACAGGTGAGCAGGGACGTGCCAAGGGACTGCCTATTGTTGCTTCGAGATGAATATTATTTTTCGCTCAACACTGGCGTCTAAATAAACACAAAATGAAAGTTTCGCAAATGTGCAATTATCGAAAGAAGAAATAAAAACTTAATAGCGTGAAATGTTCGCTTTCAACATATTTCACAATCTGATTCTGGTACTGATATCAATTATTCAAAAGACCATCGCGCCAAACGACATTCAAAGCTCATCTCTCATTTATTAGCATAACTGCATGCTTCTCGAAGGCACTTCTGAAGAATAAGAGTAGGAAAATTGACTGGACATAAACGGTAACTTACTGAAGATAGATATTTTAAATAACCATGGAGTAGAATTACAGAGGGAGGAATAGAACGGTCATTGACTATGCTGACAAAATGGTGCGGAAGAATGGAGATAAAGAGATTATGACAAGAGATTGGTATGTAGAAAAAGGTGATACAACACCAATCTTCGGATTGATAACCGCGAATGATAATGGCGAAGAAAAACTATAAACACAGTGATCACCGAATCTGGTACCCGAAATATAACACAGCTTGGTACTCAGAGAGGCTGGCCCGGAAATCGAGCCCGCGCCCTGCCGTCGGTAGTCCAACGCTCTACCCATAAACAACCATGTCCCATGATGATGGTGATATGAATCCAAATTTAATAAACGCATGTATTTATAGAGCCAAATGCTTTTAAGTCATAGATCTTCAATGGCTGATCCGCGCGTATAACTGATAAATAATGAACAGTTTACATCAAAGGTAAGGTTCCACACATATAATTTTTTTCTATTACTATTTCATAAGTTTAATATCTGCTACTGATATGTTATTTTTGCAGGCATACGTAACGGGACTCATTCTCCACTCCTAATTTTCCCAGCAGTCCAGTTCGCGAATTAAACAGAACCGCAATCAAGAGGAACCCCTTCACCGTGACCTAACCTATGAGTGTCCCCATCTGCCATCGGACTTCAGTGAAGTGAAGCCGGTTACTTTAGTGTCCAGATACGTTGGGGAGGAGGGGAGGCATTCAAGCCGTGATAGTTGGTATTTCTGGAATCAGCAATCCCTTCCTCTCTGCTGCCGAGTGACCATCCAAAAAAAGAATTTCCTCATTTCCCGTAGTTGCAGTGGATGTATCATTCCCATCCATTTGATCAAGGTTTTATGAAGTCTCCAGACTCGGCCAGTTCATTTTAAAATTTACATGATAAGACCGAAAATATTTTTTTTTAATTATGTTTGTATCTTTCATTTTTCTTTAAAATTGAATAGAAGATTCTTTTGTCCCCTAAATTCTTACTCGATACTAATTTCAGTACATTTGTGCTGGAGCAAAAAATAAATGAAATTCTTTCATATAATAAGTTAGAGAAAAGGCACGGAAAATTAATTACCCAGTTACACTGAGATGCACGCAATCAGGTATACTCGCACACGATTGTTTCATTGACACGTAACTCTGCCGACAGTCCTTCTCAAACGTAAAAATGTCCAATTCTTCCATATCATCGTCTTCAAGAGATGCCTAATATCCCAATGCACATTCAACCTTATTCAATAATTTCTCAACATCTATAACACCACAAATATTGTCAAGAACATTGTTCATATTCAAAATGGAAGATGTGGAGCTATTGGCTGTTAAAGTAATAATCTCAAGGAAGAAGATCCTAAGGCCAATAAAAATAATTAGGAAGAACTCCTATACCGGTATTTCGGTCACCAGGTGACCATCAACAGGGAGAAAATCAAATGGGGCACTTGAACTAAGAAGAGGATTGTGCACCAGGCACTGTCCAAAGTCAAGTGGGTGTTCAGGTCGGGGGGTGAGGTATATATACCTGGAGGGGCAAGGGGGGAGGAGTTAAGTGATGGTCCGTAGGTGGGGGGGAGTTTGTTGAGGTCACGTGGGAAGGAGTGGGGGAAGAGTGGTGGCTATTAGGAGGGGGCTGTCTGTTTCTGAAATGACTAACAAAGTTGAAAAGTGAACTGTTGATGATGCCTGGTTCATTGTTCATAAGTTTATTCTTGTTTAAGTGCATGTGTAAGCTCTCACAGGCATCGAGTTTATAGTGTTGTATCGGTTTTAATAATGTTTAGTCGTTGGGAGTGATGGAGTGTTCCGTTTCAAAAATGTGTTTGGCGACCGTTGATCTATCGAAACGTCCGTTCTTAAAGTGTGCTATGTGTTCCTTAAATCTGATTTTGGGATTACGTTTGGTCTGTCCAATGTAGGAGAGTTGGCAGTGTGAGCAAGTAATTTCGTAAATACCTGATTTGTCTAACTGTGGTGTTATGTCTTTCGGGTTCCCTAAACACGTAAGAAGAGTGTTACGGTTCGAGTAAGTGACCTTGGTGCCAATTTGTTTAAAGACCTTATCAAGGCCTCGGGTTAATGTGGGGAAGAAAGGTAATGCGATAAATTTATTATTGTTATCTTTCCGTTGTGGTAGGAGTGTAGTATGTTTATTGGCAAGTTTTCTTTTTTTGTTTCTAACTAATTTGTCTATAATTTGGGGTGTGTATCCGTTGTTAATGGCTATTTGTTTGATGTTTTCCAACTCTTTGAAATAGCGTTGTTTGTTGAGTGGTGTCGTCAGTAGTCTGTGTATGAGAAAATTAAAAGCTGCCATTTTTTGTTGAAAGGGGTGGTGTGAATCTGCTTTGATGTAGTTGTCGGTGTGGGTCTGTTTTCTAAAAATGTCAAACTCTAAGCCCTCATGGTTTTTAATTACTAGTATGTCCAAGAAAGGCAGTGAGTTATGTTGTTCGACTTCAAAGGTGAATTTTATGGAATCATGTTTTTTGTTCAGCCGGTCCAAAAAGTCATTTATGTCACACTTGCTGGTGTCAAAAATGGCAAAAATGTCGTCTACGTATATAAGCCAAGTGTTGGGGAAATAGTCAAACGTGTGTCTACAGTCTTTTTCAAAGTAATGTAGGAAGATGTTAGCGACAAAGCAGGAAAGAGGATTTCCCTTAGCTGTGCCTTGCGTTTGTTTGTAAAATTTTTGGTTGAATTGAAAGTATGTTATGTCCATGCAAGTTTTAGTAAGAGTAACGTATTCTTTAATTTCAATGGGTGTTATGTCTTTTGTGTGTAGCCAATCTGCGATGTTTTCAAGGGCAATATCAATGGGTACGCTCGGGAAGAGTTGTTCCACGTCAAAAGAGACAAGAATCTCATGGGGCTGGATGCGTAGGTGTTTTATGGTGTCGATGAAATTTTTGCTATTCTTGACCCCGAAGGTTTCTTCGGACCCTAATTGTTTGTACTGTTTGGTGAGCCATTCAGCCAATTTGTAGGTGGGGGAATTCAAAGCTGAAATGATAGGTCTCATTTTCTTACCGGCTTTGTGTATTTTGGGTAAAGTGTAGAGTTTAGGCACCACTACCAATCACTGTACTACAATCATTGACAAAAAATCACGTTTCACCTTAAAGACGGAAAACCCTATGGTGGAAGAGAGAGATGATCGCTTATGTTTTTTGTGAAAGAATCCATCCGGTATTTTCCTTTTTCCCAATGTGGAACTCTTCTCTTTCCCTCCCTGTGTGTTCCTTATAGTGAGAAAAGAGAGGGAGGTGAGAGGCGGTGGCCCATGGTCGAAAGGGGAGGCGCGCACATCAGTTGTAACGTATGTACTACAGGGTGGGTGGTGCGTGCGTGTTTTCGGATCGGTGATTTTTGGAAATCCTTCATGCTCTCCGCGAGGAACTAAAATACTCCCCTCTCGTTTTTCACCCACCCCTCCTCACTCCCCCCCCACACTCCCCTCCCACCTCCTAACACGCATAGGCAGGCTCATAACCCTTCCGCTCTCCTCACCTGACAAAGTTCCGTCGAACAATCCAGGCACCGCAAACAATAGCGCTTCCTCAAAAGCTACTGAAGCTTGTTCATCACCTCGATGACTGCCGGCACCCTTTCCTACTACATACTTACTGAATAATGATTTTACTACCGCCGCCAATGCTCCTCTTTGCTGGACTAATTTCTCAATGCAACTGCATATGGATTTAATATTTACTACAGGTATTTTTATGCACGTGGGTTTTTTCTCCATCACAGTGCCATCTGTGGGCTCATGCCGTTTTGCATACTCTTTGGACGAATAAGATCTGATTTTCCTAGGCAAATGTGTAATGGGTGGGTCACGGAAGTCCAGAGGGTGGAGCGTAGGACTGCTGACCGGAGGGTCCCGGGTTAGATTCCCGGGCAAATCTCTCTAGGCACCTGCAGCTTCACCAAAGCTATGTGATTTTTCGGGTACCAGATTTTCCTGGGAAACCATAACCGGCACAGGGAAAGGAACTGGCCCCCGTACCCTGATGTGTGATTTTCACACGCCGTATAGGGCATAGTACTGGGTGAACTCTACCATCACCTACTAAACCGACCTTCGGGTTGATTACTGTGTTTATGTTTATGTATAATGGACGGTGACCGACCTTCGGGTTAATTACTGTGTTTATGTTTATGTATAATGGACGGTGAATTTCAAAAAAGGAAATAATACAATTTAAAAGTGTGACTCTTAAAGAAATAATCCACTCATTCCTTCTCAGGCGCAAATGACGTCAGCTGCTGGTCCCCTCACCTAGTAACTACTACTGCTACTATTACAGCGTGCATCTTTAAGCTCGTGAGTAGTGAGTTAACGTCATTAGGGATCAAACATTGCCTAAAAATCACCATTTCCTTGAAATTATATTTCCGATAGGTGATTCAGAATTTTCCATGCATTAGAAAGCAATTAAAGACGCACCGGAATCAAATGAACGATAATATTCGCGGAAGGTTCTTGTGCCTAATAAATAAAATACGACTTTTTAAATGCGAATTAATGACCATATAATCAAATGAGAATCAAGTACTTATTGAGCAGTTCTGCCTGAAACAATTAATAAAAGTTCTTTCTGGCTAATAAAGGATTTGGAGCACGAAATCGTGACTATTGAACGTTTATACCAATTGAGATTGAAAATTTTACCCCGACAGTAAAAAAGAAAAGTGAAAAATTAGTCGAGTAGCTAAAACTAAACATCTACGCTTCTTTGAGTAAAGCTGAGAGCCTTCATGTTTCAGTGAAGAAAGCTTGTAATTTAGCGTTTCGATGCGCACATTTGAGCAAAGATATAACAGCGACAATTTTGAAACAAAATTACGTTTTGTAGGAAAAGGAATTCAAGCTAATAAAGGCCGAAACAAAAGTGAAAAAATATTCACGATGACAACAAGTTATTGAGTGCTGAGTAGGGAAAACTTAAGCATCATGAAGAAAGGAGAAAATAAGCAAAACCCGCCTTATTGTGACCGAGAACAAAAGAACATCACCCCCACCCCATAAACAAGCGATGGTCTGGCGTAGCATACAGTCCCCACTGAAACTACAAAACGCTGAAAAGGTTTATTTCGGTCCCCTCCCCTTATTCCCTTGTGGATTGCATAGCGTTTATTCCATCTGTATTTAACACGAAAAACTTCGAAACTTCATCGTCCTCTTTCGCCCCTCTCTCCTGCTCCCCATTTAAAGAGAAAAAACCCCATCACCACTCACCCAAAGCTATTTCCACCTCCCTTTTCTTCCCCTCCTCCCCCCCTCCAACTCCTCCGCCGAAAAAAACTGCGCCACCCCCTTGCAGAAAACCACCCTCATCCCTCACACTCGAAATCCAAATAACTCCAACCTCCGTCGACAGCAAGCACGCCGATCCGACCACCCTGTGCCCTCCTCGCCACAATACCCACCCCCCCAGCCACCCCCTTCCCTTCTCTCCAATCCAACCGCCTACTGCTTCCGCCCCCCCCTCCCTCTCTCTTTCCCTCCCTCCACTCCCCGACCACCTCTCCCATCCTCTTCCTTACTCCTTAGCCATACAAGTCTACTCACGACTCCCACAAGGATATCCCCCGGAAAACTCCCCCGACTGTCTGCCACAAGTTGGCTAATTACGGCCCCACCGTTGTTTGCCCTTGGGTGGGCGGTTTTGGCTTTTTTTATTGTATGTGGTTGTGTGTGGAGATGGGGAAGCAGGAGGGAGAGCAGGGAAAGGGGTGGGTGTACAAAGGGTGGGGGTGAGAGTTTAAAGAAATCGGGAGGACTGGATGGGAGAGAGCGGTTGGAGGAAGAGAAGACTGGAGAGGCGGCTGACGGAGAAAGGACGATTGGCAGGGGATGCACGTTATATTTAAAGGGTTTCCCTTAAAGGCGATATCGATTATTCACACATGAGCGGTGGGTTAAGTAACCACGGCAAATGTATGTATCTTCGGATAGATTTAGCGCCTCGAAATGATCACGATTAAACCTTCTTCCTGTTCAAGAGCTCGAACATTTCATTCTTCCATTGGTGATGGGAAAATAGTAGATTTCCACGAATTTGATTCGAAAGGAATCGATTCTATTAAAGAAAAAAAGAAACATGCAGAGTATCTGAGGAGTATTCAACCACTGCGACTCATTCTTGAACATCCATTTATATCCGTAAGCAATAAGCATTACATTTGCCCCATTTTTGAAAAGAAAATGCATCAATAAATTTTAGATAATATGTGTATAAAACTTCACAGCGTTGAATCCATAAAATTCATTAAAATTCAATTTGAAAATGAGCAAATTTTAGTTATCTAGTTAGCAAAGAGGCTACAATTATTTCTGAACGCATTATAAATCCAGTTTAATAGCTATGCGTTGAAGATAAATAAAAAAACAAAACCAAGGTTACGGGATTTTCGAGGAGGAGGGAAAATAAACCAAACGTTCAAACAGTAAGGCAAAAATTAGAATAAGTAAGTTAGAATGTTTGGATCCAAATGGTCAAAGTAGTAGGAACGTAAGGAGAAGAATTGCGCTAGGCGAAGAGGCCTTCACAAGGAGGAGGGAGTTGATGACGGGGACTTTGAGTAAGGATGTTAAGAGAATCCTCGTTAAAACTTTGATACGGAGCGTAGTTATGTTAGGGGGGGAAAACGTGGTCATCGAAGCAGAATGATGGACGCAGATTGGAGGCTTTTGAAATGTGGGTGTGGAGAAGAATGGAGAAGGTGAAGTGGACACAGAGGAAAACAAAGGAGGTAGTACTGGGAATGGTGGAGGAGGAGGGGGTATCGTAGTGTAGGATCTCAGGTTGTGTTTTCTTATGAGGGCCAAGGAAATTGTCACGGTACCGTTTTCTAGTTTTTTTTTCAATAGCCTACCAAAACAAGTAGATTACCGATACCAATTACTGTATGTAACATAGCAATAATCAATACTACCTACAATATTTGTGATACACGAGTATTCATTTTTTAGGTAAATAATGCTTGAGGTAAACAACGTTGCATTCCTGGTGTTGAATGGACCCTTGGCGCACACCTTATTGATGGTTTGTAGGATATTATGTAAATGTTCCATCAAATTCACCCTGGTCACTTATATAGAGGATCATTGGATAATAATTTCACAATAAGTAATTGCATTCGTTACGCAATAAATCTTCAAAAACATTAAATCATTTTACCCGAAAAAGGACACCTAAATTCGGATGTCTTTCATTGGAAGACATTATTGACCGAACCTCTCAATAAATTCAATATTACAAGTTCCTTGCAGCAATAACCGATATCTTTCTCTGAAAACGAGAAATATTATTATTTTGGGAAACAAAAATAATACCACATAGTTTGTGTTGACTCTATTTTCTTAGTTGAGCAATACTATATTAGTTAAACCACGGATCCGAAACTAAACATAAGACTGAAGAGAAAACGGTTAAGAGTTAAGTGTTCGTATACTTCATCGGAATTGACTCAAGAGTATAAAGAGCGAAAAATATCAGGATCAACCAATATGTCATGATTAATAAGCGTAGGAACAAAAATGTATTCTACCATTGGATATTTTGTAGTGATACATTTTGATACTCTTTCAGAGATGAGCAGACAATGATATATATATATATATATATTTATATTTATATTTATAAATATATATATATATATATATATATATATGTATATATATGTGTGTGTATATACATATATATAGAAACAGACAATATAGAAACACAAAAAAAGGATCACCCACACGTTATTTCTTGATAATTTCAACAGAATTCTACTCCGTCTTCATCGGAAGATAGAGAAGTAATTTTTTGTGTTTCTATATTGTTTGTTACTGTGTAATGTACTACTCGACACTTATATAATATATATATATATATATATATATATATATATATATATATATATATATATGCTTTCGTAGACGTAACACGGAAGTGTCGAGTAGTACGTATATATATATATATATATATATATATATTCTGATTGAAAGCGTAGGAATGACCATTTTTTTCTAAAATGTATGCATAATTAACTCAAAGACACAACAGTAAAAGATAGTAAATACGACAGTTGAAGGAAAACAACAATGCACATAGAAACGAATGATGAGGTCTCAGGCGTGATATGGTGGAAGCGTAACATATTAAAACCACAGGTATTGCAATTTTCCACTAGATATTTTATTTCAACACTACCGGTTTCGATGTTTTCACATCATCATCAGGTGTGATCACTCCACACCTGATGATGATGTGAAAACATCGAAACCGGTAGTGTTGAAATAAAATATCTAGTGGAAAATTGCAATACCTGTGGTTTTAATATGCACATAGGAGTCTGGATGATAAAATTTCATTCATTCTTCATTCAACGTTAAATCATTAAAAAAAAAACAGAATTTTTATCGGAAATCAGTAGAGTTTTAATAAATTAAAAAACATCATAGTTTCTGGTCAGCATACAATTTAGATGTATAAATGTGATCTTCGATTACTCTTAAAATATTAGGGACAAAAATATACTATTTATCATTACATTTACAGTAATGAGAATCTCTCTCACAGCTTACGCAAGTTTTTCAAACGTAAATTATGTCATAGCATGCGTGAGATCACATACATGAAGTTAATATATGTTCTATTGGCATTAAATTTTACTATGCATGACTAGATACATTGAAAATAAGATCACCCGAACCTATTGAGTTTAAATCACCCAAATGTTTTGTGGTTGATCGATTCGAGGAGACTTCACATGGGGATTTTGAATGACGCCTAGTTCCTAGTGACTCATGCGTATACACAAGACAAATCGCCACATTATACTCTTCGTATTTCGATTCACTAGAATTGAAATAGAAAGACATTTTGTCAATATAACGTCTTGAGTAAATCACCTATCCAATTTAGTATGAAACATTTGAAAATATCAATGATATATAATTAGCTAGAGATTTCCTACTGCCAACCGTGTTACGTCAGTTCATTATTTGTAATGCCATACCTCAATACATCATTTTTGTATTTCTGATCGAATTATTTTTAGATATATGTATAAGTTTTTTTTACTGAACCGTACTCTCGAAATAATCTTCAATTGGAAGCCAATATTTTACGAGTCGAAATTAAAAATTGAAGTATCTACACTTTCCTCATAAATTGCCAACAGTGCTTTAGGAACGATTCCGTTTATGATTCCTGAAGCATGTTTTATGTATTTCAGCATAAAAAACATTAAACTCAAGGATTCCCCTTTTCAGTAAAAAATAAAACCGGCTAATAGAGCGTTTCCCACTACGGTGTGACACGTGTAGGAGTGCTAACTTTCTAGATAGTGAACCACGAGAAGTAAACCAATCCTTCATTGTAAAGTCACACCCACCTGGAGACTGGAGGATGCCTTGCACCATGGAACGGCTCGCACCCTTTTCTCCTTATTTCTACAACAATCAGCGCGCGCCTTAACGAAGAAACCTCGCGTTAATCAAGGAAGCGTGAGATAATGATTAATGAGGCTTTTCACGGCGACGGCAAAGGGTTTTGGAGAGGAAAACGGCAAGATGGGGAGGGGGGAACATAGGGGAGGGCGGGGGGAGTGAGAGCAGAAGAAGAGAAGGACGACTTAAGAAGGAAGACCGGCAATCTCTTTTCCGACGAAATTTTCGCATATATCAATTCCCCAAACCCTCCCACTACATCCTTCCTATCCCATTAGGTTGAAAAGAATAATTTAAAAAAATACGCTGGAATTTTCCATTACTTTATTTTAATTCCTCTCTTCATTTCTTCCGTAGTTAATTAAGAGGGAAGTTAAAAAAATTGGGGATGGGGGCAGGATGGAGGAGATTTTTAAGGAGACACACGGAGGCTTTTTGGCTGGAGAGGTTGTGGAGTGGGAGGGGGGTGGGGCAAGAGAGGGGTGAGCGAGGGTTAGAGTTTGGGATCTTGCGTCTCTTGAGTGAAGCGTTTTGCCATCTCAGTCACGTCCAACCCCAGGGCTCGAAACCCTGCTGGGGATAATGGAGTGGGCTATACAGGGGGTAGGTGGTGGGGGGGAGGACAAAGTTGGATAGGGGAGGGGGTTGGATGGTTTCATTGAGGGAAAAGGGGCATCGAATATTAAAAGATGTCTTCCCGATTTTGTCGGATTAAATTTTACATTTCACCGATATTTTTTATCAGACCCTCACGCGATCTCACGCACGTGGATAGCACTAGTCAGGATTCGAAGGAATACCGTTCCCTTCCCTCTCCCCCAACCCTCCCTTTTTTTCTACCTTTTTTTTGGTGAAAGATGGAACTTCCCTTTATTTATTGGTCAGGTGAGAGAATTTTCGCGAGAAGGAAGGCCACCGAAATTACAAAACTTTTTTGAGGCAATAACCATTACCATTTGATAGCCCCGTTAATGGGAACGGTATAAAATGATGTCTTACTCTCTTGGCGTTAAGTAGTTCTTATTTTTACGCTGTTCATGTTAAACTAAAGTACCTCAGCCCGAGACGTTATATCAGAGGGAAATGTTAACCCTATAAAATTCCTTGGGCCGAAATTGCCAGCATCCGGGGCAATTAGCTGACTTTTCTCAAAAGAATTATCAAAATTATATTAGAATATTACTTGGAATTTATATTCTTTTATCAGCCCTCGTTAAAACTAATCCGTGTCAAAGAAGTTTTTCAGTTACATTAAGCAGGTCTACTACATCTTATTCTCCATAGTGGAATGTGACGCATTTTCTATGATCCATTCCTTGTTTCTTTTCATTCTTTTCATACTACCGCTGTAATTAAATAGCCAACATTCTTCAAATAACCCTGCGAGGAAACCTACGTCATAAGCGCGCCACGTAAGATGCATAGGAGAGGAATTCGAATGACCTTTAAGGAATATAAAAAGAATCATGTTCAACTTTAGCATGAACAAATTCATTTAGTTATTGAAATTAAATTTCGGCTCGTGCGGAAGTAATTCTTTATTAAAAAACTAATAATTTACAATGTTCCTTGGTTTTTCGATTGTTTTATTACATATAAAACACCAAGAAACATCGGAATTGAAATAATTATTACTACATCTAAATGGAAAGATAGGACAACAAGTGGGGAAGTGCAAGGCATGGGGAAGGCATGGAGTCGGAATTTTTGGGAGAAATCAAAAAGAGGCAGGAAAGATGTATGGAGAGTATTTTGATTGATAATGGGATGCTGAAGACTCTGATCGAGGGGAGAACAATACGCGAACGAGGAAGGTGAAGGAGTAGGATTGGAATAAAGGACCGATTGAAGGGAATATGTAGAATTGAAGAGAGTCCTAATGTCGGGGTATTTTTTGCTAAGAGAGACAAGGGATTTATCGCCGTCCGTTTGGAAGCTTGTTTCCATCCATAATATAGTATTCCTTAACCAGCAGATTACAAGTAATGATAACACGTGCGAACGTGTAATGATAATATATTCATTTTATGGATCTTAATTTTATTACCCATAAACCCTTTATATATATATATATATATATATATATATATATATATATATATATATATATATATATATATATATATAATACGGAAGACGGATTGTTTGGTGCGGGGGCTAACGTACTGGCTTCCCACCCTGAGGGCGCGGGTTCAAATCCCGGCGGTGTTGAATATTTTTCAGAGGTATCTCGATCCCTACTTGAGGTGCTTTGTGGAGGGCACTTTGAGTGAGTACGCCGTTCGTCGGATGGGACGTTAAACTGCGGACCCCTTGGCGCCTTTCGTAAAGAGTAGGCTAATGCCGACGCCGGGTTTCTCTCCACCCTTCATCCTTTCCTATCCATCCCCTATGGCGCAAATGACCTTAGCTGTCGGTCGCCTCCCCTCAAAACTACTACTACTACTACTACGGATTGTTTCCGTCGAAATATCAAGAAAATACGTGTGAGTGTTCTTTTTTTGTGTTTCTATATTGTGTGTTACTGTGTATTGTACTATTCGGCACTTCCGTGTTACATCTACGAAAGCATATATATATATATATATATATATATAATATATATATATACATATATATAAACCATAAACACAGTAATCAACCCGAAGGTCGGTTTGGAAGGTGATGGTAGAGTTCACCCAGTACTAAGCCCAACGGCTTAGGGTCAGGGTAGGGGGGCCAGTTCCTTTCCCTGATATATATATATATATATACATAAATATATACATATTCATATGTGTGTGTGTGTGTATATATATATATATATATATATATATATATATATATATATATATATAGATACACACACACACATATGGATATGTATATATTTATGTACACAGCCTAGCTCTGTCCATTAAAAAATTTAAGGGAATAAACTTATAATGACAGAGAGGGAAAAGGGGAAGAATAAGTTTTCCTTCCGTCGAGGCAGATGGGTTGTTTATGAATTCGCGCGGAAGAATCTGATTTCCGTGAGGATAAACCACGCCCACACGTCTCACTTTTATCTTCTCCTCGCACCAAATCACCTAATTATCCATTCTCATCGCGAGGAGTCCGCACAGAAATATAAGGAAGACTTCCAAGTAATTAACGGAGGATTGTGAAAGAGATAATTTCTAAGAGATAAGTATTTAATTTGGTTACAGAAATTCAAGAAATCGTTTTGTAATATATTTACGTTTGGTCAAAACATCATCCCCACAGACGAAATGGTCTTCAACGTTCTCGATTCAGGAATACCTCTTTGCATATCCCCTAGCTGTTGTGGCTTTTACGTGATTTTAATACATGAGACTTATTACAACATTTTATTGTTAATTTCAAAATCCCTTCTTTTGAACTGTGATTCATTTGCGAACACATTATTGATACCGACCCGCCGTACAATCGTTCGGATCGTTCAGCAATGAAAGCCTAAGAACAAATATCCATCCATGCATGCCGTGAAAATGTTTCTTAGAGAAAGGAATTAAGGAAAGAATGTTTACTCTCGTCGATGGGTGAGAGTACTCCTAAAATTAGTTCTCGTTGTGCGGTTTTAGCAAAACCTCCCAACACATCATCACTGCAAAAACGAAAGTCGTATCTTGGTTACGATTGAAATTAATGTGCTAGTTGTAACTAATTTGGCCTTGATGACCCACTTAATGGAACATAGTTGGTAAAAGCTAGCTAAATGTACGTGAAATTTCTCACTTCCAAATGTGATTTTCTACGGATTATCATCATTATTTGTGTCATCTCAGATTTGATGTCATGGAACCGTTCCATAAAAATTAAAACAGAAGAAATTCTGTTTTTTTTCAATAACTCTTTGAAATTCTACGATTAGGAGATTTGAATAATTACTCCTTATAAAATAAGTTTGAGGTATCAGACTCAATTTTCTGAATCCTTTGCATTCATCCGTTTCTTGTTTCTTCTGTATTGCAATCATCACACTCTTATCGAAGTACTCCAGTTGTTTCCCACTGTCGTAGTTATCTTTAATTATTCCTTTTAGGGTATCCTTCGCTTTTATCGCGAGTTTCTTGATTATTTCATTGTTTATTTTGCTAACTACGGTGAGATTTTTTTTTATTCAGGCCGTGCTCAGTTGTGTGAAATTTGCCTCCCAGTAACTCGGGGTCTCGTTCGTTTTATTCATCAAGATTGCTTGTTTAATTAATTCACCTTCATTTGGCTTAAGGTAGAGCTTTTCAATGTGTACCATCCATCTATTTCGATTGTCTCCATCTTTTAATAATACTTTTGTGTTTGTATCTCGGACGCTTTATTATTTTGTGTTTTTTTATCTCCGAAATATCACCTTAATAATTTTTAAGCGGTTTCGATGTTTTTCTTTCGTATGCGTCTATCGAATTCTTTACTGTAGGTTTCTATCCACTCTTCTTTGATCTTCTTACTCTGTCGTACGATTTGGTACCTCGAATTTTGATAAAGGGTTTCTTTTGCTGTATTTTTTTTATTATTTTTCGTGTAGTGGAATAACAAAGACATTAGTTATTTATTGAATAATTATAGCTTGGAAGTGGTAGCAGTAAAATCCCAGCAATATTCTACGATTCGGTCTAAAACCAACAAAAGATACACGGGAAAAGTGACCGGATGCTTGTGTTTTCTGCAACGAATTTCGGCAAAAGGAAAAGAAACAGGTCGACATTTGGTTCACTAACAGTATGCAAAGGTAGTATATTGGACAGATTACAATCAACGACGACGATCGACTCATTTTCCGTAAGAGGGGGAAAAAGTTGCAAACCTAATTACAGCTGCGTTCCAACCTCGTTAGGGCTCTGTTAAAACATTTTGACAAGAATACACCGGCACTAGTGTTTCCAAAACGGATGGTTGGTTATCAAAACATTGTATAAACTCTTCTAAAATTGACTCTTCTGTCTCGTAAATAAACATTTAAAATAAAACATGAAAATTTATGCAAAAAACATTTGAAGGCAAAAGCATTTTAATGTTGGCTAAAGAAGACATTAAGTTTTTCATTACGATCAATAACATGGCCAATTTATCTTTTGTATCTCATTTTGAACGTTTCTTTACGAGTAAATCTAAAAATGCAATATGAAAAAACGTAATAAGTATGTCTTACCAGAAAATTTATTCATTCAATCATTATTTCGTGTGTCAACACAAGTTTTTCCTAAAAAGAACCCTTGAGCTTTCATGTTTTAATGCAATAATATATTTTGCTATATATATATATATATATATATATACATATATATATATATATATATTTATATATATATATATATATATATTTATTTATATATATATATATATATATATATATATATATATATATATATATATTTATTTATTTATTTATATATATATATAGTATATATATATATATGTGGTCCTTAATGAAAGTAATGCGCATGATTTTATTGTGACGTGATTATCCATAGCAGCGCGGTGAAACCTGTCGGAAAGGATGGTTGGGGGTCTGCCCTTCCAGCGCAGCCGATTGCCAGTTTGCTCCGAGCAGTCTGAGTGGAAAGACGTGCCTCCGCGTGTAGTGTGTTTTTCGACTTCATAAAACGGCCTGATTGAGCGCCCAGCTACACGCCCCATACCCCCAGCCACACGTTTGTTATCGTCACCAACTCCCTGGCCCGGAGGGGGAGAGTATTTTGAAGAATTTTAAGCATTTGTACAAGTACGGTCAATAAATCTATTTTTCCCAGGGAATGCCATTATTTTTATAATGGTCCCTGTACATACGTGTATACTAAAAGCTATAAACTATCTCTTGCTTCCTTAGATTCTTACCTCCCGTTTTCGCCGTGGAAATTTGCGTTAGAAGACACCGTTCACAGTGTCTAATATCTCTCAAGAGGAGCAGACCCTTAAGCTAATGGAATATATCCGGAAGTCCTTGAACGAACTGGATGGAAATACTCATCCAGATGGCTGAAGAGTGTCCGTCGGCTGACCACGGATGGGAACTCAGGAATACGGGAGATCATTTTGCCGGAGAGCATATTACGGACAACTTTCACTGCCTGTAACAATAATGAACTAAGTACCATTATGTAGGATTGACCGTTGGTTACAACTAACCATTTGCACTCGCTCATAATATTCATCAACAATTTCATATGACCTGATCCGAAAGGAAGTATTTTGGAGATCACTAAGCAGGACTTCATATTGTGATTGTCCTATCTTAATTTAAAATAATGAGTATTGCATCATCTGAATTATTTTTACTCTCTTTTTGCAGATTAACCGAACATAACTGCTTTATCCTAAGGCTCAATATAGAATAAGCCAACCACTCTTGAGAGTTATGTACGAGGGCGATTCCAAAAGTATGGTCTCCTATTTTTTATGAAAAATCAAATTTATTCTCAACTTTGTGCACATCGTTGGAAAAGTTGAGCATTTAGTTATTTTTATACGTAGTTGCTTTGACGATCAATCAATTTTTTCATCCTTGTAAGCAGCTTTTTAATACCGGCGTCGTACCTTTCTCCCGCCGCTTCACGAAGCCAACTGACGACTGCCTCGTCGTTCTAACGAGTCCTTTCGGTCTTCTCTCCTACGATCCTACGAGTCCTACGATCTTCTTTACTTGAGACGTCTGATTCTTTTCCTGTGCAAAGCCTCTGTTATGGCCTCCTCACACTCACCTCAATTATGGCTATCTCATTCTGACTGATGAAATTTAGATCTGATAGAAGAACTGCTAGAGAAATGGTGCCTATTCACGTCCTTCAACTTCCGCCAATTTCTAATTCTTTCATCGTGGATACGCGAGGGAAAATTATCTCCCTGCATAAGCCGTACGAACACCAAGTGGTGCACTAGAAAACCCATTAGATGATAGAGATTTGGTTCATTGAAACCCAAAATCTCAAAGTCCCGTCCCCTGATCCTATGCGTGCGTGATATTGAGATAACTTGATCCGTAAGACGTGTTGAGAAAACAATTTACGACGTGTCGGTTGCCCCAGACGGTGAAAAACTTTCTTTTTTTTTAAGGCCCCGAGTATGATGCAAGGGAAAATGGAATTTTGAAAAATCTGGTCGTAAAAATGAGTGCATTATTCCAAAATCCCGTTCGCCGGCATTTAAAGGCCTATGAGCGCACCTAAGTCGAGCCGAAGTTGGGTGAGTTTATCTTTAGTGTTTACTCTTATGCTTCCCGTGTCTCTGATTTCAACGGCGACACGAAGAAAATGGAGTAAAAATATGGGTTTAAGTACAGTTTACGGTGATCTCTCGCCGATCGGGTTCCCACATGTATGTGGTCTGGCGATTATTAAAAAAAAATACACGAAAGATTTTCAAAACGCCCTAGTAAGGAGGAAGTTCGAAGAAATTTTTTCATGGTGGGGAAAAAGAGGGAAACATTAGAAAAGGGACGAAAGGGAAGATGGCGAAAAAATTGCTTTATTTTAGAATAAACACAATAAAAAATATTGGAACAACAATGGGAAAATTAAAAGAAAAAATGTCGTATTTAGAGAGTGATGTCAGCAGATCAAATGAGTATTTTTAATATCCATGTCCAACGGCTCTTATTTATTGGCAAGACATTGAATATAAGGAAGTTTTGAGCATTATATTTGCGGATGGAATATGAATTAATTCTTTGTAATAACAGCTAAGTTCTATGCCACGAAATTTGTTATTTTTTTTTATTGAATCACATCAATGAAGGTAATGATCTGTAGACTACCGCCGTGGGTTATCGCTAAAGCCTTCCTTTTGAATTTTTTCATGGAATATTTATTAAATATCTGAATTTACAGGTGAATTAACATGTCTAAGAGCTAACGGATACTCTCAAAGCAATATTATAGGTTCAACATAATATTAATGATCAAAACATTCCTGGCATTTGTTTGTCGATAACAATACGTTTAAATATTAGTAATTATTATCATTATTATTTGTAATCTACTGGTTGGAGTAGGTTTTGAATAGACGCAGGCTACACAACAGTACAGATCCCCTGCCTCTTGTAAGAAAACAACCCATCATTCTACATTACAAAAAGCACTTCTCCAACTCTGTTCACTTCCTTCCTCCTTTCATTTCCTCCAACATTCCAATCCTTCTCCTGCCTCTTCCTTGTTTGCCTAACATTCTCTCTTCTTGCACAGCCTTCAACATCCCATTGCCAAACAAAACGCTCTGTACAACTCTTTCCTGCATCCTATGAATTTCCCTCAAAAATTCTATCTCCTACCCCATCACACCTAGCACTTCTTCGTTTATTTTCCTTTCTGTCCACTTCACCTTCTCCAACCTTTTCCAAACCCAAATATCAAATGCCTCCATCTATAACGCCTATCATCCTGCTTCAATGGCAATTTTTCCGCACGGTGAAAAACCACGTTCCATATCAAGGTTTTGACCCCCACTCCATTCCCCCTTCCCTTAACATTACACTGATATCAATTTAATTAAAAAGTGCTTCATTATTCTTTTATCTAAAACATAGTTTTAACTTGTATTTTGTGAGTGCAAACCATGATGTTGGATTATATTTAGGCTTCACGACAATTTACAAGAAATGAGAGAACATTTTATAAGGTGAGGAAATATTTAAAAAAATTTCCAGCATTTCAAAACATCCATCATTTTAGGAAAATAATTCTCCATATGCGCTGTTCTTCAACATAAAGATCTTCGAGTAATAAAAACCAGAGTAAAAAAGACAAAATATAGTTTATTTTTGCTACCCTTTAAGGCAAAAATTTATTTTGAAGCTTATATAAAAATATTGAAATTTAAGCAAATGATATTATTAAGTAATTGAACATGGCGTTCGTAATCGACATTCCAAGAATGATATTATCAAACATAAAATCAGTTAACTAGTAGCTGAGCAAACGCTCCCACTCGCAAGACTTCATCGCTACGGGGAAAATAAGTACAAACATCTATCTATGAACGAGGAAAGGGGAAAGAGCAGTGTCAAGGAAAGCGTAAGAGAGGGGAAACGTCTCAGGGAGAGGAGGAAGAGCAAAATTAAATACGAAAAAGGTGTCAGATCCTTAATTAAAGCTCAGGAGCGGAGAAACCCTTTTCGGGGAAAATGGAAGTACAGAATTAAACGAGATCCGCGGCGCGAAATTTCAAGCGGAGATTTATTTTTCAGCTCTGAGAGGATTCAGCTCTTGAAACCACTCCTCAAAAAGACGTCGCGGTGGATGAAAATCTCACCAAATTTCTTAAACGACAAATTACTTTGCAGTGAATTCATTCAACCAACCATCTCGGGGTATATAGCCGAGATATTTCAGATAATTTAATTAGTAATATAAACTACTTCAACGAGAGATATAAATATTTAAAATATATCAATCAACTAAAACTTTTAAGCTATAATCAATTTTATAATATAGTGAAATAGGCTATCGTATTCCTTAACTAATTTAAATGAATTATTTGTGCCCAAGAATCTGTTGCAAGTCACATACACAAGTTTGCACTAGACTGAGTAGGCGCCCATTGCTGACAATTTGCGAGCTTAATAAGCTTTGTAAAATTGAGAAAGAATTCATAATATAATTCTCAAAAATTAGCAATTAAAAAATACAGTAGAGAATAAAATAGTAAGCTTGAAAGTTATACCTATTCGATGCACGTATAACTTCGATACAAAACTTTCTTCACCGACCACACAAATATAGGATGTATTAACTTTTATTCAAATGTTAACTAAGCATAGAATGGCAAAAATAAAGGAAAATGTCTGAGGTCTATACGGGCGGGTCGTGAATATCCTTTTTTGTGATTCTGTGATTAGTTAACTTTTGCATCAAAGGGCATAAATATATATATATATATATATATATATATATATATATATATATATATATATATATATATATATATATATATATATATATATACACACAGTCTGGTATATTAAAAAGTACAAATAAAGAACTGGCTCTTATTCTAAAAATTCTAGGAATAAATTTCTTTTTGATTCTCTAGACATCTATGCTTTCTAATAATTCTTATCAATACAATATCTATCACAGTTTTGCATATTCTTTTTAATATCTATTTTAATATCTATTTTAATATCTATTTTTTTATTATCTATTTTAGATTTTATTCCCCAATAAGCTCACGCGTGTCATTTGAAATTAAAATTGATAACACCCATAAAATGTCAAATCTATTTTTCAAGATGCGATGGAAGAGGCGAAACACAGGACGCAAAATATAACGGAAATAAGAATTGTCTTCGACCAGTTTTTTCTATTTAGTTCTCATCTTTTTTGTTATTTATCTGCTCCTATTGAAAAAATGTATGTCCTTACTTCAACAAAATACGTACCGATATGAAACAACCATGCTCGAAGTTTTCTTAAGAGGTGTAGCGAAGTATAGGTCCGTCTTTTATGTCAGGTTGCAAAAATCAATAAATGTATAACAATTCTCAGAAAGGCATGATGTGTTGTAATTTATAACAAAGCCTTATATACGGGAATATTTTGGGAATCACGGAAATATACCTATTGAATCCCTAGATCTTTCCAATTTTCCACAATGAAAAACGAGATCTGGAATTTACGATATAGTATGAAATTTTGAAATTGAAGATATCTGATTTCCTAAAGCTATATCAAACCAATGATTCACCAGCATTTTACAGCGTAGAAATTTACGATTTACACCGGTGCACTCGGAATTAAGGTGTGAGAATATTTGACCCGAAAGGTTTCGCATGACTTCAATGAAAAACGAAGAAGAAACATTTTGGAGATTACAAAAATCCAGTTTATGCACATTTTAAAATGGCATTCACACCGAAGCTACCAGGACTACTTTTCCTGTTTGACAAGATATAAGACAAGTGTTTCATTTATCCATGAAACCACGAAATTCTCCGATAAAAGAACCAAAAGATTAAGATGAAGAAAGGATTCTCACGCTTCCGCTCGTCTTTTGACTCATCGCATTTCAAAAGCGGTCCTTTGAAGTCTTATCTTCCGCGAGGGAAGGGAAGGGGGAGGATGGAGAAGGGTCGCTGGGGTTGGCCATGGAAATATTAAGGGGCGGAACTTCAACCTCCCCATCCCCACATCGAACCCACCCCCTCGCCTCCCCCACTCTTCCTCAAAACCCTCTCGCAAGACTCAGCTCCTTTATTAAACCCGCTGAGCAAACCTAGCTACTTTGCGGAACCGACATTTGCCCTCCCTTTAACTTCAAACTACCCCCACCACCGCCACTCATAATCCCATCAACACACTTCCTGCATCCTCCTGGTTACACCACCGACACTGCCTCCATAGTAACCAGCTGGGGGCTTCCGTCTTAAGTGTTCCTTCAATGAGACAGCGTAAACGGAACCGCGAAATTGCCTCATCCAAGAGAGGGGTGATTGCGTCGTGTGTTATAGCGCTCGTATGTAGATGCCCACACGCTCGTATCATATGGATTTCGACATCTAACCACCAGCTATCCCTGTGTCTCCCTCCTTTCTCGCCACTAAACTATTTTTTCCCCACCACCCCTTCCTCTGATGATATCGTGGCACGCCATCAGAGCAGAGATGAAATACACCAAGATGTTTCCTCCCAATCCCCTTTTGCACACTTAAAAACCAACCCCTCCCCAAATCCTCGGTGTGAGTTGGCTTTCTCCCTCAGTCCGCAATTAAAACCTTAATTTCATCAATCGAAGGGGAGGATTGCCCCCCTTCTCTCTCTCGCCCGCCATCTCATATTATCCGCTCATTCTATTCCTCCAACGCCGCATTCCCTCCTCTTCCCCCACCAACTCGCTTTGTTCTTTCGGCAAAGGATTCCTATGTGAGGGAGATGGAGAAACATCCAGGTTCCATCCGCATCCAAAAGGAACCGGTTTACACTATAATATTTCCTCGCAGTCTCCGCCAACCATTTTTTACCCTTCCCTTATCCCTTTCATTTTCTCCAAGTCTCAAAAGACCTAACAGCGTCCAATCTAGATGCCTCACCACTTTTTCCCCCGCCCAGTAAAGAAGCAACGATCACATACAAATATTCGGAATGGAACCCAATGTGAACTACGAGGCCTATCGAAAAATAGCCGACCTTGAAGCTTTCCCGCGCAAAACATTGATATTAGCACGGCGCCACTGTGCAGAGTGGAAGGAGACAGTTTATTGGGCATGCTTGAATTTTTTCTCCGCTTTCGAGTGGGCCAGTGACTGCCTGCTGACCATCGAGTGAGATACGTGTTCATCGTTTAACGCTTTCACCCAAGAAGACTGAAGGAGTTGATTTCGTTTGGTCGTCCGGTTGTCACGGTGATCGGACGCTCTGGTCCTCTGCTGGAGATAAGTCATGGGTGTACGGGTTCATTCGCCGACAGGTAAACGACTGCGGAATGAAATAACAACTCAACTGCTCTCGGAAACAATCAATAGATGGTACTTTTTTGATTTTTTTACAAGAATTTTATTGACGATATACTTACATCGACTTAATAATCTTCAAAGTATGCTCCTTGAGCTGCTACACACTTAGTATAACGTTGCTCCCATTCCCCGTATGCCCGCTGGAAATTTTCTTTGGGGATGCCGTTGATGACCCTCATCGAAGCCTCTTGAACGGCCTTTATCGATTCAAAACGTCGTCCCTTGAGCTGTCTTTTCATCAGGGGGAAGAAGAAGAAGTCCGGTGGTGCCAGATCGGGAGAACAGGGTGGGTGCGGCAACGTGGCAACGCCGTATTTGGCCAGGAGCTGTCTGACGACGAGCGCGCCATGGCAGAATTTTCGGCACCATCTTGGCGCACACCTTGCACTTGGCCAAATCCTGTGAAATAATGCGTTGGACGTTGGATGCAGACAGATCCAACTGGTCTAATTTTAATTTTTGGACCCATTTGACCAATGGTTTCCTGGGTCCACTTTTATTTTACTTCACAGTTAGTTGGGGATTCCTTTGAATCTTAGTTCCCCTTTTTACAAACAATAATGAGACATAAGGAAACAACATACATAACAAAACAGACAAAAAGACAAAAATAATCAGACATAAGGAAAGTTTTTCTAAAATTTTAACATCTACAGGTGCTTATATATGTTGGGAGTTAAACTAATGATAAACAATTCAAGAAAAGAAAATCACTCAATTGACAAATAGGAGAATACATTGCTACATTTTACATAAAATTTTACACAAAATATTTCCCAGTTAGTTCGCTTGTTGTGGTTCACTATTTGCTGGTTTTCTTATTGCAAATTTTCCAAGCAGGTTATTGTTGTTCTTAAGGCAGAATGTGATCATTTCCCTAAAGCTCGTTAGCTTCTCTTCCATACTGTTCCATAAGAGTTGCCGCTCTGTCTCATAGTAAACACAATCCTCCACTCTGTGTTCTGCTGTGTCTTCTTTTTCACAGTTACACAGAGGGGTAAAACATTTCCCTATGAAGTTTAAGTAGGAGTTAAAGTTCCCATGTCCGGTTAACACTTGTGTGCTTGCTGAGGTGTGTTAAATATTTAATTTAATCCGGTCATCTATGTTCGGAAATATACAGTGTGTTTTCCTTCCCTTTTCTGTTCTGTTCCATTCGTCGTTCCATTCTCTATGTGTTTCCTGTCTCAGTAGTCTTTTTAATTTTGATATTTGTACTGCATTTTCTGCATCTAACGAGAGGTTGAAATACTCTATATTTAATTTTTTCCTCGATTTGTTTATAGCAATTCTTTCCCAAATTCGGTATTTTAGAGGTGGAGTTGCAGCCACTATACAGAGTGCGTCGCAGCTCACGGTGGAATAGCTGTTGCACATCGCTATCAAGCAGGCACGCTGTGTCTCCTTTAGCTTTCTCTCGAATCTTGCGAGATTGACTCTATGGGACCAAATTTCGCACCCATAAGTGACTATGGGTATAACTACTCCCTCATAAATGTTTTCCATCGGTTTGAGGCCATATGTACAACGGCAAAGCCTTCTTATGGCACCAAAGATAGTCTTAACCTTCGAGCAAGTGTAGTTCACGTGAGGTTGGAAGGTAAGTTTATCGTCTATGTGTATGCCGAGGTATTTAAAGGTCTTCGTTCTCTTTAGCTGTTTCCCATTGATTTTACATGCCGGGTTTCTTAATATTTTTGCTCCTAGGGTCATGTATTGGCTTTTTTCTATGGATAACTTCAGTTTGTTACTTTTTTCCCAGGTTTCTAGGATAAGTAGAGTTTTTTCCGCCAACATTTCCAGCTCTTTTCTGTGGTTTCCAGGGATAGTTACTGCGATGTCATCCGCATATGCGATATTATCGCACCTATCCGGGAGTTCTTCTCTTAAAAGCGAATTGGTTAAGAGGTTCCACAAGGTTGGGCCAAGAACCGTTGCCCCGGTGCCCTGTGGGCAACCCTTCGTGGCTACTTTAGAGAACTTGAGGTGTTTGCTGGAGTATTCTATCACGTGGTTGGTAAAATAGTTTTTGACTAATTTTATTAGGTTGTTGGAGACCCTTAAATATTTTAGTTCTTTAATTACGGATGGCCATCAGACGGAATCAAAAGCGCCTTTTATGTCTATAAAAACCACCATGGTGTATTTGCAATCGTTGTTAGTTAGTCTCAGCAGTTTAGTTATGGCATCAATTGTGCTTCTCCCTGGAGTAAACCCGTATTGCTTGGGGTGGTAGATCTGGCATTCCCCAGCCTCTTCTATAATTCTCTTTTTAATAAGTCTCTCCATTACCTTTCCCAGCTCTGGGAGGAGAGTGATTGGTCGGAATGCTTCAGCGTTCGCTGGGTCTTTACGCTTATCCTTTAGAATAGCGTGTAGCTTCCCAAGTTTCCAGGGGTTCGGAAAGTATGAGAGGGCTATACAATCATTAATGATATTGGTTAGCTCTCCTGAGATAGGCTGACACAGTTTTCTTATTACAGTACCCGGAATCTGGTCTTGGCCGGGGGCTTTGCCATCTCTTATCAGGTAGATGGCTTCACTGACTTCCTCGTCTGAGAAGAGCCTTGCGGCGCTTTTCTCAAGCGGTTCATTGTACATTCTCCTGGTAGACTCGTGGTAACAATTATCTGATTTATCTTCGTCAGGTAGAAGGGTGTCCAACATTTCGTCCATCCATTCTTCTATCAGCATTACCTCACCCTTGTCATTTCGTCTAGTCCCTGGTATTGTTGGGAGTTTCAGTTTATCTGAGAACAGCTTGTAGATAAAGCCCCAGGAGTTGTCTCCAAAGTTTTGTCTAGCAACCTTTCTCCAAGCATTTTCTTTGGATTTTTTAATACGTTCCTTATATATCCTTAGCTTTGCTAGGTATCTCAGACGATGGATTCCTCTGTCCTCGTTTCGACTCTTTTGGAAGACGGTTCTCAGTTTGTGGACTTGCTTTTTGAGGATGTTTAGGTCGTCATTCCACCAAGGATGAGTTTTGCCTCTGTAATATCTTACTGGGATACTTGTTTTCATGGAGCTTTTAATAGCTTTGGTTAGTCTTGCTATATTAAGATCTATTTGCTCCGTTGTTGGTTCCCATGGAGTATTCCGTTCAGAGGCTACTAGTTCGTTCAGGAAGGTTTCCTCGCATTTTTCCCAATCAGCGTTTTTCAGTATATATCTCATTTCGGGTGTTTCCCTGTAACTAGCTTCTTTAATGTCGAAGGTGATCAATTGGTGGTCACTGGTAATCTTCCCTGGCCGGACTTTCCAGTTGGTGATATTTCCGATGATTTTGGCATTACCGATAGTCAGGTCTATGTTGGATTTGCCATTCGGACTGGAGAAGGTAAACGGTTCTCCGATACAGTTAGCAATGTAGAGGTCTTCAGCTAGGACTAGTTCTTCAATTAACTTTCCTCTAGAGTCCGTAAACCTATGAAACCAGGTTTCACTTTTGGCATTACTAACTGTACATAGTAAGATTTTATGACTTCGATTTTCCTTAACGATTTTTCTTATGTGTTCTATGAACGGTTTGATACACCTGCTCGGAGGAAAATATGCACTTATTATTATTATTGAGCTTTTCCCTGACGTTATCTCAGCGACAGCATGTTAGTCGTCGCAGTAAGGTGTTAACTACAGGACGTCCAGGCTGTTGTTAAATAAGATAATGCTGACGAAAACCTTATTTGCTGGATTACTTGGATGGCTCTTGCCCGCATCCCCATCCCTGGTATTTTCCAGGTCTTTTGCTCTCCCGGTCTGATGACGTAGGGCTCTTGGACAAATAAAATATCTATTCCGAGTTTTTCGCTGACTTCCCTCAGTTCTAATGTGGGCGTTTTGGCTCCTTGGGTGTTTATTTGCCCTATTTTGAGAATATTTTGATTATTCTCCATAGTCTATCGTACTGGCTAGCCACTCCAACTTACTCTGAATGATAGGGCATTTGCTGTCATGGGAATTGTGGTCAAATTTCCCGTTTCCAGCTTCCGCACAATTTATACATTTTGGACTGCTTCCTTTTTCGTTGCATTTCCTCGAGTCATGTTCCCCAGAGCAATGACTGCAGGTACTCTTATCGCTCTTACATTCTTTTGCTAAGTGTCCAAATTTCTGGCAATTATAGCATTGTAGAATCGTAAGGTGGTCGCGGACTTGGTGTGATTCATAGCCTATATACACTCTTTTATTTGTCAGTAGTCTTTTCCTCGTCGTGGCGTCAACTTCTAACACCCAGTTTACTCTTTTGGCTTCTCTTTTACCAAATTTATACCTTAGAGCTACCTCGCTTTCTTCAGTTAGGTCATTCTGCAGTTTGATACACTTAAGTACTTCTTCTTCCTTAAGTGTCTCTTTGACTCCCGTTATAAGGAGACGCGGCTTATTCTTTTCCTCTTTTTTCATTATCAGTTCTCTCTTTTGGAAACAGTCGTAGCTTTTTAGTTTTTCCTCCAAATCAGAGTCGTTTGATTCTACCTTAATACCTCTATTCCTTATTCTTGCTATTCTTAGAATTTTTATTCCCTTTTCTTTGGGATCTACTAGGTTTATAAGTGCCTTCTTTGTGTCTTCGCTGGTCTCGATCTTTTTACAATCGTCGGGTGGGAATATTAGAACGTTCTTTGATTTTTTCGTAATTATTCGCTTTCCGCTGGGAAGTTCTACCTTAGTGCCCTTCGAATCCAGCCCTTGAGCTGATACTATTTCGGAGAATGATGCTTCTTTCCTAGCTTGTGTCGGCATTTTTGCGATTTCTTCCCGTATTACGCTTTTGATGATATCTGTGTTTTTCCCAAGGATTTCGTCAGTTGTCGCTTAAGCTATCAGAATGTTATTCACTAATGTGGCCACATTGTCAAAACAGCCGAAGAGAGCACCAACACAGCTCATAAGTCCCCCTTTTTACCCTTGGCGATTCTTTCATTTGCTATCATTTGATTGAGCTCGTTTACCTTAGTTTCGAATTTAAGTTTGATAGAGGAAAGGTCCTCACCCGGGCCGTTTTCCGAAGCCATATTCAATAATTGCATGCTCACTCTATTTTCTTATGTTGTTTTGGCCTGGGCTAATATTTAACACACATACTGAGGTCACACTCAGGTTAGCAGGTCACAATTAAATGCTCACTTCACTGATTAAAACACACAAAGATTCATCAGGGGGAAGAAGAAGAAGTTCGGTGGTGCCAGATCGGGAGAATAGGGCGGGTGCGGCAACGTGGCAACGCCGTATTTGGCCAGGAGCTGTCTGACGACGAGCGCGCCATGGCAGAATTTTCGGCACCATCTTGGCGCACACCTTGCGCATGGCCAAATCCTGTGAAATAATGCGTTGGACGTTGGATGCAGACAGACCCAACTGGTCTGCAATTTCTTCACTGGTTAAGCGTCGGTCTGTGTTCAGCAGTGTCCTCACTCTGTCCACATTCGTGTCGGTTCTTGCCGTCGACGGCCGTCCGGAGCGATGGTCGTCTTCAACGAGCTCCCTACCCTCTTTAAACAACTTGTGCCACTCAAATACTATGGAACGGCTTAAGGCAGTGTCCCCATAAGCCTGCTTGATCATATCGAGGGTCTCAGTTGCCGTCTTCCCGAGTTTCGCACAAAACTTCACGGAATAACGTTGCTATAAATTCAGATTCATTTTGTTTTTCGACGCGGTCAAAAAACTTCCTTCACTAAAAACGGTGTCCTCACTCAACGACAGCCTGCAGGCGTCTGAGGTTGGTGTCGGTCTGTTGCTAAGAGCCCCCTCCACCTTACCCTGCCAGGCAGACCCCCCTCCCCCGCTCCGTTCGCGCCAGAGAAAATCAGTCCTACCACTTTTGGGTGCGTCCCTGTAAGAGGCAATGCAAAGGACTGGTTTAAATCATATTTAACTAATAGTTCACAATATATTGAAATGAATTCATCTGTATCAAGTACAACTTCAATTATCTGTGGAGTTCCGCAGGGCACCATTTTTGGACCGCTACAATTTTTAGTCTTCATAAATGATTTACCTGCAAATTTACCAATGTCCAATAGAATACTATTTGCTGATGATACTAACTTAATTTTTAATAACCATAATCCCATTCAATTAATGAACGAGGTAACAGAAACTGCACACAATTTGATGAACTGGCTCACTGACAACAAGCTATCTTTAAATGTTAGTAAAACCCATTATTTAAATTTCAATCTCAAGAAGAAGTTAATAAATTTTAATCCAATAATTAACAGTTGCCCCATAAAAGAACTAAAGGTAACAAAGTTTTTAGGCATTTGGATTGACTCTAATCTTTCATGGGAGGAACATATTAATAAATTAACTCAAAAACTGGCACAAATCTGTTATGCATTCCGTGTACTCAAGGAAATCATTTGCATTAAGGTATTGAGAACTTTATATTTTGGCTATGTGCAGTCACTTCTCAATTATGGTATTCCCTTTTGGGGCTCCTCTATCTTCCTTCCAAAATTATTTAAAAGGCAAAAAAGATTATTCGCATGATAACTAATTCTAATAATAGAGCTTCCAGTAAACCTATTTTTGAAAAACTAGAAATCTTACCTCTTCCTTGTATGTACATTCTTGAAACAGTGTCTCTTATTAACAAAAATCAAGACATGTTTATTAAAAATTGTGACTTTCATAGTCATAATATGGGAAGCCAAAATGCATTCCATGTAAGTCTGCACAGAGTAAATACAACGATTAAAGGGATAGATCATCAGGGAATACTTATGTACAATAAATTGCCTGCTTACATTAAAAATATCAAAAGTTCCTTTAAAGTCAAGTGTGCCGAGAAAAAACTACTTTTATGTAAATCATTCTATAGTGTAGATGCTTTTCTAATGCATACCATTTCAAATGTATAATTGAAATGTGTTAATCCCAAAAAATTGTAAATTGTATGTATTTGTATTTTTCATATTGTTTTGATATTTTGCATAATGTTTTTTTATCGATATGAAGTGTAAAACATTTATTGACAAAGCCATGCATAATTCTATGCTTATGGTGAAGGAATAAATTGAATTGAATTAGTTCCCTACAAAAGCGTATTATCCGCTGGGGACGTAATCACTTCATATATTTAGAACTTATGACGCTACTTATTTTCACTAAAGGTCTCTCCTTATTTCGCAGTACTCTAAAACATTTATTTATCCCGTCAATCTTAATTGCATTCATTGCGTGATAATTATTCCTCCCAACCGGTGAATGCATTATTAAATCATTATTTATTTCATAAAACGACAAAAATATAGCTTTATAAGACTATGGTATTATTATTCAATGTATTGCATGATAATATGTGAAAACAGTGTCATTTTCTAAATAATTGTATTACAATAACAAGCTAAACGAACCGAGGGTTATACGATTTTCGAGACGGAGGAGGGACAAGTGAAAACGTTACAATTAGACGCCAAATACTAGAGCAGGTAGAACAGTTTACCTATCTTGGAAGTGATTTGGACCAAAATGGTCAAGATAGTAGGCACATAAGGAGAAGAATTACGCAGGGCAAAGAGGCTTTCACAAGGCGGAGGGAATTAATGATGGGGACTTTGATTAAGAATGTCGAGAAATGGCTCCTCAAACATTTGACAAGGACCGTGATTTTGCACGACATTTTGTGGAGATGGATAGAGAGGTGGAATTGAACAAAACAAGTACAAGAGAAATTGAAAGAAGGCGGGAAATATGGACGCAGAGAATATTGGGAATGGAATATTGAAGAATAATGATATTAACTCATGGGACACCATTTCTTAAGAGTTCTGTCCCTCTCTTCCTTGATAAAGTTGGCCACGACCACCGAAAATTCGAAAAATAATGAGTCTCTTTTTCGTGTGTTTCTGTGTGTTTTTGTCTGTAACCACTTGTGCTAAGTGTTATACATTATTATACACATATACGTACGTATTTCATTTATAATGTAATTACAATCAATACCATCTACTCCTCTGGCGCTTCATAATTCTAAACCATCAATTGAAAAGGTGCGGGGTTTGGTGATGGTAAAAAGTTTCACTCTTACAAAATGGTTCGAAGAGCAATGGAGGGACAAAGAGAAAAACACTTGAAAAATTTTCGGGCCTATTTGCAGCCACGAGAGTTACCCTGGCAGAGAAGGGTTGCGGCGTGATTTGGCGCTGGTTTTGGAGGGGGTAGAGAAAGGAGGAAGGGCTGAAGGAGAGAAGGAGTGATAAGGGTTGACTGAGAGATGAAAAATTTGTCGCCGCGAGGAACCGGATGCCTTCCTTCCACGGGTGGGAAACCTTCGCTCTAATTACCTCCTGAGAAAACCGCTCCACTCCCCAAGGACTAGGGAGGTGTCTGAGGGGAACCGAGGGGGAGAGAGGGGGTAAAAGAAGTGGGGAACATTGGAAGCAACGCCTCAACGTGGAAAGAGTGATGGGTTAGTTTAGCCCGAGGAATGGCGGAACCGTGAGTGGATACGTCGAATAAGGTCGGGATTCAGGGAGGAAGGGGAAGGAGGGTACGGAAAGGGCTTCGGCACTGGTGGGGAAAGAGAGGGGTGAGGCCGTGGTGCGGGGAAGAGTGTAGAAGAGGTAAAGTATGGTTAAAAGGGAGGGAATCCAAGTTAGGCCTCCGTAAACTGCAAAGTGCGGCAAACGAGAGGGGTTCCAGGGCGTAAAGTTTCACGCGAATCGAGAGTTTAAGGCGATATTCTGAGGCGGAGGTGAGGAGCTCAGGGCGAGAGCCCGAATTTGGGGGGGGGCAGGCAAGTAAGGGCTAAAGTAAGGGAGAGGGAGGGGAATGGGATAACTTGAGGCCACAGGAATAAACGCCTGGTTGCTCGAGGCCTAGTACGCTTAATGGAGAATAAAGTTTTGGTATCCATAGTACGAAGCAATCAGACGACCCCATCGATTCCATCCCCTAATGTCTACGCTCCTAATTTTATATCCGATATAAATTCACACCTATTTTTTTTTGGACTGCTCTGTTCCCGATCCATTACATACATGTACATCTCATTTCATTTTGATTGCACCGGTAAACTCCAGCATAGATAGGTCGTCAGCGTCGTTGTTTTAAACAGAAACTAAATAACTAAAATTGAAAAGCGTCTATTGGTAATCAAGCATATATATATATATATATATATATACAGCACCGCTCTGACGGGCTGCGATTGGAGGGGGGTATGTTGGCAAGCGACGCTGAAAAAGGCAGTCGGCTCTGAGCTGTGGTGTAGTGAGGAGCTCTGTTAACGCGAACCTCCACGCTCGACCCACGTCACGGAACGCGATGCCAAAGTTTTTGGAGCAGCGTTATTCCATCAAATATGCGGTAAAGCTTGGGAAATCGTCTACCGAAACTGTCGGTATGATTAACCAGGCTTACGGGGAGTCAGCCATGTCCAGAAACATGATTTTTCGGTGGCACAAGATGTTCGTGGAGGGCAGAGAAGAGGTCGACGACGAACCACGGCCTGGACGCCCATCAACGACACTCACCGACGAAAATGTGCAAAAACTTCGCGATGTACTGAACTCTGATCGTCGTCTTAGTGTTCGGATGATAGCAGAGCAGTGTAATGTGCCAAAAACAATAGTGCAGGAGATTAAAAACATCTGGCGAGCGATCAAAAACATCTGGCGGCTGCATCACGACAATGCGCCGTCTCACACCGCTCTTGTCGTGTCGGACTTCTTGGCCAAGCACGGCGTGGCAACGCTGCCGCACCCGCCCTACAGCCCGGACTTGGCACCACCGGACTTCTTTCTGTTCCCGAAGATAAAGAGGAGTTTGAAAGGAACGCGATACGGGACTTTGGACGCCGTCAAAGAGGCCGTGACGACGTGTCTTCGAGAGGTTCCCGATGATGCCTTCGCGGGAGCGTTCCAGGAATGGGAACGCCGCTGGAACAAGTGTATCGACTCACAAGGGTCCTATTTTGAGGAATATTAGCTTAAGATATGTAAAAGTGTAATAATTTTTTATCCTGAGCTCAGTACACTTATTTTCCGGACGAACCCTGCATATATATATATATATATATATATATATATATATATATATATATATATATATATATATATATATATATATATATATATATATATATATATATATTTATTTATTTATTTATTTATTTATTTATTTATTTATATTTATATGTCTGTGTGTATATATATGCATATAAACACACGTGTGTGTGTCTGTCTAATTCAAGGAAAACAACGCGAGTAGAAAATCGCATTGGAGATACCATTTCGGATTGGGATTAATTTTAAGGAAAACCCATAGTGTCTTGCATGAATTAATTGGCAAAATTTTTATATTTTTTGTCATTCCGTTTTAGATCTAAACGATAATCATTAATATGTTATTTTACTTGTCTGTTTTAAGTTACAAAACCTACTTTACATTTTACCACTTCATTCCTGACTGAAAAAAAGTATAGCGTGTAAATAAAGTTTTGATATTTTTATAAATAAAATTCACTCCTTTGAAACTTATTGTTATTCCATTACAATTGTACTGCTGGAAAACTTAAGTGAGCAACCGACAACACTTTCCGCCGATACACTATCAACTCCTCCCGAAATTATTCGTCACGTGCACTCTTGGTTCCGCCGTTCCTCCAGCTAAACTTACCCGCGTTGAGGAGCTCTTCCGGTGTTCCGCGCTAAGTAAGAAGTGGTTTCCTAAAGTTTTTCAGCAATAATTTAATTTTCTTGAGTCATGAATATCTCTCAGTTTCCATTTCATATTATTGCCGAGCATATTTGCGCTCGAAAAATTTGATAAATTAATTGTTGACAAGTTGTAAGAAAGGGATATTGAGTCATTGGTTTTGGTCATTTTTTCTGAAACATAGGAAACATTTTCTTATTATGGCATCATTTTTTATAATAGTTTACGACTAATATTGACATTTACTTGTGTGCAAAACGTTTGAACATCAATAAACAAGGCGAAGTGTATCTGAGAGTACTACTAAATTAACCTCGTTTGCCTAGAATAGCCGTCATGATTGTTAATGCCTACGGCGTCTCGCAATCATTTTGTGACCCGATCACTAATAAGTATTCACATACCATGTACCCTGCCCTTCGTCCCGCATTCCCTTCGTTGCAAACGATAATGAGGCGGAGGCAGGGAAATGCTTCTTTCTTTTACGCACTCGTTAAACTCGAGTTCTCTTCGCGTGCTTACGGAGTGAGTTTAAGTGGCTAGCGGAGGGGAAGGCGAATGGATCACCAGCCCACCTGCCCCTCCCTCCTCCCTTACGGCCCACCCGAAAATCATCTCTTCCGATTATGACCATGAACTCCTTTTCCAAGCACGAAATCCCTCACTGCAAGCTTCCACAGTTTTCTAAATCACCCCGACGTCTCATCCCTTGGCCATTGTTATGCACCACGCGGCCTCCAAAATCCCTCCCTCCCCTTCCCTATCTTCCACCGTCTGAAAACACACACACAAGCCCGCCTTCTTTCTCTCTATCTATACAAAGAGATAATCCATATATGGCCCCATCTCCCTCAGATAATATCTCCCCAATATCTTGCAGCTTCAATCTTGCACAAGGCACGTCGTAATGCCATTTAGCAAGGCCATAACCGAGAGTTCTATCTCGAAAAGAGCATGCAGAACGTTTTGAAGATACACTTTTAATGCTTTTCGATATTACAGTTACGTTGGAGGAATATCCATGAATGGGCATGTGTGGACGTTGGCGTATTTTACAATACACATATTTTCACTAAAGTTATCCTTAGGTTATTTGGATATTTCCAAGTTTCTAGAGTATATTACTGTACGAAAACTGAAATAAATTTACAGCAAAAAAAGAAAAAATTATATAGCATTTAATTTTCGGGATGAAGTATTTTCTAAAACATTATACTACCTTGATCAAAAATTTCCCGGAATTTATTCAGAAAATTAAAAATACAAGTTTATTCATCTAAATCTATATTGTCCCCTTCAAAGTAATCCCCATCGACTGCAACACACTTATGCCAGCGCTTGATCCAATCCTCGAAACATTTTTTATATTCGGTTTTCGGTATGTCCATCAGTGCTTCCTGCGATTTTTCCATTGCTTCCTCTCGGCTGCTAAAACGCGTTCCCCGTAATGGTTTTTTAACTCGATTGAACAGAAAGAAGTCACAGGGAGCCAAATCAGGTGAATTCGGTGGCTGTTGGATGGTATTTGTTGCATTTTTCGTCAAAAAATTACGAATAATGATAGCACTGTGCGACGGTGCGTTATCATGGTGCAAAATCCACGAGTTTTCTGCCCACATTTCTGGTCTCTTTCGGCGAATTGCTTCACGCAAACGTCTCATAACGCCCAAATAATACTCTTTGTTTACTGTCTGGCCTTCTGGCAAAAATTCATGATGCACTACACCGTTGTAATCCATGAAAACCGTCAGCATTGCCTTCTTTTTTGACTGAAAACGACGTGGTTTTTTTGGTCTCGGCTCATTTGGTGAACGCCATTCACTTGCCTGATGTCTGGATTGCGTGTCGTACTCATAAACCCACGTCTCGTCTCCAGTAATGATCCTTTTGATGAATGTGGGATCGGATTCAGCCTCGCAAATCATGTCTTTTGCGACGTCAACACGGTCTCTTTTTTGCATGAAATTGAGGTCTTTTGGCACCAACTTTGCTGCTACACGACGGAAACCCAAATCATTAACCACAATGTCTTGGGCGGATCCATAGGCAATGTTCAAGTCCTCCGCTATTTCTCTGATGGTTAATATGCGGTTATTGACCAACATTTCTTTTACTTTATCAATTTTTTCACCGACTTTCGATGTCGATGGTCTGCCACTGCGTTCATCATCTTCGATTGACTCACGACCACTTCTGAACCGCTCGTGCCACTGGTAAACGACCGTTTTTTTTAGAGAATCGTTGCCGAAACACTTTTCCAACATTTCCAACGTCCGTGCGCCACTAAATCCGTTTTTTACGCAAAATTTAATACAAGTTCGTTGTTGCAAATTTAAATCCATTTCTGAAATTGTAAAAAATCGCCAACACACACAGAGATAGATGTACTCTTGGCTACGTAACTTTTGCAAATGTCAAGTTATGACACTAAGATTTAAAGGGAATATCAACAATAGATGTACCAATTTAACAAAAAAAACAGAACTCAAATCGGAACGATGGGAGCGCCACACGGTGGTTATTCCGGGAACTTTTTGATCAATGTAGTATTAGTCACATTTGTCGTTAAATATTAATGAATTTGTGAAAAGATATACTCAGCAAACAGAATCTACTCTTAAACAAGACACTTTATGATAAACTGAATCCAAATTTAAATAATGACTACGACAGGACTAATTACTACATTAAAATACAGCATCTTCATATGATACGATTCAAGTGGTCTCCTAAGGAAAAGATTACTCATATATATATATATATATATATATATATATATATATATATATAACACTTTTTGAAAGACTCACGGACGTGAATAATAATGTATAACACTTAGCACTAGTGGACACAGACAAAAACACAGAAACACACAAAAAAAGAGACTCACTATTTTTCGAATTTTCGGTGGTCGTTGCCACCTTTATCAAGGAGGAGAGGGACAGAACTGAAGGGAATACGAGGGCTGGAGCGATGGATGGAAGGGGAAGGTGGGGAGGGAATTCCGAAGGGACGGGTTTGGAGGGCACACAATATAATAGGCCGGGCACAGTTGGCACTTCAGAAGGTACACTACATTGCTAGAAGTGCAAGTAGAGGAGGGAATTGGTGGGAGAGAGTTAAAAAGCGGGTGGGAGAGGGATGGGATTTTGGTTTTGAAAATAGGGCATGTTTTACATCTGGGCAAACCACCACACCCCTCAATATCAGAATCAACAACCACCGAGCCTCATGCAAAAACTCTTCCTTCATTGACATGCTCCCTATCCCCAAACACGCCTCCGAACACAACACTCCCTTTGATAAATGCTATAGTGTATCAATCATAGCATCCCTCCCACCCTCTGATCCTCCTCTGAAACTGAAAACACTAGAGCAATCCTTCATCTGGCTTTTGGAGTCCTGGAACTGGCCAGGAATCAATATTAGGCACTAATTACCCTGTTCTAATTATATTTTCATCCCCCTTCCACCCCCATCACCTTCTACATTTTCCCCACCCTTCTAACGCTGCCCCTCCAAACCCGTCCCTTCGGAATTCCCTCCCCACCTTCCCCTTCCATCCATCGCTCCAGCCCTCGTATTCCCTTCAGTTCTGTCCCTCTCCTCCTTGATAAAGGTGGCAACGACCACCGAAAATTCGAAAAATAGTGAGTCTCTTTTTTTGTGTGTTTCTGTGTTTTTGTCTGTGTCCACTAGTGCTAAGTGTTATACATTATATATATATATATATATATATATATATGTATATATATATATGTATATATATATATATATATATATATATATATATATATATATATATACTTAAAGAATATATATATATATATTTATATATATATATATATATATTTATATATATATATATATATTTATATATATATATAATTTTATCATTTAGGTAATCAACCGGTTAAGGTAGGTTTTTGGATGGACAAACCTCCTAAATAAAACATTTTGTGACTCCTAACAAAACACAAAATCCAGCATCCTAGGCTACAGGTATATTTATTTATATATTTTTATATATATATATATATATATATATATATATATATATATATATATATACTCGATACCTCAAGTGGTTAGAACATCGCAAGTATAGAGCTCGGCCCGGCAAGTCGAAATATCCGGTGCTCAAGTCCCGGCCAAGGAAATATTTTTTGCACTTTTTTTTTCCAAATTTAAATAATGACTACGACAGGACTAATTACTACATTAAAATACAGCATCTTCATATGATACGATTCAAGTGGTCTCCTAAGGAAAAGATTACTCATATATATATATATATATATAAATATATATATATATATATATATATATATATATATATATATATATATATATATATATATATTTATATATATATATATATATATATATATATATATATATATATATACTTAAAGAATATATATATATATATTTATATATATATATATATTTATATATATATATAATTTTATCATTTAGGTAATCAACCGGTTAAGGTAGGTTTTTGGATGGACAAACCTCCTAAATAAAACATTTTGTGACTCCTAACAAAACACAAAATCCAGCATCCTAGGCTACAGGTATATTTATTTATATATTTTTATATATATATATATATATATATATATATATATATATATACTCGATACCTCAAGTGGTTAGAACATCGCAAGTATAGAGCTCGGCCCGGCAAGTCGAAATATCCGGTGCTCAAGTCCCGGCCAAGGAAATATTTTTTGCACTTGTAATCTGCTCAATTCCGCCTTCCTCACCTCACCTGTGTTTTTCCTTTATATGTATGTGTTCCTATGCCTTTTCCTTATATCTATTTCTATGTGAATTGATATTTGTACGCCATATGCAGGATTTCATATTTGAGCGTGTGTATGTATAAATAAATAAATAAATATATATATATATATATATATATATATATATATATATATATATATATATATATATATATATATGTATATATATGTATATATATATATGTATATATATATGTATATATATATATATGTATATATATATATGTATATATATATATATATATATATATATATATATATATGCATATATATATATATATATATATATATATATATATATGCATATATATATATATATGCATATATATATATGTATATATATATATATATACGTATATGTATATGTGTATATATATATATACATATATATATATATTTATATATATATATTTATATATATATATATATATATATATATATATATATATATTTTTATATATATATATATATACATTCCACAAAATTACGGTCTAGCCTATGAACGCCGCCTCTAGGTGGCAAATCTAGTCCTATCCTCCCCATAATAAAAAAATAATGAAAACGTGCATAGACCACTTACTTTCCTGCCACCCACCTCGACAACTCCCCCCCTCTTTTTATACCCATCCATAGCAACGCTCCAAACCCATCGCTGATGGAATATTTTCTTTCCCTCAAAAGAGAAATACATGCTTCTAGTGTGTGCCTGGCATACGCGCAAGTGGCTCTCCTCGACTCCTCTCTCTACGACGATCGAGGAGGATGAATTGGTACGGGCTCTTTCGGCGTGGGCGGCCTTTGGGGAGAGGGGGGAAGGAAGATACGTTCATCTCCACATCCCTAATCCGATTTTCACTCGCCAAATTTGTTTTCTGAGCCCCACTCTACCACAACATCCTGTCGCCCTGGTGACCGTTTACCGCAGTGCTCAAAACCGCTGCGGTAAAGTGTTGGGTACCAAGTGAAATGATTTTCTTCACTCTTTTCGGTGTTGGTGGAGTTAAAAAAAATAGGTTAAGGGATGAAAAAAGTACGCTATCGTACCACTGTATTCTCGATATCTTTTTACTCTAAATCTTTTTTTCTCCCCACCTCTCTCTTGAAAGAGAGGGAGGGGGGAGAGGGAAAAAGATAGAATGAGAAGGTATTTTCTTCTCTCCGTGGGTACTACCCCCAATCTCCTTCCCTTTGCCCCCCCCCCCCGAAATTTGCCTCATCTCACCCCACCTCCGCATTCCTCTCCCCCTTCTTTTATCTACCGTGTCTTCGACCTCATCCTTTCGCATATTATCCTTGTGTATTCCCTTGCCTTTCTCTCGGTATCTCTCCCTTCCCCATGGCCTGATCCCCAACTTCGGTCTCGCCCTCCCCACCCAACTCCTTCCCTCTCCAGATCCACCGCCGCCAATTTTTACCGCCATTGGGACCTCACCCTTATATCCGAAGCTATGCCGTACTGGTACCATATACGAAAAAGGCGTTTACCCAAGTGAACCCGTTTTGAAAATCGTTTCCCCACGGCCGATGAGAAGCGGCCGGGGCGAGATATAGTGGTATGCGCATTTTGGCAGCGTGGTGGGGGAACAGGGAGGCAGAGTTAGCCCGTGTGTTTGCGTGTTTGTGTGCGGAGGATAAGGCAAAGGAATCAGGGTCCTTGAACGAAGCTGACTGCATTGAATACGCTAGCAATGGTGCAAGGTTGAAGTGAAGGAAGTCAAGAAAAAGTAATGGGATTATGAAGGCTACGAAACGTGAGGGTAGATAGTAGTGCGTACATGCCTTAACGATTGGAAGCCTTGTGCACCCGTATGTGGTTAAGGACTACTTGTTAAAATATATAGTCGTAAATCACTAATTCCGAAGGAAAATACGAAGCAATATAAAATAAGAAATATTCAGGGCAGTGTCCATTAGGAATAAGCTTCCGCAAGAAGGTTGTCCAAAATATAAAGTGACCTTTGTAAATGTAACAACTACTTCTTCTACCGGTTATAAGTAGATTACTAAGATGGTAGGGCTATAATAATTGAACTTAAAAAATAGTATAGAGAGATGAAGTCAAATATATCTCCTAACAATCAATTCAATGATCTGAGGCAAAACTTTGGAAAAGTTCATCATCCATTTTTCTATCATTTTGCTTTCCCCTTTATCGATACACTTACTATTTCCTTCTTCATACGATATATTGCAGCAACATTTCATTATCCATTGCGATAAGAATTAGGCTCTTTTTTAGATTATATATTTATTTATGTTAGCTTAGCATCTGATGATTGAATAGGAATATAATGTATAGGAGGAAGGGAAATAAATCAATACCTAATTGTGGTAAAACTTCAAAAAGCTTGTTTCAATGATCACTTGGCACCCACTGGTGAATTTCTGAATTTTTTTTCAGAAATAAAAATAATTCATCCTTAAGTAACCTCTTTGATATTAAGTGCAAGTACTTTTCCTCCAGTCAATTTCCTTTGCATTCACTGTCACTAAACGCGAATACTGAATTGGCGAACTTGCGAAAAATAAAGCCAGCTAGTCATCAATAATTTTTCTAACGAAAGATTTACTTTCAATTCAATCCTTTTTTCCAACTAGTGCACAAATTAATCACGCCAAACTTCAACACAATGAAAATTTCTCGGCGTCAGCAACTGTCCATAATCTTATGGTTTATATAACAAATAAGAACAAACTATTATAATCAGAAGAAATAATAAACATGTTGGCCTCACAATCGTTTCAGGTATTACATAGCACATGGAGTACATGCATTCGTACTGTTATCTATTTTTCGAACCTAACGCACGTACCAAAAAAACAAATTATGCTGGCATAAAACCACCGAAAAACACGAACTTTCCTACCCTCTCATTTACTTCCTTTCTTACCCCACCACAGTTGTCCTATCGTCTCATTCAGGGAGTAAGAGAGACATATGTTCAGCTACAGCACTAAAGGGTGGATAGTGAAAAATGTTGGGAAGGATGGCACGAAAAAGGGTAATTATTTCTGGTCAGCGGGGCAAGGTACCTCTGGGAAAAGGTGGGGGAAGGGGGGAGGGATTTTGGGCACAAAGCTTATGAGAGGGTGCGCGGGGGAGGAAAAGAAGATGTGGGTGGTGAGAAGAAGGACCGATTGGAGGAGAATGAGCCTGGAGTGAGGATTGAAGGAGTTAGGATTTGGAAGGGTGTGATTGGAGGCTTAAGTACGTGCACGTAAGGTCGACCAAGGGATGGGGGGTTTGAGAGACGAGAGCTCGAAGAAGACGGGGAAGAGGTGAAAACAGATTTCGGTATCGAATAAGTGATGTAACGACTATTCGAACGATGTGGACTGTTAGAGAAAGCGGAGGGGTTGAAAGGGGAGAAGACGACGGGTGGAGAAAGATTGGAGATTGGGTGGGGTGATGGGATGTGCGTGCTTCGCAGGGATTGGAGGATAAGGATTGGGGTGAGATTAGGAAGAGCGGTGGCGGAAGGGGAGTTTGGGGGAAAGGAGGCTGCGCGAGGTATGTATGCTCCCGTTAGAACTCGATAACTTCTCTCCTTTTCTCAGCTCTCCCAAGATGGCCTCAGAAAGGGGCACTGGAAACAACGCCAAGAAATTATATCGTGGAAATCTAGATTCGAAGGCTAAATATGAAAACACATAGGATATAGATGTTTGGGTCCACCAACTGTTTTCGTTATTCTGTGCCTTTGAACCCCTACTATACAACTTGTAACTGAAGACTCAAGCCAAAATTCATTTTTCTCTTTAAAAATTAAAAAAAACACAATATTTTGGTATCATTCCGACTACCAAAATAAATGATGGCCGAAAAATTCATTTTTTGTGATAGACCGGAGACCTGATTAAACTTTGATAACCTCGATACGCCGTGCCCTTAACTTCCTCACTGTCAAAGCAGATATTTTAATCAATTGGGGTTGTATTGCAAGTTTAGCATTGTTATTGATTCGTTTTGCATCAAGTTATGAAGAGGATTTAGTGCGTAAAAACATTATACGTATAGTTTCCTCGCTGTGTACACGAATGACTGGAGAATCATTCTTTGCAGATGATAAGAAAAATTAAATAATGACCTATATTCAAATAAAATCTGTAAAAATATTGACCATTATGAAGTTTTCTTACTCTTTTCATGAAAATACACCTAATCCAAAGAATATGTAAAATCCAAAAAAATATCACCCGAATCCGACAGAGTAGCGCTAATCTTAATCCTACTTAATCTGAAAATGAAAATGTTTGTACGAGAATACACCACGTCAATAAATTACGGAATAAGAGCTTCCAATATTTTGCATAACTAGGGTAAAAATTACGAATGTATCGTAAGATTAGGTTCCATTTGGATAGAATCACCTGGAAATTATTTAATAAAAAAAAAACGAGTTTCTGAAAGAAAATTCATTCTTCCAACACAGATTGCAGCATATGTTTCACTCGGAAATAAGATTCCAATGCATAAACATTAATGAGGAGCAACGATCAAATTGTCACATTCACCTCTAGATATTATATTATTTACAAATGTATATTTTAATTTATGCTAACATCTGAGCCGACGTTTTTTTTCCATTATGAACAGCCTTACAGAATGTTTCACCGATTATTTCTCAAAACATTAAATGTCAAAATGCTTGATTTTTACCCTTTTTAAAGTGCATCAGTTGGTTTTTCATAATTTAATTCCCGAAAAAAATAAAATGCATTTGCCCAAAACATGCACAAAATTGCGTGATCACAAAGGACTTATTCATGAAGAACTGTCCACGTATATAAATAGACCTATAACACGAATCAAATTCAAATTCAGCTGTAGGGAGGAACGGAAAAGGCGATGCAGGGTTGAGCAGCAAACAATAGAATAATATGGCTAATGAGGATATCGCCTTTTTTGGTGTACTGTTATATAGTTATATATTGACTGGTTTGAGTAAAAATATGTGTTGCAAGTAATAAATCAGAACTTTTCTCACTGAGTAAGCACTATTTCAGAGGTTAAATAAAGAAGAATATCACCAAATACTACGTTAAATTTCCATAAAATAAAAACGACACATTTTTGGTGTAAGCATTGAAACTTTGCTAAATTCAACGACAAATAAATTACGAATAGTCTCATCCACTATGGCGACAATAGGTATTCCGTTATTCAGAGATTCTAACAAGAATTACTGGCGACCTTTATTTTAATTGGTCCTCAACTGAGGGGAAATAAAAGTGTTAACTTCTCATTGTGAAGGCCATTAACACAATAAAACCTACGGAGTGGATCTGGTAAAATTACTTAACATAAATTTAATCCAGTGAATGGACAGATTATCGCCAATGGCACAGATTTTGCTGCTAAATCGAAATAGCTGAAAGTATCTTCATATAAGGATATATTATGTCTTAACTTTTTTCTAATTCTCATTGCACACTGCCCATATAAGATACACACATTTTGTTTATTTAAAAAAGACAAATTGAATATTTTAATTTGCACTACATCAACTTTCACACTGCTAGTTATTTAAATTATTATACTGGCGATATGTAGATAACAAATATAGGATGAGGGAACTTAAATTAGTACCAAGTGAAATATTATCGGCGAAATGATAACATTATCCCCATTTGGTAATTTAAAACGTATGTTTTCGCGATACTATTAATGAATATTTACCATTTGAGGTTTACATATTTACAAATCAAAACCGATAATTACTTCTCTATCCACGTTGCGTTAATCATTCATATGATAAAAAATAGAAACATAAAAACTAATTTGATCAGGATATTTGTTTGTAAATCCATAAAAAAATGACAAGCTAGAATAAACACAAAATAGAATGAAATACTAGTATAATCAATATTAATTTCGAACCGTTATTTTATTCTATGCTATGCGAATTTTATCATTTCGACGGATAACAGTTTTTGTTTAAAACTTGCTTTTTGCATATATTTAACCAAATTCAATTATCGAAGATATAGAAAGCCTAATTTTTCACTGGATTCTGGACGTGCTATTGTCAATGACCCAGACCGTAACCCCCTACTGCCTGTGAGAATATTTTTACGACGTTATTCCTCCAGAAAGTTCGGTAATTCCATGGATTCCCCCTCCCCTCCCCCCTGCTCACAGCGGTCATTCAGGAATTCCAAAGTTCTAAATGCTCGAGATACTTAAGGCCGGACGTGAGACTTCGCACTCTCCTTTATCCGTAAATGTCTTCTTCGAATTTCAGCGCATCCCGCTCCTGGTTAAGTACAGAACCGTTTAATTTGAATACCGTGCGATTCTATTGAACGATCCAAGCTTCTTCTTCCATACCGCGACGTCCCCTCATGTCCGTGCCAACGAGGAGATAATCATTCCGTTCAAAGAGGAAAATAAAAAGTTTTCCACTAATCGCCTTTTCTCGAGCTATTAATACATTCGCGCCAAGTTTCAAGGTATTAACGCCGTAGTTGGATTAAATGTTACTTAGGGGGATAACTGGCATAAAGAATTATGACTACAGTCATGGTTTTAGTGTTATGGGTAAAAAGTAAGAATGTGTGAAGATTAAATCAGGTCCTGAGCAAGTATTCAACTCCTTCGTATCTGTTTCAGTGATTTTTTAAAACTCTTAGGGCATTATCTTTAGAATCTGTGCGGCTATGATTTGCAAATAGCAAAACTCTCTCGAATTTTATACCAGCAATTTTTATTATTCCCTACTGCAATTTCTTTACAATCTCTACATCTATGATCTAGCAACCATTGTTCATATATATATATATATATATATATATATATATATATATATATATATATATATACATATATATATATATATATATATATATACATATATATATATATATATATATATATATATATATATAAATATATATATGAAATCACCAGTTTTATAATGATGAATGTAAATTTGCCCATTTGATGAATGTAAACTAGCCCTTGAATGTTAGAATCTGTGCGGCTATGATTTGCAAATAGCAAAACTCTCTCGAATTTTATACCAGCAATTTTTATTATTCCCTACTGCATTTTCTTTACAATCTCTACATCTATGATCAAGCAACCATTGTTCATGTACATATATATATATATATATATATATATATATATATATATATATATATATATATATATATATATATATATATATATATATATATATATGAAAGCACCAGTTTTATAATGATGAAAGTAAAGTTGCCCTAAAATTGGAAAAGATTCATGTTAAAATCATAAGGAGGAATAAAATAAGAACTTCAAATTGACAATTATACCTTCAACTTACTTGTAACTAGAGTTGATGCAGTATTATATACCGGTTTAAAATATCCCCTCTCTAAACAACTGCTGCTAAGTTCTGGAATTATTTTTTCACTGTCGTTTTTAAAAGTTAAATGTGTTTTTGATAAACGCCTGCAGTAAAATTCGATACTATCGATTAAAGTTCATTAGTTTGTTTTTTTTTAAATTAAATGTTCATTATTCCAGGCGAAATCACTGTACTGTGTCTGTGTGTGTATACACACATCTGTAGACCATAAACACAGTAATTAACCCGAAGATCTGTTTGGTAGGTGATAGAAGAGTTTACCCAGTACTAAGCCCAACGGTGTGTGAAATGCACTCGTCAGGCATCAGGGTATGGAGGTGTCTTTCCCTGTGCCGGTTATGCTTCCCAGTGTAAGTATATGTATATATAAACACACACACATGTGTATTTACATACATACATATATATATATATATATATATATATATATATATACATATGTTACTATTATTAATAGAGATCCACCGGTTAAGGTAGATAGTGGATGAACAGAACTAATAATTTTTCCATTAATTCTGCTACGAACACAGCCTGACACCTAACAATAAGCTCCTCTTCCATTTTTCATCCTTTTTTCCTCCATTCATTCCAACATCTCTATCCTATCTCGGCCCCTTCCTCGCTTTCTTTACATTCTCGTCTCTAATACAGTCTCCTGCATCCCCTAGCCAATATATATGCTTAGTATCCATTTTTTTGCCTCCTTAGAATTTCTCCCACCAATCCCTTATCCTCCCCCACCATGGCTATTAACTCCTGATTTGGTTTCATTTCTGTCCACTTCATTTTATTCATCCTTCTCCATAACTGTGTATATCATCCTCCTTCAATTACCATGTTTCCTCGCCGTATATAACTGTGCTCCATATCAAAGTTATCTATAAAACATAAACCTCTCGTTTATATATTTTATTTATTTATTTATTCAGTATAAATCCGAAAACAGCGCATTCTGGCCTTTACATCGAACTATTAACAACGATAACAATGATCACATTTACAAACACCCAAGCCCTAGGTGGAGGAAAACTCACCCAGGCGGGAATCGAACTCGCGACCCTTGGAATGGCAGACGAGGACGTTACCCCGCCGCCACCGGGGTCGGCGATATATATATATATATATATATATATATATATATATATATATATATATATATATATAGAGAGAGAGAGAGAGAGAGAGAGAGAGAAAGAGAGAGAGAGGAAGGGGGGAAGGTGATGGCGCGGTCACTAACGTCGTACTGGCTTCTCACCTCAGAGTAATCTGGTCTAATCCTGGAGAAGGCAGATATTTTCCAGTGGTATCCAGACCCCTACTTGAGGTGCATGGTGGAGACCACTTCGAATGAGGACGCCGTCCGTCGGATGCGAGGCGTAACTGCGAACCCCTTGGCGCCTACAATTATACCAACGTACCAACAATATTTGTGGAACAATATTTTGCAGCCCATAACAAAACGATCTGATACGAATCCAGTCATTGGGCGAGTCATTGTTCCTGACTCACAGTTTTCACCTTACGTCTTTTTCAGAATATCTGCGATCAACTTAAAATTTTAACGGAAGCCATAGAAAAGTAGTGGAAATATTCTACGGCCATCGTAAAATAGCTGATATTATGTACGTGATTTTCATGTGTGTCTTCAAATAACTACGGTTTTTCTCGGGGATGCGATGGCTAACGTACAGACTTCCCACCAAGAGGGTCCGAGTTCGAATCCTGGAGATGACAAATATTTGACAGTGGTATCCCCATCCCTTGAGTAAGTGCTTTGTGGAGAGCACTTTGAGTCAGTACGAGGTCCGTCCCATGGGACGTTAGAACTGCGGACACCTTGGCGCCTTTTATTAAGAGTAGATTAATACCGACGCCGGGTTTCTCTCCACCCTTCCTCCTTTCCCATCCATCCCTAATGGCACAAATGACCTCAGCTGTCGGTCGCCTCTCCTAAACACTACTACTATAAGAGAGAGAGAGAAAATAAAATGATTCCATCAATGTGAAATGAATACGGAAAGGAATCATCCGTTACACGTAATCACTCTTTCGGTAAGGTTGGAAGTTTAGTTAGGGAGCACCAAAGAGAGAAAGGAGATGTGAGAGGAGGGAGAGCGAGGTGTGGAAGAGGGATTTCCATGGTATCACTGGGATTTCATGGCATCCGGGAGCCGGCGGGCGTGGCATCTCCATAGGAGGAGCCTCAATTCTTTCGTGACGTGATAAAGCGAGCGGGGTTCTCGGAGGACGTCGGGTGGGAGAGCGGACGATGGGGACGGGGATTATCGGTGCGGGAAATAGGAACCACAGGGAAAAAGGGTTTTAGACAAACGAGACGAGATAAAGGCACTCAGCAGCTATAGGACGTGCGAATGCCCGGCCACCCTGACAACTGAATAATGAAAACAGTTGCGAAATTCGAAGGTAAGTTCTGGTGACGAACCGACTTGAGCGTGGAAAAAATCTTTTACGTCATGGTGTTCACGCAATGCAGTAATCAATGCAGTCAAATAAATGCAAAAAATATGAAACACACAAATAAAATTATCAGATTTCATTGAAATCAAATAAAAAACATCAGCGCTCAAATATCTGTCACCAGTAAAATAATAATAGCCTAGATTCATGCTTCTAGTGGGACGTTCAGTATGACCTTAGGAAAATATTAATACAAATTATTTTGAGTAAATATTTTTAAACTTAACCTTTGTTTAGCTCGACACACTTTTCCAAACATTTCTATAACTGTTTTAAGTCGTCCAAATAGTGGAATTTGGGTAGGTCCTTAAGATAGACACTTGAAATGGCGATGGCTTCCTAGTTGGGCACAAATCGTTTTCTGCTGGCCTTTTTCTTATACTTGGGAAATAAAAAGGTCCCTAAGTTGAAACCCAAATACGTTGGGTGAAAACGGTGGATGTTTTAATAGTTCGAAAATTAATTTCATAACTTTCGCCATCGAAACTACGCAGATACGCTGCACCCTTGGATTGTAACCGTTGAAGAGGTTTCTTTCTCTCCCAATGGAGGACGCTTTTTCTGGATTTATTCACTCAACCGGTGTAATAACCACCCATACCTCTCTTTGCCATTTATTTTTAGATCTTTAATCAGGTAATCAATGTAGATAATTTTGCTTGCATACCAAAAAACCGTGGTCATCACCTTGCACACTAATTTCACGTTGTCCGCATTCTTTGGAGAATTAAGATCGCCTTTAGAAACCAACCGTTTCCTTCATCTCTGGAGTAAAGTATTATATTTATGTGTAATCCATAGTTATGCCGTGACGTGGACTGAAATTCGTCAGGATTAAGACGAACCTTTCACGATTATGTTCATTCTCCACTGAGAGGAAGGCCGAAGAACTCATCTTTCCAAAATTTTTTAACACCCAATTTTTCGTTCAAAACTGAGAACACTGCTTGCATTTTACGTATTAGGACCCAGAAAACTAATGCATATTGATGCTGCGATACTTTCCATAAATTAACATTTGTAAGTTATGTTTAATATATGGATGATATTTTGTCACATACTCTCACATTCTACTTCCCTCGATGGCATTAAAAATGCGTCTTCTTCTTTTCAACCAATCACATCCCTTACTTCACATTCTCCCCACTATCAAAGTCATCATATTAATATTGAATTTCATCATCTCCTCCATCCACATTTCTCGCCTCACCAAAGATATACTCGTCCTTAAATATGATTTTTTGATCAACAAATATTAAATCTAATAATAATGACATATCTATGAAGGCATATTTTTAGATAAATTCCTTGTCCGCTCGAAATTTAAAAAAAATCAAAGACCCCCTTCTAAAAGGATTATACCCTTCCTGACATCAGCAGGATAAGAATATTTATTTGTCATAAAACATGCCAACATTTTATATTTAAATATTTTCATCAATCAGAGCATGCCTTGTTCTTATTATTCCCGATTATGTAATTACCTTGTACTGTTCCGAATAGGAACTGCCGTATATTCTTTTTTCCAGGTAAAATAAATGTAAGCTCCTTCAAAATCTTGCTGGTTTTTACGTAAGGTTCATTTATATATAATTTACATACTTACCCTGCTCATGCTGGCCCCATTTATTCAATCGTTATTTTCAATTTTTTTTCAACGGCAACGACGAAGATGTTCGTTAGATCCCTTCTACTACTTAAGTTTTACGTTTCCCTAAAAGGCACTGCTTAAAAAAGAAAGAGCTTATGCCGTCCTACTTTGGAAAACTCTTCGCCAGAGATTCAGCCAGCTCAAGGCGTTATTTTTATACATGTACATTTACACACGGGCAGACGGAGACAAATACTCAACGCTAATCATTTGAAAACAATAATAAAAAGTTGGGAAATTTACATGTGAAGTGTATTGGATATATTAATTCACAGGGGGAAAGAGGCAAAATATTCTCTTTGGTCTAAGGTTTTATAAGGATGTTATCGTGTAAACTCTAGCACTTAAAGGCTCAGAGCAACGGCGGTATTGCAGTGCATTTAACAGGTACTCCGTCCAACTTTTTAAAGATAGAAAACTTCTATGAAGAATGATTTAACTAGTTCATTGGACCTTCTCAAAGTTGTATACCTTTTATTTGCTCAGCAAAAAGACTTTCAGACGAATCAACAAAGGGTAAAAATACAATAATGGCATTGGAATGGAGCTTTAAAAAAAGAAAATTCATTCCAACATTTTACTGTGCGCATTACATTGAGTACAAATTTGAGATAAAATGTTTGAGAAATTTTTTAATGTTAACCAAATTTTTCCCATTTCCCTAGAAAATTTGTAATATATGGTATTTCATCACATTGAATGTTCCCTTTTCCCTATGTGAAGTAATCGTTTAAATAATTATCGCAATCATATTCCTGCTACAACTTATTCGTTAAATTTAGGAGATGTAATTGAATCTAAAAATAAATGTTTAAGTATGTATTATTATTGATAAACAAATATTAGCAATTTTCCATCAGTAAAAATTGAAATATCGTCCAGGTTTCTAAGTACTTTATCCTCCACCATAGAGTTCCTTCACGGACATGGGTATGTTTTGTATCTGTTCATAAGTATTTTCTACCAATTCAATAATTTTGACAATGCAAATTAAAAATTAATAGTATCTAAATCCGAAAGTTTGTTCAGTAGATAGATAATCATCTTTATTTTGAGTTTAGAATACTAGGGGGGTTGACATCGCGCGAAAATATTTATAATAACCGTCATATCACCTTTAGCCCCAATTCGTGTCCTAAACTCCTAGTGTATAAAATCGAAGTGGGCCTTTCAAGGAGATAATTGAAGTGGACATGACGCCATTTCGAATATATCTGGGGTTTTCAGGATTTGGATTTCGTAGGTGAATGTGGCTACTCCTCGATATAGGCAAACTAACTGTCATAATTGTTATTCTAATTGCAAACCTCCAAAGAGTAAACGGAGCCATTCAAATGCGAGAAACATAAGTACATAATATATTACGTATTCCATGAAAAATTACATAAAATAGATTCGTTTGTTTCCACATAATAGATCGCAAGTTATTATGTTGAGTAAGATCAGAATTTATCGTGGACATACGACCAGGATATCAGGCAATAGTAGCTGAAAATTGGGATAACATTGAGGTGTAATAAAATAACACTATTTAGAAATGAAAAGTAAAACTTATTTTAGGTAAAACTTTATATTTCTCAAGTTTATTTGGGTTTATTGAATTGTCGTATTCTTTCTACACGACCTTCTCTTTAGAATCAGCATATATCCAACTACAGGTATATCTCCATCTTTCTCTTCCTCTCTAGAATATGCACCAAGAAGGAATAATAAAAATAGTTCAAACAAACGATCTATGTACTGCATTAAGAAGTTATAAATACACCAATTTACACTTACATCATTATTTAACCAAGTAACATTTGTACAATACCAAAATTATCTTAAAGTTAACACTTAATTCCTTTTCTTCTTAATGTATATGTCTAAATTTTAACCTTTTCTTTTGATATTCACAGTGAATAATCTCTTGGAAAAATAATTCCCCATCTCTCTCCACCATCGAAGTAAAATTAACTCGAGTTAATTCGAGGTTGTAAATCAATAATAAAATAAATAATATGCGCATTAAGTAAATGACACACCTACAAAGTAGGTTCTTGATCAAATTTATGACTTTCACCACCAAGAATGACTTGGCTCTGCTATGAAACATTCGAGTCACTAACTACCAATAACGAAATTTCCATATTAGCATAAAATACCACGAACATTATTAGATTGCTTAACGTATACCGAAAACCTATTTGGCCTTACCCTGTGCCCAACCCATTTCACCAGAAGTGCCCTCGTTTTCCCCTTCCGCACCAAATCCCATCTCACGCTCATGTCCCAATCCTTTCAGCATCCCTTTCTCTCATACAAGACAGTTTTAGACTCGGGGCGAACTGAGCAAGAGGGGAGCCCCTAAGAGAGGGGAGGTAAAATCTTATTACATGTCAGCAGAACAGGCCCGTCTGAAATGAAATGATGGCATTGAATACGACTCAACATAGTTTACACATAATGCGTCGCTCAGCCTAATATGAATACGCCTTCCAACGTTGAATGGCTCACCTAAAGACCTTCAGTTTCCCTCATCCCCGTCTCTTTGCTCCCCTATCACGTTTCTCGCGAGCCCTAACACGCACATTCCCGGCAAGTATACCTCCCGTTTCAGTTGTGCTGCCGCCAAAACCTAGGCGCACATAAAATGGTAAAATTCAGTTAAACGGAATCTACACGAAAAGCCAATCTGACGCATTTCACCCAAAATACGCAAGTCTCAAAGAGCAATTTTAACGAGATATAACCGGCTTCCCACCCAGAGGGCCCGGGTTTAAATCCCAGCGGTGTCCAGTATTTCTCAGAGGTATCTCGATCCCTACTTGAGGTGCTTTGTGGAGGGCACTTTGAGTGAGTACGCCGTCCGTCGGATGGGACGTTAAGCCGCGAACCCCTTGGCGCCTTTCGTAAAGAGCAGGCTAATGCCGACGCCGGGTTTCTCTCCACCCTTTATCCTTTCCTTTCCATCATCTATGGCGCAAATGACCTCAGCTGTCGGTCGCCTTCCCTAAACACTACTACTACTACGAGAGATAATTTTCCCTTTCGATTGTTGAAACAAAACTAGCAATTGTTCAAGCATCGAGGTTCTTATTATTACTTTTTTTATGGTATAAAGTACGTCGTGGCGAAATTAAGGCCTAGTTGCGCAGAAAAAGTCATCAGATTTAAGCCTTACTCTTAAATATAATACTCTTGCAACTTCTAGAAAACGAAAGGTTAAATTGGTTATGTAACGAAATAAAAGGCACTGTAACCTGTGACTACATAAGTATTCCGCGTGAGATGATTCTATTCATTTTTAAAATAAATAATCAGATGATTCAAATGAAGTTCGCTAATTTTTAACTCAAAACTACAGCATTACCTTCGTCTAAACACTAATCCTCTTCACTGACCTTCTTAACAAAAAGATGACTGGAAAGGCTTTTGGGACCCACCTGCAGGAAACTTCAGAAGAAACAGGTTGGCCTTATACGGAGGAACTAGTGAAAATATTATCTTATATAATACTGAATCAAATATTAATGTCTTCGGGAAGTTTTATAGCAGATTTTTACGTTTCGTATGCTGGCTACAAATGAACCATGTTTCGACATCGATGAGACAACGAAAAAAGGAAATTCAATGCAGTTCACACAAACTTTCTGGGTAGAACGTATACTCAATTTCATGAGTATACGTCTGACAGAAGGAACATTAGGAAATAAGCATTTTTAAACATAAGGGGGATATTCTCTCGGATTGAATTCCGATTCCTGAAGCAATTACAGGGAGGGAATGAAGTAGACTAATTGGAAATTGATTAATTTACGAAATATAAAATGGCCTCTGCCAAGAAATTATGAAAATGCCATCATCTCTGTTGTAGTTATCAAAGTGTTGGTTATTTCTCATCTCTTGCACATGAATCAGGGGTGATATTATCATCCATGTGCTAACACTGATGTTTTCACATAGCTTTTTTATTTTGTTAACTTGTTTACACGAAAGCTGGCCAGAAAGTAACTTACGGTTTCAAATAAAATATGAAACTAGTGACAAGACAAACGTTTATTACATTAATTTAAAAAGTGCATTCTTCTACATAGTTGCCATTCAAAATGAGACATTCAATAAATGGATACACAAGCTTTTCAGTTACTTCTATGAAGAAATCCATCGCTTTAAATTTTACCCACTTGTTTACACTAGCATTCGACTCTGCGCCACTGTCAAAGCACTGCGCTGCAATCCTCATCTCAGTGAGGGATTCGCAATCGTAAATCGGCAATTTTTAAGAATATTCACGCTGATTTCCACCGTCACTCCATCTGTCAAAAGGCTAGGCCGACCAATGCGGTCTCCGTCGTAAAAATTGGTGCTCTGGCCATTTTTTAACTGAATTCCCCGTTGCCTGACTCCGCCTTCACTCATTATTCCGTCTTCATCACAGATCGCACTTCCCAACTCGCGGGTTTATCTATTTCAGCGCACATTTTAAAATTTCGCAGTGAGCAAATTAGAAGAATAACAGGGTGTACAATATGTGTGGACTGAGTGTAGGGCGTTCAAACACCAAGATAGTGGCTCCAGCCTTACCCACCGCCACGATAGGCCTAAACGTAAGTTACTTTCCGGACAGACCTCGTGTTACTTTCACGCGGAAATTTCCAAAAATGTAATAACCATTAATTATTCCCACCAATATCTCAGATCAAATTCAGAAAAATTCATTTTTGTCCAAATACAGTTGAATTGTTGTTTCATTAGCATATATGCATTAATACAGGTCGTCCTATTATGCGTCAGTTTAATATAGAGATATGATATTTCAGTTACGTAGTCTTTGTTTTAATCAAAACTTTCCGAATATACTATCGCCCAGAAAATGAAAATGCTAGTGTTACGGATGTGATCTCAAGCCTTGTTTTGAGAAAAACACTATGGATTAATTACTAATTTTATTTTAATTTCATGTTTTAGCATCAAATGACGTACAAATAAAGTTAAAATCGTCTATAATTGATTTTGCATACATTCTGCCTTAGCTGCAATGACATTAAGCAATACCTAAGACACCAAAAGATATTTAATCGCGCAATTCAAATCAAAATAAACTAGGACTCAAACTCAGTAATACCTTTCCTCTTCGATATACAGGGTTCGTCCGGAAAATAAGTGTATTGATTTTTTCCCGCCGCTCCAGGCGCGCCCAGCACCGCTCTGACGGGCTGCGATTGGAGGGGGGTATGTTGGCAAGCGACGCTGAAAAAGGCAGTCGGCTCTGAGCTGTGGTGTGGAGTGAGGAGCTCTGTTAACGCGAACCTCCACGCTTCGACCCACGTCACGGAACGCGATGTCGAAGTTTTTGGAGCAGCGTTATTCCATCAAATTTGCGGTAAAGCTTGGGAAATCGTCTACCGAAACTGTCGGTATGATTAACCAGGCTTACGGGGAGTCAGCCATGTCCAGAAACATGATCTTTCGGTGGCACAAAATGTTCGTGGAGGGCAGAGAAGAGGCCGTGACGACGTGACTTCGAGAGGTTCCCGATGATGCCTTCGCCGGAGCGTTCCAGGAATGGGAACGCCGCTGGAACAAGTGTATCGACTCACAAGGGTCCTATTTTGAGGAATATTAGCTTAAGATATGTAAAAGTGTAATAATTTTTTTTTCCTGAGCTCAGTACACTTATTTTCCGGACGAACCCTGTATGTAAGTATTTTTTATCTTTCACACATTTTCTGTGTAAACGTTACTGCACCCCGCTGCATTGCATCAAAAAATTTAAAAGCCCACAAAACTGCCGTAAAACTACGGAAAATCGAGGAAAAATTCAAGCATGATGAGAAATATTTGGCTGAAGTTGAGAATAGTGGCAGGAGGATCAAGACGGACTTGTCGGGTTGGGTGATGACGGGAAAATGTAACAAGAAGAGATGCGGCAAGCTGGTAAGCGTATGAAACATCAAACTCTGAGAAGAAGAGGCCAATAGAAAGGCGAGATTACCGGAGTAAAACCTGAGGGCCTTGGGTGAAATGACTGCCATGGATGACACACTTTCGGAATTGCTGCGGAGGTCTTCGTGCGATCTAAAAACCTCCTTCAACCTTCTAGATAATCACCCGTCCCCACCTCCTACCACCAGCCAATCACCGCAAACTCTACTTTGCCCGCCATACTGCAGCTCACATCATGTCCGGTCTCCCTCGACAACCAACCCATTCCTTCTGTCTCACCGCGTAAAATCCTCTCTCAATTTGCAATTTCCAGCGAGGTACTGTTTTCGCTGACTTACTATTTTTTTATATAAATTCGTATTGTTGAGTGTTAGCCAACTGTACAAAATGGTTCATAGGGGATAATTAGGAATACCAAGGCTTTTGAGAAGGTTCAGAAAATTATAAATTGCTTGCGGCACAATAGAACATTATTATCGCCCAAAATTACGTCCAAGTAGATTTGGTCACCAAGATATTATATATTTTAAAGGAAGGCAAGAGAGAGGAAGAGAGATAGATCGCAATTAACAAAAAGAAGAACTCGTTTTTCCCTTGATTGACACACATTTTTAATATTAACTGAAATCAAGCACTCGAATAATTTAATTCTAAAAGCTATTTCCAATCAATCAGTCAAAAACACACAAATTATTCCATCATGTTCAAGGGCATCTATGTGAAGTGTAGGTGTGCTTGTGTTATGAGCAAATGTATGTAAGTATGAATTCATATTAGAGCATGGATAGCGAATTCCAAAAGGTCAATGTCCATAGTTGGTGCCCAACGTGCCCTCACAGCAGCTTTCGAGGCATTGTTAAAGTTTAAATGTATAGGATGACTTGAGACAAGAGGGAATAACTGATATTCGAATGATATGAATACGCAGTGACTGTGATATTCATAACATAATGTTGATACAAATTATATGAAAGAGTTAAATGTTAAATTATGACTGACATTGGAAGTGTTTGGGGCAAAAATTGTCAAAATAGTAGGGGGAAAAAGAAGAAAAATTGCCCTGGGAAGAGAAGCTTTCACGAGGACGAAAGAATTGGTGATTGAAACGTCGAGAAAAGAACAGGCTCGGCAAAACATTCATACGGAGCGTGTTTCTGTACGGCCCGGAAACATAGCAATTGAAGTGGGATGATAGGTGTAGATTTTTTAGAAGAAGGCTCTTGAAGTGTGAATGTCGAGAACGATGGAGAAAGTGAAGTGGACAGGAAGGAAAACAATCGAGGAAGTGCTGGGTATGGTGAAACGGGAGGAGAGGGGATTTCTGGGAGAAATTCAAACGAGGCAGGAAAAATGGATGCTACTCTGTCTCGCAATTGGCTCTATGCCATTATCCTATAGTTCTTCCCATAAATTCCTTACAAATCTTATCTTGAGGAGCATTGCCTATTATATAATTTCCAATTAGCTCCTCATTTCCGCACTCCCGCTATATTGTCTTCCGTAGATGCTATGACACCCCTTCCAATACCTCTGCGGTAGCACGTTTCCATCAATTCCAGATTAATTTTCTCCGCTGCTGTCATCGCTATGGGTAGAAATAGAATTAATATTTTGCTTCCGGTATCTTTTTCTAATCATAGTCCTCTTACCTCAATCAGACCTCTTATCATTTCATTTTAGCATACTCCCCTAATATTGAACGTCAGCGGAACGGCATAAAATAATGAGAATGAGAAAATTTTGTTGAAATTCATATTGTGAGATCGGATTATTTTAAATCTCATAGGACTCAAACCTATCCTTTATATATAATAACACGTATTATATTCATAAGTCAAAAAGTATAGTACTCTTTCGAGCCTATCCAACGTCCTTCCCTGTGTCTTAGTTGATGGAAACAAAAGCAACTATTATAGAATTCCAGAAGAACAGAGTGGCGTTACAGGGGAGGCATTTCCTACACGTACGTATTTAAATACCGAGGGATGTGAAAAAACTTATAAAACCTTTCCAAAAATTTGGTTTTTTCGTTTCATTTATGGAATTAGAGCTCTTTCTCCATATAGATAATCTTTTTGTTCATTTGATAATAATTTCTCCCATTTTCCTCTGAATCTATGGCAACAAATGTCAACAAATATAGAATTTCAAATAAACCAGATGACGTATTACAGGGGGCAGCATTTTCCATATGCACATTTTTGTGATGATTTTCGCAAAATTTCATTCTAGAAATTCTCACCATGAATAGTTCTAGGTTAGACTGTCAGCATTATGTTAGTTTCAATGTATTTCTACGTAGTTTAAGACTAATTTTTTAAATTTGCTCTAGAATAAATTTTAAAAGAGCATAGTTTGTCAAAGAAATCGTACTAAAATTGGCTTTTAGAAGTTTTCATGGAATAAAAACAAGAGTTATACAAACACACACTCACACAAAGTTTCATGGTCACCTTAAACATCTTTGGTATTCACCTCTGATTATTATTCTTATATTCTCTCGGTATATATATATATATATATATATATATAAACTTTCCTTGGAGTCACAAGCAGAAGAATCATCGCGCCATTCAATCTCACTACAGTGGTTACTAGCATTAGTATTCAAAGGCACTTGCAGAGACCAAAAACAGAGTGGAAAAGTGTTCAAGAAAGGATTGCAGAGGCTTCGGCAGTAAATAAAATGTGAGAGGATGATGGATTGAGGCAAGGCCAACAGGGCAGGAATCGGTGCGCTGATAACCGCCGTCAAATATTTACATCTGTGAGCAGAAAAACGAACTGCATGAGACAGAACACACTGAAAAAACTCTTAAGGAAACAATAAATTACAGAAGCACCAGCAATGATAAGGAAAAATAAAGATATAATTCCATATTACGTGGAAGAGTGCTTCTAATTAAGCACGTCTTATTTTTAATTAGAAAAGGGTTTTTTATTTGCCATCGTAGCCATAAAAAAATCTACTCCATTATGAAGTGGATTAAAAATGTTTATAAAATCCTCCATTAAATTGTAAAACTTAATTCTTTTTAGAAAACAGATACGAAGGTTGAATTTACATGAGTATATATACATATACGTATTACAATATTACAATAATTATAACATGGATTCAATTAAAGTTTCATCATATACATCACAGTTGCAGGTGCCCAGAGTGCCTTACCCAGAACCCGTGACCCTCCGGTCAGTAGTCTAACGCTCTACCCCCTGGACTACCGCGACCCACATATATATATATATATATATATATATATATATATATATATATATATATATATATATGTATATGTGTGTGTGTGTATGTATGTATGTATGCATGTATATGAATAAACCAACCAGGAATCAATAAAAATACGAATTAACTTTATTCAAGTATACTAAATAAGAGAAATCCAAAGGGAATGTTCATTGGGGATCAGCCAAACCCTATTCGTGATCATAAGAAGGCCTTCATTGAGTAAAATCCTAAATTTCAGTTCATTGGAATGGAAATACTTATAATTGCTGTAAAGGAAGCTCTTCCATAACAATGTATGGTGGAAATAGTTCTCCTAGATCAGCTACAGAAATAACGTCACTTTGCGCCCATTTTGAGAATCGCACACAAATATAAAATACCTGGTAAGGGGGTGAAGAAAGAGGAGAGTGGAATGAATTTCCAGGGAGGCAAACTATTTCCCCGGACAGGGCAAAGGCGTGAAAAGGCAGGAATGGGAAGAACAGCAAACAGGGTTCCCTTTCACCCTCTACCTTCCTCCACCACCCCCTTTGACTTAAACCCTCCCCTTCCTCGCAAAGCAATCCGAACCCATCTAATTTCACACACTCTCCTTCGCAAATCCGCCCGCCCTTCCTTATACTCTCCTCCCAGACGACCCTCCTCTTCCCTCTCAGTCGTTTCACTTTTCCTTCGTCAAAGCCTTTTGCCGTGAATTTTAACCCCTACAGAACCGCAATGCACAGCTAAGGGTGAACCGTTTCCTTTGAGCTGATATACCTGTATATATATATATATATATATATATATATATATATATATATATATATATATATATATATATATATATATCCGAACCATAAACACAGTAATCAACCCGAAGGTCGGTTTGGTAGGTGGTTTTTAATGCAACAATTTCAGAGCGTAAAAATCATTCGCCTTGACTGGGACTCGAACCCAGATCCCTCAATATCCGGTCGAGTGCTTTAGCCTCTTAAGCTACCGAGGCGTCCTCTTAAACTCTGAAATTTCTTTGGAATTGGTAGGTGGTGGTAGAGTTCACCCAGTTTCGAAACACCCACGATTGGTCAGTGGTTATGAACGGTGGAGTCATCATCGCGGTCAGAGCTCATACCCTTAAAAAAGAGTAAAAAACAATGTTTGACTATGAAAATTCAATGGAGAGTACACATGACGTGTCCTTTCGTTTTTTTTCGGCATGGTAATGACATCACCTGGAAATTAACTGATTGTGGGTTTGATTCCCGTCTAGCTATATTTTCCTCGACATAGTGCTCGGGTGTTTTCAATTGTCTCCAATTTAATGTCTTTGGGGTTTGATAGAAGATAGGGCTATACATTCTCAATCTCACCCCAATTTAATCGTAAAACAAATAAATATGCCATCAGGCACGAGTAAATATTGTATTAAACAAAATGTAACAGGAGAGTTGACATTAATTCTGCAGTACGTTTGATTATTTGAGAAGCACCGAGGTTCCCCCATCACCTCGATAAATTCCTCCACCCGGCCGTGGTTACTCCCTGAAACGAACCCTATCGCTCTCCGTCTTCCTCCCTCTCGCCTATACTTCCTTCCTGCCCATGCCCTGAACGCTCCTTCCGACTCATTTTTCCGACCCACTGCCAGCAGCAGCCGCACTGCCCCATGGGATTAACTCTCCCAATCCACTCTTTTTCCTCCTCTTGTTCCGCAACGTATCTTGGCCTGCCAACCTCTTCACACTCACACCCCCCTTCCCTCCTATCCTTCTTTTCCGGCCTACACCCCCTTCGTTATCCTTCCACTCCCCATCCACCCCTTCCGCCATTCTTTTTCGTTCCCCTTTCAGATGTCGACTTCCCTTTCTCTCTCTTTCTCTCTCAATCCCGAACAATCCAGTTCACCGCAAATACATCGACCACTTTGATTCTTCCGCTCACGCACTTAGCGCTGTCAACCCGTAAGTTTCCACTCCATAAAGTGTAATTACATCGTCATTTCTTCCAGCCTACCACGTTTTACATCTCTAAGGATCTGATATCATTCAAACGTCATAAAAGTCTCTCTTTGATGGGGTTAACTTGGTGACAAGGAACACTTTCTTGGATTCTCTGTTAAACCACTGGATGTTTGCTACTCAGAAGCGTCTCCGATCGAAGTATTGTAAGACGTGGTGGCGGCATTGTTGCATCCAAACTAATGAGATCCTAAACGGGGAGCTGTGCTCTTAAAAGAAGTTAGGTAATCCACTCACTCAAGATACCCGAAAACCAATTTGGTATTTATCTGTAAAGTTATTAGCGGGATTAAAATTTCCATACGACTAATATCTTCTTCGTTGATCATCAGACTTCTGTTCCATAGGTGTTCTGTTTTTTCATTTACAATGCCACGTATGCACAGATACTGATTGGCGTTCAGGCCAACTGATCAAAACAGAATATAAAGTGAAAAGGATACGGTGTGAAAAATTCCGATAAATAGGAACAGCAGACACTATTGGGATTGCAAAATTTCTTTTTATTAAACACTTAGACAATATAATAGCTTCCAACGATAGTAATAATGGCAACACTAATTATTTTTCCATCCAAAACAATACCTTTGAGATTTCCGTAGAGGCAATCTTCAAGCATACAGCCCTTTCTGGTGGCCCTTCTTAAAGATATTGCGGTTATCTTATTATTCATATACACAGAACTTTAATTTCAATATCATTATCAACGGGTAAAAAACTAATAGTTCAAGAAATAATTTTTCCCTGAACTAGTACATCTGAAAATTATGAAATGTCGCAATTTCTGCATATTTAGTTTTCAATTCGGTCTTTTTTTAAGTAATATTTTCATGTCCAAATGAATAAGTTGTTCATGTTCAAATCAATAACTTGTTTGGACACTTCACACATTCGAAAGCTTTGGCACGATGTGAGAGAGCGTAAAATTGTACTTCAACAATTAATTGTACACGCACAGAAAGTTTGAATACATTCTGGGTCATAGAGAAATATTGATGTTCGAGTAGTACTATGTAAGTGGCTTACATATTGCTTGCGAAGAGAGGTTACTCACGATTAAAATAGACATTATGATTAAAACGAAGATCAACATTGAGGGAGTCGTCATACAACGTCTGTCCCAAAAGTACTTGTTTTTTATTTTCCCCGGATAGACGGGCGGCGGTGTCTTTGGCTCGGTTCGAGGGAGAGGAGGCTAAGGTAAGGCTGGAGGCTAGTGGTAGTTGGCTCCCAGCCTCTGCGGAGTGCGGATTGTTCGTTTGCGAAACCTCTATAACCTGACCTCGTTATTCTCCATCATCAACCGGTTATTAGAATAGCTTTTTAGATTTCACATTCGATTCGATAATAAAATATCATTTCTATTAACTATTAACTAATTAACTATTAATTAATTCACTATTAATCAATTAACTACTAATTAATTAAATATCGTTAATAACTATTGCTATCATCTATTAACTTTTAATTCTCATTCGAGTTTGGTATATTAAAGGAAGTTAAAATGTATCACTGTAAATATTTTTTTCTCTTTCCTTTTGGATAAATAAAAAAGAAACGAATACTTTAAATTCATACGAACAGTTTTTTTCATAATATAGTGTTTCATTGATGGGAAATAATTCGTCTCCAATTTCACGTACGTGAGTGTCTTGGAGTAGTTTTTCCCAATATCTACGACTTTTAGTATTGCCTAAAAGACTAGCTAAATAGTATATATCCTATAGAATACTTGATAGTCGGCTTTTGCCAATTTCAGGACTGATTTCAATGTTAAGGGGAAGGAATAGGAGGAAAGATTGGAACTAGGAATCGATGCAACTTCTAAAAACCAAACAACATTGTCCAGTTACCAGGTTGGTTTGCTGGGAAATAAGATAAAAATATCTAAATCGTCTTAGGTAAGTTAAGGATGTTTTCTAACCTAAATCAACTCACACAAATTCCGGTAAAGGGGTCCAGTTACCTCCTTGGCACCGCCGAATTCGATTACCCAGAATGTTCTGCATCTCAAAACCCGACACTGCGTAAGTTTACCGAAAATTTTTCGTTGCCACGTTCTGAATTTGAATTCGGGGACCATCCAGTCAATAGCCGAGAACTGCAGTCCATACGTACCATGTAAAAAGTTATACAATGAGATCAAGAAAAATTCTTGAATATTTTTTAACATTTCAAATGAATAAGAAAACACGTACCAGAGTAACAATTTGCGTATGATTTGAAAATAAAATATTTTAAAAAACCATGCCGAAAAAATTAAAGAAAATGTGCAAAATCATTCTATCTTACAGACGTCTTACAATACTAAATAAGAAAGCGTGGACACAAGTAACAAAACTGCGCAGGAAAATAGGAAGAATCGAAACGAGAATCAGACACTTTGACTTGAACGGAATAGTTTAAGTAGAATGGAGAAATCTCCAGTTATAATCGCAGAAAAAAGGGAAAAATTATTGATGGGGGTTAGCAAATGAACTAAAAGGGAGATCGAATGCGGTGCTAGAGAGAGCTTTACAGTTTGATGGAGCTATGTGCACAGCTAATAAAAAGGTTTGATTAAGTACTATAGCCAATGACATTGACGAAAGCATTACTTACTCTCAGGGTTTAAAAAAACCGTTAAGAAATTAAGCAATAAAAAAGCAACGTCATACATTGTCTCTTGAAAGTGTTACAAAGAATCTTCGGAGATGTCTCAGTAGAGTTCTTAAGGGAGGAAATGTAATAAATACATGGTTTTGTTTTAATGTGGAAGACCTAAATAATATAACTGAAATCAAAATTAGGCAAATCACCTAATATTTCATGCCTATAAAATAGTTTAATCAACCTTAAATAATATATGAAGAATATGATGAAGCAAATCAACATTTTAAATATTCATCGTAATAAAAAAGGAAGGCTTATCAGTAATGCGGGATGTGGCAATTGTTTAAAATATCCAAAAGGATAGGGATCGCTCTGATAAATGATAGTATCACCAAATATCTTAACAAGCACTCCAGAGTTTAAGGAACAGTAGCATGGGTTTCAAGTGGGCATGCACCGGAAATGGCATAAGACAAAGAAGCTCTGGGTCACATCTCCTGATTGAAACGTCTTCATGAGAAACAACATTGAAATTGAAGATAATACAGGGATATAAACAAAAATATATGAAAGTAAAAGATATATATGGTGTATGTTCCATTTATGAAGCGATGATTCATGGAGATAAGGAAGTAGGCATCCAAGAGGCAATTACGATCATGAAGTATATTTAAAGAAATTTGGTGAAAAGATGATTCAAATAAAGAAAGTTCGGAAATGACGTAACTAATCAGTACAACTGTATGGAACTCTGGTAGTCTCATCAATAGAGTACGCGTCAGCGCGTGATTGTAAATCAGGTGTTTAACATTTAAAATTAAGTTTTGTCTACATGTCGATCAAAATACAAATTCAAAATACTTTTTTTAACAATGGAGAAAATGTTAAAAACAGCCACAAGTAACAAGTTCAAAAGACTTCTCTGAGCAAGCTAAAAAAAGTAAGAATAAGTGCGTGCAGAGTATTTCTATTGGCGATGGGATACAGAGGGCTGTGATCCGGAGAAGAGGGCGTTAGGTAGGCGAGGAAGGGGAAGGAAAAGGTTTGGGATGCTGGATGGAATGGAAGGAAGGATGCAGAACTGAACAATAGAGTAAGGCAATGCGGGGGGGGTGTATGGTGCAAGGCGGGCATTTTATGCATACATTTAATTCGAATGTATGTTATCACCTGGAAACCTGCTAAATTACAACACTTTCCTGTAAATATACGAGGGTCATCCGGAAAGTAGTACCCGTTCGTGAAATAAAGACACAAAAGTAAATATTAACAAACATAAAAAATTTTATTTGAAAGAGGATACTTTAAACTACTTCTCAACATAATCTCCAAGCAAATTGAGGCATTTGTCATAACGTGTGACAAGTTTCTGTATTCCTGCTGCATAGTCCTTCGCCGCCAGCTCATTGAGATACGCGAGGGACCCATCTTGCACAAATTTTTGCATAATGCAGATGGTGTTTAACAATTTCATGAACAATTGTTCGAGAAACATTGGGAAAATGCTCACAGATGTCATCAATTGTGACGCGCCGATCGTTCCTCACGAATTCGTCAACTGAGCTCACCAGTTGGTCTGTAATGACAGACGGTCTCCCCGAACGCTCATCGTCGTGTGTGTTCCCCCTCCCCATGTTGAAGTTGCGACACCACCGCCGAACAGACGACTCGTCCATTACATTGTCTCCATACACCTCCTTTAATTGGCGATGAATATCACATGGGCGAACGTTTCTTGCATTGAGGAATTTAATCACTGCCCTCACTTCACAACTGGCGGCGTTCTCAATTTTTTTAAACATTGTAAACAATCACAGAAACAACACAGGCAATGCTAGCGTCACGCAACTTGGCTCAGAGAAGGCAGACAAGCCACTGAAGCTATCTGACCTCGTCCAGCGGCTACTCGCGTCGTCAGCACTTCATGCGGCACGAACGGGTACTACTTTCCGGATGACCCTCGTATATCATGCCAATCATTTCGAAGGAAGTCTCACTCGTACAGAACGTTTAAAATGATGTTAGTTATTTTTGGATGTTTAAACCAATTTTGCCCAATCGATCGTAAATAGTCGCAGGCATAGGTTCAGATATACCATCAACTTTTATTTTTGTTAGTAAGCCCTGTTCAAGGCAAACCCAACTAGGATTTCATCTCTTTCAATCTTAAGCCTAAGTTGATGTGAAGATATAAGTGATTAATCACCACACAAAAATCGTTTCCGCTTTACTAAATGAAAATTAGTTTGTCGCTTCAATGGGCTAAGAAAATGATATCAAGGTTTGGTTATAGCGTAAAATTGAACAGCGGTTTAGTGAGAGGCGAGGCTTACCAAAATCAAAACTTATGCGATACTATGAGCGCCATCTCTTGAATTTTTAAGGAATTGTCGATAACCCCACGAAAAAGGTGTTATCACGAACATTTAAGAGTGATTGAATAAAATTTGAACATGAAGTCTCATTTCTGCGCAAATGAGACGTGGAGACGATCGTTGCGGTAGAGAAAATCTTGGTGGCAATGGCAACGTGGTGCTTACGTAAGATGTTTGAAAGTAAATTGGAAAGACGGAATTACAAATGAAGGCATTATTAAAAAAGAGAAGAGAAAAACTAATTGACCCAATCCTTAGGAACAGCACATTGTAGAAAACCATCATGGGGAACTGAAGGAAACAAAGTGGGGATGAATTACAGAGGAGGCCGACAGAGAAAAGACAATGGAAACAAAGAAAAGAATTAACTACGAGGATCAGGTGAATGAATATTTGCAAATAAAAGGATCTATGATGGAATTAAGCTATCGATAGCAAAGTAGAAAATCTGGGAAGGAGTTATGGAACGACCCTCGTATGAAGAGACTGGAAGAAATCAACATTTCTTGAATATGCCCAACAGAAATCAAAGCTAGGATCGATGGACCAGAAGTTCATATGAGTTTATGGCTTTAAAATCAATTCAGTCATAAACTGGAATTAAACAAAAGCGATAAGAATGGAGGGGTTGGAATTTAGACTAGTTTTTTTTCATAATTCAAAACTATACTCGCAAAAGATCAAACCCTTTCGGTTGCTACAGTAGCGATTATTTTGGTATTTTACCTACGGAAATATTTCTATAGCTGCCATTCTAGCACGCATAACATCTTAACAGACAAGCTATAAAAATTGAGATAAAAAAAGAAGCGAGCCTTTTCCTGGAGGATATTTTAAGTTTTTTTTATTTCGCCGAACACGTTAATCCCCAAAAATTTGCGCCAAACTGGTTACACGGCCGTCAATGCGGATGAAGCGCCTGGGATAAAAATGAAAACATAAAAAAATCCCCACCCTCCACCCCCTTTCCCTTCATCCGCAGTAATATAACCGGACGGTTGAGTCTATAAACAAAATCTCCCTCCCGGAATGATCTCACGACCAGGTGGGAATAAGACGGGCACTCATCTTCTTTTTCTAGTTGTGTAGTGATTCGTGAGGGGGAGGAATCTTGGGAAGGGGAAGAGGGAGAGGGCGGGAGGGGAGAGATGCTGCGGGGAGGGAAAGAGGAGGAGATGAGGGTGCGTTATCCTTAAAAACCCTTATTGGTCAATATAAAACTCCTACCCCGAAAGAAAACCATTAAAAATACGCCTCTAAAACTCGTGACGGTCGAATAGTTCATTTTCCTCGGGGTTTATCCCGGTTGAAAGATAGATGGGAGGGAGCGGTAATAGAGGTTGAGATGTAAGGGTTTAAGAAGAGGGACGCGGATATGGAGTGGTGGAAAGGGAGAGAGAGAAGGGGTCACAGTGTCCGTTTTCGAGGGGGGAGAAAGGTCGGGGAAGTAGGCATAAAATGACCGGATGGATGACCGCTAGAACGCGTTGAACGCTAATGGACGTTATATAGTCGGAGGGTGTGTGGAAGAGGGATTGCTTTGCCTCAACGGATAAGGAGATTGAGGGAAGAGAGGGATTGAGGAGCGAGGGAGGGTGAAGGAAGAGGGAAATGCGACAGGAAAGGAGGGGGAGGTCTTGAACGGTGGTCCTGGTTTTTAGAGGGCGGTCGTAAATAAATAACAGCGCAGGGAAGAAAGTGTCTCGAAATGTGCCGGCATTAAATAAACACGGACGGAACCTGCGAAAGGGTGGGGGGGACATTTTCAATTTCTTTAGAACATATTGTAAAATGTTGGCAGATATCGTAACTAGAGCAGTTATTCGCGTGCATCTAAAAAACTTATCTGACAAAGATGGCATGGCAAATTCAAGGCACTTGAATACCGAACTTAAAATTATAATTTCCAAAGAGAAATCTTTTATTTGCTCACAATAGAATCAAATGATGTACATAATTTAACACCGAGATACGATTCTCTTTACAAGAGAAAAGAAAGGTTCGTTGTAAAAATCTTAAACAAAAACGCACATGTAAAACATTCCTATCAATTGCAAAACGGTAGGAGTAATTATTTTTCATTCTCTTTTAAATTGGCTCGATAAAAAAAAACAACGTATGGCATTAATCCACCCAAAGATTAAAATCGAAAGACAGACGTGCATTACCATCTTATTAACAATTTATACCGTCAATATAATTATATACTAGAAGAGAACCAAATGTATTGGGCTAGCCATTGAGACTCAAATGGATTCCTCAGCAGCATGACGCAATTGAGAATCGTGCGAAGAAAAGCAACCGATAAGCGCAGGTCAAGTAAAGTGGAATATTATTCGGGAGCCCTGACAGGTAGTTTAAATTGGTTATCATTCGTCTTGATGGGAATATTATCTGGCTGCAATAACTCATTTATCGTATGGAAATACTGATATAAATATAATAATAATGATCACCATCTCCTACCCTCAAATAAAAATAAATTAGTTCCTTTAACTCCTAGCACTGATACAAGTTCAGCAATACCGTTAGGAGCGAAACTTACCACTGAAATGCAATACACCAAAGTGTACCATATTTCTACTGCATATACAACAGGTAAAAGAATCATACTAATATGTAGATATAAAAATTTATCAGTTTGTTTGTGGATACATCAGGTTAAGACGGTGCGGAGTAAAGGTTTCTAATTTTATCCATAAATGGGACGAAAATACACAAAGTAAGTGAGGCTATATCAGATTTGTTCATAATTTTCTTGAAATTGTTCAGAGCAATAAAATTGTCTTTTTGAAAACATAATTTCATTTTCCACGCATACATGACAGCGCGTGTTACACTCGGAATTAAAATTTCAATTTATTCATCTCCATAAGGAGCCCAAATTAAACAGCTGCATCTTGTTATTCTATCATTCATAAACGCACGATACATAATGATTAATGCCGACAGCTACGTTAACCTAGACGCTTAGCACGTTGTCAACAGCCGCTGCGAAATTCGACAGCCTCAGATTATTTCTTTACGAGTTCTTAACCTTCACAGTTCATCAGTTCGAGTTTACGAATTCAGTGTTCATCACAAGCCCGACAAAATAGATTGTATTTTTTCAAAGCATCTGCAAAATCGCATGTACCCACAGAAGACACCGCGATGTAGAAACTGCCAACCACTAATCACACAAATTAAATCCAGTTACAGCAGCACGGATCAATTGGTCCGGCAAAGCCGCTAGTTTTGAATTTGTTTCAAAGCGCTATACGCTTTTCCCAAGGCATTTCTTCATGCTATACTTAAGTTTTGTGATGACAAACGAATATATATTTGTATCCTGGTTGTAAACACCCCTATAAACATGCGGGGAAAAGCTTTCACAGAGGTGTACTGAACTGCTAGCCCAGCACCTATTCCTCAAAACTCGTAAAAGAACAGAATTGTGCACTCTTAAAACTATCTAATACGGGGATACTCCGGAAAGAGGGATGCAAACCGTCTCCCCAGTACGCACTTCTCACCTTTATTTCCCGCCAGGGCTAATGGCTCCAGCGAACTAGGGTGTGTCCAAGGGAAGGAGTAAAAAGCTTTCCCTTTACTGCCGCAGTGATGATAGCTCTGCGGCGGAAATGTATTACTGCATTGGAAATAGAATTCGGGTGCCCTACTCTTAACGCAAGTGTTCCTTCGAGTTTACAGCGAGATATTTAATGGTCCACGTCGAGGACTGTGCGCTACCCTAGCGCCGTTCTCCCATCGGGGGAAGGCGAGGAATCATGCAACACACTTTTCGTCCCGCGAACGGCACGAGTGGGAAGGGCTGAGAGAAAAGAGGAAACATATCTCAAAGCCACATCGCTGTATTCACTTTGTCTACAATAGACTGCCCGTCCTTTTTCACATAAAATCGCCTAATCAACGGTTTTCTCGATCGTGCCCTAAGTTTAAGCAAATATACACAAATGACGACGTAGAGTCGTCATATTACTTAAACCATAGAATATAAGAGCATTGGAGTACACCAAGTGTTTTGGTGACATAAAGTAATCAAATGAAATGCCTTATATGTCAGTTACCGCTTCAATGCAAACTGAATAAAACTATTAAGTCTTCTTTCGTAAAGCTAAACACACGCGGCCCTATCCAATGCGTATATAAAAATAGATCCAAAGAGGGCACCAGGTAAAATTCAAAGCCCTATTCTTGGTAGAATTATTCAAATTATTATAAATAATGGCAAATGTTCGAGAAGTATTTGAATGTCTTTTGTGCCTACAGTAATGAAGGTCAGCAAATAATATATTGACTACTTGAACCTCACGCATGTACCTTTGTCATAATATATTCGAGGTGACTGGTAAGCGCGATTTTACCATTGGTGCTTATTAACTTAAAAGGACGAGAACAAGCGCAATATTTTCCATGTGAAATATCAAATTTGACGAAAAAATACCAACAAATGGCCGTCATAATTGGATTGAACTTTGACGAGTTAGCAAAAGTCTTATTTGATGATATTAATTTTTTTCCTATCACGGCTATCAATATATTTTGAAGTGCGACAATCGAAAAATGGCCCACATCAATATATTTTCCTAGCTAAAAATACGTGATACATCGTGTTACTGCTCCCGTGAAACGGGAGCAGTAACAATCCTTGGGAATGGGAAAAAATGGGAAACATAAAATTATTAACAAACATTATAACAAAAAAGTATACCATTATTAACCACCTAATAGCATCGCGCACTAAAAAAATAACATATAACTTATACCCTCATTTAACTTCCTATATTTCGAAGTTTTACCCTCGATCAATGAGCTTCATCAATGTATTTCTCTGTATTAAAATATGGGATGGAAGAAGTTGAACCGACCTTAAGCAAATAATGTCTTAACCTAAGAAAGTGTACATGAAGAAGAGGCAGCTACTGCATTCAAAGAACACCTTAGGTTACAAACAAGAAATTAGTTCATCAAAACGTTCTTAAGGTGCATACCACACATTGGACGAGATACATGGTAATTGGGAAGGTTGACCAGCACTAAAAGCCTTTGAAACATAGTGATGGAGCAGACTAAATGGGCAGGCAAAGTGAGGAGAAGATCAGGAGAAGAAAGGACCATATGGAGAAGAACTAACTCTAAGGCAAAGAAGAACTGGATGGATTGTGCACACGTTGATGTACAATAAAATAAGTTAGATACAAAATAGAAGGGAATAAAATTGAAGGAAAGATGCCCAAGGGAAGATCGAAGTACATTGGAAACAAAGTAAGAAGGATATAAGATAAATCCTGATCCTTCCTCCTTTATATATAAATCAGATAAACAATCTGGGGGTAAGACGTAAACGACACCGAGCAGAGAAGAAGAATGGAGGGCAGAAGTAAGCCAACCGTAGAATTGAAACAATATTGATGACAATGATGACCTAAGCAGGTACCATAACACGCTCAACGAAAGAAGTTACCAGAGCACCTCTGAGAGTTTTACCGATCCACCCAATTATCAAATACCATCATGCATCGAAAAAAACAACACAAAATGTGTACAAATTAGCTGATTAATCATATAAGTGCATTTTCAGCATCAACATCCCCCAAGTAATTTTCATGGTTAGGTCCGTCGTAAACCTTTCTCGTGGTGTCACGCGGGTCTTCTTTTTTTTCCAACGCCAAGGAATAATTACAATGCCCAGGAGGTTCGAGAGGCCTCAGAGTAGGGAGACAGACTCCGCGGCAGCATGAACAAGAGATGAGGGCGGAAGGACGGGGTGAGTGTGCTTTTAGGCAAGCCGGAGAGGGGCGAAGGTGAATAGACAAAAAGATGGGGGCACCTGAGTAGCGGTGGGGCGGAAGGGGGGCCGTAGGGAATTGAACCGAAGGGGCAGAACGGCGCTCGTCTCCACGGCACGCGATGGAGCTCTCTGCGGAAAAGACCTTTGCCTTCCAGAGCCGAAGTGAGGGAATGATAGAAGGGGGTTCCAATAACCAAAGTCGATGAGAAGTAGAACCTCTAAAATGGCCGCAGGAATAAAAAAGGGCCGAGAAGACGAAAGAGACAAAGCGAAGAACTAATATATCTGCAAAGTGTAAGAGCACGAATCCAATATCCGAAGAAAGAAAGAGGGTTGCCCACATGTTCAAGTGACTGCGTGTTTTGATTGGCATTTTAAAAAATTGCTCACGTTCAAAAAAGTTATCTTACTCACAGATAACGTTCATCAGCCAAACTTAGGAACTGTCAACTGTAGGACAAATCATTAGTCACTCATCACGTTAACATAATATCAAATAAAACAAACGCAAAAAGGCCCTTATAGTAAGACTGTTCCAACCAATATATTTTAAATAACCAATAACTCTCAGCAATCACCCTATTTTGTTATATTCTATGTATTTGACCTGTTTGGCGCTAGCATTCAGTATATCGGAAATGTTTTCCTACCATACATTCGCGAAAACTCGTAATAATAACTAGTGCAAGCAATGGTATTCTACTTATGTATAACTCGAGTTATAAATGATTGCCGGAATGGCCAAAACCTGGATTTCAACGAAGGCCGTATGTCACGGGCGTGCTCTCTCGAACAATCGGTACTCTGTGTCCGTTGCGAGTTTCGTCATTTGCAAGCTATACTCTGTCCATAACTCAATGCGCTTACCAGATCCGTTTCCCTGGAAGCCAATTCTATTATTATTGGTATTCTACCATTTAAGGTGAGTTTTGGGTACATACAATACAGCGGTACAACAATACGCTAACTTACCTCTACCAACGAAGTACAACCTGGCATCCTACACTAGAGTATATTCCTTTTCAATTCCGCACACTTCCTTCCTCCCTTCATTCCATCAAACATACCTTTCTTATTACCCTTTCCTCCTTTCGCTAACGACCTCTCTCTTTCAAAGTCTTCCAAGTCTCCTCGAAATTCCTTCTAATGATATGGATGACCCATCTTTGCAAAAGCTTCTTAGCTTTTTCAAAGAAGGGTCATCCATAGTGGGAGAAAATACTTCGTCTTTTGGCCCCACTACTTTGACAATGTTGATAAAAACTGCTCCCAATTGTTACACTTCCAACTTCTCTCGTTTTTGCCCTCCTTTTTTTAATGTTTAATTTAACCTTTCTCTTTCTGGAAAACCGCATAACTTTGTTTTATTTTATACCGATTCTCATCCCACATCTACCACACTGAACTTTCAATTCACTCAGCAATGCTTGCAACCCCTTGGCTGACTGCCAAATCAGAGCTTGATCATATGCAAGCCTAACTGATTTAACGAAATCTTTAATGCCTATCTCTACTTCTTCTCGTGCCCCTTTAATCATTTTCTCCACATATACGTACGTTGAACAGCAACGGTGATACTAGACAACCCTACCTTACATCTCTTCCTAACACTGCCCATCTGGGCACGACGTCCCCACTCGTACCTGAGTAGTCTGAGACATGTACAGGTTGTGGATCACCCTTCTATCCCTATACCTATCTATTCCTATTTTCTGTAATATACTTATTATTTTTCCCAACATACTCTAACAAAAGCCTTTCAACATCCATGAAATTGGTAAATTTATCCTGATTCTTCCATACTCCTCTCCATCAGTGTCCTCATTACTGTAATGGCATCACGTGTGCCTCTCTCCTTCATGAACCTTTTATTTCGTCCACATAAACGTTGAATATATCAACTATATTTCGACAAATGTAAGAGAGGGGGACCAAAGGAGGATTTGGGAGGAAAGAGGACGGAAAAGAAAAGAGGAAGCCAAAACGTTTTGTACTTGCCTAAACCCGCATGTTGGACAGCCAGAGGACCAGTGGAAGGAAGGACAGGAAAGATCGGGAAGGCTTGGGTTAAATATTGAGATTAAGAATGCCTTCGGAACAAACGGCTAGAGAGACGAATTCCGCGGCGATGGAAGGTGACGCTCCACACTCAAAAGCAATTCAGGTGGATTCGTTCCCGCTAGCCAGAGTTTCACCGCTGCAGGTGAAGCCAAATGACCTATTGTGATTGATTTTTCACTACCTTTTCCTTTTCTAAAGGAAATTACAAAATATTCTCATTTATAATCTATTTCCGGAGGACTATATATACCTCAGTGAATGCTTAAGATTCAGGGAAGGAGAAAAATATGAGAGTAAAAATGCAATAGGTCAGTTGTCTCAGGGTTAGATGAAGAAAGAGATGGGAATCACTCGTACTTTTATGGAATGTTTTTATTTAAAAAATGGTTTTTTACCCACCAATACGTAATTAGGATTTCAATTCATTCACTTCAATGAGGAACGACGGATAAACTCGCATTCCATCTATAGTTTTTCCATCACTTGTTGGCGCACGATATACGTATATTATGATCCACGCTAACAGTTGAGCCAGCGATTCGTACAATGTAATCAGATATTACAAACTTCGACAGTCTAGCATTATTACTTTAAAAGTTAAATACAAAAGGGTATCATTTGTTTTGTCAACTGCTTCTGAAAAATTAATCGTCTCTAATAATTTCTGTGTGAGTTCGTTAGTCTTTCAGTTAGACTTGCATCAGTTCGTCTTGTGAAATTCAGTGTTCATTATGCCCGATAAAATCATATCGCATTTGTCCAAAGCAACTTCAAAGTGACGTGCCCACCAACGCCAGCGTGATGATGGAACTGCCCATTCATATGACAAGGCCGATAATACGAATTAAATCCGGTTACATCTGCACGGATCAAGTGGTCCGGCAAAGCCGGGCATAGACTCTATTTAGTGTATATGTTGCTTTACAAATATGACTATTTTGGACTTATCATTTGTCATATGAGAGGTGAAACTACGGCGATGGAATTTCGGTAGATATTTTCTATGATTATAACGAATAATATTTTGACTGGAGGCCCATTCCATTTTGTTTACTGGCAAAGTAAACATAAACAACCGCCAACGGAATTTACTTGCATGAATATGGGGATAAATAGACCAATTATAAGCATATTATGTATCCAGTTCAAAGAATTCAGTAATAACAACATTTATTTTTACGAAAAAAATCTAGTAATAGACACCCTCCATAGTTTTTTGAATTATTTATTATTTGAAAATAAATTAACAGTGAAAATAAAGTATATACAATCATATTACATTAAAATTATAGTTGAACGATTTCAATCCGGTTAACATTCGTTTTGACAGCATTTGATTAAACTGAATAAGTGAAATCAAAAGAAAATTAAGAAGTATTGTTAGGACAGGAAAATATACTTTCTTCATAAATGTTATTAGTTTGATAGTTGGAAGATGAGACATTTTTTTAGATAATGCAAAGAAAATGACAAAGATTTGGAAAATAATTCAAATTAAACAACGGAAAAGGATTGAACTTAAATGGAATTTAAGTAAAACGGATCGAAATCGAATTAGACGAAGGACATTGGGGGAAAATGAGATAAATAGATCGCAGGAATGAGAACACCATAGCAGTAAGTGAGGTAAAACAAGTAAATATAAGCAAACACATTAAGTGGACAAAACGGGATGATGTAGAAACATGCAACAGACACAAAAATAAGAAAATTTAAATTTTTCAATAAAATGTTCAAATTTCTAAGGGTAAATAATATAGCGGACGGGTGTTTTAATGTCTGGCGGTAAGAGAACACGGGCCCATACGGATGAGACTATGTAAGTAGTGTGATGTGTCATCGAAAAATCACTGTTTTCGCTAACCTTTCCCAAACATAATCAATGTCCCTGCCACCACGTCCCTCCTCTTTGTCAACGGTTTTTTCTGCTTTCTGCAATTATTATACTTATATTTATCCTGGACGATTAGAAAGGGAGTAAGTAATAGTAAGAATGTGAGGTAGAGAAAGAATAGGTAAGGAAAAAATAGGCATTTTGTATTGGATTAACCAGAGGTAGAAGGAATAAAGAACTAAATATTGAGTTATTATAAAAATTAGGAGAATAATTTTAAGTGGTTGGAAACTCCCCTGCCTAAAAAAAGCAATATTTTTATGGTTAATTGTTTATGATGTTTATGTCAGATTGTGCGTAATAATAACAGCAGTCGAAATACAGGTATTGTTTTTAAATATTATCTCAAAATTTGTAGAATTTGGCTAAGAATTAAATTCTTAGCCAAATCATCACGAGTCTTCAAATTTTTCTTCTTTTCTAAACAGTTAAAATAACTAACATTGGTTTATATTTTAATGACACCAAGCATAAAAAATCAAAATAAAGAGCTGTTTTAATACTAGACCCCAAAAAATATGTCAAATGATAAAAAATTGAAATATCAGTTGTGATTAAAAATTACAGAAATGTGTTCTGCAGGAGACCATCATAAACCAATCTTAACCCAGTAGACTAAAGCACTACTAATAATGAAGACCCTATTGCTTTAAAAATCTCGGTCCGAAACACTTTTAAGTTGGAAAATCTTTTATTTCAAGGAAAAAAACACGGAGTGAAATATAATCATGAGAGGTTTAGCGGAAACAAGAAGATACGCCGACGAAACAGAAGAATGTGATGGGCATGAAGAAAAAAGAAACAATAATAGGGATTAATTAAGAAGATTTTAAATTTTCCAAAGGGTTTTAGATATATGGCGAAACGTATTCATTTGCGACTGGTTTAAGGGAGAGAGGATCTTGCATGCGAGGCGTGAAAAGTAAGGACTCGAGTCCCCTGCGAAGGTGAGCAGACGTGGGAAGCTGTTGGCGTAGGAGCGGCGTCAGTGGACGGAGGGAAGAGGGGTGTGGGGATGGAGGGAAGGGCTGGGAGTAGAGGAGGGTTGGGGGGCTACGAAAAAGACGACGGAATGGGAACAGGGGAATAAGGTAATGGAAAGGTGTGCACGGCCCGGTCGTAAACTAAGACGCAGGTAGGGACGGTCGGTCGTGTGAGCGTTTCAGAGTTCTGGGGTGTGTTTTGGGGGTGGGGGCAGAGGGAGGAATTGGGGGGGGGATAGCTGGCTGGAAGGTAAGGGGGAAGTAGAAAGATGAAGCGGAGAGGGAAAGAGAGGCGGGAGAGGTGGGAGAGGGAGGCGCTAGAGCGGGGTACGAGCCAGCCAAAGGGGAGAACAAGAGTTAAGGAACAGCAGACTCGCTCTTCCTCCTGCGTAAGAATCGAGAGGAGACCGAACTGAAATAAAGTGGATAAGAGTAAATGGACAATGTGGATGAGAGAGAGAAAGAGGGACGTAGAGAGAAGAAAAAACTGCGTGAAAGAGAAATTGATGGAGGTGGTGTTCAAAAGTAACTGCAAGGATAAAAAAAATAAACACGCAGAAGGATTCAAGAAAGCGTACGAGACGGAGGAGAAATTCGTGCCGTGGTATTTTTTTTCTAAAGGGATACTTAGGTAACGTCTGTTTGGCCACTAACTTCACTACCACTGAGCATTTTTGTTAAAATAATTTAGGTGACTCAATAAGCTTTCCAGTTCATGCATCAAAAACATATACATGGGGTTTTCATATTAAAATAAATCTTAAAGAATGACATAAATAAAATATTCCTTTGCCATTTCAATCCAGTGGGAAAATAAGATAGTAGCAGTTCAATAAGATGATTATTACCCATTTACTAGTAAGGGAGTATAAAACTTTTGAATATTTAAAACCAATATTTATTCTAGATATATATATATATATATATATATATATATATACTATATATATATATATAGCATTTGAACGGCACATTAGAACACAAAAATAAAATAGTTAACACGTAAAATGTGAGTGTCCTTTTACGTTTTATCTATTTTTTTGTTTTCTGTTGTGCCGTCCAAATGTTATATATATATATATATATATATATATATATATATATATATATATATATATACTTATATATATATATATATATATATATATATATATATACACACACACTCATACTGGGGTCTGTCCCGAAAACGTATCGGTATACTCATCGTCCTTTCGACTCAAAAGGCATTATCCGCAAAGAGGCTGCGCCTTAGGATCAGACAGTGAACGGGACATTTTACGTGTAGGTACTCGAAAGACTGCGGAAAACAGTGCAACGCGTCAGTAGGAAGGGCCCAACTGGTAGTTGCACCACGATAACGCGCCAAGCCACACCTACCACATTCATAACCGATTACCTGGCCAATCACAAGGTAGCAATGTTGCCCAAGCCGTCTTTCAGCCCCTATGCGCCACCGCCAGACTTCCGTTCGTTCCGAAGAATAAAATGGAGCTTGAAAGGCAGCCATTGCGGAACGCTTGATAACGTCAAAGAGGCCGTGACGAAGTGCTCTAACACTAGGTTCCCGTGGATGCTTTCTAGGAAGCGCCCCACGACTGGCACAGAGCTGAAATCGTTGTGTGCCGATGCACAAGGGTGTCATTTTAAAGAATTTTGGTTATATGTACTTTGAAATGCAATAAATGTTTCCTGGACTCACTCTCCTTATTTTCTGGGACCGCGCTCGTGTTCAACTGAAACAAAACCAATCCGTTCGCCTTAAAGTTATCTATCGGATAATTAAAAGATTCCTAGCAACGAAATTTACAATCCATAGTTTTATTGGGCATTAATCTGTTAACTCTATCAGTAATCACCAAAATATGGATTTTTCTTGATGACAACGCAACATTGGACACGTGCGACGCGACTCTACGCAATCTGTGGATGTCAATCGGGATAATTTTCAGCCTTTGCCGGCCCAAAATTTCCAACAAAGCAGGCGACAAGATCTCGATAAGCATTGGACGGACATCTGAGGAGTAAAGAGAATCCTAGAAGGACGAAAGGTTTGATGTAGGAATGCGAAGGGGGAAAGGAGGAGAGAAGGAAGGAATGAAGGAAGGTGAGTCTCTTATGGGAGGAAATAAAGCGGCGTGCTGTATTAGCGAGGGAGAGAGACTGCGGAGTAACGGGGACAAATTTGTGAGACGAAGAGAGAGAGAGAGAGGGAGGAGACGCACGGAGAGATCTCCAAGGAAGGATTGGACGGCCTTTTTACTGCCCAAGGATTACACAATATAAGTCGTAAAATTTTCAGATAAACCACCGCCCAGGAGGCGAAACTAATTTGAAAATGCGCACGGCCGTATTGCGTGCCGAGCACGTAAACCTTTTACTCCGAACACTTTTTCGGGGACATGTATTATGCCTCTGTTTTATTAGAGCTGACCCAAGCGGGATTTTAACCAGTTCCTTGTAATAAATTATACTGTCTGAACCAAGATTTTTTAACCTCGTCGTTTCCTTGCAGTACTTATCCCATTGGAGGGTAACTCATTCTCTAATTTAGGTTATACAAGATTTCAAGGTGCATCACGAGTTATTTTTCATCAACATTAAGTATGGGAACCACTTTGACTCTCTGATTCGTTAATACTGTACTGTCAATTAAAATAAAACCAAAACAATAAGTGCCTAGATAAGTCTCTCCTATGCATTCCTAAAAGGTGAATCCCTCCATCCTTGAAGACAAACTATTCTTCACGCAATGGCTGCATGCTCATAATAATCATATATATTTCTTCCGATGGATATGTAGTAGAAGTAGTACTAAATGCACAACGTCATTATCTAATATAATAAACACACACACACATCTACTTGTCATTCAGACAAATGGGCTGCAAGCATTGCTGAGTGAATTGGAAATTCAGTGCGACAGGTATGGGATGAGAATCAATATTAATAAAACAAAGGTTATGCGATTTTCTAGAAAGAAAAAGGCATAGCTAAACATTAAAATAGGAGGGCAAAAACTAGAGCAGGTAGAATAGTTTACGTATCTCGGAAGCGTTTTTGACCAACACGGTCAAAGTAGTCGGGATGTAAGGAGAAGAATTGCGCTAGGCAAAGAGGCTTTCACAAGGAGGAGGGAGTTGATGACAGGGACTTTCAGTAAGGATGTTAAGAAAAGACTCGTCCAAACATTGATATGGAGCGTAGTTATGTACGGCGCGGAAACGTGGTCACAGAAGCAGGATGATAGACGGAGATTGGAGGCTTTTGAAATGTTGGTGTGGAGAAAGGGTGACATGAATAGGAAGTAAAACAATTGAAGAAGTACAAGTCATGGTGACGGGGTGGAGAGGGGATGGTTGAAAGAAATCCTATGGAGGCAGGGCAGATGGACGAAGGGCCTCTCGATCGGCAGAGGGATGTTGTAGACTGTAATAGAGGGGAGAATGATAGGCAAACGAGGAAAGGGCAGGAACAGGATAGGATTGTTGGACGGGATGAAGGGAGGAAGTACCAAGAGATGAAGAGGGACTTGATGATGAATACGAGTTGGTTGCTGGATGGTGTTTTGTTAGGAGTCAGAAAATATTTATTTGGTAGTTGTTTAAAACCTACCTTAACCAGTTGATTACTTAATAATAATAATATATATGTGTGTGTGTTTATACACTTCAAAAAAAATGTTAACTGCCTGCATCTTCAAGATATGTCTGCAACAAATACCAGCTGGATTACCATTTATTAAAACACTAACGAAGTGCGCTCTAATCAAAGTTATAAAAAATCATGAATACATTTTATTTCCTCATGCTTGGTACATGTAATCTTGAGTTGCAGATTATGAGTGCGTGGCTGTAGGGCAGTTCATCAACATATAACACCCCCTTATTTAAAAAAGATGAAGGACAATGTCGACTATATCACTAAAGAATGGGCCAAAGGACAGTATGCACTACGAAAAGGACTGTAAGGCCATCGGGAAATTAAAATAACCTGAGGTAACAGATTATAAATCAGTGGTCAATTTTACAAAGTGTTTTTCGATTAAAGTGACATTAATGAATCAATAAAATGAAAATATTTTTAAAAGGCAATCAATAACGAGGGCATTAATTTCTTAATAATCCGTCCTCTTTTCAATTGTACAACTTCAAAACGTTTACCTCATAATTAAAGTCCCCCCCTTTTTTCCCCATTTCAGCAGAAAAAAACACTTTGCCTTTTTATTAAAACATTTCGAGAAAACAGTACCATGAATATTATTTAATCCAAGTTTGTCGAGAGCTTTGCAGTAATAATTTTTATATCATAGCGGCAGTTGCGCGTGTACCACGTATATTTGTCGCAGCGGAATTTCCCCAACCCAGGCGAATATATGTCATCACCCGTGTATCGGCGAAGAGCAGAAGACAGAGCGGAAAAACTCTGTAGCCAAACGGAAAATGAATTTCTTCCCATATCATTATCATTCCCAACTTGAAAGTTCTCACGTGGATGATTCATTTTGTGCAAAGATCTCTACAATGTTTAACCTAAATAAGTTACATTCTATGACAGGATATAAAAATCTTATTCATGAAGAATTATACAGAATCTCGCCACATGGTATTTCAAATATACTGGTAAATATGGCTATAATTGATAGTTGCGTAAATAACTATCCTAATACTTAAAAGAAATTAGTATAAATATAAAAGGACATCAACGGTTGACGACTACTCTGAGCTATATAGTGAATAAAAGAGGTACATTTCCTCACTCTCCCTGATTACCTCTCCAATTCATTTATTAAGCCATCCAGGGGGCCCAATTTCATCAAAATTCCCTCATTTTATGTCCAACGATCAGACATAAAAAATCCCTACTGCCTGATGAAATAACACGCAATCCCATGGCAACACGCTATCTTACTAGGCATGCGGGGAAACATGTCTTTCTACCCTAAAGAACATAATTCGGATCGCTTCGCTAACGTTAAATTTAATGTCGGGGTGACCAACTTTTTTACTCCCTAAAACTTTTCCGAGTTCATATTTTTTTCTCCTGGAGAAAGGGTAGGCGTCAAAGATGAGAGGGGATGGAGATGAAAAATAATTCTAAAGGATGCGCATTTTAAATCCGTCCGTCTCTAGTGGCACATTACAGATGTATTAACACGTCCACGCTTCCCGTTGAAGCAGAGGAAAATGGGTAGGTTGGATGGGAGAGGGATAGGCAGGATATGTGGGGGAGGGGGGGGGTACCTATAAAAAAAAAGTAAGTTTCATTCTCTCTCTCTCATTCTTCGCGTGTGAGTGAGCTTTCTTCTTAGTTTGCACATAAATGTCCTTTCAGTTCCAACAACTATAATTCAAAGACTCCTTCTTCCTCTCCCTTCAACGGCACAACTGCTCTCCCCGCCGAACCCTTCCCAGCGCTCCCTTGCCCTTCTCCATTCGCCAAGTAACCATTTATACCCGCAATGCCAAGGGAAGTCTTGCAAAGGAGAAGGAAGGAGGGCGCTCTGCCCTTCAAAACTACCTCCGAAGAAGATTCTCAGGACTGCAGAAAGAGATAGCTGTGGAGAGGAACAGAAGGGAGGAGAGTGAGAAATTTTCTTAAAAAGAAGAAAAAGTATCAATACATTATGAAATAAAGAAATACTACGATAAAAAAGCAAATCGTATTAATAGTGTGGGAAGCAACTTCATTATTCAAAATATTCTAAGAACGTATTTACGCAATCGCATTTTTTCGGTGGAATATCGTACGAAGAAACTAAGCTTTGCAGCAACTTAAAAACTCACATAAATCAAACAATTATACATATGATTATATATATATGCATATATATATATATATATATATATATATAAATATATGTGTGTGTACACATATATATATATATGTTGGTCGCGGTAGTCCAGGGAGTAGAGAGTTGGACTGCTGACCGGAGGGGCCCGGGTTCGATTCCCAGGCAAGGCACTCAGGGCACTTGCAGCTCCACCCAAGCTATGTGATTTTTCGGGTACCAGATCTTCCTGGGAAACAATAATCCGCACAGGGAAAGGAACTGGCCCCCCTACCCTGATGTGTGAATTTCACAAGCCGTCGGGCATAGTACTGGGTGAACTCTACCATAACCTACCAAACCGACCTTCGGGTTGATTACTGTGTTTATGGTTTATATATACATACATACATACATATATATTACATATATATTATATACTCATATTATAAGGTCAATCACAAGCGTGGCGAAGATGCATAAAACTTGGAAATAGAAAATAAAGAGACACGCACATAATTTGATTTAGAATATTGCGGTGGCCCGACCACCTTTCTCCACGGCAGAAAGAAATAAATTAGCCAGGCGTGCCGAAAACTGAACTTGAAATAAAAAGTGGAAGCACTTACAAAATTAACACAAAGGGAAATGATACGAGACTATCATTTTGCTTACAACGCACGAAGCGTCTCCCCAAAATTACAGAAAAGTACATCCAAATCGAAACTAACCTGTGTTTCTTTTTGTAATTTTACTCCATTTATGCAAAAAATTACTCGGCCCTTACTCGATATCATATTAGCGTGATATTTATCCAAAGAAATAAACAATAAAATTTCAAATATTCGCATATATTATATAAAGATACACTCACACACACACACACATGTATATGTATATATACACAAAGACGTACATACACACTACGCTACGATTCGTATATAAATGATTTAGGTACCGGGAAAGTGGTGAGTAAACATTTTCAGATTTTATCCTAAAGTTTTGATTAATAACGCTTTCCCTAAATAGGTTAAGTGCAATAATAAATGTCAAATGTTTTTACATTAGGTGCTTAGTCACAATACTCTTCTCTGTATTTAATGAAAGGGTCTATTCATACCAGAGGAATCTGAATGAAATAAAATAAACAAAACTCAATTTATTAGAAGGACATACGTTTTCTAGAGACGATGAGCCGGACGATAAAATGATTTACACATTTTCACCGAGCAAAAAAATTTTAGAAATTCCTGTGTAAATGTGAATGCGTTATGTAAATAAATGATTTTAGGACTTATTAGGGGTCAATTATTCGAGCAATTCTGAACACCGCGTATAAATTACATATTAGACCTATTAATACTTCATTTGAAGAACCAATTATATAATTGGATGCAGCTATTTGAGACAAGTAAAACACAACACAAAATGTTCGTAAAAAAATCAACTTCACCACATTAAAACATCTATGGCCGTAATAATGCCGTCCCCGGTGGCGGCGGGGTAACGTCCTCGTCTGCCATTCCAAGGGTCGCGGGTTCGATTCCAGCCTGGGTGAGTTTCGCTCCATCTAGGGCTTGGGTGTTTGTAAATGTGACCATTGTTATCGTTGTTAATAGTTCGATGTAAAGGCCAAAATGTGCTGTTTTCGGACTTATACTGAATAAATAAAAAATAAAATAAAAATAATTCCAGTTTTTCGGTTTCAAGTTAACTGCAGAAAACAATGCAAAGTAAGGGGCCTGAGAACTGTTTTTTATGGTAAGATCCTTCCATCAGCATTATTTTATTTTCATACGTGCTAATGGAATTAGAAACACTTAAATAAATGTGAACAGAAATATGTTTGAGATTTTTTAAAAATATGAGCGCAGCAATAAAATGCCATCAGAAATTATTGTTAGATTATAGTAATTTCTGATGGCATTTTGAACGAAGGTCCGTTTTGGATTGACGCAACTAATAAATAAACATTTCCTAACAAAACACAACAACAACAGCAAAGTTCTACTCTACAGCAAGTCGCTCTTCATTTCTATTTACTTCCTTCCCACCTCCATCCCGTCCAACACCCCAATCCTATTACTGCCCTCTCACAGTCTATCACAGCTCTATTACGCTTTTCATCCACTTTTCGTACATCCTTAAGATTTCTCCCAACAAACCCCTCTCTTCACCCACCTTAGCTAGCACTTCCTTGTTTGTTTTCCTTTCGGCCTATTTCACCTTCTCCGCACCCACATTTCAAAAGCCTCCAATCTACATCTATCATCCTGCTTCAGTGATCATGTTTCCGCGCCGTACATAGCTACGCTCAATATCATAGTTTTGACGAGCCTTCGTCATAGATGCTGCGAATCAGTCCATATATACTCTTCCTCCCACATTTTAATAAGCCTTTTATAAGTTCCGCAAAAATTTTATCTACCCCTCATTTGGTTTCATCTCCATTAAAGCCCTTTATCTCATCGTCGAGTATGCCTGAACCTAAGCTGCCTTCCTCTACGCCATGTTCCTTTTTTATGTCTACCCTTGTTGGCCTAAGGTCTTTTCCATATAGTTCTTCTATATATTCTTTCCATCTTGAATATTTTCTCTTTCAACTATTATCTTACCTGAGTTATCTCTAACTGTCACACACAGGTCTTCCCTATATATATATATATATATATATATATATATATATATATATATATATATATATATATATATATATATATATGTGCAATAGCAGCTTGCTTGCTGTATAGCCCACAAATTTCCCCCTTCCTCTGCAAACTTTCCATATCCTTGCACTGTGTCTTCCACCATGCTTCTTTTGCTTTATTTGTTGCAATTTGCCCTATTTGCAATGTGCCTCAATTCACTATTTAGCTCTTTGTACTTCATTTTGCCTAACTCTGTTTCTACATTCTTCCATTTTCTCATCTCATTCATCTTTGTAATCATCCCATCCGTGATCCATGGTTTTAATGTCCTTTTCCCATTAACAGCTCCTATAGTTTCTTTTGTAGCTTTTGATAACTTTTGATATCCCTTTTTCATGTATTTCAATTTTTCCTCGATAGTACTCAGCTCTTTTCCTCCACTCATGATTTTCTCTACAGCCGGCTGATATTTCTTCCTAATCAATCCATTTAATCCTTCTACATTCCATTTCCTAACCCGGCCTTATCTTTTTAAAACGGACGCTTCATTTCATAACAACTAAACTGTGCTGATAGTCCGCATCCGCGCACGGTAAGGTGTGGGAATATATCAAACTGTTCCTAAACCTGTGCCTAACCATAATATAATCTAACTGATACCTTTCTGAGTTACCTGGTATTTTCCATACATACCTACACCTTCAATTGAAGAGGGCATGCTCAGAAGATGCATAAGAGCAAGTGGTGAGAAAGAGAGCCGACACGAAGAAACCGTGGCTCACGACTGAGATAAGGGAACTGATAGAAAAAAGAAGAAAATACAAGAACCGCAGGAATGATGATGCGGAGAGGCTCTACAAGAAGCTTAAGAACCAAGTCAACCGAGAATGCACAAAAGGCCAGGGAGACTTGGAGAGAAGGCTGCTGCGAGGAAAATGTGAAAAGTGGAATAAAGACACAGCATGCAAACTAGTGAAGAAACATTTCGAGGAAAGAAAAATGAAAATTAATTACATCAGGAATATAAACGGGGATATACTGATAGAGGGTTAAGATATTGGCTATAGATGGAAGCAATACATTGAAGAACTCTACCAAGGTTCGAGACTGCTGGAAAATAACCTGATGGAGGACGAGAGTGAAACGGATGACGAAAACCATGGCCAATACATATTGAGGAGCGAATTTGATAGAACAGTAAAATACCTAACAAAAAGCAACCCAACACCCTACTCTACAACAAATTTCCTCTTCATACCCGTATGCTTCCTTCCTCCCTTCATTCCGTCCAACATCCTTATCCTAATTCTGCCCCTTCGTCGGGTGCCTGTTATCCCCCCCTCTATCACAGTCTTCAACATCCATCCAATCAAAATGCTTCGCATCCATTTTTCCTGTCTCCTTATGACTTCTCCAAGCAATCCCCTCTCCTCTCCCAATGTACTTAGCACTTCCTCATGTGTTATCCTTCCTGCCTGCTTCGCCTTCTCCATCCTCCTTCACACCCGCATTTCAAAAGCTTTCCAATATATGCCTATCATCATGCTTCAATGGCTTTGTTTCCGGCAGACAAAATGAGAAAGTCAAAAGAATATTACGAAAAATGCGGCTGGATTACTTAGCATCTTAAAACATTGAGAACGCGGGAAATTTTGTAAACAATTGACAGATCCTTATGGTTGGAATTCCAATAAGGGAGCAATTCAGAAAAAAAGCTCAGAAAAAAATTCGTTGCATAAATAGCACACTAATTGTTTAGATATCTCTGTTTTGAGAGCATTGATTTTTAGTAATTCACTGGCATGATTCGTGGATTTCCGACACGTTTGTAACATCGCCCTAGTATAAGGTACTGAATAAAGTAACCAAGCGGTTTTATTTAACGCCCTTCGCCTGCAAGAAATAGAAACTCGCTCCTTTAAGTATTACCTGAAGATAACAATGATTTGAAATTTGTAATGAGATTCTCTCTCATTAGGTTAGATTTAGTACTCGTATGAGTGGTTAGTGCCGAAGGAGGAACCAGCCGACATAACTGGATAACTCATTCAGCTTCGATTTAATGTACCAGTTTAGCCATCCTTTTTTATTCGTATTGCAATAATTTTCCTCTCTATTTTTAAATTTTTCCCAATGTATTTGTTGAAATTTTTTTGGGAAATATGTTTTTTGTGTTTTATTGTTTCCTTCTACATACATGCGTAGTGATCGTATATTTTGGAAGAGGTTAATATGGATCCATTTGATCGAGAGTACAAGCTTGTATATCTAATTGTGTTGCCTTTGTTTTAGTTGTAGGAATACAGAAGATTTTGAATTATTTTTTGCTTCGCAAGTAAAAACACGGTTGATACCCTTGTTATAAGGTCCATCACTCACTAACTCTTTTTCTCCAACCCAATTCCTTTTTGTCAAATGAAATATGATTTATGAAAAAATATCATGACGCAGGTTTCTTATTTACGTGGCCTGAAGAGTATATGTACATTTACACTGCAGTATATGAAATATCTCTCATAAATAAATTTTATTAAATTAATATAAGTTCTAATTTCCACACGCACACAATAATTGAAAATGCAATTTAATATCAAACTTAACTAATTAGTTCCAATTCATAATTTATTATTATTAAAATATTTCAATCCTAGAATTGGTTTACTGCAGCCCTCTATTCTACTCCATGTAATGTCAATTCCCTCAATCCTTGATACCATTTCTGCTTTACACCCTTCTTAATTTGTCCTATGCTCATGTCTCTTCCTTGTGGAATCTTCCCTTCTATTTTTCCTTCTATTATATTCCTAATCAATTCATTGTGCCTCAGTGTGTGTCCAATCTATCTATTTCTTCTTTACCGCAGAGTTCTCCATATGGTCCTGTCCTCTTCTATATACTTCCTCATTCGTTACTTTGCCTGTCAATTCAATCTTCAGCATTCTCCTCCGGCACCATGTTTCAAAGGCTTCTATTCTTTGCTGGTCCATTTCCCCAGTGTTCCAAGTCTCGGAACCATCGAGCGCCATGGTCCACACGAAAGTCTTTGACGAATTATTTCCTTGTTTCAAGTCTTAGGTTCTTCATTATTTATATACTTAATTACATTACTATGATGAAGCAGCTTACGTGCACGTACAATAAACCAGGGATGTACATGTAGATAGTAGAACTAATTGGTTTTAAATTTCGTTTATTCCTCGTATTTATTAGAGGTCGAAATAGATACGATCGCCGGAACGAAGGGGATATTTAATATTGGTAATGTTTATTTATTTTTTTGATATCCTGCATTCATTAACTGTCCCATTTTTATAGAATTGTTCGCACATGATTTGTATATAGTCCTTATTACTAAACTGTCGTGCAAGTGGCTTCTCTCACGGTGACTAAATTTGCTCGATTGCATGACCGAACTTATTGTATCGGTGCAGATGTAATGATTGTCCACGTGTGGCTAGTGGCCTGATACCCTCCACCACGAGCTATTGCGACGGCTTGAGGGTATGTATTATACAGATTTAGATCAAATTAAATTTATTTATCCTAGCGGAGAAATTGGAGAGATTGCAACGCCCGTTCTAGAAAAATGTCGATGGCGCTGTAACTTACCAACAAAGTGTGAAATAATATCCTTAATTTTTTAAGTGCCTTCCAAGCCCCGTACAGGTGATTCGTGCCTGATGGAGTTTCCATCTATTTTCTTGCAAATGAATAACTATATACCAACAGTTTCTAATATAAGTTGTCAACGCTAGGCCCGGACTTCCGATTACCCAGCATTCAGTTCTAAAAATAAGCCCCGTGTAAATCGACGAATTATTAATCGTATTGGATGTCACATCGGCTATTGTAAAAATTGATTACAAAAATTTCTCCCCTCCCGTTTTTTAACGAAAGAATCCATGTCCTACTGAACACCAGAGAATAATAAAACGGAAGAAAAACACTATTCTTTGTCAAGAGCGGTTAGGAGGTTTATATCCGCGATTTTCCTTTGGGAGGTCGGATTAACCGGAACGCAGAATGTACGGACGGGTGTGAATAGTGTTTGAGCCCTGAGAACCTGCAGACAAGATGAATACTGAGACGGGGACGGTGGTATAAGATGAGGGATTTTCGGAAGGGAATGAGGCGAAAGAATGTGAATGTGGAGCTGGAATGAGAGAGGAGAGAGAGAGAGAGAGAGGGAGGGTGCGGGAGATGGGCTGGAGGGACGGAGGGTTGTAAGGGTTCTCGCCTTTAAAAGCGGGTATGTCCGTGTGTGGGGGAATGTAACAGAAAAGGGAGTATGAGTAAGGATTGGGGGGGTTGGTCTCCAACGCCAGGGTGGCCACGCAACCGCCCCTCTTCCCTTCCCCTCCTTTTGAACATCCCTTCTCCCACACCCCCCCCCCACACTCGACACCCCGCAATAAAAAGAGGATAAAGCAACATAAAACGGAAAGATACGGAGGGGGGTGGAATGGCAAAGGGTGTGTGGGAGAGGCGGCAAAAACCTTACGATAGCGTCGGATAGTAAAGTTCGTTTTAAGGTGTAAGGTAGGGCGTAAGATCAATATGTAGAGTATAGGTTGAGGTAAGGAGACTTTGGGTCTTAAGAAGTAAAAGATAAGTGCGTATCAAAAACCTATTTTTTTATGCGTATCGATGAACTAAAGAAGAAAAACAGCCGTACTGAAATCGGCAGCTACACGTCTACAATGTAACCCCATGATCGACCGTTTGTAGAAACAAAAACCATACTCCCGAGTAAGTAAATTACATAAAGAGGCCGGAACCTACCATGTAAAGATCGCGAATCAATCAATTCGGAAAAATGTTCTTTTCTTCTATTTTTTTGAAAATATGAAATAAAAACTACATGGACTAATTTGAAGGGAAACAAGATGCATGTGATACATTTTATCCGAGCCCATTGATCTGTTGGCTTCACCTTACAGTGGAAATTTGTTTTGGATTGCATTTCTACTCGTGGAAATTTCCAAGTGCGGTCAAATATGAAAAAATGTGGATAACTGCAGTGTGAAATACTACAAAAACACAAATCCTCCTTTGTGGTATGAGTCATAACTTTTCATTTTAGGCTCTCATTTGGAGAGGTATTACAAATCTTCTTCATAGGAAGCCAGCTCTCAGGCTAGGACAATATCCAATATATCATACTTAAGTACACCAAACTTTATATAAATTGGGAATTATAAAAAACTTACGATGCATGTATGGCATTTCCTGCTTGAAAATTACTTTGAATAAACGTTCATTTCAAATAATTGGATCATAGGATAACAATTGAATAAAAGGATTGCGAAAATCCTTTTACATGGATGACCTAACATATTTTTTTACAATGATATGCTATTAGAGTTTTAAACTACTTGAATTTCAAGTATTGCCAACAAAGAATGAGTAAAAAACTACAAATAATAATTTAGAATAAATTTTTTGTTTCTATTTTTTCATAAATAAATTTATATAAAACATCTAGCTCTCTATTTTGTCATTTTGCGACAAAAAAATTGAAAACTTTTCCGCCCCAGTTGTCCCATTTGATTTGAGTCCTATTCCACCAATGAATGGGAAGCGACACCGCGAGCGGATATATTTTCTCCCAAAATGTCGAAAGATGGCGAAAGAGCGCACTCAATATTCAACTCCATTGGAGCGTGAATTGGTCCACCAATCTTCATTCGCACGAATTAATCAATCGACATTGTGTGCGCCGAGATGGTTTCCCACATGAATCGCCACCCGGGGGAAAACCATAAGGCTACATGTAAGACGGCGATAAAAACATATACCAGCTGAGATACCTCCGCTGAAAGTCTATTTTATTATTAGCTTAGAGCTGAAAAAACGATTGAGTAATTATTGTAGGCCCAAGAATACATTCGAAAACAGGGACAAAGTAGATGTCGATGATAAAATTGCATGAAAATTCAGCATAAAAATCTGATACTTAATTTCTTAAAGTAGCAGGACATGCATGAATATTTCACGAGATATTTTGCTTGCTGTTAAGACTTATATTTGCCCTATCTCAAGCGACCGGCAATTCTTCATAGATATATGGAAGCTCTAGTATTTTATTTCGAAAGGGATTAGATATTCGGGGCGCAGATCCGATTCCACTGATCACGAAATTGGATTATTTTCTCTCAAAATGTATTACGATTGGGCATTCTTTCCCATCATTCGTGAGTAGCAGAGTGCTGTGTCTACACTTTCATAAACACTTACACTCCTTTGCAATCATTTATGGATATAAGTCAATATATCGGCGACGCACTAGACGAAGGAAAGGAAGTGGATTCAGTAATTGTTGATTTTTCGGCAGCTTTAGACCGAGTGCCTCACGATAAATTATTGTTAAAGTTGGATTCGTTACCATTGGACTTGAGGGTAAAACAATGGATAAAAAATTTTCTCAGAGGCAGAAGTCAAAAAGTAAAATTAGGGGATACATTTTCAAATGAGGCGAGCGTATTAGCAGGAGTTCCACATGGCAGTGTTCTAGGGCCATTACTCTTCCTAATTTGTGTAAACGATATACCATACAATTTACATTCCCAAATAAGACTTTGCTGATGACTGCATTATGTACAGACGAATAGAGCATGTAAATGACCACGTAATATTACAAAATGACATCGATCGCCTTGGTGACTGGGTTACAAATAATAATATGGGCATTAATATAAGTAAAACTAAACATATAAATTTTTTTCTGCATTCTTTTTCAAATAAAAAGAATGCAGAAAAGGAAATTTACACCCTCTTTGGAGAAAGAATCCCATGTGCCAGTCAATGCAAATATTTAGGCATTTATTTAACTAGGGATCTTGGGTGGGGAGTCCAAGTAGATAATTTGACACAGAAGGCATTTAAAGTATTGCATTGGGTGATGAGAAATTTAAAAGGAAGTAGCGTGGCCACAAAAAAAAAGCATATAAGGCACTGGGTATCCCAATCCTAGAATACTCCTCCATAGTATTGGATCCATATGAGGTGGGACATATTAAAAAGATAGAAAAAGTTCAAAGAAAGGCAGCAAGATATGTACTCGAAAGGTACAAAAGAACAGATAGTGTCACAGAAATGTTAGATGTACTGAAATGGGAGAGTTTGAAAAATAGAAGAAAAAGGAGTAGGTTAGGCGCGATGTATAGAATTGTTAAAAAGGACGAAGCGTGGGAAGATTTATGGCAAGGGATAGAAAAGCCTAACTTTAAGGGAAAAAACGACCATAGCCTCAAAATAAAAATAAGGACTCAAAAAACAAATAAGAAAAAATACTCTTTTTTAAATAGAACCATAATTGTTTGGAACCAGCTGCCTGGAGGTTTGTTTGAGCCCTTTCCATCCAATTTTAGAAGTTTTAAGTTGAAATGTAAAGCAGCCACTGGGTAATAAACTTAATTGTAGTTATAAAAATATTGTTTGTATGTGATGTGGACGGCATACTGTATGTGATATGGAAGTTTGTTTGCATGTGATGTGGAAGTGTCATCATGTAAAAATATTTTGTCTCTTATCTGTTTTTTTTTTGTGTTCGTATGTAATTTTCGTTGTAAGAGTTATCTTTGACCTAACTTGACCGTTAACACCAGGAAATTCGCCCAATTGCAACGTAATTGTGTAAATAAATAAATAAATATTATCTCAAGGTTTTTACAGGCAAGGGTACAATTATTTTAGCAGCGGTCCAATCCCAATAATCAGCGAATCGTATCTACTCTCCAAGGAACCCAGAAGAATCATAATGAGAGTCGTTTTACAAACAGACGGATAAATCCAAATACAAATCAGTAAAATGGCACGGTATCGATGCAAAATTCTGAATAATAATTTGATGAAGTAGGAATAATATTCTGAAAGAATAAATACTTTTTAATGGATGCAAGATTTTAAATTGGAGTTTTAAGAGAAATATTTTTATGATCTGAAGTAAATATGGCAGAGAATTGATAAAATAATAATCAAGTGTTCGTTTACCAATTAGGAGAAGCGGTAATATCAGAGCTGAGAGAATTATAAAAACAGTAATGATTGGTACGGAACGGGAAAGAAATTATGAAACAAATTAATGTTTTTCGAGAATGAATAGAGAAAGATGTTAAAATAGGAGGGTTAAAACTGTTGGTAGTTTACTACACTTTTATAGGAGATTTGATTGAAATTTAGTAAATGCCAGTTTAGGAGCATACCATTTAATTTTTTAAAAATGAACCTGCCCATATAGTTTAATTTGAAAAAAGTTGGCTCTCAGAAGAAATTTCGATCGTTGTACTGTTGATACTTGCGTCTTTAGAGCAATGATTTAGTCGACGCCCGCATTAGGCAAAGAACGCTCTATCAGGGGGAGGGAATTCATGTCAGGGAATTAGAATAAGGATGTCATCAAAAGGCCAATAACATTGATATGGAGGGCGGTTATGTACGACGCGAAAACATAGTCATTCAAACAAATAGATTGGAGGTTTTTGAGATGTAGGTGTGGAGAAGGATTAAGGGGTGAAGTGGAGAGAATGGAGAACAAATGAGGATGGGTATGGTGGGAGAGGAGGGATGATTGTTGGGGAAATCAAAGAAGAAAGGAAATATGCCTGCAGACCATTCTGATTGTCAATGGGATGCTGAAGAATACTGTGATTTGGAGGGGAGAATGTTGGGAAAACGATGAAGGAATAGGATAGGAATGTTGGACGGAATGAAGGGAGCAAGGAAGCAGACGGAATTGAAAACGGGTTTATTGTAGTGTACAGGTATATCCAATGTCATGTAAAGTATTGTTGTGTGAGGCAAAGAAAAGCATCGTTGTTCGGCCTGTGTTGATCCCAAATATATCTTAAATGCTAGAGTACCTCCGACTTAAGTACGTTTTTGAGAGGCATAAGAACAGCATTAGTGTACATAAGTAATAAAAATAGGTGAAAAATACATGTATTGAAATATTTTTTTATTGACAGATGGCGTTTATGAAGAATAGGCAAGTGCTTTGGTGAAAGAAGAGAAAAATTAAAAATAAGGAAACATGTCGTCGAAAACCTTCATCCGGAGCATGGCAATCTACGGATCAGAGCCATGCAACATTTGACCAGTGGACCATGAAATATAGAAGAAGCCTCTGAAACATGGTGCTGAAGAGTAGAACACAGTAGATTAACGTGTCACACAGAGTGAGAAACGAGGAAGTACATACAAGAGCAGAGAACAGGAAAGAGGACTACGAGGGGGGATCCAAAAATAACAGGAATTTTGTTATATATTCTTTAGTTCTCAGTATATTTACATTAAATTTTTTCCACCTTCAAAGTATTCCCCATCGACCATAATGCACTTCTCCAAACGATGCTTCCATTGTTCGAAACATTTCTAAAATTCATTTATCGGGACGCCCTTTAGGCCCTCTAGCGATTTTTGTTTTACCTCCTCCACAGTGTCAAAACGCTTTCCTTTCGTGTCCCTTTTTGAGTCTGGGGAACAAAAAGAAGTCACAGAGAGTTAATTCCGGTGAGTATGGGGGGTGGACAATCGATGTCGTGCTGTTTTTTGTCAAAAACGTTTGTGATCACGGAGAGGGCGGTATTAACCGGCGCGTTGTCATTGAAACGCCGGTATTGAAAAACTGGTTGCAAGGATGCACAAAGTGATTGATCGTCAAGGCGACAGCATGTAGAAAAATAGCTATATAGCTCAAATAAATGCTCAACCGTTCAAGCGATTCACGCAAAGTTGAGAAATAAATTGACTTTTTCATGAAAAAAAATAGGAGACCTTACTTTTCGAATCATCCTCGTTCTATTGTAACACATAGGAGTAATGCCACAGTGTCCTCCCTTTAATGATCAAAAACGGTACTTGGCCAATGCAGCGTGAAAATAAGTAACCTGCATAAATTAATTCAATACTTAGGATTAAATATTACTTACGATTTGGAAAACTATTTGGAGACTGTGCGTTATTTAAATATAATTTTGAGCGGAAGGGTAAATCATTTCTAATTACTAAATTCAAGAAAATCCAAATTTAAATCAAGCAAATAATTCGTGCAGTAATCACAGCATAAAAGCCCAAGTGCCTCATTTTGAATTGAAAAAACGGATTCAGAGTCACTGCGTAATCACAAATTTGAATAATTATTTTGAAATACCACACATTTGATTAGCAGCGGAATTCGCATCCAATAAACTAATAGAAGTTAATATTTTTATCACTAATCCAAAAATTATATCATTCGTAAATTTAGTCTAGTTCTATAATAGATTTTTTAGCAGTGATGCGATGATGGGTTTGTTTGTTTCATTGAGGTAGCTTCCGCCTACTTCAACAAGGTGACATCACGCTACCTTATGTGAATAGTGTAGCCACCATTAATATTTATTAATGCTTTACTTCCTAGCTACTATTTTATAGTAGCTAGGAAGTTGTATAGTAGTAGTAATTCAATTATCCACCCAATGGTAACTGTATTTAAATTTATTTTCAGGCATCTATGCAATTTTTACGAGATAATTTTAATAATTTCTGCTTTCGAAAGTTAAAGCTAATGCTTTTTTAACCTTTACTCCAAAAGAAGTTACCGGAGATTTCATAGTTTTGCAGCACCTGTTTACAATGCACAAAGCGTCTAACTAAGCTTTCAGCATAAATCATAATTTACCTTTGTTAGTTATATAATAATTAGAGAAACAACATTCCACTTTCACTGTCACCCTTCATTGAAGTGAAAGAACTGAAATCTTACTTATGAGTTAAACATGTCCTGCCATCTGTGAGTGATTTACACAAAATCGATTTTGTCGTTCTCAAATGTCCAGAAAAATACATACAGGGTTCGTCCGGAAAATAAGTGTACTGAGCTCAGGAAAAAAAATTATTACACTTTTACATATCTTAAGCTAATATTCCTCAAAATAGGACCCTTGTGAGTCGATACACCTGTTCCAGCGGCGTTCCCATTCCTGGAACGCTCCCGCGAAGGCATCATCGGGAACCTCTCGAAAATACGTCGTCACGGCCTCTTTGACGGCGTCCAAAGTCCCGTATCGCGTTCCTTTCAAACTCCTCTTTATCTTCGAGAACAGAAAGAAGTCCGGTGGTGCCAAGTCCGGGCTGTAGGGCGGGTGCGGCAGCGTTGCCACGCCGTGCTTGGCCAAGAAGTCCGACACGACAAGCGCGGTGTGAGACGGCGCATTGTCGTGATGCAGCCGCCAGATGTTTTTGATCGCTCGCCAGATGTTTTTAATCTCGTGCACTATTGTTTTTGGCACATTACACTGCTCTGCTATCATCCGAACACTAAGACGACGATCAGAGTTCAGTACATCGCGAACTTTTCGCACATTTTCGTCGGTGAGTGTCGTTGATGGGCGTCCAGGCCGTGGTTCGTCGTCGACCTCTTCTCTGCCCTCCACGAACATCTTGTGCCACCGAAAGATCATGTTTCTGGACATGGCTGACTACCCGTAAGCCTGGTTAATCATACCGACAGTTTCGGTAGACGATTTCCCAAGCTTTACCGCAAATTTGATGGAATAACGCTGCTCCAAAAACTTCGGCATCGCGTTCCGTGACGTGGGTCGAAGCGTGGAGGTTCGCGTTAACAGAGCTCCTCACTACACCACAGCTCAGAGCCGACTGCCTTTTTCAGCGTCGCTTGCCAACATACCCCCCTCCAATCGCAGCCCGTCAGAGCGGCGCTGGGCGCGCCTGAAGCGGCGGGAAAAAATCAGTACACTTATTTTCCGGACGAACCCTGTATATGCAAATCGAAGCTAACCTGTATTTCATTGTGTATTTCTACATGATGTATGAGTATAATAGCCTTTACTATGTCTTGGCGTGATACTTCCCAAAACAGACAAACTATCTAGATTTACACATGATGAGGATAAAAACGAAGCATGGTTCCAGCATCAAATTTAACGTGAAGACTTCCCCAATTAGACTGCTTACGGATACAGCAAAGCATAGTACAGTCGATGGTGGTCTCAATATTAATACCTCACATGGTTCGGCTGAGTTTGAGAGAAAATAATGAAATGTCGCTTGGCACTCCTGCTTTTTCATGATTATTATTTTTACCGGTTCCGGCCAGAATAAAATTGCAATTGAAAACAATGAATTCGCTGTTTTTCAAACTTTCATTTTTGGTCAAGAGTATTACTGCTATAGGAAGGATCTTATATTTTTATTTATTTCTAATAATGTAATTTTAATTATGCCTTATAAGTAGTAAGTGTTTTAGAAGAAAGTTGCAAACGTAAACAGCCAAAGAAAAATGACTCGTCGTAAAGTAGTTTTCTCATTTAGGAGGGAGTTAGAGAGTGGGGGGCCTAGGATAAAAATATGAAGCAGAGGACTAGTTAAAACTAAATAGAGCGTTGGCTTGCACGATTCGTAAGCTTGATATTGGAGGAAAGAGGACACATTTAAATTGGAGACTTTGGAAATGTGGGTGTGGTGGAGATTGAAGGGAAAATGATGAACAGAAAGGGATACAAATTATGAAGTTATAGGTATGGTAATAGAGGGAGAGAGGGAATAACGTTGAAAGAAATTGGAAGAAGTCAAGACAAATAGATGCAGGATATATATAGGGGCAATAATTGGTTGTTGAAAAGGTAATAGAGGGATGGACAAAGAGTGCATGGGAAAAGGCTGGGAAGGCAAGGCATGAATACTATGTACTATATACTAGTATGTTAAAGGGAGAATAAGAAACATTAATTCAGTCCAGGTGTTCGGCCATTCTATTCTTCAAAGTCCCGGCGTGCACAGGAAAAGATTTAATCATATCACCCGGTAATTGGTTCCAAACAATAATGCCCAAATCAGAGAGAGAATGCTTACTTCTGTCACACCTTCGGAGTGGATTATTTTATTTTTTTGTATGATCTCCCATTCATTGGTAACATCCAGCTTGTGTGCTCTTCATTTGAATTCTCCCAAGCGTCATTCCTCGCGGGTTTAATACTGCATTTCATTTATGTGAGCATGCAACAATTTTAGCGCTTTTAATGCCTCATTCGTCTTTTATTCTAAATTTTCATTTATTTCTTTGATCGGAATTAAGGAAGGCAAGAAGAAAGCAGAGTAAAGGAATGAATTATTTCAATGCATTGTGTGAGGTCGAAGCATATTTTTGTCATGCCATTTAGGACTTACGAGTCCAGTAGTGTGTGGTGCCAGTGTCCATCACAAAAATCTTCTCTTATCCGGAACACCTCTATCGATCTATGGTAAACCGTGACATTTTAATTAATTATGCACGATGTGATTTGCGTGTACACGTTGGTTTAGAACGGCCAACGAGTACCGGTAAAAATCCGATGTGTATCTTCCTGAATCAGCTTTTGAAGGGATTAACGATAAAAAAGGAAGAAAAATATTTACATCCCTGAAACTAAATTATTCAGATTGACTGATATTCCAAGTTAGGGCATGAAAATACGGCCTCGTGTAAAAAATAATAACACCTAAAGCGTATAAAAAACAAACGAAATTCTGCAGGCAAGCTCAGGTAATAAAAAGTTAAGACCAGAAAGTGTATAAACAGCCCGGTGCGGTTCCTCATCAACGAAATCTCCAGAATCATCGCATAATCGGAAGGGAAAATGATTTCCTCCCCAAGAGAGAAAAGGAAGGAGACCCAGCAAAATTCCATCCGATGGAGTCGATGGAAGAGGTGGAAGTAGAAAATCCCCACGTCACATTTCACCCCATCGGAATAGAATAAATATAAAATTCGAAGCCGCCGTTTGAGTTTCATTTATTTTTCGACCTCCATTCAAACTGCAAAGAGTCAGGCCCGTCGTTTTTCATTCGTCCAATTTTATCCCGATGCCATCCGATCGACCCTTACACTTTGGGAAATGATTTGGGCATCTCCCTCCACCATACACTCACCCCCTTCCCCTAAACCTGACTCTCCCATTAAAATCCACTAATATGGCTTAAAATAATCCCCCGGCAACAGGGAAGCTGGGGAACCTGGGGATGGAGGAGGGGAAAGTGAAGCAATAAAAGAGGGTGTGGGGTAGAAACTGTAAGAACTATTGAAAACGATAAACCAGATTAGGTCGGAGAGAAAGAGGAGAAGGGATGATGCGAGATGCTATACTTAGTCCCTCCGCCAGACCCTAGTGATATTCAATGGTAACCGCTGATAATAATTGTTGCGGACAGTGGTGGCACGATTACAGCGGATACTCAAGTCATTTTTCTGTTGAATGGTAAGCGAAGGTGCGCCAAATTCCATTCAAGCGTAATTCCCAAATAAACGCATCCGATGTACTCAAATAACAAGCCGATATATCCTTCACATTTTCATTTAATGTTCGTATATTTAATTATGTTAATCTGACAAGTATTTTCTTTCGTAAGCACATACTATTCCGCTAATACCCACACTACTTTTTGCCCCTTTTTTCTCCAAAAAATTGTCCAAATGCATAAACTCCTTCTACTGATCTCATTTTATTCCCTCCAAAATAATGCTTACCTCATTTACTTTCCTAACATAAGGTTATATTAGAAAATGTTTGGAACATAAAATGGCCAGGGGTATATACTTAGTCCTTTCAATGTAAACAAAGATGAAAATATCACGCATGGCCAAATATGGATAAACAGGCTTTAGTTTGTCAGTCAGCCAATGGCTGATTGCTGGGTGCATTTTAAAATCTGTCCAATAGGCATGGGTGAGAATAAAAGGAAACAACGTTGTGCAGTTTCCGAGAAAGAGAAAAGCTTAACTAAATATCAACATAGGAGTCCACAAACGAGAGCAGTTGGAACAGTTGACGTATCTCGGAAGTGTTTTGGACCAAAATGGTTAAGGTAGTAGGAATATAAGACGGATAATTGCGCTAGGCAAAGAAGCTTTCACGGGGAGGAGGGAATTGATGACAGGGGCGTTGAGAAAGGATGTTAAGAAAAGAATCGTCAGAAAACTTTGATATGGAGCGTAGGTATGCACGGTGCAGAAACATAGTCACTAAAGCAGGATGATAGAAGTAGATTGGAGGCTTTTGAAATGTGGGTGCGGAGAAGGATGGAGAAGGTGAAATGGACAGAGAAGTAAAACAAATGAAGAAATGCTAGGTATGGAAGGGGAGGAGAGGGGACTAATGGGAAAAATCCAAAGTAGCCAGGAAATATGAATGCAGAGCCTTCTATTTGCACAAGAAGGTATTTGCTATTCAAAGAAAGTTTTATTAGAAAAGTGTTCGTGACGGAAACGCTGAGTTGTTAAGAAAATTTTAATGAAACCTTTGATATGGAGCGCGGTTTCGCACGGCGCAGAAACTTGGTCGTTGAGGCAAGATGAAAACCATGGATTTTAAGGTTTTGGAGATGTGATTTTAAAGAAGAATGGAAAAGATAAAATTTATCGAGAGTAAAAAAAACGAAGACGTACTAGGTAGGGCAGGGAGGAGAGCGTAATAAATCCAAAGGAGACGGGAAATGTGGATCCAGAGCATTCTAATTGGGGATGGGAGGTTGAAGAATAATGAGATGCAGAGGAGAGATTGTAAAGAAACTAGAAAGAGTTGGAAATAGGATAGGTACATGCTGAATGGTGTGAAGAGAGGATTAAAGTATGCTGAAATGAAGAGGGAATTACTGTAAGGGCCGATTCTATGTTTTGTCTTGTCAGGTGAGGCTAAGAACATTATCAGGCTGAGTTCATCCAAAGCCACGATGCTCAGCGGTTGACCAACAAATGATTAAAACATTCTGATAAAACACAATCCTGAAGAACTGCTGATACAGGATAACACCAGTTGACATATGGAGTTACTGAAAATAGCATTCATATTATGAAGTTGTTATTCACCGCGGTTCGGTCACTCAAAAGAGGTGCCTAATTAACGAATCATTGCAACATAGTTGTACTGCAGCGTTGTGAGTTAGGCAGAGTCAGTCGTTCCCGCAACCATCAATTAGCCCGATCAACAGCATGAATGTCTCTTCAATGTGCCACAATGCCACAAAGATTTCTTTATCTTCTTAGTTAGTACATAAAACTCATTGAAAGCTGGGAATACTTTCACTGGATCAGCCACTCATATCGGATACAATCGAAGAAAAATCATGAGCCAATCTTTTTTTTTTCTTTTTCCACTGTCCACTCTTTACTATAGTGAAAATTAAATAAGTACTAAAAACAATTTCAGGATTTTTTCCAAGATATTTTCCATTCCCATTTTTTTTCCAAGGTTTTTTGTATTCAAAGAGGAACTGGTCACGGCGTAAGAGTAAAACTTAGCAGTATATTTCCAGGGGTTAATTTTTAGCCATAATTTCTACCGTATGCTATTTACTGTAGGAGGGGCGCCACTGCTAAAGGACCTTGGCCCCATTCGGCAAAGATGTCAACGAAGAAATGATTAGTATGGCACAAAACATTCGGGTTAGTTAATTTTTAACCTTGATTGCCGAGCAGCCCTCTGCTTTATGAACCCTTAAAGATCGGTCCTGGGAACTTTCTGTCCACTTCATCCTTCTCCATTCTTCTCCACACCCACATTTCAAAAGCCTCCAATCTAGGTCTATCCTCCTGCTTCAGTGACCACGTTTCCTCGACGCACATTACTACAATCCATATCGAGATGTCCAAGGCCCCTATCATCAATACCCTCCTCCTTGCGAATGGTCATCGCCTAACCAATCCGTATACCTTCATCACTTTGGTCCAGAGCACTTGCGAGATATTTTTCCACCAGCCCAACTTAATGAACTCCAATATTAGCATTTAACTTGGACATTCTCTTTCTATAAAATCGTTAAACTTTTTTTGTATACACTGCTTACTATCCCATACCTGTCACACTTGTTGTCCTTTTCGTTCGGTAATAATGAGGAAAAAACTTCAAATTGCAATTTGCTATTAGGAGTATTGAGTCCGAGGTGAAAACAATTATGTATTAGCGGTATTTTAACATCTGAATTACATATTTCTAGAATTTATGTACAATATAAGTAATTATATTTCCCAATAACGTTTTGAATTTTGGAAGTCACCAAATGGAAAATAATACAATTAATTCACTCTGAATAAATTGTTTCTGAAATGTAAAAGCTTGAATAAAATGAGGATTAACCAACTTATTAAGGAATTAGATATTATTATATTATACTTAACATATTTGAATAATTTTGCAGCGTAATTATATAAAATTTTCGAATAATCCTTAGAGATTGTGCTTAATTTTAAGAAAAACTGAAAATTTATATTTGAATGAATTTTTTTAAATCTGCTCCGGTCACATTGTTGCAGAGTCACGATAACATACATATGAGGACTAAAATACAAACTGCAGTAGGGTCAATGGAGCTGGCCAGGAGAATTCCTACAGATATATCGAGGTATATCAATTTCCAATGGATAGTCGAAGAGGGTTACGGAATGCCGAAGTCAGGAATGGACCTGTTCCATCGTTTGATTCAGATGTGGATCACGACTCACTATTTCACACAAAGATTGCGTCAAATATAAACCGACAAAAGAGAAATGTTACCCCATTCTCAAGAAATAATAGCAAGAGTAAATTGAACAAAAAAAGAGTAAGACATAAAATATAGATATTGCGTAAAGAATACCAAAACCCACGTTGCACTTAGGATTAAAAAAGACAAATGAAAAGGGCACATTGGGAGAATACAGGGTGCGTTCCAAAAGTTATGCAATAAAATTTTTCGCGCCGCTTCCATTCGTTTTAGTGAGTTAAAACTACTTGGAGTTGGTGGGGGGACGCTAAGCTTTGCCGAAAAACCGGTCACAGTGCTCTCCAAGCTGTGGAAGCGGCAGGACGTCAGTTATAGTAAACCACTGCGCACCGATCGTGTCACGAAATACCAATCCAGCGGAAATTTCATGTGAACTTTTGCAACGTATTGAAAATGAACCTGATTATTTGGAAAACGTCATCATTGGTGATGAAACCTGAGGTTTTCAATGCGACCCAGGAACAAAACGCCAAAGCTCTGAGTGGCACACCGACCAATCCCCCAAGCCCAAAAAGGCAAGAATGAGGAAATCAGAAGTGAAAACAATGCTCATTTTCTTTTTTGACAGTAAAGGAGTGGTCCATAAAGAGCTTGTTACTCAAGGACAGACAGTTAACGCTGCCTACTACGTGGATGTGCCGGAAAGACTCCGAAAAAGGGTCATCAGGAAGAGAAAAGACATCTCCGTTACCTGGAAACTCCATCACGACAACGCGCCTTGCCACAATTCGCTACAAGTCCGCGAGTTCTTGGCCAAAAACCAGGTGGCAACGCTGCCTCCCCTTTTAGTCCTGACGTCGCCCCTTCAGAATTGTTTTTATCCCTAGGATTAAAGCATACCTGAAAGGAACCCGTTTTTCGTCCATAGAAGAGATTCAATCAACCATGACGAACACCTTGCGAGAGGTCCCCGAAGTCGCCTTCCAGGGCGCGTACCGGTCACGGCAGAGTGGCCGGAAAAAATGTGTAGTGGCTAAAGGACAGTTCTTTGAAGAATTTTAAAGTGTTTGTACAAATCTATTCAATAAATTACTTTAAAAAATAAAAGCATTACTTTCGGAATGCACGTTGTAATATCATCAGCGAAACCTCCATTACTCGATACCCTTTTAGAGCATAAATATTCGGGCTGACACTCGGAATATAAGCGGGAAAATAGGAATGATTTTCACGAGATATTACTGTTACAAGTTTACAAGTCCTACTTTTGAGGAAATGGTACAGGAGATGTTTGGAGGCTCTTTGTACGTCAGCTTGTAGAAGGTTGGATACATATAAGTGCCAAAAAGAAGAGAAACAAATCCGATTTCAGGTGATGATATGAAGTTGCTATGAAAATTTCAAGAAATCAGGTAAGTTGGTCAGAAGAGTTGTAGACAGATAATACCAAGGTGAATACATTGATAGTATAGAGAACTTGAAATGAAGTAAGGTCGAGGGAGGAAAATAGGCATTCTGAATCGCGTAGGATGAAGTAAATTGGATGAATGGGCGAATAAAAAGCAGCTCTCGGCAGTGGGCAATGATACTCGCGAATATGTTTTCGTAGCGCATTATAATGAGTCATGTCTGATGAAGTCCCAATGGTGATATGGAAAACTACTCACCTATAGCATCAAATAAGGCATCAATTTGTTTGAAAACTTCCTTGAAGATGATGATGTCTCCTAAGCTGCAAAGGAATCGTGTAAAATATAAATAAAAAGAGGAACACTCTCATACTCCTTAGAAAAACAATGCCAACTTATCCAGCCAAAATGTGAATTGCTAATACTTAATTCCACTAATCTGGAGCATAACTAAGCATACTAATTACGAGACGCAGCAGTTAAAGATTTCAACGAAAATTAACTCACTATCAATTGCGCTCTATACCCTTTCCCTGGACGTAATCTACGGCTAGAAAAAAAGTTCTCTCTAGCTGTCGAACTACGTACATTTCCCTGACACCCGATTAAAAAGTCTAGTTTCATTAAGGCGGCTCCACATATTCTCCCAATATGTGCTCCACATACAAGGAGTGGTATTAAGAAAAGCCACAAATATTTAACTTGATCTGCCGTAGTTAAAACTAAACCCTCTATTGTATGATGTAAGCTCATCACTTCTTTTCCTCCCAAATTGCAAAATTGCGCATTTTTTGTGTTCAGTACTATTCCTGAGTCCTGGCACCAATCCGCATATTGCGCTCAAAGGTCTAAGTAGTAGCCCGCAATCTGATTGGGTTCTTATTTTCCTATAAACCACCGTGTCGTCTGCCAATAACCTTAAGGTTGCTACTAACTCCTGAGTTTAAGTCATAAATATATATATATATATATATATATATATATATACTCGAATTAATAATAGGGAGAAGAAGAAGGGTAAAAACTGGATGTGGTCAGCCGATCGCAGCGTTAAGTGACCATGGGAACGATGAACCGTACTTTGCGGATGTAGTCAATCAGTTTGTTCCTCTAAGTCGTTTTTTCAAAGCAAAGCCCTTTTCACAGAGCGCATAAACTTAGTAGAACTCATCCAATGTTTGATCGCACTAATAATCCGCGCCCCTACGCGATATTGGCTGTAGGTTACGATAAAACCATCTTTTCTGCGATTAAAACTTCACACGCCGAATCTCTCAAGGTTTTTGTTATGCCTGAATTTGCTGCCTACCGTAGGCGTATGACCCGGGTTCCAGTCAAAATCGACCGATACAGGCTATGGCAAAATTATGGTCTTTTACTGGAACTCATCGAATCAAGGAGTTTAAATTAAAAATGAATCATTGCAGAAAAATTAAGATTCACTAAAAATCTAACAGTAATATTTCTTTAACAAAAGACTTTACATTGTCATGGAATATGTCCTACCACAAGCCGATGTGTCGCCGTTCAAGGTATTGTGAGCTTGTAGATAAATGTGAAAAAAGGTTAAAGTTAATGATTGGATGGCATGCAGGACCAAACTGCTCACGAATAATTATATTTTGTCCTCGTGAAATGTATTTTACGCAATACTTGATAGATAAAAATGAAATGTGATTGATTAGAGACCCATATTATTTAGGTTTTCCGCTAGAACAAATAACAATTAAAAATTCCATGGGAAAGAAATCCATTCCCTTACTTATGGTCAAGAATCTGCTACTAAATGAATATATAATGAACTAATCACAAGACATTGGTTTCAAATTATTTTATGATCAAATTTCAGGTTGCATTAATTATTGATCTCTCTCGCAGTTTTAGCAAATAGCCGTGAGCGAAATAAATGTCATTATTGCGCGCGTCTCTGGCGTGATTCATAAACGCGCTTAGTCTGATTTAAAGATCAAAAAACCCTTTGTCCAAAGAGCACTACTTCTACCTCCCTCCGCCCACACCTCAGAATCCCCAAATGTGGCTTAGGATGTACTCCGGCAGAAAGAATTGGAGGAGGTGAATGGGGGGGAGAAGGAAGGCGGACGGGGACCGTAATCGACGGAGAACGGGGAGAGGGTTGAGGGGGAGGAGGTTGAAGATACGGGAGGAGATCCATTAGGGGGGAGGGAGGGATGAGAGAAAAGAGATAGGTTACGGCACAGGGATGCAGAACGCGCGGAGGAATGAGGGTGGAGGTGTGGAGGGAAGGGGGTGATGGGTTGCCATGGGGACTGCGGAGGGGGTGGGGAGGAGGGCGTGGGTGGGTGGGTGGTTAGAGGTCTCGGCGTCGCGGTAGATGGGACGTGAAAAGAGGCGCGCCGGCTGAAAGTGGTCCGAGTCAATTTTACGGAGAAGCCGTGACGTAATTGGGGGAGGAGGGAGGGAAGGAAAGCCCACCACCCCCCACCCACACACGCACACACACACACACACCTTCCTCATTCCTTTTTCCTCTCTTCATTCTCTCCTCTCTTCCCTCATCCATCCATCCATCTCCCCCTGAGAAACCACTTCAACCCCCTTCCCCGCATGCAGTCTTCCAACTTTTAACCCCCAATCGCCGACACGGGAGGGAAAAAAGACGAGACCGCGCGGTCGACCGTTCGTTCATTCAATAGCAATCCATTGCTCACTCAATCCTTCCTTCATCTCTCCTCCAGCGATGTTTCCACTGAGTCTCCCTTCCTCTTGCCGTCCACATCGGTACTTTCAATTCTCCTCTTTTACAGTTGTCTTTCGTGAGGTTTCTACAATTTTATTCTAATTTAATATTTTCTTCAGACTCCAATATTTTAATCTTATCATATCGTACTATCAGAAACGAAAAAAATTGTTCTTTAAATTCACATTAGCACTTTCGTGCGACCCGTGTCGCAGTGGCAATACCTCGTTAAATCAAAAGTTAACTTTCACTATTCGTCGCTAAGACGGGCTACCACGGTAATATTTTTCTTTAATTTCTTCATATGTGGAGGAAATAGTTATTTAAGCATGTCAGGCAATGGAAGTATGAATGAAAGTCGATGGGGAATTTATGAAATCAGTTACGTCTGAGGATGATGAAGCTTCAGTTAGCCAGTCAGCGAAGGGGTTGAACACTACCCTGAGTGAATTGGAAATTCAGTGCGATAGGTATGGGATAAGAATCCAAATAAATAAAACAAAGGTTATCCGGTTTTCCATTGGGAAAAACCAGTTGAGTATATCGCAGAAAATAGTAATAAATTGGGAGGATAGGAGGCTAATCCGCGACCTGTCCATGTCTCAGATTGCTCAGGTGCGAGTGGGGAACGGGTAGTCCGGTTGGGCAGTGTTAGGAAGAGGTGTAAGGCAGGGTTGCCCATTATCACCGTTGCTGCTCAACCTGTATGCAGAGGAAATGATTAAAGAGGCATGGGAAGAACTGGAGGTAGGAATTACAGTGGGCGGGGAATTCGTAAAATCAGTTAGGTTTGCTGATGACCAAGCTTTAGTTTGCCAGTCAGGCAAGGGGTTGCAAGAATTGCTGAGTGAATTGGAAATTCAGTGCGACAGGTATGGGATGAGAATCAATATTAATAAAACTAAGTTTATGTCATTTTACAGAAGAAAAAGGCTAAGCTAAACATTAAAATAATAGGGCAACAACTAGAGTAGGTAGAACAGTTTACGTATCTCGGAAGTGTTTTGGACGAACACGGTCAAAGTAGTAGGGACGTAAGGAGAAGAATTGCGCTAGGCAAAGAGGCTTTCACAAGGAGGAGGGAGTTGATGACAGGGACTTTGAGTAAGGATGTTAAGAAAAGACTCGTAAAAACTTTGATATTGAACGGAGCTATGTACGGCGCGAAAACGTGGTCATTGAAGCAGGAGGATATAAGTAGATTGGAGGCTTTTGAAATGTGGGCGTGGAGAAGAATGGAGAAGGTAAAATGGACCGAAAGGAAAACAAAATGAAGTACTAGATATGGTGGGCCAGGAGAGGGGATGGTTGGGAGAAATTCAAAGTATTCAGGGAAGATGGATGAGCATATTTATTGGCAATGGGATGCTGAAGACTGTAAGACTAGATTTCAGATAGTGTTTACTGTTGCAGTTCCATTTGCTAGCATGTGTCCATAAAAAAACCTACCTTAACGGTATATTGCCGATAAAAATAATAATAAATTATTCATATAATTGATATCAATTTTAATAACTGAAAAATATTTGCTCTCACAATTCAATTAGGTACATTATTATAACATTTTTGTGAACTCGTGAAAACTTTAAGTACCTGTATGTCGTCATCTCGTTACCATGCGATGCAATTTGATTGAAATTTATTCCTTAGCAGAAGATAAATCTTGACCACAGTTAATACGGATGTTGTGTCGAACGAAATAATCCCTTTTAATGGAATCACTTAACCGAGAGTGGTCACTGCTTAAAACAGTAGTACCCAAAGACTCGCGTGATGCCGTTAGAGAGCGTTTTGTGTGCGCCCCGAAGGCATTTGCTTGCCCCCAACAACCCGAGGTCGCGACCTATTTCTGAGTAGCCATGATTATATCATGGGTCACGAACTGACCGCTGAATTTGATCGCTCCCGCCCCTCGCTATCTGTATTTTTTTACCGAGGTATGTGAATCTTGTGGGAGTTTGACATTGAAGGGCCCAGGGGAGGGACGGAAGGGTACCGCGAAATAGGTAGGGAGTGCCTGTCGAAGAGAATAAATGTTGTAAGGAAAGTGCAAACGACATTGAGTGCGGTGATGCGACGGAAGAGGGGGTTGAATGCGCAGTATAAGGGAAATCATAGAAAAGAGAAAATTGGAGAATGAGATACACGGAAAAATGTGGGGGTAAGAAGGAGAAAGAGGAAGATAAAACGATTTAACCAAAAAGATTTTTAATCTCCTATTTTAACAAAATTTGTTGTCTCAGGCGTAACTTTGTGGAATTTGCATAACATATTGAAATGTAATGAAATAATTGACTTTGTAATTCCACACACTTTGTGTGTGGAATTACAAAGTCAATTATTTCATTACATTTCAATATCCTATTTTAACGTTCAACTTAGTTTTACCCTTTCGGAAAAACCACGTAACCATTGTTTTATTTTCAATTATCCTGATCTCACATCCATCGCACTAACTTTTTAATGTACGCAGCAGTAATTGAAACCCCTTGGCTGACTGATCAACTTCGTAATCTACATCTACATCTACATAATACCCCACAAGCCGCCGCAAGGGTATGTGGCGGGGGGTGTTAGGTCACCACCCTTAAAAAGAAACAAAGCCACATGCAAAAAAAGTAATAAGGAAACCCAGCGGATGACACCGTTGGAGGTTACTCTTTCGGCATCGCTCGCAGTTTCTTAGAACAATGAAAATGATTTGTTACATAACAGTTTTAGGTTTAACTTTGTAGAATTCCTTCTTGATGAGGATTAAAAAAAGGAACTTTGCATTTCCACATAAGTATTTAATATTTCACGACCATGTTTTCGATGCTGTAAATCATCACCGCCTGATGTTCATGTGCAGATCTTAATTTAAAAGCGCAAAGTTATTTTTGATACCCTCATTGTCATTTGTTACAATCAAGAAAAACACTATTTAGAAGCATGTTATAGGTAAAGTAAATATTGGAATGAAAAGCCAATGGAATTAGCTCGAAAAAGCAGAGCAGGTGTAAAAACAATCGAAGGTAAATATAAGTTGAAATATGGAGATATGAACAACGCATTAAATAGAAAATGCACTACTATTTATATTCACTTGGCTTCATTCTCATAGCCGATTGAAGCATCAAACTTTTGTTTATTCAGGAAAAAAGGAAAAAAACTGAGTTTCTTTCGGTGATTAAACACTTCAATGTAGAAGATTTAACACCGAAGGAGATCAAAAATCAGTTCAATGAAGTTTCTTTTTTTCGTGAAGTCACTTTTTTAAATTATCAAACTTGAAAAAATTGCTCGGCGGAAAAAGATTTACGTTGAACAAATCAGGTCATCGCCGACACATACGAAGGCCTTTTTTGAAGACCTTCCGAATTCCTTCTCTTTTGACGGCTTAAAAAAAGTTGGAGAAACGCTGGGAAAAGTGTATCGATCTGAAAGGAGATTATGTTGAAAAAAAATTTACCAAAAATAATGTTTTTTTTATACTATCCTAATGGCTTATGGAATGGCTCACACATGCAAGTTTCTGCAAACATTTTGTCATTGAATATTGTAACTAAGTTTTTAGCGCTAAATAAAGAATAATGTTAACATCAAAGATAAATCCTTATTATGATGATAGAAAATGATGATAAAATTTCAATATTACCACTACAGGGGGCATTTATTCCATCAATTAATGCAGAAAGAGGATGCAAAAATTTTGCATAATCATTTTTGGCTATTTATAAGAAATACAGGGTTCGTCCGGAAAATAAGTGTACTGAGCTCAGGAAAAAAAATTTATTACACTTTTACATATCTTAAGCTAATATTCCTCTAAATAGGACCCTTGTGAGTCGATACACTTGTTCCAGCGGCGTTCCCATTCCTGGAACGCTCCCGCGAAGGCATCATCGGGAACCTCTCGAAGACACGTCGTCACGGCCTCTTTGACGGCGTCCAAAGTCCCGTATCGCGTTCCTTTCAAACTCCTCTTTATCTTCGGGAACAGAAAGAAGTCCGGTGGTGCCAAGTCCGGGCTGTAGGGCGGGTGCGGCAGCGTTGCCACGCCGTGCTTGGCCAAGAAGTCCGACACGACAAGCGCGGTGTGAGACGGCGCATTGTCGTGATGCAGCCGCCAGATGTTTTTGATCGCTGGCCGGACGCGGGCGACTCGTTTTCGAAGCCTGTCGAGCACTTGGACGTAAAATGCAGCATTTACAGTTTGTCGTTCAGGTACAAATTCGTAGTGGACGACTCCCATTTTGTCAAAAAAGACAATGAGCATCGCCTTGATCCGAGATTTGCTCATGCGAGCTTTCTTTTGACGGGGTGATGATGGGGTGTGCCACTCCGCACTTTGTCTCTTCGACTCCGGGTCGTACTCAAAGATCCACGTCTCGTCACCCGAAACAACGTTCTCTGAAAAATGTGGATCATTTTTGCAGTGATCCGCAAGTTGTGTCGCGATTTCCAAACGATTGAGTCTTTGATCATCACTGAGCACTTTCGGCACCAACTTTGCACAAATTTTTCGCATCTGTAATTGCTCCTTAATAATCTCGTGCACTATTGTTTTTGGCACATTACACTGCTCTGCTATCATCCGAACACTAAGACGACGATCAGAGTTCAGTACATCGCGAACTTTTCGCACATTTTCGTCGGTGAGTGTCGTTGATGGGCGTCCAGGCCGTGGTTCGTCGTCGACCTCTTCTCTGCCCTCCACGAACATCTTGTGCCACCGAAAGATCATGTTTCTGGACATGGCTGACTCCCCGTAAGCCTGGTTAATCATACCGACAGTTTCGGTAGACGATTTCCCAAGCTTTACCGCAAATTTGATGGAATAACGCTGCTCCAAAAACTTCGGCATCGCGTTCCGTGACGTGGGTCGAGCGTGGAGGTTCGCGTTAACAGAGCTCCTCACTACACCACAGCTCAGAGCCGACTGCCTTTTTCAGCGTCGCTTGCCAAGGTACCCCCCTCCAATCGCAGCCCGTCAGAGCGGTGCTGGGCGCGCCTGGAGCGGCGGGAAAAAATCAGTACACTTATTTTCCGGACGAACCCTGTATTCCTAAGTTAAATTCTTCACTACATGAGAACACAAAGGCCTTTATACTTCCAAGTCTCGCCTAACAAGACACAACCTGACGCAAAAATTCACATTAAACCCTTATTTAATTCCACATGCTTACCTCCTCCCATCATTCCGTCCAACATCCCTATTCTCTTTTCCTACCCCTCCCTCGTTTACCTGACGTTTTCACCTTCGTCACAATCTTCCAGTCTTCAACACTCTAATACCAATCAGAATGTTCCGCAACCGTTGGTTTTGCCTCCTTCGGATTTGTCGCGGCAACCCTCACTCTAATAGTCTCAACAGAGTCTAACACTTCCTGGTTAGCTTTACTTCTCGTCCATTTCCAATTTTTTCCATCCTCCTTCACACCCACATCACAAAAACCTTTTCATTAAATAACAGTGCTTAAAAATTGAATCCCTAATGTGGTAATGTTAAACCGATAACATTCCCACATGCGCAAACGAAAAACTAGTTACACCATATTTTGAGAAACTCAAACAGGTCGACCAGGGATGTAACAATTTAGATGGATCATGAATGCGACTGCCACGATAAGAAAATAAAAAGCCAATGGCAGAGCCCAAGGGAGGAATAAACACGGAAAGAGGGGGGAAGTAGGGGTTCAGTGCGATGGAAAGGTGAGTTCAACAGTCACGCTCCAAATAGTTTCCCCGTCTCGCTAACCCTGGAGATTACGTGGAGAGGACTCGGAGGCAGTGGGAGACAGGTAGGGCAAAAGAATGGCGATCAGCATAAACATTTCCTTCCTTCTCAATTCTCATCAAACCGACCCACTTCCTCCTTCGCGATGCGTAATAAATGAGAAAATACCGCAACGCAATTCACTAGGGACAAAACGTGCGCCCGCCACTGCTTATACCCTAATCCTAATAATATTTAAATATTAAAATTAATTTGCATGTTTCTTTGGCGACCAATCACTCCTAGGTGATACGAAGTAAAGGTATCTAATTTTGTGTGTGCATTGGGTAAAAATTCACACATTAACATAGACTAGGTCCGATTGGTTTTAATATTCTAGAAACTTTTTAATATCGGAAAAAAACAATTTCTTAAAAATATTTTTTTTCACAGATGACACATGAGCGTCAGTTAAACTGCCACATTCTTTAATCATCTATTTTATCATTAAAAAACGCATATTATGATTAATGCCGAAAGGTGTGTTAGATGCTTCGTACTTTGTGAACAGCTGCTGCAAAATTACATAGTCTCGGATTATTTTTTAAATGTTAACTTAAAAAGTGTACGGATTTTTATCTCTAAGGTAACCATGATCATTATTTACGTAAGCATCTGCTTAAGTCGTAAAAGTAGAATTTTTTTCCTACGCGATTCCAGAAATTTTGGCTGGCATCAACAAATATCCATAAAAGTTAAACCAAGTTGGATTGGTTTCCGAGAAGTTTCTAGTCACAAAATGATTTCGTTTTTAAGACTACTTTGTAGCATTAGCATGGTTCTCCGTAGTCCGAGGTTAAATTTTGCGGAAGTGCCAATTGACAAAATTTTTGTGGTCATCCCAGCCGCTATCTCTTTTCCACTAAAGTGTGAAAAACTGTGATCAAATTCGCATTAGGATCTCCCTCAGGGTATTCTCCTCCATAGGGCATTTTGTGATCAAAGGTCATGCGGTCCATTTCCCATAGTTCCAGCCTGCCCTCAGAGGAACATCTCACCCATGCATACCCTCTCTTCCGTAGCGTTAAATTCAGAGAACTAAACAGAGTTGAAGAACGGTGAAACAATTTTCGCCATCTATTGATCGAATTGATAATGTTTACGCACGCGGCTCAAAAAAATCCGTCATGAAAACTCCAATATTTTCCCCTCCATTATGATTTTTCTAAAAAAACAGTTAACTATTACCACTAAAAGAACTTAAAAGAACTAGTTCCTATCAACAATGATTTCGGGAATTAATCAAGAAACTTTTCTTTTTTCGAAAAACTATAAGTAAAACGGCAGCCATTCTTGCCGTTTTCCGGTATAACCAAGAAACTCCTCAATCTAATTGGTCATTAAGGTGAGAAATTTAAGTTCCCTCACCCGAGTCATCGAGATGGAAAATTTACGGGCCATACGCCTTGAGCTCATACACCGAAGAGAACTCCCTCACGGGCCTGATTCATAAAACTGAACTATACTGGTTATTTGGAGTGAATTACTATGTCATTCTCCATCGAGGAGAGCTTCAGGGTAAACTTTGGGGTCTATTAAATCTTTCACATTCCTAAAATGAAAGAAACAAAAGTTTCAGTCAGAGAATAGCCATCTGCAGACAGTCACGCTCGATACCGTAAGGAAAGCAGCTTTCGCGGTCTGAATTTAATACGTGGCTGGCAGATCACGATTTGAATGTCATTATCGATCTTGTATGGAAATGTGAGGAAAATGTTTTAAATCCACCGAAGATACGGTATCACTCGGAAAAAATTTAAAATTGCTTTAACAACAGACGACACTGACTCCTTCCACGCGAGGACTAGAGATAAAAATCTTGCTCCGAATTTCCAAACACTTGGCATAATATTATTATTAGCGATTAGTTTTGAATGGACACTCAAACCAACAACTCCTAGAATTCTATCCCACACCTAGATCACATAACCGAACATACTACACCGTAAGAAACTCATTTCTGCCTCCTTTCATCCCGTCCAGACTGCCTACGATTCTCCCTCGTATTTATTGCCTCCCCCTGCATACCTTGCCTAACATCCTCCCCTCTATCGCTGTCTCCAGCACTCCAACGCTGCTCAAATTGACTGAATCCAAGTTTCCTACCCGTTCCGGATTCTTCTAGACGTCGTTCTTACCTCTCCTACGAAGCCTAGAATTTCTTTGTTTGTTTTCATTTCCATTCATTTAATTATTCCGTCCTTTTCCCCTCGCCAACATCTCAATTGGCTAAACTGCGCTCAGTTCTACATCGATGGCCAAGTTTTCGAGCCGTAAAAAGAAATCCGCTCCAAATCAGGGTTAGTTATACTAGCTGTGCTATAGTTCGTTTAATAAATACTTAATCTATAATACCCAATAGCTTAACTTAATAACCTTTAACGCTTATTTAAGGTGTCATAACTTCGTCATGACGCCTGGGTTAATAGTGATTTTTCAATACCGTTTAATGAAACGATATAAAACAGAGTCAATACCCATCACATATACGTTTCTTTATCCCACGTAAACAAAAATTTCGAGCGGCGTAATTAAAGAAAATTTTTCATTAATTCTTCCTTCTGCAAGTTAGATCAAGTTGATTGGAGAAAGGTAATTTAATTAATTCAAACGTATGGTGCAGGGAGGTGGTGAATCGGATTAAACCGATGTCACGTGCGACGACTTCCGAGAATGAAGGAGCAGGATCGATTATCGGGAATTACTGGACTTTTTCGGAGGTAATTATAGCCTAAAAGGTACTAAGTACAACTGAAATACGTGTTTTGTGAATCGGGACGGGTGGAAATGGACGATGCCGTCGGAGTTTATTTCCGCATATGTTTCTACAATTACTTCTTTTAAACAACTTTTGAAGTGGATGATTCGGTATTATCGAATTAAGTGATCATTATACCTGATAGAATCTAATCGCCCTTGTCCAGAGCATTTGCAATATTGAGTGCCCACTTACGAATGGCAATGAAGAAACTGCCCACGTAAATAGTACCAATAATACGAATTCGACCGAGTTGTGCGGATAAATTGGTCCGGAGAAGATGATAGCATTCAGTATTTAATTCCATTGCCCTTCCGGGCTAGTTACAATGATTCCATCTCTTTTTATATCCATTTTTCAGCTAAAACAGTCTCCTGCTTTTGTATGAAATTCCAGTATCTTTGTATTCCATCTGCCTTCCTCTGTCACTTTCCTCATTTCCTCCTATCGTATTGGGCTGTCTATGACAGACCAATGCGATAGAATAGCAGAACTCACATGACCAGACTGCGACCGTTGTTTGTATTAGGATAGGCGCAGGGTTATAAGCAGCGATATAAACAGCTCTTATATAGATTGCTAAACTGGGTTCTTGTATTTCGTACCGGTAAGGACGCAGCCAGTTTGGCGTCTATTCCTATCCTCCGGAATCTACCTCGCGAATCTTCTTCTCCGATGTTGCTCGAAGAGAAAGTTTGTCCACACCATTTTTTATTTCTACAAATTAAATTCGATGACGATGAAAACATGGCAGTGGTAAACACCGTTTTTAGAATTGAACTACAACGGAGAAGATGATATGCTTTGAAGTTGCCCGGGGGACAGGGACAGCAATTGACTACATCCTTGTCGAAGCCAGAGATAATCAATGTAGAACTACCCCGGTGAAGACATGTCATAGCGAACTCATTATTACTAACAAATGTTTTTTTAACTCAAAGGCACACATTACCCTATTTTCTATTTCCCCAGCATGAAGAATGATAGAATTTTGATGTTGCGGTGCACAAATTATCATTTTTCAAAGCATTTACTTTAGTGATTTACTTGCACACTGATCACAACATGAATGCAATACGATATCAAAGAACATGTTTAATGTACTTATAACATACAGATTACTGATGATGACTTTTTTGTGCCATTCGTTTAGAATAGACTAAGAAAAAATCTCTCCAAAGCAGTTACCCATGATAGGCTCTGTAATTTGAATCTGCCTTCTCACTGAAAAAAATATCACCATTAACATATTAACAATGGCATTAAACTTTGACAACATTTATCTATTTATTTCTGAACAGAGGACTTAAAATTTCAAATTGGCAATATCGAAATTGTATTTTCAGTTCCACCTTTTCTTTTTCTAACGCTACATACTACATGACCTCATTTCTCTGTCGACATAAATTACAGGAAAATGGCGATAGTTGGTTGACCTAATTAATAAAATACAAGTAAAGCTCTATAATACATGAATTACACTACATAGTGTTTAAAGATAGAGAATTTTCTTTTCGAGATTTTTGAATCTTAAAGGAATTATGGCAGGATTCACAAGAATCCTGTTCAAAACAAACTGATACAGAATAAACTATCATTCCACAACGTATGCATCGCGTCTATACAATCCTTAAATTTTAAGTGCTAAATTAATGAGAAAAATTTCTTTAAGGAAACATATACAATATGTATATATAAAAATAGATATGAAAAAAGTTTTTTTTGATTCGTAAACCGTGAGGATCAAGTGCAAAATTTTATTGGATATATTCCGTCGCCATGTAGTCGAAGAGAAAATGACTAGTAACACTGGATGTGCTTGTATAAACTCGACGAAACCATTTTTCTTAGCTCCTCCGCCCTCCCCTCCCAACTCTCCCTCCTCACCTCAAGCCGCCACGAATACTGATCTCCCTTCAACTCTCCATCAGAATCCTCTTTACGCGGAATATTCCCCGCCAATACCGATTCCGGAGATTCGAAGCAAGGGGGATGGGAATCCAAAACCCTCGGCCACCTCCTTCCCCCTGTCCTCCTCCTCCACGTCCATTCCTCCTCCACCCCTAAGGTTCCCAAAGGACCCTTGGTTCAGCGCGCGAATAATTTAACCGACGACCAGTAGCAGGAGCTCCGCCCCCATCTCCGGAGCCGACATGGAAGAGGGCGCCGCCGCGCTAGAGGGTGAGGGGGGTGGGTGGAGGTGAGGAGGAACGAACGGGGATGAGAAGGGGGAGGAGAGGGGGGGAGGATTTAAAAGGGAGAGGCATGAAGAGCACGGGATAGAGGTTCCGTGCAAGGAGAGTATTTTCTCAATCGCCATTTCCGGAATTCTCTCGTTCACCACCTCCCTACGTTTTTAAACTCTCTCTCCTTTGCCCTCCAATCTTTTCTCCAAAATACCCTCCCCATCTCTCCCCCTCCCCCCCCTGGTGTGCCTTTTCGACGACTTTATCCCCAAGTTTAATATCTCCACATCAATTTTTACCTCCTCATTCCTGTACCCTCCCTCCGTCGCCACTTCTCTCCCATTCCATGCGCTCATCTCCGAAGAGGTAAATCAGCCTGAGATTGTCTCGCTCTCTCTTTCTCTTTTCGCCCGCTTCTCATCCGCAAAATATTAATATACCAGGCAAATATGGGCGCATATGGAGGAGGAAAAGGTTAGAGCATTGCGTCCTCTTTCCTCAACTTAATCATCCTATCCGATTATCTTAATATCTTCCCTTTGCTTCAGCTAATTGCACTTTATAATTAATGGTATTATTACTAGCAGCAATCAATCGGTAAGAGACGATTTTTTAATGTTTCCTGGCACTAAGCACTAAGAAAACTTTGAAAAGGTTGAAAGATCCGGTATTCAGGTCCCGGTCAAGAAAATATTTTTGGACTTGCGATCCACTCGATTGCACCTCCCCAACATTCCTGTGTTTGTCTTCTATATATAATCCGATCCCTTTTCCTCACATGAGGAAAAGGGATCGGATTATATATATATATATATATATATATATATATATATATATCCATGAGATGTAGAGATATGTATCAGCCATTTGGCGGGTTACCGTGTTTGAATTTACGTATATATATATATATATATATATATATATATATATATATATGTATATATATGTATATGTGTACATTCATGTAATATATGTATCAAATTAAGCTATTAATGAAACAAAATTAATTTTTTACAATAAATTACTCGAATAGAAATACAGGTAAGTAGTCACTCTTAATAACCCTCGTACATTAATATCAACGAATTCAATGCTTTATATTTTATTGGTTCGAAAATGAAAGGTTAGAGTAAAGATCCTGTGAGAAGGTTTGAGAGAATGGACAATGAATGATGCTGCATTTGTTCGGGGAATGAAAGAGGCTGGAACGCGATATAAGATATCGATAATTTTACCGACTTATTTAAGAAAGCGAAGAGATATTTATGATGCTTTGAGGTAATTTGCGTCAGTAGAAGTATATAGGCAAGATGATGCCAGCAGGTTTTTTGGGGGAATAGGAGAAAGGGTGGAGAGATAGGTTGGTTGAGATTCAGCATTATTCAACTCTTAAAAAAAGAAGCCAATGGGTTTAAAGGTTGTAACATTCTCCCCGGCAAATAGAGAGTTGCAAGCCAAGTGCTCACATGACAGTCTATGACTGATCATGAATCAACTGAAAATGGCCCACCCTCGCGCTTAGGGACACATCGATCTCACTGAATGGGAAGCAGTTACCTTAGGAACTACGAGGGTCATCCGGAAAGTAGTACCCGTTCGTGAAATAAAGACACAAAAGTAAATATTAACAAACATAAAAAATTTTATTTGAAAGAGGATACTTTAAACTACTTCTCAACATAATCTCCAAGCAAATTAAGGCATTTGTCATAACGTGTGACAAGTTTCTGTATTCCTGCTGCATAGTCCTTCGCCGCCAGCTCATTGAGATACGCGAGGGACCCATCTTGCACAAATTTTTGCATAATGCAGATGGTGTTTAACAATTTCATGAACAATTGTTCGAGAAACATTGGGAAAATGCTCACAGATGTCATCAATTGTGACGCGCCGATCGTTCCTCACGAATTCGTCAACTGAGCTCACCAGTTGGTCTGTAATGACAGACGGTCTCCCCGAACGCTCATCGTCGTGTGTTCCCCCTCCCCATGTTGAAGTTGCGACACCACCGCCGAACAGACGACTCGTCCATTACATTGTCTCCATACACCTCCTTTAATTGGCGATGAATATCACATGGGCGAACGTTTCTTGCATTGAGGAATTTAATCACTGCCCTCACTTCACAACTGGCGGCGTTCTCAATTTTTTTAAACATTGTAAACAATCACAGAAACAACACAGGCAATGCTAGCGTCACGCAACTTGGCTCAGAGAAGGCAGACAAGCCACTGAAGCTATCTGACCTCGTCCAGCGGCTACTCGCGTCGTCAGCACTTCATGCGGCACGAACGGGTACTACTTTCCGGATGACCCTCGTACATCAACACGGTCTCCAAATGAAACTGATAACTAAAAATTCAATAAGAGAAGAGATTCAAAGGAGAGATGCATGTATTGTTTTCCACAAATTAATGAAAACCCACTTAATGAAATATTAAAAATTATGAGAAAATACCTTAGTTTTAAGATAAGTGACAAATCTATCAGTGAAGATATGTATGTTACCTACCGAAAGTAAAAAAATAAAATCAGAAATTAAATAAAAGATACATAGATGTTCGAAATATCTCCGGATTGTTAAAAACGCAGGATAAAATGTGAGGCGGTGAACGAGGTGTATAAAATAAGTGTTATTAAATATATCTCGTGTAATTAAGGTACTCAGAAATATCATTCATATTATTTATTTAATATTTATGTCTTGTGTCCCTTTTTACCCTTTCGCAACTCATCAAATCTAGAATGTGACCCAACATTCTAAAGTGCCAATCATAGGCATGAAGAAAACCTATCTCTATTTTCATTAAACTGGGTACTTACGATATTAGGCAAACATTGATACACACTTAAAGGCGGTAGAAAATAACTTCGAGGCCTTACAAACGTGACAGTAAGAATCATATTACTTAATGTGTGATGAACACTTAAGACCAGCTTTGATTTATCTTTAATAGTTTAAGGATTATGGAAATGATATTGATTTTTACATAGGGGGAGTATTTTTCTGTTAAATATTAAACAGTACAGTAACAACCAAAAACCACTTGCTTGTTTTGCATGGAGGTGTTCAAGAGAGTCTATTGAGTTTTATTATTGAATGAATTGCATTAAATGAGATCGAGATTAGAGAGATATGGTAAATATATATCCGCTAAATGTACATGTTTCAAGCAGCTCGGGGGTGTGGGGCGGATGAAGAGTTGTTCTGAGCGGAGTTAGGGAGCGGAAGAGGATTTGATGGTAAGACAACCACCATGACCGTTGATTTTCAACGACGTATACAAGAAGAAAAAGCAGGTGGGGAAGTCTTGAGGTCAGTTACATTTGGGAATGCCCAAGTACTTTTTTCCAGCTAACCAAGGATTTGCAAACGGTACTGAGCACAGTAGAGAATCAGTTTGATACGTATGGTATGACAATGTAAAACAAGCACGGTTATGAAGTTTTCGAAGAGGAATAAAGCTATGTGCACCGCTAAAATGAGAGGGCGGAAATAAGATCAGGTGGAATATTTTACCTACGTGGTCGCGGACACATGTCCATTGAAAGAGGATGAACATGAGCATAGCTTGATGAGCATATATTATGAGGCAGTATATTAGAGGCTTTTGAAATGTGGTTGTGGAGAAGGATGGAAAAGGTGAAGTGGACAGGAAGGAAAACAAATGAGGACATTCCAAAGAAACTGCGGGAGATGCCGCAACAGTAACTTTTAACGGAGTCATCTGCTAACGTTGCATTGAATTGAAATGCAACATTAGCGGATGACTCCGTTAAAAGTTACTGTTGCGGCATCTCCCGCAGATTCTTTGGGATTTGTCAAAGTATAAACACCATAAGTGTTTAAAGTTGGCTTTAACCTCGTGGACTGTGGCGCGTCGCGCACGAATACGAATGCCTGTGACATTGTATGTACGGTATTTCGTCACAACATCTAGTTCCTTTAAAAGCCCCAAAATTTCAGAGTTTAAGAGGTAGCTTAAGTGGCTAAAGCACTCGACCGGATGTTGAGGGATCTGGGTTCGAATCCCAGTCAAGGCGAATGATTTTTACATTCTGAAATTGTTGCATTGAAATGAGGAAATGGCAGGCATGGTGGAGGGATAGTTGGGAGAAATCCAAAGGAGGCAGTAAAGCTGGATACGGAGAGTTGTTTCCGGTAAATAGATGCGATAGACTGTGATAGAGGGGAGAATGCCAGGCTGAGGAAGGGATAGGAATAGGAAAGGGATGTTGGACGGAATGAAGGGATGAAGGAATTATTCGGAATTCAAGAGGGCCTAGTGCAATATGTCAGGTTGTGTTTTCTCAAGAGAATCAATTGAATACATCAATGTTCTGACTTTTGTCCTTCCAAAATTGACCTTAAATTGTAGGCTACTTATTAATAATACATGAAATAATTCTGCTTTATCGCAAAACCGCAAAATTAAATATATCTTACGGCGTGACTGCAATTCTTACTGCAGTTAAATAAGTAATAACTGAACCGATAACAGACACACAGCAAGTCCACAATTAATATTTATTGTCGACCATGGTTTCACCACCTCTATGTCATTATCAGCTGATGCAATTGAATGAACTGTGGAATTGCTGTGTTACGGTTAGCCGTATGATGCAGAGATTCCACCGAGTAACAGTGTCATAAACTTAAAGAATTGATTCAATCGGACCCACTCCGACTATCTACTTTGAAAGACCCGATGTCTTGCCCACGACCTGTCTTCCTATTAACCATACAATTTTAAATAAGTAATTAAATGAAATTTTTAACCCTGTGGCTGATCCATTGAATCCATTTGCGAATCAGGACCGAGCGACACAGTGAAACTCTCACAAAATCTGCCGAATCACCACTTGGAGTGGAGTATCTTATTATCTACAGCTCCCGTTCCCACATCAGTCTCCACTTGCTCGATGGTTCCCATTTTGTTCACAGCAAAGGTTTGGAAACGTGGATGTGCGGGGAAGGAGAGGAGGGTGAGAGGGCGAAATTATCCAAGCCGCCACATCCTGCCTGCGCCATTTCCCTCCTTGAACATATTCCGCGAGGGCACTCCGTGCGCACCGAGGTATAATTGCATTCCCTCCCATTCGGACCTATCTCTTCCGCTCTCTCTCTCTCTCTCTCTCTATACTGACTATTTTCATTTTGTGCCCGATTTGACTCCGGGAAAAGAGGGTGAACGAAAAAGAGAGAGGTCCTGCTGGGTCCTGAAGTGAAGAGGGGAGAGTGGGATGGGGGAGGATGAGGAGGAGGCGGGGTCAACCTCCCTCCCAGACCACCTGACTCCCTCTCTCTCTCTCTAACCCCCCTCCCCTTGACCTCCCGCACCACTCACCACCACCCTGGAGCTTCGTTTTTAACAGATTCGCCGCCCTCCCTCCCACTCCAAATCCGACCTCCCAGCCTCATTTTCAAGCCCATGGTTACGGGAGGGGATGACGATTGAAGGGGGTCGGACGAAATAAGAGGGGTCAATGGGAGGAGGGAGGGGAGGAGGGAAAGTTCAGAGTAAGGGGAAGAAGGAGAGAGAGGAAAGGCCGTAAGGGGAGTGGGTTGAAAACGTCCGCGCGACCGTGGCGCGCTCAAGCGCCGGGACTGGTGAATTAACGAAAGAGGACTTAGGAGCTTGATTTGGCTGTAGGTGAAAGTAGGATGAGAGAAATAGAGAGAGAAATATGCAAAAGATTTAAAAAATTAATTAAAAAATTATAATAATAAAAAAAGTAGTAGGACTTTAGCGGAATAGGACAAAAATATTTTTTTAACACGTACAGGAGGGCAATACGTACGTATGAGGGAGAAAGAGGGTGTGGGGGAGAGGGAGTATGGTGGAGGACCCACTTCAGTTTTAAAGGGATCATTGAAATAGTTTTCCATTTCACTCCGGGACCACCGCTGCTCCACCCCTTTCCCACCCTCTCTCCCCTGACCCCCTTCCGACCCCCTCTTCCAACCACCCCTCCTTCCCCTCCCTTTCGATTCCTCACATTTTAGTTTCTCCTCAATGTTCCATTCCCACCTTTGACTGCTAACGCAAATCCGATCGCGGGATCGCAAAAAAAGTACATTGATTCGTAATAGAATTCCATTGGTGTCCGTTGGATTCCCTTGTAAACGAAACGCAGAATTCAGAGAATTCCGATGTCAACCCAAACAGTGCCACATGGGAACTTCCTTTTTTTTCTCCCTGCTCCCACTATGCTCGATAAACACACATGTCAAAGGGCACGGTCCACGCGTGCTCCCTTGTTTATGTAGTTTGTCTTATTTTTTTATAATCCCTACGGGCAGAAAAACTGCATTACATTAATTAGCAGTAAGTATCAGTTTAGGGAATCAGATTTCAAGCCGGTCATTCCGTGTTTTGTGTGACATATATTGCTGTAACTGTTTCCCTAGAATTAGAAAAAATACTTCAGACGATAAACGCATGTATGTGGCTGTCTCAATGAAGTTTGCGTTCTATTCCCTTGCCACAGAAATGGTTAATTCTTCGACTTAATGAAATGGACCAGTGCCTATTCCTTGTGCCACATTTGTTTTCCCAAGATGATGTGTTACTCAAAAATTCACACTGCTCGGGTGTAGTTACGGGTGCTCAGAGGCGTCAACTGGACTCGAGTAGTAGTAGTTTTTAGGGGAGGCGACCGACAGCTAAGGTCATTTGCGCCATAGGGGATGGACAAGGGATGAAGGGTGGAGAGAAACCCGGCGTCGGCATTAGCCTACTCTTTACGAAAGGTGCCAAGGGGTCCGCAGCTTAACGTCCCATCCGACGGACGGCGTACCCACTCAAAGTGCCCTCCACAAAGCACCTCAAGTAGGGATCGAGGTACCTCTGAAAAATATTCAACACCCCCGGGATTTGAACCCGCGATCTCGATCCCCAACTGGACTCGAACTCGGGTTCTTAGGACATTAAACCCTCGCTCTACCAACTGGAATACCGGAAAAAACATTATTTATTTATTTAGCCTTAGTTCGAAAACAGCACTCTGGCCTTTACATCGCACTATTAACAAAGAATAACAATGGAGACGATTACAAACACCCAAGCCCAAGGTGGAAGAAAAACCCACCCAGGTGGGAATCGAACCCGCGACCCATGGATTGGCAGACGAGGACGTTACCCCGCCACCACCGAGGCCAACCATTAAATAATTTTCTCTCTTGAAAATACTACCATCAATAACAGATGTTGCCATTATATACGATTCATATCATACATGTTATACGAGATGCATTAAAATGCAAAAAAGTTTCAATTAATCCAATTCTCGGGTTCAGGAAGGGATAGAAGAACGTTGTTGGTCTTAATATACGCAAACACTTTATGTGAATACAATAATAGAAGGCAGCGCAGTACAGGGTTTACAGGGTTCGCGCAGCCACCGCTATTTCAGGAGCTTTTTCAATGCTTACAATGACGTCGTTGTGCAAAAACGTGTAGTTACCCAAGTTTATTCCAATTGAACGACTTCACAGCATCAAATGTCATTCTCCATTTTGCGGCATAAGAATGAGCAACCATGAACCCGAGCCGCTCTTCTCACTACTTGTAATAGTGTAAGATATCGACGTTTTGAAAAACGCGTATCTACACAGGGAGATCATGTTGAGAGATGCATCCTCTTTCTGGTGTAGCTTAGCTCATCAGAAATAATTTAGGATATTTTGCAATGTATTCATACCCTCATTTATTTATCTATTTGTCTATCTTCCTAATCAACCTGACTGTAATCCATTGTTTTCTTGGCCTTTCCCTATTTTTATTTTCCATAGTTTCGTCTGAGGTATTCAATATCCCTCTTTCGAGAGCCCTCATTTTTATTCTCCCCTGGAATATTTCATGGCTCAATTTATAAATTTCCGAACTTTTCTTTTAATTTTGGAGGCGAAATTCCCTTCTTACTTCCTGGGAATACTTTCGCCTTCCGGAATGCATGGCACCACTTAACCCTTCCTTAATAACCTTCCCATATCTTCACACTGAGTCTTCCACCAAGCTTCTCCCGCGCACATAATTTCCCACCTCTAATTATTATTCAATTCTTTGTAAATTCATCTTCCTAAGCCCACATTTTAATAAAACCTATTCCTCTAGTTTCTTTTGCGGCTTTCAATAATCCAATATTGATATGTTGTCATTTTTCCTATATAGTACGCAGCTCCCTTTCTTCAGGCCTGATTTACTCCGGTCCCCTGATATTCCTTCGTTGTCATTCCAATAAGGCTTATGCATTCCATTTCCTAAGCCCCCTTTCCTGTTTATTCCTATTGAATCTTACGTTAAATAAACATAATAATGAAAAAGTATTAATTAATACAAACTTACCTGCGTAGCGTAGCAATGATTTTCATGAATATATGATAAAAAAATCCAAGTTAAGCCTATCGGAGAAAGGTGGCCATGATTTTCAGGGATTGCGAATCTATCTGAGTCTCTTCTTAAAATGCGAACGGACTATTAATGAGGCCCAGTAACCAAAAATATTTATTTTTTCAATGGAAGTACAAATGGAGAGAAGGCAGTAATTTTGTACGTAGGTATGTAAATGTTTTTAACTAGAGCAGACCTGAGATTTTTGAGCAGGAGAGCTTAAGCTAGGTGCTTACGCCTACACTGCCGATAATCTAATTAAATGAAAGGCAAAACAGAAATCAGAACCATGATTATCTCCGAGATTAACTTTTTACGGTAAGCATCATTTTCTACGGTAAACACTTTTAATGCAGGAGAATATTTTCCTTTTGGCGCTTGTCAATTATTTGTTTTGGATCCGCTTAGTTATGAATAAAGGTTTAAACAACAATTCAAGAAAAAATTACTATGGTAATACGATATGAAGTTGGAGATACGTACCAAATGATCTTAGGTGACATTTAATTCGTGTGAAAAATGGTTTACGTTGAATAAGACAAAATTAAAAGTACTGAAAACCATTTATCCTGTGCTGCAGTGAGAGCAAGTTTATTACATGTAAATTTTAGAAATAGCTATCACTGAAAGACTCATTAAGATCCTGATTAAGAGAAGACGCCTGTTGTCCACCTCTGGAAAACACAGTTACAGATTACGATAAAATATTACTTAGAAGATTTTAAAGAATGGAGTTTTAAGTAACATTTTGTTGTTTTTATTGAAAATTCAATATTAGGAAACTTGTTTTAATTTTGTTTCATGATTCATTTATTATCATTCGTTTATTTATGTATTATATTTTTTACATTCTACATACATTTCCTTCCTTGACAGGTTTTCTCTCTTATTCTCTACCAATTGTCGGATTTCAGTCAGTTTCAATTCCAATTGCAGAATCACAGAATTGCGTTTAAAAATAGGTGAAATAACTTTTTGATGCCGATTTTGTGTTTTAAACCGATTGCAGTCTTTTATCAGATGAAGTGAGTTTAAACCACGAAGCCTTTTCTAATGCATATCGTTACTCTCAATATATTTATTTTTTTTCCATATACGTTTTCTTTAATGTTTGTTCCTTTGTTTTTTTGGCGGTTGTGTCAGAGACATACTGCATTTTCGAAATGGAAACCATGCCTTGAACACTATTATTCTGTTTTTCCACGTGTTACAGGCATTGATAACAGAATATAATCCTTCCATCTGTGATGTGTGTCCAACTTAATAGAGCTAACTCAGAACTCAATATTTGCTGATATTCACTCCTATTTTTTTGTAGAAGTTCTCGACTTCGTCTTATATTGTATTTAACATTGCAAAAAATTACAAGTATCTCGATCAACCGTACAATTACTTCGTTAGTTCTAGTTAATTAAATATTAAAAAAGAGTAACTTGTACAAGCACAATGAATGATACATTTTACTATTAGCAACATATTTAAGAAACTACGGAATAAAGTACGATCAATACCTCAACATAAATTAATTGCACTCCATAAATGCATTCACCATTCCAAGTTAAGTGATGTCTATTTGAAAAAAAATCATAATCGAATAATTTCAATTCTTGCAAAATCGATATCCATATTTCTAGGCTATATAATTATTATTATTAAAACCTACATGTGTAGATGGACACACAGATGGTCATGGTAGATGATCAGGTGGCATTCAATCCCTAAATATTACCGTTAAACTTGCCTTGGCAAAATAGCATTACATTTAAAATCCAAATATAATTCGGATCTCACTCAATACAGTCCGAATCTTCTTTAATTTCACATATATTCTAGGTTTTGTCATGTGTCGATGATATTTTCTTATTGCTCTAAAAAATGATTTTTACTACTCAACAATGATTTCTATGGCGGAAGAGACAACGAAATTCCAGGAGCTTGGGTCGGAATGTATCTTTATATTCTATTATAATTCAATGGTACAGTTCATTACAGACAACAAACAAGTTGAATTTCTGGTATTCAGAGCGTATACGCCGCAGCAAAATTACCATTACATGCATACTGAAATGCCACCGCGGAATCAGAACGTTTCATACGAGTTTGATCGCTACAAACTTCGCGGTGCAATGGATCCTTAGCCTGGGGTCAACTGGTGGTCAGAAGAGACCAATTCCCTGAAAACTCACATGGTGACGTGATAAAATAATGTAACCTTGCACCAAAAAATCTAATGATCTCTACAATACAGCGGAATAGCCTCAGTGGAATCAATGCATGACGTAAGTTCTCTTCTAATCAACTGCTATTTCATCAGAAAAGAAGGGCCATTTTCTTATGTTTTAAATATTACTTGGTCTAAAAACGTACGCATGTAAGGCGAAGTAATGATTTTTTTAGAAACTACTGAACTTATTGTTTTAAGTCAGTGATCGTTTGTCTGCCGTTGAATGCAGGTAACAATGTCCGCGAAAATAGTTGCTCCCTCCAGTAGCGAAGTGCGTGCTGTGATTCAGTATTTGTGTGCAATCATCAGCTGTTCAAATTCAACGCGAAATGTGCCCAGTTTATGGACACGCAGTAATGAGTGAAGGAAAAGTTAGACAATAGTGTCTAAACTCAAAAAATGGCCGCACAAAAAAATGATTGAGAAATGAACGAAGTGGCTCTATGTCCTCTCTTACGGTATATAACCACGCTTGACTCATGGGAAGTTTCAAGAGTGGTTTAAGACATCAGCTGTTGCAATATTGAAAATATATAGGTAAAGACTCGTGAATTCACAATGGATGCAATCAAAATCCATGTCTTGACGCGTCATAAATGCATGGTATGAATAAGGGAGTAGGGTGAAACCCGGTATTGATTTCAGGCCGCGGGGTTAGGTTGATGGGTGGGGAGAAAAGCTCAGTGTGGACGTTTACTGCATGCAAACCCTCTGTCCATCGACCGAGGTGGTCATGAAACTGTTTCCCTGTACTCACACGTATTACGCATTATCGATCTTTCAATTTCAGTCGAGATAAAGACGGTGAGTGGCCCTTGTACCCAACAATTGTGAATGTATATAATTCGAAAGAGAATGATTTCTCTCAAAACATATGCCGGCTCTCTCTATCTAAGATACCTTCAAAGAAACAACAATTGATAATGCAAGTTTTCGCGAGAAAAAGCTCGCGAAAACCTACCTCAAATGAAATAATGCCAAAATTAATAAAAATAATACATTTTCAAATGCTCACACTAGAATTATACTGACATTACATTTTGCTGCATAATCAATGCACGCGGATTGTCTTGCTATTTGATAAGGGAATCGTTCGCTACAATATTATGGTACCCCACACAATATAATATCTCACATGAATGAATGCAAATGTTAATGAGAAAATTCTGTAACCGTTTCCAGGCTCAACCATTCGCCTAAAAGGGACAATAAATGTTCCAGTACGCTGACTGGAGGGGAAACTAACCCTGAAATGGGAAGAATGGGTTCGGGGAAGGAGAATGGACCGAAATGCAAACTGAGGAATACACTGGCAAAATCCGAACATCAATTACTTGTTTTCTCAGAGGATTAGAATGTGTTGGCTTTCATGGATTACAGTTTTTTTGAACGATTTCCAACTTTTCAAAGCACAGCCTTAAAGAGTATTACCCTCAGTGAAACCACTTGAGGACAACCACGGCTTCGATGTGCAAATTAATATTCACATTGAAAGTCATCAACAAGGGAGCTGATGTTGAATTTGTCAGTCGTTTATACACGTTACCATACAAATATGTCTTACCTGATTAGAGCTGAACTAAATTTTCGGGGCCAAACAACATCTTTTCAAATCATATAATGCGCCTTTCATTTAAAATGAAAAATACTGATACGGCTGAGTACGTTAATCTTGAAACAGAGGCGTTTCATCTATTAAGTAGAGAAATGGATGTCGCTAGCTGTGTACGTAGTATCATTAATTAATGAGCATAGTATTCAGATCAAAATGAATTACTTCACAAAAGTCAAGTATTACTCAATTAAAATTAAGGTTCATAATGGAATTTGAAACATCCTCTGTATTTTTACTTCTATAGGTGAAATACAATCCAATCATCATGAACAAATAAAATATGCACTTGGAAGGAAAGATTCTGACCAGTAGATGTGAAGCAACAGATCAAGAGTAGGTGAGGAGGAGATTAAACAGTTCTGCCTTCGGAAACGGTCATAGGCTGATGCAAGAACAAACGTGCAAGTGAATTAGGGTGAATTCTAACGCTGGGAATTACTCCGGTGAAAGAAACCAGCGATAGATGGCAGCAAAGTCGAACTCCTCCCCTGCCCGCACCACAATTCAATGCATTCATCTACATAATACCCTGCAAGCCACCCGTAATGTGTTCAGCAGTGGGCGTATGTAGAAAACATACCACTGACTAAGATGCATCCGTAGAAGAACTCGAGATAGCTTGCTGTCATCAAACTGCATCTCATTAACGAGAGGTTCCGTTCCGGACAAGACCATGGAACAAATAATAATAATATTTTATTCAGCAGAGGAAATTTTTACATTTGCATAAATTTAGTCAAAGGAAAACAGAAATAAAATGGAACATACACACGTTCATGGTAAATAAATGATAACTAGCGTTTGAACTTTCTTTGATAAGTTTAACTAATAAAATTAATTATTGTAGAAATACTAATTCTATGATGGAATGAAGAGAATGGCAAATCGGATGTAGGTTGTAGAGGGTCTAGTACCGCGCCTCAAATTCATAACCCGTGATGATTATAATTTTTTAAATAATTTGAAATAAGAGCGACAAGTATCCCATTAACTCAGCATATATTGCATTTAGGAACCAAGTTTAAAGCGTAACCAACTTTACATTCTCAATTTTTTCCATCGGGATAACGCCCCTTAGCCAGCATGGTTGGATCTAGCTGTAACATTTTCCATCTTCAGTTCGTCGAAAGAGCACCGAAGAACCAAACAACTTAACTAAATTCTCCTCCTCTTGACTTATGCTGTCATAACATTTACTAAGGACCAGAGAGGATAAGAGAATGCAAAAGCAGGATGCGAAAAAAGAAGTGAACAGAGAATGAGGGATAGAGGAAGATGGAGAATGAAAACATGGAGAAGGGAGGTAAGATAAAGAAATGAAGAAGGGAAGGGCCCCCGCTTGCGTCATAACACTTCCCAAGTGTCCCCCACCCTGTTTCCCGGATGAATTAGAAATGAAGCCAAGGGCTGAGGGTGCAGGGGGTATGGGATTTTGAAGGGTCTATGGGTATGTGGGGGTTAGGGATGGAGAGGGAGGAAGGGTGGGAGGGGTTTTGGATTGGAAGGGAGGGTCAGGAGTGAGAGAAAGTAGGATTTTCTGAGGGGGTTGGATGGATGCTAGAGAAGACGACTGCGTAGGGATGGAGAACGGCGACGCCAAGATAGAGAGAGGGAAACGGGTTTTGATATCATGAACTGAAAGGCAGGGAACCGCCATGGCGAGGGGGAGGGAGCCTCACAATGTGAGACTGTGTGCGTAGTCATGGGGACGTACGGAGAAGGTTTCCGGGCAACATAAACAAAGGGCGAGAGAGAGAAGGGAGGGCGATTCCATGGTGAATGAGATAGAAGATGAATTTCTTCTTTCCTGGCAGCCCGAGAGTTTGCACATTTCCCACGGGGGGGCGGGGAGGGGGGTAGAGAGGAAGGAGCAATTTTCTCTGGCATTTTGGGAGCGTTTATCCCGGCACTGCGTTCATATGAAAAAGAAGAAGGAAGAGAGGACCAGACATTCGATTCATGGAATATCTAGAAAAACAATTGAGGCCCTGAGATGAAAAATAACTCAAACCGTGATTCAAAGAAGGCGGAGAAAGAGGAGGGCCATTTTTTTTATGCTAACGAAGTTGAGATTTCACGGTGATTTTAGAACGTATTTTAAAGTTACCACGCCAGTGAAGGATGACAAAAATGGAACAATTATCCCGATGTGGCCAAAAGGCATTAACACTGGAAACACAAAAGGAAGCGTGCCGAATATAGCGTAAATTTTATCATACGCGTAACAGTACGAGTAATTACAACAGTCTTATATATGAAATGTTATCAAACAAAACATTTATCGAATTTATGCGTATAATTATTCTACCCAATTGAAAAACAGCCACGAAGCGATTCGATGTCATTTGTAATCTCTATTCACCGTGAGATCCAAATAAAATGATAAGATTCCTCAGTTAACAATTGAATGAGAAAAATGCACTTCAAATAATGTGCTATGATAATGGATACATATTTCTCAACATTTACGAAATAATTCTTCATTCCAAACGATAAAAAAAAAACTAAAAATTAAGTGAAAATTTTATTTTTACAATGAAAGACGTTATGTCTAAATTATTTACACGAGATGGTATTGAATTCCGACGTGACGCAAAATAATATTTTTGAGGATTATCTTAAGTAAAATGGCCTCAAACCTCTTTTTAGAATAAAGTCAATCGATTCGCTTTTTATTATATTTACTTTTTTGCTCGTATGCATTTCGGCGGTTGAAATATCAAAAAATAAGAATGCAAGATACAATACATCTAAAATTCAACTTCTTAACTACAAACTCGGGCCATCCCATTAGAATTTATTGATTTATATTAGCTATGATGGAAAATATTATAAAAAAACATAATTACCCAGTAAAAATGGATAGAAAATAAATTAAACAATTTTAGTGAAGGTATTCGGGGTTTAAATGTTTTTGAATTATGTATAAAAATTATGTCCAAACTATTTAAAGAGAGATGCAACAAACTATTCACGTAATTCTTATAAAACAATACCAAACTTAAAAAGTAACATTTAAAAATATTTTTAAATTAATTAGTACTTAGCACCTGTAGTTTACTGCTATAAAACAAGAGATAATTATATTTAGTGGCATATTATAAATCAAATACTTTACGTTGGAAAGCATTACTACGTATATAATTAAAACCTAAAAAACTTGATTATTTTTAACTCGCAATCTCTTGAATACTAAAGGTTTTGACTCATATAATTATCATTTGTAGTCCTTTTGGCGTACAATAGAAGTATTCCAGCACTTCGGAAGTCCACGGATTGAAAAAACCATAGCTTTAACTGCTCTAACAGTGTCTGTCGTCAGAACACAATGTGTGCTTAATCGAGGGGATAAGAACTTCTAGTACAGGCGATATTTCTGTACAAGTGGTGTAGGTGAATCGTCATTCCGAACTTTCATTCGTCAAAGAATTTGAATGAAGAATCACCCTCCTTACTACTTAATATACGAATGAAAGATCGCTTTTTCTGTGAAGTTCATGTTGAAAGAGGAGCGGCCTTGTTTACTCCATTGCTGCGTTCTTTTGTCATGCTGCCACTTGTACGCAACTCATCAAACCATGGCCATCAATGATGGAAACGAAAATTGGCACTAGCACGATGTTTCGAAAGTGTAGCGCAGTTTTAAAGCCTTTCACTTGTCTCACATGCGTATTTAAATTGAATATTTATATTGCATTTCCGGTTAAGTCATAGCGGTAAAGACCCCAACTGTAATTTTATGAATCACAAAAAATTTTGTTACAAAACAGGAAACAACTTTTACTCATTCACAAGTTTGGTTATCAAATTAACTTTTCATTTTACAAACAAATGACCGCTTTATTATTTTAAACCGCCATCGCAGTAATCTAATGTTACTATTTGAGAACACAGATAAGTGTTCCATATCCATAAAAATCACTTTAATCGTTTAACTTTAATTGCTTAATAAATTATTTCAAGATACGCGAAATAGATTTTTAAATTAAGCCTATAATTCCCATACTGATGACATATTAGACAAAAAGCGCAGTAAAAATAGTAAATCCAGAAAGAGAACATTTGAATCATGATGGGATCAGACAATTCAGTTGGTAAAATATTATATATATATATATATATATATATATATATATATATATATATATATATATATATAACTAAAATTAAAACTCCATATTGATTTTGCAAATAATATCTAGTTCGACAGGAGAATATAAATTATTATTCGTGTTTCTTTTAAAAGTAAGAAGCATCGGGTTTCTTTCTCAGAAGTGGATTAATGGACAGCCACAAAATTTGAACATGAGTCAGTTGTCTTCAGCTAATTTCCCTCTTCCTCTCCGTTAGGGGGCATATACGTACGTACAACCTTTTACATCGCTAACAATGTCCTCGACCCTTCATCCTCTCTCACTGAATCCAGCAAAACTATAAATCTTTCCTTTCACCAAAATTATCAGTCTCGACAAATAACTCGACACTACACACACCTCCCATCGGCAAAAAAGAAACCCCTTGTACGAAAAAATAAAAACAGGCAAAATGCACAGCAAGGGCAGCCATTTAATTTGATTTTTTCTAATCCTTTCTTTTAAGGCCTTTAAAAAAATTTTCGCGTCCTGAATTACAATGAAGGTCACGTAGGTAACCTAAAAAGAATCAAAATCCAACTACTACTACCGCCACCCTTAAGGGCGCCCTCTTCTTTTTTTTTAACCTCCGAAATCCTCCCCCACTCACCATCTTCCCTTTATTATTATACCCTTTTTTTAACTACCCTTGCCCACCCCTTCCTATTATCCCTTCTCTCCATGTCCCCACCCAACCCCAAACACACACACACACACACCTTGGCATCTTTTACGGCCACGAGTACGAGAACGCATTTCGCCCCTCTCTAAGGCGTTCAGGAGCGATCGCGTTTCCAAGGGAGAGAGAGATGTACTTAAGGTCCGACGCGTCGCTCCGCAGTTACACCTCCGGAGGCGCCACTCTCCTCTGACCCCACCCCACCCCCTCCCCGCCCTTTAGTCACCCGTTCGCACCCACCATGCGTGTTCGGTTCCCTCCAACTCCACATCTTCCCCCTTTCTCCTCTCTCGCTTTCAAAATAAGAATGGACCCCGCCCCTTCTCTTTCACGGTCACTCCCCCCTCCTTCCCCCCTGTCGATCGACCCCTCCCTTTCAACCTCCCTTTATCTATTGTTATCCTCATCCTGCTCCACCTCCATGCACCGCCCTCATTCCGCCCCGCATCGCAGTCTCGTCCTCTTTCGCGAAGCAATCTTAAGGATGCGGGGAGAGGAGATGGTGGTCGAGAACCAAGGCATAACCCCCCAGCCGCCCCCTTCCTTCTTCCTTCAGTCCTCCCCATCCCCCCCCCGCCTCACCCGCGAAAAAGCGCACACACCACACGCCTCTCCGGAGCGCAAACGGACGGGATAAAAAAATAAAACAAAACAGGGACGATAAAGGTATTACGACCAACGCCTTTACCCAGAGCTCCGTATTTTTTCCCCCTTCTTCCTCTCCTTCAAAGGGCGCCTTAGGGGTCGAAGGGAGGGGCGGAGGGAAGTCATAAGGGGTCGCTCCCCCCTACAGACCATCCAAAGGTTCCCTCCCTGTTTCACCCCATCCCCCTTCTCTCTCTCCCCATTCCCAGGGCCTCCCTTAGCATCCAAGTCTAACGGAGCCGAAGGTGAGGGTGTGGTGTGCGTGCGTGTGTGTGCGTGTGTGTGTGCAGAGGGAAAAGATGAGGGAGGGTAGAGAAGGGGGAGCGGTCGAAGGAGATACTGGGGAGAGTCGTCCTCTCTCCCTCCACCCTAAGTTGAACTTCCTTATCCCTCGTGGGAGTCGTGATACTGGGAGCTCACCTGCCCCCCCAATCCTCAATTCCTGACGGACGTGACTCCTCATCCGACATGCACGTGTGTGCACGAGGGAAGATGGGGGCCGTTAAGCGAGAGGCGGAAGGAGTTGTTCTTTTATTTCATCTGAGTACATATATACCAATACCAACACATAAACATACTACCTTGATCAAAAAGTTCCCGGAATTTATTCAGAAAATTAAAAATACAAGTTTATTCATCTAAATCTATATTGTCCCCTTCAAAGTAATCCCCATCGACTGCAACACACTTATGCCAGCGCTTGATCCAATCCTCGAAACATTTTTTATATTCGGTTTTCGGTATGTCCATCAGTGCTTCCTGCGATTTTTCCATTACTTCCTCTCGGCTGCTAAAACGCGTTCCCCGTAATGGTTTTTTAACTCGATTGAACAGAAAGAAGTCACAGGGAGCCAAATCAGGTGAATTCGGTGGCTGTTGGATGGTATTTGTTGCATTTTTCGTCAAAAAATTACGAATAATGATAGCACTGTGCGACGGTGCGTTATCATGGTGCAAAATCCACGAGTTTTCTGCCCACATTTCTGGTCTCTTTCGGCGAATTGCTTCACGCAAACGTCTCATAACGCCCAAATAATACTCTTTGTTTACTGTCTGGCCTTCTGGCAAAAATTCATGATGCACTACACCGTTGTAATCCATGAAAACCGTCAGCATTGCCTTCTTTTTTGACTGAAAACGACGTGGTTTTTTTGGTCTCGGCTCATTTGGTGAACGCCATTCACTTGCCTGATGTCTGGATTGCGTGTCGTACTCATAAACCCACGTCTCGTCTCCAGTAATGATCCTTTTGATGAATGTGGGATCGGATTCAGCCTCGCAAATCATGTCTTTTGCGACGTCAACACGGTCTCTTTTTTGCATGAAATTGAGGTCTTTTGGCACTTTAACTTTGCTGCTACACGACGGAAACCCAAATCATTAACCACAATGTCTTGGGCGGATCCATAGGCAATGTTCAAGTCCTCCGCTATTTATCTGATGGTTAATTTGCGGTTATTGACCAACATTTCTTTTACTTTATCAATTTTTTCACCGACTTTCGATTTCGATGGTCTGCCACTGCGTTCATCATCTTCGATTGACTCACGACCACTTCTGAACCGCTCGTGCCACTGGTAAACGACCGTTTTTTTAGAGAATCGTTGCCGAAACACTTTTCCAACATTTCCAACGTCCGTGCGCCACTAAATCCGTTTTTTACGCAAAATTTAATACAAGTTCGTTGTTGCAAATTTAAATCCATTTCTGCAATTGTAAAAAATCGCCAACACACACAGAGATAGATGTACTCTTGGCTACGTAACTTTTGCAAATGTCAAGTTGTGACACTAAGATTTAAAGGGAATATCAACAACAGATGTACCAATTTAACAAAAAAAACAGAACTCAAATCGGAACGATGGGAGCGCCACACGGTGGTTATTCCGGGAACTTTTTGATCAAGGTAGTATATATATATATACATACGAGGGTCATCCGGAAAGTAGTACCCGTTCGTGCCGCATGAAGTGTTGACGACGCGAGTAGTCGCTGGACGAGGTCAGATAGCTTCAGTGGCTTGTCTGCCTTCTCTGAGCCAAGTTGCGTGACGCTAGCATTGCCTGTGTTGTTTCTGTGATTGTATACAATGTTTAAAAAAATTGAGAACGCCGCCAGTTGTGAAGTGAGGGCAGTGATTAAATTCCTCAATGCAAGAAACGTTCGCCCATGTGATATTCATCGCCAATTAAAGGAGGTGTATGGAGACAATGTAATGGACGAGTCGTCTGTTCGGCGGTGGTGTCGCAACTTCAACATGGGGAGGGGGAACACACACGACGATGAGCGTTCGGAGAGACCGTCTGTCATTACAGACCAACTGGTGAGCTCAGTTGACGAATTCGTGAGGAACGATCGGCGCGTCACAATTGATGACATCTGTGAGCATTTTCCCAATGTTTCTCGAACAATTGTTCATGAAATTGTTAAACACCATCTGCATTATGCAAAAATTTGTGCAAGATGGGTCCCTCGCGTATCTCAATGAGCTGGCGGCGAAGGACTATGCAGCAGGAATACAGAAACTTGTCACACGTTATGACAAATGCCTTAATTTGCTTGGAGATTATGTTGAGAAGTAGTTTAAAGTATCCTCTTTCAAATAAAATTTTTTATGTTTGTTAATATTTACTTTTGTGTCTTTATTTCACGAACGGGTACTACTTTCCGGATGACCCTCGTGTATGTATATATATATATATTCACACACAAACAAACATATACACATGTACACATACAAACAAACATATACACATATGCATATACATGTGTGTGGGTAAGTATACATGTATACTTTTACGATTAAGGCTCGGTACATATCACGTGGTGATTAATAAACTGATAACAAAATAACCAAATGTTTTTGAAAAATTCGGAATAATCACCTGGTGACTAACTGTATATATATAAATTTGTTCGCATCATTCGTGAATAAACAAATAAAAATATGCGTGTGTGGAGTTCTGTCCCTCTCTTCCTTGATAAAGGTGGTAATGACCACCGAAAATTCGAAAAATAGTGGGTCTCTTTTTTGTGTGTTTCTGTGTTTTTGTCTGTGTCCACTAGTGCTAAGTGTTATACATTATATATATATATATATATATATATATATATATATATATATATATATATATATATATATATATATATATATATATATATATATAACGATTGTCCGGAAAAACTCATACGAGCGGCACAATAATGGGCTGACACAACATAACACAAATAGAAAAGAATAGACACATATAAAAGAACACTTACACGGTAAATTGTTCGAGCTTTCGGCCCTCTCAGGGGCCTTCTTCAAGAGAGGGAAGAAGGCCCCTGAGAGGGCCGAAAGCTCGAACAATTTACCGTGTAAGTGTTCTTTTATATGTGTCTATTCTTTTCTATTTGTGTTATGTTGTGTCAGCCCATTATATATATATATATATAAACCACGATTGTACGGAAAAACTCACACGAGCGGCACAATAATGGGGTGACACAATATAACAAAAATAGAATAGAATAGCCACATTTCTCACTTGAAGAAGGCCTCTGAGAGGGCCGAAAGCTCGAACAATTTACCGTGTGAGTGTCATTTTAAATGTTGCTATTCTATTCTATTTGTGTTATATTGTGTCACCCCATTATATATATATATATATATATATATATATATATATATATATATATATATATATATATATATACATACATATTAATACATATGTATATATAAATAGATTTGTATATAAATACTAACCAAAGGTTTTACGATTTTCCAGAAAGTAACGGCTAAGCTAAGCATTAAAACAAGAGGGCATAAACTGGAGCAGGTGGAGTTGTTTACATATCTCGGAAGTGTTTGTCACCAAATGGTCAAAGTACGAGTAGTTAGCTATGTGCGGCGTGGAAACGTGGTCAATGAAGCAGGATAATAGAAGTAGATTAAAGCCTTTTGAAATGTGGGTTTGAAGAAGCATGGAGAAAGTGAAATGGGCTGAAAGGAAAACAAATGAAGAAGTACTAGGTGTGGAAGGGGAGGACAAGAGGAAGTTGGATGGTATATATATTACTTGCAAATGATGTAGTTACATTTTGTGAAAAATTGCCAATTTTTAATTATAATATTCCACAATAGAACGCTTGAAATGTCTCTTTATTTTTTTACTCTTTTACATGTTCTCTATTTATATTTTTGCTGTATATTGTGCCATCATAGAGTTATATTGCTCCAGTAAGTGCGTATACATTATTATTATTATTTATTATTAGGTAATCTACCAGTTAAGGTAGGTTTTTGGATGGACTAATTAAATAATTTGTGACTCCTAGCAAAACACAACATCCTACTCTACATCAGGTCCCTCTTCAGCTCTGAGTGCTTTCTTCCACCCTTCATCCTGTCCAACCTCCCTATCTTGTTCCTGCCCTTTCCTCGTTCGCCTAGCATTGTCCCCTCTATTACAGTCTTCAACATCCCGCTGCCGGTCAATACTCCCTTCATCCACTTTTCCTGCCTCCATAGGATTTCTCCCAACAAACCCCTCTCTTCGCCCACCATACCAAGTCCTTCTTCATTTGATTTCTTTTCTGTCCATTTCACCTTCTCCATTCTTCTCCACACCCACATTTCAAAAGCCTCCAGTCTACGTCTATCCTCCTGCTTCAATGACCACGTTTCCGCACCGTACATAGCTACGCTCCATATCAATGTTTTTACAAGTCTTTTCTTAACATCCTTACTCAACGTCCTTCTCATCAACTCCCTCCTCCTAGGGAAAGCCTCTTTGCCTAGCGCAATTCTTCTCCTTATGTCCCTACTACTTTGACCGTGTTCGTCCAAAACACTTCCGAGATACGTAAACTGTTCCACCTGCTCTAGTTTTTGCCCTCCTATTTTAATGTTTAGCTTAGACTTTTTCTTTCTAGAAAATCGCATAACCTTTGTTTTACTAATATTGATTCTCATCCCATACCTGTCGCACTGAATTTCCAATTCACTCAGCAATGCTTGCAACCCCTTGGCTGACTGGCAAACTAAAGCTTGGTCATCAGCGAACCTAACTGACTTTACGAATTCCCCGCCCACTGTCATTCCTACCTCCAGTTCTTCCCATGCCTCTATAATCATTTCCTCTGCGTACAGGTTGAACAGCAACGGTGATAATGGGCAACCCTGCCTTACACCTCTTCCTAACACTGCCCAACCGGACTCCCCGTTCCCCACCTGCACCTGAGCAGTCTGAGACATGTACAGGTTGCGGATTAGCCTCCTTTCTCTCCAATCCATTCCTATTTTCTTCAATATGCTCATTAGTTTTTTCCAATTCACTCTATCAAACGCTTTTTCGAAATCTACGACAAAGGGCAAATACCTCCTGGTTGTGTTCTATATTCCTCTGGATTAATAATCTCATTACTGCAAAGGCATCGCGCGTACCTCTCCCCTTCCTAAACCCAATCTGATCATCCCCTATTTGCCCTACTCTCTATCCTTTTGTTTATGATCTTGAGAACAACTTTAGCTGCATGGGATATCAAACTTATTGTCCTGTAGTCCTCACATGACGTGGCCTTTACGTTTTTCGGAATAGGAACTAAAACTGATCTCACAAAGTCTTCCGGCCAGATTCCCTCCTCATAAATACTACGAATCAGCCCATATAGCCTCTTCCTCCGGCATTTTCCTAAACATTTCAATAGTTCCGCTGGAATGTCGTCTACCACCACGGCCTTATTTAGTTTCATCTTATACATTATATATACAAATATTTACAAGTGTACGCCTACATATATATATATATATATATATATATATATATATATATATATATATATATATATATATATGTATGTATGTATATATATATATATATATATATATATATATATATTTGTATATATATAATTAATATATTAGTTAATTGGAGACGCTAGATAGCGCTAGTGAACAGAAAACACAGAGAAAGACACAAATGAAACTCACGTGACACTTCAATAAATGACCTTCAATAGTATGTATACATATAGTATACGAGTATATCTGTATACATACTATTGACACATATATACATATATAGATATATATATACACCAATCGTACATATATATATACCCATATATATATTTATATGCATACATATATGTGTGTGTGTTTAATCACATATTCGCATCAATGCGAGTATAAATACATGCAAGGTTGAACCACGAGGTTAAGAGAGTCACTCATACCTTCTCCCTTATTTTATAAAGAAAGACTCCCTCGCGCCAAAGTGAACTTCGGCAAAAGAGAATAATCAAAAATCAACGCAAGACTCCTACCCCGTGTAGCTTTTCTCTCTCTCTCTCTTCGAAGGAAAACTAAATTTTCACTTGCCCCTCGACCGAATTACAGCGGAAATGATTATTCTGCACATCGTGGAATTTTTATGAAGACTTCTTTCATATCATAATGAGAAAATTCGGTCTTATCGGAAAAAAATTTCATTGTTTTGTTGTTCAGTTTTTCTAAGTGAAATGATATCAAATGTCCATTGGTAATCCTCTTTCCATAAGGGTCATTTACCTTTTCGGCGATGCAATAACTATTTTTTATATCATACACGCTTGAGAACTGAAACGCAAAAATAAAAACATTGTTAAATATTTTATGTACTTTTTTGCAAACGTATGAAACGACGACCTATGGTGTTTGGATTTTTTTTACGATCTCAGTCAGCAAGAATCCTCTTACAAATAAAAAACTAAAACGATGGGGCCGAGGCGAATGGTCAAAAACTTCTTATATTCTAAAAAAAAGCCAAGTACTGACTGGAGAGAGAAAGAGAGGAAAAAAGTCGTCGGGTTTTTTTTAGAATGTTGCACCACTGTGTGTAAGTTATGCGGAGAGATTTTTATAGCTGATTGGCTCGTAAAATACATCACGCGGCGAATCGTTCAATTTAAACGGAAAACTCGTTTCATTATTGGTTTGTTTCCGAAATAAAAGCGTTAAAACAAAGAAGAATTTCAACCTTCGGGCTACAGCTACAAAATTTGTCCGTTACAAAGTGCACAACCCTCTCCTCCCTACTCTTTCCTTTATCTGCAAAATGGCGACGTGTTATTTTTTTATTGTGATGAAGCATGTTGCTTTTGAATAGAAAATAGTACAATAAAGACTCGTATTTCGATTCAAATTATTAAAAACTTGCGCAAACAATAAAAACCTTTTTTTCGCAGGAGGGATTCGCCACGAGTATAAAATTATCGGCTTCCCATTATGTGGAAAATTGTTCAAATGGGCATGCTACAGATATTTCCAGATTATTTTTATCCCGACAACATATTTATAGAACTATAAGGGCAACCAATACAATTTTGCCATAAGATATCACAATAATTCAACTCCATGACCAGTTTATAAAAAAGCATATTTTATATAGTACAGAACAGCATAAAAAAGTGACTATGGCTTTTATTATGATCTGTATTAAATAACAACAATAACAGTTGTATCGTTCAAATAGTTATCAACGGCAGATTTAAATTTTAAGTTAACTAGGCTTCTAAAACACAAATGTAGGATAGTCGAAAGTTTGTTTCGGTCCAAACTTAGGAGATTATTTCGAAAGCATTTTATTTGGTCATGGGTTACATACAATAGCGATTTAAATATAATAAATGAGCATTTTAATAGTTTCCTAAGCAGACAAATATGTCATTAATTAGGTTATTTACACTGGTAATGATTGCATATAAATACAATACATCTCATATTCGTGGTTTATTCATGGTTCTCTTTGGTGTTTTCTGAATTTGCACTAAATTCTTAATATTCTTAATGGCGTAAAGCTGTATGGGAGCAAAATAATCAATACAATCATATCAAACGTAGATAAATAGCGAATTTTATTGTTACTAGAATCTCAGTAAGAGACGCTGTGATGAATTTTTTACAAGTGGAGTTGCATTGTTGGAGCATTATGTAGATTCGGAATACCAGCTTGTAGTAATGGCAAATGTACGACTTACTTGGTTACGGCGGAGGTCTCTCAATTACGACTTGAACTTGCAAAAATACGAGCAAGGAATGCCTATATTTTCCGTACACGCGGAAATTTAGTTCGAGAATTTTTTCCCGGCTCTTCATCCCCTTGAATCCCTAAATATATTTCAATGTCATGAAACACGGGAAAACAATGGTTAAGAAACGATGACGTAATTTATATATCCTTCCGAAAACTCAGACCAACAAATCGATTCCTCGTTAACTTCATTTAGAGTATCGAAAAAGTTAAATTGTGAATCAAAAAATGAGTTGCCGGGGACAATTTTAGTGATTAGTTCTTCGATCTGCAATCATTTTTTTCCCAGTTTTTTTCTACTTATTTTTGGTACAGACGCTTTCAAGTATTCAACCGTAAGTTTTTTTAACTGTTATGAATTCGGTTGTATCTCTTCATGAGAAATAAACTTAACTAATGGATCCCATTAAACCGATGATTAATTAAATTGACTCTTGCAAAGTTGGTGAGAGAGTTCAATTATACGTGTCATTAATACTTTTCTACAACTTTCTGGAACCCAGAATACGACGCAAGATGGGCTGAAGTCAAGAGTGTTCCAAGGAATCATTCGGGGGAGCTAGGGATCTTAGAGATCAGTAGCTGAACTCACTGTCTATAGACCACAGGTGAACAAAAATACTTCGAATGTTCGGCAATATTTTTGATTATGATTTTTACAGCTTAAGAGTCCAACTATATGATTATTTCATGTTCTTGGGATCAGATGTTGCAATTAAAATATATATTTGAACTCACAAACATTTAAAAAAAAGGAAACTCACTAGCCAACCCTTATGGTTATTCCTAGGGTAAACCTACCTTTCAAAATAAAAATACAATTCCATTCCAAATTTACAATGAATCACCGGGAATAAAAAAACAAATTATAAAACAACATTACACAGCTAACTAAATTATAGAGTAATTATACAATCCATTTATAACAACAATGGCTCGTATAATCCTCACAAAACATTTTTATAGCAAGAAGTAAAAAAAATTTAAATAGCTAAGAAACTTGGAAATAAGCACTAATACCTTTACCTTATCAGGCAGAGCACTGAAGGTTTCTGAACCCATTTTCAGGAATAAATAAACCTTTACACAAGTCAGGGAAGCAAAATTAAAAGTGCGTTTAGAATATATGTACGATACTATTTTTTCTCACGTTATACCAATCCTTAATTTTTAAAAACCCTGAGTACCCATGAATGTCGTTTTGATTTATCAAACAGCATATTATATGGGTGGTATCAATCAATGTTATTTTGTCACCATCATATGCATTTCACATTCAAGAACAAGTCACAAATCTGTAACAAAAATGAAAACGTCTCTATGATATTCATTCCTGGTTATTTTAAGTAATGGGATCAAAAATATCGATACCACATACGGAATACGGTTTTAATGAAAAGGCACTGTTTCAATACGACGTAATTTATTCCAAATATTCCACGGGCTACCTCTCGCAAACCTTACATGAAAACGGCTAACTCTCGTATTCCTGAATGAAACAATTTTCCGCTGCTGAGGAAGGAATTCGTATTTTTTTCACGAGGGCGAAGTAACACGGATACGTAGTTTACAAGAAATTCTTGACGAAAGATGACGGGTGTTTCATGCTCCGATAAAAATATTCCCGGCGTAAGGTCGTCAATAAAAGTTTCCTGAACACACTCGGGGAAAAAAGAGCTATATCCCAAAAGCCGGACAGCGGAGCAAACGACGCGAAATGCGAAAACTGCAAAAGATCCCAACTTCAATCCGCCGTCATTTCCTCACGTATGTTTTCGTGTAGCAAAACAGGGAGGGGAACTTCGAAAAAAACTGTTAAAAACTTTTGTGTTTCCCCTTAAATGAGATATTTCTAGAATGCTTAAGATTGCGGCTTAATATTTAATCCTAAAAAAAACCTTTACCAACATTTCATAAAAAAACATTCAAGCTAACGAATAGAACTCCGCTTATAATTCGAAAAAGGAAATTAAAAAATATAAGTGTATCAATTATAAAAAGGCTTAGTCAAATGTACGAATAAGTACTAATTACAATATTTTAATAAGAATAAGGCACATTTCAAAAAAAAATCATTGCATCCGGAAAGTAATCAGTGACTTTCAGTGCTTTCTATCAGTTCTATGTACAGTTTCAGCAAATGCCAAATTTGCCCCTTGCAATTGCAGCGTGGGTGGTGGCATGGTGCGGACAGGGGCGGAGAAGAGACAGGGGTGCTCGCAGATGGTTTTGTCGACTTGAAGATGTCTCGCAAGCTCGACGGACGTTTATACAAAACGGAGGCACTTTGTGGGAATAAAATTGATGTGGACTGACTGTTATCAATAATTGGGAAGAGATAGTTATGGCTAATTTTGTGTGTTCCGGGGAAGAAAGTGGTGATAAGAGAAAGGTATTCTAGCGCTTTGACTTGGGGAGAGGATTGTATTGGGTTGACAGTTGAAGAATGTTACTCTTCAGTAGTTTTTCCGGTTACCCACATTTTCTGAAAGAGTCATTTAGCTGGTGGATTAGTTTCTGTTGGGAGGGGGTGTTGTTGCAGAGAAGGAAGCCGCAGACCGAGAGGGAGAAGAGGATGGAGCATTTTGTATGTGATGGGTGGCGGCTATTGAAATGAAGGTATTGTTAGTTTTTGATCGGTTTCATGTGAACTGAGGTGTTAAACTTATTATTCTGGAGGTGAATGTCGATAACTAGGATATATATATATATATATATATATATATATATATATATATATATATATATATATATATACATACATACATACATACATACATATATATATATATATACATATATATATATATTTTTTTTTTAAGGTAATCTACCGGTTAAGGTAGGTTTTTCGATGGACACAACTAACCACCAAACAGATATTTTATTACTCCTAACAAAACACAAAATCCATCATCCTACTCTATATCAGGTCCCTCTTCATCTCTGAGTACTTTCTTCCTCCCTTCATCCCGTCCAACATCCCTATCCTGTTCCTTCCCTTTCCTCTTTTGCCCAACATTCTACCCTCTATCACAGTCTTCAACATCCCACTTCCGGTCAACACCCCCTTCATCCACTTTTCCTGCCTCCATAGGATTGCTCCCAACAAACCCCTCTCTTCGCCCAACATACCAAGTACTTCCTCATTTGTTTTCTTCTCTGTCCATTTCAACTTCTCCATTCTTCTCCACACCCACATTTCAAAAGCCTCCAATCTACGTCTATCCTCCTGCTTCAATGACCACGTTTCCGCACCGTACATAGCTACGCTCCATATCAAAGTTTTTACGAGTCTTTTCTTAACATCCTTACTGAAAGTCCCTGTCATCAACTCCCTCCTCCTTGTGAAAGCCTCTTTGCCTAGCGCAATTCTTCTCCTTACATCCCTACTACTTTGACCGTGTTGGTCCAAGACACTACCGAGATACGTAAACTGTTCTACCTGCTCTAGTTTTTGCCCTCCTATTTTAATGTTAAGCTTGCCCTTTTTCTTTCTAGAAAATCGCATAACCTTTGTTTTATTAATATTGATTCTCATCCCATACCTGTCGCACGGGGATCGAGATGGTGCGGGGGCTAGCGTACTGGCTTCCCACCCAGAGGTCCCGGGTTCAAATCCCGGCGGTGTTGAATATTTTTCAGAGGTATCTCGATCCCTGCTTGAGGTGCTTTGTGGAGGGCACTTTGAGTGAGTACGCCGTCCGTCGGATGGGACGTTAAGCCGCGGACCCCTTGGCGCCTTTCGTAAAGAGTAGGCTAATGCCGACGCCGGGTTTCTCTCCACCCTTCATCCTTTCCTATCCATCCCCTATGGCGCAAATGACCTCAGCTGTCGGTCGCCTCCCCTCAAAACTACTACTACTACTACCTGTCGCACTGAATTTCCAATTCACTCAGCAATGCTTGCAGCCCCTTGGCTGACTGGCAAACTAAAGCTTGGCCATCAGCAATCCTAACTGATTTTACGAATTCCCCGCCCACTTTCATTCCTACCTCCAGTCTTCCCATGCCTCTTTGATCATTTCCTCTGCATACAGGTTGAACAGCAACGGTGATAATGGGCAACCCTGCCTTACACCCCTTCCTACCGCTGCCCATCCTGACTCCCCGTTTCCCACCCCAACCTGAGCAGTCTGAGACATGTACAGGTTGCGGATTAGCCTCCTTTCCCTCCAATCTATTCCTATTTTCTGCAATATACTCATTAGTTTTTCCCAATTCACTCTATCAAACGCTTTTTCGAAATCTACGAAACAGGCAAATACCTCCTGGTTGTGTTCTACATTCCTCTCGATTAATAATCTCATTACTGCAATGGCATCACGCGTACCTCTCCCCTTCCTAAACCCAAACTGATCATCCCCTAAGTAATCATTTGCCCTACTCTCTATCCTTTTGTTTATGATCCTGAGAACAACTTTAGCTGCGTGGCCTTTACCTTTTTCGGAATAGGAACTAAAACTGATCTCACAAAGTCTTCCGGCCAGATTCCCTCCTCATAAATACTACGGATCAGCCCATATAGCCTCTTCCTCCCACATTTTCCTAAGCATTTTAAAAGTTCCACGGGAATGTTATCTACCCCCACGGCCTTATTTAGTTTCATCTCCCTTAATGCCCTTTCTATCTCATTGTCTAGTATGCCTGGACCTAAGCTGTCTTCCTCTACGTCATTTTCTTTTTCAATGTCTTATATATATATATATATATATATATATATATATATATATATATATATATATATATATATATATATATATATATATATATATATATACATATATATATACACATATATATATACCTATATATATATATATATATATATATATGGGTCGCGGTAGTCCAGTGGGTAGAGGGTTGGACTGCGGACCGGAGGGTCTCGGGTTCGATTCTCGGGCAAAGCACTCCGGGCACCTGCAGCTCCACCCAAGCTATGTGATTTTTCGGGTACCAGATCTTCCTGGGAAACCATCACCGGCACAGGGAAAGGAACTGGCCCCCCTACCCTGATGTGTGAATTTCACACGCCGTCGGGCTTAGTACTGGGTGAACTCTACCATCACCTACTAAACCGACCTTCGGGTTGATTACTGTGTTTATGATTTATATATATATATATATATATATACTATATATATATATATATTTTCATATATATATATATATATATATATAATGCTATAGCTATAAATATATGCTAAAATTGTGATATTTGTGGATATATATATCCACAAATATCACAAATTTAGCAAGTTATAAAGGTCATATTTTAGAGATACAGAAATCAGATTGATGAAGCATAATGCAGACTCACATAGTTAATGCTGAGCCCGAAAATATCAGTTAAAAAAAGAGTTGTACGACTAATAGCCGTAATATCCTGCAGGAAAGCTGCCAATTCATGATATGAAACTACAAGGCACGTCGACTTATAACGAAGGAATTCCTTAGAAACCTATTCAAGTCACAAGGAATTATTGAGAAGGATCTTGTAGATTATATCTTTCTCGAAGCAAACATTATGACAATCTCTCATTAAACGAAAAATATTTTATTTAAAGACGCGTTTGGACAGTCAAAAGCATTGGATTCCTGTACTTACAAAAATATGATTAAACCATCCCGCACGCAACTGTACTGTGGAAAAATCTTTCTCACTATTTCGCATAATTCTAAATGTTGCAATAAGCATTAAATGGTTCAAATATTATCAAGGATAAAAAATCCAAAATGCATCTTAACTACAACATAATGTGCTCCTTAGGAAATGTATGCAAAATATTTGATCTTTTGACCACGTGGAGTAAAGAAACCCTTAAGTCCCGTCGTTAAAAGAAGGATTATACGATCCCTGAGTAAGCACTTTGGCAGTCAAGAGTAAACTCTTTTTTTTTGCAACAAAATATTTTCAAAGGAAAACCGAAGAATGCTACGCTAAAGTACTTCCTGGCCTTATGAAATTAATCCGACCAAACGGTCGTCCTATCTTCATCAAATCTCAATAAACTCTCAAACCGTAAGTTCCATGCAAAGATGAGGGAAGGGGAGCACTTCCTCTCACCAGAAGGGTGCAGTATTAAAAAAAAAGCTTACGCTTTGTTCACTCTACCACCTCATCCAATGCTGGAAGGCATCCTGGAGACTGGTAAAGCATCGGACCCTAAAAGCTCTCCCCAATAATTGTCTTCTCCATTGCCCTTGCCAGAAATCTCTCTCGAGGAAGAAGATAAACTCAATCTTAACGCTCCAATCTCCTTCTGTCTTCCCGGGACTCGTCATCGTTTCAAAATTCCATATTTTCCTCCTCGGCAATCTTTAATCTCCTCCAAATTTCACTCTCTCTCTCTCGTCAATCTATAAATTCGTTCCCCTCCCAACGACGTCTCCGCCTTGCCAATTTACCGATCATAATAAGCCGCGCTGGCCTTCTCGCCAAGGTCCTTTCTAATCCATTTAACCGTGGTCCTCGCCAAGCATAACCTCTGTTTCATCATTCCACGTAACTAGGGCGACGTATTCTCCGAAGAGCCGAAGTAAGAACCGAATTGACAAGTATTCCACAAAATATCTTTTTAATGATGGTAAATGTGATGTCATATACCTAGTTATAGCACTAGCGTCTAAATAGAAAAGTGATTTTCACTATTTAAGTTTATGAAACAACTGCTAACCTTCAACCAGAACCAGCATTTGTCTAAGGGTCATTTTTTGTTGTGATTTTAACAGAAATGCTGACAAAAAAACGACGAGATCTTAAAGCAATAAAAAATTCATTAAAGAATTCGTGATTACTGATACTTCTAACTGTAGAATAAATCTGGAAACCGATAGTAGTTACTATGGTTGCCATCAACTGAGAAATACGGTCTCCCGCGAGCGTTAATATAAGACTATGACATAAAAAGTGTCAATGTTTACCATGTCAAAAAAGGTATGCTTACATCATTAATTGAAAAAATAATATTTCAATAATAATAATACAAGAATAACCCTCGAAGAATGAGGAACTCTAACTTCATGGACCATACCGTGAATTCGAGGCGAGATCTATCTATCCTACCCAAAACAACCTTCAGATTGATGACCGTGGTATTTTTCTCCCAAGTGTTAATTATTTTTTTCGGTCAGGATTTTTTTTTCATTTCTCAGGGTTATATATTTTCTTAAATTTTACACACGATAGGAGTTTAATAGAGAGGACATAATGGAGAAAAGAAGTCAAGGGAAAAGTTTTGTCGCAGCATCCTACTCAGTCCCCCCCCTAAACCCCGAGAAAACCCTGGCTATACGTAAACCATCTATAGGTGATCCTCTAAACAGTTTCTGTTTTTTTGGTAGAAGTTTATATGAACTGGAACCTGAATACGAGACCTTTACTCTAGACATTTATTTTTTTTGCTAAATAAAACTTTTCTTCCAAAAAAAGCCGTAATTGGTAAAAGAAATATTATTTTTAATAAATTTTCTTTTCCTCTTTTCGACTCTTGCCGCCCTATCCCATTAGCGCCTCCCCTCCACCACCATCCTCTTTCCCTCTCTCTCTCGAAACCAATTTTCCATTTCAAATTTTTCCTTTCCACCCCCATCCCTCCCTCAAAACGAAATCCATCCCTACGCCACACACGAGTAGCTTCCCCCAAACCCTCCTCCTCCCTCCCCCCATTTCTCCTCCTACCTACTCTCCTTTCATCCATTCCACTACACCCTCCTATCCATCCTTCGCCCACCCTCAAGGGCTCACCCGAACCAAATCTTCAAGTACTACCACTCTCCCTTTTCACGTGAGTTCCTGCCTCTATTTTAATTAACGGAATTAACTCGCAAACTTCGTCCCAGTGTTTTGCTTGAACCTTAAGAGAGGTGAAGGCTGTTTCAAGGAAGGCGTGCTACAGAAGAAGGGTGCAGGGAGAGAGAGAGAAAGGATGGGGTCGTGGATAGGGAGAGCTGAATGTGGCGCCGGGCCAGGGGAGGGAAAGCATTACAAAAAAAGACGCGAATAGAGAAAAGAGAGGGGAGGTGTGTGTCTCCCTCTCAAAAAGGGCTACCATGGAAACGAGGGGGATGGAGGGGGTACGCGTAAAAGGGCCGGGGACAAGAAGATGAAAAGGAGAAGACAATGCTCTCCCTCTCGGAAATTAGGTGAGCTGAGAGGGAAGATGGGTGAAAGAATAACATTTCTTGATGGCTGGAGACATGGGATTCATCCGAGATATGTCTCGCGACGCTCTTGTTTTGGGGGATGAGGGTGATTTCGAGTAAGGGGGAAAGAAGGAGTGTGAGTGGAGGGTTGGTTCTGCAACGGGTCTCTCTCCTCGAGAGGGTGCAAAACTCAACCCCCCAAACCTCATCGTGCAAAAATATACAGGATGGGATTAGGTTAAAATTTGGATGCTGTTTCTTTATTGCTGTAATGAATTTCCCTCGGCTAACAAGATGGCAGGGAAGAGTTTTTTTTCTTCGTCGTACAGCAATAAGACAGGAAAATTCTTGAAAATTAGGCCCCCTTCCCCCTTCAAAAAAATTAACAAGCGAGCCTTTATCAAGAAACATCATAAAGAAAAAGAGACAAAACATCTGTACCTAGAACAACAGTTGAGGCTGTTACAGGATGAGAATGATTACACTTTCAATTAGCCTACCACAGCGAGCTCTTTATTATTGTTATATCTATATTTTACTTTTCTATTACTATATGTATTTGAAAAGCCGTCAACATTCAGCCCATCTAAAAAAAGTGGGTATACCCTTGAAGAATTCCTATCCATCTGCATGTATATACAGGGTTCGTCCGGAAAATAAGTGTACTGACTCCTGGGCTGGGCGCGCCGCTCCAGGCGCGCCCAGCACCGCTCTGACGGGCTGCGATTGGAGGGGGGTATGTTGCCAAGCGACGCTGAAAAAGGCAGTCGGCTCTGAGCTGTGGTGTAGTGAGGAGCTCTGTTAACGCGAACCTCCACGCTCGACCCACGTCACGGAACGCGATGCCGAAGTTTTTGGAGCAGCGTTATTCCATCAAATTTGCGGTAAAGCTTGGGAAATCGTCTACCGAAACTGTCGGTATGATTAACCAGGCTTACGGGGAGTCAGCCATGTCCAGAAACATGATCTTTCGGTGGCACAAGATGTTCGTGGAGGGCAGAGAAGAGGTCGACGACGAGTCTTCGAGAGGTTCCCGATGATGCCTTCGCGGGAGCGTTCCAGGAATGGGAACGCCGCTGGAACAAGTGTATCGACTCACAAGGGTCCTATTTTGAGGAATATTAGCTTAAGATATTTAAAAGTGTAATAAATTTTTTTTCCTGAGCTCAGTACACTTATTTTCCGGACGAACCCTGTACATGTACAAAGCATTAAGTCTTCCTTAGATACAAATCCATCTGAATAATGCCCTGATGAAATGCTTCTTATATGCCTTCGTTAACCGAACAGAGAATCACCCATGGAGTTGACATCAACCACCTAACCAGATCTATGATATTTAGAACTGAAAATGAAATGCGATAGTGACTACCCGTCAACACGACTCATTTTCAGCGTAGAAGGAAATTCAATCATTAGAATGTCTCATCCTCGATACGGTGGAAACACCCGGGATTTAACATTGATTCAGAGGATCCTGTTTATGTATTTTTTTTCAATTAAATCAATCAGTCTACTTATCTCTACCGCTACATATCTAAGCCTTCATCTGACACCCGTTAATACACTTTTTAAACCCCTATAAAACATTTTTCATATTCATATCTTCATTCGTCCAGCATGACAGTAAATTATTTTCCCGCCTCTGCCCCGCCTACCCAATGTTCTACCTTCTAACCTCAGTCTTCAACAAGCCATTTCCACTCTGTATACCATGCATCCATTTTTTCCTGCCTTCTTTGAATTTCTCACAAACTCGTCGTCGTCACTAATTCTAATTTTTTCCTGCCATGCCAAGAACATCTTCCTTGTTATCACTACTATCAATTATAAACGTGTACTTGATAAAACGGTGCATTCGAATAATAAGCGGACACGTTGAAACACGCCAGCTTTGGGAATGGATTTTGGGTCAGCTCTGTTGGTTTGACCCCTGGAACAACCGACTGCAAGCCATTGGTTTATCGGAATCCCAAAGGTAAAGCGAATCTCCAGAGGCGTCGGGAGAAGAGAAAATTCAAGTAAACGACCAGTTACTTTGATCTTAGATTGTAAATCCCATGGAATTGGACCAATAACAGTCGATTGATACAATCACACCGTGGTTTTTTCTCATTCAAATGCGATTATAAAAAAAAGAAAGACAATTTCTGTTGGTATGTATTCCTTTTTATTATTATTGGTAAGTACGCAGTGTACATTTACCCATTTTTAATGATATGATATTGCACATTTGTTACTGCAGAGCATTTAAACTTTAGCGATTTAACTGCCACCTCCTACGTTCGAGGAAGAAAAGAATATGGTCTATCCGTACGATCGCATCGAGAGAACCTCTTTGGTACGCAAGGAAACCCACTTCGGCGCTGAGAGGAGCAGGATTATAAAATGGAGAAACCTGCTTTGATGCACGAATCTCAAATATATAGCCGCTGCAAGCTGTAAAACAGATGCAGAAAAGCGATTTTACGAGCGGTTCCTCCCCATTGCTGCGTAGCACGTGTTTCACATGTCAGGAATACAATGCCAAGAGTCCTAAATTGCCCGCGCAGCAAAAGAATGGCGGTTTCTTTGCGAGAGCCTTTTAAGAGAAGGAATAAAACTTTTCCCGAAGGAAACAAAACGCCTCTTCGATCTAATGCACTGAGAGAGGCATTGTGGTTTTTTCGGGTGATGCGGGAATTGTTTGGAGAAGCGAGCGATCGTATTTTTTTTGCTTTATTCATCAAAGTAACTCGTTCCGGTCCTCTCAAACATTGCGATCAACCCTTTAAGGTGTGCTGTAGTAAATGATACCTATTCATAATCAATACGTGAGAGAGAAGACAATAAATTTAGTCTACTTCCTTCGAAATTTAAATAAGGTGCGTATGGCGTCTGTAATGACATATCTAATCGCAATATATGAATCCCTCCAGGTATTTTTTAAATTTTCATTCTGCCTAAATGTCAAGCCCTCACGATTATTAAAATTTTCTATGAGATATTCTTAGAATGATGATGCATTTATTGAGATAAGGATATGCGAATATTTAACGCTTTTGTTTTGCGGGCCAGTCAGTTCTTGGTAAGGAAATGTCGAGGGCTTCAAAGGAAAACCATAATGTACGAATGATAAATTTGAAAACAGACCTTAACCACATAGGAATAATAACCTCGTTTCCCCTTCCTCCTTTTTCCCACTTCCGCCCTAATTCCTCGCGATCCGTTGAGCAGTCGTTCAGTAACCATTCTTTACCTGACTGATACATACTTATCGTCACTCACTACCTATCCCTCTAACCTTAAGTTACGTCGAAAAAGTTCGAACAATATCAGTTTTAAAATACTTACAAATTTTCTTAAAAATTCAACTGGTGAACTTCTTGTATTGTAAAAATAAATAAAAACACTATTAGGAATATTAGAAATAATGTATTGCGTGGGATACACGCGTGGGTAACAGAAATATTGCACAGGACATGTATTTGTGTGTGAAAAAATTATGTGAAAAATACTACAACATTACTGTTTATTGAAAACATGTTACGAGGTCTGTCCAATAAATACGCGAACTGAGGCCATGAAAAACTTTATTTTGTAAAATTTAGTCTACATCGATTTTGTCGCCCTGTTCAAAGTACTAGTCTCCATTCGTTGCTATGCACTTATTCCATCTTCTCTATTCCGCTGTTTAAAGCACCCTTGGAAGTTCTCCTCGGCAGTTACACTTTTTAGTTGTCTAGTAGTTGCTTTCTTTACTGTGTCCACATCTTCCAAGTGATGTCCCCACGTCACAACTTTGCATTTTGGGAATAGGAAAAAAGTCGCAGGGGGCGAGATCTGGCGAATAAGGAATATGATCAGGGATGGTGATTGAATTTTTTTGCATGAAACTGGCGAACAATCAATGGTGAAAGTGCATTGTCATGGTGAAGGATCCATCCATCATGTCCGGTTAAAATAGTGTGCACTGTCGATTTTCCTAAATTCAGTTCATCAGCTATCATTCGGGCAGTTTTTCGACGATATGTGAGGACAACGGACCGCACACGATCAATGTTGTCGTCAACACAGTTAGTTGAAGGTCGTCCCGGCCTTGCATCATCATCCGTGGTGTCTTGTCGGCCATCTTCAAAATGCTTAATCCACTTGAATACACGGATGTTTTCTTCGGAGCATTGTCATCGTTAAAAGCTGTCAATATTTTCGTAATTTCTTGATAACTTTTACCGCAATTCACTAAGAAACTTGATGCTGATTCGTCGCTCCGTGATTTCGTCAATTTCCATTTTCGACAAATGGTAACGGACAACATAAACTAACGTAACTGGCACCATGCGCACAGCTCGACGATCCGCCAAGCACAAGATGGCTCATTGGGCAACTGACGCCGCTAGTGGGCAGAGGCGCTGTAGTCCGCGACATGGCCGCCAAAAGTGCACCAGTTCGTTTATTTATTGGCCAGATCTCGTATATGATCATCTTAAAAAAATTAATTGATAAATGGCATTCATTTTAAATAGACACATCAGTAGTATAAAAAAATATTGAACTCATTTAAGACGGAATGCACACGAGTGTTGATACCTTTTTTAGACTTTTGTTCAACATTTATGTCATTTATTTAGTTATTGTTCCGCCATTCATAAACTACGTTTCGTGATGTTTATAATGATTTGGACTTTTTTATTGTTATAAAATAAAGATGAAAATATAGATACCACTGGATAAACTAAGGGAAAGTAAGTTTGAAAAGATTCAATCACTTATAATTTCATTTAATTCGTAATTAAGGAGGAACGTTCTTGAGTAAAGATGTAAACCATATTAAAACACTCCCCGGAATAAGAACATAAAATTCTCGAACCAATATTGGAAAAAAATAAAAAATGGCCGACAGACTTATTAAGGATAAGGCAAGGTAATTGAATATTTAACCCCAAACAAATTTCGAAACCGACAGCAGAGCCGACACTTTGCTTATGCAGATTACATTTATTTAGACATTTAGTTAAAACATGGAACACATCAAAGACTTAAATTTTTGAAAGGCTAAATTACAAAGAGCTCACTAGTGTAATTTTATAAACAAAACATTTAGAATTATAACTGACCCAATATTAATGTCAAAGATAATTTCAGTTTTTTTTCAAAAATATGCTTTACTCTCTCTCTCTCTCTCTCTCTCTCTCTCTCTCTCTCTCTCTCTGCACCCTCAAATCTTTCATCTAAAAAAGGGAACGAAGCACGAGAACATTCACATTCATCCATTAACCATTCACAGCGAAAAGCAGAAATTTTTGTAATTGTGATGTTTTTTGGCTGTATACTTTATGATCGTCGTTTTCAAAAAAAGAAACATTTCAGGCAATCTGCGTAAAAGGACTGCAAGAATTGCCAAGCGACAGCTCATGAAGCGAATGGAAAAAAAAACTCTTGGTTCGATTTTGGCGATGAAATATTCTCCGTCGCATTAAAAACATAGTTTGTCACTGCAGGAACGTAAACAAATCCCGTAAATGAATTGGCAAGACAAAAAACTGGATATCCACAAAATCTTCCATCACTTTATTCTTCGTCATTAAAATTGAGCAACTTTAAAGAAATCAAAAGCTAATAGAACTTCACTCTAGTATAAACAAATAAGGCTTACATAGTATTCCATTAAGTAAAGGTGAGATATTTACTTGATGAGAATATGAAAAAATTAATGAAAACTTTGTATTATTATTATTTTTTCATATTTTTAAAAAACAAAGAATGTGCACAATTAATAAATTAGTTACCTAGGTACACATAAATCTTTATTAACGGATTCAAAAGCTTATTTTTTGCCAGTATTGTATTCAAACGCAATGGCTGATAATCCGAGATCATAATGATGACATAAGTCTCACAACAGCTGCATTCTACTTCTGAAAACGTTCCTTCCGCCATTCTATATTCGCTTTGCCTCCCAGAAGATCTTCGGAGATCTCAGTTGATGACAGTTCATTGTTACTCATTCATATAACTGACCGAACTTTTAAATAACGTTCATTGAATATTCGGAACTCATGCATTTACAAACCTAATACCTATGTCCTGTTTCAAGAAAATCAAAGGAAGAATAGTTGTGGCAAAGGAGAAATTTATAAACAAGAGGCAAATGCTGCGGTGATCTTTTAAAATGGAACTGAGAAATAGATTGGCAATATGTTACATATGGAGTGTGATATTGTGCGGAGCGTAGAAATGTTCTTTGCCGAAAGATGAAGTAAAAAGGATGGAGGACTTGGGAATATATATCTGGAGAAGGATGGGAGGATTGGGGACGTGCTACGAATGATTGGAGAGGAGAGAGACAATCCGTAGGGTAAATGTAAATAGATGCATTGTTTAGGACATTGTTTGAAGAATGAAGGCTTTCTGAAGACTTACACGGAGGGCATGACATAAGGGAAGAGAGGACGATGAAGAGAGATGTGCTGGACATGGTTAAGATTGAATGAAAGTATGAAGAAATTAAGAGAATGGTTGAGATCAACCGAAAGTGAAAATGCCACTTGGTAGAACAACCTAAGATGATAATTATACCTACGTTACACCTGCACTTACTTTCAAAAGATTTTTACTTAAACTCATTGAACAGCTACGAAGACACCCCGCTATTTTGTTTCATGTCATGTCTTACTTCAAATCTGTCACTCGAAATCAAACATTTACAATTGGCTAACTACTTCCATACATGGCTTTTATAGCAATATATGTATAAATATATATATATATATATATATATATATATATATATATTCTTTTTTTTAAGGTTATCTACCGGTTAAGGTAGGTTTTTGGATGGACACAACTACCAAACAAATATTTTATTACTCCTAACAAAACACAAAATCCATCATCCTACTCTATATCAGGTCCCTCTTCATCTCTGAGTACTTTCTTCCTCCCTTTATCCCATCCAACATCCCTATCCTGTTCCTTCCCTTTCCTCTTTTGCCCAACATTCTACCCTCTATCACAGTCTTCAACATCCCACTGCCGGTCAACACCCCCTTCATCCACTTTTCCTGCCTCCATAGGATTGCTCCCAACAAACCCCTCTCTTCGCCCACCATACCAAGTACTTCCTCATTTGTTTTCTTCTCTGTCCATTTCACCTTCTCCATTCTTCTCCACACCCACATTTCAAAAGCCTCCAATCTACGTCTATCCTCCTGCTTCAATGACCACGTTTCCGCACTGTACATAGCTACGCTCCATATCAAAGTTTTTACTAGTCTTTTCTTAACATCCTTACTCAACGTCCCTCTCATCAACTCCCTCCTCCTAGGGAAAGCCTCTTTGCCTAGCGCAATTCTTCTCCTTACGTCCCTACTACTTTGACCGTGTTGGTCCAAAACACTACCGAGATACGTAAACTGTTCTACCTGCTATAGTCTTTGCCCTCTTATTTTAATGTTAAGCTTGGCGTTTTTCTTTCTGGAAAATCGCCAACCTTTGTTTTATTAATATTGATTCTCATCCCATACCTGTCGCACTGAATTTCCAATTCACTCAGCAATGCTTGCAACCCCTTGGCTGACTGACAAACTAAAGCTTGGTCATCAGCAAATCTAACTGATTTTACGAATTCCCCGCCCACTTTCATTCCTACCTCGAGTTCTTCCCATGCCTCTTTGATCATTTCCTCTGCGTACAGGTTGAACAGCAACGGTGATAATGGGCAACCCTGCCTTACACCCCTTCCTAAAACTCCCCATCCTGACTCCCCGTTTCCCACCCGCACCTGAGCAGTCTGAGACATGCAAAGGTTGCGGATTAACCCCCTTACCCTGAAATCTATTCCTATTTTCTTCAATACTCTCATTAATATTTCCCAATTCACTCTATCAAACGCTTTTTCGAAATCTAAGAAACAGGCCTCCTGGTTGTGTTCTATATTCCTCTCGATTAATAATCTCATTACTGCAATGGCATCACGCGTACCTCTCCCTTTCCTAAACCCAAACTGATCATCCCCTAAGTAATCATTTGCCCTACTCTCTATCCTTTTGTTTATGATCCTGAGAACAACTTTAGCCGCGTGGGATATCAAACTAATTGTCCTATAGTCCTCACATGACGTGGCCTTTACCTTTTTCGGAATAGGAACTAAAACTGATCTCACAAAGTCTTCCGGCCAGATTCCCTCCTCATAAATACTACTGATCAGCCCATATAGCCTCTTCCTCCCACATTTTCCTAAGCATTTTAAAAGTTCCACGGGAATGTTATCTACCCCCACGGCCTTATTTAGTTTCATCTCCCTTAATGCCCTTTCTATCTCATTGTCTAGTATGCCTGGACCTAAGCTGTCTTCCTCTGCGTCATTTTCTTTTTCAATGTCTAACTTTGTTGGTCTGAGTTCTTTACTATACAGTTCTTCTATATACTCCTTCCATCTCTCTTGGATCTTTCCTGCGTCAACTATTACCTTACCCGCCTTATCTCTAACTGTTAGCATAGCTCTTCCTTTCTTACTTCCCGAAAACGATTTAACTTTGCTGTAGAGCACACCGATTTCACCCTTCCTCTGCAGACTTTCCATATCCTCGCACTGCGTCTTCCACCATGCTTCTTTTGCTTTATTTGTTGCCCGCCTCAATTTATTGTTCAATTCTTTGTACTTCATTTTGCCTAATTCTGTATTTATATTCTTCCATTTTCGCCGCTCATCCATCTTTGTGATCATCTCATCCGTGATCCATGGTTCCCTAGTCCTTTTAGCGTTAACGGTTCCAATAGTGTCTTTTGCGGCTTTAGACAACCCTTTCTTTATCATTTCCCATTTTTCTTCGATAGTACTAAGCCCTTTACCATCCTCGATGATTTTCTCTACCACCTGTTTGTATTCCTTACTTTTCAACCCATTTAATGCTTCTACATTACATTTTTTAACCCGCCGCCCCTGCCTTATCTTTTTGAAACGTACGCTACATTTCATAACAACTAAATTGTGGTGGGAATTTATCACACTGTTCCTAAACCTGTGTCTCACCAGGATATAATCTAGCTGATATCTTCCTGAGTCACCTGGTATTTTCCATGTATACCTGTGTCTTTTGTGGTGCCTAAACCAAGTGTAAACTAACACCTGTCTCCTGCAGCACTGAACTGCTTTCTCCCCGCGGTCTTTTCTCTTGCCTAAACCGTAGTCCCCGACCTCATCACCATCTCTTCCTACGCCTACCGTCGCATTCCAATCCCCCTTCACTATCAAATGTTTCCCTGCAGGAACACACGCGATTATGTCCTCTAACTGATCGTATATCCTATCGACCTCTTCTTCCTTATGGTTGCTCGGTGGCATGTACTATATACCTGAATAATAACTAAGTTCGTCGGTTCTGCTTTTATCTCCACTAGTAGTATTCTATCCGTTGCCTGTTCTATGTTGACTACGCTTCTTCCTACCTCTTCATTTAATACTATGGCAACCCCTCGTTGGCTCTCGTCCCCACCGCTGTATATTATTCTATACTTATCACTCCAGTAATCCCCGCTATCTTTCCATCGCATAGACCTAAAATATCTATATTTCCCCTTTCCATCTCTCGCTTAACATTCTCCAATTTCCCTGTCCTCATCATTGTCCTAACATTCCACGTTCCTATTCTAACTAATTTGGTCTTCTTCTCCTGCGTCTTCTGTCCTGCTGCTGCTGGTTTTCCCTTGCAAGGGTTTCGTGGGATGACGACCGCGGAAGCCTTGCCTCCCCCGCTGCCGGGCACGACACACGGCCGATTGGGCCGAGCCCCGTGGTTGCCAGGTCTCAAAATATCTCTATTGTCCATCATATTTTTCTTGGGAATGATAATTGAGGTGGTTTCCCGTTGCCTTCCTCAATAGTGTTTTTAACGTGACACCATCACTTACTGGCCGCCCCACTGGGGTCAGACGCCATTGCAGCCGCCTCACTGAGGAACAGACGCTGCGTGGACTACCTTTCGTCTGGCTCCTAACCTTCGATCTATCTGGCATGGGTGACCCTACCAGGAGCAATTTTTATTTCTCCCGCCAGCACAGCTCTAGGGGTCATCGGAACGCACAAGCCCTTCCACCACGTCAAGGTTGTAGTCCGGGGATATATATAGATCTGACCTGACCGGAGGGTCCCGGGTTCGATTCCCGGGCACGGCACTCTGGGCACCTAAGCTGAAGTGATTTTTCGGGTACCAGGTCTTCCTGGGAAACCATAATTGGCCGAGGGAAAGGAACTGGCCCCCCTACCCTGATGTGTGAATTTTCACACGCCGCATAGGGCTCAGTACTGGGTGATCTCTACCATCACCTACTAAACCGACCTTCGGGTTGATTACTGTGTTATGGTTTATATATATATGTATATATATGTATATATATGTATGTATATATGTATATACCTGTATATACATATATGTGTGTTACACATATATTTATACAAGTTATATATATATATATATATAACTTGTTGATGTACTTGGGTCTTAGTCTCACCCAAGTGTTAACCCAAGTCTCGTCACCAGTAACCTCCGATTTAGAAAATTTCGCGTCACTGTCACCTTGGTCCAAGAGGTCCAACGCAAGATTGTCGCACGATCATTGTTCATTTTTTATGGTATACAGCATGTCTTATACTGGAGATGATTCACGGGTACGACCCAGGAAGATCAACTCGTTCAGTCATCACGAGAGAAAACGAGGAACACGTATGACCGTCTCACGTGGTGGCAAGCAGGCAGCGACTGACTTACTCGAAGGCGGAGAAAAAAATCAAGCAATTGCATTGAACTAATTTCATCCACTGTGCGCAGTGGAGTTACCCTAGTGCAGCTGCTCTTACTGCTCTCTGCAGGAAAAAATCAACCTCGCCCCCTTTTTGATATGCCCTGCATTAACGACTGCGAGACAGGACTACAATCCTGTAAGATTCAGTAAATAAGTAAAAAATAAAAAGAAACTATCGCAATATTTCTCGCCAAATAACCCGAGTGAGCGCTCGGATTTAAAAGAGAACCAAAGGTGACACAAATTGCAGCCTAAATCGAGACATCCAACCAACAACTTATAAAAACTGCTCCCCCGCAGCATACTTTCCTAGACCCCTTCTGTACGGACGATAAGAGGCCCCCCACCTCCCCTTACACGAAGCTCTCTGATCCCCTCTCTTCCTCTACGACGAGAAATCAAACCCTAACTTTTACCCTTGCCGGGTGGCGGTGGCTTCTCACCTTCACCAAGTCCCTTGCCCCTCTACTGCTTACCACCCAACACCTCAGTACTCAAAATTCTCGCCTCCTCACCCACACTGAAGGACCAAATTGACGTGACCGAATATGGGGACCAACCAACCCCCACGCTCCCTCCGTCTCTCCGATCCCCGTCGAATTTTCCGCCCTCGCCTCCGTTAAGTCTCCTTCCGACGTCACAAGACGCCTGCCAAAATTCTTTCCCCGACGTCTTTTTCCTTCCACACCCACTACCCCCTTCAGAACTTGCCTCATCACTCGTCCATGTCCTCTTCCTCAAGAAATCCCCAAACCCGCTGATAAAACCCTTAAACCTCCTCCGTCTGAACTCCCTTGGATGACTTAAAAAAAAGAAGTCTCGACCGAACCGCCTTCCCCTCCCTCCTCCCACAATCTAAACCTACCTCCACACATCTCCCTACAACACGGACGAAGGTGGAGGCGGAGGTGAAGAAGCGAGACGCGCGAGCAGTGAGGGACCCGAGAAGAAATTTTTTTATGAATAAATTTTACCAAAGGATAAAAAGAAGGGTCAAAAATTTCTCTCAAAAAAAATAAGAGAAAAACAAGAAACCCTTGCTCCCCTGGTTGGCGCCGGAAGGTGGTGGGATGTAAGCGATATCGCGGCGGACGGAGGAAGTAAAGAGAGGACAGAGGCAGGCAGGAAAAGGAAGGATGGATAAGAGGGGGGAAGGGATTGGGCGGAGAGGGGAGGGGTGTAGCCTGAATCCTTTTCCACGGGAAGGAGGGTATACTTGAGGGAGGGAGGGAGGGGAAAGGTTTGGGAGGGACACACAGAACCTCTCTTTCTCTTTCTCTCTCTCTCTCACTCTCCCGTGAGGGAAAGAAAGAGTCGGATCAATGGAACACCTGCAGTGCGGAGGAGATGTTCCCCGTCACACACACACACACAGACAAGCCCCCCTCCTTAAACCACCTCTTCCTGGCCACCCACCGACTCTCTCACACGGGAAGAGAGAGGTGGATGGGGGGCGGAATCGGTCACCTTAACCCCTGAGGCCGCCACCCCCTGAAACCTCCCTCCTACTCAATAAAGCACCACCGCGAGACCCCATCAAATTCCCTTTCCTCCCTCCCCACACTTCACCCAAACTGACGACTCCACCTTCGCCAAGGCACCAAATACCTTACTCCTCCCCAATCTTCTTTTTCTTTTCTGCTACACATTTGTAAAAAATATACACCCCTACCTACTCTTTTGCTGCTCCAAGTGATTAAGAGTCGGCGCGATTCCACGAGAAACATGGATGTGTGGGGGGGTGGGTTCGATATGCGAATAACAGGTCGTGAGGTGTGTTGGGATCCGTGTCCGAATTCCCCTAATTTGGCACCCTAAATGATCCCTTCGAAGGAAGTTCGCCTTCTTTTGAGATGTCCGAGCTCGTTAGGCATCGATTGGTCTCCGAATTTAGCCACCGATTGTTGTACCGCGAGGGAGAAGCGGTCGGAGTGTATCTTTTTTATCTCACCAAACCATTTCGGAACTCGTAATCCAAATTATTTAATTACTAATACTATTGTTTGCTTATTGACATAGATTAATACCTAATCATAGTGCGTTACGTAAAGAATTTCAGAGTGAGTGGTTTTTAAATATGAATGCTCATTTTGAGGACACAATTCAAATGACCAGACGTTGAAATTTTGGACCGCGACGAAACTATCGTGGTAATTTTTAAACTGCAAACAATATAAAAAACTAACCGAATTCATTGTTACGAAACAAATAAATTAAAGACATAACTAAGTGGACGGTTTTAATATAATTCTGTCATATTAAGGGAATAATGGATAATAAAGTCCTTTAATAGTTCTGCATACAAACGGTACAAACAAAATATTTTTTTCATTCATTCTTATGCCATTTTGCTGAAAAAATATATTATTTTCCATGGAATCATTAGTTTTGTTCTGATTATACTTTAGGAATTAGGGTACCGAGAACCACATGTTTCAACCCGAAGCTCGGTTTGATAGGTGAGGGTAGAGCTCATCTAATACTAAGCCTTCTTAGGCGAGTAAAAATGACACATCAACAGGGAAATAACGGAGAACAGTTCCTTTCCATTCTTCCGCCTATGGTTTCCTATAAAGAAGATCTGGAACCCGAAAAATCGCGCAGCTCAGGTGCCCAGAGAAGAATGCCCGGGAATCAAAACTGGGTCCCCCGGTCATTGGTCAGTCCAACGCTCTCCTACTGGAGTACCACGCCCCGATATGCACCTGGAATGTTAAATTTCACCCTAAAATGCTTCATGAGGGAACACATGAGCGATCTTACACTGACCAAGCAGGGAATAGTAAATCTGCTCCGTAGTATCAAAGCACACAAGGCACCTGGTCCGGAAGAATACCTGCTAGAATATTAAAGGAATTAGCTGAAGACATTGCCCCATTTTTACATATTGTTTTTCTAAAATCGATAGAAGAAGGCTCAGTGCCTCGCGACTGGAAGCTAGCCCATATAACTCCCATCTATAAAGGCGGCGATAGGGATAAACCAACCAATTACCGACCCATTTCATTAACAACGATCTCTTGTAAAATATTGGAACACATTATTGTCACTAACATTATGAGATTTCTTGATAGTAGGAAAATACTAATCCACAACCATCACGAATTTAGGAAAAGCAGATCTTGCGAAACACAACTTGGTCTCTTCATTCACGATATAATTAGATCGGGAGAAAACAACACACAAGTCGATGCAGTATTCCTGGATTTCAAAAAAGCCTTCGAAAAATTCCCACACAATAAATTGTTACATAAACTTAAATACTATGGGATCAATGAGAAAATAATTAATTGGATTAGAGACTTCTTATCAAACCGCAAACAAATAGTAGTCATTGATAGGTTGTGCTCAACGGAGAGAGATTTAAACTCGGGCGTCCCCCAGGGAAGTGTAATAGGGCCTCTTCTGTTCTTAATATACATTAATAACTTAAGCACACACGTTGGTAGCAATCTGAGGTCATTTGCTGACGATACGGTGGTGTACTGGGAAATAAGGAGCCAACTAGATCGCGAGCTACTCTCTAGAGACTTAGACAATATCTCAGAATGGTGCAATAAATGGGGATTACACTTAATATAGATAAATGCGCAGTTTTGAAATTTTGGAATAAAGGAAGCGAGGAACAGGATATAAACTACAAAATAGAGGGTTCAGTACTGACAACGGAAAATCAAGTTAAATATTTGGGGGTTGTTCTAACACCACGCCTTTCATGGGGAGCACATATCAGGACAATATGCGGATCAGCTTTAAAGAAACTTGGCTTCATAAAACGGGTGGTGGGGAAATGTAATGAGAAAGTTAAAGAGAGGTGTTATTTTGCTCTAGTTAGACCTCATTTGGAATATGCCGCAAGTATTTGGGATCCTTGGGAGAAAATTTGGCAAAAAGAATTAGATGAAGTCCAGAGAAAATCCGCTAGATTCGTTAAAAATTGTTATGATAAGAACACAAGTGTGACAGGTCTCTTAGGGGATTTAGGCTGGGAGCCACTTGAAGTGTGGAGAGAACAAGCGAGGCTTAGACTTTTAGAAAGGTTCAGAGCAAACGAGTTTAACTATGACACTGAAGGAATTATAATGGCCCCACACTACTTAGGTAGATCAGACCACAAAGATAAACTAAGGGAGATAGATTCCAGGACAGATAGGTACAAATACTCATTCTTTCCCCGAACAATCAGAAATCATAATAGTCAGAAACCGAAGTCACTTTAGAAATATTGAAAACATTGAATTTGCTAGTCGGAGCAGAGTAAAACACTGCAAAGCTGTTAGGTATACTTTCAGGTGCATGTGTATGTAAGATGTAGATTGAGTGTTTGCATGTGTGTGGGGTGTAAGTGTTCATGCATGAATGTATGCCATGTTTTTTTTGTGGATGTATGATTTTGTGGTTATTGCATGCGTTTTTTTTTCTTTTTCTTTTCTAAATTACGGGTGGTGTCCTAACACCCTCCGCCACACGCCCTTACGGCGGCTTGCGGGGTATTAAGTAGATGTAGATGTAGATGAGTCTTGGAATTATTATGAGCTCAGCTTCATTATGAGGCAAGAAGTACCAGGTATAAAGTTACAAGCAAAGAAGACCTGCTTATTCTAAGTACTATGCGAAAAAAGGACTTGCGAGTAAAGAGGATGGGTTTATCATTTCATGTCACACGCCTTCACTAGCAGCACTAAGCTCTCATTAACCTGTTCCGTGTGTAAACCGCGCAGGCGGACCATCTAAGGTGCTTTTTACAAAAATAATTTGACTTCAAGCGTGATTCCTGACCCGGAAAGAAGGTGACGAAATCAAAAAGGACCGCCACGACCACAACTTCATCCAGCTGTACTACACAACCCCCTTTCCACACAAAGTGAGCCTTAATAAAATATATTTTCGGGAAGAGTGCGGTTCTTATCTCCCTGGGATGTGGGAAGCGGTGGAAGAAGCGTGGTTAGATATCGGCAGCAATTCTCGTTACCATTCATCCAGATAATGTCGCTCTTAAGCCCACCTGCCCAACAACTCTGCTTCCGAGAAATCCCGATCCTCGTTCCTCCCCCATTCCTAATAAAATCGGTTCTTAAATCTAAAATCTAAAATCCTCCAAATCGGTTCGTATTTGCACTTCGATTTCCAGTGATGGACAGACGCGTTGATCGAGCGTAAAAATGTCAGAAAAACGTTCTAGAAGCAATAAAAAAAGGCTCCTAGATATTTTAATGCTCATAGTTTGAAACGAAATGAGAATCCAAATTGAGTAGCTTCAGGCGTGATCTGATGATGATGTAATACATCGAAACCCGGTCGTAAAATAAAAATTTTATCGAGTGGGAAAGTGCTTCAATCAGTTATTCATCGAAATGAGAAACCATTCCTTCCGCAGTGCCGTGCGAAACACTTGCGATTCTGTGGCGTAATTTCAGTTCTTAAATGCGTAAATGAGTGATGAGGGGGATGCAGTTAGTCCCCCGACTTACCCCGCAAATATCTTGGCTTGCAGACCCCTATTCCCAGGTTCTTGGCTTTCAGAGAGACATGAGAAGTTTAGTTCACTGCAACTCCGCATAGATGCTAAACTGATCCAAGGTTTACGTACTTCCGGAAGATCGGGAATTGGAATGCTGGTCGTTTTAGTTTCATTGCTCCTTCATATTTCCTTCTCCGAAAATTGTATTTGCCTGCCTTGCATTAATTGTACTCTCCACATCTCTTATTCTCATCTAAAGAATGAACCTATATGGTTGTTTCATAAATTACTTAGGAAATCCAAGAGATCGAGCACATAGCATCGGAAAAAGGTTTGCTTTTAGCAAACCATACCTATCATCATACTCCTGTTGAGATTTCAACCCTATCCACAAAATGGTTTCATTTTCAGGGTCGATCGAAGCAAAAATTATTGGTTTAATTAGAAAAATGAGTTTACTGCGGCGATTAAATACTTCTATTTAAAAGGCTCATCACCAATAGATATGATAGCTGGGCTGGATGAAATTCATGCCAATCTCCTGTCACCATTCATTTCATCTTTGGGACCTTTTACAATTGGGTAAATGAGTATAAACGTGGCCGTACAAGGCAAACAATGAACTTCGTTCGGACCGTCCAGTGGAGGTGACTTTCTCCGAAATGATTGACAAATTCCACTATATGGTTTTGAATCTTCAACGAATCAAAGTTCGCGAAATAGTTTAAGCCAAAGGCTTCACAATTTTTAGTTTTTTTTATATTTTTCATGAAAACTTTGGGCGTGAATAAATCTTGGCCAAATGGGTTCCGCGTTTCCTCTCCATGGAGAATAAACGCGATCGTTACATCGATTCGGTGCCTGGTTTGTCGCTTTAAGTCATAATCCAGACTAGTTTCTGCGTCAATACATAATTGTGGACAGAACAATATGGATACAATATTTCACTTCAGAGCCAACGAACGGTTGAAACAGTGGGTTTTATTTATTTTATGTACCCTGCACGCAACTGTTAGGGTGTGCGGCAGGGGGTGAATACACACCAGAAAATGTTTTACCCTAACATGACCCTACCGCGGTCGAACGACTTTATTATGATCCCTTATTGTTCGTGGAAAAAATGACATCTTAAATCTATCTGTTCCACACTTAATCTCTCTAATTTTATTTGCATGAACTCTCCTACCGTAGAACGATGGCGGTAATAATACATTTTCAACAGTACTGCTAAAGAGACGTCCTTCCAATTTATTTATCCAATATTTATTATTTTATACCCTTGAGCTACAATCTGTAATTTTACCTTCGATCCATTGAGTGATTCACAGTCTAGCTTCTCTAATATTTTGCATACGCTAATAAGTTTATTATAACAACATTTTACAAATCTAGCTCCTCTACACGCGATCCAAACCGGCAATTAATCCAACTTCGTGAGGATCCCATACACTTGCAGCATATTCTAAATGAGGCCTAACCAACGACAGATAACATCTCTCTTCGACCATTTCATCACTTTTACCCTCTTACATCTTACATAATAAATCCTAATTTTTTGTCAGCTTGTGATGTGATAATATTCCTCTCTCCCTTTGTGAGTGAGAGTATTTAACCTAGGTATTTAATTAGGTCTACACATACCATTTTGGTCTTCCCAATGCAGCAAGCGTTCGGGATGGAATTGCTCTTCTTCTAAAAATTTGACTACCTACTTTCTTAAGTTTAATTCCAGTTGCCAAGTGTCGCTTCAGCGTTGTATAGCATTAAGGTCATCTGACAAAGCTGCTGTGTTCTCAGGATCACGGATATCACGGTAAACCACTGCATCGTCGGCAAACAAACGTATCTTACTCGTGACTACGGAGTCAATGTTGTTAACGTAAAGTAAGAATAAAAGAGGTCCGATGACAATTCCTGATAACTGAAGTAACTTCTACTGCATTTGAGCTGACTTCATTATTCACTACTCATTGTACCCGACCATTCAAAAACTCTTTCATCCACGGATATTTTTATCTATACCATATTCTTCTAGCCTTGTGAGTAGTTTACTATGAGGTACTTTGTCGAAGGCTTCCTTAGCATCTAGAAAAATACGTCCAACTGGAACATTGCGCTCTCCCGAAATAAGAATATCGCGAACAAGAAGCGCAAGTTGTGTCTCATAGGATCTATATTTTTGGAAACCGTGCTGATTGTTCATTAATAACTTGTGATTATCGAGGTGTCTCACGATCGAACTAACAACATTTTCCAATCTCTGGGAACCTTGTGATCTACCAGCAACTTCTTAAATATTATTTCTAGATACGGCGACATTTCCGAAGCTAGATCCTAAAATATAGGGTGTTTCATCGAGCCCGGAGGATTTGTTAGGTTTAATATTGTTCAGCAAACGTTCCATTCCATCATATGGAATTTTCAATTTTGGGCATCGGTTGACCGGTAGGATTTGTTAAGCTATTGGAGGCATTCGGTGGGATATTGGTGAAAACGCTTTGAAAGATGGAATTTAATATATTAGCCTCTTTCAAACTGCTGGTTACTCTTTCGCCTTTATCATTTGTAAAGTAAGACAGAGCCCTTTTTTGAAAACCTTTTGTCCTCTTGAAGCTAAGATGTTAACTGGTAAAATTCAGACGATAAATCGTAAAATTTCCTCCTAGCAATTACGCTTAGAAATAAATTATAGGTGGAGACTACCAATAAGTTTTTCAAATGGGGCTTAGTGATATATGGACACGAAATCCAGTCTTCGAGTCAATAAAATGATGGTAAATTAGAGGTTCTCGATCGGTGTACGTGTGTCGATGAATGAAGGAAATAACTTGGAAAAGAAATAATAATTATAAAAAGTGGCTATTCTCAGCTTCGCAGAACCAATTAATCCTTACAGCAGCAAATAGGTAGGGTCATGTTTGGGTAAAATTATTCTGGTGGATATTCACCCCCTGCTACACACCCTAGCGGTGACTGACAGGGTAGATAAAGAAATAATAAATAAATAAACTGGATTTAATTCGTATTTTAGGCCTTTTTATGCACGAGGGAAGTTTCTCCATCGCGGGCTGTGGGCACGCGTGTGGCCGCATGTGTACACGAGATTCAGCAGATATCTTGGACAAATGAAGTTTTATTCTCCCATACATAATGAAAACCAAATTCGTAGGAACGTACTGACGCACTTAAACAGTTAACTCTTCAAGAAATATTCCGAGACTATCGAATTTTGCAGCACCTTTTTACGTGGTACGAAGCGTCTCCTCAGCTGTCTGCACTATTCATAATTTGCATTTGTAAATTACATGATTGCAACTGAAAGAATTCGACATTTTAACTATCGCTCCTCATTGAAGTGAACGAATTATATCTTAATATTCAGCCAATTCAAAAAATTGAGCTTTACAAATCAATACATTTTCCAGAACAGTACTTATATATTCAAATCGATATAGCCTGAGTTATATTGTGTATTTTTACCCTATCACCTAGTCCAATATAGATTAACTATGCTCAAGTACAAGTTTAAACGCATACTTCTAACTTTATATTACTTAGGAATTTCAAATTTCACAATTAATTTGATGGCAAATATTACTTCCTCTAATTCTTCTCAAGCTTAAATACAACACATTTGTCCTTTGCCGCCTAAGAACCGAGAATTCTAAACGAGGAAAAATTCCAGATGACCATTAGGTTTATATAAGAGACGAATGAAACCGAAACTTCGCGAAAAGGTTTCACTACATCATGACATCACCAGGGATGCTGTAACCGCAACAATATACTAGCTGAAGAAGTAACATACTTTCCGAGGAACGGAAAGTATGTATATTGTAAAGAAAAAGTGATACATGTAAAGCATGTATCACTTTTTCTATCATCAACAACTCGACTTATCAACTTGCTGGAATGATCAATTATAAAGAACTTTTTAGGGCTTGTTTCAAACGAATTCAATGAAACGGAGAAATTTTTGACTGCATCTATTTTTTCCATCATATACAGCTGTAATATAATTACCATCATTTACAAGAGTGTAATAATTGAATATTTTAAATGGAATCCCTCCCATGGACTACAACCTTGTAATGGAATGGCTTGTAGGTTCCGATGACCCCTAGAGCTGTGCGGAAGGGGGTAATAACAATTGTTCGTGGTAGGGTCACCCATGCCAGATAGCTCGAAGGTTAGGAGCCAGACGAAAGGTAGTCCATGCAGCGTCTGTTCCTCAGTGAGGCGGTTGCAATGACGTCTGACCCCAGAGGGGCGGCCAGTAAGTGATGGTGTCACGCTAAAAACACTAGTGAGGAAGGTAATGGGAAACTACCTCAATTATCATTCCCAAGACAAATATGATGGTCACTACAGAGATTTTAATGTCGGTGTGGAGAAGAATGGGGAAGGTGAAAAGGACCGAGAAGAAAGCAAATGAGGAAGTACTTGGTATGGTGAGCGAAGAGAGGGGTTTGTTGGGAGAAATCCTATGGAGGCAGGAAAATTGGATGAAGGGGGTATTGACCGGCAAGGGGATGTTGAAGACTGTAATTGAGGGGAGAATGTTAGGCAAACGAGGAAAGAGAAGGAACAGGATAGGGATGTTGGACTGGATGAAAGGAGGAAGGAAGTACTCAATAATCAAGAGGGACCTGATGTAGATTAGGATGCCAGATTTTGTGTTTTGTAAGGAATTATAAAATATTTATTTTGTAGTTGTGTCCATCCAAAACCTACCTTAACCGGTAGATTAACTCATAAAAAAAATAAATGAATGGAATTGAGTCAGTCAGTTCTGGCTTGACAGCAGGTGCCACATAAACAAAAAATAAAGCTATAAAATGTTGAATTTTAAACCTACATACATCCTGTGTCATGTTTCGTTCCAAGCCCTATTCTCTTTTATGTAATAGTCAGTTTTTTATTCCCCCTTTCACAGCATTTACTGACTATAATGTTCTCAAACCCATAGATATTTCATTAAAAATTAGAGAGGTATAGTAACCTCCAATTTTATTCTACCTTGATTTGTATGTTTCTTTTATTGTTATATACTTATATTGTCCCTTAATGGTAATTCCTTTTTTTTCCTAAATCAGGTTTTTTAAATTTATGTATTCCTCATTAATTTGACAATAGCGATTTGGCCTCTAACAATGATATAACAATGGAAAAAAATACAAATGCCCAAGCCCTAGATATAGAACAGCCTACCAAGGCGGGAATCGAACCCTCGACCTCGGGGTCGGTAGAGGAGTCCGTTACTCCACCGCCACCGGGGCCGGCAGATATTGTTTCCTATTATGATGACATTCATACAGAGAGGATATATATATGTATATATATATATATATATTTTTTTACGTATATATATATATATATATATATACATATTAATATTTATAAACCATAAGCATAGTAATCAACCCGAAGGTCGGTTTAGTAGATGATGGTAGAGTTCACCCAGTACTAAGCCCTATTCGGCGTGTGAAAATTCACACACCAGGGTAGGGGGGCCAGTTCCTTTCCCTGTGCCGGTTATGGTTTCCTAGGAAGATCTGGTACCCGAAAAATCACATATAGTAGCTTGGGTGGAGCTGCAGGCGCCCAGAGTGCCTTGCCCGGGAATCGAACCCGAGGCCCTCCGGTCAGAAAGTCCAACGCTGTATCCCCTGGACTACCGCGACCCACACACTCTTATATATATATATATATATATATATATATATATATATATATATATATATATATATATATATATATATATATATATATATATATATATATATATATATATACACACACATATATATACACACACACACACACATATATATATATACACATATATATATATACACACATATATATATATATACATATATATATATATATATATGTATATATATATATATATATACATATATATATATATATATATATATATATATATATATATCTTGCATAAAGTCTGTCCACATGTAGAATTCCCAATTGTTGAAAGAAATCTCTTCCATATATAAAATTTGAATTTTTTTATCTAGCTTCAGGCATTCTATCTAGAATTGCTAAAGTCCTAATTCTCCATTTCTTTAATGTAAAGATAATATTTAAAAACATCGAAATATAATATTTTTTATTAACTAAGCGCCGGTAAAAGGATGATCAAACGATAAGTCCGCATTGAGGCCCACCCAAGTGGTTGAAGCAAGGACATTTATTAGCATGCAGTGACCTGCGTTTGGTGCATGAAAAACAGAAATTAAGAAAAACGCTTTGCGCGGCAAGAGTGGAGCGACCAGACCGTCCATTTGGAGGGAGGAAAAAAGGGGCGACTTTTTATGTTACGCCATTCTAAAACTAATCCCACCATATCCCTGCCTAGGAACCCCTCCCGCATTCTCCTCATCGCCTACCTCTTTGTGGTCCAGCACCGTCACGTATTATATCTACCTCATTTCGGCAGAGAAAACTATGATCCTCTCCGCCGTCCCTTGCCACTCTCCAGTTACATCTTCGCGCGGAAAATCTCCGACTTCCCACCGCGGGAACACTCCCTCTCTCCCTTACCCATCCACCCCCTTCCATCGCCGGGGAAACCTTCAGAGCGCATTCAAAACACTCCCATGACTTCTCCCTCCTTCTCTCCGTCGTCTTTCTTAGAAGTTCCTTCCCTTGCTTTTCTCCCTCTCTCGTCCTACGCCCATTCCCCCCATCTCTTCACCCCTACACTCCCCGCCATCTCGCCATCTTGCGTGTTTCCACGAAAACACCACCGTCTCGTCCTCGCTCCCGTCTATGCTACCACTCCTCCTCCCCCCACACCCTCCCTCTCTCTTTCTCCCTCCCCCCCACTCTGGAACAACTTCTCGCAGGGAGAAAACCCGTGTTTAGAGTTATCTACTTGCTCCAACTCTGATTATGCTTGTCTTCCCTCCCTCCTCCCATACTTCTCCGACTAACACCCCCCCCGTTCCTCCTCCATAGACATCCTCCATACGAATACTCATCCCACCCGCCCTCGCCGCACTCCCCTCCCCCAGAAAGCGGTTACTAGACCTCATGCGGCGCCAGGAGGGTGAGGGAGGAGATAAAACCGGTGAAACCGAAACCCGAAATCCGCTGTCTCTCAATTTCTGTCCGTCGCCCCTTTTAATTAAGGTCATCATTAAACATCCCCCGAGGTTCGAGCGCGAGAAATTAAGGACGATTTAATTTTTAGTCTTTTTTTTTTGAAAAATAAACTTCGCTTCGAAGGGAGGATAATTAGCGCCGTCGTTCTGGAAAAGGAAAGCGCAGGAAGCACTTGACTGAGATATAAATAAGAGGGAAGGGGAGATGAAATTGATTTCAGCGAGAAACAGTATAACAGATGGAAGGAACCTTAGCTTCTCGTCTTCATGTCAATGAGAATCATAGGACACCCTTTAAATTTAGTTGATAGAGGGATATGAGAAGGTTATTTTTTGAGTTAGGTTCGTTTTGTCATAAAAACGTTCGGCAAAGAAGTCCGGTTGGGCAGTGTTAGGAAGTGGTGTAAGGCAGGGTTGCCCATTATCACCGTTGCTGTTCAACCTCTTTGCAGAGGAAATGATTAAAGAGGCATGGGAAGACCTGGAGGTAGGAATGAAAGTGGGCGGGGTATTCGTAAAATCAGTTAGGCCCGCTGATGACCAAGCTTTAGTTTGTCAGTCAGCCAAGGGGTTGCAAGCATTGCTGAGAGCATTAGAAATCCAGTGCGATAGATATGGGATGAAAATCATTATTAATGAAACAAAGGTAATATGATTTTCTAGAAAGAAAAAGGCAAAGTTAAGTCAGGTCAAAATTAGTCTGGGATGCATTCACCCCCTGCCACACACCCTAGCGGTAGCTTGCAGGGTAGTAAAATAGCTACCTATAAACTAAGTTAAACGTTAAAATATGAGGGCAGGGACCAGAGAAGGTGGAACAGAATACTTATCGCGGAAATGTTTTGGACCAAAATGGTCAAAGTAGTAGCAGTGTAAGGAGAAAAAATGCGTTAAACAAAGAAACGTCCACCACGAGGAGGAGAGAATCAATGACGGGGACGTTGAGTAAGGATGTTAAGAAAAATGTTGTTAAAACTTTGAAATGGAGCGTAGTTATGTACGATGCGGAAACTTGGTCACTGAAGGAGGATGATAGACGGAGATTGGACGATATTGTAATGTGGGTGTGGATGGACAAGATTTCGGGGAAGGAAATTAAAACAAATGAGAGAGTGCTGGGCATGGCGGGGAAGGAGAGGGCATTTGTTGGGAGAAGTCGTAAGGAAACAGGAATAATGGATGCAAAGCATTTTGATTTGAAGCGAGAGGTTGAAGAATACTGCGATAGAGAGGAAAACATTAAGCAAACGAGGAAGGGGCAAGAACATGATAGAGATGTTGGACGGAATGGAGGGAGGAAGTATGCGGAATTGAAGAGGGGCTATTGTACTGTAAATTTTGGCTTTTATTTTGTCAGGAGAGACAAGGGTACCTTTTGCTGTTTCGTTGAGCAGCTTCTCCTCTTTTAGAAACTACAATTATCCTGGTAGTTAGCCGTAGATAATATTATTTGGGAATTTGAGAAAAATGTTGTGAAACATTTGATACGGTGTGATTCTTTTTTATGGCGCGGAAACTCGGTCGTTGAAGCAAGATGATAGGCGTACATCCGTTGGATTATTTTGGAGACGTGGAAAATAAAAGAAAAGAGGAAATGGAACTGTGGGGTAAGATTAGGAACGACGAAGTATTCGACTTGATGGAGGATGAGGGAGAATCGTGGGGAAAATCCAAAGGAGGCAGGAAGGGTGGAGGCAGAGTAATTTGATTATAGATGGGTGGTCGAACACTGAGATCGAAGGGAAGAAAGTGATATATTGCGAGGAAGATAATAGGCATATTGCAAGAAAGCATGATATTGGACAGGAGGCGGCTGACTGGACTTTCAAGTTACGTACGAAGAAAGCATACAGAACTAATTTTTTAACTATAGCTATTTTTAGTGTGAGTTTCAGGATATTTTGTGCCATTTTAGTGATGACTTAACGATCTACGAAGTACCAGGGTAAAAAACCTACCCTAACTTAACAGACCGATAAAATAAAAAATACAATTAATTAAGGATACTCAATTGTTAATATGACCATTTTTATGTTACCATTACCTCTACCACAATATATATTGAAACATAAGTTGCCTAAAGGTATTTGGGCAAAAAAGCATAGAATACGACAAAAATATGTGGAATAACAATTGAATGAATGAGCCTGAATAGTACGGTTACTCTAGGCTATCTTTCTGGTATGGAAAAACATTAATAGTTCATCTGTTTTCCAATAGGTTCTGTATAGAATTGACTAAAACATTGCATGAGCATGTGATAGGTATTTTTCATCAATTCATTCCATTATCATCCTTAATATCATTCCAAATACATAAATTCCATTCCATCGACACATTAAAAATTGTTATCATCGTACTGAAACACCATCCTGATAATTGTTCCGTTCTGCATTTCAATATGGATGAAAAAGCCACAATAGTAACATTCTATTCCCAAGATAGAATTTAGATTTAAATGAACAAATAATATTCAACTGACACACGTCACGAAGATGTGCCCAGTCTGTTCCTCTCTTTCCATCTTGTGAGTTTCCTTTCCCATTTGCCTCTCCCCTCACACCCTAGTCTTCTAATTACACCTTTATTTGTTTTCCTGACGGTCTTATATAAATCAGAAGGTATTGAGTGTACGCGATTCTAAAATATTCAAGGAGATACATATTGCATGTTCTCGTGGTCAAATCCCAATGCATTCCTGATGACGTGTCTTGCACAGCAACGTTCTCCTTTCCGGAGTATTCCCAATCTCTTTGTCTACATTCTGAATCCCCATCGGCAAGGGCCCATCCGAGGAAAAATATCAAACATCATTATTCATAGTCGCTCAATTCAGAAACTGATCGTTCATAACAAAATACACACTCATTACTCAGTACTAAGGAGAGTCATGGGCCGACAAATATACACTACCCTTAAACTCTATATATTCATAGTCAATCAATTAAGATTTTATCGAGTGACTAAAATTCTATTTAGTCACTCAATTAAGAATTGATGGCTAAAAACAAAATCATTCTCATTTCACGGTACTGTGCAGAGCCAGGTACCGACAAAAACCTCACCATAAGCGGGTAGAGTACCGTCAATGAAATACTATCAATCTTGTAACTATTTCACGGAATTTTCTTGACAAAATTTCCGCGTTATTGCTTTTCAAAAATAAAAATTTTACTCTGCCGTACGTCATAGAAAGCATATGAAATCTCCCAGAAATGAAAATGCAGGTTTAAAGTGTGTATAAATAAATGCTCGGAGGAAACATATCAGTTGGATTAAACAGGGTGCAAGAAACCGTAATGTACTCTAACGCCTTGGAGTACATATTTTTCACTAAGGATATACGTAAAACAGAATTAGGAGATATTAAACGTTCAAACTAAATCCTTTATTGAGCATAAACGTCGAAGGAAACCGAGAAAGGTTCAATTATTCGCATTATATGGATGAAGATTTCTATTTTATTTGACTTTCCATCCATAAAATTTGCATACAAATGATAGGTAGCATTGTTAAAAAACACATACTCAATCGGTGGAAATGAAGAGATTGAGATAGTTTTCCCATCAGTTACCTAGTTCGAATTTCAAAATATAGGATGGCCCTTTTGATCAGTGTTCAATGTAAAAAATTTCCGAGCTTTTGTAAATAAATTTGTAGTAATGTTGCAATGTTCTCTTTTGAATTGCATTGAGAGTGGCGGAATCACTTGAGTCATAGGAGGGTACATAAATCATTTTTTTTTACGTTTAATGCGAGACTTGGGATTTTGGCGTGGTTGAATCTAATGACTCTCGTTCAAAAACTCCCAAAAAGAGTAAATACGAGAGTCGTAGAAAATAAATTACTAATAAGGACCAAAAATAATATCGATTTTTTTTAAATACGCAATATTAATTTTCTATGTTTGAATAATGAGTCCATGAAGCACCAGAAAGCACAGGAAAGGACAAGTAGGGAGTGCCAAGCGAATTATTGACCTATGTCAGTTACCGGACGCGAAACGAGAAATATTTCATTCTTGGTATCGAGCAAAAGTGGAATAAACGCCGGTTTTTTCCGATTTATTGCAAAATTCTAAGAAGATCTGAAATTGTTGCATTGAAATGCATTTTAGTGGATGACTCCGTTAAAAGTTACTGTTGCGGCATCTTCCGCAATTTCTCTGGGATTTGTCCAAGGTAAAAACAGTCTAAGTGTTTAAAAGTTGGCTTTAACCTCGTGGACTGTGGCGCACGAATACGAACGCCTGTGGCATTGTATGTACGGTATTTCGTCACAACATCTTGTTCCTTTAAAATCCCCACAATGTCAGAGAAACATATTCAGATACAATTATAATATCTTTTATGATTCTTTATTTTTATTTAAATTTTAACCAGCTTTAAAATCAAAGACATAAAGCCACCATTGAAAATATCAAAGTTTAAACGCCTGCGCCCAATGTTTACCCTAGTAATGCCCACTCACTCTCTACCCCGTTAACATAGATTTGAATCCAATCGTACATAAGACTCAAGGCTTCCTCAATTCCCTCGATGCTTAAGGCGATGAGATGCTTTCCTCAATCAATTTGTTTATTTCCTCAAAGTTTGATAGAATCTCACCCTTTCTTGGAACCGAGATGAGGGATTTGCCAAAGTTTTTGGCGTAAACAACTTTTTTTCTACGACCAACGAAGAGCGTGTTTATGAGTCGTCAGCAAATAATAAAAAATGAGATAAAGTAAGCGTTTTACAATGCTGTCGCGAGATCCGTTCCCAAAGCCCTTATTGTCATGTCTCGAATACATACGTATAAACCTCTCCTCTTTTTTCCCCCTCGATCCCTGAGCGGCCATCTTTGAACTCCTTCCCGCCATATTTATCGCGCTACTGAATTTATCACTCGGCGCCCGCATCATGAAGCATCGCTTTCCTTAATCATCGCAGCGGGGCACCGAGTTACAAATACACTTGTGAGCAGATTAGGAACGCCTTAAAACTTTCCCCCATATCAACCCATCCCACTTCAACGCCAGTTTCCTCACTCCCCCCCCCCACTTCTACTCCTGTCATCCTCCCTGCTCTGTCCCCCTCTCAATTCCCCCCCCCCCAATCCTTCCCTCCCTCTCCCACTCCTCCCTCGATCCCACCCCCCAAACACCAACCCTCGCTCTCAAAAGACGAACCCACCGCCTCCATGGAAACTATCCTTGTTTTTCGGAACAAACCAAATCAAGAGTTTCAGACGCCCAGGCGGAATGCTAATTGCTCTGGATGGTGAAAGCCATGGAGGGAGAGGGGATGGGATGAGGGATAGGGGGAAGCTATAAGGGGAAGGTCAAAAGGAAGCGGAACGTAGAGGGTAGATGGGATATTTTTGAAGAGCAGGCCATGTGCAAATAGAGATCATGAGAGAAATTATGAAGATGGAGGAAATGGGATTGGAGTGAGAAAGGCGAGGGTGTTTGTGCTCAAGAAAAAGGAAGCTGCTCTCACTTTCTGAAGATGATCACTGGATTGCAAGTCCTCTCGTTTTCCTTCGCCCCTGCTGTGTTGATTAACGGAAAATTTAAAGCGGAACATTAGTCATTCGATTCTCTCGTATCTTAACCCGTAAAAAATCCGAATGCGATCAAAAGAGGGGGTAGTCATAGATCAAAATATTTAAGAAGCATACTGATATCAGGTTCTCATAATATTGACAAAATCCGTAATATATCGCCTCAAGTGAAGTATTGCCTATATAGACGAGATGAATTTGAAATAATCATAGATTACTCGAACAGTATTGCAATGGTAATCAATTTGGCCAGCAATTATATGGCATCAAAGAACAGGCTTTTTCACAAAGATTTTTTTGTAAATATAGAAATACTGCATCAACTTGTGTGTTTATTTTCTCCCGGTCTAAGAATATCGTTAATAAAAAGACCCAATTGTATTCCGCAAGATCTGTCTGCTCTTCCTAAATCCGTGCTGGTTGTGGCTTGGTATCTTTCTACTAACGAGAAATATTAAAATGTTACTAATAAATAAGGTGTTCTAATATTTTTCACAAGAAATCGATGTTAAATAAATGGGTCGGTATTTGGTGGGTTTCTCTCTATTGCCACCTTTATGTTTGGGAGTTTTGTGGACTCGCCTCCAATCGTGAGGTACTGCGCCTTCTTCTGACGACTTGAAAAAAATTACTATCTAAAAACGGGATAATATCTTCAGCTTATTCTTTCTCTATTCTAGCACGTATTTCTTCCAGACCTGGTTCTTTGTAGGCTTTGACACTGCGGAGCTGTTTTATTCCTTTTGTGGTCAATGCCATGTCGCTCATGTGTTCCCATGGTTAGTTGTGGAAGCTCGTTTGGTCCGTTTTTATGATCATTGTAGACGATAAATGAAACAGTTTCTGGCGTCACTTGGTGGACATTCTTCACATTGAAATTAAATTTAAAATACTTCACCTTTCCACATAAACCACTTTTATTACTACCTAGGTTTCGTTATGGTATAACTTGATGATGTTATAACATAACGAAACCTAGGTAGTAATAAAAGTGGTTTATGTGGAAAGGCGAAGTATTTAAATTTAATTTCAATCATTGTAGACGCTATGGAACTTTATAGTTGTTGAAAAAGATGAAAAATATGTGTAGCCATAATTTGAATATGATGATAATAAATGTCCCCGGGTATTAGCGTTCCGAATGGACTGTGAAAACGTTCGTTGATTTGATAAATTCGATACGTCATGGCAGTATCAATTGGGCATACAGAAAGAGTCACCATTTTTGTGGCAGGAACTGATGCTTGGGATCACAGTGAATACCAGTACTAAAATCAACATGGATTGAATCATAGCAATTAAATAGTTCTTTGAATAAACAGCAAATAGGAAGCAAGAAATTAAAGTTCCAGATTGGAACATACAAGAACAGCCATTAGGACTGACTGAAACAACACTGATAAGATTCTAATATATCAGGTAATTCTATCAGTTAAATATCATACTTAATATCTGAAAAGTACTCAAAAATTACGATGTACTTTGCTACCTCTAACATTGAAATGTTACTAGCAAATTATGAGGTACTATTTTAAAATTCTTAGGGAATAGAATCGAACTGAGGGATATTTCGAAAGTATCAAAGGATATCGGTTCCTTATATTTACAAGTTTATTAATGTTTAGCATCCAAAAAAAGAGGTCATTCTGCTGGTAAGACCCTAAACACTTAAAAAATATCAGTCTCATCACAAAATTAATGGTATCGTTGCATTTTCGATATTTCACTAATTTCGGGTTGAGAAGAGTTAGCAAATTAATCGTATTTCCCTATTAATCACACGTTTAAACAAATTAGAGCATAACATATTAGGGAATAGAGCATATCAGAAAATAGAGAATCACATACATTTACTCTAAATGTAGTGTTTTGATCATGATGAACATATAAGTAGGGAGAAAAGGAGAAGAAATGTGTTGGCCTAATAAGCTAACACAAGGTGGAGGGAATTGATGACAGGGACGTTGAGTAAGGGTGTTAAGAAGAGGCTCGTTAAAACTTTAATATGGAACTTGGTCTTGTACGGCGTGAAAACATGGTCATTGAAGAAGGATAATAGGCATACCTGTAGATGGGAGGCTTTTGAAATGTGGTTGTGTAGGGAGACGGAAAAAGTGAAGTTTACATAAAGGGTAACAAAAAAGGAAATGCTAGGCACGGTACGGGAGGAGAGGGGATTGTTGGAACAAATTCAAAAGAGGCATTTTGATTGGTGATGAGATTTTGAAGACTTTGACAGAAATGATAATGTTAGGCAAACGAAGAAGGGGAAAGAAAAGAGAATTGGCGTGTTGGACGGTCTGAAGGGAGGAAGGAAGTGTCCTGATTGTGGAGAGACTTCCTTTTTTGTTCAATGCCAGATAGTGCTCTAGGTTAGGAGAGGCAATTAAATGTATTTTCTATAGCTGTAGCTGTTGCTTTGCCTGTCTCCATCCAACCTTTACGTTAACCGGTAGAATATTGAATGCAATAATCAAAGATGTTTAACCATATTTCTTTCTCTGTCCCCCATTTGAAAGTAAAACGTTAAGTCAAATAAATAACTCGCAAAACTGGATAGAGACAATAATAATCAAGTAACTTCCTGAAATTTATTTCCTATTATTTGCAACAGTCCCTTTGTTTGACTAGCTGACTTTTGCAACTTTTTCATCGAATTACCCTCGTAGATCAAGTATTAGTTTTGCGTTTTTTTTAGATTGACTTGTGGATTGTTAAAGAAATCGAATTAAGTACGAGCTTATCGAGGCAAATGTTGCTTCAATGAAATAAACACTGCACAAATACGGAAGGCGTAAAGGAGAGTGCTGAAATGCCTAAAATAAAGGTCTTCATTTCACAAACGAAAGTATTTAATATTAAACTTCGAAGTTATAATTACGTTTCAAAATGACTACTTGAAAACTAAAGAGAAAAAAGCCATGACAGGTAAAAAAGAAGTCCATTCTATTTTGTAGTCCTAATTTTTTTCGACAGAGCGAAACGATTCTCAAGAATGCACTTCGAATAACTCACCGAAAGCCGAATGGAATCCCATCCCACGTAAACCGGGAGAAAAATCAATTCCAATTAAAACGCTCGCTACGCGCTATTGGAACGAAATGAGCACTTCATGAAGGTGTTATCGAAAAGGCGAACCTTTTTATCACGTTCCACCTCTTCAGCCCGAACGGTCTGAACGGAATTTTGCCAACTTTTGCAAACCGTATGCCCGCTCTTTTGGGAACGATTCATTCAAATTCTCAATTAGGGAAGCAATTCTGAATTATAAATGGATGATCCCATCAACGGTCCGACCGCGTGTGCTCGGAAAAATACAAGTCCCGCGAAATTCCATTTGCGACTGTCACGCACCTGTAAAACGTCGGCGTAATCCCGTTCTCTCTACACGTTTTTCGTTACGTCGCCCTCTTACCTTAAATAAGTTAAAAAGGTTAAATACGTGACGTTGAAGTCAACGCTGCTTTGGGAATTTTCAGCGAACTTTTTTTATTTTTTTAATCCAGTGATTCCAAAAAATATTTAAATTGTTTCGTGAAGGCCCTTGTCCCGAAGAAGCCATTAACTAGGCGTACGTGTCGTGCGTCAGATTTGCAATGACGTACCACAAATCTCTTCAGCCCATCTGAAATTAAGGATCCAGAAAGAATCGCTCACCTTGTCCAATCCGCCAGTGAAACTTAACTGATCGATATGGCCTTAAATCTGTAAAATCTGATCAGTCTCGTGACAAGATTGATAGGAAGACCCCCCCTTAGATATATCAGCCGTGCATAACATCACTGTAACTATTTATTATAATTGTAAGGGTATGAATTCCCGTGTTTCTGAGCACACAACATGTTTCAAGTAATAAAATAGCTTGATCTTGCATTCTCGAGGGTAAGATAGGACAATCTTACGCATTTAATATGAAAAAGGAGCAATCATTGACGTAGTATTGATAAAAGGAAAAAGTATTGAGCAAGTGACATTATTTCAATATTTGGGAAAGTTGGTAATCTTGAATATCAGCCTGTAACGAAACAATATGAGCTATCAATGGGTAAGGAAGATTTTGTCAAGGTGGAAGGACTTTTGACAGAAAGTTAAATTCCCATACGATCGAGAGAGATATTTGCTAAATGATTTGCATGGATTGTGGTTTTCTTACGGCTGGGAAACATGAGCAATTAAAAATAAAGACGAAAAGTATTCGGGTATTTAAGAAAGATACCTGTGGAGAAAAATTCTCCAGGTTAGGTGGAGAGATACAAAAGACGAAACAATTGGGAAGTGCTATTGAGAATAGGAGAGGGAAGAGAGCTGCCGAGAGAAATATATTGGTTGGGGCCGAATATACGAGATATTTATTATTTTATTCGCCTGATTTAACTGCATCGCATTTCCATCTCTTTCCAAAGCTCAAAACTTTCCTCGGTGGACGGAGATTCTCTTCAAGCAAAGAACTAGCAGCAGCCGAAGTAGATGGGTATTTTGCAGGTCTGAAGGAATCTAATTTCCGAGAGGGGGTCAAGACATTGGAACATCGCTGGACTAAGTGCATAAGCGTAGAGAGGGACTACATTGAAGAATAAAAAAAGTTTCACTGAGGTGAATCGTTTATTTCTATTCCAATCGGAGAACTTTTCAAACTAACCTTGTACTCGTATTGCGCCGAAGTTGCTGGCTAAAGATAGTAGTCATAGCGGGGAAAATTAAAGGAAAGAGAGGAAAGGGAAGGAGGAGGATTATAATGCTTTGTCGTACAATGAATGGCAGAAGTGAGGGGAAAAGGAAGATCCTTAGGACCAATTGTGATGGAGGAAATCATGTGTACACCAATTGGCAGGAAGCCCAATCGAGAGAAAAAAGATATAAGTGAATCGTATAAATTCCAATTTTAATAATAATAATTATATATAAATGTATATATCTGAAAATTAATTTGACTGTTTGCCTGGAAAAACATCAGTTCAAGACGGTAGGGAGTAAGGACTACTTTTTCGCATAAATAGGGTAAATACCTGTAAATGCAAAGTAACATAGCATACGCCCAATTTAAATATTGTTTCTAAGAAAATTTTTGAATTTATTATTACTATTAGGTAATCTACCGGTTAAGGTAGGTTTTTGGATGGACACAGCTATTAAATACATATTTTGGGACAAAACACAAAATCCAGTCTCCTACTCTAAATCAAGTCCCTCTTCATCTCTAAGTACTTTTTTCCTCCCATCATCCCGTCCAACATCCCTATCCTGTTCCTTCCCTTTCCTCGTTTGCCTAACCTTTTCCCCTCTATTACAGTCTTCAACATCCCACTGCCGGTCAATACCCCCTTCAGCCACTTTTCCTGCCTCCATAGGATTTCTTCCAACAAACCCTCTCTTCGCCCACCATACCAAGTACTTCCTCATTTGTTTTCTTCTCTGTCCATTTCACCTTCTCCATTCTTCTCCACACCCACATTTCAAAAGCCTCCAGTCTACGTCTACCCTCCTGCTTCAATGACCACGTTTCCGCGCCGTACATACGCTACGCTCCATATCAACGTTTTTACGAGTCTTTTCTTAACATCCTTACTCAACGTCCCTCTCATCAACTCCCTCCTCCTTGCGAAGGCCTCTTTGCCTAGCGCAATTCTTCTCCTTATGTCCTTACTACTTTGACCATTTGGTCCAAAATACTTCCGAGATACGTAAACTGTTCTACCTGCTATAGTTTTTGCCCTCCTATTTTAATGTTTAGCTTAGCCTTTTTCTTTCTAGAAAATGGAATAACCTTTGTTTTGTTAATATTGGTTCTCATCCCATACCTGTTGCAGAGGATTTCCAATTCACTCAGCAATTCTTGCAACCCCTAAGCTTGGTCATCAGCAAACCTAACTGATTTTACGAATTCCTCGCCCACTTTCATTCCTACCTGCAGTTCTTCCCATGCTTCTTTAATCATTTCCTCTGCATACAGGTTGAACAGCAACCCTGCCTTACACCTCTTCCTAACACTGCCCAACCGGACTCCCCGTTCCCCACTCGCATCTGAGCAGTCTGAGACATGTACAGGTTGCGGATTAGCCTCCTTTCCCTCCAATCTATTCCTATTTTTGCAATATACTCATTAGTTTTTCCCAATTCACTCAATTCACACCATCAAACGCTTTCTCGAAATCTACGAAACAGGCAAATACTTCCTGGTTGTATTCTATATTCCTCTCTATTAATAATCTCATTACAATGGCCTCACGCGTACCTCTCCGCTTCCTATATCCAAACTAATCATCCCCTGAGTAATCATTTGCCCTGCTCTCTATCCTTTTGTTTATGCTCCTGAGAACAACTTTAGCTGCGTGGGATATCAAACTTATCGTCCTGTAGTCCTCACATGATGTAGCCTTTACCTTTTTCGGAATAGGAACTAAAACTGCTCTCACAAAGTCTTCCGGCCAGATTCCCTCCTCATAAATACTACGGATCAGCCCATATAGCCTCTTCCTCCCACATTTTCCTAAGCATTTTAAAAGTTCCGCGGGAATGTTATCCACTCCCACGGCCTTATTTAGTTTCATCTGCCTTACTGCCCTTTCTATATCATTGTCTTGTATGCCTGGACCTAAGCTGTCTTCCTCTACGTCATAATCTTTTTCAATGCCTAACTTTGTTGGTCTAAGCTGCTTACTATACAGTTCTTCTATATACTCCTTCCATCTCTCTTGGATCTTTCCTGTGGCAACTATTATCTTACCCGCCTTATCTCTAACTGATAGCATAGATCTCCCTTTCTTACTTCCCGATAACGATTTAACTTTGCTGTACAGCGCACCAATTTCACCCTTCCCTGCAAACCTTCTATATCCTTGCACTGCGTCTTCCACCATGCCTCTTTTGCTTTATTTGTTGCCCGCCTCAATTTATTGTTTAATTTTTTGTACTTCATTTTGCCTAACTCTGTATTTACATTCTTCCATTTTCTCCGCTCATTCATCTTTGTAATCATCTCATCCGTGATCCATGGTTTCCTAGTCCTTTTAGCGTTAACGATTCCAATGGTGTCTTTTGCGACTTTCGATAACCCTTTCTTGATCCTTCCTCATTTTTCTTCGATAGTACTTAGCTCTTTACCATCCTCCATGATTTTCTCTACCGCTTGTTTGTATTCCTTCCTTTTCAACCCATTTACTGCTTCTACATTCCATTTTCTAACTCGCCGCCCCTGCCTTATCTTTTTGAAACGTACGCTACATTTCATAACAACTAAATTGTGGTCTGAGTCCGCATCCGCTCCCGGGAAGCAGTGGGAATTTATCACACTGTTCCTAAACCTGTGTCTAACCAGGATATAATCTAGCTGATATCTTCCTGAGTCACCTGGCATTTTCCATGTATACCTGCGTCTTTTGTGGTGTCTAAACCAAGTGTTGGTGATGACTAACCCCTGTCTCCTGCGGAACTCAACTGCTTTCTCCCCGCGGTCATTCCTCGTGCCTAAACCGTAGTCCCCCACCTCATCACCATCTCTTCCTTCGCCTACCGTCGCATTCCAACCCCATCACTATCAAATGCTTCCCTGCAGGAACACACGCGATTATGTCCTCTAACTGATCGTATATCCTATCGACATCTTCTTCCTTATGGTTGCTCGGTGGCATGCATACCTGAATAACAACTATATTTTTTTCATTCACAGATAACAGCATATTTTTCATCCAAAAATAAAGATTTCCATTCATTATATCATTGAAAAGAGACAATTAAACTGATTGCCGCCTTCACTCACTATCTATTATATCATCTGCTTACGTATTTAAGCCGATTAATGCCGACAGTTGTACAGACGCTTCGTAAAATTCGATAATCGAGGAAAAAAAGTTCTTCAAAAATTTACATTACAGTGCAAACATTATTAAAACTTGAAACCAATGATTACACATATTTATCTAATAATTCAACAATTTCATAGTGTAAAAATCATTCGCCTTGACCGAGGTTCGAACCCGGATGTCTCGATGTCCGGCCAAGCGCTTTCGAGAAAACATAGAGAGATCTGGGCTCGAATCCCGGTCAAGGCAAATGATTTCTACACTCTGAAACTGTTGCATTGAAATGCGCACTTAGCGGATGACTCCGTTAAAAGTTACTGTGGTGGCATCTTCCGCAGTTTCTTGGAATTTACCTAATAATATTCTATCTATTCTCGAAGACTCTTCTATGGCGCTCAAACTCAATTGTTCCCTCTTTAATACTTACTACCTTGATCAAAAATTTCCCGGAATTTATTCAGAAAATTAAAAATACAAGTTTATTCATCTAAATCTATATTGTCCCCTTCAAAGTAATCCCCATCGACTGCAACACACTTATGCCAGCGCTTGATCCAATCCTCGAAACATTTTTTATATTCGGTTTTCGGTATGTCCATCAGTGCTTCCTGCGATTTTTCCATTACTTCCTCTCGGCTGCTAAAACGCGTTCCCCGTAATGGTTTTTTAACTCGATTGAACAGAAAGAAGTCACAGGGAGCCAAATCAGGTGAATTCGGTGGCTGTTGGATGGTATTTGTTGCATTTTTCGTCAAAAAATTACGAATAATGATAGCACTGTGCGACGGTGCGTTATCATGGTGCAAAATCCACGAGTTTTCTGCCCACATTTCTGGTCTCTTTCGGCGAATTGCTTCACGCAAACGTCTCATAACGCCCAAATAATACTCTTTGTTTACTGTCTGGCCTTCTGGCAAAAATTCATGATGCACTACACCGCTGTAATCCATGAAAACCGTCAGCATTGCCTTCTTTTTTGACTGAAAACGACGTGGTTTTTTTGGTCTCGGCTCATTTGGTGAACGCCATTCACTTGCCTGATGTCTGGATTGCGTGTCGTACTCATAAACCCACGTCTCGTCTCCAGTAATGATCCTTTTGATGAATGTGGGATCGGATTCAGCCTCGCAAATCATGTCTTTTGCGACGTCAACGCGGTCTCTTTTTTGCATGAAATTGAGGTCTTTTGTCACCAACTTTGCTGCTACACGACGGAAACCCAAATCATTAACCACAATGTCTTGGGCGGATCCATAGGCAATGTTCAAGTCCTCCGCTATTTCTCTGATGGTTAATTTGCGGTTATTGACCAACATTTCTTTTACTTTATCAATTTTTTCACCGACTTTCGATGTCGATGGTCTGCCACTGCGTTCATCATCTTCGATTGACTCACGACCACTTCTGAACCGCTCGTGCCACTGGTAAACGACCGTTTTTTTTAGAGAATCGTTGCCGAAACACTTTTCCAACATTTCCAACGTCCGTGCGCCACTAAATCCGTTTTTTACGCAAAATTTAATACAAGTTCGTTGTTGCAAATTTAAATCCATTTCTGAAATTGTAAAAAATCGCCAACACACACAGAGATAGATGTACTCTTGGCTACGTAACTTTTGCAAATGTCAAGTTATGACACTAAGATTTAAAGGGAATATCAACAACAGATGTACCAATTTAACAAAAAAAACAGAACTCAAATCGGAACGATGGGAGCGCCACACGGTGGTTATTCCGGGAACCTTTTGATCAAGGTAGTATGTGTATGCTAGAAGTAACACAGAAGTTAAGAAACACCAAACTCCGGAACAACGTTGTTAGGTTTCTAAGGATTATGTAAATATTACGCAAAAGTGTTATTTACTTATTTGCTCCCGTCAGGTTTCTTCAAATTCCCGCTTGCAATTCATAATTGCGACATCTATTGGTCAATGGGTGGAGTAAATACATACGATCGTATCTATAAGTTCCAGCAAACAATCTTTTTCACTTTATTGGATGGCTTCTTTCTAGAAATTCTGCCTTCATGATTTATATTAAGGTATCCTTCCGTAAACCTTTTTGCCTAACGTATTTCTTTTTCCGTACTACTTCGGCCATTTTGATCTAAAACACTTCTGAAGTTGCACATTTCTACCTGCTCTAGTTTCTAAACTCCCATTGTAATATCTAACTTAGCTTTCCTCTTTCTCAAAAACCGCATTGCCATTTTTTTTTGTCCACATTTACTCTCGTGCTATAACTATCGCACTGACAGTTCAATGAGGTCTTGCGTGCATGAAACCCATTGCCTGACTGGAAAACCAAGGCTTTATTATCCGTAAACCTAACTGACTTAAATAATTTCCCACCATCTGTTGACCAATTTATCTTCGGTATTGTAGAAGGGCTTTTCGAGGTGTCGGATGCCAGGTTGTGTTTGTTAGGAGGGCCAAGTAAATGTATAATTGTCTCGATTCATAGCCTTTGTTCATTCAAAGCATACCTTAAATTCTAGAATATTAATAATAATTGTGCGTCGAATTCATTTCCGTCTTTGTGTCAAAAAATCTTACATGGATTATACTCATCTGATATTCTATACATGTTTCAGAAACGTATATTCATTTTCGGACCGCTCTTAAAAAAACGCAAGGCTATGTCCAGGTCTTTTTTACATTTTTCGTTTGTATATATATATGAACTTCCCTTTCCTCTCCTCTATTGGAATTGCTGACTCTATCATTAAATCAAACCTGCCCCTTTTCTAAAAGAAAACATATTGAAGTCCGACGAAAACTCCTGGTCAAGGGAAATGTTTTTTACACTTTGAAATTGTTGCATTTTGATGCTAATTAGCAGATTGCTGCGTTAAAAATTACAGTCGCGGCATCCCCCGTAGTTTCTTATAATTTGGCATCTGAGATGATCAGTTTGGTTAGACTTTTGTATTGATAGAGTTAAATATCCTCAACATCTAACTGTTCTTCTAATTTAGTAATGTTAGAATACCTACCCTGAAATGAAAAGGAAATTTTGAAAATATTTTATTTAGTTGATCAATCCTTCAATAAAAATTCGGAAAGAATTTAATCAATCATCGGGTTTACAACTGCCGTTGTCGTTGAATTAGTTTTTCACAGCATATTTTGGTAATCAAGGTCAGGACATTAAATTTCTTATAAAAATTCTCTAATTTAATAACTTAAATAATGTAATAACCAGCCAAAATATTAAATATCACTCCTGAAACTTCCCCCATTCATCTATTCCCGTCGAGAAACGTAATGAAAGAATTGCATCCCTGCTACCTCCTAAAATCCTTACGTATCCTTAAGATAGCTTGGCTCTGGGCTCTGCTGATAATTCCCAGCATTCATTTGAATGGGTTCAGAATCACTTTTTCAGGGACATTAAAAAAATCAGTTTTTAAAATTATAATCCCAGCTTCCAATCCGCGGGGGTATCGTATTTAAACAACTCTTACAAAGAAATAACCGTGATATTGCTCATCAGAAATAATCCTGTCAGAAATCTGAGTAGGATTTATTTTGCTCATTAATTGACCCTTGTGTACATACTTTTGTAAATTACAGGCATCAATATTGATTGTTTTCTTTGGGGAAGATCGAAGTATCTTGCAGCATGCAGAGGATGTTGGCTCGCAGTGTGACTAAGTTCCTTTATTTGAAAGGTTATAATGCCCGCCAAATCCTCGATGAAATGATGGCTGTTTTTGGAAATGATAGCCCGTCATATGACGCAGCTCAATGGAGGAAAAGGAATTTTTAAACTGGCCACATGTCCCTCACAGACAATCCAAAAAGTGGAAGACTATTATAAAAGACACAATGCTACCACAGAGAAGAGAGTGGAGAATTTTACGAGATCATATTAGACCGAAGAGCAACCACCCAAATGATCATGAATGGGACAGAGCTTAGCATTATAAAATTATTCACGAAGAACTGCACACGTCAACGGGATCGGCACGCTGGTTTCTACGACTATTGGCTCCTTTTTGGAAACAAAAACGGCGCGACCTGCAATCGCGACCATGGCAAGACCAGCAATCGAGGCGATGCTGTTTTGGAATTTTATCACATCCACCCTATTCTCTCCATCTACCCCCAAGCGATGTTTTCTCTAACACAAAAAACAAGAACTCAGAAAGCCATCGCAGGGGTCGGATATTTGACAAAATAATAGACGTCATTCAAGAGGTGTAACAATGATATTAGATGTAATCTCCTGTTTTCTACTATGATGGCATTTGAAAGTTCAAGAAATGCTTAGGAAAATGTGTAACTCTGGATGGTGACTATATAGAGAAGTCTTAGAGACTAAAAAATAAAAATTAAATTTCTATCTCGATTACTTTTTATTAATAAATAATAAAAGTTTACGATACACCCTCGTGCATGAACAGGATAACGTTCCCGGGGGAGGGGGGAGGGATGGTGGTGTCGATACAAAATTTAAACAATCATGTGTCACACAATCAAACGCATCTTTAAAAAAAGAGTTCCCACAAGGAGTGTAGGGAATAAATGTACTTCCAAGATGCGAGAAGAAAGAAAGACGAGAGAAAGGAAGGGCTGGAAGCTCGCATACGTGCAGAAGGATGGGGGAGAGAGAGAGGAAGTGAGGGGAAAAGGATGAGAAAAAAAGGGGCAAAAAGGGAATGAGAAGGAAGAGAAAACGCGGAAGGACGGACGGATGGAAGGATGCTCGTAGGGTCGGATCCTAGGGGCACTCGGGGAAACTGCACGTATCTGGAGGTATCCTTTTATGCGAGGAGACTGTGGCACCATCACCCCCGTCCGACAAATTTATTTCTCAGAATGAGCAATGGGGCGGGACGGGGGGGGGTGGGATACTGCGGCACGGAAGATGGGAGGGAGGCGGACGGGTCTAGTGGGTCCGTGGGCCTGGCGGGAACACCTGGTCCCTTAAGGAAGCCCACGGAGGACAGAAGGGAGCGGAGAAGGAAGGGGCTTGGGATGGAATGGAAGGCCTGTTCACATTGCGTCCGAGGAGTTGAAACATTGAGAGCCCGGATGAGAGAGAGGAGAGAGGGAAGGGAGCTGGACCATCTATCGAAGGGGATGCTGAGCAGGGGACGGACGTACGTACAGGGGTCTATAGCAAAAGTTTCCTGACGCCGTTAACCGTAAAAGAGAATCGGTGGAGGAAGAAGGAGGAGGAGGTAGGAATGGGGGAGAATAAATAAGAAGGAAAAAAAGGAAGACCGTTTGCCTGCACCCCTTCGCATAATTTCCACATCCCCGAAAGACTCGAGACTCTCAGAATGGTCGGTGATGGACTGTATTACGCAGCCGTGGGAACCCTATGACGGCGCCCATTTAGGTCTCGCACGTAGGGCCTTGGCTGGGGGATCCCTCTTGTATCAATTTCGAAGTTACACGAGAAGAAACGCCCCAAAGAGTGAGAGGTCTTAAATGATGTGTGGATACAGGACACAAATTCCTACGGTAGGTGATTTTAGGTAGCGCAGTAACAGAGACGTTCGGAAAAATCTATCGACCGAGCAAGTTCATGTAGGTCTAATAATAACTTAATTAGTGCCAGAGTGAAATATCAGATTGTAGGCCATGACCATGACTTTCTTAAAAATTATGAGATTCTTATTTTCTTAAATCTGAAGCTCCCAGCACCAAATTACCTCCACACTACTATGAATATTTAAGTATTTATTGTGATTGATGGTTGAGATGCTACAGTGTAGCCAAACTAGTAGAAAATAAATAAGTTATTTTATGTGGAAACTGCAAAGTTATTTCTGAAACTCCTGTTTAAGTATTTATTAATCATTTCCTCACAGTAATATTTAGTATTCCTTTCATCATTTTCCTTCTTCAAATATCACTGATGATGGAATAATCGATGTTCACATATATTACAAAAAGTATTATCCCTCCGTTGGATATCATTAGAAAATTGTTTTTTCTTTGATACAAAGCACTTGCAGTGCATGGTTCTGTAAATGGTTATTTTTTCAAATCTGATTCCCTCTCGCTTAGTTTGTGTTTTATATATTTCGGCGGAATCAATTTCTATTTTTTTTGTTTTCAACCAGTTTTTTTAAAGTAGTTGCGTTGAAGTGTCTTTTTATCTTTCCTATTCATCTTTACATTTATTATCAATATATATTATGCAAATGCAAAAAATTGCGAGACTTGGTCGTGGGTCCAAGAAAATAGGCTTATCTCCCGAAATGAAATACGGCAGAGGCAAAAAGAGAAAAGGAAACAAACGATGCAATAAAAAGATAATAATAATCATGAAATATAATCAATTCTCTTTCTACATTGCCAACAATTTGCATTATTCGTGGATTTTCACTTTTAAAGACCAAAGTTAAAGACGCAATACCCTTATAAATATCTAGAGATTAATATTTTTGCATGTTAACACATCACGCCACGCAATATGGTACAAAATAAGGGCTTCTAATTATTTTACGTAAGTATGGCGATAATACACGAAGAAACATTGGCTAGGTCCGATTTTGAAATACTTTTCTGGAATATATGAGACCGAAAAAGATTGGTGTTTTTAAAAGAAAAGTTTCTTCCGCGCAGAGATGGCAGCACATGCTAGAATCGGAATTAACATTTCATTTTATTCGTTCCAATGATGAGCAGGAATCAAACTGTCGCTTTCTTTTTTTCTAGCTGCTATACCATTCACAAACACGCTTACGCCTTCAGATAAGCAGATGCATCGTATTTTGTTAACGGCTGCTGCGAAGTTCAATGGTCTCGAAATATCCCATAAAAGTTTTTTTCAGGAAAATAAAATGTAAATAAATTTTACATTCCAACTCCACGTGGGAACCTCGAGATCCTGTCTCTCTATGCCGACGACACGGCCCTCTTGTGCTGCTCCTGGCAGAAGGTGACCGCGGTGCGAAGACTGCAGAGCGCTGTGGCGGATCTCCTAGAATGGTACCGCCGATGGCGCTTTGCTGTTAACGCACAGAAGACGAAGGCGATCATCTTCCATCCGGGAAATGGTCGGCCGCCAGGAGTGTGCTAACTGTGAATGGAGTCGCCCTACCGTGGGAATCCGAAGTTACCTACCTCGGAGTGCTGATGGACCGGAAACTCCTTTGGAACGCCCAAGCGCTTCGTGTACGCAGAAAGGCATTCGCGGCGCTTAGTCGGCTCCGGCCGATTATCCGCCCGCCGGTCCTGAGTATGGACACGAAGCGTAGACTGTACCAAGCGTGCGTGCTGCCTGTCATCACGTACGCTGCTCCGGTATGGTCAGGAGTGTCGCGAACGAGTCTCGCTCAAATTCAGGTGGTGCAGAATTCTGCTCTTCGTGACATCATGTCACGCGGTCGTTACGCCCGCGTTTCCGAGATGCACGAGGACGGAAACCTGGAAACCCTGGACGTCCTTCTGCCTAGAATATCTGGGAAATTCTTCAGAAAAGCGGCAGAATCGGAAGTAAAACTGATTCGCCGGGTTGGCGACATAAGGGTCTGGCCATGGGACCGCTACAAGCGCCCCATAGCATCCCAAGACGAGCAAGACACCCTTCCGGCAAAGAAGAAGCCAAGGCTGCTCTGAGCGGGAATAAATCAAACGACTGACAACGCAGAAGAATTCTTCCCGCCTTAGTAGCCTTGGAGGCTGGAAAGGCGCGGTGTAAGGGCTACGCAAGAGCCCTTGCAAGCAACTGCTCTCTCAAAGTTGCATGTAACCTTGTACTGTAATGACTATTTGTTGCCATTGCATTGATTAAGCATCAATTAACGTTTGGTACCATTGCGTTAGTACAGTATAACGTTGCATATTGTTAAGAGCAATTATTTCTATTTAACGAACAATACTATAAGTAACACACGTAAATGAAATAGTCTACGATTCAAATCCATTCACAGCAGTACGGAAAAATTGGTCTTGCGGTCTTCCGAGCACAGCCGATCGTAATGGTAAGCATGAACGTGGCATAATGATTGCATTATAAGGCGAAATGAAGTAATAGACTCCAACAGTTTATTCTTAAATGCGCAATTTTTTTCTGACTCTCTTTCCTTCCGAGGTGAAATAGATTTGGCATTGCTCGAAAAGATAAGGAGTCAGCGGCGACAATGAGGTTTCTTCCTTTACCAAAAAATTATCTAGAATACGAATAACAACTTTAGGTTATTTCTTGCAAGATACAATTATAAAAATAGTGAAGAGAAGAGAAAATTGACTCCTTTATTCGTACGATTAATTATTCATTATTACTAATTAGTCATTCTTTTTTAAGAATTCAATGGGAAAAATAGATATGGTGTTTCACGGAAATTTGTATAAATTTAAAAAAAATAGTTATCAGAGCTGCAGCTAAACTACTATTATTTGAGATGCTAAATTCAGTCACACGAAAAAATACTGTAATAAATATAAACTTCCGGTTGGTGGATTTTTTTGCCAAAATCTGGGAGGTTCATCTACCATTAGAAAAAAAATTCATCATTAAATTTCGTTCAACCAAAATTAATTGTTTTTGAGATTTCGTGGTCTAAAAATATCTATCAAACTATCGGATCCAGATCTTTGGTAAAATGGCCGAAACGCGTCCTGGGTACCTCAAAACATAATTCCTTTGAAAATCCTAACTCGAATGTTTTCATGAAGCAATATAAATCGTAACAATAAAGTGAAAGTTTACATCAAATAGGCAACAATGTAATTTAACATATTAAAATCATTGATTTAACAAAAGAAATAAATCTCCAACTAAGTTTCCCATAAGTTCCGCATATTACATCAACACATCTTCCCACGGGCAATACGGGATAGTAACTATACGATCAGAGCTACGTAATAACAATGACACCCAGAGCCCGCATCGTCTAGGTAATAATTAGTTTTACTTACATGCATGCATTTTACGCTAATGTCCTTTGCTTTGCTAGCGAACTCCCTTCCGACATGACCGAGAGGAACGGAAACGCAACAAATCTAGTTAAAACATAATAACCGCACTACATTGTACTTTTAAGCTCCCCCCCCTTCTGCCCCTCCCCCGGGGGATGATACCATACGCGGTGCGCTACCAACATCAGGGTGTAACATTTTTTACCTGCGGCGTCAGGGGTGTGGATCAGAAGTTCGGAGATCCGTAGATGCATAGAATCTTTCACTTCTTGGCGTCCAGTTCGCCATAATCATCTTAGTTTGTATGCGGTCTATCATAAAAGTGGCTAAGGTCCATTTTGATTCCCTCCTATTTAATATGCGTGAGAACTTCTGTGGTTTTAATGACTAACCCCTGTTTAAAACTAAGTTTTCCCCTAACATGGACATATGCATGTGTGGACCACCATGTACACGGTTTTAGGAATTTTACGTGGATGTTATTTTTCCCTTTCCCTAACTCTTTAAACAAAGTTCAAGGTCTTTCTTCCCTGCGAAACAAAATTTGGCGGATCGCGGGGGATTTGCGTCGATGACCAAGAATAAGTAATACCACTGCTCATTGTTGGCTGATTAAACACACAAAAAATAATAATTTTTTTCCATTGATTATATTTTTTCGATAATTCCTGTTGTTCACTTCCATGTCATCCGTGCACACAAAATCCCAGTCGCCTATCAACCGGGTCGCTGTAAAACTACCGAATCGAAGGATATTTTAAGCATCCCCTGCCAGTTGTTACACATCGGCCTGGACTTCAACCAACAAAAATATCTGATTGCATACATAATTTTCTTCTTTATTCTATTGCTCTTTCCAGCTGCATTAGGAGTGACAACAATCAGGGAGAATTTTCTTTCTCTTACTTTCCTATATAACATTTTCTCTCCTTCCTCCCCTCTCAGTATTACAATTTAACCCACGATATTTCCTCCATCCACGGAATCTTCCTTTTTTGAATTTCTACAAGCAAATTCATCCCTTTCCCCAACCATTTGGAAAACTTTATTCCTCTTCCCCTCCTCTACCTGATTTACTTTCTCCATTCTCCTCCATCCACGGAGTTTAAAATTCATGTATTTTATGCCCATCCTCTTAGGTTGAATGTTCATACCCTTACGCAACTTTGATGACTTTCTAAGTGCTTACCAATCTTTTCTGTACTCATGTCTTTCCTTAGCAAGACCGTCGTGAACAGCCAATGCATCTTTTGCCGAAGCGCTTATTCCCCTATGTCGCCACCAAGTCCATTTCCTTCCGAAAATACGGTCATACTTAAATAGAAAAATAGACAAAGCATATCACGGCCTCAATTCCACTGTGCGAAATTCCGAAGTCCCTTTTTCTTCAAGCGTGCAACACTTCAATCGACGCTATACACAAAAAAAATAAAATTACAACCCTTCCAAACTTCCTTGAAATATAAGAGATATTAGATAGATAATCACCGTCTTAAGTTTTCATTTTTCATCAAATTTGGATACATACTAAATTACTTGGTTTAAATATTTAGATCTCGTAATAGTTATAAAAAATCGGGATTTGCATGGTTATCATAAATCGCATACCCATCAACTATGGTTACAATTTATAGTCATAAATTTAATTCGAGAGCCTAACACAAAGAAAACTACATTTTTACAAAAAAAATCCATTTGGCTGTTAACAGAAAAATTATGAATTTTTCCAGCGCTGAAAAGTCCCTAAAAATTAATATTATGCCCTAAGAGCTGGAAAGAAAATAGATGTGGAGATTTAAACATAGATTAATAACCTAAGGATGGCTTGCAATAATAACTTTATTTCAATATATCTTTAACGACGATATTCATTACCGCATATGTAGGAGTTAAAGTTATTTTTCTATATATCTGTGGCATTAATATTACTAGCCTCTCGAGCGGATGCAGTTTTCGTTTCAAAAACTAAGACTTCTATCTACTAAATTTATTTCGCGATTATAATGAAAAAATACTGAAGAAATGCGATGAGAAAGTTTTGAGGGTGACAATAAATGTTAGCAGTATACCTGAATATGTTAACATATCCTTTTGTGATGCATGTGTTCCCTTTTTATTTCCCTGGGAGTTCTTTTAGCTTCTCATTTTCGGTTTCGACCCACGCGAAGCCATAAAAAATAGAATTTACTAGGGGATCTCGATTCTGGAGGAAATTCAGTCAGACTTCGGACCCAAGTTGCCCTGTAAAATATTTATCATCCGTACGCATTTTAAAACCGGAAAGAAACTACGACATTTGAGGGCAGTAAAAAAAAGGAACTTAATGCGAAAAAATGGCCGTCGGGTAAAATAGACATTCGAAATAGAATGAATATAGTCTTCTTGTGTGAGTTATAATACAGGAAAGTACGATAAAGCATGAGTTGAGACTCTCTGGAGGATATTCCTACGGCTATGCTCGCAAAATAACGGCCTTAAAGTATATAATTTTATTCAAACACAAGTATTTGCTTTACATTTATAGCAAAATTGATTGTATCATTAAGAAATGGAAGGCATTTTAACATACGACTCACCTAACGACGGATCTACGAATAACCAAACGCTATTTAAGCATCTGGACCCGAATTCAAGTTTCATTATATTTAAGAGCAGGGGAAGAAGGGTTCCTCCTCTTGCTTACTGGCAGTGCTTTCCTCTTCCTGTCGAGCGCACCCATTCCAACCTTTCTTGTGCGCTTTCCATATCCTCACCCAGCATATTCCTTCGCACTTCTTTTGCTCTGTTGCGATTTTGTCTCAATTCATTAGTTACTACTCTTTATAATTCCTTTTACCTAACTCTGTATTTACATTTACTCTTTCCTTTCTCTCATCTATCTTTCTAATCGCCTCGCTCGCAATCCAGGGTTTTTCTGAACTTTTCCTAATTAATGTCCCTGTAGGTTCTTGTCAATGCTTCCAAATTTCATTTACTAAACCGTCTCTTTTATCTTTTTGAATCGGACGATACAATTCATTACGAGGGTAGTCTGAGAATACTCCGACCTAACAAATGAACGACACATTTTCCCTCAAATCAATGTTGACTTTTCAACATACTCTCCTTTTAAGTCGATGCACTTTTTCCAGCGATAGTCTTAACTTTTTTAGCCCTTCATTGGTAATTGACGTCTTCCTCCGCAAAATGGGCGTTCACGTATGCAATAACCTCCTCTTGAGATATAAATCTATCTCCTCCAAGAAAAAATTTAATGTTAGAAACTAGGAAACAGTTGATGGTGGCCAGATCTGGGGAATACGGAAAGTGGTCTACCAATTCGATGCTCAATTCGTGAATTTTATACATGGCGACGGTCGGAGTGCGAGCAGGTACATTGTCCCGATGGAAAAGCACTTTCTTCCTCTTCAACTTCTGTCGTAATTTTCGGATTTTCTGCCTCCAGCTTGTCAATTTATGTTGCGTAATACTCTTCTATTTTGGTTTACCTTTTTGAAGATAATCGATAAATAATTCCGTGACTATTGAAAAAAAAGTCATCATCTCATTCACGGCCGATGTAACCGCCATTGCCTTTTTCGGAGCAGTTTAACCCCTAGCAGTCCACTCTTTCGACTGTTTTTTCATCTCAGAAGTGGGTCCAAGTTTCATCTACAACAACGAAAAAACTCTGATTCGCTTTACTTAATTGGCTCCTACAGGGCCTTGGAAATGATTAGTCGAATGCCATTGAGAGTCTGATCTGAAGTGAGCAAACGTGGCAACCAACGGGCGGATAACTTACTCATGTCCAATTGACATGGGCGTGTATTCCATATGCCCATAGCCTCTGCTATCTCTCGAAACTTACTGCGACGGTCGTCCAGTTCCACTACTTGGTGAAATTTTTCGACGTTATCGGTGGTTGTCAAAGTTTTTGGCTTTCCCGAGTTCTAAAATGATTGAAAAAATATTTAATGAGAGCTCCATACTCATTTTTTTCCATTTTCGCAAAAACTGCAACTGTCAAACTGCAACGGAGGTGCCAAAATTACTGAAATTTTCGTGATTATCTTTAAGCGCATGCGCTAGATCCCAACTTTCGTTAAGACATCTTCCATATTTGCATTGCGTTCAGAAACTTTTCCGGTAACTTTCAAAGTACTACGTTATGGTATGAATCACATGAGAAGAGTTAGTCACGTTTTTCTCAAATCTTTTATAACCATAAAATATTGATATATTTACTGATATATTTCGTCTTACTGATGTATTTCTAAATTCCCAGGCAATTTCCATGTGTATCTACGCCTTTAGTGGTGTCTAAACCAAGTGTTGCTGATTACTAACCCCTTTCTCCTCCAAAACTCTATTGCTTTCTCCCCTCGGCCATTCCTCGAGCCTAAATCGTAGTGCCCCACCTCATCACTATCTCCTCCTTCGCCTATCGTCGCATTCGATCCCCCATCACTATCAAATGTTTCCCTGCAGAAACCCACGCGATTATGTCCTCTAACTGCTCATACGAGATGTGCTCAAAAAGTGAGGTGACTTTTCAAATTTCGCGGGCAACATACATTCGATTTTCGATTATTTTGTTTAGTTGTTTTGGTACACGTGTCCCAAACATTTTTTAACCATAGCATATTTAGTTTGTTATTGGCAGATACAAATGTTAGACGCATTTTGGTGTGCTCGGAGATTTTCTGCCATAAAAAAATTGATCTAAGAATTTGCATCAAATTTGTTGTAAAAAATGAAATTAAGTGCTCCAAAACACTTGAAATGTTGACAGTTGCATACTGTAAGTCTGCTCTGAGTAATAAATATTCATATGTGATACAAGGTCTTCCAAGATGCTAAGAAGATGTTAATGACGAACCTCGCTCTGGACGACCCAGCACGTCAACAACAGATAAAAACGTTGACGCAGTGAAGAAAATTGTTTAAAAAAATCGTCGCATCACTATTAGAGAAGTGCTGAGGATGTTGCCATGTCGTTTGGCTCGTACCATACAATTTTTTCGGATGGTTAAGGCATGAGACGTATGTCAGCAAAGTTCGTTTTTGGATCATAACTGGTTACAAATTATGGGTATATAGTATGGTTCTGGCGTCGGAACCAAAGCCTTAATCGGCCCGATGGAAGAACTCAGCAGAACCAAGACCAAAAAAAGCACGCCAAGTTCGATCAAATGTCAAGGTTTTGCTCACTGTTTTCTTCGATCAAAGTAGCGCATTGCAATAGGAGTTCTTATTACAAGGTCGTGCAGTCAATATGGAGTATTACTTTGATGTTTTGTGCCGTTTGTGAGAAGCAATCCGAAAAAAACATCCGGAATTGTGGAAAAAACAATTAATGGCTTTTGCATCACGATAATGCACCCGTTCACTCATTGTTTCTTGTGAGAGATGTTTTGGCCACAACCGTGCCTCAGCCACCATAGTTACCGGATTTGCCCCCCTGCGACTTTTTCCTGTTCCCAAAACTGAAGAGACCTATGAAAGGACGGAGATTTGCGACGATTGAGGAGATCAAGACTGAATCGCTGGAAGTGCTCAAGGCTATACCATATGGTGCTTATCAAAATTGCTTCGCTTGAATTCAGCTTGAGAATTGAAGAAAGCGTTGGCACAAGTGTGTTATATCTGGGGGAGGGATTACTTTGAAGGGAACAAATTGAGTATTGAAGAATAAATAAATATTTTTTTATAAAAATATAATCACCTTACTTTTTGAGCACACCTCGTATATCGTACCATCGACTTCCTCTTCCTTATGATTGCTCGGCGGCATGCATGCCCGAACAATTACCAGATTCGTCGGTTCTGCTTTTACCACTACTAGTAATATTCCATTCGTTCCTTGGTCTATGTTAACTACGCTTCTGCCAACCTTTTCATTCAATATTATGGCACCCCTCAGTAGTCCTCTTCCCCTACGTTCTATAACTATCATTAAAATCAATATTTTCCCAGTTAAGAAACAGTAAATACTGCTACATCATTCGATAATCTCAGATTATTTCTTTAAAATTCATAATTATCAGGGTAAACTACTACTGCGACATTCGATGGCCTCAAATTATTTCAATAAGAGTTAACTTTTGAAATTAATCACTTCTTTTTTTTTTAATGCAGTATCCATTATACTCATGACTGACCAAATAAAACCTGATTGGATTCCCTTATTGAAAAGGCATCTGCAAAATTTTGTGCCCACAGACGACATGTTAAAGATACTCCCCACGCACATGAAGAGGTTACATTCGCGCGGATAAATTTGCCCGGCGAAGCGGGGCTCAGCCGCTAGGATAATTTATAATTAAATGAATTACATTTTTGCAAAGGATAAATTTCCAGTTTAAAAGTTAAATGTTCACTCTTTATTGAACATTGTTCTTTTTTTAAGTACGTGCGCATTAACTGAAATTGCGCAACATTACCGTAAATTACACCGAGTTTTCCGCTCACCCTTCCTCCTCCCCTTTCATTCTCCCGAAGAGAGCGATAGGAAGACACATTAAGCGAGTGCGGTATTTATTGATGTCTGTATTTCTAATGCCTCGCCCTTTTCTATGTTCCCCCAATTCAAATAAAGAGGGAGGTTAGAGGAGAAAAAAGGGGAGAGAGAGAGAGAAACCCCCGCAGGCAGTTAAAATGGTCCCCCCCCCTTCCCTGACGCCCGTGACCCAGCAACATCCACCCTTCCCGTCCCCCCTTGGCCTCGCTAAAAGATTCAAACGGTTGATTCGCGTGAAACGGCCGAAGGCTCTCCCGCCAACATCCCTCCCTCCCTCCCTTGCCTCCCTCGTACTCCTGGGGAAGTGGTCGACTCTAAGTGCGAAGGAAGAGGGGAGAGAGAGAGAGAGAGAAAGGAATGCTAGAGAGGTGAAGGGAATTGCACGCACCAGAGAGACTCGTAGAAGAACGCGAGAAAGAGAGGGAGAGAGTGGTAGGTGACTTAAGAAATTGTCTTCTGCGAGGCCAGAAGGTTTTTGCCTAGAAGGAGGTTTTTCCTTGGGCGGCTTCTGCTGGGTGCCGGATGGACTACGCTGGCGAATTCGGATAAACCGAACAAAGCGGGAGAAATGCACCTGGAGCTCTCTTTGCTCCGTTGCATTGCCTATAGAGATTCTTCTTTATGTTTTAAGCAGTATACTTTTTTAACCGCTTTGCGGTCTCATCCATTACTCATTTTCTTTTGTAAAATATAGAGAACCGACATTATATTTATGACATTTTCACTATTTTCCCTAGTTAAAAAGATTGAATTTTCCACTATTATGCACAGAAGTATTTCTTTTGCAAATGATTAGTAGTGATGCTTTAGTACGTTGATTATCAAGTTGGGTATCCTTATTAGAATCCTTAAAAAAACTGGGGCTCACCGGGAGTGAGAAAACCTTTTCAAAAAAATCGTCGAATGTACCTGGAGTTGTGCATTATAACCTGGAACTTAACATGAAATGTCATTGCTTTAGTAGCAAAAATAATCCAAAGGTAAAATGGCATGTATTATTTATCATTAGCAGTCAATATATTTGACTAATTTTCAGATTTTTAATGCTGTCCGCGTTCAGTATGTTGTTAATTCTTCAAAAAGCTAATGTAACATGCAACAAAACTGCGTCGGTACTTTGAAAGGGTATTCGTTCAATTGGTCGGATAATGAACAGATAGATTTAATGGGCATGCAATGCATTTGTTATTAATTCTTTATTAATAAAAAACGAGGAGATATTAAGCAGTTAAAATGATAGTATGAACCTTGAAATACGAGTTGTTAGCGTCGATACTTTGGAAAAAGGTGTCTTACAAACCATCCAATTTCAGGAAAAAAACCTCACACAACTTGTTTTACTGTTCCTGATTTACGGAGAATACACCTCTCAGTTTGATTGAAAGTGTTTTTTCAGTTCTCCGTCTCCTTTTTCTCTTATCTCCTCACTCTCAAGTATGGTAAATTGAGAGGCATCAGTATTACCTGCACGGTAAGATAGGGATACTTAGGGATCAAATCTCAAACTTGCTTGATGTTAATGAATTAATAATTGGTAGCTCCAAGATCACTTTTATGTGTCGATTATCTTATATGCATTATAAATAAATCAGAATTAGTTATTATTTACTTTTTCCGTGTTACAGAAAAGGCATTCTCACTACGTAAATATTTTAATTATCGAAGAGTGTTAAATTAAACTTATAAAAATTTGGTTTCTTCATTTGATTGCTGGAGTTGGAACTGATACTCGATTAACAAAACCCTTTTTTTAAACTTATTAATGCGTAATTTCTCCCAGTTATCTACAATGGCAACAAAGTTAATACGAACAAAATCCCAAATAAACAAGATGTCGTATTTCAGAATTCTGAATTTTCTCTACACACATGCCATAAATAAATAAGTCTGAGCGAATCAATTGATGTATTCCGACATTAATTTTTCGGAATTCTATTTGCATTCAAGTGTATACCCTTCTAATTAGATCATACATCAATTTTTCGTTTTTTTTCCATGTAAAATATAAAATAGATTTTTTCATTATTCCATTAAGTTTTTAGTGAAATTTCAACAACCACTCTGAAATAAATAGTTCAGTATTTATTAGCAATTTTCAGTATGAGTGAGTGTTTTAGTGAGTGTTTTCAGTTCTTTATCTCCATTTACCATACAATATAGAGGAACTATTGGTAAAGGCATGACATCAGCAATCTTAGAAAGAGAAAATATGACGTAGATGAGTACAGCTTAGTTACTGTCATACTCTACGGTGAGTTAGAAAGAGCATTAAGAGAATTGGAATCAAATAAAACCGTGGGGGTAGGCAAAATTCCCGCGGAACTACGAGGGTCATCCGGAAAGTAGTACCCGTTCGTGCCGCATGAAGTGCTGACGACGCGAGTAGCCGCTGGACGAGGTCAGATAGCTTCAGTGGCTTGTCTGCCTTCTCTGAGCCAAGTTGCGTGACGCTAGCATTGCCTGTGTTGTTTCTGTGATTGTTTACAATGTTTAAAAAAATTGAGAACGCCGCCAGTTGTGAAGTGAGGGCAGTGATTAAATTCCTCAATGCAAGAAACGTTCGCCCATGTGATATTCATCGCCAATTAAAGGAGGTGTATGGAGACAATGTAATGGACGAGTCGTCTGTTCGGCGGTGGTGTCGCAACTTCAACATGGGGAGGGGGAACACACACGACGATGAGCGTTCGGAGAGACCGTCTGTCATTACAGACCAACTGGTGAGCTCAGTTGACGAATTCGTGAGGAACGATCGGCGCGTCACAATTGATGACATCTGTGAGCATTTTCCCAATGTTTCTCGAACAATTGTTCATGAAATTGTTAAACACCATCTGCATTATGCAAAAATTTGTGCAAGATGGGTCCCTCGCGTATCTCAATGAGCTGGCGGCGAAGGACTATGCAGCAGGAATACAGAAACTTGTCACACGTTATGACAAATGCCTTAATTTGCTTGGAGATTATGTTGAGAAGTAGTTTAAAGTATCCTCTTTCAAATAAAATTTTTTATGTTTGTTAATATTTACTTTTGCGTCTTTATTTCACGAACGGGTAATACTTTCCGGATGACCCTCGTAGTTAAGGGTTTAGGAAAAGGGTGGGAAGAAGTTTTTAATGGACTATCTCGTGGTGTTTATGAGGGAAGAAGAATTTGGCCGGTTTTAATGTCCCTGCGTACTACTTGGCTCATTTTCATCTAGAACACTACGAAAATAGGTGAGGTGACCTGTTCTAATTACTCCAACCTATGTTTCCTAAATTTAATGATTAGAATTGCTTTTCTGTTTCGCGGGAGCAGCATTAACTCAAATGATTGTGATCCTAAACTCATCAAATTGATTCTCTAATGGGCTAAAAAATAATTTCAATCCCTTCGCCGACTTATCCAAAGCTAAATTCCAAGAGAGAAAATGTACGCTTATGTCCCACAGGCGCATAAAACCATTTTTGTGCCACAAACTCCCTCCGGTAAGCATACATTGATGCTTACTCAAAAACGATGGTAATTATAAATTAAATTACGGAATTTCTATAATAACCTCTCTCAATTTACTTGATGGCTCCTCTTGTCTACGGATCAGGTGTAAAAAACTTGAAGAGTCGCAAAGGAATTCAAAGTAGATAAAATGAATCGACTTAAGGTTGGAACTAGGAAACCACAGCATAGCACTGAACTAATGAGATCGGGGATAAGTTACAATTGCGCAAGCAGGCAATTCGAATTGGCTGAACAAAGAAAGCAATTCCCTTTGCATTCCTCAATCAAACATGTCATTATCTAACATGCGAAAGTCACTGCGTTGAGTCGATTTGGTTGCCTGGGAAATGGAATACTCTCTCGCCTTTGGAGCATGATACTGAGGAGGACCGTCTACGTGAAGGGATGAAATCCGCAGGAGGAAAGTCGGAGAGAAGATGCCGAACATGGTACATCGGCCTGGCAATTGATAGGGAGATTTGCATCTTATACGCGCCAAAGGGACCCCGCACATGGCCAAAGGGAAGGGTGAAGGGGGGGGGGAGGGAGGAGGGTGTGGCGGGAGTCTTCTATCGCGGAAGATGGGATTGGGAGTCGTCATTTAGATGCAGATGGAATACGCAAATTCGCAGCCGTCCAGGGACACGCGTGGTCATGTCTTTGATTAGTTTACCCGCCCCTGGGAATGGCAATTCCGCGGAAGCATCGAACACCCGCAAGTCACAATTGATGCGAGCCAATTTTTCGAGGAACCGAAATAACGAATTCACTCTGACAACCGAGAATAAATCACATCGGATATTCGAAGGCCACGTCATGAATGGAAAAAAAAACATTTTCCAAAATTGATTAAATCAGGCAGAAAAATTAACGTTGGCTATTTATGCTACAGCAGTGTGATTTGGGTGTAGTTTTGCAATAATTTTACTTAAAATTTCAAAAATTGTGACGAAAGGACAAAAACGCAGCAGTAAAATGGAAAATCTAACAAATTTATACATCTGAAAATTAGTTTGTTTTTTGTGGAGTTGTCGCACCAAGATGTTACGGACTAAGAGCTTCTATTTTTTTGCATAAATAAGGTAAAAATACACAAAGTAACACACAGGTAGGGATCAATATGCCTGTGAAATTTTCTTCCACCGTCAAGATTCAAACCCTGGTCCTCGGAGTGGCAAGCAACGCAAAAACCTGATCGCCGACTTCAAATATTTTACTAGCTTCTCTCATAATATGGAAAACATTATTCGAAAACGACAAACCTACCCATGACTTTTAATGCTCTCTGAGCATAAAAATTAGAGCAGGGAAACGTCTCTCAACTTGTTTTGACCTCAATAAGCCCGTCGTTTTTTGATTTTCATTCGTGATATACGTATGCGCATGCTCTAACTTCAGGGAAGAAAATAAAAATGTATTGCATCCAATTTAATGTGAGATGGATTCAATGAGTCTGATTTGTTCAAATAGAATTTCCGATCGACATCATCGCCTATTTTAAACATGGAATCACGAAAATTCATTCTTTGTCATTATAAAACTGGATAAAAATAGCGAGATGATTCTGAACCATGTTTAAAACCATTACGTTTCCAATTGTTTAATTTAAAAATTAAAACTCACATTTTTAGATGAATTAGCCCCGGAACCTCTTGATTGCGATGAGAGCAGGCTGGGCAGGATTTTAGAAAAGTATATGATGTCATAGTTTTCTTGTAGCACAGTGGTAATTAAAATAAGGGTGCCATGTTATACTGATTGATTCTAACCCTGAGATAAAATAAGAGAGAAAGACACCGTCACAGACAGATTCAAGTACTCGTTCTTTCCTCGCAACATTCACGCAATTATAAAAAATCGAAACCAACGAGTTTTTTAATCGATTATCCAAAATAATGCTATGCTCTTAGTAACTCTTTTTTCATAAATTCCTAAAATCTCACCGAGACTGACACAGTGTTTTTCTTCTTGAATGAATTACTTTATGATCACATAGTTTATAAAAAAATTAATTCACCTCACAAATGAACGTATTTTACGCATGAAACGATATATTATTTTCATTCATTCGTAATATTGATAGACAGTATGAACTAAGATCATGGGGGCTGAGAATAAGAGTAGAAGGGCGAACGTTTTCCAGTGTGCTATTTCGTTATACACGGCTATGCAAATATCCTATCGAGATACATTTTAGAAAAGAAGCAATAAAAAGAGACTTTTCTTAATAACGATAGTTAACATTTTGCCCATTCCTTGGCAATATTTTCCCCAAAATCCACGCCTTTTTCCGAATATTTCTTTAGGTCCCTCATATCGATTCAGTCCGACGATTCGATTTTATAACTGTACTTCTCTTTTATTTGATTTTTCAGATCCCAGTGTAAATTAACGTAGAGAAATAGGAGAAATAAAGTTTCAAGAAAAGGTTCCAAGAGAAAGAAGGGGAAGAAGTATTTAAAAAAAAAACGCGAACCAATGCGGGAGAACCATCTAAAACGTCACAAAGCAATTCGTTGACAGACATGAATTACAAAAAATAAAGTCTATACTACACGCATGCATATAAATATTTTCTCCCCATGTAAAATAATAACTTATATAAAAAATAGATGCGTTGATCTTTCAATAATTCGTTCGAAAATCTAAGAAGTGTTGCTCGTAGTATCGGAAACGGTTTGCTTTTAGTAAGTCTCGTCTCTCACTAGACAGCTGTTAAAACTTCATCCATCCGTCCATCGCATACTTTTTTTATTTTCATATTCGATCGAAGCAACAAACTTTTGTTTATTAGAAAAATGTGAGTGAATGAGAATCGTGTAATGATTAGCCATTTCAATAAAAAAAATAACACCGAAAGAGATCAAATCCGATATGGGTAAAATTTCATGTCATTGCACCTCTGCTCCTGTGATTGCGACTCTTTACAATGGGATGAATGAGTTTCAACGCGGACGTACATTAAAAAATGATGAATATCGTTCAGAACGTCCATTGGAAGTGACTTCCTCCGATATGATTGATAAAATACAAGATTTGGTTTTGATTAGTTGATGAATAACGAAATAGATTTGGCTAAGGCATATCTCTAGGCGCAGCGTTTTAAATTTTTCAAGAAAAATCGGGTGTAAAAAGCAACTCGCAAGCAAGATGGGTGCATCGTTTGCCTTCAGTGGGGAATGAACACAGCCATGTGTTCAATTCGGAGGCTGGTTTTCGCGCTTTTGCGTCGCAATCCTGATGATTTTTAGCGTCGATACATAACTGTGGACGAAACTCCCCCACCACTCCCCCTGCATTTCCTCGTTTGTTTCCATTTCTGACCACTATTCCATCTTTCTCCACGTCCACATGTTCTAAGTCTCCCATCCATTCACATTGTTTTGCTTCAGTGACCATGTTTCCCAGCTTAAAGTTTTCCCAAATCATCACTTATTTCCCTTACTCAACGTCCCTGTGGTCACGTAAAGATGACCATTTCAAAATTTTTTCGGGACAAAGCCGTTTGCTTTTGAAAGTGTACACCATAGGTCTTCGGCATTACCGCATTAATAAATTACAAAGAACAAATCACAGAGAAAGAAAAGCACAAAATTGAAGTTAGTCAAACGCAACAGTGAAAAAGGAATTTTACGTTCGAAACACTTTGAAAGAAAGGTATTTTTTCGTATTCTACGAATTAATATTCCGGTGCTAAGTATTTCCAATTTTTTTCAACGGTATACAATTTAATTCAGTAAACGTGGTCAGGGCATTAAAATTGAGAGGATAAGAGGAATCTGAAACAAATGAAAGAGGTCAGAGCAACCATACAAGGAAGCGTACTTGGCCCGCTCTTGTTTTTAATATATATAAATGATCTCCCAGTAAATATTAATTCTCAGATAAGACTTTTTGCAGACGACTGTATTATCTACAGGAAATTCGAAAATGACAGAGACCGTGACAAGCTTCAAAGGGACATTAATAAAATGGCGGATTGGGTGACAAAAAATGGGATGAATATTAATGTTAGCAAATGCAAATCCATCACTTTTAGTAACAAGGTAAATGGAAACAATAGGGAATATAAATTCTCAGAAAATGTCATTCCTAGAAGTGATACTTGCAAATACTTAGGTGTATATTTAACTAAGGACTTAGGGTGGGGGCTAAATGTGGAGTACATCTTTAAGAAAGCTTTCAAAACTCTTCATTGGGTGATGAGAAACCTCAAAGGGAGCGTTAGAGCAACCAAGGAGAAGGCTTATCAGACCCTAGTAAGACCGATTTTAGAGTATGTTTCTCTTGTATGGGACCCTCATGAAGAAGGTCATATTAAAAAACTGGAAAAGGTGCAAAGAAAGGCTGCCCGATATGTACTGGGGAAGCATAGGAGGATGGAGAGCGTGTCTGACATGCTAGAAACGCTGGGCTGGGAACCTCTACAAACTAGAAGGAAAGAAAGCAGACTTTGTGGAATGTTTCGCATTCTGAAGGGGGAGAAAGCTTGGGCAGATCTTAGGAAAGAGGCGGGGAACCCAAATTTTATACGGAGAAATGATCACAAATTTAAGGTAAAATGCCGGGCACAGAGAACAAATAAAAAAATTTCTTTTCTAAATAGAACAATTGTTGATTGGAACACCTTACCTGCAAAAATATTCGAGGCCTTTCCTAACAGAGTGTATACTTTTAAGAATAGATGTAAGGTATATATGTAAAAATTTGATTGATGTTTGGTGTATTGTATTATATGTAATAGCTTAATTTTTTTTTAAATTTATCTTTTTTTTTCTTGCTGATTAATGTTTGTAAATTGGATGGGGATTCGCTTGTTTTGTTAAAGAGATTTGTGTTTTGAAGTCTGGTTTTATGTATTATCTTTGCGATTATTTGGGACTTGTGTGCCACCTGACAATGTCTATCAGCACATGTGTATTTTTAATAAAATAATAATAATACGACGAATGCGCGCTTCACCATATTGTATTCTTTCCGAACATCTCCCATAGAGTTTGTTGTCTCCGGCGTAACGTAATGAAATTTCCATAACATATTTATATGAAATAAAATTATTGACTTTGTAAAAGTGTATGAAATTACAAAGTCAATAATTTCATTTCATCTTCTATAGGGGTTCAAACATAGGTTAACTAGAACACAAAGAGAATAATTATGACCCTACTCTAATTAGACAGGTTGTTCAGTAAAGATAAAATAAAAGATATAAACTCCAGAAAAGATAAATAGAAATATTCGTTCTTCCCTCGGACAATCAGGAATCGTAATATTATCAAATCAAAATTTTATTAGATATATTAAATACATTCGAATTACCACCGAGGACAAGATTAAACGCTGCTTGGAATGCGGAAAATTCGTAGGTTCATGTACTTGCGTACATACGTACAATAGTTGCTTGTATATGTATTTGCTTGTGAGTAGATTGAAATAATTTATGCATGAATATACAGGTATGCGGTGTGCATTGGCATATCGTTTTTTCATCTAGTTGCATAATATTTTACAGGTGGTATCTTAACACCCCCCACCACACGCCCTTGCTACAGCTCGCGTAGGTGAAGATGAACAATTCAGCTCACCGATAAATACATGTATCTTGTGAAACGCATGCCACCCGGGGGGACGTGTGGAAAGGGCAATATGCGCCCTAAGGTTGCAGGAAGAACGTGAAATGGCGTTCCCGTGAATGAAGGAAAAGGGAGCGGGGAACCTTCTGATTTCTTTTTACCCCCGATCGAAAGAGACCCTAACGCGAGGACGAGGGAACAGGAGAGTTCACTTCAATCAAGCGCGCAAGGAGAAGGTCAGCGGGAATATATTTCCCAGGAGGTGCAAGAAAAGAACTCCTGTAGCCGACCCCTTATTTCCCGCACTTCAAAGAGAGGACTACACCGGACACAGAGAAATGGAGAATATACACATCCGTATAACTACCTGACAGGGATGCCTTTTGACTGGCCATTTGAAATGAAACCTGGACATGACGGAGGCGGTTTTGGATTATAGATAGACGAAGGAGGGACAAAGAAGTTTCTTGGGTGTCTGTGAAGTGAGAAGGAAAGATTTCAATTCTCAATTTAAATCGGCTTATACCATTTCCGGAGCGACAAGAAATATAATCTTCTCCCTCATCCGCAGAACCTAAAACAGTTCTCTCATGATCTCATAAAAAATACGATCTACGACAACGAAAAAAATTTGCGCTCGCTGTTCCCAATTTAAGCAACTAGTAATTTACGTTGTCCTGTGAATGCGTCTTGAGATCATAACGGTGTAAATTATACGTATCCCATAGTATTCTCGGAAAAATCTTATATTTTGTCTTAAATGATGAAGAGAGGGGAGAACACATAACAAACGAGCGTGTCAAGATGTAACTTCATTTACGATACTCATTCAAGACGAACTCCCAACTCAAGCATATTGTAAAGCATGTGTGGATGTACATCGTTCCTCCCATGGACTACAACCTTGACGTGGTGGAAGGGCTTGTGCGTTCCGATGACCCCTAGAGCTGTGCTGGCGGGAGTAATAATTATTGCTCCTGGTAGGGTCACCCATGCCAGATAGGTCGAAGGTTAGGAGCCAGACGAAAGGTAGTCCACGCAGCGTTTGTTCCTCAATGAGGCGGCTGGAATGGCGTCTGACCCCAGTGGGGCGGCCAGTAAGTGATGGTGTCACGTTAAAAACACTATTGAGGAAGGCAACGGGAAACCACCTCAATTATCATTCCCTAGAAAAATATGATGGACAATTGAGATATTTTGAGTCCTGGCAACCACGGGGCTCGACCCAATCGGCCGTGTGTCGTGCCCGGCAGCGGGGGAGGCAAGGCTTCCGCGGTCGTCATCCCACGAAACCCTTGCAAGGGAAAACCAGCAGCAGCAGGACAGAAGACGCAGGAGAAGACCAAATTAGTTAGAATAGGAACGTGGAATGTTAGGACAATGATGAGGACAGGGAAATTGGAGAATGTTAAGGGAGAGATGGAAAGGGGAAATATAGATATTTTAGTCTAGGCGAGGTGAGATGGAAGGATAGCGGGGATTACTGGAGTGATCAGTATAGAATAATATACAGCGGCGGGGACGAGAGCCAACGAGGGGTTGCCATAGTATTAAATGAAGAGGTAGGAAGAAGCGTAGTCAACATAGAGCAGGTAACAGATAGAATACTACTAGCTGAGATAAGAGCAGAACCGACGAACTTAGTTATTATTCAGGTATATATGCCACCGAGCAACCATAAGGAAGAAGAGGTCGATAGGATATACGATCAGTTAGAGGACATAATCGCGTGTGTTCCTGCAGGGAAACATTTGATAGCGATGGGAGATTGGAATGCGACGGGAGGCGAAGGGAGAGATGGTGATGAGGTGGGGGACTACGGTTTAGGCACGAGGAATGACCGCGGGGAGAAAGCAATTGAATTCTGCAGGAGACAGGGATTAGTTATCACCAACACTTGTTTTAGACTCCACAAAATGCGTAGGTATACATAGAGAATTCCAGGTGACAGAAAGGTAGCAATAAGAGTATGTTATGATTAGGTATTGATTTAGAAACAATTTGGCCAATTCGCATATCTTCCCGGGAGCGGATGAGGACTCAGACCACAATTTAGTTGTTATGAAATGTAGCGTCCGTTTCAAAAGATAAGGCAGGGGCGGCGAGTTAGGAAATGGAATATAGAATCATTAAATGGACTGACAAGGAAAGAGTATCAGCAGGCTGAAAAGAATATAATGGATGACGGTAAAGAGCTGACTACTATCGAATAAAAATGGGAATGTATCAAGAAAGGGATATCGAAAGCCGCAAAATACTCTATAGCAACTGTTCATGGGAACAGGACAATGACACCATGGATCACGGATGACATGGTTGAAAAGATAGATAAGAGATTGAAATGGAAGAATTTAAACACAAAGTTAGTCAGAAGAAAGTACAAAGAGTTAAATTATAAATTGAGAAGGGTAACAATGATGGAAGACGCAGTGTGAGGATATGGAAAGTTTGCAGAGAAAGGGTGAAATTGCTGCGCTATAGAAGAAGGTTAAAACAATATCGGGAAGTAAAAAGGGAAGATGTGTACTAACAGCTGGAGATAAGTTGGGTAAGATAATAGTTGACACAGAAAAGATCCTAGATAGATGGAAGGAATATAGGGAAGAACTGTATGGTAAAGAACTTAGCCCAACAAAGTTAGACATAGAAAAGGAACATGACGTAGATGAAGATAGCTTAGGTCCAGGCATACTCGACGATGAGATAGAAAGGGCATTAAGGGAGATGAAACTAAATAAGGCCGTGGGGTGGATAACATTTCTGCGGAACGACTGAAATGTTTAGGAAAATGTGGAAGGAAGAGGCTATATGGGCTGATCCGTAGTATTTACGAGGAAGGAATTTGGCCGGAAGACTTTGTGAGATCAGTTTTAGCTCCTATTCCGAAAAAGGTGAAGGCTACATCATGTGAGGACTACAGGACGATAAGTTTGATATCACACGCAGCTAAAGTTTTTCTCAGGATCATAAACAAAAGGATAGAGAGTAGGGCAAATGGTTACTTAGGGGATGATCAGTTTGGGTTTAGGAAGGGGAAAGGTACGCGTGATGCCATTGCAGTAATGAGATTATTAATCGAGTGGAATATAGAATACAATCAGGACGCATTTAGCTGTTTCGTAGATTTCGAAATGGCGTTTTATGGAGTGAATAGGGAAAAACTAATGAGTATATTGCAGAAAATAGAAAGTGATTGGACGGACAGGAGCCATACGAAAATTTGGTATGCAGATAACTTTAAATCGCTGCAATGAAATGAACATCTCTTTTGCCTAATTATTCCAGTGGGTAGGAAGGGGTTCGTAATTCGTACTTTCCATTGATTTTTTCACTAACCCTTAACGATTAGAGGCTTAGACAAGTGGGGTGATTAATATTCTGAAATATGAGTAAACATAGTGAGGGGAAGAGTCTATCAGCGAGAGCAGTGCAAATAGCATGTTTCCTAGGATCAGAATGGGAAAAATATTATCCACGTAGGCTGAAAACTAATGCACATATGCTTGTAGACCACTAACAAAATGACCTTCAGAAGCAATCCTGGTGGCATGCGGAAGTAACATTTCCCCTCAACACGCTTGCGCAAGTGTGAGGTCGTTACATTCATCCAGCGTATTTTGAGAAGCGGAAGTAAGGAGGCGTGTTCTAGTGCAATAACTGCTCATCCACCCAAACTGGTCGGAGCAAACTGGCGACCGGTGCGTTGGAAGGGCAGATCTCCCACCACATTACCCGACCGGTTTTACTGCGCTCATGGTTATTCGCGTCACAATAAAACTATGCGCATTACTTTCATGTCAACCATTTATTCAAATTCCGTTATCGTAAAATTACCGCAGTGTACTCGTTGATGTTGTATTTAAATTATTTGGGGCTAATAACCACTACATTTCGGCAAGTCTAGCCTACCAAGGCACAATCGGACAACAAACACCAAAAAACCCTTCTTCAATTCCGCAAAGGTCCTTCCTCCCTTCATTGCATCCAATATCTCTGTCCTATTCCTCCCTCTTCTTCAATTGGATTACGTTCTCAACCTCTAACCCCTCTATCGCGATACGATTTTAATCCAGATTTTAAAGCGCTGATATGTGACTGCTTCTTTTCAATCCGATTCTTGAAGTAAACCAGAAGCTTCTCGTGATAGGCAGAAGATAATATGCGATGGGGAACGTCCAAAACCCCGAACTTTAACATTTTACACGTCTACATGTTCATAAAAAGCTGCAAGCCGCCGCGAGGGCGTGTGGCGAGGGGTGTTGCGTCACCAGCCTTGAATAAATATAGTCAAGCAAGTCTGCATCATTAGTTTATTATAGCTTTTAATGAATTTTATTGTTTAATCATTAATTTTCACCCGCCATTGACGTGAATTAGACTTGAAATCCAGGACTTGATAGGCAGTACCCTCCACTAAAAGCATCCTAAGATGCCAGGGGGCAAAAATACAAATCCAAATGCAGCAATCAAATTTATGTTTTTCACTTTCACTCCCACCTGAGCTTCAAGATCGATACGGGCAAACACTGCTGGACATGAAGGATTGAATTTGAGAAAATGCCGAGTGTTTCCTTTTAATTCTTTAATCCGTCTCGGAAAGGTTTTAAGATGGTGCAGGAATGAGGACAACATGTTTTTATGCGAGTGGGTGTCCTTAAACATTAAGCAAAAATAAAGTTTCTATGAGGGGAGAAGGAGTAAAGGGTTGAGAATAGCCGGGGGCGCTAAATTGAGAGAGGTGGAAGACCTTTCGTAAATGATTCACATTTAATTTCGAGAGGAGTGGGATATATAAGGGGGTTGGGGGGGGAGAGGCAAAAGGGCACGCCTCGAAATTTCTGAGGCGTAGGCACGGCTACAAAACCGGGGGGGGTGTGGGAGGGGTTTTTAGGGTGTAAGAGAGTCCAGGGTCCGGTTTTCGAGGGGGCATACAACGGAAGACGCACCTGGGGTTGAGGAGGAAGGTGAGGGGGGGGAGAGAGTATTCAGAGAGAGAAGGGTCAGTGAAATTGGGTTTGGTACAAGAGCAGGAACGCACACAAACGCACTCTGTGCCTATTCGAACCCACCACGTAGGTTCCAGGCCCTTTGGGGCGATATGCGATGCTATCCGAGACCGGACAGGCACACCGCCATGCCAAGCTAAACTCCCTTCCTCCACGCCCACCACACCGGAAAAGCTCTCCCGAAACACGTCCCACCCTCAAACCAACCTCTCCTCCCTCCCTTTTGATTCTTCTTCCATCACATCTTCCTCCGTGAGACTCCATCTCCAACGCTGTCCCTACGTGCCTGTCTGTCCAACCCCAAACGTCGTTAATGCACCATCTTCCCACGTGTTCTGGGTCCAGAGGAGATATTTCACTACTCTCTCGACCACTCCCATGAAGACCGAATTTCCAGAAGCTTTATACGCTCTTTCTAACATATGGCTCGGAAACATGGTAGGTGAGTCCCGTCTTTCGAAGCGGAGGATAATCATATTTTGGAAACTATTCAAAATATTAGTATCGAGAAATATGGTGATATTTTCAATAAATACGAAGGCTAACATAAGCATTGAATCTAAGTATCATAAACTGGGGCATATAGAGCCGTTCACCTATTTATCAAGTGTTCTTGAAGAAGATGGGCTGGCCAGAAACGGGTATTAAGGGAAGAATTGCGTTAGAAAAAGTGCTCTTCTAAGATGAGGAAGATAAATGACTCTACTATGTGTAAATACGTAAATAAAAGGAAAGAGTCATGACGACTGTAATACATACGCAGATTTGCACGACCTGGAAACTCGGTCTTTGAGGCAAAAGGGTAAGCATATAATGTTTTTCAGGAGAGAGTGGGGCAAAGAAAGGAAAAGTAGGATGAAAGGAAAAGGAAATCAAAGCATTAGCTCCAGGTATGATAAGGTATGAAGGACGGATATTGGGAGTAACTCGACGATGGCAGTCCAAGTGGATGCAGCAGAGATACTGAGAAAAGCAATGGGATGCTGGTAGGAAGTGAACGGAACTAAGGGAAGAATTCTGGGAAAGCGAGGCTGGGGGGAGGAAATTTGCAGGTATTTTGAATGGAATTAATTGAAGTAGTGAACATACAGGTCCGAACAAGTGGGGCGCAAATGACGGCCGTTCCAGTGAGCAGAGCTCACCCTACCGGTCTTCTTGGGTGTATAATTTCACTATGGTCAGGTTAATAGAAGGGCGCTTGAGTATATCAGTTATTTGTTTGAAGAGGAAACGTATACACAGGGATATATAAATATATAGATATATATAATAAGTATAAAAAGATATATAAATATATAATATATTATTATTAATAGGTAATCAACCGGTTAAGGCAGGTTTTTGGATGGACACAACTACCAAATAAATATTTTGTGACTCCTAAGAAAACACAAGCCAGCAACCTGCTCTACATCAGGTCCCTCTTCATCTCTGAGATAGGTATTTTTTCCTGCGTCGACTGTCCATCTGCTGCCGGTTTTTCCTTGCAAGGGTTTCGTGGGGTGACAACCGCGGAAGCCTTGCCTCTCCCGCTGCCGGGCACGACACACGGCCGATTGGGCCGAGCCCCGTACTTGCCAGGACTCAACATCTGTGTATAGTCCATCATGTTAATCTTGGGAATGATATTTGAGGTGGTTTCCGGTTGCCTTCCTCAATATTGTTTTTAACGTGACACCATCACTTACTGGCCGCCCCAATGGGGTCAGACGCCATTGCAGCCCCCTCACTGAGGAACAGACGCTGCGTGGACTACCCTTCGTCTGGCTCCTAACCTTCGACCTATCTGGCATGGTTGACCCTACCAGGAACAATAATTATTACTCCCGCCAGCACATCTCTAGGGGTCATCGGAACGCACAAGCCCTTCCACCACGTCAAGGCTGTAGTCCGAGGAGAGATATTATATATAAATATATATATATATATATATATGTATTAACCCCATTTGCCGCCCATATATATATATATATATATATATATATATATATATATATATATATATATATATATATATATATAAAGGAGAGTGTTTGTTTGTATGTATGTAATTTGTTTACTTTTTTGCTGTCATAGAAACAAAACTTACTTAACCGACACTTGATAATTTAGAATTATAAACAAAAACAATTGAACATCAAAAAAATTTCTCACTTAACCGACACTTGGTAATTTAAAACTATAAACAAAAACAATTGAACATCAAATCAATATTAATAAAAATTTGAAAATCAAATCAATATTAATAAAAAATTGAACATCAAATCAATATTAATAAAAAAAACGGTTTTTTTATTACATTTGCTTTTTATTTTTTAGATTATAATTGCTTAACAATGCCTCCAAAAAAACGTAAAGCTATTGAAAGTAATAAAGAAAGAGATAAAAGGTTAGCAACGATACATGAAAGAGTTGCAAGATCTAGAAATTCAGAAACAGCAGAACACCGTGAAGCCAGACTCCAAGAAATGAGAAACAGGGCTGCAAAAACCAGAGCCTCTGAAACACAACAACAACGTGAGGCCAGGCTTAATGATCTACGAAACCGAGCTGCAACATCCAGAGCCTCTGAAACACAACAACAACGTGAGGCCAGACTAAACGATCAACGAAACCGAGCTACAACATCCAGAGCCTCTGAAACACAACAACAACGAGAGGTCAGGCTGCAACAAATCAGAGATAGAACGAGACGTTCACGAACTGATGAATACTCCGATTTACAGTGTGAAGCATTATTCTATGACCCTCACATAGATTACGCACATCACGCCAGTATCAACATAGGAAAAATGGATTTAATTTGCCGCAATTGCCAAGCCAAAAAGTTGAAATCAGAACCTCCCGGTCTTTGCTGCAATAATGGTAAATTAAAACTTAACCAACTGGACCCATTACCACAAGAACTCTTAAAATATACAACTGGTGATACACCACAGTCAAGACATTTTCTGAGTAATATCCGAAAATACAACTCATGTTTTCAAATGACCTCATTTGGAGCCACATCTCTTATTAATCAGCCTGGATTTCAATCCACTTTCACAGTACAAGGGCAGATATACCATAAAGCAGGATCGTTGTTGCCGTTGCCTAATCAGCAACCAAAATTTTTACAATTATATTTTATTGGAAACGACCAAGTTGAGACCGACCAAAGATGCGCCAACAATTCAGGAACGAGACGTGAGATTGTATCTGATTTACAACAAATGTTCCATGCACACAATATTTACATTAAAACGTTTGAACCTTCAATTGATCATATGCCCACAGATGCATATAAAATTATTATAAAAGCAGATCGAAAACCAGCAGGAGAGCATGAACGGCGCTTCAACGCTCCTGTAGTGGATGAAGTTGCAGTTGTGATATCGGGTAATGAATTTGAAAAGCGAGATATCGTGCTTCAATTACGTAGTGGATCATTGCAGCGAATTTGCGAAACTCACAGGTCGTATGATGCTCTACAATATCCTATTTTATTTCCCTATGGTGAAGATGGGTATCATTTCAATCTGAGGCAAGTTAATCCAACAACAGGTATTCCGACAAGTGCAAAGGTATCTGCTATGGATTATTATGCTTACCGTCTAATGATACGAGGTACTAAACAGAACCACGTGATAAATTGCAGACAATTATTCCACCAGTTTATCGTGGATATGTATGTAAAGATTGAAAGTGAACGTCTTCAGTTTATTCGTTCGAATAAAAAAAAATTAAGAGTGGACCAATATATTCACCTAAGAGATGCGGTAGCAAATGACGGAAATATTGAGAATCTGGGCACTTTGGTTATTTTGCCAGCGACGTTTATAGGCAGTCCTAGACACATGAATGAGTACACACAAGATGCAATGACCTATGTAAGGACATACGGGAGACCAGATTTATTTATTACGTTTACCTGCAACCCGATTTGGTCAGAGATTAAAGAAATGCTAATCAACGGTCAGTCATCCAGTGATCGCCACGATTTAATTGCGAGAGTTTTTAAAAAAAGCAACAAAAACTCATTAATATTATAACAAAAGGTCACATATTTGGAGAGGTGAGATGCTGGATGTACACCATTGAATGGCAGAAACGAGGTTTACCACATTCACATAATTTATTTTGGTTGAAAAGGAAGATTCAACCAACAGAAATCGACGCTATTATATCAGCTGAACTTCCTAACCAAGAAGAAGATCCTGATTTATACGCTGTGGTAACTAAAAATATGATCCATGGACCATGTGGAAAGATAAATCGGAACTCGCCATGCATGAAAGATGGAAAATGCACCAAAAACTATCCTCGAAAATTAATTAAAGATACACAAACAGGAAACGACGGCTATCCTTTATATAGACGGCGAGCTCCAGAAAATGGAGGTTTTACGGCAATACTGAAGACTCGAAGCAACGTGGAAATAGACGTGGATAACAGTTGGATTATACCATATTCTCCATTATTATCAAAAAATTTTAACGCACATATTAACGTAGAATACTGCAATAGTGTCAAATCTATTAAGTATATCTGCAAATATGTTAATAAAGGTTCTGATATGGCAATTTTTGGTGTAGGCAATGAAGACACCAACAATGAAGTAAAGCGTTATCAGTTGGGAAGATACGTCAGTAGCAATGAAGCTGTTTGGCGAATCTTCGGATTTTCCATTCATGAACGGTATCCTACTGTGGTTCACCTTAGCATTCATTTAGAAAACGGTCAACGAGTATACTTCTCAACTGATAGTGCCGCAAGAGTGATTGATCAGCCGCCAAACACAACTTTAACAGCATTTTTCCAACTATGCCAGCAGGATACTTTTGCAAGAACACTATTGTATTCAGAATTGCCGAGATATTATACGTGGAATACATCAAGGAAAGTCTTTTGTAGAAGAAAAATGGGCAACTTTGATCCTGAGAATAATATTTATTCATGTGACACATTGGGCCGAGTCTACACAGTCCATCCTAACAACGCCGAATGTTATTTTTTAAGAATGCTTCTACGTACCATTAGAGGACCTCGCTCATTTGCAGAATTAAGAACGGTAAACGGAGAAATATGTGAGACATTCAGAGAAGCTTGCCAGAATTTAGGGTTGCTAGAAGGAGATCAACACTGGGATGACTCATTGCGAGAGGCCAGTTTGATTTCTCTTCCAGGTGTGACGCGGTATTTAATTCATAGATAAATTTTCCCCGATACCGCGAGACAAGGGAGGCCGCGACTCTACTTGTTTTGAGGGCGCCAGGCTAGCCGCATGGCTAGCCGCAGAGTCACGCCGCTGGCTGTCACCTGGCCCATCACACTCCTCGTCCCAGGGGAGGGCTCGCGCACCTTTTATGTGCCCCGGGGTGGGCAGCGGCTCTTCAGCTGAAATCACGAGGGACGCTAGGAGGCGCATAAAAATGGACTACGACGAGTAAACTTCACAAGAACTATTTATTATCACAAGAAAAGGTGTGGGCGCTCCCAAGCAAACATGACGCGCGGTGCCGACGCCTGCTGGGCCACGATGTTGGGTGGCCGCTCGGCGGCAGCCGAAGATGGCCGCCTCGCTGTCGACTGCTGGCTCCCGATGTTCCGGTCGGGGCCTGCGGGGGGCCCACACGGCGAGGTCGGTTGCTGGCACGCGCACCCCCGGTGTTCGCAGGCTGTCGGTGACTCGACGATGATAGCACACGACCTTCTCTCTCGGGCATCTCACAACGAACTCTCCTTACCACGTGTTGGCCGGCACTCTCCGCGCGCGGCGCGCTCCGCTCTTCTTTTTTCTTACATACATTGTCGGCGCCCACAAATAGCGCCCCGCCGTTCTACGGCTCGCGAGAGGGGCGCGCGTATTCGAACTGGGCAAGTGACGCTGCGCCAAGCACAACGTCACATACCCCCTCCCTAAGCCGGACACTCGTCCGAGTGGACCGCTTACAAACGAGCCTGCAACTGAAACCTATGAACACAATATAATAACAACAATTTCACAGATTTCTACCAGTAGTTCACTCAGTTTTGAGATTCTGTCTTCAGCTATTGGATAGAAAATGGATAGCACAACTTTTTCTAATTTTAACCACATTCTCTATGAACATCAAGTAATACATTTGGTATGAACAAACTTTTGGCATGAATCTTTCATACATTCCAAGGGAATTTCTCACAAAATTTCAACAAAAGCATCACTCGCTCAGATAGTTCACTCTATAAAAGGCAGTACGTCCTCAGCTCAAACACATCACACCTCGTTTGCAAACTTTCATTCACCACAATTCAAGGGCTATGTGCCATAACAACAATAATGTCCGACAGAGATTTTCACATCATTGAAAAATAAATCGCTCACTTTGACACACAGACAAGATAACATGAGGCAAACACACAATGCTGACCTATTGCATAATACCAAAATTCATAAGGAATTTTATTGAGAGTGTGCTCCGTGGGCTTGGCGCTCGGAGGACTCACCACTTTGACGAGTGGATCTTGGTGCTATATATCTTTTCAAGTCGCCAATATCTACTTTCGCGTTTTGCTTATTGGAACGCGTTTCTACGATATAGACTGTTGGAGACAGTTTTTTTAGTATCGCGATTGGTCCTTCAAATTTAGGGGCTAGCTTGGCTGAAAACCTATCAATCCCACTGGACAGATGGTGGGTCCTACGCATTACTAGGTCTCCTACATTAAATTCGATGTTTTTTCTACCCTTATTATACGCTCGCGCCTGTTTTTCCTGAGCTCTCTCTATGTTCTCGGTTACTAGATCTCGTAATAAGCCTAACCTATCGGCCCTCTTTTTCCACGCTTGTGGATCCAATCTGCTCTCTATGCCTTCCCCCTTCTCAAGCTCGCGCCGCAAACTCTTCACTGGCAGTGGATGCCTTCCGAAGTTCAAGTAGGCTGGCGAGATCTTCGTCGAGGCCTGCTTCGCGGTGTTGACTGCATGCCTTATTTCGGGTAAATGCTGATCCCAGTCTCTATGGTCTTTTTCTACAAACATCGCGATGGCCGTCTTCAGCGTTCGATTGGATCTTTCCACTGGGTTTGCCTGAGCATGGTATGGAGGCGTTGTTGTATGCGTTATTCCATACTCTGCCAATGCTTCTCTTACGCATTTGTTATCAAACTCTTTTCCATTATCTGTCAAGAGATACTCCGGCGTTCCCCAGCGAAATAGGACAAGCTCCTCAAGTGCTTTAACCACGTTGGCCCCTGTAGCAGCTCTGACCGACTTTAGCTCCACCCATCTTGAAAATAAGTCCTGAAAGACTATTAAGTACTTGTTCTTGGCTTTGCTAAGCGGAAACTCCATGAGATCTGCTGCTACGACGCTCCATGGTCTCTCTACCGTTCTTTTACCCAATAGTCCCTGAGGCGCTTGCTGCGACGTTTTGAACTGTTGACAGTCCTGACATTGCCTCACAAAGTTGTGAATGTCGTGATAGGCCCCTCTCCAATAGTAATCTCGTACGACTCGATCGAATGTCTTTTCCACTCCGAGGTGGCCCGATGAAGGTTCACAATGGGCATCCCTTATGACCCGCTCTCGACATTCTTTTGGAAGCACGAGTTTCCAGCCCTCTTCACAATCAGCGATTGGATCGAGCAGCTCATCGTACTTGTAACGATACAAGTGGCCCGCTTCGACCTTCCAATTTTTATATCTCTCCGGATATTTGCTGACTTCCTCGACTCTGCGTTGGTAGTCCTCATCCTTTACTTCCGTAATTTCAGCGATCTTCTCTTCGCCAGAAAGTTGCTCGTACATACAAGATAGTGCATCAGGCAAATCATGGATTTTACTTCGACGATGCACCACCTCGAGACCTACTATGGTCACTTGAGCCCCGGGGTCATAGAGCGCAATGTACTCTTTTCCCCCGATCAGGACTGAGACTTGGTCTCTATTCTCTGCCGTCACACTCGCTAAACTCACTCTAGGCGTGGACTCCACGCCGACTCCCCCTCCCTGAACCGGACACAGCCTATCAGGTTTGTCCTCAATGGTTACAGGGTATATCACACTCTCTGCTTGCTTTGGCGGCTGGAGACAGGCTGACCTGTTCGATCCTACCAAAGACTTGACCCTTTCGCTTTCTTCCGACCTAACGGATTGGCAGAGCGGAGCTGACTCCGTCGACCAATGCGCCTTCTGCCCCATATGCGGTTGATTTGATGGGCGGAGACGGGCTGACCCGCTCGGCTCGGCGAAATCAACGGCTGGACAGCAAATATCAGCTTTGCAGTGGAGGTCGGCCGTCCGTCTCGACTGCTCAGCTGGAGAGCTTTTCCTGATAGCTCCATTGCATTGGCCAGATAGATAGAGGTTGGCTGTCCACCTCGATCTGTAGATTTCTTCATCCTTGATCTTTGCCAACGCCTCAGATGGGTGGTGGATGTTGGCTGTCCAACTCGACCTAGGAGCAGATGTTTCATCTGGCCCATCTGAGTTTATCTCCCTTCCTTTCCCTATACAATCCTTTATTCCACTATTTACATCTCCCTTGATCGAATTTGGTTCGCAGAATTTGGCTGTCCAACTCGGCTTTTCCAAAATCGAATCACCATTTCCTAACCTAATCGACTTATTCCTATGATTACCTAGATCTAATTCAGCCGTTTCGTGTTCGACGGATTGGTTTGCGGGGAAGCCGCTTGGGCTAGGCGACTCCCCGCTTGTCCGTTTTCCTGCCGAGTAAACAGGTGTTTGCAATTAGGGCAATTAATTGCCAATAAGCCGACCTTGCCGCAAAGTTGGCACTTTTCTTGTGTCCTTCCAGGTCGACTGGGACAATTGACACTGATATGCCCTCTTGCGCCACAGCTGAAACACTGGACTCTCGGGCACGCATTTGCCCTATGTCCCGACTCTCCGCAGGAATAACAAGCTCCGTCAAAGTCCGGTCCCTGGTTTCTCGCCTGTGAAGGCCTAGACCACGTAGGTCTCGTCATGGCCCGGTTGTCCCATCGGCCATTGTAACCTGCCCCAGAGGAGCTGGGCGTGACCTCTCTCGGAGGGGACAGCTCGCCATTTTTCCCCATGGTGGGCGGTATTCTCCCTCCTCCGTCCGTAATGGACTTTTTCTTGACCTCATTGGGTTGAAGTTCGCTGGTCTTCTTATTCATTTCCTCCACATTGCTCCCCAGGGCCCCTACTTTCGCTAGTTTTCTTGATTCTTGCTCTTCTCCTTTCCTCACATAAGCGCCAGTCGTGATTAGCGACTCGCTAGCTGGCATAGGGTCATGATAACGAGCATTGATTGCCATTCTTCTTTCATACTTCTGACCACAATCCATCAGTTCATCCAACGTCTTAAGGCGTCGATCCTTTACCTCATTTCGATATTCTGGAAGTATATTGCTCAATGCGACCTTGAGCAGTTTCCTCTCTGACAACGGTTTCTTCAAATATTTAGAAAGATGTTGTAAGTTGCCTATAAATTCTACTATTCTCTCCTTCCTCCCTTGGGTTCTATTGGTAATTTCCCTCATCACTTGCTCTTCGTCCCACTCTTCGACGAATCTCTGTTTAAATCGTCGTTCAAAGTCATTCCAGTCTTTGATGTACTCCTCCGTGGCCGCATACCAGTTGTAAGCGGTATCTCGAAGAGTAAACGGCAAAACCTTCAAGATATCGCTTTCCGAGGCATTAGTGCTGGCTCTGATGTTTCCCAACTTCTGAAGGTACTCTCTTGCCTTTGAATTGCCGTCTCCTCGAAATTCAAGCTTCCAACTCTGGAACGCCTTTATGCATCTTTGCGAGATTTCAGCTGAGCGTGACGAGCTCGTACGATGTCTCTTGGATTTAGATGCCAATGTTCTCGGAGCACTGGCCCTTCCTAACTCAGAGCTGATGCTCTGTCTATGTCCATCGTTCCCTGATGTATCGTCCGAGTCATCACCGCTGTCAGTAAATAACGACCCGCTCGTTACCTCCGACTCTGAAGAAGATGACGAAGTGGATGTTATTTCCCTCCGATACTTTTTCCTGGAACCCTTTCTCAAGTTCACTTCCTTATCGTTCTTCTCACTGCCCAATTTTTGTAAAATTCGGCTAATTCCATCCGTTAGGTTGTTGATCATCTCGTTCTGCTGTTGCAATTGACTCCGCAACTCCTTTATTTCCTCAGAGTTGCGGTCGCTCTGTACTGGTATCTCTTTCTGATTTGATTTCGCTTCCGAAGGCAGAATGCGCAGTTTTTCCTTTTCTCTGGTCAAATCTGACGCTTCTTTCCTTTCCCCCAGCGGCGGAAAATCATATGAGTCCATCAGCGGCAGTTTGGGCTGAGGGCCTCCCGCTGCGTTTGCTGTAATGGTCCGCATGGGGTTCAGTTCCTCATTAATTTCTCCGTCGCTTGCGGCAACTTTCTCCGTCTCGATGTGCTTCTTTTTATGCCCCTTACTGCATGCTCCTTTCATTTTCCGCCCTGCATCTAGGTCTTCGTCCCAGTTTAAGGCGTATAAAGCTCCTGAGAGGGTTACATCGTCAGGCTGCACATCCTCGTCCAATTCTTTGACCATGGTGTCCCTAACCGTGGTTGTGCCAAAAGAAGCTTAGCCCGCAATAATCGCTCTTTGCGCACTAAGAGTGGCCCTACCAAGGAGTGTCCTTTACTTGACAACTCATTTTCCACCTCTTCTTCACTCATTTGCTTAATTATTTCAAATTCTGCCTTTACCGCTGAATGCCGTAGCAGTGCCCTCATATCTCTCTGATATCTCGCCAAAAATCCAGTGTCACCCTCCATTGTAAATTAGGAAGAAGAAAATTCTTAACCTATTGAATAATCAAAGGATTTGCCCCACCTAACCTAAAATACGCTTACTGCAAAAATTTAATCCTAATCTAAAGATTTTTCCCTGTTCTACAGTTATTATAACAAATAGGGTAGAATAAATCAGAATTCTATATTAAAAGCATAACCTAACCTCAAAATTCAAAAATTACAAACTCCACTTCCTCTTTTCAAAGGATCCTCTGCCACTCTGGGGATACGTGGCCACGCACGGAGCTTCCCTCACGCCATTAATAGTAGTTAATCTTAGAAACCGATCGTCCCTCCGCAACTTAACTGGAAACAAGTCGCCTCGGGAATGTTCACAGCTTTCATCCCACCCTCAACGCCAAGCAACCACTCAAAGCAACCGCACAAACCACATTCAAGTACAAAAGATTGAGTAGAAATTATAATCTCTTATTTACTGCTTCCCTCACAAAGAATTTAAAATTTTTTTATTTCATGAAAATGTATAGCGAAAAAAAAGGACTAATTTATAAATCAAATAGAAAAATTGTATACCGCTCGCGAAAGAGCTGTACGTAATAACTGGCGCTCGCGCGATGTTAATCACGCATCGTTCCCGCTCACACACACGCTATGCACACCATGCCGGTATCACTCCGCTCGCTCTCCTTCACACCATTGTTGCCTCGTCAAGGCCGACGCGACGCCATTTTACACTCGCGCCTCATGCGCACTCTCGAAATATAATTGTCACTTTTCTCGCACAACAATAGAAAGGCTGCCCCACGTTGGGCGCCATTTGTGACGCGGTATTTAATTCATAGATAAATTTTCCCCGATACCGCGAGACAAGGGAGGCCGCGACTCTACTTGTTTTGAGGGCGCCAGGCTAGCCGCATGGCTAGCCGCAGAGTCACGCCGCTGGCTGTCACCTGGCCCATCACACTCCTCGTCCCAGGGGAGGGCTCGCGCACCTTTTATGTGCCCCGGGGTGGGCAGCGGCTCTTCAGCTGAAATCACGAGGGACGCTAGGAGGCGCATAAAAATGGACTACGACGAGTAAACTTCACAAGAACTATTTATTATCACAAGAAAAGGTGTGGGCGCTCCCAAGCAAACATGACGCGCGGTGCCGACGCCTGCTGGGCCACGATGTTGGGTGGCCGCTCGGCGGCAGCCGAAGATGGCCGCCTCGCTGTCGACTGCTGGCTCCCGATGTTCCGGTCGGGGCCTGCGGGGGGCCCACACGGCGAGGTCGGTTGCTGGCACGCGCACCCCCGGTGTTCGCAGGCTGTCGGTGACTCGACGATGATAGCACACGACCTTCTCTCTCGGGCATCTCACAACGAACTCTCCTTACCACGTGTTGGCCGGCACTCTCCGCGCGCGGCGCGCTCCGCTCTTCTTTTTTCTTACATACATTGTCGGCGCCCACAAATAGCGCCCCGCCGTTCTACGGCTCGCGAGAGGGGCGCGCGTATTCGAACTGGGCAAGTGACGCTGCGCCAAGCACAACGTCACACAGGACAAATCCGAATTTTGTTTGCCATCATAATAACCTCCTGTAATCCATCTAACCCAAAAACATTATGGGAAAAATATAAAGAATCAATGAGTGAGGATATACTGGCTAAAGTTCGAAGTGAAAATCCTACATAGGATATTACGTTTAACTCCGACATTTTTAATAAAACTTTGATTATTTTGGAGGAAAAGTGTATCACCATGGTTAACAAGACTTTAGTGGAACTCGGTCTTTTTGCACCTGTACAAGATCAACAGGGTGTATTTTATCCAGATTATATACGTGAAACTAGCTACAATGTCTTAGACTTAGAAGCATACATCGCGGATAAAAAGCCACTTCTTAATGAAGATCAGAAATTCGCGTACGAAACAATAATGGATCAAGTAGATAAACAAGAAGGAGGTATCATTTTTCTTGATGCTGCTGGTGGCACGGGAAAAACATTTTTAATTAATTTAGTTCTCGCTGAAATCAGGGTTCATGGAGAAATTGCTCTAGCCGTTGCATCTTCAGGTATTGCAGCGACATTAATGGAAGGAGGATGAACAGCCCACTCTGCCCTCAAGTTCCCACTTAATATTTCCCGACAAGAAAATCCCACATGTCATATAAATAAAACAAGCGGCCAGGCACAAGTTCTTATAGAATGTAAATTGATAGTATGGGATGAGTGTACGATGGCTCATAAAAAATCTCTTGAGGCCCTCAACGCAACACTTCAAGATCTTAGATGAAACTGCAGTTTAATGGGAGGAGCTCTGGTACTCCTGTGTGGAGACTTCCGTCAAACTCTGCCTGTCATTCCAAAATCGACTCCAGCCGATGAAATTTATGCCTGTTTAAAACATTCTGTTCTATGGAATCATGTCCAAGAAATTAGCCTTATACAAAACATGCGAATCCTCTTAAGAGATAGGAATGCTCAAAATTTTGCAAATAAACTTTTGGAGATTGGAGAAGATAGATTAGTTATTGAAGCATCTGTTATGATAAAATTGTCATCAGATTTATGTGTATCGGTGAAAACTGTCCGCGATATGATACAAGCAGTCTATCCTAACGTTAATCAAAATTATAAAAATTTAGAAAGGTTGCGAGAAAGAGCCATTCTTGCTCCTAAGAACGATGATGTTAATGAAATTAACAAGGAGATACTAGCCATGCTGCCAGGAGACGTGATTGAATATAAATCGGTTGATACCGTAGTGGATGCTGACGAAGCCGTCCATTATCCAACGGAATTCCTAAATTCACTTGATCCAGCTGGATTGCCACAACATCGCCTTATACTTAAAGTAGGATCTCCAATCATTTTATTGCGAAATTTAGATCCACCAAAACTCTGCAATGGGACACGATTGTGTGTGACAAAATTAATGAAAAATATAATCCAGGCAGTCATTTTAACTGGAAAAGGTGAAATAATTTTTATTCCGGGGATACCTCTAATCCCAACTGATCTTCCCTTCAACTTTAAAAGATTACAGTTTCCAGTCCGGCTAGCTTTTTCAATTACCATTAATAAATCACAGGGACAGTCTTTAAAGTTTTGTGGTGTTGATCTAAGATCGCCATGTTTTAGCCACGGGCAACTTTATGTTGCTTGATCCAGAGTAGGTTCGCCTAAAAATTTATATATTCTTTCTCCTGGATATGAAACAAAAAATGTAGTTTATAAACAGGTGTTAAATAAAAAAGATTCTTAAATTTGTATGAAGTAGTGTATTATTGTATTTTATAATTTGTTGTTTTTATTTATGTAGTATATTTATATTATTGTTTCTCCCTAACCCGTGCAAAGCCGGGTATTCAGCTAGTATATATATATATAGTACAATACACAGTAACACAAAATATAGGAACACAAAAAAAAGAAGAGCACTCACACGTATTTTCTTGATATTTCGACGGAAACAATCCGTCTTCATCTGAAGATATAGAAGTAATGACTGCTGGAATTGTTGAGGTGAGGGGTGCGAGAGAAAGGAAAGGGGGCCAGGGGAAGGGAAGAACGGGAGGCGAAGGAGGGGTGAGAGGAATGGTTGGGGAGAGGAAAGGGAGAGGGAGGGATGGAATTGACACAAAATCGGAAAATAGAAGAACATGCTCACCGCAACTATTGCAACATACGAGACCCGTGTTTCAACCTACAAAGTGTTGATCAAGACCTCGCAAGTCAAAACAAAGGCCACGTACACCAAAACTCATTCGGAAAAACACAGTGTCCACCCCCCGATATGCTTTGCTTCCACAAAGTAACAATTTTCAGTAACAAGCAGTCATTACTTCTATATCTTCAGATGAAGACGGATTGTTTCCGTCGAAATATCAAGAAAATACGCGTGAGTGTTCTTTTTTTTTTTTTTTTTGTTTCTATATTGTGTGTTACTGTGTATTGTACTATTCGGCACTTCCGTGTTACGTCTACGAAAGCATATATACGAGTATATATATATATATATATATATATATATCCCTCCCCGGACTATAACCTTGACGTGGTGGAAGGCCTTGTGCGTTCCGATGACCCCTAGAGCTGTACTGGCGGGAGTAATAAAAATTGCTCCTGGTAGGGTCACCCATGCCAGATAGGTCGAAGGTTAGGAGCCAGACGAAAGGTAGTCCACGCAGCGTCTGTTCCTCAGTGAGGCGGCTGCAATGGCGTCTGACCCCAGTGGGGCGGCCAGTAAGTGATGGTGTCACGTTAAAAACACTATTGAGGAAGGCAACGGGAAACCACCTCAATTATCATTCCCTAGAAAAATATGATGGACAATAGAGATATTTTGAGTCCTGGCAACCACGGGGCTCGGCCCAATCGGCCGTGTGTCGTGCCCGGCAGCGGGGGAGGCAAGGCTTCCGCGGTCGTCATCCCACGAAACCCTTGCAAGGGAAAACCAGCAGCAGCAGGACAGAAGACGCAGGAGAAGAAGACCAAATTAGTTAGAATAGGAACGTGGAATGTTAGGACAATGATGAGGACGGGGAAATTGGAGAATGTTAAGCGAGAGATGGAAAGGGGAAATATAGATATTTTAGGTCTATGCGAGGTGAGATGGAAAGATAGCGGGGATTACTGGAGTGATAAGTATAGAATAATATACAGCGGTGGGGACGAGAGCCAACGAGGGGTCGCCATAGTATTAAATGAAGAGGTAGGAAGAAGCGTAGTCAACATAGAGCAGGTAACGGATAGAATACTACTAGTGGAGATAAAAGCAGAACCGACGAACTTAGTTATTATCCAGGTATACATGCCACCGAGCAACCATAAGGAAGAAGAGGTCGATAGGATATACGATCAGTTAGAGGACATGATTGCATGTGTTCCTGCAGGGAAACATTTGATAGTGATGGGGGATTGGAATGCGACAGTAGGCGAAGGAAGAGATGGTGATGAGGTGGGGGACTACGGTTTAGGCACGAGGAATGACCGCGGGGAGAAAGCAGTTGAGTTCTGCAGGAGACAGGGGTTAGTTATCACCAACACTTGGTTCAGACACCACAAAAGACGCAGGTATACATGGAAAATGCCAGGTGACTCGGGAAGATATCAGCTAGATTATATCCTGGTTAGACACAGGTTTAGGAACAGTGTGATAAATTCCCACAGCTTCCCGGGAGCGGATGCGGACTCAGACCACAATTTAGTTGTTATGAAATGTAGCGTACGTTTTAAAAAGATAAGGCAGAGGCGGCGAGTTAGAAAATGGAATGTAGAAGCATTAAATGGGTTGAAAAGAAAGGAATACAAACAGGCTGTAGAGAAAATCATGGAGGACGGTAAAGAGCTAAGTACTATTGAAGAAAAATGGGAATGTATCAAAAAAGGGTTGTCTAAAGCGGCAAAAGACACTATTGGAACCGTTAACGCTAAAAGGACTCGTAAACCATGGATCACGGATGAGATGATTACAAAAATGGATGAGCGGCGAAAATGGAAGAATATAAATACAGAATTAGGCAAAATGAAGTACAAAGAATTGAACAATAAATTGAGGCGGGCAACAAATAAAGCAAAGGAAGCATGGTGGAAGACGCAGTGCGAGAATATGGAAAGTCTGCAGAGGAAGGGGGAAATCGGTGCGCTTTACAGCATAGTTAAATCTTTATCGGGAAGTAAGAAAGGGAGATCAACGATAGCAGTTAGAGATAAGGCCGGTAAGGTAATAGTTGACGCAGGAAAGATCCAAGAGAGATGGAAGGAATATGTAGAACACCTGTATAGTAAAGAGCTTAGACCAACAAAGTTAGACATTGAAAAGGAACATGACGTAGAGGAAGATAGCTTAGGTCCAGGCATACTAGACAATGAGATAGAAAGGGCATTAAGGGAGATGAAACTAAATAAGGCCGTGGGGGTAGATAACATTCCCGTGGAACTTTTGAAATGCTTGGGAAAATGTGGGAGGAAGAGGCTATATGGGCTGATCCGTAGTATTTATGAGGAGGGAATCTGGCCGGAAGACTTTGTGAGATCAGTTTTAGTTCCTATTCCGAAAAAGGTAAAGGCCACGTCATGTGAGGACTATAGGACAATTAGTTTGATATCCCACGCAGCTAAGGTTGTTCTCAGGATCATAAACAAGAGGATAGAGAGTAGGGCAAATGATTACTTAGGGGATGATCAGTTTGGGTTTAGGAAGGGGAGAGGTACGCGTGATGCCATTGCAGTAATGAGATTATTAATCGAGAGGAATATAGAACACAACCAGGAGGTATTTGCCTGTTTCGTAGATTTCGAAAAAGCGTTTGATAGAGTAAATTGGGAAAAACTAATGAGTATATTGCAGAAAATAGGAATAGATTGGAGGGAAAGGAGGCTAATCCGCAACCTGTACATGTCTCAGACTGCTCAGGTGAGGGTGGGAAACGGGGAGTCAGGATGGGCAGTGTTAGGAAGGGGTGTAAGGCAGGGTTGCCCATTATCACCGTTGCTGTTCAACCTGTATGCAGAGGAAATGATCAAAGAGGCATGGGAAGAACTCGAGGTAGGAATGAAAGCGGGCGGGGAATTCGTAAAATCAGTTAGGTTTGCTGATGACCAAGCTTTAGTTTGTCAGTCAGCCAAGGGGCTGCAAGCATTGCTTAGTGAATTGGAAATTCAGTGCGACAGGTATGGGATGAGAATCAATATTAATAAAACAAAGGTTATGCGATTTTCTAGAAAGAAAAAGGCCAAGCTTAACATTAAAATAGGAGGGCAAAACCTATAGCAGGTAGAACAGTTTACGTATCTCGGTAGTGTTTTGGACCAACACGGTCAAAGTAGTAGGGACGTAAGGAGAAGAATTGCGCTAGGCAAAGAGGCTTTCACGAGGAGGAGGGAGTTGATGACAGGGACTTTGAGTAAGGATGTTAAGAAAAGACTCGTAAAAACTTTGATATGGAGCGTAGCTATGTACGGAGCGGAAACGTGGTCATTGAAGCAGGAGGATAGACGTAGATTGGAGGCTTTTGAAATGTGGGTGTGGAGAAGAATGGAGAAGGTGAAATGGACAGAGAAGAAAACAAATGAGGAAGTACTTGGTATGGTGGGCGAAGAGAGGGGTTAGTTGGGAGCAATCCTATGGAGGCAGGAAAAGTGGATGAAGGGGGTGTTGACCGGCAGTGGGATGTTGAAGACTGTGATAGAGGGTAGAATGTTGGGCAAAAGAGGAAAGGGAAGGAACAGGATAGGGTTCTTGGATGGGATGAAGGGAGGAAGGAAGTACTCAGAGATGAAGAGGGACCTGATATAGGGTAGGATGATTGATTTTGTGTTTTGTTAGGAGTAATAAAATATTTGTTTGGTAGTTGTGTCAGTCCAAAAACCTACCTTAACCGGTAGATTACTTAAAAAAATATATATATATATACAGGGCCGTATTAACCCCATTTACCGCCCTACGCTATAGTCAATGTCTGCCGCCCCCTGAAGGAATTAATTTTCTACATTTTCACCTTAATAAAAAGACTGTATCCATTTATTCTTTTTCGAGTACATATACAATATATATATAGTATCTTTCTTTTTTATATGTATTTATATTTTTTAATTTTAATTTTGTTTTCCTGTATCATTTTTACTATCCATGTTTTTTTGCTCTTAAAAGTTTAATATAATTAATATATATTATATATATATATTAATATTTTAATGTTTTATGTATAACTAAGAGGCAGAGAATGAGTTATATATATATATATATATATATATATATATATATATATATATATAGTAGTATAATATGTAGGACGGATTATAAGGATACCTTGCGTCAGTTGAGTTAGTGCACCAGAAGTTTAGTGTTACGTAGTGTCAGAGTCCATTGAAAAACAACGATAATCCGGTGGACTACTTCTAATGATTAAGCTATTTGTCTTTCCAATTATTAATAAGTAAGTTTGCTAATGGAATTAAATTTGCAACAACGAACTTGCATTAAATTTTGCGTAAAAAACGGATTTAGTTGCGCACAGACGTTGGAAATGTTGGAAAAGTGTTTCGGCAACGATTCTCTAAAAAAAACGGTCGTTTACCAGTGGCACGAGCGGTTCAGAAGTGGTCGTGAGTCAATCGAAGATGATGAACGCAGTGGCAGACCATCGACATCGAAAGTCGGTGAAAAAATTGATAAAGTAAAAGAAATGTTGGTCAATAACCGCAAATTAACCATCAGAGAAATAGCGGAGGACTTGAACATTGCCTATGGATCCGCCCAAGACATTGTGGTTAATGATTTGGGTTTCCGTCGTGTAGCAGCAAAAACCACGTCGTTTTCAGTCAAAAAAGAAGGCAATGCTGACGGTTTTCATGGATTACAACGGTGTAGTGCATCATGAATTTTTGCCAGAAGGCCAGACAGTAAACAAAGAGTATTATTTGGGCGTTATGAGACGTTTGCGTGAAGCAATTCGCCGAAAGAGACCAGAAATGTGGGCAGAAAACTCGTGGATTTTGCACCATGATAACGCACCGTCGCACAGTGCTATCATTATTCGTAATTTTATGACGAAAAATGCAACAAATACCATCCAACAGCCACCGAATTCACCTGATTTGGCTCCCTGTGACTTCTTTCTGTTCAATCGAGTTAAAAAACCGTTACGGGGAACGCGTTTTAGCAGCCGAGAGGAAGTAATGGAAAAATCGCAGGAAGCACTGATGGACATACCGAAAACCGAATATAAAAAATGTTTCGAGGATTGGATCAAGCGCTGGCATAAGTGTGTTGCAGTCGATGGGGATTACTTTGAAAGGGACAATATAGATTTAGATGAATAAACTTGTATTTTTAATTTTCTGAATAAATTCCGGGAAATTTTTGATCAAGGTAGTATATATGCAGCCAAAAATGTCTTCTATTACGCTATAATGAAAAATATACAAACCCCTAATTGTTCTAATAGTTTCAATTGAAAAAAATCAATTGGTGTCGGTAGGTATGATGCTTGTATTGGTTCTTATTAGAAAGGAATTAAGAAATAAATGATTCACTCAATAATGAAAAAATTAATTGCCATACCTAAAGTGTAAATATATATGTAAGGATTTAAAATATGTAAACTAAACTAAAGATCATAAATCGTACGAAATATAAAACAATTATTAGGAGTAGAAATATCCGTGTTAGCAACATTTTTAATTTGAAAATTAATCCGTGTCCGTGAAAAGCAACATTTTTAAGTTAAAACCATCTGAATATGTACATGTCTGTAAGTAAAATGGGTTTTGCATGAATATATACGTTTGTTTGAGTGTGAATTAGCATGCTTGGTTGTTTTGCCGGTGGATTCATTCTGTTGAGCTGGTGGTGTCCTAACACCGCTCGCCACATATCACTGCGGTGGCTGGCGAGGTATTGAGCAAGAGGTAGGAAAGAATAGGAAATACATACCGGACGGAATGAAGGGAGGAAGTACGGGAAATTTAAGGAATGTTTATTTAGTGTTGGACGCCGGGTTATGTTTTTTAGAACAAGCTAATAAATGTATTACTGCAGGAGTACATTGTCCAGCTCATACAGCCCCTCTACAACCTATCCTAACCTGTATATTAACAATAATAATAACTAACGTAATAATAATAATTAAAGTTAGAATTCTTATCCCCTTTCACGAATATTAATAATATAATCTTTAAAAATAACTAAATAAATCAGGCAACCAATACAGTGGGATAAGGATCGCACGGATCAGATAGTATAAATGAAAATCCTTCACCATCAAAGCAATATAATCCCGCATAAGAAGAAAAATAGGGCATCGTATGGTCAAAAGTTTTGAAGAGGTCTTATAGACGGCAAGAAAAATTCGTGGGAAAATTCTTCAAATATCTGTCATGATTCAGTATTCATAAATTTTAAAGCTTAATGACGTAATAATAAACGTATCCTAATAGCAGAGCAGTGTAACAAACAAAACAAGAGAAGAAGTAAAAAATTAAAAAAACAAAAGATTTCATTTGCTCTGATTTACAAATAGTTCATTGATTTTACAAGTGCTTCGTGCACCGTAAATACGAGTATATGAGGTGAGATGAGGTTCTATCATAACCTAATGGCTCTCACAAATATAATCCAGAGGATTTTATGCCAACGTAATTTCCCTGTCGACGTACTCATTGTTCATATTGTCGATAGATGAAATTAGAGCTTGCCTAGATCTAAGCCCAGCAGCGTGTAAAATTCACACATTATAAGGAGTGATAAGGAGGTAATAAGGAGTGCCAGCTCCTTTCCCTGTGCCGCCTATGGTTTTCCAGGAGGATCTGGTACCCGAAATATCGCAAAGCTTGGGTGGAGCTTAGGGTGCTCAGTGGCGAACATAGATCAAACCTGAACAATAAGGTCAGTATCCGGTTTCTCTACCAATGGGACTACCACATTCCTACACGTGAGTAGGGTGTACGATATCCCTGTGGCGCGATTAGCCAAGCTGGCCCATAAGCCTACTTTATGTCACATTTTAGCATTCGCCAAAGTCAATAGAGGTCGAAGTGATACTATTATGGCTATTATCTACCATCCCAAATATTTTTATTGATATTTTGAACTTCATTTACTATCCGCCCCCGGATAATAAATGTACTAAAATGGGTGTGCTAAATGATGGATGTGAAGTTTTTTAGTAGCGCAAACCGTTTTACATTTCCCTTTCGGACTTTCGTTTTTTTGCGCATGCGTAGTTACCTTTATGTTTTGTTTTCCTCGACGTCGGTGTTGATTGAAAAATAATATAGATCCCGGCGGTAAAATTGGAAGCCTCTTGGAAAGCTACTGATAATCAGTGATTGGTACATCTGTGAATGCGGATTTGGGTAGAAAATGATTATCAAAAGAATTTCTGCCTTCGGTGCTGAAACTATAATGGAACTCTTGTATCAAAAAAACACAATTAAGCTTTTTACTACGATAATATTTTAAGTATTCCTAATACAGTGTCGATTTTAGCACGGAAATAATTTTCGTATACATTCGTCTTTAGGGAAGATTTCACCTCGTACGTACTAGTGTGTATATATAAGAAATAAAACTAAATCAGGCATCAAAAAAGGACTTCAAAATATAACATTAAGCAGCAAACCGAATCAATCACAAAAACATAACCAGGGTATTGAAAAGCAGCGAGAGTATCCCTCTCCCTATTCTACGTAGGTACGATTATGTTTACCGATTGCAGGGTTGCCATTGAGAGTTTTAAAAAATATTATAATTGCATTTTAACAATTCACTTTCTTTACAAATAATATTTAATTTAGAATAAAATAAACTATTTAAGAATAATTCATGGTAAACAATATTTTTAATGAAATATTTTAATCAAATAAAAGCCCATATGTCACATTTCTAGTCAAAGGGATAAATAATCATTAACTAATTATCTAAATGAGATTCAAAACTAGTGTAAGACATTGGAGCTGGAATTAAATTTGAAATAATGTTTCGATGGATTTTCGGAGGAAGAGCCTTTCTCCATAACACATATACAGTATACATGAAACTACAATAAAAAACGTAGAGTCGGTAAAATATTTGGGTGTCATATAACTAAATACATGTCCTGGGGAAACCCTACTTGCGCGAAATTTGCGGAATAGTAGAGAAAAAGTTAGGATTCATAGAGCGGATACTTGGCAAATTTACTGAAAAGGTATAAGAACTCTCTTAATATGCGTCAGTTAGGCCCCACCTACTGCAAGTGAATAGGATCCTACCGAGGAAGGCTTAGTTTTTTCAACTATGTAGATCGAGAGGAACGAAGAGGAATTAGGTTTGTGAAAAGTTGTTACAAACAAGGTAGTAGTGTCAAGACACTATTAGAAATATTAGGATGGGAACCAGAAGATGACCACAGCTTGAAATATTGGTTAAATTTACAGAATAAATCTAAGGAAGATCACTTATTTGAGGATGCTAAAGGGATGTAAAGGGCTCCGACTTACTGTTGTAGATCAGATCACGTGCTTAAAATCAGGCAGGAGGATAGCAGGCAGTCGTTTTTCTCGTACGATTAGAGTTCAAAATAGAAATGATCGCAGGCGCGAAGAGAATAATTGGTGTTGGTAGTGTATATAATGTTTATTTCACGCATGCATTTCAAATGGACCCATCGCTATGACATTGTTACTGCATCATTCGAATATTGCCCTGCATATGTTTGAATGCAAGCAGCTTCTTTGCTGTGATTAACTTTATTCGATTGAATTAATATGCGTGTAGAGATTTATTTATTTATTTCTCGACTTAATTGGGCGAGGTTGGATTGTCCCTTCTTCCACCTAACCCTACATTACAGACATTTGACGACAGTCATATACAACCAAGCCCTAGATGGAGGGAAATCCACCTAGGTGGGAATCGACCCCACGACCTCTGGGTTGGTAGGCGAGGACGTTACCCCGCAGCCACCGAGGGCGAGATGTAAAGACTGAGTATGTATGGCGGATGACCTAACGCCCCTGCCACACGCCCTTGCGGCTGCTTACGGAGCATTATGTAGATGTTAATTTATTATTACTTAAATCTTCAAACATGTGCAATTAACAAATTATATAAATCATTTACAAAAGTTAACAGTTCCAGGCTTAACTTAGTGGAATTCCTTCATGATGAGGGTAAGTTAAAATAAGAGAAACTTTACACTTCCACGCGCTTTTAATGTCCTACGACCATAGTTTCGATGCTGCGCGTCATCATCGGGTACAATAGAGCGAAATTTTTCAACTTGTATACTCAGGTGTCAAGTGGGGAGTAAGATAGGGGAAGTAAGGGAGAAGGGGTAGCGTGGGTGCAAATTGTACCCGATGATGATGGGCAGCATCGAAACCATGGTCGTAGAAAATTTAAAGTGTATGGAAGTGTAAAGTTTTTTTTATTTTTTACCCTCATCAAATCATTTACTGTTAAACATCTTTTCTCAGCAGAATGTAGGAATATTATAAATACTACATCATTATGAATCGAATATGATAGTTCTTTCACGAGTAATGTAATGACAAGCGGGCCTCCTTGCTGTATTAATTTATAACCATATTGCCTCCAAACGAATTCTGTAACTTCTTTCTAATAGTTATCTGTTTCTGCAAACCACGGTAAAATTTGTTCACCCGCAGTAATCAGGCTTGAATTGATGACGTGGACCAACCCATCCACGGTCAACATTTCTTCTAAACTCGGTGTACTTTTATTTCGTAATCTCATTTTCATCGGATGTAAAGGAGGGACAAAATTCAGGAGCTAAAAAGGAATAAAGTTGAATCTTTTAAAGTTGTTTCTTTTGAATCGCATTTTTCTACTGAATATTCGCAGTTTTATTAACATACAGACCGTGTTATATTCGGGAAAAAAATGAGGAACGCTCCTTTGATATTTGCCGTATGAGACCGCAGTGAAATACCTTTTTGAAGCGACACATATTCAAATCTGCTATTGCCTTTTTCAAACGCATGCAATTTTTATGAGGAACGAGATAAGATCAGGGCATCGGAGAAGAAGAAAAACATCCCGGGCACGCATCAACCCAAGTTGTTCAGGATGAAAGGGAGAGAACAAATATAAATATTTATATATTCTTTAAACACGAAAGACACAGGGTATGATAAGAATTCCACGTATTTTAACAGTTTTTCAGTCAAATCACTCGCTTTCGAACCCCTCCTCTCTAAATATTTGAGTTTTCTCTGTAATATCCTCATTCCGACGCGAATTTCATTATAAGAAAGGGGATTTTTTCCTTTTTTATATAGTTCCGGTCGAAATCCATTCACATCCAAAGAATTATAAAGTTTCGAATTAAAAAATGCATTGCGTACAGCGCGACCTTCCGCGGCAATTCAAGCGTTTGATCTTTCAAAGATATTTTATAAAGAATAATAACGTATTCTTATTGGTATTTCCCCGTTCTTAATTTGAAAAAGCATTTAATGTGAGAGCGAAAAGATTATTTTCGTCTTTATTAAGAAACTTTAAAAAGTATTTATTCCACATCACAATATTCTGCTTTCGTTAGGTGCGAAAAACAAGAGCGCCCACCCCACTTAGGATTAAACCATTTTTTGGTTATGAGAATTTAACTAATCCGATTATATAATAAAGTAGTTGCTGAATAATAAGGCACATAAGTTTAAAAGTTAATTGAGTTATCAACTTCAAATGTACATCCTATATATAAATTAGATTTCATATTCATATTAAAAATAGAATTTATTTTTATTGATTTATTTAGTGCAAATTTTGAAGTATTTTCTACGCCAAACCCTTGCTTTCTTTTATTCGTTATTTTTATTAATTTCAACTCTACATTACCATTGCTTATTCCATATATATATCCCCTTTGGTCAACAATGTAATTAACAAAAAGGAGTTCAAAAAAATATTCTAAAATAATAACTATAGCGTATATTGTTATGAGTATTATTTTAGTATATTATTTTGAACTCCTTTTTGACGATTGCTTTTTGACCAAAGGGGCGATGAATGGAATCACATATAGTTTTGAGGGAGAAGTGCTAAGTCCAGGGGATAAGAGTAATAGACTACTGGCCGGTTAGGTAGAGCTCAATCCTCGATGATGCCTCTGAGAGTGTTCGGCTACCAGATCTTCCTGCAGAGCACTATATAGGAAAAAGGCGAACATATAAAATAAGGGAATTTGAGGGTCAAAGGCGAAACGAGAGGATGTTTTAATAGGCAAATGACAAGGAAACCATAAACTACGTACGAAATTATTAGAATTATGCACAAGGTAAGGAAAAGGAAGAATGTAAACACAGAATTACCTAGGATTGAGCATAAAGAGTCAAATAATAAACTTGGATGGGCAACAAATAGAGCAAAATAACCGTGGTGGAAAACACGTCGCGAGGATATGGAAAAGGTACAGAGGAAGGGTAAAATTGTTGCATTTGACAGGAAGGTTAAAATCCTGCCAGGAAGTATAAGGGAAAAAATCATTGCAAACAATCAAAGATAAGTAAGAAAAATATTAGTTGAACCAGGAAAATATTCAAGGGAGGTGGAAGTTATACCAGCGCTATAATACAAGTACTTTTATATAGAGGATCTGTAGAGTAAAGAAATTAGGCTAGAAAGATTAGACAGAGAAATAATATGACGTAGATGAAGATAGCTTAGGCCAAGGCTTAATTGGTAGTGAAATGGAAAGGGCATTGTTGGATTTGAAATCAAATAAGGCCGTGCGGAGTAGACAACATTACCGCGGAATTACATAAATATTCAGGAATATATTGGAGGAGTTTTATGGATTGATTGGTACTATTTAAGAGGTAGGCATTCAACCGGAAAACTTCGCCAGATCAGTACTAGTACCTATTCCGAAAAAGGCAAAGGTTACATCATGTGAGAACTACAGAAAAATAATGTTCGTTCGCAGATTTCCGCGGCGATGAGTAGGTGATTTCCACATTTTTCGGGCTGCGTCCGCGTATGTCGTTTAAATGCACAACAGTGTCGCCAGCTATCCTGCTGGCGTCCTCAGGTCAAGGATGAAAAGAAGCTCGTTGTCCCGTCTTATATAAGGAAAATCCGGCGCCAATACCGGGAAATTTCTCCGGCCAATCAGGGAACGTCCTCATATTTGCGCGGAATAATTCTTTTCCACGCACTGTGGAGTGGATATCCATCCTCTCTGTTAAAGTTTTCTGGCCTTTTAACGATTTTAATGGCCTCTCTGATTATCCTCGGGAAGTATTTTTCTTCTTTCGCCATTATTTTAGCGTCGTCGAACAGAATAGAGTGTCCGGGTTCACTCCAGGCGTGCTCAGCGATGGCCGATGCTCTAAACTGTTTGGCCTTGGTTGTTCTCTGGTGTTCACTCATGCGTGTTTTCAGCGCTCTGCATGTTTCACCGATGTACCATTTGCCACAGGAGCATGGCACTTGGTACACGCCTTCTGATATTAACGGTGAAATTTCATCCTTGGGTCCGGGTAGGGTGTCAGCTATCTTGGTGACGCAGTTGAATCTGGTCACCACATCATGCTTCCTTAAAGCCCTCGCGATTCTTTCCGAAGTCCCTGCGATGAAGGGGATGGTGACGTAAGCCTTCGGTTGTGGTCTAGAGTCTTCCTCCCTGTCAGGAACAGCGGTGGTTTGTCTCTTTTTTTCTTCCTTCTCGGCCATTTTTTGGATCATATGAGCGCTGTATCCATTCCTTTGCAGGGCAGTTGTCAAGTGTTTCTTCTCGTTGGCAATAGAATCGGAGTCACATATTTTATATGCTCGGTTGACAAGTGTGTCTACCAGTGAGGTCTTCTGACTGGGATGGTGGTGCGATGCAGCATTAAGGTAGCGGTCGGTGTGAGTAGGCTTCCTGTATACTCTGTGTCCAAGCCTCCCATTCCCTTTATTTCTCTTCACCATGACGTCCAAGAAGGGCAGTTGATGATCCTTTTCCACCTCCATAGTGAAGTGGATGGCTTGATGCAGTGATTTCAGATGTTTCAGGAACTTTTTTAATTCTCCCTCGCCGTGTGACCAAATGACAAAAGTGTCGTCGACATATCTTAGCCACAGTGAGGGCCGCTTGTTGCAGGACTCCAGTGCTTTCTTTTCGAGGCTCTCCATGTAGAGGTTGGCCACTACCGGGGAGAGGGGTGAGCCCATCGCAGCTCCTTCCGTCTGCTCTTAATGGTCACCATTCCATAGGAAGAAGGAATTGCGGAGGCAATGCTCCACCAATCCTGGAAAGTCCTCAGGGCTCCCGCGGGAGGTGAGTTCCTTGATGATATTCAGCAATTCCTCGATAGGGACCTTGGTGAAGAGCGATTCAACGTCGAAGCTGACCATGAGATCGTTGTCGTGGATGGTGATGTTTCTTATTACGTCAATGAAATGCGTCGAGTATTTTACGAAGCTGGGTGTCTGTCCGACGTGGTCCTGCAGAGACCGCGTCAAGTACTTGGCGAGTCGGTAAGTCAATCTGGCTCACAATCGGTCGGAGAGGTGTATCCTTCTTGTGAATTTTGAGAGAGACAAACCACCGCGGTTCCTGACAGGGAGGAAGACTCTAGACCACAACCGAAGACTTACGTCACCATCCCCTTCATCGCAGGGACTTCGGAAAGAACCGCGAGGGCTTTAAGGAAGCATGATGTGGTGACCAGATTCAACTGCGTCACCAAGATAGCTGACACCCTACCCGGACCCAAGGATGAAATTTCACCGTTAAATGCCCGAAAAATGTGTAAATCACCAAGAGAAAAATAAGTTTGATTTCCCACGCAGCTAAAGTAGTTCTCAGGATATTCAACAAGATGATAGAGAGCGGGGAAAATAATTACTCAGGGGATGATCGGTTTTAGTTCAAGGAGAGGAGAGGCACGCGTGATGCCAGATGATATCACTAATCGAGACGGATATAGAAAACAATCGGGATGTATGAATCTGTTTTATAGATTTCGTAAAGGCATTTAATATGGTAAACAGGGTGGAATTAATGAGCATATTGCAGAAAATAGGATTAGATTTGAGGGATAGCAGACTTATCCACAACCTGTACATACGAGATCTGTCCAATAAATACGCGAACTGAGACCATAAAAACTTGTTTCGTTTACGGTGTAATTGTGGAAAGGAAATTAATATGAACATAAACCATCTAAACCACATCAATGCAGCTTCTCTTTAATGGAATTATATCTTTCCCCAGACATCGCTGTTCCCCTCATCTTGACTGCAGTCATTGCTTTCACTGCGCCTGATAAACAGTACCATCTCTCCGCGTGCGTGGCGCCTATAAGGAGCTACCCCCCCTTTCACTCACTTCCTTATTCCATCTCCACCCTTCCGCGGGTCCCCTCTTCTCTCACCCCATAATCCTGGCGCAGGCCCTTTCCCTTTCTCTCTACGAATAGCATCAAAGCCTTTCACCTCCGCCCTCCCCCGGCCTTGTCTCCCTCGAAAATCTTGGTCTCACACAGACACACACACACTCCCCTCACCTCTCCTCTGATTTCCTGGATTTTCGGCATCTCCTTAGCTCAGCTGCTTCCCCGCCTTCCCACAACACCCTGTGTGCAATCTCATCCTGTTCAAATATTCTCCCCACTCCTCTCCCTCTCTCCACGCCTTCACCCGGCTTGTACTAAATAATAATGCGAAATAATCGCCTTTTAAATCCTGAAATGAGTAATTTAACTTTCTCTTTCTCCTGCGCACGTACTTATCCGTGTTGCGCCATTCTTTAGATGTTTTATTCGTGTTTCTTTAAGTATAATCGTGTATCTCCTCCGATCTGATGCTAACATGAAGGCGATTTTGTTCTTACGTAATAAAGTCTTCAGCTACTGAAATGATGATTTTTCAACATGCAGGATTCGATTTTGGCGCTGAGTCTTTGGCGAGCCCTTTTCATGGCCAACCCTCCTTCCTACTCTCGGTGCCTCGCGCATGCGCTAATGCATTTGTTTAGTCCGTGCCGTTGTTGGCTGAAAAATAATTATTTCATTATTTTCTGCTTTTGCCTACTTTGGATTTTTCGCATCAGCTGACGCTTTTGTTTTGTTTTTTCCTCGACGCCTGTATCGAGGAATATTGTTCACTTCAGAGCAACGGTATTCTCCAGTAGTCAAAGTCCCTGGTCAACTGTGTTCTAGATATCAACGTAATCAACCAGAATAATGTTTTGATAGATGAGTATAGAATTCACCTAGTTAGAGGCTTTATACGGTGGGTGAAATCCACACAGGGTAACAAGGGGTTCAGTCCCTTCCTCAGTGCCTCTTATGGTTGCCCATAGGGGACATATAGTTTCCCAAAAAATAGCACAGCTTGGTGGGTGAAGCTGATGATGCCCAGATGAGTCATAAAATAATAAAAATACGTCTTTATTGGGGCGAACGTTAGACTAGATAGTCCCTTCGTCCACTTAACTCCTAATCATCCGGAATCAATTCCAATCGCTCTATCTCACTGGACTGCCAACTTCAAGGGTTCAAGAATGGGATAAAAAAATGATTATCTATACTTCTGTTTCAAGAAATAAAGAATCAAAATAAAAAAAAACATTGAATTTACAAGTCGGAGCAAAGTTAAACACTGCAAAGCTGTAGGTATACTTTCAGGTGCATGTGTATGTAAGATGTAGATTGAGTATTTGCATGTGTGTGGGGTATAAGTGTTCATGCATGAATGTATGCCATGTTTTTTTATGGATACATGATTTAGTGGTTATTGCATGCGGTTTTTTTTCTTTTTCTTTTCTAAATTACGGGTGGTGTCCTAACACCCCCCGCCACACACCCTTGCGGCGGCTTGCGGGGTATTAAGTAGATGTAGATGTAGGGCGCATTTGAATTATTCTGATTTGTAGTATTTTTAAAGGAAATTGCCACAAGCTGGCAGTTTGCCAGGTGGTAACATACATTCAATGTATATTCAGGCCCTTAGCATGTGTACACAAAAGCACCATATACATTTTTCATATATATTCAATAGATTTATATTGTTTGGGAAGGGTTCGAATAGTTCTGCATGCAAAACTGTTCAGGTCAATGATTGTTCTGTTGAGAGATGAACACTTTTTTTATATTATTTCTCTGCGTGCATCATTTCATATTGTACTTAAGATCATTTCTCCCTATAAAATTAGGATTTCCCAAGTCTTCTCCCTTAATCCTCCCCAATCTTTTTCATTCCCCGAGAGTGTGTGCAACATTCCACAATGGAGTCTGCTCCATTTCTTGCTTATTTGTAAATAATGGGGATCGAGATGGTGCGCGGGCTAACGTACTGGCTTCCCATCCAGAAGGCCAAGGTTCAAATCCCGGCGGTGTTGAATATTTTTCAGAGGTATCTCGATCCCTACTTATGGTGCTTTGTGGAGGGCACTTTGAGTGGGTACGCCGTCCGTCGGATGGGACGTTAAGCTGTTGACCCCTTGGCGCCTTTCGTAAAGAGTAGGCTAATGCCGACGCCGGGTTTCTCTCCACCCTTCATCCTATCCTGTCCATCCCCTATGGCGCAAATGACCTCAGCTGTCGTTAGCCTCCCCTAAATACTACTACTACTACTTGTAAATAATTCTCAGCCCAGTATTCACCCCTGTGTTTCCCCAATACATAGATACATATCTGACAGTCTTTCTCTGTATTTACCTTCATTTTTTCCAAAATTCCCTTCTTCATTTGGGTTTCATACTTAAAATGAGTATTCTTAAAATGGTATTACTATACACCTTTTCCTTAGTAAATCCACTCCTCCCTTCAATGGTTACTCAACACCCAGTGCAAATTTTAAAAGCTTTCTTAACTATACCTATATTTCTCGTTCGGCCCGCACCATAAATTCTTGGCCCAATTAAAACGTAAGTATTAATAGCTATCACATTTAGGGATGGTATTTTCAGAGAGTTTGTAGTCCCCACTGGTTACATTTACATTGTTGCTAAACAACTTAATTGGATTTACATTCACTAATATTAATATCCATCCCAATATTAATAAGCCAATCAGCAATTTATTTACGCTAATTAACAGGACTTCACAATTGCTATCATTCTAATGTTTCCAATGAGATCATTTGCAAAGTGTGCGTCTACGCCAGGATGCTGATTTCATCTCCTACAGAAGTTTTGAGCGGAAGAGACGGAATTTCATCCGTATAAGTCACTACTTTTCGCTGGCTACGATTCATTTAGCCCTGCTATTATGATATCTACTTAAATCAAATCGTTAGTTAACGTTAACTTAACGAAGACAATACGGACATGTCCGATTTTACGGTCAATTAGGATCCACTCATTAATGATTGTAAACATTGTAACCATTGTTACATTGTAACCATATCGCTAGTCAGTTACAGAGCAGTTCAACGGTCGGTTTTGATCTTAACTAGAGGTCATACAAATTAATCTTTCCCTAGCCTTACGTTGAAGTTGACCAATACTCCAACGACACATTGTTCAAACCTGGCCCTAAGAGCGTTAGCAGTAGGTATTAATGGATGCGACCGACCGATAAATAAGATCGTATATCCCATTAGAGATGCATGGGCTGTGTATAGGTATCTCAGTTTCAGGGGAAAGAAGAGTGGAGAGGGAAACTCGGTGTCTTTACGGTAGGCGCCAATGGGTCACGTCCAATGCGTCAGGCATAGTGCAATCAGCTCGAAGTGATCTCTACACTGCACCCCAAGTAGGGATATCAGGATACGTCTAAAAAATTCTGCAGCCACTGGGAATCGAATACTTGAGCCATCGTGGTTGGGAGATCAGAACAGAAACCACCGCACCGACCTGCTATATCCTCTAGTCCTTGCAAGCCCATTAAATATCTATTCCCCTGTCTAAAATATGAGTATACCATATACGAGTATGCAAGAACTTGCATGCCAAGTTATTGCATACTTTACAGGGTTCGTCCGGAAAATAAGTGTACTGACTCCTGGGCTGGGCGCGCCCAGCACCGCTCTGACGGGCTGCGATTGGAGGGGGGTATGTTGGCAAGCGACGCTGAAAAAGGCAGTCGGCTCTGAGCTGTGGTGTAGTGAGGAGCTCTGTTAACGCGAACCTCCACGCTCGACCCACGTCACGGAACGCGATGCCGAAGTTTTTGGAGCAGCGTTATTCCATCAAATTTGCGGTAAAGCTTGGGAAATCGTTTACCGAAACTGTCGGTATGATTAACCAGGCTTACGGGGAGTCAGCCATGTCCAGAAACATGATCTTTCGGTGGCACAAAATGTTCGTGGAGGGCAGAGAAGAGGTCGACGACGAGTCTTCGAGAGGTTCCCGATGATGCCTTCGCGGGAGCGTTCCAGGAATGGGAACGTCGCTGGAACAAGTGTATCGACTCACAAGGATCCTATTTTGAGGAATATTAGCTTAATATATGTAAAAGTGTAATAAATTTTTTTTCCTGAGCTCAGTACACTTATTTTCCGGACGAACCCTGTATAACTCGCTCAAGGTTAAAAAGTTATTTCTACATTAAGATAAAATGCGTATACTATATTACTTATGGGTATGCCCGACAAATTCATCCACACAGCTGTAAATGAATTTATTTCGTATTTTAGGCATTTTCATGTTATTCATTATTACGGTATCGTGTGGGGGTGCATGCGATTTAGCCGATAATTTAAACAAATGCGATAAGATTTTTACAGGCATAAGAAACGATGAATTCGAAAAAAAACTGACTGACAAACAAATTTTGCTGTAGCAACTCACTCAAAATAATATGCATTTAAAGTTTACTTCCTAAGAAATAACTCGAGACTATCGAATTTTTTAGCATTTGTTTACAATGCACGGAGCGTCGGAATAAACCATAACATATGTATGTAAATGATATGATAGCTAGAAAAAGAATGCGACACTTTAATTGTCCCTCCTTATTTAAGTGAATCAATTGAAATTCTAATTCTGAATCAAACGTGTGCTGCCATCTGAGAGAAGGAAAAAAATATTTTAATTAAGAAAGACTTTTTTTCTTGAAAATGTTCATAAAACCAAATCCCAATCGACCCTAGCCTAACTTCATTTAGTTTACTACAGCATCCACCAACTATCATTGTGGAAATGAATACTATCAAACATAATGTGAGGCTTTGTTATCTTGCATACCCTATAATTGAAAACAAAATCATACTCTTTATTTGTGAATATTCTGGAATTTAAGATTCCGTTATGTATGCAATATATTGGGTTTGTTTATACATGCTTGGTTTGGGCTTTTATTTATTTCAGACTGTAAATAACTAAAAATTCTTCTGTTCTGCGCTCTCTCATCACCATTTTACATTGAATGAGAGAACTTAATCTGAGAATCCAACTTAGCGATGCACAAACATTTCTATGAAAGTTCCCTTCTCACTCCTAACCTTAAACTGAAAAACCGTTTTTTTTATCCAATGTGAACTAGTCTTTAGTAAAGCCAGATTATTTTTGGTTTTTATGACTTCAGCAACGTCTTTTATTTTTTTTTTAATATTTCTTATCTCGTCAGGTATGCATTTTCTTCTAATTTTTACTGCTATAATTTCATTTTTTTGATACGTTGACCGCTTTTTTTATTTTAAGTAATGTTTGTATTTTTCGATATCTTGCTTTGTCTTTAAGTCCGTTCTATCACGAACACGAGACTATTGAGTTATAATAGTTATTTAGAAATGCGAGACATGGTCTATAAAATGTCTAAGTTTCCACTCAAAACTTCATAATACCGATAATTTTATTCTTTTGCTACCGCAGTACTCAAAAAGGGCATTAGTCTAAATATGGGAGAGAGCAACCAAAAAAATGCATTATTACATTTTCAATACGCGTGAGAACGGAAATTTCTCGACGAAACGACGACGCTCAGAAAAAAAATCGACAAAAAATTTTTCATGGAATTAGTTGGGAGTAAATTGCTGGTTTTTGCCTGTCATTGTAAAAGAGCCGTGTTGCCGGAACTTCAATGGAAATCGGAATTATTCCCCAGCAAGGTGTAAGCCTGCCCCGTACCAGTCTACTTTACATAGCAAAGGCGGTTCCGCGAGAATCCGAGGAATGCCTCTCCTTTTTTTACCTTCCTCGCCCTCTCTTTAACTCCCTCTTCCCTTTTGAATGGTGTTTCCGAAGCTTCTCCTATTCTCTTTATCTCTAGTCCTATTACTCTCGTATTTTCTCCACCACCACCGCTACCCTCATTTCCTCTTCTCTTTCCGCCACCTTCCTTCTTTAAAAAAATAATCACACCCCATCCATCTCCCATTTTAACTCTATTTTTTCTCAAACCTACCACCCCTCTCCTCCGCAAACAATTCCGCGAGGGATGTTGTCACAAACAGCCTTTCACTATCTCACGCACGTAGAGGGGTAGATCCCTTTATATACCCCTTCACCCCACCCTTTTAACCCTTTTGCCGCTCCCAGGCGCATCTCGTCTACGTCCTCTCTCCCTCAACGGCTGACTCTGCTCCCTCTCTCTGCGTTGAGAACGCTTAGAACTAATCTGCTCAAACGCCCTTCCTCCACTCGGTGCAAATCTCCTCACCTCTCCTCCCGAGGTTCGCCTCTCGGTATAAGGCTCAATGAATGGTTGAGGCGAACCAGATATGCCGCCAATTACATAAGAGCGGCCTCCACGTCGCCCTGCGCACACCGGATTGTGTCGATTCTAATTCGTCGGATAAGGGACCTAATTCCAGGGACAGTGAAAGCTCCCAGGGATCATTTATGGCTCTCCTTCTGTTCGCATATGCTCGGGAGGGCACACACGAATTAAAAACGAAATTGAAACCCTTTGTGCGTATGTGTGTGTACCTATGAAAACTTCGTGTTCCTATGGGACATAAATATTTCCAATAGGTACGAAAAAGTTTGAACATTAATGATGGAAGGCCTTAAATACTACCACATTCAGTTAAAATGTACGGATATGGTTCGCGTCTAGATATATTTAGCGAGCTTTTTTATCGTGTATACATGATACTACGTTACAAAAAAAATATGATACTGAACCTTATATGTAGCATGGTTTCGTTCGACGTGGTCATTGAAACAAGATTATAGGCGTAGATTGGAGAGTTTTGAAAGGTCGGTGTGGATAAGGATTGAGAAAGTGAAGTGGACAGGGAGGAAAAAAAATGAGGATGTGCTAGACATGGTGGGGGAGAGGAGTGGATTGCTGGGAAAAATTAAAAGAAGACAGGAAAAATGGATGAAGGTCTTATTGATCGGCAGTGGAATGTTAAAGGCCTTTATTGAGGGTAGAATGTTAGACAAACGATTTAGGGGCAGGAATAGGATCGGGATGCTGGACGTAACGTAGGGAGGAAGTAAGTATACGGAGATGAAGGGGGGCTTGTTGTTGCGTTGGATATTGGTTTGTGTTTTTTATTAGGAAAGGCAGGTAAATGTATCGTTGCACAAGTGTACTAGCTGTGTCCAATCAAAATCAACCTTAGCCGGTAGAAAACCTATTATAATAATAATACTATCATGCTAGAGAGCTATCCTTCCTTCCTTCTAAGTTATAAACGCTAAAGATTTTGCTGCGTCCCTCTAGGAGTGTTTCTAGGTACATGTATCTAACTTTTATGTCATATCTCCAAAGTCACGAATATAACTTTTGCTGAATGAGATTTTTCTACCTTTTCCACTCACGTTACTTTAAATGAGTTTTCCGATTGTGATGAGTCTCGTTAAATTTCCTTCTCGGCATATGTATTCACAATTTAATTGAATGGATTATGTGATCGATGAAACAGTTACCAGATATTTCACGTAAGGATGCAGAAAAATTAATTCACAACTGCGCATTCATAAATAAGATAAAACCATCTGGCCCATCCGTTCCGTTTCAAATGTCACAAATGAAAACTCTGCAATATTCATGAAATGTTCTAACACTCAATAGTCCCTTAAGACTGATTGCATCTGCTCAAAAGTTACGAATTATTTTTCCACAGATTCAACACTGTCATTAGATTTTTCTTTTCAAAAATACTTTCCTGACGAAGATAATTGATTTTTTTTACCATTTATCATCATTGTGGCTTGGGGGTGTTCAAAAGATTATTTCCAACTGAATTCACCGGAGAAGTCATTTTCATTTGTTGCTAGGGCTGAACTACTTTCTACGAAGTGGCAGCAAACAATTATCGTCAGTAAAATAAACACATTCATGTTGGTTGTCATAGCAGTATCACAGAATCATGTTGGATCTCAATAAAATCAATTATTTCATTAAGAATTATTTCTATATTTATAAACATAATCATATCACCTTACACATGTATATACAAAGTTATGTAATATTAAATATGGAGTTAAATCAAGGTACAGCTGTACGGATAAATTGGCCTGGCAAAGTCGAGCATTGCTACCGGTATGTATGTATGCATGTATATGAATGTATATGTGGATATATGTATGCCAATGTAAATATATTTATGCAGAGATATGTATACATGCATATATATGATTAACATAAATGATTACAAATATGTATTACTATTCGCAGTGCGCTCCATTTTTGTGTGATCCCACAGTTTAGTGTTCAAAACTCTCCACAAACATGAAGGCGTTCGAAAGATATATTATTATATATCCACCGAAACAATGCTTTTCTCGACGGTGTGATTTGGGAGATATTTACCGGAAGTCATGGCTAAATCGAGCGCGATAACCTCACGTTACCACCAGTTACAATCGTAAGGGATCTTCAAACGCGAAGGCATCTTTTCCTCTCGTTGCCCCACCTAAAATTCCAGCTCCTATTTACTTTCCAGCCCGACCCTGGAACACCGCTGCTCCTCACGATCTTCAAAGGGAAAGATTCCTTCGCATTCCCTTTCGACCCTCCCCCCCCACTTCCACATCCTCCTCTATACCCTAACCCCCACCAACGTTATCCTTTCCCGCCTTTGCACCCAAACACACACACACACACACACGCACACAGACCCTTTACCCGTTCCCTTCCCTGCACACTTCCCCAATTTCTCCTTTCCCTTCCACAACCTCCACCACCCTTTTCACCTTACATACCCACGAAACCGCATAGGGCGGTCACTCCCGACTGGCCGCGGGGGGGGGTGGTACGAGAGGGTCTCAGGGTCTCTTATTTATTCAGAAGATACCTCACTTCGCACCTTCCCCTCCAAACCTCCCTTCAATCATCCGACTCCCTCACACCCCCTCCACCGTCAAAACACAGAATCACTCCTACCCCACCACACGCACATACACTTTCATGAGATCTTTCCCCATTTCCATCCCTCCCTTTCACACTCCCGTGTCCCCTCCCCCTCCTCCTCCGTTCGCCCCCTTTACGCACGCACGGGCGACAGAGGAAAGCGCCTAATCTACTCCCGTGCATCTGTAACCCTCCCTCCATTCCAACGACGACGCCCTTCTCCCTCCCTCTCTGAACTCCCATCGCAGGTCACACCTTGATCCCGAAACAGAATCCCACATTTTTATTCGTGTTTCTTTGAGGTTAAGTCACCAAAGGTTGGTGCGCCAGGTAGATGTGGCCAGGCCATCAACTAAGGAAATGCGCACCAAACAGCGATTCAGACGGAAACTCGACGACTGGTCACAGGTCCGTCTGCAATACGTAATGCAAGTAGGGTTTATGATAAGTTGCCTGATAATTTTTTTGGATAAATGGAAGGGAATTTTAAGTGCTAAGAACGCCGTTGGTCGGATCGGATCTTATTAGTATTGAGGAATCCGTGGTTGGTACCAGACGCTCGCCCTATCAAGAATACCGCAATAGAAGGAATGGACTCGATTAAATACTTAGACCCTTGCGAGGGTACAAGGGTTTCCCACGAGTTTACTCACGCAAGTGTTCCGTATTATCAACATCTCCTGGGTGAAACATTAATAAGGGGATTATGCGAATAAGCTAATTAAAAATTATGATGTATTAGAAGAGTATTGGAGAAATGTGATGAAAAGGTTAAAGAGAATTGTTAATTTACGCCGGTTTGGACTAATTTAAAATATTCTGCTGGTATATTTATGGGATCCTCATGAAGTTTGATTTATTGCCGAATTAGTTTTCGCGTTTCTCGCAAAGTACCGAAATAAAATGTGTACACTCAGTTAAATACCTAGGCGTTACCCTCACTCACGATCACTCCTGGGAGAAACACTTGCGGGGATTATGTGGACAAGCGAACAAAAATGTAGTATTTATTGGAAGAGTACTCTGTAAATGTGATGAAAAGGTTAAAGATAAATGTTATCTTTCGTTGGTTAAGCCTCATTTAGAATATACGGCTTGTATATGGGATCCTGACGAAGTTGGTTTGACTGCCGAATTGGATTGCGTGCAACGTAGAGGAGCTAGATTTGCGAAATTTTGTTAAAATGAATTGAGTGGTGAACCAAAATTATAAAAGGATCTAGATTGGGCACCATTCGCGGAGCGAAGGTTAAATTACAGATTCAATCACTTGAATCGGTTAGAAGGATGTCTCTTTTAAGCGATGATGCAGAAAATGTATTATTAGTCTCATCACACGTATGTCCATGTACATTTACATGTCGTATGAGACATCATGTTATCATAGGTAGAGATATATTAAGAGTAGAGCAGAGAAATTTAAGATATCATTTTTCCGACGAACGATAAGGCAGCAGAATGACGTTGTCCAAACGCAATAAGAGGGAAAAGTATTTTCAGTCGAAAGTAGTCTGGGACCCACTGCCACACACCCTTGCGGTGGCTTGCAGGGTACCATATAGATGTGTAGTATAATATCTAGAGTTAGATTTAGATAGTGGGCGTACGTGTTATTTTCTTTGTGCGACCGATTTTGTATTGACTTTGAAAATTTACCAATGAGCTAGTGAACAACTATTCACTTAAAAATTATCACAGTCTTAAAATAAAAATAATAACGCAAAAAATAAATATGAAAAAATAATCTTTTTTTAAACAGAACTATTGTTGATTGGAACCAACTGCCTGGAGGTTGGTTTGAGTCCTTTCCATCCAATTTTAGGAATTTTAAGAATAAAAGTAAAGCAGTCACTGGGTGATAAACTTCATTGATCAGTGATTATTGTATTAATTTACTTATTAAAATATTGTCCTATTAGTGATGTGGACGGCGTGAGAAGTTGTATTGCAAAAGTGAATGATGTGTGTTAACGGTGTGTGATTTTGAACGGTATATGAAATTGAAGAGTGCGTGATTATGGACGGAGCGTTGTAGCAAGTATGGTGTGTGAACCAACTAGCCCTTGTGTGATGGATGGTAAAGGTGCGGTTGGTGATCTTTAAGTGTCATTGTGCATAAGAGCATTTTGTCTCCTATCTGCTCTTCTCGTGTATGTATGTATTTCCATTTTAAGAATGACATTTGACCAGACTTGACCGTTGCCACCAGGACAATCGCCCAATTGCAACGATATAAATTATTAAAATAAAAAATCCCAGTTCCTCCGAAGCCATGACGAACTCTTCTTCGTTTGTTTTTCCTTCCCGTCCATTTTACATCTTCCATTCTCCGAACCCACCTCTCCAACACCTCCACTGTACTCACGTCATCTTGTCTCAGTATCATCTCATGAAGGGGGAAATACGAATTGTGATGGATAACTGAGCAGGAACATCCTGGAGGTTGGACCGCCGCGAAAACAGACAGGAGTTTTTGTAGCAACTAAGAACGGCGAACCGCTCACTAGGAATAACAAAACGATTGATATATATCACTTCGTTGTGTTATTATTGGTGATATACCAGTTAAGGTACATTCTGGATGAACACAGCATATTCAAATGTACAAAAATACGTTTGCTTGCCACTCCTATGAAAAAATAGAATCTGACATCCAAACTACACTAATTCCATAATGTTTTAACGAGCCTTTTATTAACGACCTTCCTCATCTTTCCTGCCAATAATTCCTTCCTACTTGTGAAAGTTACGTTGCCTAATGCAATTTTCCGCGTTATTTCGCTACTATTTTGCCCATTTTGGTCCAAGACACTTCCGAAATAGGTAAACTGTTCAACCTACCATAGGTTTGTTCTACTATTTTAACGTCAAGCTTAGCCTTTATCTCTCTAGGAAACCGCTTAACATTTGTTACATCTACATTTATTCTCATACCATGCAGTGTTTGTCTCAAAAATAAGTAGACTGATTTTTTGCCGCCAATGCAGATGGTTGGAGAGGGATAATTTGTGGTGGGAAAGGTAATGGGAGATCTTGGAAAAGCAACGTGACCCACGTCGGTATACTGTGGGCATTTACAGTGGACGGATTTCTGCAGAACTGAACCCCTGTTTGACAATCACGTCACAAATCCACGATACCACTTTTCACGGAGGAATGATTTGCGATAAAATTGTGCATAAAGCTTGGAAAATTGGATTCGAAGACCATGACTATGTTTAAGGATGCTTATGAAGTAGAGAAATGCCACCAAGTGATGGTTTTCTGCATGCAGGGAATTTTCTGGAGGTTTGATGATGAGGAATAACCTGGACATCCATCAACAACACAGTGTGATGATAATGCGCAACAATGGAGACACCTGATCAATTATGATTACTACCAAGGGTCAGGATGTTAGAAGAGGAGTAAAATATTCAGAAAAGTACATTGTATTCTAACAAAAGATCTAGCCATGAGAAAGGTGAGCCAAGATGGTCCCCGAGGTGCTGCCAGAAGACTGTTTGCGTGACAATCTTGCCTTGGACCTCTTGGACCATTGTGAAAGTGACCCAAAGTTTTTAGCATAGATGGTTACTGGTGACGAGACAGAGTGCAACCCAAGTATAACCCCTTTGAGTACCATTCTGGACCACTAGATTATGTCAAAGAGGCCGTGACGGGGAGCCTATACGAGGGGAGCCTATATCCTGTAAATGCCTAAAGGAAGCATGCCACCACTGACGGAGACACTGGCATTCGTGTTTTGATACATAAGGGCGCTCTCGTGAAGAATTTCAGCGATTTGTACTTTGATCTGCAATGCATTTTTCCCCAGGTTTATTCCACTAACTTTAGGGATAAACCTTTTAAATATCGCCCTGACCCAATTCTGTTATTGCACTCATCTGAGTTTGTAACCCCTTGGCCTTCTGAAAAAGGAAAACTTGTTCATCGGCATCCCTAACTGATTTTATAACTCCAATCCTTCCATACCATTTTCACCATTTCCTCCACACATACGCACGTTGAGCAGCGCAGCTGATAGAGGACACCACTGCATTACCCCTCTCACTAGCGCTGTTAATCCGGACTCTCCATTCGCCACTCGCATCTGAGCAGTCAGAAAAGTACAGTTCTCGGATTCTCCCATCCCTTCAATCTACGCCTATTCCTTTCAATTCTTACCATTTTGCTTAAATAAATTTAATGCTATACCAAGAGAGTAAAATATATAATCTAACACTGAAACAAGAATTTTTGCTGACCATGAACCAAACTAATAATAATAAGACCTTCATGGAAAGGAATTTTCAATTCACTTTGGTACGGAGAAGAAAAACAGAATTATCCCGAATAAATTAAATGAGACAAGAAGTTTTAGTAAATCTGAAAGTAAAGAAATCTGAATTCATGAAAAATTTTGGTTTAATTGAGAATTGGGAGGAGATTAGAATATACATACTACAAGACATTAGACTAAACCCTACCATTATTGACGATTTATGATAGTGTTAATTTGGAATTTAAAAGTTACCTAAGAAAATTTTATGCAGTTGACAAAATTCTTAACTAAAATAAAATATTCGGTAAACCTTGGGAAAAATAGTCTTTGAAATTAGATAGATTTATCTTTAGTTTTCAATTGAGTAAACGCGTTATAGTGAAAAAATATCTCAGAAGGAATATTGTAGATTACCCAAAGGAGAGTGATTTGGAGAAAAGCTAAGCTCCGGAGATTATCATTAATAAACCGCTAGCCGATGTGTTGTGTGATTTTCTTCCAGTTGCAAGATTGACATCGAGTAGTAGTCAGGGGCTAGAGAGATTGGGTACACCAGACGACGCTTATGCCCGTCCACCATTTAATGCTGCCAGAGAATCCTCCGACCAATTCTGCCCTCTGTGTTTCACCCAATCCAATTAACGAGGATAATCACTCTCCACGCACTTCTCTCTCAGCGACACCACAAGAACACTGCCATCCCCGGCCTCGTCAACGCCCACCGCCAAAGGCCTCGGCGGCCCCCCTCGTTGCTCTGGTATAACAATGGACTCTCCCCCTTTCTCTGTCCCTCTCCCAGGAAGCGATCATAATCCGGAATCATTGAGGCCTCCTCGCGGGAGGAGGATCTCGACTTCCCAAGCGCTTCGCGCCGATCCGACCACACTGCGCACGCGCGAGCACGGTAGCGAATCCCCTTATGTCCCAGAAAGCCATAATTACCACAAATGGGTAACGCGTGCGAGGATGATAGGAGCGAGGATAATTTGGGTATACCGGAGTATATAACGCTCGAGTACTCTGAATCTTAAATTATATATAAATGTGTAAATGAATAGAAAAAGAAACATATATATATATTCATACATATATATTCACACGGAAGCATACCCTGCCTTACACCTCTTCCTAACACTGCCCAACCGGACTCCCCGTTCCCCACTCGCACCTGAGCAGTCTGAGACGCACAGGTTGCGGAATAGCCTCCTTTCCCTCCAATCTATTCCTATTTTCTGCAGAATTCTCATTATTTTTTCCCAATTCACTCTATCAAACGCTTTTTCGAAATCTACGAAACAGGCAAATACCTCCTGGTTGTGTTCTATACTCCTCTCGATTAATAATTTCATTACAGCAATGGCATCACGCGTACCTCTCCCCTTCCTAAACCCAAACTGGTCATCCCCTAAGTAATCATTTGCCTTACTCTCTATCCTTTTGTTTATGATCCTGAGAACAACTTTAGCTGCGTGGGATATGAAACTTATTGTCCTGTAGTCCTCACATGATGTAGCCTTTACCTTTTTCGGAATAGGAACTAACACTAATCTCACAAAGTCTTCCGGCCAGATTCCTTCCTCATAGATACTACGAATCAGCCCATTTAGCCTCCTCCTCCCACATTTTCCTAAACATTTCACAGTTCCGCAGGAATGTTATACACTCCCACGGTCTTATTATATATATATATATATATATATATATATATATATATATATATATATATGATGTATGGTCCCAAAAGATATTTACTTCTACATAATGTCGTAACTTCCTTTCCCTTGCACTTCATTATTTCCTTATTAATTTCTTCGCCACTTGTGCCTTCCTTTATCTGCTGCCTAGAAACCCTAATCTCTTCCTTCTTCTACCCAATGTTTTCCCTTCTATCACGGCTTTATCCACATTCTACCACCTTTCAACATTCCCTATGATAACTTTCTTGTCTATTTCGGATTTATTCCGGCAACCTCCTTTCTTTTCCCAACATATTCAAATAGTCAGTTGTCTTCATTTTGACCCAGCGTGAGTAGTTAAGGACTAGGGTATTTATCAGATACTAGCAGCGGTAATGAGAGAAGTTTTGGAATTAGTTCAATATTTAGGGTCATTTTCAATTGCCCTATGGTTCACAAATCACTATATAATGTTCCGAGCTCACATTAGGAACTGAAGAAGAAATAAATTAACAAAATTGATTCCTGGCTTTGCGCAATGAACACAACAAATACCGCGAGTACTAATTCAACCGCAGATGACAATTTCAAGGCGATCTCTTCATTTCAGACCTCTGATCCCTTTCACTCCGCGCGTGCTATAGCGCGAAAGGATTAGATATAAGGTATTCGACGACGACACAGTAACGTAACCCTGCCACATTGTCCACTGAGGCGCAACGTCGTTGCTTGGGTCTACAAAAAGCCTATCTAACGGCTTAAAAGGAAGTAAGCAAGCTCTATCATTTGCAAGGATCTCCAAAAATTCATTTCCCCTTCATAATCGCAGGTACATGACCCCCCGAGGAATTCGTTGCATTGACACGATTCTCTTTCCCCCCTCATTCGGACAAAGATTTAAAAAACACAATTTTTTTACAAAGGCGCGATGAAATATTGCAAGGGCGAGTGCCGAAGTTGATGTGCACTGAAGCATTGTTTTAAAGGAAAGCGCGGCTTCATGGTCGGACATAAGTAGAAGAAAATTGAAATCTGAAGAGTTATTTACAATAAACTGATGACAGTAAACGAATAAAACCAGTGAGGCAAAGATATTTAAAGGTTTTTTATATGATAGTGTATGGCTACATACAACATTGACGCCTACCTAATTGACATATCTCTTTGTTTATATATCAAAAGTTTAATAACAGTGATATTACACAAATCCTAATTCCTTTGTCACATATAGATGGAATTAAACGAATGCCTTCACACTGATTATGACGACATCATAGTTATTATCTCGCCAAATATCCCTTTATGCGAAGAATAACTCAAATGCGCGTTAAGTGAGGCTCCCCAGGATATTAGGCCAAATATTGTAGTTGCTCACTTCGGATGTATCATGAATTCCGAACCGAATGATCAGTTTCCTTACTCCACATTATTTACATCTAGCCGAGGGTAAAAGTATTCAGAAACGACGAGCCCTTTGAATTTCTGTAAACTACGACCGTAAGATTCCTAGGGAGACCGATCCACCCAACTAGAAATCACGTCCGAAGAGCGTAGACTTCGCGACGGCAGCCATTTACGGTATTACAGTATGTGCGCTTTGGGCGCTAAGACGTCAGTTCCACACTGGTCCTTCAGGGGGTTAACGGGAGGAGTTTGGATTGGAAGGGAGAACATGTATTTGCCCTCCGGTGAAGGAAATCTCCAAAGGGTTTTGGCGCGAGGTCCCTTCGAAATCGCGAGACCCTTTTTAGCATATCCGACAGCGGAAAAAGCTAAGTCATCCTTTAAAAAGAAGAGTCTTACCTCATTGCCTTCCTCCCAAACTCTCAAAAACATCTCTCCTCCCCCCACCCCCAAAACTTTACCTTTAAACTCAACCCTCAGGGCTTTTCGGTGCCAAAGGAGGTTAGGGTTTTTGGAGAATTGCACATCGAGTGCGTGAGGTAAGGGTGGATGGATGGATGGAGAGGAGATGGAAGCGGGAGATCTTAGGAACGTCAAGAAGCGGTCGAGGGATAGGGAGGAGAGAAGGGAGATATAGAGAGAGGAGTGGTGGGATTCGTACGGGATATGAGGTACCAAACGAAGCGAAGACGGAAGGATGCTGCAATTTAGAGGCGGCGGGTGACTTAATCGCGGGAATAGAACGCCATTTGCGGTCCGCGAGGCCCCAGACTCCCCACCCTCGCCAGAACGCCTCGAGGAGTGCTCAAATCAGATTCCGGTTTGAGGTCGACGATTCGCAGCCCTCTAGGGTAAAGCACACGACTCCTCCCTTTAGGAAACCCATTAGGCATGAGCACCACCCCAATCCTTCCCCATCCTTCTCAGTCCAGGGAGCTAGATCGTGGTATTCGCAATGAGCAAACGGAGTCTCTTCCTTTGGAATTTAACGCTCATGGCTGGTATAATTAAGTCCCAATTTATGAGCGTGTCGAAAACTGTTTAGTTAACTACCCCCCGGGCCGACGATCGTGGAAGTGAAGCCCCGATGTCAAAATGGGCAAGAGAGTGGAGAGGGTGGGAGGAGTGTAGAAAATGCAATGATCCAGGAATATCCAGCACAGGATGAGTAAACACCCCTGAGACTCACGGCTACAGTGGAAATTAAAGCAAACTGCGGGTGGCAAGAGCTGGGAAACTCGAGACTGAAATTATCAGCCTGGCGTTCGGTAATATCAATGAGAAGCACTTAATATGATAGCATTAATGGCTGCAAAGTGACTGGTGAATTCGATTTATGAAGTATTATAAATTAAGAGATGGAAAACTTTACTCACTACTGCTACAATCGGAATTACAGGTATGTTCTGATATTGATAGAACGCAAAATATGACCTTAACTTAGCTTACAAAACGAGTTAACTTAGCAAGATCTCACTTATCTCAATCAATGACGTTCATTTCATTCAAGGTATTCTAACCGCTAGAGGCAAGTTTTTTGAGGTCCCCACTTTCTTAAGCCATTCGAGATAACTTCCTTTTGTTTAACCTGCATTATACTCGTCTTTAAGTTATTAGTAATTTTTTCTCTTCATGCCAACTGAAAACCGCGTTATTTTCCTTCTTCTACAGTGCCTGCCCACCATTCTCTTTTCTATCATCGCTTGGATATCCCATAACGACCTGTCTATATTTTCCCGCACATATGCACTTTTTTATATTTATTTGATAGTTGTGTTCATCTAAAAACCTACCTTAACCGGAGAGGGGAAAGGGGTATGGGCGGGGAGGGGAGGTGTGGAGGGAATGCTAAGAGAGAAATTAACGATGGTGGTTAAGAGTGGGAATTTTGAAAGAACGGAAAGCTAATATGTAGGCGGATTCACGAGTTCTCACCTCTATATTGGTGGCTGAATCAGGTAGGGATTCTAGGATGCTAAGAGCAAAACACTGGTCGAATGAAAGGTTGTGGGAATTGGCGTGTGAAGGGATAGGAAGAGAAGAGAGTGAGGCAGAATTGCAGGAGTACCGGTGATTGTTCATTCGAATGGATAAGGGGGTAATGCATTCGTCTATGTAAAAGGAAGTGCAATGTTGGCATGACAAAAGATAAATAATGTTTTTTGAGAGGCAAGTAGCGTGGGAACGAGGTGAGGGGGCAATGAGGGGATGTAGGGAGAGGGGAGTAGACCTAATAAGAAGACAGGTTTTACATCAGGGGCGGTTGCAAGTTGGGGAAATATTGGGAAATTTGTCACGGGGGGGCGCCAAAGGGTTGGTGGATCTCAGAAGGTTTTTGAGATGGGCGGGTCGTCTGTATGCGATAGATGGGCATTGGGGTAGTAAGGATGAGGTCGCCTCATTGTCATGTAAAATTGGAAACAGTTCTTTAAGGAGGGTTTTCAGTCTGTGTGATCCGGGAAATAGGTGGTGCAAAGGTTGAGTCCTGCGTCAGATGTGGGCTTGTTATTGTGTGGTGTGTGTGGCCGGGTGGAGCGGTGGATTTTATTTTGTAGTAGCTTTTCTGGGTAACCGCGTTTGAGGAGTGCAAGATATAGATTGTCAAGGTATTTTCTTAGATGACTTTTTTTTCTCTGGACACATGGCTCTGATTCTCTCAACAATTTCTTATCCGCCTTAAATTCATCTTTCACTGTTAAATTTACCTCTTCCATTTCAGACTCCACCATCACCATTCTTGACACAGACATCTCACTTCAAAACAACAAATTCACCACTTCAGTACATATCAAAGCCACTAACCATCAGCAATACCTACACCACACAAGCTGTCATCCTCAACACACGAAACGCTCGATTCCTAACTCTCTCTCTATCCGCGGACACCGAATTTGCAACACCACAGCCACTCTCAACAAATACCTTGACGTGAGAACTCGAGAATCCGCCTACATATTAGCTTTCCGTTCTTTCAAAATTCCCACCCTTAACCGCCATCTTTAATTTCCTTCCCAGCATTCCCTCCACACCTCCCCTCCCCGCCCATACCCCTTTCCCCTATCCAGCATATTTTCAGTCTTACTTTCAGAAGGCCTCTAGGAGGGCCGAAAGCTCGAACAATTTACCGTGTGAGTGTCCTTTTAAATGTTGCTATTCTATTCTATTTGTGTTATATTGTGGTCAGCCCATTATATATATATATATATATACATACACATATATATACACATATATGTACACATATATGCATATATATATATATATATATATATATATATATATATACATATACCACCCACATATATGTATGTATATATATATATACCACCCATGTGTATATATATATATATATATAATTATGGTCTGAAAAGTTTCCGACTAAGAAAATTTCAGAAAAAAATGTCTTGTTTCCGACCTAACAAAGATACAAGACATTTTATCTTTGAGTGTGATCGCATGGCCTGTTTGCCATGTGTTTGGCAACAGCTAATCGGTTAAAACGACTGTTTTTTGTAAGGATCTAGGTTCTCGCTGAACCTGATGATCAGGTTTTGACTAGCTTGTTCTACATACGTGCGTTGGTTAGTGGTGCATTTGATCTCGTAAATCCCTGATTTTTCTAATGTGGGAGTTTTATCTTTGAGGTTCTCTAAGAGATTCTTCAGTGTGTTCGGGTTTGTATGAATGGTATTTTTGTCGACTTGTTTGACCACTGCTTGGAGTCCCTTGGTAAGAGTGGAGTAGTAGGGAATGGCAATGTATTTCTTTATAGGAGTGATATCTTGTGATGTATTTATTATTGATTTTATTCTTTTTTTACCTAACATATTGCCTATAATTTGAGTTGATATCAGTTGAATGTGGCGATGTATTTACTGCGTTTAAGTTCGTTGATGTATCGCTGTTATTTTAGGGGTACTGTAGGCAGCCGAAGTATAGGAAAAGTGAAAGGAGGCCATTTTTTTATTCTACGCGTGGTGTGAGTAGGCTTTTATGAAGTTGCCTGTGTGTGTCTGTTTACTATAAATGTCGGGTTCCAATATATCTTTATTTATGATAACTATTAAGTCGTAAAACGGGAGTAAACATTTCTGTTATATTTCATGTATGAATTTAACTGTCTTGTGATTATTGTTCAAATCGTCGATAAAGTTGTTCATGTCGTATTTACTGGTATCAAACATGTCAAATATGTCATCGACATATCTCATCCATGTGCTGCGGAAATAACTGAAGGTATTTTTGTATTATTTCCCAAAATAGTGTAATCATACGTTGGCTACGAAGCAAGATAAGGGCCTGCCCATCGCCAATCCTTGTGTTTGCTTATAGTATGTGTTATTGAATTTAAAATATGACGTATTTATACAGACTGTCTTGAGTCTTATGCATTCTTTAATTTTCTCTTGGGTAACTTGTTTTGCGCTCAATCATTTCTCTTTGTTTTCCATGGCAGTTGGGATGAGGACACAGGGAAAGAGAATTTCTACGTCAAATGGAAACAGTATTTCGTTGGGAAACAGGCGTCAATGTTGCTTGTCATGTATGAAGTTTTTATTATTTTAGACTCAAATCGTTTCTTCGGAGCCCAGGGCCAAGTGTTCGAAGATGAGCCATTTAGCAAGTTGGTAGATGGGAGAGTTTATCGCTGAAATGGAAGCTATCTAAGTTTCTTATTATTGGCTATAGGAATGCACTTAAGTTCACATTCACAGTCAATAGCTCCCACGTTCTCTTTCTATCTGTACTGGAGGCTGTCTCCCTTATCTTCTCTTTGTGGCCTCATCTACCCAAATAGTAAAAAGCCGTATTAATTCCCTTTGCGTCATAGTTAAACTCGTGTGTTCTGAACTTTGCAGAAAGTAGTTTCGCTTGTTCTCTTCGCGTCTCAAGTGACCTCAAGACCAATTCCTCTAAAAGTTCTGTCACCCTCGTCTTCTTATCATAACAACTTTTGACGATTTTTTACCCTCATCCCCTCACCTTAAAGAGTAGAAATATATTTTTGATATAATTCATCGGAATGTAGCATAAAACCTATGTTTCTTAGGATAAGATATAATGGGTGTGCTATGCAGGAATATGGAGATATATTTCTGCTATACTTTTGACTATTTGGTAATAAATAGGGATCATTTCACGGAATGATACATTAGCTAACCTTAAAAGAGATGTTTAAGGATTAAAAAAAAACAATAATTAACGTGATATCAGAAGCCCAAGAATGTTTTAAGCGACCCTTCACTCCATAAAAAGAGAACCCGCTAACCCGAGTTACTTACCCAACCCACTTATACGGGCGAAACTAAATACGAAAAAATAATACATAACTACTGTGAATCTAAAATTTGAAGCGATAATGTTTGGTTTAAAAAAGTAAAATCATAATCCAATCCCAAAACCAAATGAGTACTTTGGAGGAAGAAGAAAATGCATAAAATACGTAAGTGAACATTCCGTTTTGCACGTGACCGTCCTAACACAATACTTCTAATAACTTTAGGTAACTTCTCCAAAACAATTTATTTTTGATAGATTTAAAATAGAAGAAATGAAGTGACTATCTGACATGAAAAAAAGTATTCAAATGCGAATAATTAACAATTCAATTACATATTAACATCTATTATCTCCAATTATAAATAGTAAAAAAATTCATATTTGAATTAAATGATGCAAACTGTAAGCCGCTAACCGCTAGGGTTGGAGTAGTGTAGCATAGTTTTCCTCTCTTGAAAATATTTCGCACCAAGATGGTGAAAAAGTAAGGTATTTGAGAATAAGAATGAAGATAAGTGAAGACTATAATATGGCGTGTGCTTCTGTGAGGTCGAATACACCAGTTATAATTTTGTGCCATTATTATTCTCTCTGTGAAAAAATATTTCAAGGAGAGGAGGGCTTTTCTAAAATTCTAAGTCTTCTCTGCTTTCTACATAAATCTAGGGAACCTAATCGGCTTCCTCCAACATACCCATCACACTAACACTCATTCGAAGTAATTTTTAAAACACACTCAACTTCCGGATTTTCTCTGAACATTTTCCCACTCTTTAATAAAATTTTCTCCAATGGATACCGAATACCTACCGCGTATTCCAAACATGGCATTAATAAAGCGTACTTTCTCTCTTGCTTTTTAATTAAATTAATTAAACGTTTACGTATTACCTGCAAAATTAATCTTAGAATCTTTAGGACAAACCCTCGCACTCTACTGATGTGCGTACCCCAAGAAATTTATGATATCAGTGTAAGATCAAAGCGCATATTTCACCAGCTCTGAGAAGTATTAATTGAAGCCAACTATTTTATATTGTATGCCTTGTTTCTTCCTCACACCTACAGTACATTTATATTTCAATTTATGATATTTAAATCTAATACCTTCGCTCATTACTGCACTCCGACAACTGGTCTAGATGGTTTCAGAGCAGCACACAATCTTCTGGTGACATTATTTCTCTATAAGCCACTGCGTTGTCTGCAAATAATCGAAGGTCACTGATAAGATGATGCAGTAGGTTCATTATGTGTATCTAGAGTAGTAGGGGTCATGTAGCACTTCCATGACGTACTCTTGCAGTTAATTCGGCCTCTAACGAAATCACCATATTGAGAAACTAATTTTCGTTTTACGGATAGATAAGGAGTCCCCGAAAACTCTCTTGGGCTCTTTCTAATTTATATCATAAGAGTTTAGTTTGAGTACCATTTTTTCCTTAAGAGAACCTTGTCGAAGACTTTCTTTAATTCTAAAAAATTAGTATCCACCGGTTTTCTTCCCGTGATATCAGAATAACACCAAGAAGAAGACCCGATTGCGATTCGAGTGATCTGCTCGTCCAAGATTACATTCCTTTGAGGTTTTTAAAGGTCCACTTGTGCCGAGAGACGCAGCGGCGAGTTCAGCCGTCTCACGATTTTGCGTTACTATTCGTTGCCCGACGCTGACCTTATCTAGTATTACCCCCAAAGTACTCAGCATCACCTCAGCGAGAGATGACTCCTGTAACGAAGTGGACGGGTGGCCACACTTCTCTGTTTTCCGCCCCCGTGAAAACGTGACGCGAGCACACCTTCACGGATTAACCTTAAGATTCCAACCTCGCATGCGGTCTTCCAGTGCGTCAAGGTCAACCTGGAGATGGTGGACCGTCCACGGCGATGAAGTGTCTTGACCTTCTTGAAGTGTCAAAGGCGTTGCGACATACACAACTTTGCGTCGGGAGCAATTGTCACGACCATTGTGTAAAAGGGAAAAGCACTGACCTCCAAAGTATCCATGACTAAACTTAGTGCAATGTATGCAATCACTCAATAATTAATTGGAACATTCCTGTGGAGTGCACCCAAGCAGTATCGCCTTAAACCCTATGTCAGTCCGTCACCAAATACTATCGCGTTCGATTCAACGAGATGCATTTTGAACAAAAATTCATCATTCCTAGGTAAGGAAAGATGAATTGTTGTTCAAAATGTATCTATTAGAATGCATCTATATAGAAAGATATTTCAACGAAAATACTTCATCGATTGTTGACTGAATCAGCTTGAAAATGAAAGATTCATTTGTAAAAGGCGTGTGTAAATGCAATTCAAAACCCACCGATGCACCGATATATTATTGCGTCCAAGGAAAATGTTCACGTTTAAATAATTTTTCCAAAGGAAGTAGCTTAAATGTGATATTGAATCCCAAAACATATTAATCTTTATGAAAAAAGTAAAATATTTATTTAAACCATACAAATTCATTGAAAAAATCTTCTAGTAAAAATCGAAATCAGGAAATATATTTGTGCCAAAGCAGTTGGTAAATTTTGGTAAACGTAACGGTGATAGCTATGGTTACCTATTATTTCGAGTGTCAATTTTGATATCATACTGTTGTGGTTACAATTGACTAGATAATGACCTATTTTCATCATACCTTTTAGCTAGGCTCGGAAAACACGAGTTTAACTATGACACACAATTAATTATTATGGCCCTATATTAAATTGACAGGATAGACAACAAAGATACGAAAAAGGAGAGAGACTCCAGCACTGTTAGAACCATATATATTTTTGATAATGAAGAATCACTATTGCAAAAAATCTAATTCATAGTAAAAAAGTAAAAAATCGAATTGCAAGTGAGTAAAAGATTAACGCTGCGTAGTCATCTACCTGAATTACATTCATAAGTGCATGTTAATAAGTACTTCAGTGATACTTGGCCTGACACCTTGTTCTCCTATCATTTCGACCATTCTGGTCCGAAACTCTTGCGAGATACCGTAACTGTTCCACTTGCTCTAGTTTTTTCCCTACTTTTTTAACGTTTAACTGAGCCTTTCTCTTTCTAGAAAACTGCATTATATTTGTTTTATTTACCAGTATTCTCAAACCATATCTATCGCACTGACTTTCTATTCCACTCAGCAACGCTTGAAACCCCTTGAAGCTGGCTGAAAGCTAAAGTTTGGTCATCAGTGCAATTAACTGATTTCATGGATTCCTTCCCTCCTATTCCTATTTTCTGCAAAATACTCATTAGTTTTTCTTAACTCACTCTATATAATGCTTTTTCTAAATCTAAAAAACAGGCAAATACGTCCTGATTTTATCCTATATTCCCCTTGATTAGTGATTTCATTATTGAAATTATATCACGCGTGCCTCTCCTCTTCCTAAACCCAAACTGATCATCTTCTAAATAATCATTTTCCCAGTTATTCATTATTTTTTATGATCCTGAAAACCACTTTAGCTGCGTGGGAAATTAAGCATTGTCCTGTAGTTCTCACATGACGTAGCTTTTACCTTTTTCGGAATAGGAACCAACACTGATCTTACAAAGTCTTCCAGGCCATTTCATTCCTCATAGATGCTCCGAATCAGTCCATTTCGATTCTTCCTCTCTCATTTTCATAAACCGCATGTATACTGCCCTTAATGCTGTTTCTATCTCATCGTCGAGCATGCCTGAACGTTAGCTCTCTTATTCTACGTCATCTTCTCTTTCAATGTCTTACCTTGTTGGCCTCAGTTCCTTACAATAGAGTTCTTCTTCTATATATTCCTTCCATCTCTTTTGAATAATTTCTGTTTCAACTATTATCTAACCCGACTTATCTCTAAGTGTTAACACAGATCTTCCCTTCTTACTTACCGATAGTGTTTTAACCTTATTGTATAGTGCATCAATTTCACATTTCCGCTGTCAACTTTCCATATCCTCGAACTGTGTCTTTCACAACACTTCTTTTGCTTCATTTGAAAACCCTCTAAATTTATTATTTAGTTCTTTGTACTTCTTTCTGCCAATTCGTTTGTTCCCATTCTTCCATTTCCTTCTCTAATCTATCTTCCAAATCATCGCATCCGTGATCCATGCTTTCCTTGTCCTTTTCCCATGAATAGTTCCTATACATTTTTTTCTGGCTTGTGATATTCTTTTTTTCATATTTTCCATTTTTCCTCGATAGGGCTTCGCTCTTTTCCTTCATCAATTATTTTCCCTACAGCCTGCTGATATTCCTTCCTTATCATTATAGTTAATGCAGGTGGAAGAAGGGACTATAGGTCTCAACCTCGCCCAATTAAGTCGATAAATAAATAAATAAATGCTTCTAAATACCATTTCCTAACCCACCATATTCCCGCCCTCTGCAGAGACGCTGAACACACACGCAAATTTATATGTATATACTATATGTTATGTTATTTTATTTTTTATTTTATTTTACACAATTACGTTGCAATTAGGCAAATTTCCTGGTGGCAACGGTCAGGTTAGGTCAAAGATAACTACTAACAACGAAAATTACATACGAACATATAAAAACAGATAAGAGACAAAATATTTTTACATAATGACACTTCCACATCACATACAAACAAACTTCCACATCACATACAAAATGCCGTCCACATCACATGCAAACAATATTTTCAAAACTACAATGAAGTTTATTACCCAGTGGCTGCTTTACATTTCAACTTAAAAATTCTAAAATTGGATGGAAAGGGCTCAAACAAACCTCCAGGCAGCTGGTTCCAATCAATTATAGTTCTATTTAAAAAAGAATATTTTTTCTTATTGGTTTTTTGAGTCCTTATTTTTATTTTGTGGCTATGGTCGTTTTTTCCCTTAAAGTTAGGCTTTTCTATCCCTTGCCATAAGTCTTCCCACGCTTCGTCCTTTTTAACAATTCTATGCATCGCGCCTAACCTACTCCTTTTTCTTCTATTTTTCAAACTCTCCCATTTCAGTACATCTAACATATCCGTGACACTATCTGTTCTTTTGTACCTTCCGAGTACATATCTTGCTGACTTTCTTTGAACTTTTTCTATCTTTTTAATATGTCCCACCTCATATGGATCCCATACTATGGAGGAGTATTCTAGGATAGGGATAACCAGTGCCTTATATGCTTTTTCTTTTGTGGCTACGCTACTTCCTTTTAAATTTCTCATCACCCAATGCAATACTTTAAATGCCTTCCGTGTCAAATTATCTACTTGGACTCCCCACCCAAGATCCCTAGTTAAATAAATGCCTAAATATTTGCATTGACTAGTACATGGGATTCTTTCTCCAAAGAGAGTGTAAATTTCCTTTTCTGCATTCTTTTTATTTGAAAATTTTATATGCTTACTTTTACTTATATTAATGCCCATATTATTATTTGTAACCCAGTCACCAAGGCGATCGATATCATTTTGTAATATTACGTGGTCATTTACATGTTCTATCCGTCTGTATATAATGCAGTCATCAGCAAAGAGTCTTATTTGGGAATGTAAATTGTTTGGTAGATCGTTTACGTAAATTAGGAAGAGTAATGGCCCAAGAACACTACCTTGTGGAACTCCTGCTAATACGCTCGCCTCATTTGAAAATGTATCCCCTAATTTTACTTTTTGAGTTCTGCCTCTGAGAAAATTTTTTATCCATTGTTTTACCCTCAAGTCCAATGGTAACGAATCCAACTTTAACAATAGTTTATCGTGAGGCACTCGGTCAAAAGCTGCCGAAAAATCAACAATTACTGCATCCACTTCCTTTCCTTCGTCTAGTGCGTCGCCGATGTATTGACTTAATCCCAAAAGCTGCGTTTCACATATATACATTATTATATATATATATATATATACATTCTTCTCCTAACTCTAAGGAGTTAGAGTTAGGAGAAGAAAGTTATCATAGGGAATGTTGAAGGGTAGTGGAATGTGGATAAAGCCGTGATAGAAGGGAGAACGTTGGGTAGAAGAAGGAAGATAGTAGGGTTTCTAGACAGCAGATAAAGGAAGACAGAAGTGGCGAAGAAATTCATAAGGAAATAATAAAGGGCAAGGGAAAGGAAGTTACGATATTATGTAGAAGTAAATATCTTTTAGGACCACCCAACATATACATATATATATATATATATATATATATATATATATATATATATATATATATATATATATATATATATATATATATATATATATATAATGGGCTGACACAACATAGCACAAATAGAAAAGAATAGACACATATAAAAGAACACTTACAAGGTAAATTGAAGTCTTTCTTGAAGAAGGCCCCTGAGAGGGCCGAAAGCTCAAACAATTTACCGTGTAAGTGTTCTTGTATATGTGTCTATTCTTTTCTATTTGTGTTATGTTGTGTCAGCCCATTATTGTGCCGCTCGTGTGAGTTTTTCCGTACAATCGTGATATTAAGCTACCTAGCTACTGTTCCTGTCTCTTCTGTGTTCGTCGTGGGATCCAGCACCAGGTTTTGCGCCGCGGATTCTGCTCTATTTTGAATGTGCTATCCTTTCCCTCACCACTGTCTTCCTTCGTTTCCTATTTATTTTCCACAACCTTCTCAATCGCCTAAACATGGACCACCCTCATCCCATTCCGTCTTGGATCCGAAATTTTCGCCGTCACGCCTATAAGCTCGCCAAATACACAAGCCACACCGAGTTTCTCACTTCCTGCCTGTCCTTAGGAATCGTTCCCAACGGTCTAGTCATTTCCCTACCACTATCTGCTACTCTTCCCGATATCCACCCCATACTTATTGCATTTTCTTACCAAAAATCTTTAGAATACACCCACCTTATCCTTATGCAATACCAATGCATTCGTTAACAACACAAATCAAACCTTTTTTCCCTCTTTAAAATAATCTCTTTGGCTTCTGCTCACCTAATTCCACAACTCAACGCCATAATTTCGTCTGCCCTACGTTCCCTCCAACAAAAACGTCAAACTCTCCTTAAAAAGCTGTCCAATTTGTATATTTCCTACTTCCGAGTTGGTCTCAAAATTCCACACTCTCACCCTTTCCCTCCACCTCCTCCTCAACCACCCCCACTCTTTCAATATAAGCCTGACTTCCGTAGCATTTACAACCTTCCCCCTCCTCCCAAAGGCCCTCCGGTTTTTCCAAAACGCCAGCCACCACCGAACAATCCCAACACCCCCCCTCCCTCCGACAATGCCAATGACATTGTAAACCTTTCAAACACCAGCCTTTCATACAATGAAATATCCGTTCTTAGCAAAGGCCTATCCTTCTCCCCTACACCAAAAATAAACCACATAAACATACTCACTGATACCCTCAATTTCTGCCGAAACCTTCGATGGCGCGCCTTCTGGAAATCACAAAGTAAACCTTTCAGTAACCTAAAAACCAATCCCGCACTTGACAAATTCCGCTCGGCTTCAACTCATGAGCCAAAACCCCTTCCTAGTAACCATCCTGTCGAAATTTTTATACTTCTTCTCATCGAAAAAGTTTCCAATCAATCCTTCAGAAAACATCTCAGACCGAAAAATAACCTCTCCATGAACGAACGTCATGCCCTAAAAACCCTACAGTCCAATCCTAACATCGTTGTTACCTCCGCCGATAAAGGCTCCTCTGTTGTAATTCTAAACACCAATGATTATATTTCCAAAGCCCTCGCTCACCTGAACGATACATCCACCTATACCACTCTAACACAAAACCCAACACAAACTTTCCAAACCGAAATTCGGTCTTTTCTCCTCCACTCCGGACCAGAAGAAAGAGTCTCTCTTGAAGAAGACCCCTGAGAGGGCCGAAAGCTCGAACAATTTACCGTGTAAGTGTTCTTTTATATGTGTCTATTCTTTTCTATTTGTGTTATGTTGTGTCAGCCCATTATTGTGCCGCTCGTATGAGTTTTTCCGTACAATCGTTATATATATATATATATATATATATATATATATATATATATATATATATGTATGTATATATATATATATATATATACATGTATATATATGTATATGATGGATGGTCCTAAAAGATATTTACTTCTACATAATATCGTAACTTCCTTTCCCTTGCCCTTTATTATTTCATATATATATATATATATATATATATATATATATATATATATATATATATATATATATATATATATAGGAAATAATAATATAATATATATATATACAAAAACTAAATAAGACCGGGGAAGATAACATTCCTGCGGAATTATTAAAATGTTTAGGAAAATGTGGGAGGAAGAGGCTAAATGGGCTGATTCGTAGTATTTATGAGGAAGGAATCTGGCCTGAAGACTTAGTGAGATCAGTGCTAATTCCTATTCCGAAAAAGGTAAAGGCTACACCATGTGAGGACTACAAGACAATAAGTTTGATATCCCACGCAGCTAAAATTGTTCTCAGGATCATAAACAAAAGGATAGAGAGCAGGGCAAATGATTACTTAGGGGATGACCAGTTTAGGTTTAGGAAGGGGAGAGGTACGCGTGATGCCATTGCAGTAATGAGGTTATTAATCGAGATGAATATAGAATACAACCAGGAGGTATTTGCCTGTTTCGTATACCTCGAAGAGACGTTTGAAACAGTGAATATGGGAAAAAATATACATGTATCGCAGAAAATAGGAGTAGATTGAAGGAATAGAAAGTTCATCCACAACCTGTACGTCTCAGACTGCTCAGGTGCGAGTGGGGAACGGAGGGTTCGCATGGGCAGTATCAGGGAGAGGATAAGGCATGATAGCCAATTATCACTTGCGCTGTCTGGAGATGGCCAAAGAATCGGGGCACTTGGTAAACATAAATAGACCAGGAAATCTCAGTGTAAATTACGTTTCCTCAATAGCTCAATTGGTTAGTGCATCCGCCCGGCAAGTGGAAAGATCCGGTGTTCATGTCCCGGCCAAGGAAATATTTTTGCGCTTGTGATTTGCTCGATTCCACCTTCCCCACCTCTCCTGTGTTCGTCCTTTATATGTGTTCCTATCCCTTTTCCTTATATCTATTTCCATGAGAATGAATATTTGTTCGCCATATGGCGGGATTTCGTTATATATATATATAGTATATACATGTATATATGTATAAAACCAAATCCCGCCTCTCTATCTTTCGATGAAGACGGAGTAGAATTCCGTCGAAATTATCAAGAAATAACGTGTGAGTGATCTTTTTTTGTGTTTCTATATTGTTTGTTACTGTGTAATTTACTATATATATATATATTTTTTTTAATTTATTCATTCACATGGATACATATATATATATATATTTATTTATTCATTCACATGGATATATATATATATATATATATATATATATATATATATATATATATATATATATATATATATATATATCCCTCCCCGGACTACAACCTTGACGTGGTGGAAGGGCTTGTGCGTTCCGATGACCCCTAGAGCTGTACTGGCGGGAGTAATAAAAATTGCTCCTGGTAGGGTCACCCATGCCAGATAGGTCGAAGGTTAGGAGCCAGACGAAAGGTAGTCCACGCAGCGTCTGTTCCTCAGTGAGGCGGCTGCAATGGCGTCTGACCCCAGTGGGGCGGCCAGTAAGTGATGGTGTCACGTTAAAAACACTATTGAGGAAGGCAACGGGAAACCACCTCAATTATCATTCCCAAGAACAATGTGATGGACAATAGAGATATTTTGAGTCCTGGCAACCACGGGGCTCGGCCCAATCGGCCGTGTGTCGTGCCCGGCAGCGGGGGAGGCAAGGCTTCCGCGGTCGTCATCCCACGAAACCCTTGCAAGGGAAAACCAGCGCCAGCAGGACAGAAGACGCAGGAGAAGAAGACCAAATTAGTTAGAATAGGAACGTGGAATGTTAGGACAATGATGAGGACGGGGAAATTGGAGAATGTTAAGCGAGAGATGGAAAGGGGAAATATAGATATTTTAGGTCTATGCGAGGTGAGATGGAAAGATAGCGGGGATTACTGGAGTGATAAGTATAGAATAATATACAGCGGTGGGGACGAGAGCCAACGAGGGGTCGCCATAGTATTAAATGAAGAGGTAGGAAGAAGCGTAGTCAACATAGAGCAGGTAACGGATAGAATACTACTAGTGGAGATAAAAGCAGAACCGACGAACTTAGTTATTATCCAGGTATACAAGCCACCGAGCAACCATAAGGAAGAAGAGGTCGATAGGATATACGATCAGTTAGAGGACATGATTGCATGTGTTCCTGCAGGGAAACATTTGATAGTGATGGGGGATTGGAATGCGACAGTAGGCGAAGGAAGAGATGGTGATGAGGTGGGGGACTACGGTTTAGGCACGAGGAATGACCGCGGGGAGAAAGCAGTTGAGTTCTGCAGGAGACAGGGGTTAGTTATCACCAACACTTGGTTCAGACACCACAAAAGACGCAGGTATACATGGAAAATGCCAGGTGACTCGGGAAGATACCAGCTAGATTATATCCTGGTTAGACACAGGTTTAGGAACAGTGTGATAAATTCCCACAGCTTCCCGGGAGCGGATGCGGACTCAGACCACAATTTAGTTGTTATGAAATGTAGCGTACGTTTTAAAAAGATAAGGCAGGGGCGGCGAGTTAGAAAATGGAATGTAGAAGCATTAAATGGGTTGAAAAGAAAGGAATACAAACAGGCGGTAGAGAAAATCATGGAGGACGGTAAAGAGCTAAGTACTATTGAAGAAAAATGGGAATGTATCAAGAAAGGGTTGTCTAAAGCGGCAAAAGACACTATTGGAACCGTTAACGCTAAAAGGACTCGTAAACCATGGATCACGGATGAGATGATTACAAAAATGGATGAGCGGCGAAAATGGAAGAATATAAATACAGAATTAGGCAAAATGAAGTACAAAGAATTGAACAATAAATTGAGGCGGGCAACAAATAAAGCAAAGGAAGCATGGTGGAAGACGCAGTGCGAGAATATGGAAAGTCTGCAGAGGAAGGGGGAAATCGGTGCGCTTTACAGCATAGTTAAATCTTTATCGGGAAGTAAGAAAGGGAGATCAACGATAGCAGTTAGAGATAAGGCCGGTAAGGTAATAGTTGACGCAGGAAAGATCCAAGAGAGATGGAAGGAATATGTAGAAGACCTGTATAGTAAAGAGCTTAGACCAACAAAGTTAGACATTGAAAAGGAACATGACGTAGAGGAAGATAGCTTAGGTCCAGGCATACTAGACAATGAGATAGAAAGGGCATTAAGGGAGATGAAACTAAATAAGGCCGTGGGGGTAGATAACATTCCCGTGGAACTTTTGAAATGCTTGGGAAAATGTGGGAGGAAGAGGCTATATGGGCTGATCCGTAGTATTTATGAGGAGGGAACCTGGCCGGACGACTTTGTGAGATCAGTTTTAGTTCCTATTCCGAAAAAGGTAAAGGCCACGTCATGTGAGGACTATAGGACAATTAGTTTGATATCCCACGCAGCTAAGGTTGTTCTCAGGATCATAAACAAAAGGATAGAGAGTAGGGCAAATGATTACTTAGGGGATGATCAGTTTGGGTTTAGGAAGGGGAGAGGTACGCGTGATGCCATTGCAGTAATGAGGTTATTAATCGAGAGGAATATAGGACACAACCAGGAGGTATTTGCCTGTTTCGTAGATTTCGAAAAAGCGTTTGATAGAGTGAATTGGGAAAAACTAATGAGTATATTGCAGAAAATAGGAATAGATTGGAGGGAAAGGAGGCTAATCCGCAACCTGTACATGTCTCAGACTGCTCAGGTGCGGGTGGGAAACGGGGAGTCAGGATGGGCAGTGTTAGGAAGGGGTGTAAGGCAGGGTTGCCCATTATCACCGTTGCTGTTCAACCTGTACGCAGAAGAAATGATCAAAGAGGCATGGGAAGAACTCGAGGTAGGAATGAAAGTGGGCGGGGAATTCGTAAAATCAGTTAGGTTTGCTGATGACCAAGCTTTAGTTTGTCAGTCAGCCAAGGGGCTGCAAGCATTGCTTAGTGAATTGGAAATTCAGTGCGACAGGTATGGGATGAGAATCAATATTAATAAAACAAAGGTTATGCGATTTTCTAGAAAGAAAAAGGCCAAGCTTAACATTAAAATAGGAGGGCAAAAGCTAGAGCAGGTAGACCAGTTTACGTATCTCGGTAGTGTTTTGGACCAACACGGTCAAAGTAGTAGGGACGTAAGGAGAAGAATTGCGCTAGGCAAAGAGGCTTTCACAAGGAGGAGGGAGTTGATGACGGGGACTTTGAGTAAGGATGTTAAGAAAAGACTCGTAAAAACTTTGATATGGAGCGTAGCTATGTACGGCGCGGAAACGTGGTCATTGAAGCAGGAGGATAGACGTAGACTGGAGGCTTTTGAAATGTGGGTGTGGAGAAGAATGGAGAAGGTGAAATGGACAGAGAAGAAAACAAATGAGGAAGTACTTGGTATGGTGGGCGAAGAGAGGGGTTTGTTGGGAGCAATCCTATGGAGGCAGGAAAAGTGGATGAAGGGGGTGTTGACCGGCAGTGGGATGTTGAAGACTGTGATAGAGGGTAGAATGTTGGGCAAAAGAGGAAAGGGAAGGAACAGGATAGGGATGTTGGACGGGATGAAGGGAGGAAGAAAGTACTCAGAGATGAAGAGGGACCTGATATAGAGTAGGATGATGGATTTTGTGTTTTGTTAGGAGTAATAAAATATTTGTTTGGTGGTTGTGTCAGTCCAAAAACCTACCTTAACCGGTAGATTACTTAAAAAAAATATATATATATATATATATATATATATATATATATATATATATATATATATATATATATATATATATAAGGACAAGGGATAGAAATATATATATAAAGGACGAACACAGTAGAGGTGGGGAAGGCGGAATCGAGAAGAGAGCAAGCGTTTCCTCGATGGCTCAAGTGGTTAAAATGGTTAGAGCATCGGCCAGGCAAGTTGAAAGATCCAGTTTTCAAGTCCCGGTCAAGGAAATATTTTTGCGCTTCTCCTGGTAGGGTTACCGATGTCAGATAGCTCAAAGGTTAGGATCCAGACGAAAGGTAATCCCCGTAAAATGGTCGGACCCCTGGTGCAGCGGTCATTGAGTGATTCTGTCACGTCAAACACTACTGAGGAAGGCAACAGGAAGCCACTTCAATTATCAATTCAAGACTTTTGCGAATGACAGTGAAGAGAATATCAGTCCTGGCAACTATAGGACTCGGCCCAATCGGCCGCTGTCGTGTCCAGCAGCGGGAGAGGCAAGGTTTCCGCGGTCTTCGTCTCACGAAACCCTTGCAAAGGAAAACCGACAGCAGCAGGACAGAATACGAAAAGCGAGACAGAATAGGGCCTGGGAATGTTAAGACAATATTGAGGACAGGAAAGTTAGAGAACATAAAGGGAGAGATGGAAAGAGGAAATATAGATATTTTAGTCTAGGCGAGGTGAGATGGAAAGATAGCGGGGATTACTGGAGTGATAAGTATAGAATAATATAGAGGGTCGGAGACGAGAGCCAACTAGGGGTAGCCATAATATTAAATAAAGAGGTAGGAAGAAGCGTAGTCAACATAGAACAGGCAACGGATAGAATATTACTAGTAGAGATAAAAGCAGAACCGACGAACTTTGTTGTTATTCAGGTATACATGCCACCGAGCAACCATACCGAGGAAGAAGTTGATAGGATATACTATCAGTTAGGGGACGTAATCGCGTCTGTTCCTACAGGGAAACATTTGATATTGCTGGAAGATGGGAATGTGACGGTAGGCAAAGGAAGATAGTGATGAGGTTGGGGACTACGGTTTAGGCACGAGAATGACCGCGGGGAGAAAACGATTGAATTCTGCAGGAAATAGGGGTAGCCATCGCCAACACTTGGTTTAGATATAAAAGGCGTATGTAAACATTGAAAATTCCAGGTGACTCAGAAAGGTATCAGTTACATTATATTGTGGACTTGTGAGCCATGGAACACCTTACGAAGTACGAGAATATGGAAAGTTTACAGAGGAAGGGTGAAGTTGGTACGCTAAACAAGAAGGCTATAACACTATCGGGAACTAAGAAGGGAAAATCTGAGTTAACAATCGAAGGTGTCAGGAAAAATATTAGTTGCAACATTAGAGACCCAAGAGTGGTAGAAGGAATGGATGGAAAAAGTGTATATTAAAGAACTAAGAACAGTCATGTTAAACATAGAAAGAGAATATGACGCCTATGAAAATAGCTTAGGTCCAGGCATACTCAGCGTTGAGATAGAGAGGGCATTGAGGGAAATTAAATCAAATAAGGTCATGAGAGTAGGCAACGTTCCTGAGAAGCTGATGTAAGCTTTAGGAAAATGTGGGAGGAAGTATTAACGAGTGAAGTGAAGAGGGTGAATTGATAAAAATATCGAATGAATTGCAGAAAATAGGAATAGTTTGGAGGAATAGGAGGCTGGTCAGCAAGCTGTACGTGTCTCACATCTCTCAAGGGTAAGTTGTGAACGGAGAGTCCGAATGGGCAGTGATAGGAAGAGGAGTAAGATAGGGTTGTCCATCATGACCAGTGCTGTTCAAAGTACATGAGGAGGAAATGTTTTAAGATAATATCCCGAACTGGATGAGAATTGAAGTAGGCGGGGAATTCGTTAAATCAGTTAAATCAGCAAAAAGGTATTATATAGAGTGATTTAAGAAAAACTAATGAGTATTTTGCAGAAAATATGAATAGGAGGGAGGGAATCCATGAAATCACTTTATTGTACCGATGACCAAACTTTAGCTTTCAGCCAGCCAAGGGGTTTCAAGCATTGCTGAGTGCAACAGAAAGTCGGTGCGATAGATATGGTTTGAGAATACTGGTAAATAAAACAAATATAATGCAGTTTTCTAGAAAGAGAAAGGCTCAGTTAAACGTTAAAATAGTAGGGAAAAAACTAGTGCAAGTGTGGAGAAGGATGCATAGGCAAACTACGACGGGATTAATATGGGAATGTTGGACGGAACGAAGGGAGGAAGTAAGCCTTACGAGAAGAGGGAATTTGTTGTAGATTAGAATTTCGGTTTTATGTTTTTTAGGAAAAACAAGATACATATTTGGTAATCGTGTCCGTCCAAAGCCTGCCTTAACCAGTAGATTACCTACAATAATAATTACACACACTCATCTAAATATAACATACAAAAACCTACCTTAAACAGTAGATTGCCTTACAATAATTATATACATATACATGTGTATATATAATATGTATACATGTATGTATATTATATATATATATATATATATATATATATATATATATATATATATATACATACATGTGTATATATATAAGGGGGTGTGTGTGTGCAGGGTCGAGGTACATAAGCCTCCAATAAGCACGCCTTAAGTCGGGAACTTCATCATAACTTTGTCAACGTCATTTACGACTTTTCGACCCATTCCTCCCTCTAGTTCCCGACACGGAACTCATCCCCCGACATCCCACCTCAACTCCTCAGGATCCAGTATCCTCCCCCGCCCTCCCGGTTCCCCCTTCCCCTTGGCGCAGTACTTCCCCCCCCTCCCTGTCCCTCGAACAAGGTCCTGGCGCGCCACGCCCCCGACTCCCGGGCCCTCTCCGTCCACCGCCAAACTACCCCTCCCCCAACCCCATCTTCCAGCCTAGCGAAGGCACAACACACACTCACCTCACGTTCTGTTTTCTTCTCTCGTAACCCACCCCTCTCTCTCATCTGAACGTTAAAAGAGGAGGAGGGCACGGAGTCGAGGGAGAGTGGGGTTGGGTGGGGGGGGGATTGAGGCGGAGAGGTGAGCGTTGGACACGTCCCAGCAACAAAATTGGCTTTCGCTCCTTTGAAGGGAAGGGGAGGGAGGTGGCAGGGAGGCAACGCTGTGTGCGACGGGCGGGTTTCGCCAGGGGGAGGGAAATAAGGGATGGTGAGGGTGGCGGGAGGTGTAGGCTGGGAAAGACGGCGGCAGAAGGAATTGTAGGGGTGGGAAAAGTGGTATGAGGGAACGGGAGGAGGAGAAGAGATAAGAAGAGGAGGATAAGGGAGACGGAGCAGGGTGACAAGAGGAGAGAACATTATACGGGTAGAGTGAAATATACGGCCCAAAAACCATCTCTCACTCACCCGTAAGAGGAAGGATTAGAAGAATGAGGGTTTCCTATACAGTATACTGCGTCTACATATCGAAATATGGCGAGGTAAGAATCAGAAAATGGACCAAAAATTGTTATAGCCTCGCATGAAACCAGTCCAGTGTTGTTTCTAAGGCAATCCAAGCAGATTGATGAAATTATAGCATGGTTAATGGGCGTTGGTTGGAAAATTGATATGTTGGGTTATTTGTCATGATGGAGAATTTATTACCCACCCTAACAAATAAGAATTGAAAAAGTGGGAGAAACAAAAGAAGTTGGGGGCCCTACACTATATAGTTTGTGTTGATATCAAAATATAAAACCTATGCTTAATAAAATCGAATAAAAAAGTCTTAAAACATGACAAAATTCTTCAGTAAATTTGAGACTGGATCAGTTTTCCTTAGACTTTCATCAAATGTAAAAAAATCCCAAATTACTATTGAAGACATGATCATTTAATAGAAATGCGAGAGATAAAACTGCAGAACGGAAGGTGCTTTAGATGTTTTTTTTTTCGAAAAATATCAGAGTTAGCGTCTCCAGAGCTGCCGACGTTTCGATATCCGAATCGGTCATCGCCCTCAGGGTTTCTGAATCTTAGGACAATGGCCGAATCGGTTATAGACCGTCCGTAGCTATGAAGACACTAACCCGGTGGAAGACCCAAGACGATTTTACTCATCTGATACGCCGGGAAATCTCAAGCTTTTTCGTCACCGGTAAGGCGGGGTGAATGCAGAAAACATACCACTGACTAAGATGCATCCTCAGCAGACCTCGAGACAGCTTGCTGTCATCAAATTGGATCTCATTAACGAGAGGGTCCATTCCGGACAAGACCCTGAAACCAACAAAGCAATAACGTCTTGTTCAACGATAAAAAACCATGAACACAGATATCAACCCGAAGATTGGTTTGGTAGTTGATGGTAGAGTTCACCCAGTACTAAGCCCTTATACGGCGTGTGAAATTCACACATCAGGGTAGGGGGGCCAGTTCCTTTCCCTGTGCCGGTTATGGTTTCCCAGGAAGATCTGGTACCCGAAAAATCACATAGCTTGGGTGGAGCTGCAGGTGCCCAGAGTGCCTTGCCCGGGAATCGAACCCGGGACCCTTCGGTCAGCAGTCGAATGCTCTACCCACTGGACTACCGGGACCCTTCTTGTTCACCATTTAACACAATTTGAATTTGTATATATTTTGTCAAAGGTCAACAGGAATATATTGGTACTGAAATACACTCATGATGAATAAACGATGACTACCACTTGAACTTCCTTAAACAAGTTTAACTAATTAAATCAATCATAGGAATAATCCTAATTCTAATCAAATTTTAAAAAAGGATACCACTAGAAATGAAAAAGAATCCGCATATAAACATGGAACAAGGGTATCCGTATGCCTGGAGAAACACCTCACACGAACATGAAAAATGTAAACCGTTGACGAAATACACATTATTCACATAGATCCAAGCTTCTAATCAACTCCGCTAGAAACTTAATCCGCTTATGAAATTCTTATTTTCAAATATAGTTGCTCTCACAAAAATGCATAAAAAAAGGGAATAATCATATTTCCTCTCAACAAAAAAAAATACCTTAAAAATCATTTTTCTCTGGCAGTAGAAATAAATGCGCTCTTTGAGGAAATGATCTTCGTATATCATGATACATTCCTGAGACGTCTGAAATATATTGCTCGTAATAAACATCTTTAGGGTTTACTTGGTATATTTTAAGCGTGGTATTCAAACACTTGTCAGTAAGAGGCAAAATAACTCTCTCCTTGCTCTTTGTGGCTTTTATTTTTTGTGTTTCAGCTAATCTACCTTAGTCTATTTCCAATGTATATGTGCCTAAATGCGTATTATTTCTCTTGAAAAGCGTTTCCTGTCACAGATATAAGCATGTCAAAGGGAAACAAAGAGAATAATTATGGTCCCACACTATTTGAACAGGTTAGAAACTCACAAGTAAAAACAGCGAGCTGAACACCACGACAAATAAATATAAGTATTCGTGCTCTCCGAGGACGATCAGGAATCATAGAAGTGAAATATCTTAGTCATATTAATAATAGAAAAAAATCGAATCACAAACGAGAACACGATTAAACGCTACGCAATCGAGTGCATTAATAGCTGTCTGTGCTTGGATATCATTGAACGGGCGTGTTTTCTATTTGTTTACATTCTATTTGTTTGCATTCTAATTAAATGGTGTCCTACCACCCCCCCACCACACATTCTTGCGGTGTATTATGTAGATGTAGACATTGTTTGAAATCTTCTTCCTGATGGCTAATAAAACGTTACCGATTCATAAATTCTTCATCTACTATATATTTTATCATTAGTTCTTCCTATGCCTCTTCTACCATTCCTCCAAGTGTGTTGAAAATCACGAATGATATTGGATACTCCTGCCTTACTCCTCTTCCTAGCACTGCCCATTTCGACCCTCCATCCGCTACTCTAACCTGAGTACGTAGTCTGACACACGAACTGGTTGTGGATAAGTCGCCTATCTCTCCAACCTACTTCTATCTTCTGTAACGCATTCTTTAATTCTAATCTATTCACCCTAAATCCAAACAAACTCCCCAAGGGCGGATGGCGTCTGATGTTCGGACACCACCTGTAAAATGAAATTTAACTACATGCAAAACAATTAAAAAATTCTAAATGCAAACCCACGCATAGGCATGTATTCAATCAAAACTTCTTTTGATTTACCCAAATACACATGCATGAAATAAATAAATATACGCAAGAACATGCAACTACGAAAGCGTGTTGCATGCGCAGTGTTCGATGTTCGATTTTTACTATGACTTAGATTTCATTGCTATTATGATTAATGATAGTCCGAGAGAAGAAAGAATGTTTTTGCCAGGGTTATTGAATAAAATCTTAGAAAATCCAAAAAACTGGCGATCATAGCAGGTTTTCTTATAGTAAGCCTCATCTCTCGCGAGACCGCTGTCAAAGGAGCAGCTCTCTCCATTGAGTGGTTTCATTTTCGCTGTCGAATGTCTTCTCTAAATCTAAGAAACACACAAAAACATCTTGATCGTACTCTGTACCTTTTCCCGTCTAAATTTCTATCTAATTAAACTCACTTATATAAGGCAATGGAATGATGCATAGCTCACAAAAAACCAATAAGAAAAAATACTCTTTTTTAAATAGAACCATAATTGATTGGAACCAGCTGCCTTGGAGGTTTGTTTGAGCCCTTTCCATCCAATTTTAGAAGTTTTAAGTTGAAATGTAAAGCATCCACTGGGTAATAAACTTCACTGTAGTTTTGAAAATATTGTTTGTATGTGATGTGGACGGCATTTCGTATGTGATGTGGAAGTTTGTTTGTATTTGATGTGGAAGTGTCATTATGTAAAAATATTTTGTCTCTTATCTGTTTTTATGTGTTCGTATGTAATTTTCGTTGTTAGTAGTTATCTTTGACCTAACCTGACCGTTGCCACCAGGAAATTTGCCTAATTGCAACGTCATCGTGTAAATAAATAAATAAATTATAGGAGCGACCCTCATTTCCTTGAAAATCTAAGTCCTGCTACAACTCATAGCAAATAAGATTTTAATTACACGCCCATTATAACATGTGAGTTATTTTTACTTCCTATCATTTCATACTCCTCAACAACTTCACTAAGAAAGTAATGGCTAAAGAAAAACACGCTATTCATCTTCATCTAATTAATACCCCTTAAGCTGCCGCATAGGCATATGGTAGGGGGTGTTAGCTCACCACCCGATATTTGGGCGATATACATTAGCCATGTCTGTTGAAACGCATTAATCCGTCATATTGACTATGCATATTTGGTATAAATATAAGATTGCTTCATAACACCAAGTCAAGGAGACAGAATTTCATTATTTTTACATATTTTCTTTAGTTTCAGAGTTATTACTATTACCAATACACCAACGGGTTAGAGCAAATATCGATGGACCACCAAACTAGACTCTGTACTTCTAAGCCCTGTCTAAAAAGACATAAAGTATTCTTTCATGCCATATAACATTTTGCTATTACTCCTTTTTAGCTCTGCATACTTCCTTTCATCTTTAACCAGTAATAAACCAGAACTTTGGATCGCTAGGTGACGGTAGAGTACATCTAGTACTAAGTCCAACAGTATGTGAATTTCACACATTAACAGGGTAATGAGGGGGGCCAGTTCCTTTCCCTGTGCCGCCTATGGTTTCGCAGGAAGATCTGGTACTCGAGCAATCACATAGCATTGGTGAAGCTGAGGTTGGCCAGATGCGACACACGGAATAGGACCCAGGCCCTCCGGTCAGTAAATAAGCGCTCTAGCCACTGGATTACCACGTCCTTTACATCCTTAATTCATTCTATAATCCACATTGTCTCTTTACTCTTCATTGTTCCGCCAGCATTGCCCACCAGTATCATCTTTATCATCCAATTTCATCTCACTATCTCCTGCGTCTTCTGAGTCAAATAACAAGAACACATTTCAGTTTTGCATAAACTTTATTCTCTTTTTCAACCACTGTAGTTTCTACCATTTTAAGGCTTGGATTTCTTCCAGTTTCCCGAAAAGAGCCATTCTTCATTGAATAACCTGGGATGTAGTTTTCAAACTATGATCGTTTTCTTTGTCGTGAACAGAAGAACCAAAACGATGATTTAACTATAATGAAATAAATGCATAAACTGATGGATAATATGCTTTAACAGTAGATATTGACATTCAGGGTACTTCGTTAAATTAAATCAACATTTAATAACAGTGTTAAAACTGAAGTTTGGTTTAAAATATGAAGGTAGAGCTATACTAGGTGAAATTCTCGAATAAAAGGTAAGACGGGGCAGTTCGTTTTCTGAGTGGGCGATGGTTTTCCAGGAAGTTATATTGTGTGAAAAATTACAAAAACGTTTGTGACAATTAGTCCTAAATTTTGAACTGGTCAGTTTCCCAGGTCAATTTCCCAGCGATAGAACCACTGAACAAAGAATTACTAGTGACGGGAGAAATATGGTTACTAGTGAACACCCGGAATCGAACCCGGACGAATCGATCAGTAGCCCAGCATTCTGAAGCTGAATTACCATGCCCCCTGTAATCATATTCACTACACCTTGAAAAAGCCAAAGTAAACCAATAGAATATCGTATAGCAGAACATTATTATTGTTGCCTGTCGAGTACCTTTGCATAGTCCGGCGAGTATGTCTGTGGTCAGGTAGACTATCACGCAACTATAGTTAACTTGTTTTGTTTATAAGGCATGCATAAAATAAACAATTATTTATATTTAAGGTTACCAGAACAAATTTAAGCAATAACTTTTTTCAGGAAGATCCGAAGAAAGCAAGAAAAGTAATGAGTTGATTTTCATGTAGTAACCATTATTCGCAGATAAAAAAAACGACAGAATGCAGCGTTCATGAAATCGCAGTTTAATTTCAAAACATGCAATTTCTTTTAATTTATGTGAACTGTAATTTAAATAAAAACTGCAAATACGTTTCCCGATTATTATAGTGACAGTTTTTTCAAACACATTATGGGGAAGTGGTGTAAGGTCAGTTAATCTTAACTAATAGCTTTCTGAAAAATCATTAAAACACGTTTCGTGGAAAGGTCTCATTCAAATGAGTAAGTTTAAAAACTTCATGAGATTACTTCTGAAGGCACGTCTCGCGACACCTCTAAAAATTATGAGAGCAAGAGACCATTTGGAGGCGAAAAGTCTAAATCTTATTTTCGTCCAAAAAAAATCTCGTTTCCGAGAAAATGTGTTGTGACAACGAAAAAAGGGAAAAGGATCTTGCTTGGAAGCTAATGGATCCTTTGAAAAGAGAGGAGAGAGAGAGGGAGGGAGGGCAAGACGTGTCGGTGACTGAAATGAATAAAACATATCCGATCTTATAGTAAGAAAAGAGGGAAATCCTGGAAAGGACAAACCAAAGTATGATGTACGACGGGAAAAAAGAATTCTCCTGCAATAACATGACGGGAAGAACAAGTGAGCATATGATTTACGAGTAAAAACGAAAGATTATCTACAACTCTCAAATTAAGGCCTCGTCTTATTTGCGCTGGAAACAGGAACTTTTTTTGCTTCCCATGATTCCCCCTAGCAGATGTCTTGAACTAAATTACAAAACAGCCCGCAATATTAACTATTTAGCTAGAAAATCGATGTCATTATTAAAATAAGTAATCTATTCACCATGTGCATTCGCTTTCTGCTGCATTGTTTTCACTTTCATACCCTCCTTTTCAGTAAACCTGTGAACTTTTACAGTGGGTGAAATTATCCCTTGTTGTTAAGTTTTCCGCTTGCTCGCATATAAGTTTGTACTTCTTTTAAGGGATTATGAGTGGATGTTATTTCCCTTTTCCTAATCCTTTAAACACCCTTCCTCTCTCTGTTATCCCTTGACCATTTCATCTGGTTCTTGTACCCACTGCCACACACCTTTCTGGTGGATCGCGGGTTATTTATGTATATATAGATGTATATGAATTATGTAAACAGTCAAACTTTAAGACTTTGTGCGCGTTTAACAAGAAACCGATTTTAATTTACAAGTGAATGATTATGAAAAAATGTTACGGAAATGTCCCCGGGATATATGAGTGGCAATCTCCAGGAGAACCCACTTCGGATCGCATTTTTTCAGAAGAGGCGATCAGAAAAGGTACAACGAAATATAATGAGAAACAACAAAATAAATCCATATCCACCGCATGAGTACTATTAAGCTCGAGGTGATCTGATTGGGGAGACGTTGTGTGTACTGTCTTCCCTCCTCGAGGGCTCAGATTCGAATCCTGGCGTTGGCATGAACTTCATTGTGATATGCTGATCGCTGGGTTGGGTTCCATGCAGAAAACGCATCAAGTGGGGTACGCCGTCCGTCGGATGGGACGTTAATTGTATGATCTTTTGGCAGCTATAGTCCATATAGCAGGCTAATGCTGGCTCCAGGATTCTTTAAACCCCTCTGACGCCATACCCTGAACGCCCTATTCCTATCAATTAGACCCCGTATCTCTAATGGCAGAAATTACCTTAGCTGTTGCCTCTTTCGCCCAATAGCTAATACTGCTATTGAGCGAGAATCATAGTCACAAAATTATGAGAAAACGTCCATAGCACAAATAAAAGTACATTCTATTGACAAACTAACTCTCAAATGTAATGTAAAATGTAAAGTATGGTGGTCAAGTAGGTAGAGCTACGTTAGGCCACAGAAGAGAGAGACCGACTCCTGGAGATGCTCCTGGGCTCTGTCTGCATTTACATAAATACCCCGCGACCAACTATAAAGGTGTGGGGCAGAGGGTGAAAGCACCAAGTGGAAAGGGCTAAGGAAGAGCTAATGTGTTTACAGGGTTAGGGTGGGTTATTGGATTTGAAGGGTATACAGGGTTCGTTCCAAAAGTAATGCAATTGAATTTCCCTCTCCGCTCCTTCAGTTAGTCAGAGTGGGATCAAACTACTTGGAGTAGGTGGGGGGGGGGACACCAAGCTTTGCCGCAAAATCGGTCTCAGTGCTCTCCAAGCTGTGGAAGCGGCAGAACGTCAGTTATAGTAGTAAACCTCTGCGCGCCGACCGTGCCACGAAAAAAATGAGATCGACGATCGACCAACGTTACGCGATTACTAAGTTTTGTGCTAAACTGAAAACATCTCAATTCCCAGCCATGACTCTTTCATTAATATCCTCCATCATTCTGTTTTCACCAATCCGAACAGCTTCAAGGTAAGTGAAACATCTTACACTTTCAAAAGTGTGTTGTCCAAATGTTATATTTTGACTTCTAATGCATCCAATGGAGAAATTTTCATATATTTTGTTTTCTATCGTCGATTAATAGCCCCTTCTCTTCTAGCATGTCGTGCCCTTCCTTGGGGGATCAATAGTCCTTGCCATCAGTGTAATATCATTAGCACAAGCCTGGACAGATTTGAATATTATCGTCCCTCCTAGGATTAATTACTTAATTTTTACATATAGTGCCAAAGTTAATAATACCGCAGATAGAGAATTGTCACATCGCACGCCAGTTTTATTACCTCAGAGGCTCTATTTTCTAACGCTGTACCGAAGCTATATGTCCAAGGAGAGGAAAAAAACATAACCTCGATAGGAATGTGAGCAACAACTCAAAGAACTACTCATTGATACGGTGAAAAAAATTTTAAATCACAGATGAAATGTAATCCACTATAATTCGCTGTGCGCGCTTTGTGGACAATAACCATGTATTTTAATGCGACGACAAGAGATCATTCACCAAATTTTGCGAGAAAAAAGACAAAAACGGTCTCATCAAACATCTTTTTAAAATGCAGGAATGAAACTACCGAAAATTAATTTTTCATCAAAAATTTAGTTTTTTTTCCTAATATAATTTCATAGCGCACGAGTCACCTACAAGCCTTTAAGTAATTGGAGTACCAAAAAACCTCAACGATGAGTTCAGTGCAAACTGAGTTAATCTTACAGGAGTCTGTTGAGTCTCACGTTTCTCGAATATTGAATTAACGGCAATGTCAGTGAACAACCAATTAAATGCCAGAAAACAGGGTAAATTCGGCCTCTTTTTCCGCTCATAGTAGTGCCTAAAGATAGTCATAGAATAATTAGACCAAATTTGAGAGAGCCAAGGGCGAAGTGTTTTTTTAACAACTTGGACATTCAAATGAAAAACTGGTCGTTCATCACGTCGAAATAATATGCCAAATGCCAAAGGTCATACGAGTATTAGAGTTTCTTTCGCAGGAGGATAAAATATTGTAGGTCACACTTGGGCTAATCCATCCAAATATCAGGAAACTGATTAAATGTTTCTGTTCAGATACGGCGAAGGAAATCCCATCCAAGATTACGAGTACATTCCTCGAGTAAATTAGATTTGCTCCATTGGGTTCAGCAGTATATATATTTAAGCGCAAATACGTGACGGAAACTAGTTACATTAACTTTCTGCAATTTAGCATTTATCTGGAGAGTTAATTTCATATGCATGCGGTTCTCGCTCTTCAGTAATTGCGTTCTTCAGGGCGTTCAATCTTTCTTCAAACTGGCATCTTTTATTCTCTTCAGTTTTTCTCGATGTCCTGGTAAGATTTCTCTGATAAGGTTATTTTACCTACTCCGTTTTCGTGTTAAAACTTGAGACGCTCTCTTATTTTACTCCATCTTCATTTATCTTAGGCGGGCTCTCCATGAACACTACATTGTAGTCGTCATATCTCACGCCGGGATATCTCCCATTAGTTCTCTCTAGCGCCTAAGGATCTCGAGGATGTAGTCAACTTGCCTCCTTCTCCCAACAGCCCCCATGCGTACACCAGCGCCGATTTAGCTTGAAAAGGTGTCTACTGCTACCATATTTCTCTCCCTAAGAAAATCTACTCTCCCTTATCCTCTCACGTTTTGTACCCTCAACTTCAGCGGCCCTATTCTCCGCCAACCTTTTGGCACTTCTTTCAATGCTTTCCAAATTTACGTCATCATAAGTTTCTCTTTTTTCTCTCACCACTTACAGACGACAGCTTCCATTCATTGATGCGCCTCTAATTATTGTCTCTTTTTTTTGTTTTCTTATCGAGTGACGTTTATGGTATTGGAGACTTTAGGAGAGGGAATGAAAAATTGCGATAGCAAAAGAAGAGAATCGTTGATGGGTAGTCTTGATTAAAGATGTGACGAAAAGATTGGTAAAGACTTTAATTTGAAACGCAGTTCTATAGGGATCTGAATCTTAATCCTTCATTAAAAAGTATGAGCGTAGATTGGAAGGTGGTGAGGAAAAGAGTGATTGCAAGTAAGTGGAGGCACTACTGAAAGGCCGAGAGATGCTGAAGGCCGCGATAGGAGGGAGAGCTTTGGGTAGGGGTTTGAGAGGGAAACTTTCTGTGTAGATAGAAAGATAGATAGAGGTCTTCATTTGGGCGAAATTGAGACCAAATGGTCCCTTATTCCATTTAATCCACCGTCGTATACATATTATATTAGCCATTAAACTTATAGTTACATTCACATGTACACATAAATACATAAACCATAAACACAGTATTCAACCCGAAGGTCGGTCGGAAGGAAAGGAAAGGACAGTGGGTTAGAATTCATACAACATCATACAGGAAAGGAACAGTGCGTTTCGTGGCACGCATAGCCAGAAGAAAGAGATGAGCCACATTGGCCAATATACACATTCAAACACGAAATCCCGCCAAACGGCGAATAAATACTCATATATACAGAAACAGATATAAGGAAAAGGGATAGGAACACATATAAAGGACGAACACAATAGAGGTGGGGAAGGCGGAATCGAACGGATCACAAGAGTAAAAATATTTCCTCAACCGGGACTCGAACACCGGACCTTTCCTTGTGTATTGTCTATTTCTCCTTTGGTGGGTGAAACAGCCCCCTGACGCCATCTCTTGGCTGAAAGAATCGGGGCGCTTGGCGACATATTAGACCCACGGATCTCAGGGTAAATTGACTATCCTCGATAGCTCAAGTGGTTAAGAGCATCCGCCCGGCAAGTGGAAAGATCCGGTGTTCGAGTCCCGGTTGAGGAAATATTTTTACTCTTGTGATCCGTTCGATTCCGCCTTCCCCACCTCTATTGTGTTCGTCCTTTATATGTGTTCCTATCCCTTTTCCTTATATCTGTTTCTGTATATATGAGTATTTATTCGCCGTTTGGCGGGATTTCGTGTTTGAATGTGTATATATATATATATATATATATATATATATATATATATATATATATATATATATATATATATATATATATATAGACAACGTAGACAGTGCAGACAGCAGATAAGGCAGAAGTTCGGAACGATGTGAAGAAGGAAATCATGTCATCATCACAGGTTATCAATCTAAGGCTTGATTTTTTAGCAGCTTTCAAACCTATCCCGTTACTGCCCCATTTCACAGTTCCTTACGCTAACATTTTCCATCGCCTGCTTCGCGTAACTCACCCACTTAAACACAGAGAGTAATACTTAGACGTACTGCTACATGTATCACTCAGTCAATCCATATTGTTTCCATTCTTCTATTGCACGAATTTCATTTCGAATTGCTTCTGAATTTCCCTCCGCTTATCCTGTTTTCCATGTTTCAAAGCCTTAGAAGAGTGGAAGTCGCTCGGAAATGTTAATGAACTACTTTCTTTTGTGCTATTAACCATTAAACCTTTTTGTCGGTTCTGGTAGCCGTTAATAATCGTTTCTTCTAATAGAAATTCTCCTCATCCATTCCTATTCTGCCCCTTTCTTTTTTTCATCGCTAGTGATATTGCTCCTATTTTCAATGGCATATTCAGTCTTTGTTCTCTGTAGTGGTGGCATTCAATCCTATGAGCAGCTCCGGTTTTTCCTTGGACGATGTTATGTCGGATCTTCACATATTCTTTCTTTCTTTTCTTACATTTCGGCTGCTCTTATTTCTTAATGTTTTTATATAGCGTACTTTTCCCTTCCTCTGCTCTTGGCTTTTTGTGTGCTTTCTCCTCTCTTCTATTAGCCTCAATACTACTTGGTCCATGACCAGCCGTCTCCTTTTTGCAACTTCCCTTCCGTTCCTAAAATTACTTTCGCGACTTCCAGAAAACCACTCTTCGCTTTTGACCATCTTTCTCAGATTTATCCAGTAGTATTTTCGGAATTACATTTTCCTTCCATTGGAAGAAATACTATCCTCGGATTAGTTTCTTTTAAAAAAAATGCCATTTAATTGTCATTATTACCCTCAACTTCTTCAATTAATGATAGCAATTCACAAGTGCAAAACTTTGCTGTGAACATCTGACCCCTGTAGGCTTCTGCAACCCTTCCACTATTTCCCAAATCTCTTAGTCTTGAGCATGTAGTCAATCTTGAATTTTCCAAGTGCATCTTTGAAAATGGTTAGTATGTTCCTACCTGTACTTTGCACCACTCATAGAACTCCAAGAAGACCTTATCCTTTTTCGTATAAGTCGTATTCGTTTGCTAAGGCCATACATCTAATTTGTTATTCCTTTTAGTTCTCCTGTGAAAACCATTATTTAAACTCATTACATTAAAAAGTATGTAGAATTAAATTTTCTTCCCCCAAATATATTTATTAATTTAGTGATTTAATCATAAAAATTGGGATTAGATGCACTTGGAAGGCTTTCATACTCAAATATAATTTTAGAATGGTTATATAGGCGCTTACAGCCAGAAACACGAAAAAACTTTGCATTAAAAAATGAAATCACGATACCGATAAAAACATTATTTAAAAAAACAATATAGAATGCGAAAAAAATGCTGCAAACTAAAAATACATAGATAGATAATGGTGCGAAAGATGGATCATAGATTAATATCAGGGGTTTAAGCCAGATTAAGTATGGAGTCCATCTACATCTGCATAATACCCCGCAATCCGCCATGAGGGCGAGTGCTGGGGAGGGGGGGGGGGTTAGGTCATAAATGTATTATAGTATTTTGATCTCTAATGTTAATAGGATATAACAACATTTTGAATCTATCCGTTCTAGTATCTATCTCCCTGATTTCACGTACGTGATGTGATCTACCATGGTAAGTCGGAGGCTGTAATTTGGCATCATCATCCTCAGATAAGTGGCCTGCCACAAATTTCAACCAATGTTCTGTTAAAGACTCACTTCTTAATTCTTTCAATAGTACCGTATTACTACTAACTTGTTTTAACAACTTTTTACAAGCCTAGCTGTTCTCTGTTGCACTCTATCTAGTTAAAAAATTAAGCCTACCTCGTGAGGATCCCATCATACACCCCGAGCGTACTCTGGATGAGGGCTGATTAGCGTTCAATAACAGAGCTCTTCAACCCTCCAATTATTATTTACATTCATTCTTCTTATGAATCTTAACCTTTTATTTGCTATTCCGCAAATTTCACGGATGTATTTTCCCCAGAAGGCGTCCTTATTTATTTTAACATCCAAATATTTAATCGGTTCTACGTTTGTTATGTTGGTTTCCTGTTATGGTTTAAGTGTTGCTGGGAAATACTCTCCCTCTAAAAATTCATCGAAATACATTCCTTCACATTCAACTCCATCTCCCATTCATTTGTACGTACGGGAGCTCGTATCTCGCAACACTTTCGGATCGAGTTAAATTCATTAGGACGCCATGTCTTTCCTCAAGGAAAAAAAAGATTTTTAACTCCAATCATTAAAAAGCTGGAGAGGAAAAAAATATAATAGCTATGATATTTATAAAGAAGTAACATTCGATCAAATCAAGAGAACCTGGAAGTAATCAATAGAAGAAATTACGACCAAATGAATTGGCAGTCGAATTGAAGAGTGAATGGTAACTAAAGATATCGTAGCATTAGAAACTTCACCTTAAAACGGAGTTAAACTACGATGACCTTAAATCCACATCTATACTTTGGTCACAAAACATTTTATAATGATTCCATTCTCGTTTATATAAGTCTCTCGTGATTAATCTCTTCCCTGGAAAAATATTAATTCCATAAAAAGAGACGTGGTTTTATTTATTCATTTACTATCTTAAGGACGACACCAAATATTTCCTTATTGTGATAGAGATTATTGTTCCCCGTATTTTCTAACGTATTCCCCAGTTATACCTAAATAAATCCTAAATACGATGAATATTTCATACAATTTACCGCTGTGATTAAAGTATAACGAGTAATTTGTTGAGGAATTACGCGTTCTGATAAAATGTCGAAATGAATAATCACCGAGAGTCTATATGTAACCCTCTAAGATGTCAACCCCAAGAAGGGGTTGGGAAACGACTAGCAAGAGAAGGGAGAGCACTTTCTCTCCCATAAAACAAAGGCGGGACGACAAAGGGATGCCCAGAAGGGAAGAGGGGACCGGGAAGGGAAGTCGGACCGAGATTAGAAAGAAAGGAGGGCACACCGAAGAAATTAAGAAACGATTGCTATGAAATACAGCAAACATCCATTTGTCGAGATATTCTCCGCGCGATGGAAAAAATTTGAAAATGGAGTAGAAGTTATCAGTACGTGTGCAAATAGTTTTAATATATTTAAATCAATCGCAAATTATTACGTTTAATGGATTTACATTTCGCAAAATAATTCTAAATTCAATAATACGCAACTCACTGGAAAACTTATCGACTAAAGAACGTGATAAAAAATGCATGTATAAGAGGAATTAGAGAATAAGATTTGGGGTGGGATCCCCTCTAAAATCGAATATTAGTATTATGACTAAATGTTTACAATCCTAGAACGGTAAAGGGGGTGAAAAATCACCCCAGAGCGGGTTGAAATCTCGCTCCAAAAGAAAAGGGACCTTTACCATAATTCACGTCAATCAATGTGTCACGTGATTCTACATGAAAAAACGAAAAAAAATTAGCCCCCATGGGACTCTCATTGCCATAATGGGTGTGGGATACGAATTTTTGAAAATATTTGCCCCACGTTACCAGAATAGGGTAAAAAAATAGCGTTACCGTTCTAGGGATAAGTATATTTCAGATCAATCAGTTTTCCGAAAATGTTCAGGACATTTTATAAATCTCAAATTACTCTGGAATACTATATTCATCCAAAATTAGAGAATAGAAAATAAAATGAATAGGTTTAAGACGTCATTTCTCCCGAAAACAATGAAAGACAGCAACTGCTGCTACTCAAATCAACTATTTATTTAATATAGTATATTCATCATGACGCATATGTGTATAAACATATGCACGTATGTATGTGCGTATATGTTTGTGTATGCATACTATAGTGCATGAATATGCATGCTTGCATCTGTGTGTATGTCTATTTACACGTATGTACGCCAACATATATTTAAAGTAGCCCAGGCTAAATTTGACAACAAATATCACTCTTTTTTCATGGTTTTTCTATTTTTAGTGTATGTGCATTGCTCCTGAGTCCGATAATTGGCTATAAGTCCATTGCAAGTCGAATTTTTTTTCTATGGTTGTATCTAGTGCATGGTGCACCCGTTCGTGTGCTGAGCATACCTGGCGTGAATACACCCTCTGCCACACACCTTCCCAGCAGCTTGCAGGGTATTTTATAGAGGGTGTAGAGTGGGAGGGCTAGTATAGAGGGCTAGTATAGGAAGGAGTATAGCGGAGCGACACGCATGGGCGTGGCTGATGAGGAAACGAGAACCGGATGGAACCCAAACGTAAGTAAGGGAAGTTTTTCCCTCATAGGAATGGAGGTGTAGAAAGGGAGTAGGGTCCTAATAAACCCAGCGGGTCCTCCTTGCAGGTGTGGGAGATAAGAGGATATGAGGAGAGACGCTTGGACGGTGGAGGAGGGATACGCCAAGGGACGAACTGAGAGATACCGCGTTGTGAGGAAACAGGGGGGAGGGCGAAAGATGAGGAGACGGTTAAGGAAGACCGCCAGGGTGGGGAGTGGAGGGCGTGGAAGGAAGATCTCCCTCGTCAGTCGAACACGTGACGCTGGCAGTCTTTGAGGCTTCAAAGGCGCCGAGGAGATGTCTGCCGGTGTTATTCGGAGGTCTTAAAAACCAACCAACCACCTCTACCTCACCTTTCGCACTCTCTCCAGACGCCATCTCCCCTTGAATCTCACCGGCCTCCCCTCACAAGAGACAGACGCACGCCTCAATCCCCCTTCCCCTTACCATATCCACCCCTTCTCAAAGGGTCTCCTCCCCTTCACATCATCCCCTTTCCCTGTCCTCTCCGACCGTCGTCTCCCCCCGTCCGTCCTCAACTTCACCCTTTGCACTCCGTCAAATGATGAGTTTAGCAGTGATGCGTCGGCAATACACGGCGGCACGTGAGGATAATGACGGATTTCCTCCAAAGGCTTCCAGCGGACTGGATTTCACTGTCGGGAACATTGAAAGAATCGTCCCTTACATGAATGAATCGCGCTACTCTTTCGTTCAATTGTTCATCACGTCCACGAATCCAGGTTTCACCTAAACCGAGCACAGAAAACGTTGAGTTCATTGAAGAAAGATTATTGATCTTTTTTTAACGATCTTTTATCTCGTATTTTCCCATCTCGATATAAAAACAGCGACACTCATCTAACGGGTTAAACGTGTTTGCAGCCATATGAAAAATAAAGATTAATTGTCATAAGTAGCGTGGTGTTTAGTAAGACATTTTGTTGTGTTCGATTTTAGATTCCCGAGTCGATTGAAAACATACCCTAACCTGGCAGAATGCATCTCATAAAAGAAGATCGAGGTTACTATTAGTCCGTCAAAACCTTGGTGGGAAATAATTCTGAAAAACAAACAAAAATATGCTTAACTTACACCCACATAGACGAATAAATTAGTACAAATTTACTATAACTTACACACATACATAAACAGGCAACTAAAAAACATAAGCACATGAACTTACGAACCAAATACTAAGCAGGTATCGAGGCAGTGTTTGATTTTGTCCTTGTTCGTAATTGCATCGCTTTACTCTTTTTACTGGGATTTAGTTTTTTTACTATTATGCAAATCAGGATTAAACAAAATCTTCGACAAACTTTGAAAGTTGCAACGCTGAATTTTTCTTGATTTACAACTTTTACGTAGAATACAAAATATGTAATTGTGCATTACCTACGAATATGGTGAAAATAGAGAGAGTAGAAAACTTTCTTTCAGAAATGTAATAGCAAATTTTCTTAGATTCTGGATGAAAAAGAAGAGGGGAATGGGATGAGTGTTTGGGTAACACGGAAAATATACGAAATGGGCACGGGTTCAGACAGCAAAAAAAATTAGTAGCACTTAGGAATGTCTCGTAAATAAAGACTTGTTCCAAGGCTTTGAAAAAAAGGAGGGCAGATAAAAATTATAGGACCACGCATTGGACTTGTGGAGTGACGCGGCAAAGCATACGATAAGAAACGTACCTAAAATGAGTCACAGAAGGACTAGATGAAAGACCATGAAAATTTAAGAGCCTCTAATAAATAAGACAGGAGAGGAGGAAATCACAGAAAAGTTATACGTATTAAGAAGCGAAAGTACCTCAACTACAGGACATTAGACCAGTTTTGTCTGTGCTGACGACATACCCATCGCTCCATCGACTTTGGACATAATAGGAGGATTTAACCGGGAAAACTATCATTCTTTCTTCATGGTCAAGTTATATGCATATTATATCGCCTAGAAGAGGAAATTATTTAGGGTGTCAAAGTGTAACCATAATATAAAAAGAAAAGAAACTCAATACAAAGTTGTTTAAAAAGTATCGGTAACAATCTTTTCCTGACGTGACTGTACGTCGCAGCGCGCTCGCACCACGTAGGCTCAATGGTCTGACCTTTAACAAGCGCCAATCGCCTGCGAGCGTTCGTTTAGGTTAAATGGTGTTTTTAGTGGACTCCGTTCTAGTGACCTAGTGCAAGCGCAAAAGGCAGCGAACGATTGAACAACGGTACGCCACCAATTTTGTGTTAAACTAAGGCAATCGGGTACGGAGACGTTGGGCATGATTTACTAAGTGTTCAAAGATGAAAGCATGCCACAAATTGCAGTTTTTAAGAGGCACGAGCCCTTGGAAGATGGCCGAAAGACTCTGGAGGACGTTTGGTGGTTAAATGAAAAGCTGGAAATAATACCACGTTTAAGTGAATCACGTATTTATGTCATAACATGAATTCTTTCATAGAGAGTGGTTTGCCAATTTAAGGTACGTTTTTTGTTTGCTTGGAAAATGAGAGTTATCTATCTCTTACTCTTATTTATAATTAAGAGTTGCGAATCCCGACGGCGTCGAATATTTTTCAGTAGTATCCCTACTTGAGGTGCTTTGTGGAGGGCACTTTGAGTGAGTACGCCGTCCGTCGGATGGGACGTCAAACTGCGGACACCTTGGCGCCTTTCGTAAAGAGTAGGCTAATGCCGACGCCGGGTTTCTCTCCACCCTTCATCCTTTCCTGTCCATCCCTAATGGCGCAAATGACCTCAGCTGTCGGTCGCCTCCCCTCAAAGCTACTACGACTTATTCCAACCGACTTGATTATTCGTTTCCACCATGGCGCTCTTCATCTTACCTACCCACATCCTCCCCTTTGTTACATCCTGCGAATGTCCACTGCCTCTTATTATTCCACCTTTCCTACTTTCTTCGGGAACCTTCGACAAATCTCACTGCCTTACGCTGAACGCGATCTTGCTGTTCTATTAATCCTGCCTCATGAGGGTCCCAGATGCCGATTGCACGCTCCATATGAGGTCTAACGAGCGAGAAGTAACATCGCCCCTTCAATTTCTCATCGCATTTCCCCAATACCCCTTGAAGAATCCTAATTTCCGGTCAGCTTCTTCACATATACCTCTAATAAGTTTACTCCGTGGGTAAGAGTGACGTCTAGATATATTTTTGTAAATTCTGCATATTTCATTCGCCATTATTAATACTGAAATCAATTTGGAAGAACAATTTTGTTTCCATTAGCTCATTATAAAACATATTTTTTCGCATTTAATTCCAAACGCGTTATAATAAAAATGCGTCGCTTTAAAAATCAGATGATTTCCGCAAAATGTCCTTTTTTGGATTGCGTAATACGCATACCTCAAGTTTTGTGCGCACATTTCTCATCGAATATCCCGCCCAAGTCTCGTGAAGGATGGATGGGGAATCGTTTTGAGAGGACGCAAAGCACCACCACTCAGTCACGTCTCATTAGCTAATCCGTGCTCGTAATTGAACGCGAACACACAAGAACTCTCCACGGAGAGACGGGCGGAAACATATTATTCAAGGAAGCTCCCGGTTTGAAATTATGGACGCGTCCCTCCCCCCGGAAGACATATCAAATTGCGTGATCCTGAGAAACCGGATTTCTCGAGGAATAATTTCCCAGGCCGTATGATTGGAGTGGAAAACCCGTCTTCCTCGCAAAAGGTGACAAGCTCCTTCTTCTTGCACGCGGCCTTCGTTTGATCCTCGGAAGGAGAGAGGGAGAGCACCAAGGGAACGGCGTCAGGGACGGCGGGAGTTTTGAGGGAAGAAGAGGAAAATACGGCCCCTTACCGCCGACGCTGCGGCCGTGACTAAAATACCTCAAAACCCCACGCAGGACGTATCCTCCTCTCCTCATCCTTACCAAATCCCGAACACTTCAGAGCGCCCCCATCGACTTGAGGGACCCTGGAGCATCGTAGCAACCCCACCTCCTCTTTCTTCACTCCTCCCCATTCGCGTGGGAGAGGGGATGTGCGCCTAATCCGAAGGAGAAAAGGGATCGGGACATGATAGGACGAAGAAGGCGTCGTTGCACCACTAGGAAACTCCACCTCTTATGGGAAGCCGCTCCTTGAAATGTGTGTGGAGGCGTTTAAATACATCGGAGATTGAAGACGAGAGAGAGAGAGCAAAAAAGAGTGGAATGCCCACTGAAAAACAACCTCGAGATATTAATGAACTCAGCAATAAGGATAATTCGGGGAAAAAGGAATTTTCTTCCTATTCGTCCGAGGAGACAAAAATAATACGACCGACCACATTCCGGTTTTCTAGCAAATTTTAATTTTCCCCGGTTTTTCCATAAAAAAATTTTCGAGTTTTTCTCAGATGTCCTCACATAAATACGTTCGATTTTTGGAAAATAATTTCGAGCAAAATACAACTTTTCGCTATAGTTGTGTAATGGGGAAGAGGTTGAAAAATTTTTGAGTCCATATTACAGATTTATTTAAAACAGAAATAAATTTTAAAAGCAATAAACATGTACGTAAGTGAACAAAAATGTCTTTCAAGAAAGGGTTCTCCTTTCATGACGGCAAAAAAAGGACTTAAAAAACCAAAGAGACGAAACACCTAATTAGGTACATATCAATAATTGAGACGAAAACTATTGCAATTTTCCACATAATAAAGATTTATTTTCGAGAGGTTTTGTTGTATAACATCATTTTTAAGTTAATCTTCCAATTTTCATTGTGCAATATATATACTAAACATAGGAGGTGGGGAAACCGGGCTGTCTCCCCGTGTTGGGTGGGGTTGTGGAAGAGAGGCGAGTGGAAAAACCGAAGCTATTGAGGATGGGAAGAAAACCAAGTAAAATAGGGGGTGGAGATTGAAGAAGGGTTGTAGGGGAAGAAGGATAAACTAAGAAGTACGGAGAGTCCGGTCAAGACCCCAGATAAGAGGAGTAGACCGTCTCATTGCAACCGACCGAGAGTTGCATATAATACAAAGCTATAGCTTGGATCCGGATAGTTTATCCCAGCTGTAGTTTTGAGAGTGAGAGGGGTTTTCGAGAGACAGGCGCCGTCTTATGTCCTCTAACGGTTTTGCCGCGCATTTGATGGAATGAAGTCGGTGTTTGATCTGCCCGTGGAACACGTTTTGTTTACCTGAGCTCGGAATGAAACAGAAGTCCTACGCGGTTATTTCTTCGGGAGTTTACAATTCCACTGGTTGGATATCTGCTAATGATCGATGGGGGGGGTGTTTCCCTTATGGGCGAGGACCTAACAGTATTCGTCAAGCAGCCAATTAGGAGTCAGCATCTGAATTTTAAGAAAAGGTTTCCAAATGCTTTTACCAACTCTCTGCAGAGTAACTGGGTAGCTTGGGCTGAATATTATTTATAAACGCAAATATTTATATTTTGGACTTCCTGTTACTAGAAAAATATTCTTTGACGCAGTGTTTGTAATTCTGTGGTTTTGGACGGTCGAATATTACAATACGATTTTGTTCATGAAGTTCTTCGTGATGATGTGTGGTTCCATGCATGGCTACATTGAAACAGAGCAATCCAGCATCCTACTCTCATGTTAAAGTGAATCAAGAAATGTCATTCTCTTGAAAATCTCATTCCCAAAAACATCCTATTCTCGTCTATATTTTAAATTACTAATTACAATATCCTCCAATATTAGCCGAAAAATAGTAAATGTACTCTTTTTGAGGTGTTAAATGCTAAAAACGTTTTACTTTTAATCGCTGAAAACGTCAAGAATAAATGTTAGTGCTCGTGGTATCTCTAACTGAACTTCAGTATCAAATTGAGTTTTTCATCGCTCATTATTTTTCAATTTGTTAAATTTGGAAGTGTGAGTTTTACTTACATAAGACGAGGAAAAGTATCCATCTCCCTGTTCTAGTCTCTTAAAATAATCTGGAAACCAATGAATTTTTATGTTTGAATAAAATTTCCTTTATATTTTTGGTACAGAAGCCATAAGTGGTAATATGGATACAAGCCTTTTATTTTAGGCGCATTGGCGGGCGACGAAATTATGTACGAGGACAATTTATTATTAAAATTGATCTTATAGTAATATTGTAAAATGAAATACTTAGCTTGAATTCCAGGTTAAAACCCATACGTTTCAAATTTAGAATGATACCATTGATTTAATAGAAAATAACTTCGAAACTTTCAAAACATTTTAGGTAAACGAACGGCTACTCCCTGCAATTTCATGCTGGACAGCTCCCTGCAAAATTTTTCATAGGTAATCTTCCGGTTAATGAAGGTTTTGGAAGGACGCAAAAACCAAATATTTCCCTGAAAATAACTGGGGAAAATATTTGCTCTCCAGCATTACGAAGTCAGTTTTTCTCAAATTTATTAAAACTCTCCCTTCCGAGAGAAGAATTTTTTGATTCTTTGCAACTAGAAAGCATTCCATATCTACCAGAATCTTCTAAATGAGATCCAACTGACTTAAAATAACGGATCTATTTTTCCTTCCCATTATATTTCCCAAGTATTCTTTTTTTATGGATCGTAATATTTTATTTGCTACCCCACAAATTTCGCGAACGTATTTTCCTCAGGATATGTGCTTAGTAATCATAACACCCAAATATTTTTAACGATTCTCCGTTTAATCGGATAATAATATTTTGCGGAATAGAAGCCTCCTCCTCCTTCGCATATAAAACTGTGGTTTTCGAAAAGGCAGAAATCGAGTCGTCGAGGTCCACCGCAAAATCATTAAATACACACACACACGCACGCGCGCACACACACACACACATCCACGTCTGAGGGCCCTCCCAGGGATCAGTGCTGAGTGGATCGAGGCTGGCGGGGAGTATTATTGTCGCCCTGGGTGTCCCTAGACACGGGGAAGCAATAAAGGAGTAGGAGGGCAGGTCTGAGTGGCGAAGGGGAGTTAATGGAGAGGATGAAATGAATAACGGAGTGCGAGGAGGGGGAAGCAACCATTTCTTTCTCCGTCAATACTCATCGATTCGAGAGCAGGGTAGATAGACCCATGACTGAGCATAAGTCATATTATTATTTAATCAGGCAATAATGTAGATAACAGCTTATATTGTATGTACGTGTACATCAATATGTATGCATGTATCTACAGGGTTCGTCCGGAAAATAAGTGTACTGAGCTCAGGAAAAAAAATTTATTACACTTTTACATATATTAAGCTAATATTCCTCAAAATAGGACCCTTGTGAGTCGATACACTTGTTCCAGCGGCGTTCCCATTCCTGGAACGCCCCCGCGAAGGCATCATCGGGAACCTCTCGAAGACGCGTCGTCACGGCCTCTTTGACGGCGTCCAAAGTCCCGTATCGCGTTCCTTTCAAACTCCTCTTTATCTTCGGGAACAGAAAGAAGTCCGGTTGTGCCAAGTCCGGGCTGTAGGGTGGTTGCGGCAGCGTTGCCACGCCGTGCTTGGCCAAGAAGTCCGACACGACAAGCGCGGTGTGAGACGGCGCATTGTCGTGATGCAGCCGCCAGATGTTTTTGATCGCTGGCCGGACGCGGGCGACTCGTTTTCGAAGCCATTCGAGCACTTGGACGTAAAATGCAGCATTTACAGTTTGTCGTTTAGGTACAAATTCGTAGTGGACGACTCCCCTTTTGTCAAAAAAGACAATGAGCAACGCCTTGATCCGAGATTTGCTCATGCGAGCTTTCTTTTGACGGGGTGATGATGGGGTGTGCCACTCCGCACTTTGTCTCTTCGACTCCGGGTCGTACTCAAAGATCCACGTCTCGTCACCCGAAACAACGTTCTCTAAAAAATGTGGATCATTTTTGCAGTGATCCGCAAGTTGTGTCGCGATTTCCAAACGATTGAGTCTTTGATCATCACTGAGCACTTTCGGCACCAACTTTGCACAAATTGTTCGCATCTGTAATTGCTCCTTAATAATCTCGTGCACTATTGTTTTTGGCACATAACACTGCTCTGCTATCATCCGAACACTAAGACGACGATCAGAGTTCAGTACATCGCGAACTTTTCGCACATTTTCGTCGGTGAGTGTCGTTGTTGGGCGTCCAGGCCGTGGTTCGTCGTCGACCTCTTCTCTGCCCTCCACGAACATCTTGTGCCACCGAAAGATCATGTTTCTGGACATGGCTGACTCCCCGTAAGCCTGGTTAATCATACCGACAGTTTCGGTAGACGATTTCCCAAGCTTTACCGCAAATTTGATGGAATAACGCTGCTCCAAAAACTTCGGCATCGCGTTCCGTGACGTGGGTCGAAGCGTAGAGGTTCGCGTTAACAGAGCTCCTCACTACACCACAGCTCAGAGCCGACTGCCTTTTTCAGCGTCGCTTGCCAACATACCCCCCTCCAATTGCAGCCCGTCAGAGCGGTGCTGGGCGCGCCTGGAGCGGCGCGCCCAGCCCAGGAGTCAGTACACTTATTTTCCGGACGAACCCTGTATATGTCACCGACTGCAGAGTTGTATGTTGTGCTATTAGGAATTTGTGGATAACTATGTGAAGAGAGGAACTAGAGAAAGAAGGGGAAACAAGTGTTCGGCATTGGTTTACTCTCATTGAAGTTCGATTGAGAATCAATGCATTAACATCCGATCCGACGGACAGCGTATTGCACTTAAGGTCCTCCATGCGAAACACTCAACTATTAAGATAAGGGTGCTAACGGAAGATTCAGAGAGCTCTGGCATTTGAGGCCCGCCTCTCGAATTAGGACGTCGGTGAAGTAGAGAAAGAGCAAATTCGATCCTCTACATCTGTATGCTACACAATACCCCGCAAGCCGACGCAAGCAAGGATGTATGGCAGGCGATGATCATGCAGGACACCACCCGTGAAATAGGATAAAACCACATGATGCAAAAAGCAAACAAAAAACATGTTAACATGCACTCAAACAGACGAATATATATTTATTTAAACTTAAACACATAAAAATACATATACAAGCAATCAAAAACAAAAGCATATGCACTCGATGTATAAGCGGGGTGATAATCTTGTCGTCCCATATCGTTCAGTTTTTGTACTGTTTTTACTATGGCTTGGATTTTTTTACCATTATGACTCCTGATTTTCCGAAGAAATTAGGAATATTTATGCATGTATATCAGCACTGGAGTCAATCTACTTTATTTCTCTTACCTTTTCCGGCTCCAGTTGCAGCGGGGTAACGTCCTCGTCTGCCAATCCAACGGTCGTGGGTTTGATTCCCACCTTGGTGGGTTTTCCTCCAGCTAGGGCTTGAGTGTTTGTAATCGTTATCACAGTAAATAATCCGATGTAAAAGGCCAAAAAGTGCTGTTTTCTTTCTAAGGCGGAATAATAAATAGATCTAGTTCTCGTAATCTAACCTACCCAAATGGTGTGGGACCATACTTACTCCCTTGGTGTCATAGTTAAACTAGAACTAGTGTCATAGTTCAAAATCTTGATAAAAATCTTATGTCTCGCTTGTTCCTTTAGCGCCCAGCTAATTCAGATGTATTGCATATAGTGTCACTTAAATTTTACTGCTCAAATAGCATATGGTCTAAGGGAATTAGTGTGCTCAAAAAATTATGAATCCTATGGAAAGTAAACTAGAATAAACAGTTTACTCTGTTTAGGAAGTATTTTAGAAAGAAATGGGAAAAGTAAAAGCTCATTAAAGAAAGAACTGCGTTAGGTAAACTACGTGTATATATTCTACACAGCATGAAACTGATGACGGGTACCTTAAATAAATATGTAAATAAAATATATTTGAAAACTTTAATCTGGAACGTAGATTTGCTATCTATCGCCCTGATTTTACGTACGTGAGTACGTCGGGGCCTGCAATATGTCTTTAATATCCCCGGAGAAGTGACCTGCCTCAAATTTATGCTGTAAATTTTCTACCTGTTTACGCTGATTTCCAAAGACCGCAGACTAATGAGGATAGGTAACGAACAAGGGTGTGCCGTGGAGGTGAATATCACATTGAAATTTGTTTATTTTTAAGCAAATAGCAAAATGGACGCCTCAAACTAGCCTATACTACGAATAAAAGTATCTTTATCGCAATTATATCGCACTTAAAAGAGTCTGCCGAATGGAATTTCAGCCTTGGGTATACTTTCACTCGTCCGCAATTATTCCTAATATATGTTCTTTATTTATACCTGTCACAGGAAACTCTTTCACCAAGATTAAACGAATTGCGAATTTATCGGCCTGGAATGAGGGCTGAGTTAAACTTTTGTGAATTCAAAACATAAGATAGCAGAGAAAGTATCGAAAAAAATGCTCAAAGTGAGGATCGATTATCCTCGATTTATGATCGATATGGAAAAAAATTAGGAATCGAATTCGTGTCAATACAAAATTCGAGAAATAGACGCCAGAACTAGGAGACGCAGCCACTCCTCCTCCCGCTGCCAACAGTGGGGTGTTACATTATCTACCAGAGACTGAAAGCTCAGGGACCATGAGTTGCGTGTCCATGGACTAATACAGGTTATTGATGCCTGTAGAACTACCCCTTCTTAGTTTTCAGTTCTGCATGACCTGTCTTGATGCGGTGGAGGTTTATCATGTAAATGGTTGTGGTTCATTTTCATTATTTCATTTTTAATAAACCAAATACCTATCTCATTGAGTTAAATTATATCACTTGTTTTGACTATGTTTTCCGCCAGCATGTATATAAATTTGCGCATTTTTTCGAGGTTTTAAGTGCTTGGGGGGGTCTCCGTTGAGGGATGTAAAGGAATGAATACGGAGATGAGAGAAATGAAGGAGAGCGAGACAAAGAATTGAATTATTAGAAATTACTTCCAAAAATCCGAAACTCGCTCCCAACCCCGCAAGGTCTTCGTCCTACGCCGAATGTATCCAATCTCTTCCCGCTTCCGGAAACGCCCTTAACTCACCCCTTTATACACTTCCACTCCATTCTTTCCACCCTCCTTTATTATCCCATCTTCTCCCCCTTCCGTTTTCATCACCGACTCATTCCTTTGGCGTGCCCTTCCAGGATACCATAGCGTTACTTCCAGGGTCTCCACCCCCCCCCCCCCCAAATAAAGGAAAGTGAGGCTTTATGAAGCCGATAAAACACGCGAGATATAGTTTTGTTCGAACACGCCCTCCTCTCTAAGTCCTCCTCTCTCTCTCTCTCTCTCTCTCCCTCTCTCAACCTAACTCTGCCAACATCTCATAATCCCATTCTCTCTCTCTCTCTATGTATCTCTTCTCGCACCATTGCCATCCCGATAGGTATACTGCTGGCCTTATTCGAAAAATGTTAATTAACTAACAAGTAGTTACCTATATTGTGTCCATGGCACGAAAGATCAAGAATAAACGCAAACATAGCACAGACTCCACGATAAAATTTAATACAAAAGAGTAAACTTAATGGATCTTTGCATACAACAATTTTATACATCTTGCACTAAATACATCTTGAACTCTATATTCCCTTCTATGTCCCTATTTTACGTCTCCTACATCCCATGTTTATCTTGTTTTCCTTTTTTTTCTTGTTTCTATGGCATCATTTTGCAACGGAATAAGTTTGTTCAACAAATTCCCCTATTACTATTAATGGTAGTCCAACGGTAAGGAATGGACACGGGGGGATTAACCACCCTAACATTTATAAACTCCAACTAAGACGACAATATGGCACCTTATACTGCAACAAACACTTCTTCCTTCCTTTATTTAAACCTTCATCTACATCTACATTTTACTCTGCAAGCAATTGGGAAGGTGTGTGGCAGAGGGTGTTATGTATCCACATTTGGCATGCACAGCACACGAGCAGACGAAGTCATGTTCTATGCATGAGAGGCAAGTAGGAAAAGCAACTCTTACGTGGAATTTAACTTGCAACGACTTATCGGACTCAAGAGGAATGCGAATGATACCAGCATCATCTCAATCAAATTCATGCAAGGGTGATATGTTTATTGCTAAATGGCGTCCACTACGTTAAACTTATTAGAGTGCACACATACATACATGTAGACATACGCACACAGGCGCATACACTAAAATATACGAGTATATACCAATGCATGCCTATATATATACATATATATATATATATATATATATATATATATATATATATATATATATATATATATATGGATATATATACATATATATATTTATTTATATATTTATTTATATATTTATATTGTTTCCTTCCCTACCTCGCTTGACCAACGTTCTTTTCTCTATAACTCTATAACATTCCATCGCCAACCAAAGTTCTGTGGCTCCAATTCTCATGCATCCTTTGAATTTACCCCAAAAAAATGCTACTTCTCCCCTACCATGCCTAGTACTATCACAAATTCATTTCTGCCCACTTCACCTTTTAAACTAACCTGCCCACCTACGTACTCGTCAAAAGCCTCAATCTACGCTTATGTTCAATTGCGATCGCTACAGTCCATTAACACAAGTGTCATACTCTCAACTTCTAGTGCCTTACTCTTCTTATATGTTTATTGTTGTTCGTGATACCTATCGCAGAGTGCCCGCTATCCACTTGTCAATTTCTACCTCGAAGTCCTTTCTCTCCACCCTGATTTCAACTCTATTCGACCTCATTCCATTCTTCTTCTCCCGATATTGTTCCTCCAAATCCGCCCTCCCTTCTCGCGCCCAATGTCCGCCCTCATCTCCCTCCCTCGGCGTCATCTGGCGCCTTTGCCCTCACCCATATCCCGCTTCCACAGACGTTGTGTGAATATTTGTGATCTAATCCAAGTCTTGGAAAAACACCGTCTAATCCAACGGAAGATAACTTGTCGGTATAAACAAGTTAAACAGACGAGCGCCTTTATTGGGTACCATTGGTTGATCATATGAAGACGTCGGAACACCACATACCCGAGTTAAAAAAAATGTTTGGCACATTAGTAGATCGATCAACAAAAGTATGTGGTACGTGGTATAACATAAAACTTCTATTAAAAATGCTCAAAAGAATTGAATTGGCACGCGTTTCTTAGACTCAACATAGGCGTCCACATACAAATAGAGGTATAGCAAGAGCATCTTTGATTCACTTATCAAAAATGAAATTATTTCAATCGTAAATTCAATTTCAAATGTGCTCAAGTATTTGGGCATAATGTTATTGACGGATATTAGATAATTCATTAGCATCACAAGTTAAGTAAGTAAATTTGCATCATAAGTAAATTACTATTAACACTTGAGGAATTATAAATACTTGAGGTAGCATCGGTTAAGGGTTAAAAACCTACTTGTAAATGTAAAGATGGCCTTGGAAGAACTGGAGGTAGGACTGAAAATCGGTGGGGGATTCATAAAATCCGGTTTGCTGATGACCAGGCTTTAGTTTGTCAGTCAGCCAAAGGGCAGCAAACATTACTGAGCGTATTAGTACGTTGGTGCGATAGGTATGGAATAAGAATTAATGTAAAAACAGAGGTTATGCGATTTTTGAGAAAGAGGAAGACCACGTTAAATATTAAACACAGGAGTTCTCAAACCAGAGTAGATTGAACAGTTTACGTATCCCGGAAGTGTTTTGGACCAAAATGGACTGTTTTTGGGTAAAATTTACATGAGAAAGGTCGCCCTCAATATATACTTTTGATTATGATGCTGCCTCAATAAATAAAAACCAAAAAGCACATATATATTCTCTCGTCAACCATGCACTCATCATTGTGATTCTATAGCTCCGTGCAATGATTTTCGCAAAAGTGGGGTGATAATACCTGTAACTAAGAAGATTATGATCGAAACACCCCATCAATATGCAGAATAAATTATTTTGAACATTTTAAAAAATTTGAACTTAAAACTAGTCACCAGACAATCCGCAGACCACGGAGGAACAATTAACACGTAAAAATCATATATTAATATATAACTGCTCTTTCTAATAAAATAATTTTTTAAATGGTACAATTTCGAACAGCCATATCATTGGACTAAACATCGTAGGCCTTCTAATTTCTCTCTAACTCTTGAAATACTGTGATCTTTTAAATTTGTCATTTGAAGTCACCTGTTATTGTTCGAACAACGAACGAGAAATTTTGAATAGAATTCATTGCATAGAGAGAATTTTTTTTCTTCTACGGTAATTAAATATTAAGCCAGTGTCATTGTTTACTGGGTGCAATGGACACAACAAATAGCTCACACCGAAATTGGGAAGGACCCATTATCTTCCCTCATCTGTTTTTTCACCACTAACTGGCCTTCCTAGTCGCTTCGTTTGTTTTGTTACTTCCCGCTACCCGGGAACAGAGCTTCCTTATTTGTTGTACCCCCCGCCGCGCCGTTAAAACTCCGCTCCACATACATCATTCCAAAACGCTGCAGACTAATCGCCTGCCCGGACCTAAGTTTCTCCCCACTCTCTCTCTCCCCCGACTTCATTCCTTGGAATTACACCCCTTCCTTCTTTTTCCTCATGGGCCTCGACACCCTCGACCACTACAAAGTCTACCTAAAGATCCGGCCTTCTTCGGAAGAAAATTAATTCTGGGGATTCTACCTATTTAAAATAGGACAGACCGTTGTCCTGTCCCCTACCTAGAGTATAAAGCCAGTGTGCAGGATCCTCTGGCCCTAAAGGCTTAGTTTAAAAACTAGATTGAGTGCAACATAGAGCAGCCAGTTTCGTGAAAGGCCGTCATGAACAAGGTAGCAGTGTCACGAAACTAATGGAAGAAATAGGATGGAAAACAGTAGTTGATCGTGGGTTGAAACACAGGTTAAATGAACAGCGGAAATTTTAGGCAGATCCTTAATCAGAGGATGTTAAAGAAGACATATTACAAGCACCGACTTATCATGGTAGATCAGATAACGGACTTAAAATTAGGCAGATATGTTTTAGAACAAATAGATTTAAAATGTGGTATTTTCCTCGCACAATTAGAGATCAAAATAGAAGTGAGCGCAGGGCATAATCAATATTGAAAGTGTATCTTTCGTATGATTTAACTTTCATCCAGTGCATGATCAAATTGATATTTGTGTCGATATGTCATGATAGAGGTAGCATGTCATATCCAGCATAATCTACATCTACTTTATACCCTGCAAGCCGCCGCAAGGGCGTGTGGCGGGGGATGTTAGGACACCATCCGTAATTGAGAAAGAAAAAAAAACCGCATGCAAAAGCCACAAATTCATACAAGCCAAAAACAAAACATGGTATACATTCATGCAAGAACACTTTAACCCCAGGCACATGCAAACACTCAAACTACCAACTAACATACACATGCACCTACAAGTAGACCTAACATCTTTGCAATGTTTAATTTTATTCCGACTTGTAATATAATTATAATATCATAATCCCACGGTCAAATAATCTATGAAATAGTCAGTTAGATATCACAGATGCAATGAATCGCACGCTAATATTTAACAATATAAGACTTACCTCATCCAATCATCAGCCCTTTTCCTTTGCAAGGAACTCAGTAGAGGTAGTGAAAACATCCGGAAACTAGAAAGGTACATGAAATGAACACGGACAAATAAATTACATTTATCTACTATCAATTTTAACGGTGATAATAATTAACAATACATTGAATTTTAGTTAAAATTTATTTCAAGACTGATAGAGGGAGAAATAAAGCTAAAGGAGGAAGGGGTAGGAGTTTTGGAAGGTATGAAGGTAGAAAAGAGGTAAACAGAATTAAAAGAGGGTCTTATGTAGGTATCATATGCAGGGATGTTTCGTTAGGAGAGACAATGAAGTGTATCGTTGTACCATTGTATATAGTCTGTGTACATAAAAAACTACATTTACTGATAAAACACAATAATTATTTCTACCATTTCAATTACGTCTGGGAAATCCTCGTCTTCTCCTCCTCTTTCCCGAAAATGGCATAACCTTTGTTTTGCTTATACGTATTTATCCTCATCCCATACCTATCGCACTAACTTTCCAAATGCGCTCAGCAATGTTCGAAAATCCATGGATGACTGACAAACTAAAGCTTAATCATCCGCAAACCTAATCTATTTTGTGCATTTCCCACAGACTTTCATTGTTATCACCCTTTTTTCTCACCCCTCTTCAACCATTTTACGACATATAATCAAAACAAAATTCAATCCAACCTCTTCTCCTTGATAAATTCAAAGAGCAAAGTTTGCATCTACACTCGAAGCCATTATTTCATCTAACAGTGAATAAACACGCCCATTATTGCACTTTCTACATGAGCATTCATGTGTAAACGTAGGTGCGTTTAAATATGTAAAAATGGTTACAAGTGAATATTTATGTACAAAAGGCTGGACATGTGAACGCAATTTACGGTATGGGTATATACACACATAGTTAACTCGATGAAAACTCCTCAAATGGTTTTAATTGCCCACCGTTATAATTCACGTTTTGACTCACTCAACGAAGGAAGTAGCTAATCACTCGTGAATAGATTCACGGTTCACTAAGATACTAATACTGTTGCATTCGTCTACTTCAAACTTAGGCAGATGTTAGGCCTTCCAAATTAAGATGACTAAGGGTAAGTGGGGAATTCCGACACCGGAATCAGACGCTTCGACTAACGATGTAGCCCGCTTTTATGCACACGTTGACGCGTTCAACCGTCTGCCAATTAGTTACGAGGATTGCCAACCGTGCGCCTTCGCCTTCATGCACAGTTAGCATTAACGACGTACGTACCAACTTAACAACCATAACGTGTATTGACACTGCCTTTTGCTAGCCATTGTGACTCAGTGTTACCCTCTATAAAAAGTATCATGAATATATTTAAACCGAGCAACCGATTTCGAAAGCGTAGTAAGGTCAATGTTTTTTTGCAGTAGTAGTAGTATTTAGGGGAGGTGACCGATAGCTGAGGTCATTTGCGCCATTAGGGATGGACAGGAAAGGATGAAGGGTGGAGAGAAACCCGGCGTCGGCATTAGCTTACTCTTTACAAAAGGCGCCAAGGGGTCCGCAGTTTGACGTCCCACCCGACGGACGGAGTACTCACTCAAAGTGCCCTCCACAAAGCACCTCAAGTAGGGATCGAGATACCTCTGAAAAATATTCAACACCACCGGGATTTGAACTCGGGCCCTCTGAGAGGGAAGCCAGTACGGTAGCCACCACACCATCTTGATCCCGTTTTTTTGCATGTTTTTTATGAGTAAATGGCAAATAAAATTTTACAACAAAAAAAAATGTATTAAAACTACACATTTTATGCTCCCATAGATTAGAACTCTTTATAATAATAATAATAATATAGTTTTCGATCAGGTTAATCGTTCCTCAAATTAATACGATTTAAATTAGCTTAAGAATAATACATAGACATCTACATAATTCCCGGTGAAGCAGCCGCATGGGTGTGTGGCGGGGGATGTTTATTCATGTATACACAATCATTACATCTTTGCACAGAGATTAGTTTGATCATGTAAACGAACTAATTTATTCACAACTACAGAAGTTACTTGGAGTACATAGTTATCTTAACAGGCCAATATTTCAGTATACACATATGCCTGTATACCTGTGCGCGTAATGATGATTCCAATTAATCCCTAGTTGTAGTGAGTAGCAGTTGCTACTGTATCTAATTCTTCTCCATTGACAAAAAGATATCTTACAGTAAACCTATCCGTACTGTAGTCTATCTCTTCAATATTGCATGAATGATCATATCTCCCATTGTAATTTGGGATTTTTTTAATGTACTAAAAGTTTTCGGAAAACTGATCAGCCTAAAATTTACTCAAGAAAAATTCCAAAGAAACTGCGGGAGATGGCGCAACAGAGACTTTCAACGGAGTCATCCGCTGATATGCATTTCAATGAAACAATTTCAACGTGTAAAAACCATTTGCCTTGACCGGGATAATTGATCCCGGTCAAGGCGAATGATTTTTACACTGAAATTGTTGCATAATACAAATTTGCCTACTTATATCTACACATATTAACGCTCTATGCGACGCGCACGAACGCGTAGGCAGATTTAAACGGGCAAATGGAAAGTGTTACGCGTTAGCAGTTTACTAAAAGGTAACTTTACATTTATCCGCTTTTTACTTCCGTTTTCGCGACGCCGTCCTATCTCTAGTTTCCATGCCCTCACAGCAGCGGAGGAAGGAAACAGAAGACGGCGGTTAAACGTGTGTTGCGTGTTTTGATGGGAGATGGACAAATGGCAAACAGCAAATGTAGTTCTTCGCCCGACTGCGGCCGGCGTCGGTTTGCGTCGTAATTGGTTGCATAGTAAGCAGATCCAGCGAAACCAGATGAATAAAAAGGTGGCTTAGCGTCCTATCCAACTCATGCCCCGAGGGCAGTCGACGCAGGTGCGGAATAAGAAAAAATCTGTAGCGTTGGGGAGAGGGAATTTTCATTTGCGAACAAAAATAATTTTTTACCTCTCTCTTGCATAGAAAATTCAAAATTTTTCAAATTATAAAACCTTAATCTTAATAATATATTAATCTGAAAATTAATTGTTTTTGTTTCCTCGAGGGCCTATCACGGGTTTTAATTTTTTGTATAAGTAGGGTAAAGATATACAATGTAATACGGGCTGGGTACGATTTCGATAAAATATTCCGGAGATTTTTGAGATCGAAAAGGTCGATTTTTTTTTTTTTCACACGTAGAACACTTTTGCCTCAGACTTCATATTTGTATGCATTCACTTCAATGAGTAGCGACAATTAAACTATTGCATTTTTTCTCTAGCAATTATTTGAATTTTCCAATTTACTTGACTTGAGCTATTGACTTGTGCTGACACTGGAGTACATGCTTCATACTCCATTGTCCACAGTTGCTGCAAAATTCGATGGTTTCCAATTATTTCTATTTTTCTAATTTTTAAGAGTTGACTTTAAAAGTGCAGAAGTTTTTTTACTTTGAATACAGTGTTCATTATACGCATAGACAAATGAAATTTCATTCTTCCGAAGCATCTATAAAACCGCATGTTCAGAGAAAACACTGTGTTGAATTATCTGGTACTTTCCCGGCGAATAATGTTTTCCAAGATTAATAAGAGTACCACGGTCCACGAACGTGGACCCGGTGGGAGACCCGAATAATCTTGGAAAACTGTGTTGAATTCATTCCCCACATTTAAAAATGTCTATAATGCGAGTTAAATCCAGTCACAGCCGTATGGACAGATGGGAAAGAAGAAATGTGTCATACAAATCGTCAACCGTCAATCAGATCGCAATACTTGGTCCACTTGTTAAACGACGATTGCATCGGTCTGGTTTCATGGGCTGGCCTTCCACTCCGCCATTCATCATGCACATTTGTGCGCCTATTTTGAAGTCTCGACACCATTGTCTAACCTTTCCTTCACTCACTGGTGTACGTCCAGAAACTAAGCACAACTCCCGATGAATTTTGGCAGCTGTGATCCTTTTGCACATAAAAATCGATTCACAGCACGAAGCACTTTGCAACTGGAAAAACGATTATCCCGGATTATTTCTGCATTTACTGATCGGCAAACGACTACTGAATCAAGGCAATTACGTCAGCGTCTTCAGAATCAATCAATGGATAACGCTGCGTACGTATATAATTGTTTTGACCCGTCAATATTCAAATATAAGAGAACGGCCGTTATTCTTCCAATACCTCCTTCTACCACTAATATTCATTTTGAGTCTCGCCAATCGCAAAAATATTTCCAGGTGGGGGACATGGCCCCCATTATCTTGGGTTCGCCCCGAATTTCCAGTACTCACTAAATCTCTTTGAGTAAACGAGTTTCCAGCCTAATAAACCCCTCTTCTTTTCCCGTGGGAAGCCCAGTAAACACGGACGCTTAGAAACAATCCAAACCCAATAGTATTCACCGCATATTCTTCAACGAATTTCTAATTACTCTTTCGATTATAAGAGAATATTTCATTTCCTATAAATATCATGAGTACAGCAGCGGACGAATTATTCTCACGGAGGTACTCGAGGAATAAAAAACAACACTTCTCCCGATTTAAAAAATAGCAGAAAATATACAAGTCTTTAGTTCCAAGCACGTCTCGTCCAAGCGGTAAACCAGGATAAAAGGGAAGCCTATTTCTTTTTTCTCAAAGTCCCACACACTCAACTCGTAATTGCTAATTATCACCAAGCTCTACCTCCATCTCAAGAAGAAGAATAAAAAAATTAGACCAAGAGCCCGTTATCACTACGAACGTTAAGTGCAATTAAATGGCAAATAACACTCTTTCTCAACTCAAGCAACCCTCCCTCGTCCAACCCCCACCCCCACCCGCTTTGGGGGCACCTTTAAAAGCCCCTTACCTCACCAATTCCCTCCGTACCCTGCTTTTCCCCCCTCCTCCTTACCTCTCCTAACTCATAGTCTCCCCCGAGCTCACCTGAATCCCTTTCCCGCGACTTCCTGCTCCTCTCGACCACATTTCCCACCTTGTCTCGTGCCTCAAAGACTGTAAATTCTGACCCAACCCCCTCTCCTCCACCTTTGAAACACCCTCCCCGCAAGCCTCCTCGTTCCCCACACACACACATTACATTTCCGAAGAACCCCACTCTCAAGGCCTTGGACGGCCACCGGCCATTCGCAATCCTTCGCAACTGTAACCAGAACGCTCTTGCTTGCATTCCAACTACATGCGTGTTGTGTATTCCCACGCCTTCGCTCGTTAATGCGCCCCCTTCCATCGCCTGGCATGGCTATCAAATTGTCGTTAGGGAAAATTAACCATATTCAAGTTCTATAATGACCTTTCTTCTGTAATTAATCTGCATTCAGAGAATCCAAACTAAGCCCTGAACCTGGCGCATTTTGAGAAAGATTCGCTCCGGATGAGATTGCGCCATCTCATTGAAATCGCCCATGCAATGTGGTGTTTTACTCGGCGTTCTTAAATCTGGGACGCGTAAAACTATACCACACAGATTGAACCTACCATGTTGAGCGGTTAAGGTCAAATTTGAAACCGTGACTCTCAGCTGTAACTTCTACCAACTAAGGAATTTAATACTGTCTAGTATATTATTCTCTCATTACGTTAATGACATTAACTCCATGGTGAATACGGAGATACTTTTATTCGGTGACGATGCAGTGGTTTACAGAGATATCCGTATTTTTTAGGACAAAGCACCTTCAGCAGTTAAACTGAACACTATACAACGCTGGTGCGACACTTGAAAATTAGAATTAAACTTAAAAATGTGCGTAGTGATGATTGTTTTGGAAAAAGAGCAAGTGTCTTCAGAACGTCTTCTGTATCGGGGACACCGAAATGGAATGTCTCTCGACTCGATCACATACCAGGCGTTAACCTCACTCACGACCTCCCCTGAGTGAAACACATATGGGGAATATATGGACAAGCTAATAAAAAATTAGGATTTACTGGAAGATTACTGGGTAAATGTGATTAAAAGGTCGAAGAGAAATGTTATCTTTCGCTGGTTAGGCCTCATTTAGAATATGCTGCGAGTATATGGGATCCTCACGATGTTGGATTAATTACCAAATTGGATCGCGTGCAGCGTAGAGGAGCTAGATTTCTAAAACTTTGTTATGAAAAACTGAGTAGCGTATCCAAAGTACTCGAGGACCTAGGCTGGGATCGAAGTGAAATTACAGATTTAATCTCTGGCATGAACTAGAAGGATGTCTCTTTAGCAACGATGTGGAAAATGTATTATTAGCCCAATCACACTACAGTAGGAGAGATCATGTCAATAAAATTAAAGAGATTAACTGTAGAAGAGATATATTTAAGATGTGATAATTTCCAAGAAGGATAAGGGATCAGAATTTTCCGACCGCGGTAGGGTTAAAAATATTCGGGTCAAAATTAGTGGTGAGTAGTCACCCCCTGCCACACACCCTAACAGTGGCTTGCAGGGTAACATGGGTGTATTTACTAGCAGCAATTAAACTATTAGTTTTCAGAACAGATGGATATTTTAAAGCCTATTTTACACCTATTGTATTGTTAATCTATGCATAAACAATAAATAAATGCGAACAAAATTCTAGGCAAGTATATTCACGATATACGATACTAGTATTTCCGAGATACGAGTATTTCCTGCGAATACATACACTAGACAAGTAAACTTGAGCAATCACTTGAATAATTCTTCTCAGACTTTTATGCCTTACATTAATACAGGGATTTGATGCAATGCTTTCGTATTTCATTCACTGAATCCACGTTTGTCCCCATATTGATAATTAAATTGCTCAAAATGTTTAGCACTAAATGTATGCTAGTGTATGATCAGATTTTTACTGTATTGCTCGTGCCATAGCTCTTCCTACTATTAGTTGCTTGTATATGTATTGGTTGTAATTTAAACTTCATTTTGCATGAATATAGGCATCCGGTGGGCGTTCATTGGCATTTGTTTGTTTACTTTGTATATACTTGCATTCCATAATATGGGAGGTGACCTAACAACCCCCGCCACACGCCCTTGCACTGGCTTGCGGGACATTGGGTAGTTGTATATGCATAATACACACTCTCTAAGGTATAAAACACCCAAAGGACACAAAGGAAATCACTTTAGGCCCCCACAAGTTATAAGCCTGGCAAGATTTGCCTCTACAACAAAGTTTTCTTCACAATTCATTGTTATCATTTGGTGTTTCTAACTTCTTGAGGCCGCGCAGTTAAATTATATTCAAATAAAGATTGGACTTATTAGACGGAATAGTCTACACTTCTTGTGCTGTATTACATCGAGGTTTGCGTTCAAAAGGAGGACCTTGTCTTAACATCATGTATAATTTCTTGTCTCCATTAGCCAGTGGATAACTAAACTAGATTCCTCGCTTCAGCATTTGGAATCTAAATGATCCAATCCTGTTAAAGTAGGTTAGTCACGGGAGTTCCTCACGAATGGATCAGTTAATGAAGTGATTCCTTTGCTTTGTAAGCCTACGGCCGGGATCGTGCGCTATCTCTCATGCTCAACGCGGGGTGCTCGGTTCCAACCTCCCATTTTCGACTCAAAAAGAGACTTCGAACTCCTCGGCTAAGCATTTCCCCGCCGTTCTCAAAGAACGCAATCTGCGACAGCATTGAGTCAGTCCGAGTCCTCCGGAGTCTTGCTCACACCGCGAAAGGCTTTCTTTTGTGCTCGGCAACGGGAGTCTCCCCAACACCTCATTCACGTCCTCGGACATCGGGGGCCATTCCGATAAAAAACGACTTCAGTTTCCATTGCTTTTTTTTCCACACCACTGAAATGTATTTTCTAAAACCCACCTGCCCTCCAACCAAACGAACCCATTCATAAAATTGCTTTTTTCCTACCCTGGACTTTTCCGATAACCTAATTATTATTCGATATAAAAACAACATTGAATGTTTTCTGTAGGTTATGTCATTCCAATTTATTAATTCAACTGGCGTGACTCGTGCATTGAATGCCACGAGACGAAGAAGTACCGAAATTTCTTAAATTAAAATTCCTCAATTCTACTTATTCTTCAATTGCAACTTCATCGTAATTCTACTAACTGATATTCGTGTGGGGGTGTAGTGATTGCGATTGGGCATGCATGGCTGATGACACAGCACGACTGGACACAAGCCCTTGCGACGGCTTGCGGGTTATGATTCAATTGTAGAATACGTCGCAAGCCGCCACAAAGGCGTGTAGCGGGGGGTGTTAGGTCCCCAGCCATCCATGCACAATCATTAATAATACGAGACCCGCGCAACTTCACTGTTGCTAGTTCAAACATGAAATCGAACAATATCACTTACCATGCAAGAAACTACTTATGGTACATACCAAAATATCCAGTAACGGGACAAAATTCAAATCATGCAGTAGCATTGTCATAAAAATGTGTCTATATAAGATGGGCACGGTGGGCTTAGACACAGCACTTCAAATGCTAATCATCCTCTTTGCTCCTATGATCATCTCTATTTTAATCTCTAATAGGACGTGGAAAAACGAAATTTTATGCATCTATCTAAAATCTTGATGTTACATACGTAATATGCCTTTAACATACTCGGGTGCGTTTAGCCTCAAAATTTACGCAGTAAATTTGACCTGTATTTCAACATAAGGTCTACTAGAGGCTCCCATTCTAATTCTTTCAATATTGTCGTGACCCCGCTACCTTGTTCATAACACCTTCTCACAGACCCTGCTCAGATAGTTTCAGTATTTGAGATACACTTAAGAAATCAATAGGTCGCCCTGATTGGATCAGGGTGGGATGGAAAAGAATTTTGGGCTGACAGCTCCAAATATTTGTTTCACCTTTTGTTGTCGGAAAATATTTATAAAAAACCCTGAAAAACATCTGACACACGACTTTTAATTATTAAGCAAAAGAAAATCAAATTATTAAATCATTATTTTAATCTGATGATCCAAGAACTGGGTAAAATTATTACAAAAAATTCTTCCACTTAAATTAGTTAAATGGCTGACGCACGAGTTTCATTTCTGTTAAATATAAGAAACGAACAGGAAAAAGGTTTTTTTATGCTGAACGAAGATAACTAAAATTAGGGTTCCCCACTACTAACTTTTCCAGGCAAACTTCCGTCTTTTTCAAGAGTTTCCTTCCTGACAAGGAGAAGCTAGCAAAAAGTTAGGATTTATCAGAAAGGTATTGGGGAAATGTAATGAAAAGATTAAAGAGCAATGTTATATTTGGCTAGTGATACCTATATAATTAGAAAGGTTAAGTGTAGAACAGATAGATTTAAGATGTAATTTTTGCCACAAACGATAAGGGATCGGAATTATATTATCTGACCCCGCTATTGGAGAAAAGTATTTTACTTCGAAATTATTCTGGTATGTAATCACACCCTCTAACACACCCTAGCAGTAGTTTTCAGAATATCATGAAGATGATATTTAGAAATGACAATAAAAGAATTTTTTCACCACCACGGCTTCAATATACAAATTCATATTCAGATTGTCAACAAGGGAGCTGAATATGGCTCTGTAAGTCGTTGACACACGTCAGCATACAAAGGTTTTTTGCCATATCATAGCTGGGCTAAATTTTCGTCAAAAATGATATTTGAAAAGATGCTGTCCCATGAAAAGTTGCTGCCTGTCATTTAAAATACAAAATACTGGTACATCGTTCGATTGATGGGCCAGATTCTGACCGGTAGATGTGAAGTAACAGATCTGGAGTAGGTGAGGTGGGATATAACAGTCCTGCCTGGAAACAGTCACGGGCTGATACTACAACCAACATGCAAGAAAATCAGAGTGCATTCTGACGCGGGGAATTACTCCGGTGAAAGACGCCAGAGATAGATGACAGCAAAGTCGGACACCTTCCCGGCCCGCACCACAATTCAATACATTCATCTAAATCTAAATAATACCCTGCAAGCCACCCGTAATGTGTTTAGCAGGGGGTGTATGTAGAAAACATACCACTGACTAAGATGCATCCTCAGTTTGATGACAGCTTGCTGTCATTAAACTACATCTCATCAACCAGAGGTTCCGTTCTGGACAAGTCCCTGAAACCTACGATAACAATAATATTTTATTCAACATTTAACACAGTTTGAATTTGTATATATTTTGTCAAAGGTCAACAGGAATATATTGGAACTGAAATACATTCATAATGAATAAACGATGACTACCATTTGAACTTCCTTAAACAAGTTTAACTGATTAAATCAATCATATAAATAATCCTAATTCTAATCAAATTTTAAAAAGGGCAAGTCATGCTTAAAATAGTGAAAACAATCGAATTAAAAGAGAGGACAAAATTAAAAAGAAAAATGACACCTTTCCATAACTTCCGCATTATATGCTTGAAAGGGTTTTTAAGACTTAAAATGGTATTGTGCCATGTTGCATTTCAATAATAGAAGAACCATATTGTAATGCATTTATGAAAGAAGGTAATTGGCTTTTCCACATAGAATATTTTTATTACGACCTAGGTTTCGTTACAGCGTAACAACAAACACACAGACGCAATCATGCATATTCATACACTAAAATATGTATGCACATATATACACACGCATAAATACCTACACGCGCTTATATACGTAATGATGATTCTATGTAACCCCTAGTGAATTTGAGTTGCAGCTTTTACTGTCTCTTATTGTTTTCGGAAAAAAACATCTATAGCCTATCAGTTTTGCAGTCTATCGTTCTAAACTTTAGAGAATCACAATGCCTTCCACGTTAATTCGGGATTTTTTCTAAATATTATTATTGTTTTCAGAAAACTGACCGGTCTCAAATTACCCTAAGAGATTCAGTATCAAAGTTAAACTTCATTATTTTAGGGATTCCCAGCCGTAATATTTCATCAATTTTGTCCAATTGCCTTCTGTGTCATAAACTGCTTTGACAAATTTCGCTGCTCTAATTAGCTAAAGGATAATTGTAATGCCGATATTAATCCTCTTCGCCGACAGCATTATTCTTTGAGATATTGCTTGATGACTGAATGAATAGGCGAGGTGATTTGTGAGATGCTGGGGCATCCACAGGCTCTGTCCCGAAAATAAGTAGAATGATTTTTCGCCACCAATGCAGATGGCTGGAGTGGGGTGATATGTGGTGGGAAAGGTGATGTGAGATCTCGGGAGAGGGAACGTGACCCACGTCAGTATACCGTGGGCATTTAAAGTGTGCGGATTGGTGCTAGAATAGACCCCTGTTCGGCAGTCAAGTCACGAATTCACGATGCCACTTTCCATGGATAGGCGATTTAATCGTGCATCAATCTTGAAAAATTGGGTTTGGGGACCATGTACATGTTAAAGGATGCTTATGAAGATGGAGAAATGCCCCAAGTGATTGTTTTCTGTTGACTAAGGATGTTCTGGGAGTGTAACGGGGAGGTTGACGACGAGGAATGCCCTGGATATCCATCAACAACGCACTGTGCTGCCAGAAGACTGTTTGTGTTACAATCTTGCTTTGGACCATTTGGACCAGAGTAAAAGTGACCCGATATTTTTAGAATAGGTGATTACTGGTGACGAGACATCAGTACGACCCAAGTTTAACCATTGGGCGAGTACTACCCAAGTACGTATAACAAAAACCCCTTTGAGTACCATTTTGGACCATTGGATTGTATCAAAGAGGTCATGACGAAGTGCCTGAACGAGGGTCCTGTTGACGCCTTACATGAAGCATGCCACAATTAGCGGAGGCACTGGCATTGGTGTGTTGATACATTAGGGTGTTCTTGTAAAGAATTTTAACAATTTGTTCTTTTATTTGCAATGAATTTTTCTCTACATTTATTCTACTTATTTTTGGGACAGACCTTCTAATTTTCGGTACTAATCTTATTAATACTCTTACAACCAATGCCTCAAAATATAATTTCTCGTCTCCCATTAAGAAAACTTCCTACCAATGTTTGTGGGAAAAAAACACAAAGAACGAATGCATCATATCGAGAGAAATATTCCACTAGGTCAATTTAACCAGCTAAAAAGAAAATTACATTTCTATCGTACAAGAAGAATTTTATGATCCTGTTTAAACTCCCATTGTAAAATGTCATGGAGGAATGTTATACATTTTATTGTTAAATTTGAGTGGTCCATGTCACCGCTATCTGTTTTAGATTTTTATAATTGACTCCAAAAAGAAGTAATTTATCAGAAGCTGATTCCAATCGAAATACGTAAAATCCGTTAGGATACATTGAAATTAAAGATATTAAGATATTAAGATATGAAGATATGAGCAGAGACAGAAATGCAGTTAAGCCTAAACCTCTACCAAGGCGATCGATACTTAAAGGCCACCAAAAGCAAATCGCATTCTAGTTGTGAAGAGTTCCGCAGTATGATACATTCCCTTGCAAGATAAAAGATGTAATTAAATTCCTAATTCATGTTTAATGGCTATCACTTCGTCTGTAAACTCTTTTACGAAAATTGAACGGAAAAAAGTCTATTTGGAACAATTGAGAACACGTATTATCGTTATCAAGACTAATCCACTGGTCGTGGTAAGTTTTTGATGGATCCGATACTTTAGTTCTTCTACATTTCTAAGTCATATCTAACGCAGTATGCAACAAATACTCTTTAAACCTATACGACAATGAGCCATTCTACAAGTCCACATGCATCCCATTACCATTTACTCCATCCGGCATATTATACCCTTTTCCTGCCTCTACCTCGTCTACCCAACATTATACCATCTCCCATATTCTTCAACACCCCATTGCCACTCAATATGCCCTGAATATGCCTTGCTTTTGCCTGCTTTTTTTTTAAATTTCTCCCAGGAACCTTAACCACTCCCCCACCAAGTCTAGAACTTCGTTTGTTTTTCTTTCCCGTCCATTTCACTTTTTTATCCTCCTCCCAAGAACCAAATCTCAAAACTCTCCGGTCTGAGTCTCAACTTCTCTTGCTTCAACGATCAAGTTTGTAAGCCGTACTATACTACGCTACGCATATTAAAGTTTTCAACAGTCATCTCATATAATCATTACTTAATGATCCCTGCCATCAACTCTATTCTCTTCCCAATAATATACTTACACGACACCTTTAATTTTTAGTTCCTTTAATATTTTGTCCCTTTCTAATATCAAATCTATGTAAATAGGTGAACGGAGAGAATTACAAATCACTTTTTCGAGGAGAATTAATTTCGTCGTATTTACAATAGGACTTTTTTTTAATTCCGCTTGTATGATTTAGTTCTTATGTACAAAAATTTAATGGCTATTTGTAATTTTCATGAACTTCGGTTAGAAGTTTTTCTTTCTTTACATGCATGGCTGGTGACATAACAACCTCCGCCACGCGACCACACGACACACGGCTTGCGGGGAAATATGTAGACGTGAATGTACACTCTCATGTATATTCTCGAGAGCACTAAACTAATTATCCTTTCTAATTACCGCTATCAAGTCACCCGAGGTCGAACGGACACTCATTCCTTCCTCAGCCTCAGAATACTTCGCTCTCAGAGCAGAACTCAATATTATGAAGTAGGATCGGTAGATCATATTTCTCAATAAAGTCAAATCTTTTCATTCTCACTCATGCCTTTCAGCTGATAAAACGGGTGGCGAGGAATTGTAATGCGAAATGCGAAACAGAAGTGTTGCTATTTCACTTTATTTATAGGTCCCATTTGATGCAGACCACAAGTATTTGGGATCCTTGGGAGAAATAATTGATAAAAGAATTATATAGGGTGTAAGGAGAGAAAAACCACTGGAGTTCATAGAGAGAAATTCCCTTGGATTCTTCAAAAACCATAACGATAATAAGACAGGCGTGAGAGGCCTTCTAGAGGGATTAGGCCGGGAGCCGCTCGAGACGCGAAGAGAACGAGCGAGACTGCAGTCATTTATAGCTGGGTTCATAACACGCGAGTTTAACTATGACACAAAGGGAATTGTTATAGTCCCACATTATTTGTGTAGGTTAGACCACACAGATAAAATAAGGGAGATAGACTCCTGTATAGTTCTTTGTTCTTTCCTTCGACAGTCAGGAATCATTATTGTTAAATATCGAAGTCATAGTATCATAGTAAAAAAAAACGAATTACTGGCGAGGATAAGATGAAATGCTACGTAGGCATGGTACACTCTTAGGGTCTGGTGCATGTGTATGCTAGTTATTAGATCGTGTATTTGTATGTGTGTATGTTAAAATAATTTTTTCATGAATAAATTCGTCGGTATGGGTGTGCATAGCATGTTTTTCTTTCTTTTGCATGTAGTTGCATTCTATTTGCGGGTGGTGTCAACACCCCACACCACACGCCCTTGCGGTGTTTTGTGTAGATTTAGATTACTGTGAGGTAGGACAAAGGAGACACGAGATATTTTGAGGGGAGATGTGCTGATGATTTTATTCACTGCCAACATTGTGATAGAAATAATGGGGACATGAGTAATCTGTTCTCAATCAGGAAAATAAATACTGACAATAAAATGCGGGAATTTCACTATGATTTGTAGCTTTCATCCTTTAGTTAACATTAGGGGTTGATGAAAAAGCTGTTCGGTACTCTAAATCGACCATGAAGAAGATAAAACGCCCATATAGCCGAAGGATTAACAGCCCTTTCTTTCGACAAATGTGACACCCGTTCGCCTCCATTCCATTTATAGGCTGTAAATTTCCTTGAGGGCGGCTTTGGTGAGAATTGAAAGTAGACTATCACCACTGCAATCATATAGAGAGAAAAAATAAAATATCCTCTCCAGTCAATCTATACGATGTCTAACATTTGCACCAATCGCCAATCTCGTTGGGTATCGTCCTCGACTGCCAAACCAGAGGTCGCGGTTTCGATTCCCGCGGAGATGGGCTTTCCTCCAGCCTAGATGGGCTTGTTTGTTTGTATTTTCTTCAACGTAATTTATATGTGTTAGGTGAAGGAAGGGACGATAAAGCATCATTCTCGCCCAAGAAAAAAAAAGATTTCAAATTAATTCGAGATGTACCACCGAAAATATTAACCCAAAGAGTGGTTTCACAGTGGGCGGTGGATGTCAATTCGTAATAAAGTCCCTAAGGCTTGTGAAATTCATTCAATAAGGGATTAGCTCCTTTCCTGAGCCATCTATGATTACCCCCAAATGGTCTGCAACTAAAAATGCATCTCAGCTTTGATGAAGTTGACTGTGCCCAGAGGCGACATCAATCAACAGGCATTGTCTTGATAGGTAGACCTCACCTTAAACCAAGCCTTTAATAGCGCGTGCAATAAACGCATTCATTTCCTTCACCCAAACCGCCTGTGGTATCCGAGGAAGATCTGGCACCCGAGGAATCGCACAGCTTGGATGAAGCTGAAGGTACCAAGAGGCGAACCCGGCCCCGGTAATCCGGTAATCGAACCCGGCCCCACCGAGTAGCATTCGAACGCTCAACTCGCTAGTTTTCCACACCCAGAGAAGAAACAACACAAATTTTTGAACGACCTACTCGATGACTGAATATAATGTATTTAAAATTTATGACCACACTTCCAAATATCCCTTCGATGCCATGCCATTCATCGACTAATACTGGCCCCAGAGGTAGCGTGTTAGATTGTATAAATGTCTAGAAAAAGTTACACATATACTTTCTCGTAGTATATCAGTAAGGATTACTGTTAAAGTCAGTAAAGTTACAGTTAAATATGAGTACATTTAAAGCATATAAGATCTGAGATGAAAGGAAAAAGGAACCAACGTAAATTATATAATATTTTATTAGATTAAACTACAGATCAAATACGTCGGTCATCAAACTTTTCATGAGATACAAACATCAAATGAATATACGTGTCATCCTAAAAGAAATTAGATTTCATGAGACAGGTTGTTGGAAATCGTAATGAAAGAAAGAAAGATAAGAGAGAAATGTTCGGTCCAGGCGAATGATTTATACACTTTGGATATTGTTGTTTAGTAATGCGAATTAACGGATGAGCCGTCAGAAGTTAATTCGGCTTCTCTCGCATTTTTTTTGGAATTCCTCCAAAGTTAACACCCTTGTGTTTAAAATGTTGGCTTTAACCTCGTGGACTTTAACCACGACTGCGAATTCAAGCGACAATGCATGTATGGTATTTCGTCAAAACGAAATTATTCCTTTGGTTGGCCCCAAGACTTTAAAGGCTACAAGCCACCAAGTTTGTGGCAGGGGGTGATTATACAGCAGACTACTTTTGACCCAAAATGCCATTCCCTTCTAGGGAAGTCGGACAACCCTATTCTGATCCCTTATCGTTCGTGGGAAAAATGACATCTTAAATCTGTCTGTTTTACACTTAATCTCTCTAACTTTAGTGACATGATCTCTCCAACCGTAGGTTGATAAAGCAAATAATACATCATCAACATCATGGCTAAATAAACATCCTTCAAATTCATACCAGAGATTCCATCCGCAAATTTAACCCTCGCTCCGTGATTTCCAGGCTAAATCCTCTAATTATGTTGATACTCTACTCAAGTTTGTTATAAAACGGAGTGAAGGAGAACATCTCGGTAGCTTACCTGGCAAAAGTACTCAGCGGGACATCGAGGGATCTGGGTTCAATTCGCGGTCAAGGCGAATGATTTCTACTCTTTGAAATTATTGGTTTTGATGTACTATATTTGTTAAAACAAAACTGCCACCAGTAGAAAGCAAGCGTGCATATACAGGGACGCACCCAAAAGTGGTAGGACTGATTTTCTCTGGCGCGAACGGAGCGGTGGAGGGGGGTCTGCCTGACGGGATAAGGTGGAGGGGGCTCTTAGCAACAGACCGACACCAGCCTCAGTCGCCTGCGGGCTGTCGTTGAGTGAGGACACCGTTTTTAGTGAAGCAAGTTTTTTGTCCGCGTCGAAAAACAAAATGAATCTCAATTTAGAGCAACGTTATTCCGTGAAGATTTGTGCGAAACTCGGGAAGACGGAAACTGAGACCCTCGATATGATCAAGCAGGCTTATGGGGACACTGCCTTAAGCCGTTCCACAGTATTTGAGTGGCACAAGTTGTTTAAAGAGGGTAGGGAGTTCGTTGAAGACGACCATCGCTCCGGACGGCCGTCGACGGCAAGAACCGACACGAATGTGGACAGAGTGAGGACACTGCTGAACACAGACCGACGCTTAACCAGTGAAGAAATTGCAGACCAGTTGGGTCTGTCTGCATCCAACGTCCAACGCATTATTTCGCAGGATTTGGCCATGCGCAAGGTGTGCGCCAAGATGGTGCCGAAAATTCTGCCATGGCGCGCTCGTCGTCAGACAGCTCCTGGCCAAATACGGCGTTGCCACGTTGCCGCACTCGCCCTATTCTCCCGATCTGGCACCACCGGACTTCTTCTTCTTCCCCCTGACGAAAAGACAGCTCAAGGGACGACGTTTTGACTCGATAAAGGCCGTTCAAGAGGCTTCGACGAGGGTCATCAACGGCATCCCCAAAGAAAATTTCCAGCGGGCGTACGGGGAATGGGAGCAACGGTATACTAAGTGTGTAGCAGCTCAAGGAGCATACTTTGAAGATTATTAAGTCGATATAAGTATATCTTTAATAAAATTCTTGTAAAAAAATCAGTCCTACCACTTTTGGGTGCGACCCTGTATTCTAACTCATACATGGCCTATTATTAGGACATGCATGGATAGTACCCTAACCGCACCCCCTGTCCATATGGCGGCTTCCAGCGTATCGTGCAAGCATATACTGATGTTTGTGCGAAGGTGTCATGATTGCGATTGTATATTCATGGCTGGTGACCTAGCACGCCCCCTTGCGGGGTATTATGTAACTGTAGTTGTAGACGTACTAGAATACAATAGTCACTACGGCCTGATTGTAAATTGAGTCTTCGTTGGTGTAAGCGGCCGTAATTGGAACTAAAAGTGGTGGATTTGAAACCCTAAATCTTTTCACTAGACTACGGGTGAGCTGTTAGCTTTATAGTCTGGTCGGATCGTGTTCTTCTAAGTTACGTTCGCGGATTTCCTAATAAACATACATCAAACTTAACGCTCACTCGTAGAGAAAACTGATCACACTCTTATTCCTCACATCAACACCCCAAGTTAGCTCTTCCGAGCATGCCTTCCACTCAAAAGAGACCTTCCTCATCCCTTCCCTAATATTCCGGCTTAAAAAGTTAGTGCTGCCTTGCCCTTCCTATAGGAGTCGATCGCCACACATCCTTTCCGAAAAACAAACTCTATTTCTCTCACTTCGACATTTCTTTTCCTTCTCCTTATTATCCAATCCTTCTCTTCTCTTACCTCAGCCCTCTTTGGAGATATACGTACATCCCCCCCGCACGTTTCCATCGGCACCCTTCGACTTTTCTCCCCCCTTCCTGCAACCACCTTTCAACTTCCCCTCTTATCCCCTGAGCAGCCTTCTCCACTTCCCTCTCGCCCTCAATAACGCTCTCCCTTCCACCCCCCTTCTATTTCGCAGTTCCGCACCCCTCACGCCCCCACATCATTTACCGGCACAGGCCCTGCCTACTCCCCAAACGGCACCCCAGCCATCGCTCCCGAACCAACCCCCCCCCCTTTCCCTCCGATGAACTCTTCCCCTTTCCCTTGTTACCTAAACTCACCCCCGTCCGCCCCCGACCTCTTCCTCCCCAACCCGTCTCCCCAACAACCAACCCCTCTTCCTTCCTCCACCTCACCCCCAGTGTTTTCTCAGAGGTCGTTCATATTTTCGCCAGGAGGCGGCGCCCCTGCTGCTTCCCGGAGACTTTTATGGCCAATAAACACGATCCCGGCGTAATGAGTTGTTTTCTCCCCCTTGCTCCCCACACCTCAACCTTCTCCCCCGCTTCCCCTCCGCCTCCTCCTGCTTCCCTCTCAGTCGTCCCTTTAATCCCCTTCCCCCCCCCTCTCTCTCTTTCTCTCTCATCTCCGCCTTGCCCTCTGCTAGATCCATGCTTTCTCCCTTTCGCCCAGAAAAAACAGTGCACACACACACATATTCTTTTCTGGCAAGCTTACCTTCTGGCGATTGGTCGCCAGTTTCAACCCACCGGGACGGAGTTCGGGTTCATGCGGTGGCCAGAGCACTGGTTTCTACACCCTTTCCCCTCGCCCAGAAGGCCCGGGTTCGATTCCCGGTGGTGGCAGGATTTTTTTTCTTTGCGGTATCTCGATCCTTACTTCGGGTGTAATGTGGATAGCCCTGGAGTGAGCGATAAGGTGACACGTTAAGCAGCGGGTCCAACGATGCCTTTCGTTATCAGATGATACTACTGTCGACGCCAGATTTCCTTCCACCCATTCCTATTTATTTATTTAATTATTCGTATTTAAGAAATTTGTGGAATAGCAAATAAAAAGCTGGGATTCATAAATAAGGATACTTGGGAAATGTAATGAAGCTCTCCCTCTATTCGCCATACATCTTCCCCGGGGCTTGTAGGGTATTTCATATATGCAGATGAATCAACTTTTTAATAAAATGCTATCCATTCCATTACAGATTTTCTTAAGGTAACCAAGAAAAAATTCTTTTTTCAAAGGGTTTTCAAGAAATTGTAAAAAAAATAGTAATTTCGTTGTGGGTTTCAAAAATTTCAACCAACTCCAATATCAGTTTCACAAAACGACACTAAAATTGTCAATTCTATCGAGATACTGAATTCGTATGGTCACTATGATCGATTTTGGTTTGAAGAAAACGACAAAAAATTAACGTCACGGATAAAATATAGTATATGCTAAGGCTCAGCAGAGCAATTAATTATCTCCGGATTACTGAGTTCCCCATAAAATTTGAAGTTAGAATTTCTAACCATAAAAAAGTATGACATTCCCAAACAAGCTAGAGTGAGAGAGGTGAGGGAATGTAATATTTTGACTTGTAATCGCGACACGTAAGAAAACTAAGAGTCCGCAAAGGCTCTTTCATTTAAGTATTCCTTCTTCTTTCCGAAAGGAAACAAAAATACGAGACGTCTCACCGCCTCGCACTACTTCCACTCGCTCGCTCCGACGGAGCACTTTTTTTGCCATTTTTTAGAAAAAAACTCAAGTCCACCCAAAATGTTGATAATTAACTTGTATTTAAATATTGCTCTGGTCCTTCCCTGTGTTAATATGCCCCAGTGAACACTCCAGTCTCTTCCCCCACGGGCGCAGTTGGCATTAATTCCCTCCCACCCACTCTCTTTTCCCTCGACTGCACATTCCAACCTCCTACCCTCTTCCCGCTAAAGACCGCACCACATTCCCTGCCGTACCTGACCCTTAAAACTCCCTCCTCTCCTATCCCCCCCCTTTCTACTACCCCCACCCCCCACATCACCTATCTCCCTCCGGGAGCACGTCACAGTCCCCTACTGTAATTGCCTCATACTTCTCTCCCTAGGCTACCTACGTCTCCAGGCTCCCACAAAGAGGAACAACCACCGCCTCGGAGGGTTTTGTACAATACCCTTTATATAAGCTCTTGTTGCACGTGTTGAGAGTTTTTTATGTACACCAATTTCCTAAAACGTGTTGCCTTGCGTTATTTTTCCGCTCCATTTCTTCAGGTTAGTTTTATTCTCTGGAAGCTAAGCCCACGACCCCTACCCCCAGGGAGACTCCAGCATACTCCTCCTTCTCTTTATCAGGGGCATTTAATCCCGTCGCACTGAGTTCACTCGGAGCTCTAACGGGGATACAAAAGATATATTGAACTCCTTGCATCACTTAAGGTACTGTTATTAAATGCAAATACCGTGCAAGAAAAGAATTTCTTAAAATTGGAACGGCTAATATACAGAAGATAATCTCGAAGTAAAACTGGAGAATGTCAGACCACTAGAAACAAGAGGAAGAGTTCAACAATGTAAACAGAATGATCGCTGGCGATGGAAGAAACGAGAGAGATGACATGACTCGGTTTTCGCCGTTACTCGGTGGAATTTCTCCATTTTATAAATAATGGAAACAAAGGAATTCCACAATTAATATTTATTGGAGACCATGATTTCGCCACCTGATTATGTCCAACAAATAATAAAATAGTGGAATGGCTGTGTTTATATTGCTTGTACGAGAGGAATGATATAATATGCAGAATAGGAATAGCGAAGAAAGTTTTAATATAGATAATTAATTTAATTTACTTCAACTATATTTAATATTAACATTTATTTATCCACAAATGTAAGACGGGGTCAATATCTTCCTCAACTCAACATACGCCTGAGAAAAGAAGTTTGATGGCAGTGCAAATGCGACGCTACATAACAACGCCAAAACTAAAATGGATAGACAGGCTAACAAATAAAGGAGTTATTCAAAGGGTGGAGAGCTATAAAACCTTGCGGCGGACACTGAAAAGAAGAGGAAATAAACTCTTTTTTGGCCACAACCAAAATGCGATAGCTCCAGGAGGTCATAAATGAAGGTAACGTGGAGTGAAAGAATTTCTGAGGAGACCTCAAGGATGACCAACGTGAAGAAGGTCATGAGAAACTTCAGTGCAAGAAACCATCAGGGAATGAATCCTCACTGAGCATCTTGGAAACGGATTGCAACATGATAGTTTGGATGGCTGTTGGAATCCAACACTCGGTCTGACAACTCGCGAAAACAAATAGTGAGTGTGATTAATGTGTTCCGATAACTTTTTTGAGGAAGACTATTTCACCTGAAAACATTTACAGTATACAGAAACCATTATAGCAAACGTGGAATCGGTAAAATATATGGGAGTTACTATAACGACGGATACGTCCTGGGGAAAACACATTCGTGAAACTTGTATAATAGCAAATATAATGTTATCATTCACAAGAAGGATACTTGGGAATTGTAATTAGAGGTTAAAAGAAATATATTATTTAAGGTTAATTAGCGACTGTGTGGGATCCTCACGAGGTCGTATTAGATTTGGAACTACATCGAGTGCAACCTATAGCAGCTATGTTTGGAAAACGTTCTACTGAACAAGGTAGCAGTGTCGCGACACTACTGGAAGAATTAGGATGAAAGCCACTAGCTGACCGCACTTTGAAAGACAGGTTAAATCTACTACGTAGACTTGAAGGCAGGTTGCTAACCGAAGATGCTAAAGACATACAGCATCCGACCTAACGTGGTATGTAGATTGGATCACATACGTAAAATCAGGAGGAATGGATTGTAGAACGGATAGATTTAAAATGTTGTTTTTCCCTCATAACATTAGAGACCAAAATATATATGACCGCAGGCGTGATGACGATTTTTGAAATGTGAGTGTTACATATATTTTGTCATCATCCTGCATGCATTTTAAATTGATCCTTTTTACAATTGATCCTGTGCGATTTATACGATATATTGTTCTTATTACTTAATATTTTTGCATTTTGCTTTTTCGTAGTGACTAACTTTGTTCGAATACATGAACGAACTAAAGTCTGTGTAGGGACGTGATGCTAGTGCATAAGACTTTGTGCATAATGGTGACCTAATAACACCCGCCACACGACCTTGACACAGCTTGCGGGGTATTATGCAGATATACATAATTTTCTGTCCATGATTTCCGTCTTTGGCATACCGAAGTTTCGTCAAGTGAAGGCCAATTGGCAGGATTTCAGGATACATACGGTGCACAGAGTGGTAACATGAGGCAAAGAGAAAAGAGGAATGGGAATCGATTCGATGGGAATTTCCATGGCTTACGAGAAAATGTGACAGAAATGCATGAGGAGATCACTCGTCTTAGTTTCTTTCTCAAACTTTCCTATTATACTGCATCTGCTATCAGCACCGATTTGAAATTAAGACACAATGAGGATCACGCACGGGGGAGGAATATGAATATGGAAACGTGGAGAAAGTTTATATATATATATATATATATATATATATATATATATATATATGAATGTATGCATGTATAATATTGTGTATATATATATATATACATAATATAAGTTCCTTCTTTCCCTTGAGAAAGGTGGTCTTGCCACCGAAAATTCATAATAATACATGTGTTTCCGAGTTTTTGTTTGCAAGTGCTATGTTGGAGTTCATTATTATTCACACCCGGGAGACTTTCAGCCAAGTTATATATAAATACATATGTATGTGTATATATATATATATATATATATACACATATATATTGGTCATTGAAGCAGGAGGATAGACGTAGATTGGAGGCTTTTGAAATGTGGGTGTGGAGAAGAATGGAGAAAATGAAATGGAATGAGAAGAAAACAAATGAGGAAGTACTTAGCATGGTGGGGGAAGAGAGGGGTTTGCTGGTAGAAATCCTATGGAGGCAGGAAAAGTGGATTAAGGGGTTATTGACCGGCAGTTGGATGTTGAAGACTGTAATTGAGAGGAAAATGTTAGGCAAACGAGGAAAGGGAAGGAGTAGGATAAGGATGCTGGACGGGATGAAGGGAGGAAGGAGGTACTCGGAGATGAAGAGGGATCTGATGTAGACTAGGTTGCTAGATTTTGTTTTGTTAGGAGTCAAAATATTTACTTGGTAGTTGTGTCCATCCAAAAATCTACCTTAACCGGTAGATTACCTAATAGTAATATATATATATATATATACATATATATAAACCTACCTTAAACGGTAGATTACCTAATAGTAATACATATATATATTATTATTATTAGGTAATCTACCGGTTAAGGTAGGCTTTTGGAAGGACACAACTACCAAATAAATATTTTGACTCCTAACAAAAAACAAAATCCAGCAACCTAGTCTACATCAGGTACCTCTTCATCTCCGAGTACCTCCTTCCTCCCTTCATCCCGTCCAGCATCCCTATCATATTCCGTATTATAGGACTTTTTTATGAGCATGGGATGTTACATAATCATGGCGTCATCTGTGAGCACGCCACGCACGATTATACAGATTCTTTGGAAAAATGTGATTTGATTTTGCCAGTCGTAATGAACACTCAATTCGAAAATACCCTCGTATGGACGGACTCACTGTATTACTTAACTCTTATATATGTAATTCAAGATCATCAAATTTCGCAGTAGCATTTAACCAAAAAAATGGAGCACTTTTAGAGTTAACTTTTTAATAAACATTCCAAGACTATATATTTTTGCAGTAACTGCTTTTAATGTACGAAAGTTCTTTTCAGCTGTCGACATATTTCATATTTTACGCTGTAAAATTATGTTATAGACGGAGGAAGAATTATAATACTAATCTACCGGTTGAGGTTAGTTTTGAATGAACGAAAGCTAAAGAACGGCACAAAGACATCTCCCGCCTCATCTATCAAAAACACAACCTGACATCCAACGCTATCATAAGCCACTCTTCAATTTCGCATACTTCCTTCGCTCCTGATTGAATTGAATGAACTGAAATCTTAATTCTAAATTAAACACATGCTGCCATCTGCGAGTAAAAAAATAACGTTTTTTCTCAAAAAGTCAATGTTTTCGATCTCAAAAATTTCCAGAAAAGCATATCATTCCAATTGGATCTAGTTACTTCGAGTATATTCACGCAATTCATGACAAAATTTTAGGAAACTTTACTTCTTTCCGCCTTGGCGAGATGTTTCTCCAAACAGACAAACAAATTTATTTTGAGATTTACATAATAGTAATATAGTATAGTGACACTAACACGCTTGTATTCATACATAATACTAAATAAATGGAGTAGCTTAAATGCAGTAGAAGTCATTTCGGGTGTTCTCCAAGGAATTGCTATCGGACCTATTTTAGTCCTACTTAATGTTAATGGCATTAACTCCCTAGTCGCTAAAAAGATACGTTTATTTGCCGGCGATGCTGTAGTTAAAAGAGATGTCCGAAATGCTGAGGACACAGCAGCGTTATCAGATGACCTTAATGCTATACAACGCTGGTGTGACACTTGACTGTTAGAATTAAGCTTAAAAAACTGCGTAGTGCTGATTGATTTTTTGGAAAAATAACAATTGTTTCCCGAACACCTACTGCATCGGGAATACTGAAATGGAATGTATAGATTCGATTGAATAGTTAGGCGTTACTCTTACTCACGATCTCTCTTGGGTGACACATATGCGGGGAATATACGGACAAGCTAACCAAAAATTATATTTATTAGAAGAGGACTGGGTAAATGTGATGAAAAGGTCAAAGAGAAATGTTATCTGTGATTGGTTAGGCCTCATTTAGAATGTGCTGCAGGGAAATGGGAACCTGATGAAGTTGGATTGATTACCGAAATGGATCGTGTGCAGCGTAGAGAAGCTAGATTTGTAAACTTTTAAAGATAAAATTTTGTGGTGTATCCAAAATATTTGAGCGGCTAGGCTGGGAATCACTCATGGAGGGCTAAATCACAGATTAAATCTCTTGCATTAATTAAAAGCAGGTCTTTTCAGCAGTGACGTTGGAAATATTTCTTTGGTTCCATCGTGCTACGGTAGGAGAGATCATGTCAATAAAATCAGAGAGATAAAGTGTAGAACAGATAGAGTTAAGAAGTCATTTTTTCCAGATACGACAAGGGATCAGAATAACATTGTCCGACTACGGTAGAATCATATTCGGGTCAAAATTAGTGTAGTGTGTATTCATCCCCTGCCAAACACCCTAGCGGTGCTTTGCAGGGCACTAACATATGCCAAAAAATCCAAAAAATATCGGCGTACACAGTTTAACCACTTCATGAATAAACATACTTGTGAATGAAGATGTGAATCACTTGAAACGAGGTATCCATAACTGATATTTAGATAATTTTCGCACTTTAACTTCGTGAAAATTACAAATTTTGATTGCCAACAATTGACAGGAAGATTTTTCGCTAATCTAAGCCCGAGGTAATTATGTGTATCAATTGCAGGGTGGTGTGAATGAAAAACAAAATCAAAATACTACGATTAGAAGTTTGCATATCCATTGCACATCGAGAGTCATGAATCCAAATCTGATCAACTGATTGCCAAATCTTGTTGCTTACAATAACATCTTGCATTTATGTATTCAGTGCCTTTTTTGAAGAAACATTGTTCCAGAAGTTGGAAATTTCACTGGTTATATTTGTGTAATTCAAATATCAAAAAATAATCAAGCGAAATTTATGGTATTAATCTGCATTGCATATGTAACTGAAACATTAAAACATTCAAAAATTGCCGAATTCAGGAGACCTAAACAAACTTTTAAATCTATTCAAACGAAAATATAACTTTCCGGTCCATTGTCAAAGTCCATTAATTAATTAAAATATCTCATGTAAAATGTGCTGAAATATTCTCAAGAAATAAACGGCGAACATCATGAAAACTGAAAATATGAGAAAATTGCTGTACTATTTTCAGGCAATACCAAAAAAGAGGTACATCTACATAATATCCCGCAAGCCGCCGCAAGGGCGTGTGGCGGGGGGTGTTGGGTCACCAACCGTAAAAAGGAACAATAAGGTAAGACACGGAGGCCCATAAAATAAAAATTTTTGAACAATTAAAACTTTAGAAGTAATTAAAAAAATGATGCATATGGCAACCGTGTGAAAAGAATACAATGGCATTGATGCAGAAATGACAAGATTGCCATTATTATGTAAATTTTTAGGACACAAAACAAGACGGGTTTACATAAAATATTAAACGTTTCAAATTAAAAACATTATGGACAAACATTATTCAGCTACTTAAAAATTATAATGTAGTACGCTAACACATTGCAGTTAATTGTGAACAAATTACCGGATTGATTTAATATACTGGACCCAACCCCATGATAGAATGAAAGTAATGAAATCCTTTCGAAGTATGAAGTTAAAATGAAACATTTGATTGCATTGGTAGAATGTGCATAGCTAATGCGATAGCTTATATACGTTCCCTATTTGGATGTACCCTACTTTTGACTAGCATAGTTTTATGTGGACATTAGAATAATATTGCTTTGTTCTTTGAGGCTCTTCATCCGCCTTACAAAAAAAGATTAATAAATGGCGTAGCGAGAAGCGTAGTTAAGAGATTGATCTTTAAAGATAAACGAGGATGGGCGTGTAAATTTAAAATGCGGATTTGGGGACAAACGGAAACATTACGAAGGATAGAAGGAAAAAAAATCATGGACAAAAAATCCAGGAAGGTAGAGATATTATACGTGGACAGAATAATTACATAGGAGAGAGGGCCGGTTTTATTGAAAAAAATCGTAAGGACATAGAAATTAGATAAGGGAAACACTGCTATGATGTGGTGGGATCCAAAAGGCGTATTAAGATGGAAAAATATTATAAAATCGGTAAAACAGAAGAGTTCCGAGCGATCACCATTTGCGTTGTGAAGAAAAATTTCAACACACCTGAATGACTTCCCATAAATTTAGACAGGGCAATTGTTAAAAAAAACTACTAATGACGTAAAAAGATCTTTCTTTTTAACCTCCCCGCCTCATGAAATAAGTTCAAAACTCACGTATCATTTACGAAATTAGTGATTCACTTCACGACGCATGATTTTTCGGCTAATTTGAACAAAAAGTGCGACGTACCATGCATAAAATTCCTCTTGCAAAAATTGATCGGCACATTCCGAGCAAAAAAACGCCTCGAGCTCCTCAGGAAAAAGTAATTCACACAAGAAAGCAGCTCGTTCCGAACGCTCATCCCCTTGGAGACTATGTTCCCGTGTGTTTCGAGCTGTATTGCAAAAATCAAATCCGCGCCGCTGAGGAATAACAGGAGAAAGGAAAAATAAAAAAACACCGCCACCATTTCGTCCACGTCTAGTGAGATCATTTGTTTGTTTTTTTTTATTATTATTGTGCCTTGTTACCTCGCCCAGCGGCGGGAGACGTTTCGCCCTCTGACTCAGCGTCTGAATGCAAGCATGAAAAGGGGGGATGAGGGGCGGGACGGACGAGGGGAGGTGAGGGTGAGGAGCTTGTAAGGAATAGATTGACCCATGCACCGCTCCTTTTCTCAATGGCAACGGGGGTTACTTCGTCCGGGGAGAACCCTTTCCCCCCCCACCCCCAGACAACACCACCACCACGATCTAACCGACCAGACGCCCGTCCACCCCGAAAAATAGCAAGGAGCTAAAAAATAAAAAACACTGCCACCCTTTTTGCTATGGTTTACCTTTCTCCCTCTCTGTACTGCGTTTTTTTCTTCCTCCTGCTCCCTCTCATCCACACTCCGCCCTCGGCCCCTCCCCTCAACACTAACTCCTAGTCCATTTTATACACTGCGATGCAGTAAGGTGGAGGACGTAGGACTAGAGAAATGAAGAAGTAAATGAGAAGAAGATAACGAATGGACACGTGAGGGGGACAGGGTGTATGTGTGAGAGAGAGAAGAGGAAAAGCAGGGGGCGGAGACAGAGGGAGAAAGAAAAAAAAAGTCAGGAGGAGACACACACACACACAAGTTTTTACGTATCGCCGGCGCTATTTTTTTTATACGACCGTCGTGAAAATTCTCCGTGGCTAAAAAATGAAGGTGCTCCTGCATACAAGTGTGCGTGTCGGTCTGAGAGCGAGGAGGGGTGAGCGGAAAGCCACCTCTACCCTGCAGTAGTCTTCGTAGTAGCATAAAAAAAAGAGAGGACGGGACTTGCGAATGCTACGCGGTGCTAACTGCGAGACGCAATAAAATGAAATAATGATGTATTCCGAAAGCCTGTGCGGCGAAGAGTTATGCTTTTATTTTTTTTCTCACCCCCTGCCCCGTTCCAAATTTATTTTTTCATCCCCATCACATTCGTGTGGGAAGGGGGTGTAGCGTGGATTGGAGGGGTGGTGTGGAAGGAGGGACGGAAGGCAACCGAATCCACCAGGCTTTGGGGGGGGGGGAAAGGTTGGAAAGGGGAATTCAGGGAGGTTTTGGAAGCATGTGAGGGCGGTGATCTTAGTTTCCCATTCGGTCTTGAGAGAGAAATGGCGAGGTGAGGAGGGTGGGGTGAGGAAGGGAGGGAGGGGTTGACGAAGAGAAAAAAAATATATATATATCCCTATACTGGTGGGAGTACGCACCGCCGCTTCTTTTATTTCTTTTAGCTCCCCCTTTGGAAGTAGCATAGATGGCGATACCGGTCGACATGGAAACCACCCCCTCCTTCCCCCCCCATCCACGACCCTACCACCTTCCTAAAACAAGGAGACACACACACGCACACGTAGGCGAAACTTTGGCAAGTGTCTCAGGCGGTTGTCATAAACCCACCCCCCCTTTTACCTCGTATAGGTGTACCTACGCCACCATAAGGAATTTTAACTTGTAAAGGTGACTTAAGGCTTTAACAACCTGAGAGCATGGTGGTTTTGGCGAAGGGAAGGTAGTTGGCGAAACGTTCCGTGGGGTGTGGTGGGGTGGGAAATGGTTCGGTGGTGGGGTGGAGGAGGTCACACTTCCAAACCTCCTTTAAAATGGGGCGGGGGGTTGCAGGAACGGGGGCGATATCGTTCGCTCTCGTCTCAGAGAGGAGGCGGGCAATGTCGGCTTCCGCTACTAGTGGCGCCATCGGAGGAGACCCTCATCGGGTCGCCACATAAGACGACCAGTTCGGTCGCTCCGCAAGGCGGCGCTCAAACCCTGACAAGAGTGAGAGGGACAAGCCGAAACACACTTGCGGCGGGGGAAGATGGGGGTTTTTAAGGGTCCCATTACTCCCACCTCCGATGCCTACATCCAGGGTCATGTTCTCGAGCAATATACGGCCCTCCCTTAAATCGCATAGAATGTTATCGGTCGCGGTAAGCGGCTAACTACCCACCTCCGTCCGTTGCGGCTTGGGACCGTTTGCCCTCTCTCCCCCCGTCCATTTTGCCTTGCGTATTTAAAAAGCAATGGGCTCTCTGTTTTTTTATTTAAAAAAAGGGGGTGCTCTCTCTCTCTCGTGCGCGTTCCTACGGAAATTCTGGAGGGCATTAAGGGTAAAATTGCGCGCTCGGGAGCTGTGGCTACGTCATCCGCGGTATGGGTGCTGGGGAACCCTCCCTTCCCTCCCCCCCCCCATCAGCTCCTTCCCCTATGGGCGTTCCATGGAAACGAGCGGCGAATGGGGGAATCCGCGAGTATTCATGGCGACGTCTTGTGATGCAAGCGAGAGGCTTTAGGTTCGGTGAGTTAAGCGCTTGCATTAATAAAAAGAGCTCTAGAAGGAAATTATTCAAATGGTGGGGAAGGGTAGAGAAGAAACGCCGAGTGAGAGTTTATGTCCGTAAGGTTATTCCGATGATGAAAATAAGAGTGATGATATATTTTCCTTCGGCTGTATTTGAGATAGAGGGTGTTAAACCACTGGAGGCTAAAGAACAAAAATTACAGTCGAGGCTTTGGAAAAAACGATGCAAGAAGTAGTGCTTTAGTAATAAGAAAATTTATTAAGGTGTAATATTTCAATGTTCAGATTCTGACAATGAGAAAGTTATCCACGTAAAAATGGAAAATATAAGTGTTAGATCATTGATCATTGAATTCCATTATCGAAATCATTAACAATCGGTACCACCATGCAAGCTGACTACCGTGATATTATCAAAAGAAAGAATGATAACATCGATAGAAAAAGATGATTTATTTTTCCTTTCGTTGATAAAGGTGATCGATATATCAACGCTACGCTTGTGATTGACCTTATATTCACTTGTGTGATAATTTTTCGTTCATATGTGTGTGTGTGTGTGTATATATATTTTAAATCAATATTAGGCTTTAGAGGATCGACTAAGCATGTTTCTAATCGAGAGTGACTGAGCGAATTGCAATAGTTGATCGTCACGGGCCCCGTTAAACCTTATGCTTCACCTCCGTTAACATTAAATTCAACAACAGAAATGCATATCATAATTTTAAAGATAAATGAAATTGAGAAACCGGAAAACGGATGAGCTATCTACAACATCCTTGCATTACGCAGCATATAGTTCATAGATATGACTACTCTTTAGTCTGTTTAAAAAAAACGAAAACTGCGAAACTACTTTCATTGGCTCTTCACCGGTTGAGTTTCCACGATAGATGTATGTTTTAACTCCTCTCTTTTCTCTGGAATTCTCTCAAAAAGTTACTTAAGGTACAACGAAAAATATCAATATAATATCTTCTGGCGTCACCTTGTAACTCTAGAAATGTTCACAGATACGTGGATGCAGACAAAAAGCAGTAACAATATGGCAGCAATCAGAGCAGATAAAACACAAGATGAGTAGAGATTAGAACAGAGATTGTCATATTGATAAATGCATAATGCAGCGAGTGACAATCAGCCAAGAAGAAGATAAACAGAAGACGCCATGCTGGCAATACACTGTCTGCCCCAAAAATAAGAATAATGATTTTTTTCCCGCCGGCGCGAACGGCAGGAGTGGAGCAATTTGTGGCGGGAAAGGTGGTGGGAGGTCTTGGAAAGCAATGCGACCCGCGTTAGTTGTCCGAGGGCCGTTGCAGTCTGCGGATCGCCACTAGACTGGACTGTTCATCTACATCTACATCAATACCCTGCAAGCCACCAAAAAGGTGTGTGGCAAGGGGTGCAGCACCAGGAGGAAAGGGTAAGGGACGAGGGGGTTAGGGTTTTTCAAATGGATGGGGAAAGGTAAGGGGAACCTGCAAAAAATATATATATATATAAATATAATCGTATAACCCTGCGCAGTCGAAAAATTTTACTTTGGGCCGGATCGTTCGATGGTCTCGTCCCGATTCCACGATGCCACGTTCCATGGAGATACGATACGCCATAAAATATATTGTGCTAAGTTCGAGAAATAAGTAGAGCGACATGAAGCAATTTTCGGCTGGCGCAAGATGTTCCGGGAGGGTAGAGCAGAGGTTGACGACGAGGAACGCCCTGGACGTCCGTGAACAACACAGTGTGACAAAAATGTGCAGAAAAGGGTGAGACATGCTCAATTCCGATCGACGTCTGAGTGTCAGAATGTTAGCAGAAGAGTGCAATATTCTAAAAAAACACCGTGAAACGCATTCTTACAGAATGATTAGCCATGAGAAAGGCATGTGCCAATCTGCTGTCTTAAGATCAGAAGGCTGCCCGAGTGAAAATCTCGCGATATTCCTTGGACCGCTGTGAAAGTGATTTGCACCTCCGATGTGGCACCGCCAAACTTTCATTTCACAATAATAAAAAGGAATACATATTTACCCCGGATTCATTTTGATTATTTTTGGGACAGACCGAGTAACACCTGCAGTTTCGGCTAAACAGAAGAGACAAATGAACAAGAGAGAGAAAGGCATTGTTGCATGAGATGGGCATGCAAAAACTGCCCCAGTGCCTACAAAAATGCATTTACCGAAATTACATTTATGTAGACAAATTAAATAATAATTAAGTACTTTGGGCCATAAATGGTTAAAAATATGCCCAATTTAAAACGAAGTAAACTTACATGGGGGACAACTCCATGAAAAGTCCACTATGTGCAATGCAAAGATGAATTATATCGAGTTTTTGAACAAATAAATCCCAAAAAATTTTGCATTTTTAGTACGTTTCAGATAATCGAACGAACTCACTGTTAAGAAAAGAGCTACATTAATGCCATGGCCACCGAATATTTGAATGAAAAGTTCATACATCTCAACTAACGGTAAACTTTCCAATGAAAGAAACATATCAGTTTCCAGAATGAATTATCACTGGGATCTTTACACGCAAAAAATATTCGTCTGAGAAATTTAATCATTCGCCTTGCAGTCAAGGTGAATGATTATTACACTTGGAAAAATAGTTGTATTGCAATGCAAATTAGCGGATGACTACGTTGAAAAGTTACCGCAGTTTCTCTCCCCCAGTCTCTTTGATTTTACTATCATACCATTTAAACTAGTATCTTAAAACAAATAACAGTGTTATTTAGTTTTTTAAACCCTGAAGGCGATATTAGAAAAAAATAAACCTGATTTTAATACTTTAACCACTATGATTTTTTTCTTTACAAATTATCTTTCGGAGGTAATGTTCATGTTGTTTTCGAAAGAAAATGCTCGAATTCACGGTCAACTTTCGGGTAACGAAAGAACAGATAGTAATGTTTCCCATATAATATTTAAATCGATGGCCAGTTTGTGGCTATTCTCTGGAATTCTACAGGGAACGCCAACGTTAGGATTACCCTAGGCACACTTCAGTCTACTATAAGCAATCATTGGAAAACTAAACGAATAGCCATTCATCCGATAACCAGTAGGTTGGGTGAGGTAATTCGATTTGTTCCCTACAATCACAAGATCATGTGCGCTCACTTTTCGTGGGCACGCTCTCGTCATAAGCCGAAAAAAATGTACACTCATTACGCAATAAAATCAAAGAAAGACACACACGCGCAATTCTCTCAGAGTCTCGACAATTCACGACGCATATCGTGAATTGCTCTTATATCAATCTCCCACGTCATCGTCCCTGCCTTTTCTCTCTCTCCGTTTGAAGCCCCGACTTGATATGGTAGATCAGGTCAGGAAGATGGATAGTAGAACGGTTAAATTTAAAATTTCGTTTTTTCCTCCTACCTTTAGAGATCAAAATAGATATGACAGCAGGCGCGAAGAGGATAATTAATATTGGTCGTACATAAACTTTGTCTATACCCTACATGAATTTAAAATAGTGGCTATCGTACTGACTTCCGACTCTGAGGGCCCGGTTCAAATCCTTGCGGTGTTGAATATTTTTCAGAGGTATCTCGATCCCTACTTGAGGTGCTTTGTGGAGAGCACTTTGAGTGAGTACGCCGTCCGTCGGATGGGGCATTAAGCTGCGGACCCCTTGGCGCCTTTCGTAAAGAATAGGCTGATGCCGACGCCGGGTTTCTTTCCACCCTTCATCCTTTCCTCTCCATCCCTAATGGCGCAAATGACCTCAGTTGTCGGTCGCCTTCCATAAATACTACTACTACGAATTTAAATAGACCCATCTTTGTAACACTCCTCCCGTATGATTTTTATAATCCTGTCATTCAATATTCTTGCACATAAGCACTTTCTTTCGTGTGATTAACTTCGTTCGAGTGCATGATCAATCGGAAATTTGTGTAGACGTGTCATGATTGTGACTGTGCATGCATGGTTGGTGAGCTAATACCCCCCGCCACACGCCTTTGCAGCGGCTCGTGAGATATCATGTAGATGTATTTAGCTCCTCCATCTCCTCTATCTCTGCATAACATGCCCCTACGTAGAGGGGATGCCATTCCGACTACTTGCGCGCACGAATCCCTACCATGCATCTTTGCGACCCATTGAAACCACGTCCAATTCCTCCCTCCGTCGACTTCTCTCCCGCAGCCGCACCCGCCCCTCTCCCGAATCTTCACCAAGCCATATCCCGACTCAAATTCCATCCAGTGAGATTTTACTTGGCTTTGCACCAAAATTTCTTGAACATCCTCTCTCAATGCTTCCACTACCACACTCCACACCAAAACGTTTCCTTAATTAGACACACTTCCTTTCCAACCGTGCTCCATTAAACTATACCTTAGCCTGTGCGGGAGGTGGAGGATGGGTGAGGGTTTTTTTTTAAAAAAGAAGGAAAGTGGAGAAGAGATGAGAAGGTCGTGAGCGGGAGTGTGGTGGGGTGAAAAGTAGAGTTTTGGGAGTTTTCTTCGCCCTCCTTACATTCTCCTCCCACCACCACCTTTCTCCTCGTGAAATCAACCCCTGAAAACGATTAAAACCCTTACGAGACTAACATCTCTCCAGACCTTCCTCACCTCATCCCAAACTCCCCCTCCCCTCCCCCAACCTCTTTTCGCGGAGAAAATTTTCTCCGCCCTTCACTTACCACATCCCAATCATCCTCCCCCTAAACCCACTCCATTTTAACCGACCCCCTCCCATCACCCTACACACACACACACGTGCAACTCAACCCTCTGGAAATCTTCCACAATTCACCGACGATATTAGCCTGGTCGAATTGCGGGGGATGGGGGGGGGGTGGTACTAATAAAATCCGGAAAGACCAATTCTCTTTCCTTCCCCCTTCCCCCTCCCACCCTCTCCCTCGATACTCCTTCCAGAAAGCACCAATCTCGCGTAATTCCACCGCATGTTCCCTCCCTCTCGATCTCTTCTCCCTCTGCCAATTTCTCCTCCCTCTCTCTCTCTCTCTCTCTCTCTCTCTCTCTCCCTCGCTAAGAAAGAAGAGGACACTCCCACTCCACCTGGCGGGGTGGGGCGGAACTGTAATTCTGACCTCCCCCCCCCCTTACTCACCACCACTTATAGGTGCGAATCCCAATTAATGGCTTTGTGTTCTCCCCTCCTCTGATCATTCCCCCCCGCGGTAGCGAGATGGCGGTGGTGGAAGGGTGGAGAAAGAGGGAGGGGGTGGGGGGAAGGTTTTTCGATGCCTGGGCGTGGTGCAAAGGGAACGAGAGAGATAAGGTGGTCCCACGTGTGGGACGTGTGGGGAATAAGGTGTGCAAGGTTGAAAGGGAGGAGGAGGAGAATGGGGGAGGGGTAAGGTGTGAGTGAGAGACACGACCCCCTCTCCTCCGGCGCAAGCCCTTTTTAGTCCTTAGCCACGTTTTTTGGGGTGGGGGGTAGGAGAGGAAGAGGTTGGGGGCGTGGCGCACGGGAGAGATTGATTCGGGACAAACAATCGAATTAGCCCTATCGCACGGGGACAGAATGAAAAAAGGTTAATTTCAATACTCGCTTTAAAAGGGGGTGAAAAGGCAAAGTCCTCCGGCACAAGGGTAATTGATGAGAATTTGGATTAAAGAAGGAACGAACGGAAAATTAAATGCGCGTATCAAGGTTTCAGTAAAAAGGGGATAAGGGAGATAAATGGTTCGATCCATTTGGCGCACCTATAGTTCAAAAAAAAAACAAAAGTGGAAGACTTTATCTATCTCGGCAGTGTTTTGGATCAATATGGTGTAATTTGCAGGAGACATGAGGTAAAGAATCCGCCAAGTCAAAGGAGATTATACAAGGAGAAGGAAATGAGACGATTTTTGAGTAAGAATTTTTTGAAAAGACTCATTAAAGCTTTAATATGAGCATGGTTTTGTAGGCGAGGGCACATGGTCGTTGAATGGGTGAGAGATAGTTTAACAAGATCGGAGGCAATTGAAATATGGGTTTGGAGAATGGATGGAAAAGGTGAAATGACAGAAATGAAAACAAAAGAAAAAGTGCTTGTCGAGGCATATAGAGAAAGGAGAGGGGATTGCTGGGAGATATCTAAAGTAGTCAGGAAATATGGATGACGCAGAGGGTTTTAATTGGCGATGGGATGTTGAAGAAGAGTGTGATACGAGTACAGAGGGGAGGCGTTAGGCTAACGAGGGCGGAGTAGGAATAGAATAGATATGTTGAATAGAATGAAGGACGGAAGGAATAATTCGGGGTTGATTAAGAGTTTGAGGTAGTGTCGGATGTCAAGTCAGGTTTTGTCTTGAAAGGCTGGGAAATGCACCGCTTTACCGTTTAATAGTCCATCGAAAGTCTATCTTTAACGGTGGAATACCAATAATAACAACACTGCTCCTTATTGATAAATACACAATGATAGTCTCAAGATATTACTCTTAGATAACCCCACCAAGTAATATCTTAATTTTTTAAATGAAATAAGAAAGAAATATCAGATTCCGTAACTCTGATTTCGTCTCACCAGGAATACAAACGTTTTCCTTGTTTCCGAACGATTAGACCATCAGATTAAATTTGAAGATTTTCAAGATCGCTCTGAAATTCTACTCTGAATGCACTTTCTTGGAATAGGACGCATTATTTCAGCCGCATGATAAGCTCAGCTCGCTCGGAGACCATTTTGCCGGCTGGCCGCCATTTTTGATGGACGTGTCGAGAGCGAGCGTGGTTTCAGTGCAGCTCTTTATCGGTAGGAGTCGTCATTGAGGCTTGGGTCGGCGTAACCATTAGGCGTCCACCTGAAGACATATATTTGGTAATTAAAAATTTTGGTGGTGCTAAATTTTATCGTTCATTCGAACGTTTTAGCAGCATTAAATTTTAGAGCAGAAGCCTAATGGCTCGTTTGCCCTCTGAATTTGCAGTGACCCTAACATTGCCCTCCTAAATCTGTCAGGAATGCATTACGTCACCATGCACCCGACAAAAATACCCTCATTGAAAGGCCTCATACTTATTTTCAGAATAGAGGGATGTAACAAGACTTCAATGGGAAAAAATGTAATTTTCAAGGAAGTTCTGATGCAATGTGGTTTTGGTATTCCATCCATTTAATTACTTTATCTTATATTTAACGGTCTCCCATAAATATCCCTGAATAATGTGTTCCATTTAAATTCAATTACGAACACAGTGGACCTAAGAGGATATAGTCGGCATTCTTTTTTTAACTTTCTTCTAGTTAAAGTATTTTACATTTTTTTATCATGCTTTGGATGTTCATAACTGCTCTGGAACACATCGAATTCTCTGCAAAAAAACTAATTGATTCAATTTTAATTAACAGACTACTGAGGTGATTTGATGGGAGTATAATCTGAGTGAAAAATATTTTCAATCAACAAGCAAAAAAATCTGAGAGACATAGTGATCAAAGTATCAGAGAAACCGAACACAGTTAAACTGGTTTAAGGCATCAACACCTAGGCCGCTTTCCCGGGAGATACGACTTTTTTACCAGTTTCCCGTAATGTTCTCATAATGTAGGGGCGAAATCTAAGCTAAAGAAACTTATTCTTGCCCTAAAATATTTAAATGGAATCCCATGACATCTGAGATATTTGAGAACAACAGGAATATCTATTGATGTTACGAACTAAAACCAACTACAAATAAAATAATCCTTAGGACTTAATCGCGAATTTTAGGATGTGATGTCATTACAGTAGCTTGCAGCTAAGGTTCCTCTTTTCTAATCCAAACTCCACGCAGTATTTCCCATAACATAACATGTCGGAAAAGATGGATTTCTACGTGGACCGATTTATTTTACCAATTTAAAAAAATGAATACGTTTAAGTGTCGGAATTATTCAAGGTATTCTCCTTGTTACAGGAAAGTATTGGACCGACTCTATGGACTGTTGCCGTCGGCGCATCAAGAGAACTTCCGATGTTTCGCTTCCTTCTTCACTTCTTCGTAAATTCTGCCTACCTTTTATCTGCCCCCTACTTTCTTCCCTCCCGTACCCCTTTCACTCCAATTATTCTCCCTTCTTATCTGGGCCTTTTAGCCTCTCTCAACCTCACAATATACCCTCTACTCACTTCTTCCGCCTTTTTTCATATTTACCCTAGCAAATTATTCTCTTTGCCCGCCATATTAATTTCATTTAAATTTATTTTTAACTTCAGCGTTTGTTGCCAAACCCACTTCTTGTGCACAAGCTCGTCCCATGGCTCAAACACCATGTCTCCGATATATAAATCTCAGAGCTCCAAAATACTCTAATATACAAACTGAAACCTATAAGATTAATGATTACTTGTTATCAACAGGAATTATTGAAATTTCGCCAATCCCAAGCAATTTTTTCCAATTTTTGTAAGGAAATCCTGAAAATTTGTTAATTTTCTCACCAAACGGTCTCATATTGAAGTGGCTGATATTAGTTTAGCCTTGGGAAGGATAATTTTGAGGAGTTCCTCGAGTCATTGCATAATGAAAAACCGTAAGTTTTTAATTAATAGTATTTTATTTAGAAACGAGCCTCTGAAGATGACGTAGGATTCCAATGGCCGAGTTGTATCCTAAACAAATACTGTAGAATTACAAAGTCATAGTTTTTACTTATAAGAAGTTTTCAAAGATTTGAGAGTCATTCGCTTACAATCGACAATACTGTTAATTATAATTTGTTCATATATGAAAGAGTTTGCACGTATGGGATCGCGCTCTACTTTAAACCAGTATTTCCTTCGGACAGTATCATATTTTACTTCGAGATGGATGCACTCGAGAGGAGGAGATGAAAAAGAATGGAGAAAATAAACAGAACAGAGAGGAAGACAAACGCTTAAGTTTTAAACATGGTGAGTTAAGATGTAAACTTTCTAGAAAAAATCTGAAAAAGACAGAAAGTTGCTCGAAGAAATGTCGAAAGGTGGTCGAATGCTCGTGGCCGCGAAAGAAGGGAGAATGGTTGGGAAGGCGGGGCTGGAGGAAGGAGTAGAGAGGAGGTTATTGTACAGGATGAAGGCAGGTAGAAGTTACGAAGAAATGAAGAAGGGAATAATAATGTTGGGCAAACATAAGGAAATTCTCGCGAAGCGTCGAAGTTGATAGTCGTTAGGGACCATCCAAAATCTACATTGAATAAATAGAATGTCTGTCATTGTAATGAACTTTATATTAATTGACAAGTTTTTAATTTTTATTTCCGATTAAATCATTGGTTCGTTGTAGTTTTTAAAAAATAAGGTATATCTCCGGTTTTACATACAAGTAAAACATCATCAACATAAAAGATAATTTTGTACATGATCCTTGCATTTACTTCTGGTACCTATTTTGTTGGTTTTGATTTGGCTTTTATGATGGACTCGAATGTATTTAAATGAATGTACATTTCCCTCGGCTATGATTATGATGGTTTTGATTTGGTTTTTTTTTAGAATTGGCTCGTTTTATAATTAATTACTTGAATTTCGCGTTGAGTCACTCTTTTAGTGATCACTTGTCACGTGTAACTTTTCCCAATATCCTCAGGTAGGTGTTGGTGATGTCACACCGGGGCGGAATCATGGCCGTCAATAAATATTAATTGTGGAAATGCTGTGTTTCCCTCATCCATCCAATAGAGAAATTCCACCGAGTAAAGGCGAAAACAATGTGCCATCCATTACTCGATCCATAACTTCGCCATCGTTCCGTAGGCCTTTTTTAGTCTTACCGAAAGTGCATAAAATCTAGGTCTGCTAAAGTCAAGGAACTGATAAATCAATTTTGTGGAGTCTACAGATCCGTCGCCAAACCATAAATTTAAGAAATATTTTGGTAAAGATATGTTGTAACTGCAAACGTTCAAAAGAACAGAGGTTTTTGAAAATGGTACAAACAGAAGACGGGTGAATGAAAATTAAGTTGCGACCTATCGAGATCGAATTTGGTTGTTGCTCTAATTTGCTATCTCTACGAATTGAACAAAAGCGTCCAACTTTGATTTACTAGATACTCTTGGTAGCTAGATATAACACGTTTTACTATAAAGAACATACTAGCTAACTTCTCCGATATTTTATGCCCGCGTTCACGTCAACCGATCAGCGGTAAGATACGGTTCTGATACGTTCAGGTAAATTCATAATTTTAAGTCGCTCATTGAAATTGGGATGGAGAACGAAATTAGAGCAGATTGGATAGCCTATCTTGGAAGTGTTTTGGACGAGAATGGTCAAATTAGGAAGGATCTAAAAAGAAGGCACCAGGAGAAAGAAACTTTTAAACTGTTGTAATTGAATATTGATACGTTGAGTATGGATTTTAAGAAAAAATTGCTAAAACGTGGTTTTGTACGACGTTGATACCTGGAAGCTGAGGTATGATAAAAAATTGCATATTGTAGATTTTGATATGAGGGATTGGAGAACGACAAACGAATATCAAAATGGACGGAAAGGAAAATAAATGAAGAGGTACAAGGCACGGTGAAAGGGGAGGGGAGGAGATTTTTGGGGGAAATTCAAAGGATGCCGGAAAGATGGAGACAAAGCATTTTGATTAGCGATGGTGAATGTGGAAAGGATATGTATTTTCAGTTTCATATATTTGCATTTAGGATATCTCATACACTTGCGTTAGATGAGGGTACACAAATTGACGGTGGTTGTTCTGTGTCCGTCCTAAGCCAATCATGAACATTAGGCTATCATTATTAATAAAATTAATTTTTCTAAGGGCACAATATTCCCTAGAGTACAATCACATTACTAAAGAATCATTATACTAACAAAACAACGGTGTTTAACATTTACAACACAATTCTTAGTAATTTATTAATTTTTGGAAGATTCACGTGTCCAAACTAGGATTTTACATACTCCAAACCATATGCTGTTGATATTTCCTGCTATTGAATATTCTAGCATGTAAGTGCCTTCTTTCGTGCGATCAACTTTGTTCGGGTGCATGATCAATCTGATATTTGTGTAGAAGTGTCATGATTGTGATTGTGTGTACATGACTCGTAGCCTTCATGCCCCCGCCACACGCCCTTGCAGTGGTTTGCAGTTAACTATGTAGATTTCCAAATGCATTTATTAAATTATTAAAATATAAATAGAAATATATTAAGCAAGACAACCAAGAACTTAAAGAAAATTGCACAACAGAAGCGTAACTAAGCACTATATCGAAAGATATTCGCCATCATTTTTCCAACCCAGATTTTGCAGGTGAAGGAGTAAGAAGTGAACCGTTTTCATTTCAGCCACGTGGAGGAAGAAACTGGTGTCAGAAATTTTGCAAGAAAAAACTTTCATCGACATTAAATTTTATCATTTCTTTCCGGAAAACTTCTACATGATTCCTCCCTTTGCCATGGGCGTTTGTGAGACTTGCGTACTTCTTCTTCTTCCACACGACCTAGCCCGGAAAACTTTCGCCCTCGCCATGAAATATCACGGCAAGTTATCAAAAAAATAAGACTCTCCTCACTTTTCCTTGTTTCGTTTAATTTAAAACCTCGTAAAAAATTCAACTTTTTTTTGTCTTTCCGAGCAATCAAAAAAAAAAGTTACCCCCTGGAATATATGTTACACCCTCCACCCTCCATCTCTCTCTTTCTCACCGTCGTAACCCCCCCCCCAACTAAACCATTTTCCTTCCCTCCCGCCCCTATTCTCCGACTCCCCGAGTCTTAACTCTCTCGCGCACTCTATCTCACCCCCCTCTGCCCCCCCCTCCTCCCGCACTCCCAATCTCACATACGCGCGGCGGGTTCTACTACCCCTTCGCGAGTTATTTCTCTCCGCAGCACTTCATATTTTCGACCGGTCCGTTTCTTACGTAGGATTCCTTGCGCCAACCCTCCACCTCACCCAGTCCCTTAACCTTGCTCCGACCAGTCCTAACTCATCCCCCCCCCAACCCCGTTTCTTTCTACTCCTTCACCCCACCCTCTCGCCAATGCACCCCTTGCCAGGGGTGGGCCTTTTTCCATTTCCTTCCCCCTTCAATCTTCGCATTTCTTCCTCCAACTAATACTTCTACTTATTACTCTCCGCCCTCTACCCTGGGTTTACCCTCTCCTCCCTTTCAGGGGTTAAATGGAAGAAGGGACCATTAGGTCTCAATTTCGCCCAAATGAAGACCTCTATCTATCTATCTATCTGCCCTCATCTTTTTGCCTTCCCCTTCACCCCTTCCGATCCATCCCCCCTCCCCCAACTATCGTCCAGTTCCTCACACATCCCTTCCCCCAAGTCCTCCCTCTCCCATTTTTTTAACCTCTCTTTCCACAAGCGGAATCTTGTTACCAGACAAATTCACCGGATTGATTATGTTAAAAGTTTCTCGGCCGTGCCGCTATTAAAGTTAATTCGCTTAAACCTTTCTTGCTGAGCGGAAGATGTGGATGGAACCCTTCAAATATTCCACTTTTTTTCTAAAGATTCCCAGAGAGGAAAAAATGACTCATTGATCATTTAAAAAGTTATCCGCAAAGGATATTATTTTTTAAATATTTCCGCTAAACCTGTCTTCATCCTTTCTTGCCTCGAATCTTGACGGAGAGTATCTAAGTGGCGGTGGTCGCAAGTGGAGTTGACCCGAAGGGACATTCGAGCTCACCCCTACAGCAAAGAGCGAGAGTCTGTTATCGGAAAAACACTTCATAACCTCGTGCAATGCAAACTAACATCCTCATAATGATGCTTATAAATAGACATAGTTTTTATAATAGTTTTATGTTTTAGATAGGCTTTGGTCGGACACATATTAACTACAGCTACAATCCCTTCGTAACAGGACAATATGTGACACCCAATAATACGATAAACCCTCCTTCAATTCTGCATCCTTACAATTTCACTTTAACCTCTTGCAGACTTGTAAAATAATACGTATATAAAAAATTTAAAAAATCATACAAATTATAACAATCCACCACAGTTTTTAAACCGAATGTCAATCTGATAGGTGAGGATATAGTTCACCTAGCACCACGCCCAATGGATTTTGAAATGAGGATACGGGGTCAATCTCCTTTCTCTGTGCCCCCCATGGTTTCCAAGAAAGATCTGATAGCCTGTTAAAAATCACGCAGCCCGGATGGATCTGAGGTTGCCCAGAAGCGTCACCCGGGAATTGAACCCGAGCCCTCCGGTCAGTAATCCAATGTTCTACTCCCTGAACTACGACCTCCCCCCACAAATTAAACATCACTTGTGAATTCTCCAAAATATATGAAAACTATTAACTCGATCATATATGGTAAACCCGCGTGTACAAATGTAACCTAATAACTTCCTCTCAAGCCGCTATACAGTGAACCAAATCATAACTATTCTAGTTTCCAATCTGATGGGCTGAAAAAACTGAATACCATATTGTTATGAAACTCAATTCTTCCATAAACTCTGTAGAGCAATATTATGGGGTAAACCATGCAAGCCTCTCATATGAAAATTCATTCACAAGTCGTATTTGGGAGAACGAGCGCTAAAAAATGTAATGAGATGACAATATACATCCTAATACTATAAGGATACAGTGATTAAATTTTGTTTAAAACAGGGAATATTAGTCAGCTTCACGAGAACACTCGCATAAGAATGGGTAAATTAGTAAAAAATTGAAAAAAAAAAAAATAAATAAAATGCTCAAAAAAAACGTATATAACATCAGCTCAAGAGCGAAAAATAATAATAAAATATCTAAGATAACAATAAAATCATGTCATTAAGTAAAAGACGACAATATCTTCTCCGAATCGGGAAGAATCATTGGTCCAGGAATCACTAACCACTGCAATAATCAACCAGAAGGTTGGTTTTACAGCCGAAGTTAGAGCTCACCTGATACTAATCCCTATGCGACAGGTTAAACTCGCACATCAGGTAAACAAGGCTGACCATTTCTTTTCTCCTTGTCTCCTGTGCTTTCACAGCAATATTATTTGGCAATCAAAAAATCACACAGCCCGGGGGAAGTTTAATGTTGATCCCAAAGACCAGCGATCTGTTCATCCATTTAGTATCTAGGAATTATTAGTGACGGAATAAATACATAAGAGAATTTTCCTGCCTCCGAATCATAATCTCCCTCTCGATCAGGACAAACTCCTACTATAAAATGTAGGCCTCCTACAGACTTATATTATTTAAGTATAGTTCAGGATTGCAAACGGCGCATAACTGGCCCTCATTCCGAGGTAGTTCTAAATCACCGGTCCGTTTTTCTCAAAAGTAATGAACTCGGGGCGATATTATTCACGGGCGAACCCCCATAAGAGACCGCTCCTCCACACACACACACACCCGCCGCCCTCCCCGCCACTTTCGATGAATGCAATGATCATATATATACATCTCTCTCCCTGCTACATTTATAATATGCACTTCTGCTTCCTCTCTTCCTCACGCATCCCCTTTCCTATATCCCCTGCTCGGCCTTCGTCCCCATAAGTTCCACCCCCCTTCATGCCCACCTGCCCGAATAGAACCCGCCACTCCCCGGGCTTCCCTCGCTCCAACCCCTTCCCCCCCTTCCACCCGTTCGTATCGAGGCATTCATAAACCTCCAACCCTCCTCATCCTCCTTGAAATCCAAAAAAATGTCTCTCACTCTCTCTCTCTCTCTCTCTCTCCGAAAACACGCATCCGCATCCATGGTTGATAAAAAATACCCCGTAAAAAATCAACCGTCACTCGGGGACAACTTTTTGGGACGGTCCTTCAATCACTTTTGATTTCCGTGACATTTCGTTTCCGGTGTAATCCCAGAACTGAAAGACCGAACATAAGTCAGTTATTCGTGTAAATTTTTTATCCTTGTATTAATCATCATATTCTATTCATCAGAGTACCATATCATAATCATCTGATATTCTGTTGTGTATGTGAAGGACATTAACCTACCTTAACACTTAAATTATCGATAATTATAATATCGGATGGTTCTCGAGATATTTTAGCTTTCTTTAGATGTTGAGAGCGAGAAATTCATCTTGATATGGTCGCCAACTTTGATTTTTTTAGCAAGATTTGTCAATCATTTTCTTTAACTGAAGACATATCCAATACCAAAAGATTCATTTGTTCACTGTTATATTCGATATGCATGCCCACATATCATGCCATTCACCTCTGGTTAATAATGTAATAATTATACACTTCTTTTACTTTGATGGGTGTATAGTAAACATCGGAGGTAAAAGAGTGGAATGTATCGATTTTTCTGATGGTATTGCTTTAGTAGCAGATGGTAAACAAGAAGTCGTTGAGATTAAGCAGGCCTTAAGGATAAATGAAGGAATATGGAATTTGAATTCGCAGGAAAAAGACCAAGAATATGATACCAGGAGCTAAATGTGGAAGGATCAGCGTCACATTGGAAGGTGAAACAATCGAACAAGTAGAGAGATTTATGTATTTGGGAAGTGCCATCACTGAAGATATGTCCTGTTCCTGGGATATCAAGTCAAGAATAGCTATTGCAGAAGAATAATTTAATTATAAGAAGAACCTACGTCCTGTAAGGACATTTGAAAAGGAATTGAGAATAAGATTGGATAAATGTTACATCTAGAGCGTGATTTAGGAAGGAGCAGATACATGGACTTTGCGGAAAGATGAAGGAGAAACGAAAACAGGCCTTTGAAATATGGATCTGAAGGAGGATGGAAAGAATTAGATGGGAGGATAGAGTAAAGAATGAAGTGGATTTGAGAGGAGATAGAATTGGTCAGAAAAATTAGGAAAAGAGAGATAAATTGGGCATAACAATGTGTGTTAATCAACATAACAAAGGAATGAGTGTTCGCTGAATACTGTGCCAGAGGGAATGATAGAAGGGCGTGGGAGGAAGAGGTTAGACATGATTATGATTGGAAGACAAAAATGAAGAAATTACATCAGTCAACGTTTTGGAGAGCTCATATTTCATCATAAAAAGCGCATGGATAAACTCCTTCTGAAAATCGATTATGATAGTCCCTAGCGCAAATTCCATTCCATATTAGATATTTTTATATTCTTGGTGTTGCTTCTCATTTACATTAAGTTCACCTCCAGTTATTGTGAATGAAACCCAATTAAAATAAGGATTGAAATGAATTCAAAAAATTATCAATATTTTAGATTACATTTGTGTAGAACTTCACTTGCCTAGGTTTACAATAATGATTTGCTCCGAATTGTTTCTCGTGTGCGATGCTTTCTTCTCTGTTCCTTATGAGGGTTTTTTATCATGCATAAAATGCTACCCGATATCTGGATTCACAAAACTATAAGGAAACAGTGCACGAGGATAGTACACGAAAGCTAGTTGAAATAATGGAGGGTCATAGCGTCTCTCAACCCCTTCTGGTGCCCCTTACATAAATCCATTCTTCAGAAATTTCTTTGCAAGTTTTTAATCTAGATCTGGGAGATGACTTGAGATGCGGACCATTTAAAAGATTTCTTTGGCGAAGGGATTGGGCTAATTCATGATACGGATAATCCATGGGACTAAATTTGATACATGATAGCTTTATTCAGGTGATTATTATTGGTATTCTAACGATTAGGGCAGGTTTTTGTTGGGCTCAGCCTATATAATTGCACAAAAATGTATTTAATTACCTTCCCTGACCAAAAAAAAAACGATCTAGCATCCGACACTACAATACCTCCCTCTTACATTTTGCTTACTTCTTCCTCCCATCAAACCGTCCGACATGAACCGATTCTATTTCTGCCCCTTCCTTGTTTGCCTCACATTCTCCCCTCTTTATCACAGTCTTCCTCAACATCCAATCGTCAATCAAAACACATTGCGGGGATCGAGATGGTGCGGTGGCTATCGTACTGGCTTCCCACCCAGAGGGCCCAGTTTCAAATCCCGGCGGTGTTGAATATTTTTCAGAGGTATCTCGATCCCTACTTGAGGTGCTTTGTGGAGGGCACTTTCGAGTGAGTACGCCGTCCGTCGGATGGGACGTCAAACTGCGGACCCCTTGGCGCCTTTCGTAAAGAGTAGGTGAATGCCGACGCCGGGTTTCTCTCCACCCTTCATCCTTTCCTGTCCATCCCCTATGGCGCAAATGACCTCAACTGTCGGTCGCCTCCCCTAAATACTACTAATACTCAAAAAACATTGCATTCAACTTTCCTGCCTCCTTTGGATTTCTCCCATCAATCCCATCTCCTTCCCCAGCTATACCTGGCACTTCCTCGTTTATTTTCCTATCTGTCCACTTCATCTTCTCCATCCGTCTCCACCAACATATCAAGAGCCTCCAGTCTACGCCTATCATCCTGCTTCGATGACCATGATTCCTCACCGTACCAAACTACGCTCCATATCAAAGTTTTTGACGAACATGTTCTTAACTTTCTCACTCAAAGTCCGTGACCTCAACTTCCTCCTCCATTCAACATACGCTGACAAAAGCAATACTTTCCCCTTCCACTCATATCACGCACATTGGCCTGAAACTGAAAATTCTATTTCTGCCAGGGGTTCCACGGGCAGGGTGAAGGACATTACTGCCATTGTGGTTAGTTGTGTAACGGGGGTGGAAGGTATTTCAGGGATGGGGAAGGCTTTTTGTGTGGTGAGAAACCTTAGCCTTCTAGCCACTTAGCCCAGATACGATAAGAAACGAACGTGAGAGGACTTTTAGAGGAATTATGCTGGGAGAAGATTGAGACGCGAAGAGAATAAGCAGGATTTAAACTCCGGTGAGGTTCGGAACACTGAAGTTTAACCATAACACAAAAGGAACTATAACGGCCTCCTATCAGACCACAAAGATAAGATAACTGAGATTGAATCCATTACTGATTGGTATAAATTTTCGTTATTTCTTCGTAAAATCAGGAATCATTATAGTAATAAATCAAAGCCATAGTTAAAATATTTACAAAGCGAATTTAGGCAAGGACAAGATGAAACGCTACGTAGGCATCTGTTAGATTCTTAGGAGCATGTGCTCGAGTATTTTAGTTGCTGGTAAATTTATTTGCATTCGCGACACTTACAATGGTTTTTCTTGAATATTACGCTCTGTGTGGGTGTGCAGTGGTATGCCTTATATTTGTTTTGCATGTATTTGCATTCTATTGTATCCTTACATCCCCCGCCATACCCTCTTCCGACGGCTTGTGTGGTATGATATAGAACTCTATAAACGATACACACCAAGAGGTAGGACAGTTTAACGTCCCATCCGACGGTCGTTATGCTTTATTTGGCGTACCTTCACCATACAGGGTGCGTTCCAAAAATAATGATATTATTTTTTTAAAGTAATTTTTTGAAAAGATTCGCACTAACAATTAAAATTCTTCAAATTACTCTCCTTGGACCTGTACACATTTTTTACAGCGGCTCTGCCATGACCATTACGCGCCTTGGAAGGCGTCACGTCTGATTGGATCTCTTCAATGGATGAAAAACGGGTTCCTTTCATGGCTGCCTTAATCCGAGGGAACAGAAAGAAGTCTGCTGGGGCGATGTCAGGGCTATAGAAGGGATAGGACAGCGTTGGCACCTGGTGTTTGGCCAGGAACTCACGGACTCGTAGCGCGTTGTCGTGATGGAGTTGCCAGGTAGCGGAGATGCCTTTTCTCGTCCTGATGACCCTTTTTCGGAGTCATTTCAGCACATACACGTAGTAGGCAGCGTTAACTGTCTGTCCTTGAGGAACAAACTCCTTGTGAACCACTCCTTTACTGTCGAAAAAGACAATGAGCATTATTTTCATTTTTGATTTGCTAATTCTTGCCTTTTTTAGGCTTGAGAGACTGGTCGGTGCACCACTCAGAGCATTGGCGTTTTGTTCCTGGGTCGTATTCAAAAACCAAGGTTTCATCGCCAGTGATGACGTTGCCTAAATAATCAGGTTCATTCTAATACGTTGCAAAAGTTCACTTGGTTTTGTGGCAAAGCTTTAGCGTCCCCCTCACCTATTCCAAGCAGGATCCCGCTCAGAACAATACGAGCGGCGCGGGAAATGCAATTGCATTACTTTTGCAATTTGCACCCTGTATCACGAGAAATAGGGATATTCATGCCTTTGAAAAATTCTACAATCTCTATGTTGTTTTGAACCCGGGCCCGCGGAATCGGAAATAAGAACGCCACTCACTGCCAAAGTATTTCAAGACATCTTTCCGATCTTCTCAAAATTTAACATATTTCCGATTTTCTCTCTTTTCCAGGCTGATAATTGTTATTCATTCCATAAAAAGACAAGAAACATTCAAAATATACGAGCGAACCCAACTTTGTTGTCAAGTTATATGGTAAAGGATCCCGTAAACAGAGCGTACTTTATCGGAAGAATTTCCTCCGTTCGGCAATCAAAGTCTTCTTGATCGGAGAAGCTGCCCATTGCATCACAACGACCTCAGAACTCATTAGTGTAATTGTTAGTTATTGGAATTCAACACTTTTTTTTGTAAGCATTTCAAATTGTCGCACGCAATGATTTAGATTGCCGCGCTTACGAAGGGTTCGATGGAAAAGGATTCCTCGAATCGCTCCGTTCCACAGTCAATATCCATTAGCTTCTCTCTGGTCTCGCCTACCAATGTAATGCCAGGATTACTCCATTTCAGCTTTCAACTCGGGCGATTTGTACTGATACAGTATTTTAAGCTTCGGATTGAATTCTCGTACGCACACTAGCTCCCAAAAGAGCATTTTCAATTGCAATGTGGACGCAACTTATGTTATCTTACCCCATTTGGAATACACCGCAAGTATTTGGAATCCTTGAGAAAAATTGCTAATAAAAGAAATTGATAAAGTTCTGAGAATATCCGCCACATTTGTCAAATATGTTTACGATAAGATGAGTGACAGGTCTTTTCTTGGAATTAGGCTGGAAGGCACTTGAGACGCGAAGAGAACAAGCAATAAACTTAGAGACTTTTAGCAAGATTCAAAACACACGAGTTTAACTATGAAACAAAAGGAATTGTTATGGCCCCAACACTATTAGCGGTAGGTTAGGCCACAAAGATATGATAAGGGAGATAGACTCCAATAGAGAGTTATAAACTTTGTTCTTTCTTCGGGTAATGAAGGATTATAATGGTAACAAATTCCAACTCATCGTAAAAATAGTAAAGAATTGATTTAAAAGCGAGGAGATTATTAAACGCTGCGACAAAATTAAACCTAGCTCCTATAAGTTGTTAGAGATCTATTTCTGCAATACATCCAATTTCACGAGGATCGCATAAATTAGCAGCATATTATAAATAAGGCCTTACTAAGCGAATGATAGCAGAGTTTGTGGAATGTTCCGCATTCTGAAGGGGTAGGGCAGATCTTAGGAAAGAGGCGGGGAACCCAAATTTTATAGGGAGTAATGATCACAAATTCAAGGTAAAATGCCGGGTATAAAGAACGAATAAAAGAAATTTTCTTGTAATATGTAATATGTATGTAATAATCTATCTATAATATGTATGTATATATCTATATACCTGTATGTAATATATCTATGTAATAATTTGATTGATGTGTGGTGTAAAATTATATGTAACAGCTTAATTTTTTTGTTTATCTTTTATTTTATTGCTAATTGTTTGATGTTAATGAGATGGGGATTTTCTTGCTTTGTGAATGGGATGTGTGTTTTGAAGTTCCCTTTAATTGTATCTATGTTTATTGACTGATTTTACCTTGGTGATTATTTGGGACTTGTGTGCCACCTGACATTGTCTATTAGCACATGTGGATTTTTAATAATAATAATAATAGCACTGCTCTTTTCGACACATTTCCCCAATACTCTTCTTTGAATCCTAATATTTTGTTAGCTTAGTTTAGCTTAGCAAATTTTAAAATTCGCAAATGCTGAAAGTTGCAAGACTATTTAAAAAGTCATTTCATGTCTCAAATTAACTCAAAATTCACGTTTACTCAGTGACTTGTTTGTTCCTTCATTCATTTCCTTTTCCTCAATGGAAAATGCGGGCCCCGGTGGCGGCGGGGTAACGTCTTCGCTTACCAACCCAGAGGTCGCGGGTTCGATTCCCGCCTAGGTGGATATTCCTCCATCTAAGGCTTGATTATATGTGGATGTCTTCAATGTAATGTCTGAGGGTTAGGTGGCAGAAAGGACCATAAATCTCAACCTCGCCCAATTAAGTCGATAAATAAATAGATAAATAAAATAAAAATGGAGAATCAAGGAAGTTAGAATAAAACCAGTACTTTACATACTAAATTTAATTAATTCACTTCTATGAACTGAAGTAGGGGACAGTAACATGAATTAAACCTTACCAAATCGGTACCGAGTAAACAGATTACCTGCGAAATCACAGATAGCATGGAGAAAGTGTATAACCGCGCAATGATGACATTTGAAGATATCCAGCAGAATTCATATTCATTAAAAGTTTAAGAAAAGTAATTCCTTTAAATTTATCTAACGTTGAAAAAAAAACAGAAATACGGATTCATCTCACCAAAATGTTGCTTCACACAATAATACGTTACACGAATTTAGATATGCGACGAAAGTGCGTTACACTAAAGGAAATAAGTCAATGTCGTTTATCAGATATTTTGGGAAGAGAGTTTAACTCTAATGTGAAACAATGAAAATCCATGGGCGCAGTGCGCTATTCGGGCATTAATTCTCCTTTAATCATGAGATTGAAATTTGATAGAAGTACACCTCGAAATGTGAAGAGTCAGGCGTGATGTTGTGGAATCGAGACATAATAAAAACTTCGTTGCAATTTTCCACAGTTAAAACTTTATTTCGACCATGGTTTCGATACACTGTATCATCATCAGGTGAGGGAAAGTACAAGGGTAAAAGTACAACCCCCCCTTCCCCCCCGCTCTATCCTCCCCTGCCACCCCTTCCCCTTGTACTTTTCCTCACCTGATGATGATACAGTGTATCGAAACCATGGTCGAAATAAAGTTTTAACTGAAGAAAATTGCAACGAAGTTTTTATTATGAAGTACACCTCTTCTCATTCTCCGAAGAGAAAGGGGAAAGACAACACACGAGGAGGTACTAGTCATGGTGAAAGGGGAGGAGAGGGGATTGTTGGGAGAAATCTCGAGGAGGGTGGAAAAATGTATGCAGAGCATCTTGATTGGCAATGGAATGTTGAAGACTGTGAGGGGGGAAAACATTGGGCAAAAGAGGAACGGATAGAAATTATTGGAAGATACTCGCATAAAGAGAAGAAGGAAGTATGCGAAATTGAAGAATGTGCTATTGTAGTGTTGGGTTGTCCCTTATTGTGCGATGGTCAAATATGCAGTGATGCTAAGTTTTCGACGACTACAAACCGAACTAAAAAACGATCATCATCAGGGTTAGACTCCGGGCTTAAGGTTAGTATTTGACGGATTCAGGCTCCACACATTTAAGCACGCCTGATCCAAATTAACATCAAAGAAAATGTACTTTGACCACAAAATACTTATTATAGTAATTTAATCTATTACACCGCAAACTTTTTACCTTCCTTATTTCCATCCAAATTTCCCTACCCCTACCTGGCTTTGCCCGACTTCTCCCCTCTATTACTATCTTCAGCATCACAATACCTCTCAGTATGCCCTCTATTCACTTGTCCAGTTGTCTTCGAATTTCTCATAACGGCCGTCCCTCACTTTGTCTAACTTACCTCTAGAACTTCATGTATTCCTTCCTATTACGATCATTTAAATTTTTCATTATCCACACGCCAATATCTCTCAAGGCCATCCATTTACACGCATATCCTCCTCTCAACGACCATATTTCTCAACCGCATAAAAATACGCTCCACATTCCAGTTTTCAAAAGTCTTCCCTTTTCACTCCTTAATAAGTTACCTTTTATCAACACCTACCTCTTTGTAAACGCTTCCCTACTTAACATATTTCTCCTTTCAAACGGCCCAAACTCGTCCAAAACACTCACAAAACAACTATTTTACCTGTTATAGACAACCATAAAAAGGGGCAATACTCGGTGATCACATCCCCGAATTTGAAGGGATGAAAGAAATTAAAAGATTCCTTGGATGTATTCCGAAGATATGTGCGGATACGCTGCTCCTATTCCCCCCTCCTTACTCGGGTCTCCGCCACCCCGCGCGGACGCCCCCAGTAGTCCCCTCCGCTATGCCTCTTCTTCCCAATTCCACCACCAACCCCATTCGTCTGCTTCCCGACAAGATGCGAACAAACCCCGCAAGCAAGAGGAAGGAAAAAACGAACAGCTCAATCTCGTCCGCGGGGCAATCAAGTGCGGGTTCCCTGGCGTTTTCTCTTCATAATGCACGTGAGGGAGAGAAAATCCTTGCGACTCCCCTAGGATTACGTGAATTGTGATACGGGGCCCATAGCAACACGGTCAATGAAAACTCATGACAGCATGACAGGGTTTGAATCTAAACTGACCCCTCACTGCTAGCGCTTATATATATATATATATATATATATATATATATATATATATATATATATATATATATATAAGGGATCACAATTCACGTAATCCTTAGTGAATTCGCAAAGACGTGTATTATATGTACATATATATCTATAATATATATATATATATATATATATATATGTATATATATATATATATATAATCATAAACACAGTAATCAACCCGAAGGTCGGTTTGGTAGGTGATGGTAGAGTTCACCCAGTACTAAGCCCTATACGGCATGTGAAATTCACACATCAGGGTAAGGGGGCCAGTTTAAAAAAATATTATTAAAAACATTCATTTATCATTGTGAACCGCAGGCATTCCTAGCAATGTTAAGAATTGAATGAAAGGCTTCCGAGAAGAAAAAACAAATGTCGTGAAAGTCACGCAGACAGACTCTGAGTTGTGCAAAGAATTGTCCGCGTCGTTTAAACGCCAAATGGTGGACAAATAGTTAACGAACTCTAAACCGATTAAATTTTGCCATGCACACTTAAAACTCAATCACCGATCCCTACCGTTCGTTACACCAATATAAACTGAGCTAACTTCATCGTACATGTGTGTTGATTCAGTCAAACTCCCGTAATTAATTGAAACGACCCTCTTATATTCAGTGAACAGAATGGCTCTGCCGTAATCTTATCTCTGCTCAACTGAGTCTTCTAAGAGTTGAGCATTACGGCAAAGTTCAGCAGAGCAACGGTAGCATTTTAATTAGGATTCTACGCAGCTTCTTCCCTCAACTATAACTCCCGAGGTACGTATCTGTCCGTTTTCTTACGAATGTAACGTCTGGAGAGAAAAGTTCAAGACCCTTTTCAACACCAATCAACTCTTATCCTTAGAAATAATATGATTAAATCATTTTATTCGACTGAATTACTTCACGAAAAGCATGGGAAATTGAGAGCGTCAGAAGTAAAATGATTCCATTCGGCGATCAAACATAAAAATGCTCAATAACTCACTTAAATAAAAGTGCGTAAATATTCTATAACAATCAATCGAAAACGTTTTTTCCACTGAACATTTCATATTTCACTCCTTACAAATCCAGCTTTTATCGTCCATTCTACGTATCCGAGCTATTCAAGGTATGCACGGTCCCTTTTGATTTAAATCCTCTATATATCACGAGAATTCATTTTGCTCGCACTAAATTGTTTCCTTCTTCATTTATTCATAACCTCTATCTGGATTCATCTCGCCTAAAAATACTGTTCTCCAACGCTTACTCAATATTCTATCTCACGGCCAAGGGCATACACCACCGCCTTTCAATATTTCCTCCACCTCTTGCTCTGCCTTTTTCGGATTTTTCCCAGCAACTTCCTCTCTTCGCTCACCATTTTTAAAACTTAAACGTTTGTTCTACTCTCTCTTCCTCTTCAACTTGTTTCCTCCATTCTCCAACACATCCACACTTAACAAATATTACATTTGTAGACGGCCAAAATCGATGCCAACCAATGCAGTGCTTGCGATTGGCGATAGCATACTGAAGACTGTGATAGAGGGGAGAGGCAAGCGATTAAGGGGCAGGAATACAACGGAAGTTGGCAGGCGGACAACTTTTTAAGGGAAAATTGTTCATGGGAAAAATTACATCTAAAATCTATCTACTCTTCAATTAATCTTTCTAATTTTATTTTTTATGATCTCGCCTACCGTAATAACACAGGGCTAATAAAATATTTTCAACATTTTTGCTGAAGAGACATCCTTACTAAGAAACCGAATTGTCTGGAGAAACTACACAAATGAAACAGATATATACTTTTATCATTTGCATGTTATCCATCGCTTATAGTGAATGCCCGGATGCGGATACAGAAACCTACCTTAATTTCTTCTTCATTCTTCTGTTTTCTTCCGAGAGAAGATGTGGTGTTATTTTTTTCCCTTCGCTCACGTCATGCCGATCGCAGCGCCGCCACACGCGGGTGCCCGTGAAATGTGTTGAGAGGTGAAAGAGATATATAGGGGTGGAGTTTGAGAGGAAAGGGGGTGAGGGAGGTTGTTGGGGTTGTGCCCCCTCCTCCCCTTCCCCATTCCTCCACTGCTGTTTCCGAGAGTCTCGCGAGGGAACCGTGATTGCCGTAAGAGATATCCATTAGCCACACCTCGCCCTTTTACGGCGCGGACTCCCGGAAAGGCGTTGGGAACGAGGGGCTGGTGAAAGGATGGGGTGAGGGTGTTGGCGGGGGGGGGAGGCACCGGGGATTTCGAAGGTAGGCAGGAAGAAATTTTGCGAGAGAGGGAGCTCTTGACGACTTTTAAGAGCCTTGCAGGGACAGAGTTCGGCTCGCCACGATCTCTCCGGAGACATCGCCTAGCGACAGCCCCGAGTGCGAGTCAGGTATTTCAAAAAGACTGTAAAATAGACACCCCCACGAATCACAACCAACCCCTCAAAATAACGTGTAGTCTTAATGGAGGAAAAGGGCAAGATAGCATTTCGCGTTCGCAAAAGAAAAAAAAATCCATTTATTGATTTTTCTCATTGAAGCGTGAATTGAATTTACGCACGTCTCTTGTCCTGGCGTTCCGCGATCATAGATTAAGGCAAAATGAGCTCATTAAAAGATGCAGGGAAGGGAAAGGAGAAGGGAGAGATTTGTCGCGCATGATTCGGAGAAATCTTTATATGAATTGAGGGTATGGAGAAGAGGTAGACGACTTAAAGATTAATAGAAGGAATGGCAAAGCTCATCATTACAGATTATTCTGCAGAGTTAAAGAATTGATGCCAGTTGTATGGAGAATCAGCAAAGTTCCATGGACATGGATTATTGGGACAACGCAATATTGGACAAGAAATTGGGCTGAATATTACATCATAGAGGGATTAGCCGAAAACAGCAGCATTGCAAGTTAATGAAATATAATATTTAGCACATTAATAGATATAGAGATAATGGAGTTTGTGAAAAGGAGCTACAAATAATAACGTTTACAATTACCGTAATCGCCAAATCATTTTCATCAGCATGGATGCAAGATTCTAAGATTTGATGGACACATCTAAATTTGAGTGACGACAAAACTGTCGACGGTATTAAGAGTTGTTTGGATTTACGCTACCATACAAAATCAACCAACGTAAATGTAATGAGTCAATGAATTGAAAGCTTAAATTAAAACTATTTACACTGCAAAGGAAACGATGGAAGAAGTGAAGACATAAATCTGCGCTTGTGATACGTCATTAAATACGCCGACAGGCAAAAATAACTTAAAATTTTAGTAGAGTAATATCGACATTTTTTATAAAACCGATTCCGAAACCTAATTAGATTTACGAATTGGAAAATATTTAAGATTTCAATGAATAACGAGAATCATTTGTGAAAAAAATGTACAATTAGAATGAAAAAATATTTGATAAAGAGTAAAAATTATACTAAAATACTAGAAAAAACAATTCGACCAACTAAAATATTATTAATCTTGCAAATGTCTAGCAAATCTGAAAATTAATGTTTATTTAATTCTTTGGGAACACATTACACCAAAACGGTACGGATTACTGGCTTCTAATGCTGGCAGCACACGTTCGACTAAGGATTGATATTTCAATTCCTTCGCTTCAATGAGCGACAATTAAACAGTCACGTTGTTTCTCTATCTTTTAAATCATTTTTAAGCGTATATTATGATTTATCCTACGGCTGAGCAGACGCTTAATACACTGCAAACAGCTTTGCAAAAATTCTATAGCCTCCAATGTTTTCTTTAAAAGTTAACTTTAAAAATTCATCTAATTATCATTTACAATAACGATCAAATTAAATGCATTAATATTTGTACCAAAGAATTATTTCAGAATTACCTTATTACATTGCATATTGACATGAGCAATTATTCCATACAGAATTATTTACATTTCACGCACACAAAACGCCCACCTTTGCTCACGTATGCAGTGGCCTATATTCCGAATTAGTTCACAGCCGTTGATGTGTCTTATCCATTCCATATACATTCCATTTTTCCTTAACATACAGGGTTCGTCCGGAAAATACTACCTTGATCAAAAATTTCCCGGAATTTATTCAGAAAATTAAAAATACAAGTTTATTCATCTAAATCTATATTGTCCCCTTCAAAGTAATCCCCATCGACTGCAACACACTTATGCCAGCGCTTGATCCAATCCTCGAAACATTTTTTATACTATTTTTTATAGTATTCGGTTTTCGGTATGTCCATCAGTGCTTCCTGCGATTTTTCCATTACTTCCTCTCGGCTGCTAAAACGCGTTCCCCGTAATGGTTTTTTAACTCGATTGAACAGAAAGAAGTCACAGGGAGCCAAATCAGGTGAATTCGGTGGCTGTTGGATGGTATTTGTTGCATTTTTCGTCAAAAAATTACGAATAATGATAGCACTGTGCGACGGTGCGTTATCATGGTGCAAAATCCACGAGTTTTCTGCCCACATTTCTGGTCTCTTTCGGCGAATTGCTTCACGCAAACGTCTCATAACGCCCAAATAATACTCTTTGTTTACTGTCTGGCCTTCTGGCAAAAATTCATGATGCACTACACCGTTGTAATCCATGAAAACCGTCAGCATTGCCTTCTTTTTTGACTGAAAACGACGTGGTTTTTTTGGTCTCGGCTCATTTGGTGAACGCCATTCACTTGCCTGATGTCTGGATTGCGTGTCGTACTCATAAACCCACGTCTCGTCTCCAGTAATGATCCTTTTGATGAATGTGGGATCGGATTCAGCCTCGCAAATCATGTCTTTTGCGACGTCAACACGGTCTCTTTTTTGCATGAAATTGAGGCCTTTAGCATGCTACTCGACGGAAACCCAAATCATTAACCACAATGTCTTGGGCGGATCCATAGGCAATGTTCAAGTCCTCCGCTATTTCTCTGATGGTTAATTTGCGGTTATTGACCAACATTTCTTTTACTTTATCAATTTTTTCACCGACTTTCGATGTCGATGGTCTGCCACTGCGTTCATCATCTTCGATTGACTCACGACCACTTCTGAACCGCTCGTGCCACTGGTAAACGACCGTTTTTTTTAGAGAATCGTTGCCGAAACACTTTTCCAACATTTCCAACGTCCGTGCGCCACTAAATCCGTTTTTTACGCAAAATTTAATACAAGTTCGTTGTTGCAAATTTAAATCCATTTCTGAAATTGTAAAAAATCGCCAACACACACAGAGATAGATGTACTCTTGGCTACGTAACTTTTGCAAATGTCAAGTTATGACACTAAGATTTAAAGGGAATATCAACAACAGATGTACCAATTTAACAAAAAAAACAGAACTCAAATCGGAACGATGGGAGCGCCACACGGTGGTTATTCCGGGAACTTTTTGATCAAGGTAGTAAGTGTACTGACTCCTGGGCTGGGCGCGCCCAGCACGATTGGAGGGGGGTATGTTGGCAAGCGACGCTGAAAACGGCAGTCGGCTCTGAGCTGTGGTGTATTGAGGAGCTCTGTTAACGCGAACCTCCACGCTCGACCCACGTCACGGAACGCGATGCCGAAGTTTTTGGAGCAACGTTATTCCATCAAATTTGCGGTAAAGCTTGGGAAATCGTCTTCCGAAACTGTCGGTATGACTAACCAGGCTTACGGGGAGTCAGCCATGTCCAGAAACATGATCTTTCGGTGGCACAAGATGTTCGTGGAGGGCAGAGAAGAGGTCGACGACGAGCCTTCGAGAGGTTCTCCACTTCGCGGGAGCGTTCCAGGAATGGGAACGCCGCTGGAACAAGTGTATCGACTCACAAGGGTCCTATTTTGAGGAATATTAGCTTAAGATATGTAAAAGTGTAATAAATTTTTTTTCCTGAGCTCAGTACACTTATTTTCCGGACGAACCCTGTATGTCTTGAACTAGATATTTTAGCACCCTAAAAGCAACCGCTTGAGTCTGTGGCAGGGATTGAATGCACACTGCCCTAATTTTAACCCGAATATGACCCAACCACGGTCGAACAATGCTATTCTGAGCCCTTATCATTTGTGGAAAAGTGACATCTTAAATATATCTGTTCTATACCTAATCTCTTTAGTATTATTATATTTTATATCTCTTAATATCTTTAGTATTATAATAATACATTTTCTACATCACTGCTAAAGAGATATCCTTCCGATTTGCGCAAGAGATTTAATCTGTAATTTTAACACTAGCTCCTTGAGTAATGCCCAGCCTAGCTCCTCAAATATTTTGGATGCGCCACAACGTTTATTATAGCATTTAACAAATGTAGCTCCTCTACGCTACACGCGATTCAATTCGGCGCTCAATCCAACTTCACCAGAATCCCATATACTCTTGAATCAATTGGAAAGACGTTTCTTAAGCAGTGATTTTGAAAATATATTATTACCCCCACCGCACTACGGTAGGAGAGATCAGTGTAGAACAGATATATTTAATATGTAACTTTTTCCTCGAACGATAAGGGATCAGAATTACATTGTTAGACCTTGGTAGGGTCATATTCGGTTGAAAATTAGTCTTGTGTATCTTAATCCGTTGTCACACACCCTAGTGGTGGCTTGTAGGGTACTAAAATAAATTAAAAATAAAAAAATATTCCAAATGAGACCTAACTAGCGAAATATAACATTTCTCTTTGACCTTGTCATTGCACTTTCCCTGGTACTCTTTTAATAAATCCTAATTTTTTGTTAGCTTGTCCACATACCTGTAGCTTGTAGGTGTTTCACTCAAGAGAGGTCGTGAGTGAGGGTAACGCCTAACTATTTAATCGAGTCTACAGATTTCATTTCGGTGTTCCCGATGCAGTAGGCGTTCGCGAGGGAATTGCTCTTTCTCCAAAAATTCATCACTACACACTTTTTTTAAGTTTAACTCTAATCGTCAAGTGTCGCACTAGCGTTTTATAGCATTAAGGTCATCTTACAAAGCTGCTGTGTCCTCAGGATCACGGTAAACCACTGCATCGTCGGAAAATAAACGTATCATAACTAAATAATTAACTATTAAAAGAAGCCATAAACACAGTAATCAACCCCAAGATTGGTTTGATAGGTGAGGGTCGATTTCTACTAAGCTCGACGGCGCGTGAAATTCACACATCAGGGTACGGGCGACAGTTCCGTTCCCTGTGCCAGTCATGGTGTCCCAGGGAGTTCTTTTACCCTGCTAAAAATCACACACATCGGGTAAGTTGAAGGCCCTCGGGATTCTAATCCGGGTCCGGGTCAATCAGTCTGTCGGAAATGTAATGCCACGCAGAGGCTCTCAGAAGAGGTAACTTCAAATAAGAACACACATCATGACTAATTCCTATGTGAATTAAATAGTTTGCCTCCGGAAGCACCAAAAAAAACTTCCTTCATCAGGTTGCACACGCAAGATTCCTGGTCGAAGGAACTTTTAACTTACACTTCCTAATGAGTTCTTTGAGAGAATTTCTTTTTTGCATTCTTTTCATTTCCCCTTAGAATCAAGGACTGAATATATTATCCCACTCTCTACCTTCGAATATCGAGTTAAAGGGCCTTAACTCCCTTCTAAATCAACGATAAAGCCTAGCCACTATCTCATTTCCGTTCTAAATTGGCGCGAAAGAGAAAATAGATGAGCTCTCCCCACTTCGCTTCACAAGTTAGAGAAAAGGAATCGAAACGGATCAAATTTAGGATTAAATTATCACTAACGACTGCTAATGCTTCATTTTTAGGGATCAGCCCCACAGAATGAAATATCCATCTCCTCCCTTCCTGGATGAAAATGAAACAAAGGAAACCCAGTGCTAACCCTTAATTTTACTCTCTCGCGTATAGCGATCGTCCCAACCTGACGCAGGATGCATTGCCCCTGAGATCGAAAAGAATACAATGCAAAGGAAAACGCAAGTGAAGTTTTCACTGAAAATAATCAAAATAGGATGAATAATGAAGGCAAGCATCAAATTCACGTTGATATATGTAGATAGAATAACCTCAAGATCAGAGGTGATTGTAATAGCTTCCTATTTACAAATTACACACATGAAGACGCTACAAATAGAAAAAGGGTTCATTTTCACGCGACTTCCCGAAGTTGAGAAACAGTTTCACCGAAGCACATTCGAAAAGAAAGGGCCGTTTTCTTATATTTAAATGTTGACGGGCCAGAATATAGTTTTACGCATTCAATGCGTAAAACTATATTCTGGCCCTATAGATTGTTTCTAAAGCCACGGAAGTTGTTGCTTTGGTTTCGTAGTTGCGTTCGTCTAATGATGAATACATGTACAAAGGCAGCAATTTCCGCGGAAATAGTTGTTCCTTCCAGTTGCAAAGTACGTGCAGTGATTCAATTTTCGTGTGCAAAAGGATCAATCATCAGCTGTCTAAATTCATCGGGAGTTGTGTCTTGTTTACCGTAATGAGGGAATTAAAAGTTAGACAATGGTTTCAAGACTTCAAACATACAGTCCGTCCGGAAAATAAGTGTACTGACTCCTGGACTGGGCGCGCCGCTCCAGGCACGCCCAGCACCGCTCTGACGGGCTGCGATTGGAGGGGGGTATGTTGGCAAGCGACGCTGAAAACGGTAGTCGGCTCTGAGCTGTGGTGTAGTGAGGAGCTCTGTTAACGCGAACCTCCACGCTTCGACCCACGTCACGGAACGCGATGCCGAAGTTTTTGGAGCAACGTTATTCCATCAAATTTGCGGTAAAGCTTGGGAAATCGTCTTCCGAAACTGTCGGTATGATTAACCAGGCTTACGGGGAGTCAGCCATGTCCAGAAACATGATCTTTCGGTGGCACAAGATGTTCGTGGAGGGCAGAGAAGAGGTCGACGACGAGCCTTCGAGAGGTTCCCGATGATGCCTTCGCGGGAGCGTTCCAGGAATGGGAACGCCGCTGGAACAAGTGTATCGACTCACAAGGGTCCTATTTTGAGGAATATTAGCTTAAGATATGTAAAAGTGTAATAAATTTTTTTTCCTGAGCTCAGTACACTTATTTTCCGGACGAACCCTGCAGTCATGCAAATGTGCGTGATGAAGAGTAGAGATTGGCACGTCCAGCATCCAGTCCGAAATTGTCGTTCAACAAGTGGACCAAGAACTGAGATCTGATCGACGATTAGTGATCTGGATGATGAATGCTCTCTTGTCGGACACCACTTCCACTAAGTGGGCACCGAAAATGCTTATGGACCAACACACGACGATAGGTGGACGAGTTTCTGTTTCTGGGCCGATATCGACAAGACAAAGATTCCGCCAAGCGGCTATTTCCGATTCTTATTCTTGAAACAGTGTCTTGGTGGACAACAGTTTGAAGAAGACTAGGAACTCCAGACTAACGTTGTCAACTTGTTCTATTCTAATATTCGCAAACGTCTATGCTGAGGGATTAAAATAACTGCTGCAGAGTTACGAAAGGTGCCTAGAACTTAGCGGCAATTATGTAGAAAAGGGACGTGGGTTTGGAGGAAACTGAAAACCATCAATAAATAACTTTTTCTTACGAGCAAATGTTTTACGATCAAACGGACCAACTTTAAAAAAATATCCTTTGCAATTAACCCCTACAGAATAAAAATGATTTTTACAAGAGGGTCGTTTAATGAAGATTAATCTTAAATATTTCTATTCGCAAAATTTACTGTGCAATAATTAGACTTTGTGTTATGTTGACAGATTAATGTGTAATACGAGTTGAAACATGTTCCTTTGGTAAACATGGTGCAGTTTATAATTTTGATTTATTGTAAAAAAATAACCCAATTACCAAAGTTTTTTTTAATATTTCGCAGTGTTTAAATTAACGCTAGATATTTTTACAGATGTCTCAAGTTTCATCATGGGTAAGAGAGGTGAAAATAATCAAACTTTTTCCATTCATTCCGCAATTAATACCTCACGTCTACACTAAATTTTAGAAATTCTATCTAAAATAACGTTTAAATTGTCGTAAGTAAATAAAAACGTGGTATTTTTTCACATAATTTAGATTAAAATAGGTGCAGGAGTCCTCTTTCTAGACGAGTTCAAGAACTCTAGGGAACAGGATAAAAAATATCCTATATTAGGTAAAAGGAGTAAGAGGAGGAGGGTGAGGAGTTGCAAGAGGAGGGAGGGTGATGAGGGGAGCCCAAAGGAGAGGGGGAGGATTTTTGAGGGCAAGGGATTCTCCGGCAGGGTGAGGAGAGAAAGTGGTCTGGTGGCTTTTGTGTGCGCCGCCCGAAGTGTTCGTGTGGGTGAGGGCGTGATGTAAGGGTTCGCTGGAGGTGTGAAAGGGCACGGGGTTGATGATGAGATTAGAGGAAGCGAGGAGAGAAAATAAGGGGAGCAGGGGGAGGGTTGGAAGGAGTAAAAGTAAGAGCGAGTGGGAGGAGAGCGTGTGGAGAAGGGGGAGGAATAATAGGAAAAGAAGGGTTGAGGGGGAGAGACGGAAAAGGTAAGAGGTCGAGGGATAGAGTTTTTTTTTTCTTGGAGGCATTTGGGAAAGATGCGCCATTTCATTACGTTTCCTCGAGGGAGGCTTTTGAGGAGGGTACGGGAGAAATCTCAAGCAATGTCTATCACTGCATTAATTGAGGCAATGTTTATATAGTACAGGTAATTCTAGTTGCAAATCCTTGATCACCATAGAAAAAACTTCTCAAAAATAACAAAATGAAATCGCCGCTACATGACAATATGAAGAATATGCCTATAATATTATTAAGGGGATTCCGTAATTCTGGTTTAATTTCATAGTTTAATATATCTCTAAGGCCAAAATTAAAAAAATCCTTCCGTCATTAAATGACGAAAGGACTTTTTATTGATTTTGACACAGATTAGATGTCTCACAGCGAAAATACTGTACGCCCTATCGAAGTCTGTTCCAGCGTAATTAATCGAGACGGTTGAGATTTTAATTCTTCCGTCTTCCATCGCCAGGCTAACTTTTATTAGCCGGATAAGGACTTATCTCTTAAGACAGTGAAATTTAGCATGTGAATAAACTTTTTCATCAGTCTTCTTGTTTTTTCTCCTTGTTTACGTTTATTTTCCGTCATTCTTGCGAAATTTTTAATTGAAAGGCTAATAAATTTAATTGATCGCCAGGTAGGGAAAAAAATACTTTTCCCTACCTAGCGTGGTCGAACTTATAATGATCCATTATCGTTCGGGGCAAAAATGACATGTTAAACAATCGCATTCTTTCGGTATTTGGATATGCAATTAGGATGAAAAATATAAGTTAACGAGTAAATATTATACTAAAATACTAGAAATGACAGTTATCCCAGCTAAAATATAATTAATCTTGCAAATGTCTAGCAAATCTGAAAATTTATGTTTATTTAATTCTTTGGGAACATATTACACCAAAACTACGGAATATGGGCTTCAAATGTTTGCTTAAATAGTGAAAAATACGCAAAATAGCATAGACTATGCCCAATTTTAATGCAACTTTTCCGGCATTTTTTGATCTAAATAAATCGATTTTTTAAATATTTTCTGTACACACAGATGGCATCACACGTTGGACTAAGAATTGATATTTAAATTCGTCCACTTCAATGAGTGACAATTAAACAGCCATATTGTTCCTCTATCTTTTAAATCATTTTTAAGCGTATATTATGATTTATCCTACTGCTGAGCAGACGCTTAATACACTGCAAACAGCTTTGCGAAAATTCTATAGCCTCCAATTTTTTCTTTTAAAGTTAACTTTAAAAATTCATCTTATTATCATTTACAATAACGATCAAATTAAATGCATTATTACTTGTTACCAAAGAAGTATTTCAGAATTACATTATTACACTGTAAAAGAATATGAGCAATTATTTCGTTAAGAATTATTATATCTCTTTAATATTATTGGCATGATCTTGCCTACCGCAGTCGGATGGGATCAATAACATATTTTCAGCGTCATTGCTAAAGAGATATCCTTCCAATTTACGCAGGAGATTTAATCTGTAATTTTGACCTTCGCTCCGCGAGTGATTCTTAGGCTAGCTCCACTGATAATGTTGATACCCTAGTAGGTTTGTCATAACGTTTTTGAAATCTATTCAACTCGGCAATTAACGCAACTTTAGAAGGATCCCATTTTTCTAGCAGCATATTGTAAATGAGGCTAATTAGCGAAAGATAACAGTGCTATTTAAGTGGAATCGAAGCCATGTTCTTCAAAATGTATCCAAGTCATCGCAAGTCTCTGAGGAGGAGGAGGATTGTGGCAGAGGGCTTAAAACCCGCGACTGAGGAAGTCTGCAAAGGAGATCATTTTTCATTTCTTACTTTCATTCCTTTTCTTCGCGACGCGTTCGTTCAATGCGCACGAGGGAAAACGACTCTTTACGGGAATATATCTCTCTAACTGCGCCATTATTGTCAACACAGATAATTTAGGTTCGAGACTTGGTTTATTTCTTCAATTTCGATGTTCAACTACCGAGATACAGCATATTTCCATCAATTTTTCTCCGCTGTAAATTTTAAAAATGCGTTTTACACGTATGCTATCCGTAACTTGCCGAAGACAACACCTTTAGGATAATTCTAAGGTATAGCGTACGTCGACGTACGACCAAGCAGAAATTGTCGCTTGCGAATGTACACCGCGAGTTATGTTATCTTTTCCTATTCCCAGACGTCTTTTGTTGACCAAAGTATCAAAAGATTGTTGTCTATTTATGCGTCATACCGAACATTCGTGAGATATACTGGACGTCGTGAGGTAATTTATCAACTTAAATTTTCAAACAAAATGTCTATGTACGAGTCAAGTCGAGTCTCGTACGTCGTCCAAGCCGTTTCCCAGTAAGTAGCAATTTGTGCTCGTTTATGGCGCACAGTCCATTGTTTTGTTTTGTTTACGATCACATTCTCACTATTCTTTCAGTTAAAAGATATATTCGTGTGTTAACTGCCTATATATTTAGTATTTCAGTATTTTTTGTACCCTGCAAGCTACCACTCGGGTGTGCTGCAGGGGGTGAATACACACCAGACTAATTTTAACCGGAATATTTTTAACCTAACGCGGTGGGGCAATGTTAATTTGATCCCTTATCATATGTGGAAAAAATGACATCTTTAATGTGTTCTACACTTAATCTCTCGTATTTTTCGTCAATAAACCATCGTTATGCAAATACTATGATACCAAACTTACCATTGGCTGTTTTTATTACATTTGCGGAGACTGTTGCCATAATTGTTCATACATACTCGTAAATCTAGCTACTCTGTAATTCGTTGACAAATGTATCGCTTCTCAATCTAAGAATGACATGCGAGAGTACATTTTGATTGTAGCGGATATGTCACTTATTTGTTGGCCAAATCTTAGATTTTCAACTTTCATGGACCACTTTACTGAGTTATTCTCAAATCAATTGCAACTTGACGATTGCTCGCAAGAATTTGCATGATCCAAGACGCTCATTGTAACACCGATTTTTCAATGTGTAGGTGCCTTTGTCTAATCTTTTATTTGCCAATTATAACTGTGCATAGGTCAATAGTATTTAATTATCGGCACCTTTCAGTGTATCATGAGCAGTGTAAAAGCCGTATGAACATGCTAGCGCTTCGGTACTACCAGTTTCCGTAAAGCTACCAATGAGGGGCAAGCGGGTGAAGCCACGATGTATGCTAATATTATTATTATTATTATTATTAAAAATACACATGTGCTGATAGACAGTGTCAGGTGGCACACAAGTCCCAATTAACCGCAAAAGATAATAGATAAAACCAGACTTCAATGCACAAATCTCTTTAACAAAAGAAGCGAATCCCCATCCCATTTACATCCATTAATCAGCAAGAAAAAAAAGATAAATTAAAACAAATTAAGCTATTACATATAATACAAAACACCACACATCAATCCAATTATTACATATTTTCCTTACATCTTTTCTTAAAAGTATACACTCTGTTAGGAAAGGGCTCGAATATTTTTGCAGGTAAGGTGTTCCAATCAACAATTGTTCTATTTAGAAAAGAAAATTTTATTTTATTTGTTCTCTCTGCCCGGCATTTTACCTTAAATTTGTAATCATTTCTCCCTATAAAATTTGGGTTCCCAAATATGTATAGAAGATATAAGAAAAAACGCTGACGTTTGAGATGCGTAAGCAAAGGAAGGGAAATTCTGATGAGGCAGAGAAAGTGGGCGCAGTGGTAGTGGAGAAGGCGATGATGAAGGTGACGCAAAAGGAATCTCCCGCGACACATTGACGATAAAAAGTCGTTGGGAACCGTGAAACAACTATTTAAGAAAATTAGTACTTAGAGTGGTTGTATGCTATATTTTCCATGCTAGAGAGCTTTATCTTTCTATTCTATTCTTAGCTGTATATCTGTTTTCTAAGTATTTATACGGCACAATGGATGGTTTTTTTCTTAGAAAACAGTTTGGATTGCATTGATTACGGAATTGAGGCATTTTTGCATTATTCTAAATATTCCGTGAGTAATAATTCTTTCTTCTGCAGAACTAAACTGATTATTGCTAAATTCTGGTGACCGCTAAGTTGCAGAAATATTTGTAGCAACTGACATGCGATGAGACTATATATTTAGACTCGATTTTTATATTTATATTTCTAAACATCAGTGAATGCTACATGGAAAATGATGCCCCGGAAGATTAGTAAATAAAAATGATGACCACCTAGTAACCGATTCGCGCAGTAGCTCTTCTTTTGTTATTACTCCTCAAGGGAGACAGACGTGTTTTCAAGCAGCGCATTAGCGACCGCTCGAGAGGATTAGCGACTGCTAGAAGGCGAAATGGGAAAGGGCATGGCGGTGGATGTAAAGTGTTTACTTGCCGTAGAGAATTGAGAAATGGAGTCCAGTGTAGAGAGTGTTGCTCTTGGTAAAAAATTCACAGTATCTACAAGATTTAGCCCCCTGTGACCTTTTTTAATATCCAAACTTGAAAAAATGGCCCGGCGAAAAACGATTCAGGTCGAACGAGGAGGTCATCGCCAGCAAAGATACCTATTTTGAGGAACTTACGAAGTCCTAATTTTTGGTAGGTTTAAAAAAGTTGGAGAAACTTTGGTAGAAGTGTAACGATCTAAAAGAAGAGTAGTATGAAAATTAAAAATAAAACATCTACTCAAAATTATTGGTCATTCTATTTTTTCTTTAAGACATATTGAACGACCCACGTCACTCACCAAATTACGTTTCTGAAACGGAATATGTCCCTTCTAAATATTTCTTGGAGTACTACAACTCATTAACTTAGATTAACAAGTGAAACTTATATCTCGCTCTCTCCCAGTGTAAATAAAAATTAAATAATTTTCACGAATTAATGACCAATTAATTTGAGGATACAAATAGGGCAGGAATAGAATGGGGATGTTGGACGGAACGAAGAGAGCACGCAGGATTGAAGAGGGGCCTATTATAAGGATGGATGTCGGGCTGCACGAAAGAGATTTTGTATTTTGTTGAGAGAGACAGAGAAATTTTCACTGTACCGTTTGGTAGGTTACTAGAGGTATGTCCAATAAATACGCGAACGGAGGCCATAAAAACTTTATTTTGTGAAATTTAGTCTACATTTTGATTTTTTCCCCTTCAAAGTACTCTCCATTCGTTGCTATCCACTTATTCCGTCTTCTTTTCCACTGTTTAAAGCACCCTTGGAAGTCCTCGGCTGATAGGCTGTTTAGTTTCCTCGTCGTTTCTTGCTTTATTGTGTCCACATCTTCCCAGTGATGTCCCTTCATCACGTTTTTGCATTTTGGGAATCGGAAAAAGTCGCAGGGGGCGAGATCTGGTAAATAAGGAGGATGACCAAGGATGGTGATCGAAGTTTTTGCCAGAAACTGGCGAACAATCAATGGTGAACGTGCATTGGTGCATTGTCATGGTGAAGGATCCATCCATCATGCTCGGTTTAAATAGTGTGAACTGTTGATTTCCCGAAATTCAGTTCATCAGCTATCATTCGGAAATTTTTTCGACGATCGAGGGCAAGGGACCGCACACGATCAATGTTGTCGTCAACACAGGTGGTTGAAGGTCGTCCCGGCCTTGCGTCATCCGTGGCGTCTTTCTCGGCCATCTTTAAAACACTTAATTGAAAATGGATGTTTTCTTCAGAGAATTATCACCGTAAACAGCTGTCAGCACTTCAACAGCTGTCGACATTTCAATAATTTCTTGATAGCTTTTACCGCACTTCACAAAAAAACTGGATATTGATTCGTCGCTCCGTGATTTCGTCACTTTCTATTTCCGACGAACACCCCCCACCACACGCCCTTGCGGCGGCTTGCGGGGTATTATGTAGATGTAGATGAACATTAAAAACAAGGGCAATAGAAACTAACATAACTGACACCATACGCACAGCTCGACGATCCGCCAAGCACAAACGGCTCATTGGGTCCCAGGCAACTAGCGCCACTAGTGAGCAGGGCTTATAGTCCACGTCATGGCTCTAGGTTGCACCAGTTCGGGTATTTATCGTACGTACTATGCATCCATACTCGTACGGTAGATTACCGATAATAATAGTAATAATTGGAAGATTCGCCAGCGCTGGGAATTGTTTTTATTATTATTTGGTATTCAATGGCTTAAGTTAGATTTTGGATGTATACAAGACTGAATTCCGTCGCATTTCCCTAGCCTAGCAAGGCACCGCCTCACACAATGCACTGAAATATAACCTTTTCCTCAATTCCGCGAACATTTTGAACCCCAAGTCAATCCTTTCAGCATTCCAGGAAAGCAAATGGATTATTGCTTCCGAATTAATATCTGAAATTCTGGCGACATGATGTCAAAGCTACTTTGTGGTTTCGAAAACCTCCGCATCAACGAATGGAGCTAGTGAAACTACCTAGGGCGCCTTATGAATGTGGAAACATGAGAACATGGAAAATGAATGAATGGCAGAAAATAGTAAAAATAAACTGAAAAGTAGTCTATTTATTATTTCTAGCAAAATTGGCGGCGCCCAAGGTGGTTAATAACATTTGGAGAAGTTCAAAGGAGGGTGAGAAATCAAGGAAGCATGGATAGGCAGGAGTAATGGGGAGAGGCAAGGAGAAAGAGAGGGAGCAGGGGGTGCTAAACGCGAATTCTCCTCCAAAGAAAATTTTTAACGAGGAGAGAGGGAAAAATAGCTCGGGAACGGGGTGGGTTAAGCCTAGTGGGGTGGTGGGGCAGAAGGGGGGGGGGGGAAGTGCTCGTCGCTTTATTCAAGGGAATGAACTGGCTTGAATTTAATCTCGGATGTCAGTGGATCGGATGAGGTTAAGAGGACCCGGGGGAGAGAGCTCCCGCTGGAGACGTGGGTTCGGAGGGAGTGGGAATGGGTGAGGGAAGGGTTGGAAAAGGAAGGAGAGCTCTGCCTATCCCACTGGGAAAGCGAGGGGGTGGGGGACGGTTGGAGAGAGGCTTGGCTGGAAGAGGGGAGACAGGTGGGGGTTGAACTAGTGAGTCGAGAGAATAGTGGCTGCTTTGGACGAGATGGAAAGGGGAGGGGGTGTGGGAAGGCTGTAAAAACAGGGAGTTCGAGCAGGAAGAAAGACACTGCGGAAAGAAGGATGGAGAGAGAGAAAGAGATTGTAGGGAAGGAGAAAAAGATGAGAAAGTTCTTTCGACGATCAAAGAAGTAAACATTGCTGCACTTAAATGCAAAAAGTCAGTTCAATTATGAGGGAGCAACATTGGTTCATGAGCGTAATTTCAAGTGATTTACACATTTAATTTTATTTTAAAAAAGGACTACTCACCGGCGGGCCCGGGTTCTATTCCCGGGCACGCCTTTTCAGTACCCTCAGCTTCACCCAAGCTGCGTGATTTTTTGGTCACCAGATCCTCCTTGGAAACCATAGGCGGCACTGGCTCTTGTACCCTGATATTTTTCATCAAAGAAATCTATCGATTAAGGTAGTTTTTGGATGGACACAGCTACTAAATAAATATTTTGTGACTCTTAACAAAACACACTACTCTACATCAGGTCCCTCTTCATCTCTGTGTGCTTCCTTCCTCCCTTCATGCCGTCCTACATCCCTATCCTGTTCCTTCCCTTTCCTCGTTTGCCTAACATTCTCCCCACTATCACAGTCTTCAACATCCTACTGCCGATCACTACCCCCTTCATCTACTTTTCCTGCCTCCATAGGATTTCTCCCAACAAACCGCTCTCTTCGCCCACCATACGAAGTACATCCTCATTTGTTTTCTTCTCTGTCCATTTTACCTTCTCCATTCTTCTCCACACCCACATTTCAAAAGCCTCCAATCTACGTCTATCCTCCTGCTTCAATGACCACGTTTCCGCGCCGTACATAGCTACGCTTCATATCAAAGTTTTTACGAGTCTTTTCTTAACATCCTTACTCAACGTCCAAGTCATTAACTTCCTCTTCCTTGTGAAAGCCTCTTTGCCTAGCGCAATTCTTCTCCTCACGTCCCTGCTGCTTTGACCGTGTGGGCCCAAAACACTTCCGAAATACGTAAACTGTTCTACCTGCTCTAGTTTTTGCCCTCCTATTTTAATGTTTATCTTAGCCTTTTTCTTTCTAGAAAATCGCATAACCTTTGTTTTATTAATATTGATTTTCATCCCATACCTGTCGCACTGAATTTCCAATGCACTAAGCAATGCTTGCAACCCCTTGGCTGACTGACAAACTACAGATTGGCCATCAGCAAACCTAACTGATTTTACTAATTCTCCGCCCACTTTCATTTCATTCCTACCTCCAGTTCTCCCCATGCCTCTTTAATCATTTCCTCGACATATACGTTTAACAGCACCGGTGATAACGGATAACGCTGCCTGATATCGTGTATGAATTTCACACGCCGAATGGGGCTTAGTACTGGGTGAACTCTACCTTAAGATAACAAACCAACTTTCGGGTTGATAACTGAGTTTTCGTTTTTTTAATTATGTCACATGGTTATCAGATTGTTTAATAAATATGCGGTAAACGTTTCGTTGAATCAAATCCAATATTGCGTCGGTGACAGAGACTTTGGCGAGTTGATGCATGTCCATTGATGATTCAAAACGTTTCCCACGAATATTTTGATTCATTATTGGGAAACGAGACAGTCACACGAAAACAGAACTGTGCTGTCCGGGAAGAACACACTTTAAAGTTGATCTTCTCGATTTTATTGAGATTTCGCGAAATTTTCCACGCACGAACACATTTGGTGTGCAGCGTTTTCTGTTATCGACGTGTGGGTGACAACCCAAATGAAATTGTCGATGTATCATATGGTATTCTTAACGTTTGTAGCAAACTTCTCTCACAAGCAGTGCGGTAAATGCTCATCTACATCTACATAATACCCCACAATCCACCGCGAGGGCGTATGGCGGCGGGTGTTAGGTCACCAGCCATGTATACATAATCATTAACATTATCAATTATGAATTAATCATAGTCATCAATTCAATTATGAAAACATCCACAACCAATCCTAATTATTCTCCTCGCTCCTGTGATAATATCTATTGTAATCTATAACCGTACGAGAAAAAAGAAGACATTTTAAATCTATCCAAATCTCCATGATTTTACGTACGTGATCTGATCTAGGAAGTCGGGACCTATGAGATGCCTTAAAATCCTTGGATACGTGAACTGCCTCAAGCAGATCATGTTGGTCCAAGCAGTCAAACTCCAACACTTTATTTACACATCTGAATGGACTTTCACATGATCATGTCGTGGAAAGTATATTATAGAATCATAATTTCTATTTTTGCCACTGTAGGCAAAGAAGAAATATTCACTAAATGAATACGCACCTTCCGCAATTATTTATATGCCTCACGCAATTAACTATTAACGATGGAAGGGAAAATACTCGACCGTAGTCATTTATAGTACGCGTTTATCATAAAATTGCCAACATGCAACAACCGATAAATAGTTTGTTTATTTTGGAGATGACTAAAGTAATGAAACAACGTAAATGATTTGAAAATAACCAATGGGGATCAAAAAGCATTATCATTCCAACAGTTGCGCATCGCTCAATCCGCATGCGAGTTTTGATTGTTTAATTCCATTCAACAGCATTAAATGTCAAAGAAAAAATTTCAAGTTTTACCTTTCCCGGACGAGATAACGTCGATGAAAAAATTAAACGTTACAAGCCAATTCAAGCTAAACGTGATCGAGCGGTCATTAAGTCAGTTAGATTTAAATTTATTGTGCAAGATTTAATGAAAGGAATTAGAAGAAAGATATGACTGCGCGAAAGCGCGAAGGAAACGGGACGATGTGGCTAAGTCGCCAAAGGAAAGGGTAGAAGGAGATGGGTCGTGAATAGAAAAGTGAAGACAATCGATGAAAGGCGAATATGAGAAAGATGTAAAAACATGGCGAAAGTAAAAGAAAAAAGAGGGTGGAAATGCGTGAAAAGAATATTCCTGATTAAGGAAGGGTGGAAATAGAATGGGGCTGGAATAGCAAGATGGACAAATGAGACGAAATTATGGAGATTAACAGTGGGGGGAGGGACAAGGGTTGGGAAATTCCCTCAGGGGGAGGGTCAGCGGATGGGAGAAGAAGGGTAAACGGACGAAGAGACGGTGGGGGGGGGGGTTTGGTTCCCCTCATCCACGGGTGGTATGATTGGATGGCCGAAGTGGAATCGCCATCAGTGGGATGATACCGTGATGGTGAAGATACATACGAGAGATTTGAAGGCCCTCTTCCGGGAGGATAAAGATCGAAAAGCCTCATGGAACTCCATTATCCACGTCAAACGCTGACTTTCAGGTGTGTCTGGCCTGACTGCGTAGAAGGTACCAACTATTAACATTCACATAATAAATAATAATGAATATTTTTATTATTTGGTACTCTATCGTTCAAGATTAAGTTAAGGTTCATTATAATGACAACATCGCTTGAGACTGATTGTGAACTGACGTGGTACAAGAGCTTGTGCGTTCTGAAGAACCGTAGAACTGTGCTGATGGGAGCATGATAACCGCTCCTGGTAGGGTCACTCGTGCCAGACAGGTCGAAGGTTCAGAGCCAGAAGAAAGGTGGTTCCTGCAGGGACTCTGGGTTCCTGCAGGGTTCCTGGCAACTACGGGACTCGGCTCAATCGGTCGTGTGTCGTGCCCGGAAGCGGGGGAGGTAAGGCCTCCGCGGTCGTCATCTCACGAAAACCTTTCAAAACGAAAGCAAAACCAACAGTAGCAGCACGGAAGACGACTGAATAAGTTAGAAGAGAGACTTGGTATGTTAGTTCAATGATGAGGGCAGGGAAATTAGAGAAAATAAAGCAAGAGATGAAGAGAGGAATTACTGATGATTCAGGGCAGTGCGAGGTGAAATGGAATGATAGCGGGGACAACTGGAGTGATAGCTATAGAGTAGACGCGAGAAGAGTACAGCAGAGGAGACGAGAGCCAACGAGGGGTTGCCATAGTATCAAATGAAGAGGTAGGAAGAAGCGTAGTCAACATAGTGCCAGTAATGGATGGAGTATTACCAGTAGACATAAAAGCAGAACCGACGAACTTAGTCATTGTTCAGGCATACGGGGTACGTTCCGAAAGTAATGCAATTATTTTTTCAAAGTAATTTATTGAAAAGATTTGCACAAAAATTTAAATTCTCAAAGTGCTGTCCTTGGGCCTCTGGACATTTCTTCCAGGGACTCTGCTTTAACTGGTACGCGCCCTGGAAGGTGCCTTCGGGGAGCTCTCGCAAGGTCTTCGTCACGGCTGATTGAATCTACTCCATGAACGTCATACGGGTTCCTTTCAAGCATGCCTTAAACCGAGGGAACAAAAAGAAATCTGCTGGGGCGACGTCAGGACTATAGGGTGGTGGGGCAGCGTTGGCACCTGGTGATTGGCCAGGGACTCGCGGACTCGTAGCGCGTTGTGGCAAGGCGCGTTGTCGTGATAAAGTTGCCAGGTAGCGGAGATGCCTATTCTCGTCCTGATGACCCTTTTTCGGAGTCTTTACAGGACATCCACGTAGTAGGCAGCGTTAACTGTCTGTCCTTGAGTAAAAAGCTCTTTATGGACCACTCCTTTACTGTCGAAAAAGATAATGAGTATTGTTTTCGCTTTTGATATGCTCATCATTACCTTTTTGGCCTTGAGTGACTGGTCGGTGTGCCACTCAGGGCTTTGGTGTTTTGCTCCTCGGTCGTATTCAAAAACCCAGGCTTCAGTTGCAAAAGTTCACTTAAATTATCCGCTCGGTTGGTCTTTCGGTCGTCAATACCTTGGGCACGAGCTTGGCGCACACTTCCCTCATCGCTAAATCTACAATAACAATGCGAAACACTACAGTAGACGGCAATCTCAGTTCATTGGCAACCATCTTGATACTCAATCGACGGTCAGAGTCCAACAATTGTCGAACACGAGCCACATTATATTCGGTTTTGCTGGTTGACGGCCACCCGGAGCGTTGTTCGTCGTGAGCCTCTTCCCGGCCCTTCTTAAGGGCCTTTAACTACCTCGAAACTTGTGAGTAGGATAGAGCAGAGTCCCCGTAAGCCTCACGAATCATTTTGTTAGTCTCTTCAAGAGATGTTTCAGCTCAGCACAAAACTTAACCGCGTAACGTTGCCCGATCGTCGATTCCATTTTTTTCGGGACCCGGTTAGCGCTCAGAGGTTAACAATAACTTAAGTTCTGCTGCTTTCACAACTTTGAGAGCACTAAGATTGGTTTTACGGCAAAGCTTATCCTCTCCACCTACTCTAAGAGGTTCAATCCCACCTTGACCAATAGGAGCGGCGCGGGCAATTTAATTGCATTACTTTCGGAATAAACCCTGTATTTCTACAGGGTCATGTAAGGTCACTAAAAGTCTCACGATCTACTCTCTCTCAAAGTCCAGTTTCGCAAAATGAGACACATTATGTCACCTTCCCCAGTGATGCCTATCCGTGACTCAGAGAACTCTTACATTCCGCCTCCAGAACACCTTCAATTCCCTCATTCCGCTTTCATTCATCTGGTTTTCACATGTCTTCCCCAGCCTTCAATCTTTCTCATTCTCAATCCGCAGACTTTCACCCTGACCATTGTCATATAATATGTGGTTAATGTCCGTGCGTACCTACTTTGCGTTCCTTTACTGAAAAAATCCAGCTTTATGTATCCATGTTTCTTGTAAATTACAAAAAACTTGTTAATATTTTCATACCATTCTATCCTCGTCATATATTTCATAATTATTTATTTGTTAATAGTAATTATTATCATTTAGTCGCTGCTATCTTTCTTAATAATTCAATGCAAAGTGGATTTCAACTTACGAAATATTAAAAAGTCCGCTGGAGCAAGATCCGGAGAGTAGGATGGCTCCGGGATCACCGGTGTGCTGTTTTTGGTAAAATATTTGGTAACAATCAATGATGAGTGTTCCGGTGCATTTTTGCGATGAAAGCATCAAGGCTTGTTTTTCTGCATTTGTGGTCTCTTCCGCCACATGACGTGTCTCCTTTACCTTCTCATGACCTCTTGCTGCCCATTAACTCTTTGCCCTATGAAGACAAATTAATCATGAATAATTTTTTCCCAATCGCAGAACACAATCAATATCACCTTTACGTTCGATGGCGACATCCGAGTTTTTTGGAATCGCGGAGTAGATGTGAAGACTGAGCTTTGGTTTACGTATCATGACCATTAAACCCGGTTTCTTCGTCTGTGACGATTGTTCTTAAGAAGTTTTGGTCGTCGTTTGAAGGATTGAGCAGTTCCCGGCTGATGTCAAGACGTTCTTGACTCTGTCCATCCGTTAACACTCTCGGCACAAATTTGGATGCGACGCTCTGCACGCCTGAAATTTCGGACAAAAAATTGAAAGACGATACAACACTAATGACAACTTCAATACTAATATTCCTGACGGTTAACCTTCGGTTTGTAGGTACTAAATCATCCACACTGTTGACGTGGGCGTCGTTTGTTGACGTCATGGTCGTCCACTTTCTTGGTTCTTCATCGGTCGATGTTTGCCCTGATTGGAATGGATTGTATCAACGAAAACACTGGGCCCCACTCATATAGGCATTGCCAAATACCTCTTGAATCATTGCATTAGTTTCAGTTGCACTTTTCATTAGTTTAAATTAATGCGCAGGCGCTGCTTCTCTTGTACCTTCCTTCTAAGCGACGCAAAAATGTGTACTGCAAGCCTTTGCAAGCTCAAACAAGAATCGCTGTTTTGCGGAGATAAGTCGAGATCGGGCCAAGTGCAAGGCGGGATTTGACTTCTCACGGAAACCGTTTAAAGGCATCATTCACTGATGTTTATCTGTCACGTAGTTAGCGCGTAGAAAGACTAGTCTCATCATTTTTTGTACAGACCCTGTACAGCTATACCCCGACCATTATCGTCCACCTGACCCACGTCTTTCACTGTCCCACCTTTCAAGGCTTCCAACCCATGCTATAGTTCTCCGACACACTCATTTAATCTGTCCTCTATATCGTTAGATCCTTAAGATGAACAAACTCAACATATTTTAGCCAATCGGACAATCTTAGGAAAACTTCTTCATAGAGCGGCGTAATGCAGCCCTCCCATCTCCTGTGCTACCAAACTGGCAGTTCGTCCGCACAGTAAGGCTGAACGAGCGGAACGAAATGGACCAATCGGCTTTACGTAATGCAGAGTGACCCAAAAAAGTTGTGCGTCAGTATTGATCGATTGATTCCTTCCAGTGGCGATAAAAAGAGAAAAATACACATCATTTGACTGCAAAACACTGTAATCGCCATGATAACTTTTATTATTGTTATTATTGGTAATCTAACAATTTAAGAACAGGCTTTAACACAATCTGCTAAATAGAACAGCGAACATTACCTTACCTCACCTTACCATTGTATGTTGCATGTCCAAGTGGTCGGGGAATTACGCCTACTTACTTTTCATAATCTAATTTGCACGTAATTGGATAAATTTTTACTACATTCTAAGGTGCATGTGCTTGTAAGTTGATAGTATATTTATTTGAATGCGTGTAGGTTAAAGGGGTTTCTGCATGAGTTTATACGCCACTATGGGTGTAGGTTAGAATAAATATGTTGATTTTGCATGTGGTTTTAATCTCTTTGACAGGTGGTGAGCAAGCACCCCCTGCCACAAACCCTTGCGACGGCTTTAGGGGTGTTATGTACATGTAGCTGCCTCTCCCAACAAAACACATCCCGACAATCAACATTACAACCAGCTCCTCTTCATCTCCGCACACTTCCTCCCTCCCTCATTACGTCCGATATTCCAATCCTGTCCCTGCCCTTTCCTCGTTTGCCTAACATTCTCCCCTCTATCACAGTCTTCAACATCCCACTGCCAATCAATACGCCCTTCATCCATTTTTCCTGCCTCTGCATGATTTCTCCCAACAACTCCCCCTCCTCCCCTCTCATTACACCTAGCACTTCCTCGTTTTTTTCCTTTTTAAGTCCATTTCACCTTCTCCATCCTTCCCCACACACACATTTCAAAAGCCACCACTCTTCTCATATCATATCCTGCTTCAAAGATCAGGTTTATTCTTTTCCTCCCTCTACCTTACTTTCCCAACCATCTCACCTCTAACACCGTCTTCGGCATCCCACTGATTCGCAATACATGTACCTGTCCTGTTGCCTTCGAATTACTCTAAGTAGATGTCACAATCCCCAAACGTACTTACTTAATACGCTAAGGCAATTGAAACTACTTTCTATTGTTTGGCGAGTTGAAAAACTGGAAAACTTCAAGTACTGGTTTTTCTATTATTGCACGTGGATGCAACAATTTTTAAGCGGTTCAAAAGAAGGGATTAAATAAAAAATAATTAAATTAAACCATAAAAAATAGCATTTCTACCATACTTATTGCAAAAACATACTGGCATGCATTACAATTGAAAATAAGAAAACATAGTCATTCGTTGCCGTCGTAGTTTATGAAATGTGACGCAAATATTTAAATAATGGTTTATTGAAAGCTCGGTGGCACTTTTATCACTGAAATAACCCTAACCTTTGCCCACTTCATCAGTGCATTTTAATCATAAGGATAATATACGAAAGTTTGAAATGTTTTGTAGGTAGATTCCGGATGAATTATATTAATTAGCATAATGAATTCCTTAAAATTGAATTCTCTCAAAATATCAAAGACCGGCTAAAAATACACCAAAGGTCAAAAACAACCCCTCACAAAGTTATACTATTTCCAAGGTTCCATAATATTTTCGCACGCCGAGGTTAATTAAAATCATTTTAGCATTAATATTTTCTCGGAACACCAAGAGCACAATATTTCCACTTAAACAATTGATTATTCGACTGAAGTTGAAATGCATACCCGAAAATGTTGAAGGGAAAAAAGAAGAAAAATGTTGGTTGGTGTGACGTCTTATTCCCGAAATCCATATTCCGTGGAATTTGTCACGGGGAATGACAAACGAAGGGGAGGAAGCGGGAGGATTGGGTAGAGCCAGGAAGCAATATACGCCAGGCGTGGAACGTGTGTGGGCTCGGGAAAAAACTTGAAGGATATCGACGAGGAAACAATACGGAGGGAGTGAGACGGTGAAGACAGATGGAGTTTAATAATTATAAATGGAGAGGAAAAGGGAAATGTGCACGTAGCCAATAGTGAAAAGAATGCTTGAGAGAGAGAGAGAGAGGGAAAGAGGAATCTTCGGCATCCTTTTTATTCATATGCGACGTCTTAATTGTTTCAGCCACATAGATTAAGAATGGAAGATGTGGAGCTATTGGCTGTTAAAGAAATAATCTCAAGGAAGAAGATCCTAAGGCCAATAAAAATAATTACGAAGAACTCCTATACCGGTATTTCGGTCACACAGGTGACCATCAACGGGGAGAAAATCAAATAGGGCACTTGAACTAAGAAGAGGAATGTGCACAGGCACCGTCCAAAGTCAAGTGACTTTGGACGGTGCCTGTGCACATTCCTCTTCTTAGTTCAAGTGCCCTATTTGATTTTCTCCCCGTTGATGGTCACCTGTGTGACCGAAATACCGGTATAGGAGTTCTTCGTAATTATTTTTATTGGCCTTAGGATCTTCTTCCTTGACATAGATTAAGGATTCTTCAGCAGAAAAGTACAATAACTCTGGATTGATTTTGAACATTTTCTGACCTTACAAATAAATCTAAAAATCCATTTGTTTATTGGTACTTTGGGGAAACATCACATCAAGATGGTACAGAGTCAGGGATTCTAATATTTTAGCATAAATGGGGTAAAATACACAAAGAAACATAGACTAAGTTCGATTTGGATTAATTATTTTGGATATTTTGAGATCGAAAAAACCGATTTTTTTAAAAAACGATGGAGGAAATCAAATGTAAAACAGACAGCAGATGGTCCAATCGAGGGAAAAATGAAAAAAATGAATCATACCAATTTTAATCTTAGTAATATCTAAATCTGAAAATTGATTTGATTGTTTGTCTGGATAAACATCAATCCAAGATGGTAAGGGTTTCTAATTTTTGTATGAGTAGGATAAAAACACACAAACTAATACAGCCTACGTCCTATGTACATCTTTTGTCCGGAAATTGTTTATATAAAATAAATCCCTTGGTACATTATTTCATTCACTGATGGCAGGATATTTTTCATCCGAAATAAAGATTTCAACTCTTTCACTTCGATGAAGAGCGACAATTAAATTGTAGCATTCTTTCTCTAGCTATTACATAATTCACAAACATGCGCATATCATTATTATTAATGCCGACAGCTGAGTAGACACTTGGTTTATTGAAAAAATCTTCCGCAAAAGTCCACAGTCAAATGTTTTTCCTAAAAACTTAACTTTCAAAGTACGTTTGTTCGTTTCCATGATTTCTTCAAAAGCAATATTCCTGACAAATCATACCGTATTTGTCTACAGCACCTTTATAATCGCGTGCTCACTCGCACAAGACATTGAAATAAATTAATCGCGCACGCGCATGAAAAGGTCTACAAGGGGAATTAAATACGGCGACAGATGTAAGGATGAATTTTTTCAGCAAGGGCGGGCTTTGGCTAAAATATTTTGAGTCTGTTCCTCCTAAGGGTCTAACAATGTAGACAATAAACGGAACGAGTGGGTCATAGAACTACGACTATATCAAGGGTTGGAAGCCTGGGTATACTTGGTATTCGGTGAATTAATTAGAAATTATTGAAAAAATCCGCGATATGGTTTTGATTGCTTGGCAAATCTTCAATCAAGAAATAGTTGAAGCCACAGCAATATCACAATAAAAGGTATTTTATATTTTGCACGAAAAATTGGGTGAGAAATAAATCTCGGCAAGATGGGTGCCACAGATGCTCTTGGTTAGGAATAAACGTATATCTTTGACAAAATTGGAGTTTAGTTTAAAAAGGAACACTCAAAACAGTGGAATTCCAAAGGTGATCCGGCTCGGAAGAATACGAATACGGTGAGATCGGCCGACAAGTTTTTTTGGAATTAGCGCGAAATCATCTACATCGTCACTCAGAAAAAGGACAATCGATCAATGGAAAGAAGTATGCGTCTTTACTGAAACAGTTAAGCGAATAAATCAAAAAAATCCTCATTTGGCAAAGAAAAAAATCCTCGTACATCAAGACAACGCACGGATGGACACCTGCCCAGTTTCAATGGCGGAAATTACGGAATAAAAGTTAGAATTATTGCAGCATCCGCCCTTTTCCCCAGATTTGGCCCCCGGTGACTTTTTTATTTTCAAACTTGGAAAAATGGCTCGGCGGAAAACGACACGTCGAACAAGGTCATCGACAGCATGCATAGATGCCTATTTTGTTTGGACCTTCCGTAATCATACTTTTTGGATGGCTTAAAAAAAAGTTGGAGATACGCTGAGAAAATGTTGGTTAGCTAAGTTGACAAAAAATTATGATCCCATTATAATTGGTTTTTTTTCCCAATGACTCATTTAGCGACCAAGTAGATACGAAGAAAGCCCCTTCGAGAAGGAGTAAAATGGAAGGAAGAAGACTGGAAGTAGCGCGGAGAGAGGTTAGGTGTTTCTGAAGAGGAGTAAAAGACGATGGTAGAGAGAAAGAAAAGGATATAAAATGAAGAAAAAAGGGAATGGGTGCGGAGGGATACGCGGAGAAGCAGGAGGAGGCGAAGATGGAAGTGGCAGAAGCGGAACGCGAGAGAAACTGTGAATGGCGAGATTGAACGATCCGTTCCTATATCGGTTGAATGGGGGTGATGGGCACAGGAGCACTCGGTGTCGGGGAAATGAGCATTTTGGGACGTTGGAGGCCTAGGCTGGGGGCGCGGGATGAATGTTGGACGAAGGTGGGGCTGCAGGTGTGCATATATGTGTGTGTGAGCTGGCTGCGCCGAAGTGAATGAGAGGGAGGGCGAGGAGGGGTGGAGACGCTATGGAAAATAGGAAGGGTCGAAAGACGGAAAGGGTGGAGCAGGAAAGAGGAAGGAGGAGGAAACTTTTCCACAGGGAGGACAAGGGGTGGAAATATCCGGGTGGTTTCGGCGAAGGTGAAATATGCAAACATACTTATAGCTGGTTTACAGTTGGGAATATTCTTCATTTCTGCATCCCTTCATGACATTGTGTGTGCGTGTGTGTGGGTATAGTGTGTGTGTGTGTATGCACAATGTACACCAATATAGCACTAGCGAACAAAAACCCAGAAACACAAACAAATGAAACTCACAAGTATTCCGTGTGTTTTTCTGTGTTGTTGTTCACTGGAGCAATCTTGGTGTAAATTAATATTCACATCCGTGAGACTTTTTTCAAGCTATATATATATATATATATATATATATATATATATATATATATATATATATATGCATATAAATATGTAAATACATAAACATACATAAATACATATATATATATATATACTACCTTGATCAAAAAGTTCCCGGAATAACCACCGTGTGGCGCTCCCATCGTTCCGATTTGAGTTCTGTTTTTTTTGTTAAATTGGTACATCTGTTGTTGATATTCCCTTTAAATCTTAGTGTCATAACTTGACATTTGCAAAAGTTACGTAGCCAAGAGTACATCTATCTCTGTGTGTGTTGGCGATTTTTTACAATTTCAGAAATGGATTTAAATTTGCAACAACGCACTTGTATTAAATTTTGCGTAAAAAACGGATTTAGTGGCGCACGGACGTTGGAAATGTTGGAAAAGTGTTTCGGCAACGATTCTCTAAAAAAAACGGTCGTTTACCAGTGGCACGAGCGGTTCAGAAGTGGTCGTGAGTCAATCGAAGATGATGAACGCAGTGGCAGACCATCGACATCGAAAGTCGGTGAAAAAATTGATAAAGTAAAAGAAATGTTGGTCAATAACCGCAAATTAACCATCAGAGAAATAGCGGAGGACTTGAACATTGCCTATGGATCCGCCCAAGACATTGTGGTTAATGATTTGGGTTTCCGTCGAGAAGCAGCAAAGTTGGTGCCAAAAGACCTCAATTTCATGCAAAAAAGAGACCGTGTTGACGTCGCAAAAGACATGATTTGCGAGGCTGAATCCGATCCCACATTCATCAAAAGGATCATTACTGGAGACGAGACGTGGGTTTATGAGTACGACACGCAATCCAGACATCAGGCAAGTGAATGGCGTTCACCAAATGAGCCGAGACCAAAAAAACCACGTCGTTTTCAGTCAAAAAAGAAGGCAATGCTGACGGTTTTCATGGATTACAACGGTGTAGTGCATCATGAATTTTTGCCAGAAGGCCAGACAGTAAACAAAGAGTATTATTTGGGCGTTATGAGACGTTTGCGTGAAGCAATTCGCCGAAAGAGACCAGAAATGTGGGCAGAAAACTCGTGGATTTTGCACCATGATAACGCACCGTCGCACAGTGCTATCATTATTCGTAATTTTTTGACGAAAAATGCAACAAATACCATCCAACAGCCACCGAATTCACCTGATTTGGCTCCCTGTGACTTCTTTCTGTTCAATCGAGTTAAAAAACCATTACGGGGAACGCGTTTTAGCAGCCGAGAGGAAGTAATGGAAAAATCGCAGGAAGCACTGATGGACATACCGAAAACCGAATATAAAAAATGTTTCGAGGATTGGATCAAGCGCTGGCATAAGTGTGTTGCAGTCGATGGGGATTACTTTGAAGGGAACAATATAGATTTAGATGAATAAACTTGTATTTTTAATTTTCTGAATAAATTCCGGGAAATTTTTGATCAAGGTAGTATATACCATAAACAGAGTAATCAACCCGTAGGTCGGTTTAGTAGGTGATGGTAGAGTTCACCCAGTACTAAGCCCTATACGGCGTGTGAAATTCACACATCAGGGTAGGGGGGCCAGTTCCTTTCCCAGTACAGGTTATGGTATCCCAGAAAGATCTGGTACCCGAAAAATCACACAGCTTGGGTATATATATATATATATATATATATATATATATATATATATATATATATATATATATATATATATATATATATATATATATATATATATATATATATATATATATATACTCATTTATATAGTAACAGATATAAGGGAAATGGAATTCCTAGACCGGGATTTGAACTCCGGATCTTTCCACTTGCCGGGCGAAGGCTCTTAACCACTTAAGCTATCCAGGAAACGTTATTTTTGCATTCGTGATCTCCTTGATTCCGCCTTCCCCACCTCTCCTGTGTTCGTCCTTTATGTGTGTTCCAATCCCTTTTCCTTATATCTGTTTCTATATAAATGAGTATTTGTTCCCCGTTTGGCGGGATTTCGTGTTTAATTTGTGTGTGTATGTATATATATATATATATATATATATATATATATATATATATATATATATACATACACACACATATATATGTGTGTGTGTTTGTAATATATATATATATATATATATATATATATATATATATATTACAAAGATGGATTGGAGAAGAAAATGGAAGAATGTAAACACAGAGTTAGGCAAAATTAAGTACAAAGAGTTAAATAATAAATTGAGACGGGCAGCAAACAAAGCAAAAGAAGCATGGTGGAAAACGCAGTACGAGGATATGGAAAGTTTGAAGAGGAGGGTGAAGTTGGTGCGCTATACAGTACAGTAAGGTTAAATCATTATCGGGAAGTAAGAAGGGAAGATCTGTGCTAACAGTTAGGGATAAGTCGGGCCAGATAATAGTTGACACAGAAAAGATCCAAGAGAGATGGAAGGAATACGAGTACAAGAATTTTATTGACGATATACTTACATCGACTTAATAATCTTCAAATTATGCTCCTTGAGATGCTACACACTTAGTATAACGTTGCTCCCAGTCCCCGTACGCCCGCTGGAAATTTTCTTTGGGGATGCCGTTGATGACCCTCGTCGAAGCCTCTTGAACGGCCTTTATCGAGTCAAAACGTCGTCCCTTGAGCTGTCTTTTCATCAGGGTGAAGAAGAAGACCGGTGGTACCATATCAGGAGAATAGGGCGGGTGTAGCAACGTGGCAACGGAGTATTTGGCCAGGAGCTGTCTGACGACGAGCGCGCCATGGCAGAATTTTCGGCACCATCTTGGCGCACACCTTGCGCATGGCCAAACTGTGAAATAATGCGTTGGACGTTGGATGCAGACAGACCCAACTGGTCTGCAATTTCTTCACTGGTTAAGCGTCGGTCTGTGTTCAGCAGTGTCCTCACTCTGTCCACATTCGTGTCGGTTCTTGCCGTCGACGGCCGTCGACGGCAAGAACCGACACCGACGCGGACAAATAACTTGCTTCACCAAAAACGGTGTCCTCACTCAAAGACAGCCCGCAGGTGACTGAGGTTGGTGTCGGTTTGTTGCTAAGAGCCCCCTCCACCTTACCCTGCCAGGCAGACCCCCCTCCACCGCTCCGTTTGCGCCAGAGAAAATCAGTCCTACCACTTTTGGGTGCATCCCTGTACATCTACATAATACCCCGTAAGCCGCCGCAAGGGCGTGTGGCGGGGAGTGTTAGGTCATCACCCGTAAAGAAGAACAATACCACATGCAAAACAACAACATGGAAAATTACACCCACAGCAGCGTACACACTCATACAAAATCCCTTCATCCAACACTCATGCAAACACACATACCATAAACCAACAAACAACTGCACCCCAGAATGCAGCACAAAAGCCATCCAACGACACGCAAGCCAGGACACAACAAGGAAAAATGTGAAACACCACCACCTCATGAACATGCATCACAAAACACTTTATCCCCCGAGGAGACTGTGAAAGGCAGGGAATGCGACCCAACGTTGCAGGTAGCAGGAATTTCCCCCGCGGAGAGGGACGAGGGATTGAAAGGGAGACTTAAAAACAGATGAACAGAACACTAATGAGATCATTCGGAAAGAATGGGTTATTATAACAAAACACACGAGGTTAGTGGAAGAGCATGCATTTAAGTAGAACTAATTATTCCCTTGACGCTGAGGGTTGCATGTGGAATTTTTGCTATCTATAACCCAATATAGAAACACTCTATGGGGAAAGAACATAGTCCAACAAGGTTAGATATAGGAAAGGAACCTGACCCCTGCGCTGCCGGGCCCGACACACTGCCGATCGGGCCGAATCCCGCAGTTGCCAGGACTCATATTCTCTATAGTGTCCATATATATATATATATACACACACATATATAACCATATAACCATTTTGGCTATCGAGGCAAGGTACTCTACAATGAAATCTACGGGGGGTTTATGCAACCATGTGCGCAGATTCTTTGGCCAGGAGATGGCGGTAGGGAGCAGATTCACCCACCAAAGGAGAAATAGGCGACATAAGAGGAAAGGACATTAGTAAAGCAATCATATAACCTCATAACGGATAGGGTTAGAGCATCAGCTCGGTTAGTCTAAAGATCAATGGTTCAAGTACCGGTCAAGGAAATATTTTTACACTTGTGCCCTGCTCGATTCCACCTTCCCCGCCTCTCCTGTTTTCATCCTTTATAAGTGTTCCTTTTTTATGGTTATTCGTTCTTATCCCTTTTCCGTATACCTATTTCCAAACACATACGAGGTCTGTTCAAAAAGTATCGCGAATTTTGGATTTTCGCGGGTTACGTATATTTGATTTCCGATTTTTTTTGTGGCCTAATGTTGGTAATTATGTCTCTTACTAATGCCAAACAGTTCGGCCATTTTGAATGTCCAGTCAACTGTTTTGCCTAGACGTGTTTTGGCTTGTCTTCGATTTTTGCCTGTTCCAAAAAAAATAGATCACAGAATCTGTATCACATGTTGTGTGAAAAACGAAATTAAGTGCGCGGGCGCATTCCAAATGTTGACTGTGGCATTTGGAGAAGCTATCTTGGACCGAAGCAACTCTTATTAGTGGTACAAAATGTTCTCAGAGGGCCGAGAAGATGTGAACGACGAAGAGCGTGCCGGACGCCCGAGCACATCAACAACAGACGAAAACATTGACGAAGTGAAGAAAATATTATTGGCCAATCGTCAAATCACCGTTAGAGAAGTTGCTGAGGACCTAAACATATCGATTGGCTCGTGCCATAAACAATGATTTGGACATGACATGGGTCGCCAAGAAATTCGTACCAAAATTGCTCAATTTCGACCAAAAACAGCGACGCATTAACATTGCTAATGAGGTGTTGGACTCCGCGTCTACCCGCGACGACCCAAATTTGCTCAAGAAGGTCAAACTGGTGACCAGTCGTGGGGTTTTGGTTACGACGTGGACACTAAAGCTCAATCATCCCAATATGGAATCTGCAGCACGAGCCAAGACCGAAAATATTTTGCCAAGTTTGGTCGAATGTGACAGTTTTTCTTTCAGTTTTCTTCGATTCCAAGGGCGTGGTGCATCATATGTTCTTGTCACAGGGTAGAACGGTAAGTAAGGAATATTACCTGCAAGTTATGCGCAATTTGAGCGAAGCAATCCGCCACAAACGCCCGGATGTGTGGAAGAACAAAAATTGGCTTTTGCACCATGACAACGCCCCTGCTCACACATCGTTACTTGTGCGGGAAATTTTGGCCAAAAACAACAAACTAATGATGCCGCAGCCACCGTATTCCCCAGATCTGGCCCGCAGTGACTTTTTCTTGTTCCCGAAACTGAAGAGACTTATGAAAGCACGACGCTACGCTACGATTGACGAGATAAACACTGCATCGAAGGAGGAGCTGAACAAGAACAAGTGCTTCGAGGATTGGCCGTTGAAACGTTGGCCCAACTGTATAATATCTAATGGGGATCACTTTGTAGGGGACAAAATTGATATTCATGAATGAATAAATAATTTTTGAAAAAAACACAAAAGTCGCGATACTTTTTGAACAGACCTCGTATATGTATATATAATTTATTTACTTATTCATACATATTTTATGCCTCCCCTCCCATGGACTACAACCTTGAAATGGTGGGAGGGCTTGTGCGTTCCGATGACCCCTAGAGCTGTGCTGGCGGGAGTAATAATAATTGCTCCTGGTAGGGTCACCTATGCCAGATAGGTCGAAGGTTAGGAGCCAGACGAAAGGTAGTCCGCGCAGCGTCTGTTCCTCAGTGAGGCGGCTGCAAAGGCGTTTGAACCTATGGGGTGGCCATTGGGTGATGGCGTCACGTTAAAAACGCTATAGAGAAAGGCAACTGGACACCACCTCAATTATCATTCCCAAAATTTAAATGATGGACAATGCAATTTGAGACCTGGCGACTACGGTACCAAGCCCCATCGGCCGTGTATCGTGCCCAGCGGCGGGAGAGGAAAGGCTTCCGCGGTCATCATTCCACGCAGCCCTTGTGTGGGAAAACAGACAGCAGCTGGACAGAAGACGCAGGAGAAGAAGATCAAATTAGTTAGAAAAGGACTAAGGAATGTTAGGATAATGTTGAGGATAGGAAAATTAGAGAATAGTAAGCGAAAGATGGAAAGGGGAAGTATAGATATTTTAGGTTCATGCGAGGTGAGATTGAAGCATAGCGGGAATTACTGCATTGATAATTATAGAATAATATACAGCAGAGGTGGGATGTGGGATATACAGCAGAGAAATGGGTTGCGGTAGTCCAGTGGGTAGAGCGTTGGACTACTGACCGGAGGGTCCCGGGTTCGATTCCCGGGCAAAGCACTCTTGGCACCTGCAGCTCCACCCAAGCTGAAGTGATTTTTTCGGGTACCAGGTCTTCCTGGGAAACCATAACCGGCACAGGGAAAGGAACTGCCCCCCCTACCCTGATGTGTGAATTTTAACACGCCGTATAGGGCTTAATACTGGGTGATCACTACCATCACCTACTAAACCGACCTTCGGGTTGATTACTGTGTTTATACAGCAGAGGGGCGAGAGCCAACGAGGGGTTGCAATAATATTGAAAGAAGCGTAACCAACCTGGAACAAGCAACGAATATAATATTACTGGTAAAGATAAAAGCATAACCGACGAACTTGGTCATTGTTCAGGTATACATGCCACCGAGCAATCACAAAGAGGAAGATGTCGATAGGATATACGATCAGTTAGAGGACATAATCACGTTTGTTCCTGCAGGGAGACATTTGATAGTGATGGGGGATTGGAATGCGACGGTAGGCGAAGGAAGACATGGTAATGAGTTGGAGGACTACAGTTTAGGTACAAGAAATGACCGTGCGGAGAAAGCAGTTGAGTTCTGCATGAGACAGGGGTTAGTCATTACCAACACATAATTTAGGTACCACAAAAGGCGTAGGTATACATGGAAAATGCCAAGTGACTAAGAAAGGTATCACTTAGATTATATTGTGGTTAGGCTCAGGTTTAGGAACAGTGCGATCAATTCGCACAGCGCCCCGGGAGCGGATGCGGAATCTGACCACAATTTAGTTGTTAGTCATGAAAGTGAAATGATTATGCAACGGAAGATATAAATTTCATTGCTCTAATGTGACCTGAAAGGAAAGAAATGAAAAGGACCCTACCTCTCATGTTCCCTAATCCTATGTTACCTGTCTTTGTGGTCAGGGCTAGTTGTATCTGTGGTCTTGGTGGCAGAAAAAATAAAACAATAAGAACACTTTTTTCCCAGTGTCGATGCATAAGGCAAATGAAGTCTTTTACACAAATTCAAAGAAAGCTCGGAAGATGCCGTGACTCTAACGTTTAACGAATTCATGCGCTCATGCACATAAAAAAAAAACAATTTCAAAGCTTAAAAATCATTTGCCATGACCCCGGTCAAGGCGAAGGTCAAGAAAGCCCAATAGGCAAAGTTCAATGCAAATGATTTTTATGCTTCGAAATCGTTTGATTTTCTTTTAAGCCTTGACAACGAATTCCAGCAATAAATTTTTCAACTTTGTTGATATGCACTCAGCGCCCATTGGGCAGAGGGTTTGATCATTGGCTGCAAGGTTTTGGATCCAATTGTATGTCATTTTACGATAAAACTCAAATTTTACCCATCGAGCGTTATTTTTCAGTTCAATAGAATGTGTAGGAAAATCCATACAAAGAAACTATTCCATTTTGGCAAATTCAGAATTATAGTATTGCGAATATTATACGTATAACGTTAGCTGCATTCTATCGCATCCAGATCTTCGAGTGAAGTCCTTGTAATAATTCTCTTCATTTAATGGAGATTTTTTACCTCAACACTTCAAATTCCAAAACGTGAAGTTACGTTAAATACAGTTAAAAAGTCATAGCTCATCTTTAACTGAACACACCATCCCTTGATAGAAGATTATATGCAAGAGATGCCTGATGCAAGCAGTGCATCAGTCGGAGAGTTTTTTTGGCGGGGTTGAAACCCGTTCGATATTCTTACTACTAACAGAGATGCCTGCCTACCTTGCCCGGGTACAGATATCTTACAGGGAATAAGGGTATTGCACAAGTCCTAACCATTCAAGGAGCGTAAAAAGCGAATAAAAATGGGTTCAATATAGACCTGAAATTGACCCAAAAATAGACTGCGCGTCAGACGAAGCCGCTCGGATCTATAAACCTTCCATCCATAAAATAAAGAAAAAGGGATCTGCAAACGAAGTTGAACAAATGTAGACGTTGTGTCCGCCTGAATTTAGGACTAACACTAAAGAAAGATCTTTGGTTTATAGAAAACTTATTAATTTACATATAATCAAGTATATGCATATACACATATAATAATATAATTATCGCTAAATTTGTTACACGTTGTTTAGCAGTTCTCTTTTCTTCTTTAGGGGGAAAGGTGGTTTATATATTCTTTATATATAATATATATATATATATATATATATATATATATATATATATATATATATATATATATATATATATATATAAATCACCTCTCCCCCGAGAAAAAGAAAAAGGGAACTGCAGTACAACGTGGAACAAATTTAGATGTTTTGCCCTCCTGAATTTAGAACCGACATTAAAGAAAGATCTTTGGTTAACAGAAAAAATATATAGACACATTTTTATATAAAATAGGAGCTTTGAAACTTTCGGAAGCAGGACGAAATGTTAAAATGAACAGGGGACGGAAAAGGAGATATGGGAGGGGGGTTTTTTTTTGGGACTTAAACTCGCCCGCATCTGCCACGCATGCCAAATTTCCGACTGATTTATGGTCGCGGATATGAAAAATCGCCCTCCTCAGCCTCTCTCCATCTCTGCTTTCCTATGGGGAGGGAGGGGGGAAGGAGGGGAGGCAAGGAATGGGAGCTCACTCTGAGTTGTGAGGGGAGGGGTTGAGTTTAGTGGGGCGACTGGCGGAGGGAAAAACGAGAGGTTTAAGTCGGCGCGAAGTTAAGACGCGAGGAAGGCGAGGGAAGAAGGATGCACGAAGCCTACACACACACACGCACACACAGACGCAGCCGTTCCCCGCGAAAGGGGAATGTTTCTTCAGTATTTATGGGACGCGCGGTTTAATTTCACATTCCGAGAGAAGGGATGCGAAAGAAATACGCACAGCGTCTTGAGCTATGGAGGAAGAAACGTGTTTCCTAGGGACAAATTTTCTTCAATGTATTCCTCCGAGCTACCAATGTATTTTTTTTAACGGGGGTATATCTTAATATCACTAATGACAGGTTACTAATGACAACATTTTGCTCTGTGTAAGAAAACAAAATAATTACTATAATCAGGAGTAGTCTTCCAGTAAGGGGTGGATTTTCGATGGATTTTCATTCAAGGGATTTATTTTCGATTTACTCTCCCGCTACGCACTTCCATTCTCCTAATGCCTACAACTGAGAAGACAAAATATGTTTATTCTCGATATAAACATTACAAGAACTCGTAATTTCCAAAGACCTTTCCCTACTGTTGTCTTAAGCATATCACTACCTCCCTGTATCAACGGCAACCACTTGCCCTGCTTCTTCTTCTGAATGTCTCCCAAGAGCCCTCGTTATTCCACTATCACCACAAAATCTTAATTCTTCTACTTTCAGACCTATATATTTTTCTCCATTCTTCTCCACGCGCACATCTCAAAAGCCTCTAATCTACGCTTACGCTATTACCTAAACGACCAAGTTTCCCAGCAATACAGAAAAACACCCCATATTAAAGTTATCATCGGTCTTCCCTATGCATCCTTACGTGAGAAACCCTTTCGCGTATCTACTCCGTCCTCTTTGCCTCCCTAACTAACACGATTCTTCTTCTTTAAATGTCCTATAGCTGCAGTATGATTGGATTTCATTAACATTTTTTATCAAATATTTATCAAAATCGAATTGAAATATTCTAGATGGACTATTATTTCTTCGAAATGATGGAAGGAAGCGATTTGTTCAGAGCAAAATAACCAAAACAGAGATTTCTTTCTGTTGAAGATAAACTGTAACCTCCCCACGAAAAGGGTCGCGATGATCATATCGATTCGATCAGAATCGTATCATATCTCATTAATGGAAATCAGACGATTAGAAAGATGATGGAATCCATTAACAGGTATTTTAGAACTCGGAAATTTTACTGTAGCAATCAAATTAGAATAAATACTAAAAAAATACGCAAATGAATAATGAAAAAATATCAAATGCGTCGAAATAAATAAAGATATATTTTTTTGATAGATGCAATCTATTTTGATTGTGAATGGGGTGTTCAAGATTTTGACAGAGGGGAGAACTAGGAAGACTGTAGGAATAAGATGGACGGCATGAAGGGAGGAAGGAGGTATGCTTGCTTGAAGGGAGATTTATTGTAGTGTTCGATGCCAGGTTGTATTTGTATTCTTGTATAATTTGTATTCTACCGTATAATGTAGGTTTTAGACGGATACAAACTCCCACATTTCTGAACCTCAAATGATACGAGTATTACACACAACACTAGAATAACTTCAAACAATATACTTCTTCCCTTCATACCGTCCAACATCCCTATCCCATTCCTGCCCCTTCCTCGTTTGACAAACATTCTCCCCTTTAACACAGTCTTCAACATTCCATTTCCAATCAAAATACTCTTGATCCATCTTGCCTCCCATTTCTCACAACTATTCTCTCTTCTCCTCCACCATTCCTAGCACTTCTTCGGTTATTTTTCCTTTCAGTCTGCTTCACCTTTTCCACCCTTCAAACCACTACCACCATTTATATATATATATATATATATATATATATATATACATTTGTGTGTGTAGTGCATCGCAGTAGTCCAGGGGTAGAACGTTGGACTACTGACCGGAGGGCTGGGTTCGATTCCCGGGCAAGCCTCTCTCAGCACCCTCAGCTCCACCCAAGCTTTGTGGTTTTTTGGGTACCAGGTCTTCCTGGGAAACCTTAGAGAGCACAGGGGTGCATATATATATATATATATATATATATATATATATATATATATATATATATACACCTATGCTCATATACACGTTTGATATACTCCCAAATATAAATTTCACTTCCATATCTCAACGGATCAAGCTCCCTAGTGTTATCCATCTGCGTTTCGGTCGGATGCCGCTTCCTAGTCGAGGGGCGCCAGCGTCTCAGCCAGGTCAAGGTGAGGAAAATGCGAAAACAGAGGTGCGTGAAATGGGAAGAAAGAAGGGAAAAAATGAGTGGGCGGGATAGGTAGGGGGTCGCGCTCTGGGGGAGTAAATCCCCTCCTTACGAGTGGGATAGAGTGAAGGGGCCAGGCGACAGATGCGAAGGGAACGGAGGGATGGCAGTGGCATAAGGACGGCGACGATTTTATTTAGGATGAGCGACACACACCGAAGGAAACCTTCTCTCTCTCTCTCTGCTCTCTCTCTTTATCTCTTCTTTGCCGCAGGATAAAGAAGGCGATGACACGGATATCGGAGATGATACGGGAGCGGTTGAGGGTTAGGGGGGTTGGAGGGGGTGGCTCGAAAGGAGAAATCGCACCTCTCTCGATTGGCCACGAAAGAGACATCATCATCCCAGTACGAAATAAACGGCACGGGCCACGTACACAGCGATCAATGTTTTTTTAAAGCAATTGCACTCCCATGGCGCACTCCTGGATTTTTCTCCTAGAAGGAAATGTCTAATTTCATTTCATCAACGATACCGAAATCACAAAGTTATTCCTATAAATACAACGGATTCATTTTATGGTATGTTAAGAAATCATGTGAATTCCCGCGCAGTTCACAGTATGACGAGTACGACGATTGGGCGAAAGAAGAGAAACTCCTCGTGCAACTCACTGCCCGAGAAATAAGCGTGCAAAATATCACGAATGATAAAGTAAACTTATTGCAATCATGTGAATTGACATTCAAACCCATGATCCACACTTCACCGGTAACGAGACAAATGCCGCGGAACGAATACACACTAGATATTGTTTTTTTTCTTCCCGATAGAAAAGACAGAAGAAAACTATATCTCTCTCCATGTAAACAGTTAGCTACTGTTTCCAACGTTTTCAGTTAGGACTGTTTACACCTTTGGAATTTATTCAAATTTTCTATTGCGAAAGAAGGAATTGTAGCTGCATTAAAACCCAATCACTAAGCCTAATTCACGAAATGTTCCAGATCTTTCACGCGTCATAACATGCACAAAGTATGGTTAATAGGATACAGTATAAATTTGTTTTTTTCGATCAATACAAGGACTCTGCAGGGCACCCGAAAAGTACCACGGCAACGCATTCGGTGCGACAAAATGTGAGGAAACTCGCTCGAACAGGTCAAGCGAACCTTTGCGACTCTCATGCCACCGATCAGCACTCTACCAGGAGGCGGCACCAACGAGGTGCTACCTCCCACTTGACGGCATCACAGACGCTAAACATTCTTTGCTTTGGTGATCAGTTTCCCCAGGAGGGAAATTAATTCGTCCTAAAAATTTATGAACGGTGTATTAAAGATGCGGGGGCTGTAGTCCAGTGAATAAAGCTCTGGGCTACAGACTGGGGGAGAGAGGGCCCAGGTTCGATTCCGGGCGACACCACTGAGCACCCTTACCTTTACTCAGGCTGTGATATTTTTGGAACAAGATCTTCGTGGGAAACCGCAGGTTACACAGGGAAAGGAACTACCACTAGAATGCAAATAATAATATAAAAACTGCGTAGCGATAAAAGGCGAGAGCAATAAGAACAAAAGTTCATGAACGAAGTGCACATATAGACACAGGATTTAAGTTTATGGACTCCCTCGCTGCCGTAGACACACACGTCAACGGCAGTACAAAGTTCATCAATAAATGGTCGGTTATTCGCGTTAATCACTACATAGACGAAGAAAAACTTTGGGTTTACATGGGATAGGGGAACGCTTGAAGCCATGTGTGTAAGTATAAAAAAACCATAAACACAGTAATCAACCCGAAGGTCGGTTTAGTAGGTGACGGTAGAGATCACCCAGTACTAAGCCCTACACGGCGTGTGAAATTCACACATCAGGGTAGGGGGGCCAGTTCCTTTCCCTGTGCCGGTTATGGTTTCCCAGGAAGACCTGGTACCCGAAAAATCACTTTAGCTTGGGTAGAGCTGCAGGTGCCCAGAGTGCCTTGCCCGGGAATCGAACCCGTGACCCTCCGGTCAGCATTCCAATGCTCTACCCACTGGACTACCGCGACCCACGTGTGTAAGTATAATAATAATAATTAGAAGGGAATGTTAGTTCGCTCATCCTTAAATTTAAGATCGTCGTAGATTTCTTCGTGGGCTTCGTTGATAAGGTCTGGATGGAATTAGACGAGATAAGCCAAAGCTAAAGTGGTTTATTTACTTGCATCTATTTTATTGCGTGTGTTTAGCGGGCCCCTGGTGTAGGAAGAAATCTTTCGTAAGCCCTTTGTTTGAGTGTTTGAGACTGGCAAGGATCAATGCTATTTAGTATATCCAATCTAGAGAGTGCGTGATTAATATGCATTTATTTTATTAAGTGTGATTGGTGGGCCGCTGGCATAGGGAGAAATCTCTCGTAAGCCCTGTGCGTGAGTTCTTGCGACGGGCGAGGGTCAATGCTATCTAGGACACCTTAGCTAGAGTGTGTTTTTCTATCGTATGTTGGTTTAATTGTTTGTTCCGTCCTATCCACCTGTTTTTTTTTATTCTGAATATTCCCTCACCATATCCTTTGCCCACCATTTAGAGTACGACTGGGGTTGATCTTTCCCATAATATTCATTCGGCCGTAGTTACCGTTTCTGTCAATTCTTCGTTCCATACTTTATTTTGCTTATTCCTAAAATAACTATAAAAATGTTCTGCATTCTTTTTTGTGATGAATTTTGACGTTAGATGGAATAAGGGACTATCTAATCTTGGTCTTGCCCCAATAAAGACGTTATACTATTGTTATTATTAGCATTCCTACTTGTGGTGGGTGCTTCGTGGGCAGCTCTTAAAGTGAAATACGCCTTCTGTCGCGATGGGACGTTTAACGGTGGACCTCTCACGTTCTGTATACGACCACAATAATTCGCATGATATTTATGCCCGGTGAGCATTCACCTCCTGCCACACACATTTGCTGTGACTTGCAGGGTTTAATATAGATGGCTATCGGATAGTATGCGCTCCAGCTTAAAAACGAAGGAATTATGTAATAGTACACGCCCTGTGGTCCAAATCATGAATTTAATTACTAAATATAGTACCAATGGCAAATTGTTTCCAATATTTTAAAGGGCTGTCAACTTCATTGTGAATTAAAACATTAACTTTATATTTAATGCGCCTGATATCATTCTCATGATGCATTACTAATTAGAATACATAAAGAAAACAATATAAATACCTAATTGAAAGGTAGTACTCCTCCTAAACGATATACAGGAACCTGTATATGAACTATTGCCTCCTAAAAAATAGTAAAATATTTAGGGTGACTATTTTTGCTGATAATTTTTATTGTATTTTTTTCTCGATGCCATGAAATGACAATGGGTAGGTCATAGCAGTCAATGGAATGCCGAGTAAGTTGTAAGGACGTCAACAAAAACGCAGGTTAATCTCTATGAAACATCGTACACTATCGACGTATTTGACAAATTTTGATATATACAAGACATCATATTTTTGGACAATTTTTTTCGATTAATGCACAAAATATTTTTTTAATTAAGTTTCACATATTAATGACGTAAATTAAGTGATTTTCGAAATAGTCCATACATTGGTGTTTAACTCTGATTTTTTTATAAAATGTCTTCACGTAATATATTTGTACAAGGATACGGTCCAAGGTTTCCCGGGAGAATCTTATGAAAAGTTCTTGAGTTCCCACCAGATGGCAGCGCTTGTCAGCACCAGAGTTTACGAATTCATGGTTGAATGGAGATTATTTTCAAAGACAAGTCCATTCCATTGGCTGTGACGCGTGAAAAAATTGGTTTACATGAAATCGGAATCAAAGTTCCGATTTCATATACGCATACCATTTTTTTTTTAATTTACCTACATGTGGTACGGTGTGAAATCGAAACTTTGGTTCCGATTTCACACCAAACCATATGCAGGAAGAAGGGTCTCGTACGGGGATCGAGTTGGTGCGGGGGCTAACGTACTGGCTTCCCACCCTGAGGGCGCGGGTTCAAGTCCCGGCGGTGTTGAATATTTTTCAGAGGTATCTCGATCCCTACATGAGGTGCTTTGTGGAGGGCACTTTGAGTGAGTACGCCGTCCGTCGGATGGGACGTTAAGCCGCGGACCCCTTGGCGCCTTTCGTAAAGAGTAGGCTAATGCCGACGCCGGGTTTCTCTCCACCCTTCATCCTTTCCTGTCCATCCCCTATGGCGCAAATGACCTTAGCTGTCGGTCGCCTCCCCTCAAAACTACTGCTAGGGTCTCGTGTATCACGCGCTTATATTTCCTAAATAATTTTTTCAAGAGTTCTGTTGTAATTTGATCTTGAAAAAAGAATTTTAATAAGATGGCAAGGGAAGAAAGTTCCAAATCACCATCAAAATTGAGTAAAAAACTAAATCAACTTAGATTATATTTGAACTATCCAATTAATGTCCCAGATAAGTTATTAAAAAGAAATTAGCTTTTGCTAAGAAGCCATTAACTGATTTTCTTTGAAAATTTTATCTACAAGATTGGCCTAAGGAATTTTGATATGACGTAAATATACCCTTTTCTTAGTAAGAGAAAGCGTTTCACTTGGGTCCCCACTTAAGAAAAATAATTAAGGAGGATATCCTTATTAAATAAAAGAACTGTTACTTTTCGTTTTCGTTACACAAATGAATTGAGGAATGCCCGTTTTTCGGGTTACTACGCTGAGAACTCTTGAGAAAGTTGGGCATAAAGATTATGACACAAAGCCGACTGTAGTCACACTTCTTGGTCCCTAAGTAGGCCCCTATTGTTTAGGATCAAATCTAGAGATTCCTGGTAGGATACAAAACGTTTTAGCTCGTTCACGAAGATTGTAAAACACAATAAACGGGAAGATTGGAGCATAACCAAGAGAATCAATACGTTCTGTTTTCGTTAAATAAACTAACAGAGGCATGTAATTGTTGGTTGCTAAAAAGTAGATTAAAAAAATAATAACGGTTTAAAAGTTGTCGCTCTAATCATACGAATTGTTCCCTCAGGATATTGATTTAATCAACATCTACATTAATGAATTCCCAACAAAACGCCATAATGGCGTGTGGCAGGGTTTTAGATCGCAGTTAATAAGGTGAATCGACCGCTAGTTGTCACGAGAAAATGATAAGTTCGACGACCTTATAGATTGGAATACACACTAAATAGGAAAATAATAATTTTGTGGACGTTTTCTTTTAAGGGTTTAACGTTTTTCTTAATTAATTCATTTTTGTTATTTTATTTCGTTAATATACGCTATAAAAATATTAAATTAATCCAGATGAAATACTCCTATAATATCACCGAAACATTAAAAAAAAACTCTTGCTTTCTCAAATTTAAAAAAAAATTTCTCAGAATTAGATGCACATTCTATCTTATTTTACCACTCCAACGCTATTTCGAATATTAAATTAAAGGCAATAACATTGAGTGGTGACCTAACACCGCCTGCCACCTACCCTTTCGGCGGCTTGCTGGGTATTATGTAGATGTAGAAGATTCAGGCATAAAGATATTACTTCTAGTCACGATACATGCCGTTATTCATCATCCTCATTGATTTATGGTCTTAAGAAATACACATGCTTGTAAAAATGAAGAGTTTGATAACTTAGGTTACATTTTTACATCAGAGCGTACTTCAGAGACTAGGATCGTTAGCCGAGAACATCGAAAAATCTGAATATACCATGAGTATTAGGAATCAAAAACATTCCATAAAATGTTTAGATATTACGATGGAAAAATGATTAGAAACAATTCTCAACAGCGTCAATGGATGATTTTCACAAACATCTCTGTAATCGAGATCTCTGCACGTAACCGAGGCAATCGATAATCTGAAAAACCGGTCCGCATTTTTTTTATAGCATGTGCTGAAAGTGTTGGTATCTGGTGTTTAACGGTCTCATGGTCAATGGTTAACTATCCAATGATATGTTTGTAGCAGAGCTCTCCAATTATTGGGAAGGGGGGGTTCAATAATTCCTTATAAAATCCAAGGGATGGCGTTCGTAGTATCGGAAAAGGTTTGCTCTTTGTAAGCCTCATTTCTGACTAGACTGCCGTTGAATTCACAGCTATATCTGTCACCTGGTTTCATTTTCATAGTCTATTGAAACAAACTTTTGTTTATTTAGAAAAATGGAAAAAAGTTATGTTCCATGCGATGTTTAAATACCTCTACGTAAAAGACCTAACATTAAAACAAGTCAAAACCGAGTTGTTTGAGGTTCATGGCACATTTTCCTCTGTGTTTGCGACTGTTTACAATCGGGTAAATGAGTTTAAACGTGGCCGCACATTCATAATTGATAAACGTCGTCCATCATTTGTGGATGTATAATAATTCATCCCGGTGCGATGTTTTTTCCTCTAATTATTTATTGGAGCCGTTGACGAACTTTTTCGACAACCATCGTCAACGCTACAGGTTACCCGCGCAAATATTAAAATGAGTACCTTGGCATTAATTCTCATTACATACATCTCTAAAACCCTTCTAGATTCATTTAGCCACTCCATAAAACGTTTAAAAGCCATTCTGTATGAAATTATTTAAATTAAATTAAAAATGTATTTTCCTCGTAGCATTAGTGATCAAAATAGAAATGATCGCATTTTTATAACACCATCTCCGCATAATTCGAATGTATCTTGTAATTGAATAATTTTACATGAAAGTAGGTTCTTTAGTGTGGGGTAAATTAGTTCGAGTGCATGATCGAAGTAATACCTATGAAGAGATGTAATGACAGCGTATGCATGGTTGATGGCCCCCTCCCCACCACATGCCCTTGCGACGGCTTAGTGGGGTTTTATGTACAAGTGCCATCATTGAATGCATTTATACATATTTGCTCGTGGATCCCCATTAAGTGTGGATTCGGATGAAGAAATATTCGCATATCGAGAGATAACCCCCCGGTGGTTGAGGAGGAGCGAGGGAGGAGGTCAATGTGGAAAATACGATTAGCGACGACGGCAGACCTTATGCCATCCCCTTACCATGAAGATCTCCCTTGAAATGTGGGCGAAACGTCGGCGATCGAACTCCGTAGGGCTCCGCCAGGAAAGCACTCAAGCTACAAGGCTTTGGCGCTTTATTTCACGTTTAGCAAGATGGAGGAAAGGGTCGGCAGCGGTGTGGAGGGTGGGGGGGGGGGGGTTGGACGGGAGATAAGCCCGGGTGGGTCCCGGGATGGAGGTTTGGGAATCACCAGCCACTCTACGCTACCGGATCACCTCCTATTCTCACCCTCGACCACGGTTAAAGCCCAGAAAGCCCTGCACCGCCACCCCTGCTCCTCATCCCCTCACATCTCGGCCTCCCCTTTCCCTTAACCGCCCTCCGCCCACCCTCCCCTCTCCGCCGCAACCCCATTCTCATTCTCCTTCGGCCGTCAAGCGGATCATATTGGCAGCGACCATGTACAACGACCCGTAGAATAAGGAACCCGAGAGATCCAGGGAGGAATATAGAACGGGAGGACATGGAGTATGGGGAGAGAGGAGGAGAGGTGGGGGGGGGTGGGTTATGCTTGCGGGGAGCTGTGGTGATGGGCAGGGAAGAAGAAGACGGAGAGAGGGATAGGAAGAGGAAGGGATTCTTTGCATTCATCTTTGTTTTTTTTTACATTTTTATAAGGGACGCAAAAGACGGTTAATACGAAGGGATGGGGGAGAGGCAGGGAAGGAAAGAGGGAAATGAAGGGGAAAAGGGGGGATATATAGAAAAGAGAAAGACGAAGAAACCGATTTGAAGGCCAACAGGACATTTGGTGATGCGAACAAAAAAGAAATGTGGCGACGGAAATATTTTAAATGAAGGGTTGAAGTTCATCAATATCGAATGAACTGATGGAGAATAAAATTGTGAGAACAGAGAATAGAGAACATATAAAAAAGGATATAAAAGAATTGCGCATATTTATACCTAAAACGCACTCAAGAAAAACTCTCTCGAAAATCCCTATGAAATCAATTTAGCGTTATTATTTTCTTTCTGCCTGTTTGTCCATCAACTAGGCACAATTCCCGATGAACTTGGACGGCTGATGAGTGATCCTATTGGCCACAAAAATCCAATCACAGGACGCATTTCGCAACTGGCGGGAGCAACGATTTTCGCGGACGTAATTTTCTCTGAATTCACCGATAGGCCAAAGACTAATAATAAACCAAAACAATATATTCAGTGGATTTGAAAACAATCAATAGATGGCACCGCATGCGTACGACTTTGTTCTGACCCGCCAAATCAATAGGATTGCGTTAGCAATATTATGATTAAATTATATATTTAAATTTTAAAACTATGAGATTATGATATAAAATTATATCAAATAGTGATCAATAATATTAAATGTTCAATAGATTGAGTTCAAAGTAAATCCTAATAGCAGAGTGGAATGAACAATAGGGAATAGAAAATGGAGGATATTCATTGTTGTAATTTACGGCATACACCAGCTGTGGTCTCTTTAGAATAAATCCAAATAAATTTTTACAAGATGACAGAAGATATGCTCAACCTTCATTAGCTGTAATGTAAGGCTCTAATTTGTTAAAACGGAACATTATCAGAAATAATAATTATTAACAATTCCACAGCACCTTACGTGTATCCGTAAACCCTTTTTATGCCAATGTATCGACTACAGGAAAACAATTCCTGATATTATTAGTGATTATGACTGAGGACCCAGGAGGACCCAGGCTCAGTTCCCGGACACGTCTCTGAGCGCTCTCAGCTTCGCCCGAGCTAAATGTTTTTTCGGCTTCCAGATCTTCCTTATGTAACATTCTTAAGATTTTTTTTAACTTTTGACTGGTAAAAAATCAAGGTATATTATTCTATGGCCGTTTTTTAAATTAATAATGTAAAATATACATGATATCGCTTAAAACTACGCGAATTTCTTGAACATACGAGTACACCATATCTTTTTAATACAATTACAGATACGAGAAAAAATGGATGTCGAGTCATTTGAGCGCGTGATAATAAATAGTTGGTGTATATTTGCAGCGAATTTATTTGAAATAATAAGGTTACCATTTTAACTCAGCTAAACTAGCATTTTTTTTATCCCAGTCAATAATACTTACTGTTCACCACAAGAGAGAATGTCAGCAACCAGACTGACTGGCAGCTTCGGTGAAAGGTTTCTCTCGACACTTGGAAGTTGTCGAAGCGAATTCTGATGTCTGGAAGAGCAGCTCGTCCCACCGGGACGTCGTCATGATTTAGAACATGGACAGGTTATTCAATGACATATCTGACAATGTGAAAAACACTTTCTAAAGCCGTTTTCAACCTCTCGGGTTTTTTTCCTTGACCCTTATCCTTGGTTCCGAGCATAATTTCATTTATTCCTAGCCGACCTTTCTTCCCTCCGTCAACTATCGTCCTCAGTTATCCTTCACCCCACCGACGATCCTTCGAACAACTTTTTTCAGGTCTCAAACACTTTCATATGGTTTTTTGGGTGTTGTTTGTGTTTAAAGATGAGAAAATCAAACGGCGGAAAAAAACCGACAAAATAATCGAATACATTGAAAACACTTTAAATGGCCACTGACTACTAACTTCCGAGTTTTCTTCTTAATTTTTTTAAATAAACGAATACAAAAAACGTTCTTCGGTTAGTTTTACTTCAATTGTAAAATTGAGTTTTCTGCTAGAACAAAATATAATTTTACTCAGGCATAAATGGTATTAATTTTAGTAAAATGCATACATATATATATATATATATATATATATACATATACATATACATATGCAAATATACACACACATATATAAATCTACAGTAATATCGTACATATTGGAATCTGAAAATTAATTTTGTTTGTTTCTTTGGGGACATATCTCGCCAAGAGTACGGAGTAAGGGCTTTTAATTTTTTCTAGTAGATATAGGGTAAAAATACACAAAATGGGATTGGCTAGGTCCGAGTTGGATATATATTTCTGGAATAGGGTCGAAAAATTCGATTAAAAAAACTTTTTCGCACAGATGGCAGCACACGTTTGACTAACAGACGTAAAAAGGTTACCCTTAAACAGCAAAGAATTTTAAATCTTACTAATACATAAATCTAAAAATTAATTTGTGCGTTTCTGCGGTGGAGCATCAAGCCAAGACGATAGAGATTAAGGACTTCCAGTTTGTTTTCATAAACATGGTAAAAATACATAAAGCAACAGAGGCTACGTCAGATTTGGATATACAATATACTCTCTCGGAATTTATGACATGGAAAAATCACGATTGGTTGAGAAATAATTTTTTTCATCCTCAGACGGCAGCATATAAGTAAGATTTCAATTCATTCACTTCAATGAGGAGTGGCAATGAAACTATCGCATTCTCTCATTAGCTATTGCGTATATCATTTACAAACGTACGTTATGACTTATGCCGACAGCTGAGTAGATGCTACGTGCGTCGTAAACGGCTGATGAAAAATTTGATAATGTCATTATTTCTTTAAGAGTAAACTTTCAAAGAGCATCAGTTCGTTTCCGAATTCAGGGCTCATCATTCCTGGCAAAATGAAATCCCATTTTTTCAACACTTTCGCAAAATTGCGATACCGCAGACGACATCACGATGTCGTCCGCGGGATCTCTTCAAACCTGCATATGTCCTGTCTATCTTAATTACACCCAACATGCGAGTTCGTTTCCCACCTCTGCCACGTTTCCCATACCTTCAACCCTGAATCACAGTCTTCAGCATTCAATTTCAACTAAATACTCCCCGCATTCACTTCCACTGGTTTCTTTCAAATAATCCCAACAACCCTCTCCTACCCTACCATGACGAGAACGTCTTCGTTTGTTTTCTTCCAATCCAACGCGGGTGAATTAATGGGATCGGCCGCGGTCATCTAGTCTCCCTCAACACACCATCCAGCTCTCTCTCAGTTATCCATCATAACAGAGAACAGACATGCCCACATCAATCATCCTTCTTCCCTCGATAAATGCTTCAACGTGCGAAACAAAAATGTTATCATTCATTTGTTGATTTGGAAAAGACGTACAAGGACCCCTTCTCGCATATCCGCATTAGACTGATATAAATACATTTAGCGCAGTTCATTCTAAAATACTCCCTCCCTAGTTTTGTTGTACTGTCACTGTCCCTCCTCCAAATCTAGTGCATTTATAGACGCAGTTTCCTGCGTATATTACTTCCTTGTGCGTGTATTTGAATGCGTTTGTTGTTGTTTGTTGATTTTTCAAGTGGTTTCATTCCATTTTACGTCTGGTGCCCTAAACCTCCCCTCACCCCAAGCGCTCTTGCACTCGCATGCAAGGTATGATGTCGATGTACGATGTCCATGTAGGCACATTAAGTCGGCTAAATTCAAGAGTTGAGACAATAAATCCCCAAAACATCTCTCTTGTGAAACCAACCCCGCCATTACTTTCCTTTCCCTCGCGAAAATGATGGAACAGATAGCATAATAGTCGGCCAATCACGACGAACCGCCCTCACACGCAATCACACGAATGGCTCACACATTCACCCGGTACGCGCGAGGAAATGAAATATTTTAAAAAATCCTTAGACTGATTCTTTCATAGGTTTTCCGTTCTGATCATGTAAGTGGGATAATATCGGGCGAAGACGGACGCCTGAGAGTAAGAGAGGGAGAGGCATTGGTGGTCCATTAGGGATGAGGGAAGAAAATACGAGAAGGAAGGAAGTGAAGTGTAAGATGGAGAGGTGACGAACGGAAAGATATGGGAGGATGAACGGATTGGCTGGAGAGAGTGGGGTAGGATATGGATAAGATATAAGGAGAGTGTTTGAGACAGATAGGATGGGGAAAAGAAAGTAGTATGAGGAAAGATGATGAGTGGCAGGGAGTGCCGCGAAGAGTGAGGAAAATGGGGATGGGTGGGCCCTGGAGGGCTGGGAGCGGGGCTGGGGGCCGGAGAGCGGGGATTTGTACGTGGCCGGCGTGGAAATGAGTGGATTTGAAAAGGTCCAGCGGACGTCGGCTGGAAAAGGTCTTATTTCTGAAGGAATTATTGGCATTCCCTATGAAAGAGAACATATCACGAGAACTCGCCCGCAAATTTGCATTTTTAGATGATATCGGCATTGAGATCATTTTTTTCCATAACACATCCTCACGTTTATATATATATATATATATATATATATATATATATATATATATATATATATATATATATATATATATATACACACATACACACACGCCTGATTCGAGAAAAATTTAATAAAAAAGAAATTTCTCGTTCCGTCCCCCCCCTTCACGAGTGAGTATAATTATTTTTTGTTCAGAGAAGACTTCTCCTCCCTTCCCCCTTAGGTGGCACGGATCCCTACAAAGTATTCTAAACTTTATCGACATGTGTCATGAACGGTCGTGATGAGCTAAGAGATTAAATACGTTCCTAATTAGAGACTTGGGGTTAACTAAATCCGAAGGATAAATCATTCGATGGTCGAAATTATTAGCGAAGCGAGTGCTCTATATTCTCCACTCCACATGCATGCGGTTCAGCTAACATTTTTAATTGCGGACATAAAGGTCCCGTACTATTTCATATAGCATGTGTGGAAGAGCGACTAATTCGTACCAACGTATTAGAGGAGCATTGAAAAACTAATAAAAAGTCACGAATGCATTTTACAAGAAAATAGGTACTTATCTTATTAATTTATGATTTGAGTGTCAATGAAAACCTAAAAGAAGTAATAGACTTCGTTACAATATTCTAATACAGAAATTGAATTAGTAGGGAACATATATCTTAAGACGCTTATTACCTAAGTAGACTCTAATAAAAAATACACACGCACACATATTATATATAAATGTATACACACACACATATACATATATACATATCTACATATATACATACATACATATATATATATATAATACATATATATATATATATATATATATATATATATATATATATATATATATATATATATATATAAGAATGTAAATACAGAGTTAGGCAAAATGAAGTACAAAGAATTAAACAATTAATTGAGGCGGGCAACAAATAAAGCAAAAGAAGGATGGTGGAAGACCCAGTGTGAGGATACGGAAAGTTTGCAGAGGAAGGGTGAAATTGGTGCGCTGTACAGCAAAGTTAAATCTTTATCGGGAAGTAAGAAAGGGAGATATATGGTAGCAGTTAGAGATAAGGCGGGTAAGGTAATAGTTGACACATGAAAGATCCAAGAGAGATGGAAGGAGTATATAGAAGAACTGCATATTAAAGAACTTCGACCAACAAAGCTAGACATTGAAAAAGAATATGATGTAGAGGAAGACAGCTTAGGTCCAGGCATACTACACAATGAGATAGAAAGGGCATTAAGGGAGATGAAACTAAATAAGGCCGTGGGGGTGGATAACATTCCCGCGGAACTATTGAAATGTTTAGGCAAATGTGGGAGGAAGAGGCTATATGGGCTGATCCGTAGTATCTATGAGGAGGGAATCTGGCTGGAAGACTTTGTGAGATCAGTTTTAGTGCCTGCCCCGAAAAAGGTGAAGGCTACATCATGTGAGGACTACAGGAAAATAAGTTTGATATCCCACGCAGCTAAAGTTGTTCTCAGGATCATAAACAAAAGGATATAGAGTACGGAAAATGATTACTTTGGGGATGATCAGTTTGTGTTTAGGAAGGGGAGAGGTACGCGTGATGCCATTGCAGTAATGAGATTATTAATCGAGCGGAATATAGAACACAACCAGGAGGTATTTGCCTGTTTCGTAGATTTCGAAAAAGCGTTTGATAGAGTGAATTGGGAAAAACTAATGAATATATTGCAGAAAATAGGAATCCTTGACCGGGACTTGAACACCAGATACATTCCATTCCATTTTCTAACCCGCCGCCCCTGCCTTATCTTTTTGAAACGGACGCTACATTTCATAACAGCTAAATTGTGTTCAGAGTCCGCATCCTCTCCCGGGAAGCTGTGCGAATTTATCACACTGTCCCTAAAAATGTGTCTAACCAGAATATTATCTATCTAATACCTTTCTGAGTCACCTGGCATTTTCCATGTTTACCTGCGTCTTTTGTGGTGTATAAACAAAGTGTTGGTGATGGCTAACCCCTGTCTCCTGCAGAGCTCAACTGCTTTCCCCCCGCGGTAATTTCTCGTGCCTAAACGGTAGTCCCCGACCTCATCACTATCTCTTCCTTCGCCTACCGTCGCATTCCAATCCCCCATCATTATCAAATGTTTCCCTCCGGGAACACATGCGATTTTGTCCTCTTAACTGATCGTATATCCTATCGACCTCTTCTTCCTTATGTTTGCTCGGTGGCGTGTATACCTGAATAATAACCAAGTTTGTCGGTTCTGCTTTTATCTCTACTAGTAATAATCTATCAGTTAGCTGCTCTATGTTGACTACGCTTCTTCCAACCTCCTCATTTAATACTATGGCAACCCCTCGTTGGCTTTCGTCCCCGCCGCTGTATATTATTCTACACTGATCACTCCAGTAATCCCCGCTATCCTTCCATCTCACCTCGCATAGACCTAAAATATCTATTTTTCCCCTTTCCATCTCTCGCTAAATATTCTCCAAATACACAGAGATGAAGAGGGACTTGATGTAGAGCAGGTTGCTGGATTGCGTTTTATCAGGAGTCACAAAATATTTATTTGGTAGTTGTGTCCATCCAAAACCTGGCTAAACCGGTAGATTACTTAATAATAATAACAATAATAATATATGTATATATATATAACATTTTACCATAAAAATAACATTTTTCCTCAACCAATATCACTTTGAAAGCGACCATAAATTTTAATCGTTCTAACAGAACCCACAGGATATCGGCAACTTCGTCAAATGGCTTGATCAAGTTTTTTCTACTGCAATTTCAGCGCTTAAGGCGAACTCCAAATCAAGCATTCAAAACAAAACGAAGACCCATTTTCGCTCACAATCTACGTATCCATCACGTCTTTATCCATTAATCATTCACTCAAAGAGCAACGCTGTCATGCTGTGAAACGCCCTTGGGTCTCGGAATGGAGAAAAGCATACCTTGCCCTTACTCATTTCGTTGGATCAAACCCGCGATTGCCTCATATAAAATAAACAATGCCGTATTACGCGGATGCACTGTCCCTGATTCTGGCCATGGAGAGATTTACTCTCGCGTTCCATAATGCTAAACACAAACGTAAGGCGATGATGGCACCGTAATGGGAACTTCCACGGAGAGAATGGATTCGCCGCGTGTGCAGAGGGCGAGGCAGGCCGTCATTCCCACCCCGCGTTCATGGGGGTGGAAATGAGAGAAAAAGAAAGAAAGAAAGGGGGACGGGTTGGGACGCGGCAGGTCACCCATCGGGAAAGGGGTTGGTGGATGAAGCCGACGGAGATTTGGGGAGGGTGGAGGGGAGGGGAGAAGAAGACTGAGGTGATGGTGGGGCTCACTGGGGAGGGGGTGGAGAGGGGGAGTGGTGGTTAGACGGATATCTGCTGGGCGGTGCGAGAGAGAGAGAGGTCACCCCGGCTTTCGCGAAATAAGGATTCCGAGATGCCTCTCCTTGGTTAATATGTCCGGGGCATGATGTCATTTCCCCCGGTCGGCCTCCGGAAGAGGAAAACTTCACGGGTCGAGGAATTGTTTGGGAGAGTGTGACCAAAAAAGGGAGGGGAAGCGAGGGGAAAGGACGATGGACGGGGTGAGGGAGTTGACGGACTGAGGTGCGTATATGAAATGAAGAGGGAAGAAGAGAGATGTCTGTCAACCATAATAGTCATTACTGGAGACTCCGAGGACCTGTGAGCATATAAATATTCGCTTGCAGGGTATTACAGTTTGTAGCTCTAGTTTAGTAACTGTAGGAATGGAATTAAAAGGAATGTCATTTACCACCCGCTTGGGAATAATAAGTTTTACTTACATGCATGCATTTTACACTAATCTCGTGTTTTTTGTCAACAAACACTTCCCGAGTGGAATTGCCAAAACATTAAGGCAGCGCATGATACAACACTCCCTTAACCGTCTTATTTTGTACTTTCAATGTCTTCTTCCCATCCCCGGACCCTCTCCGTGAGGGTGATTCCTCAAGCCATCCGCTGCCAACAGCGGGGTGTCACATTCTCTACCTGTGACCTAAGGGGTGGGGACCAGAAGTTGCATGGCTATAGTTTATTATAATGTCCCCCTTTTGCTTTTCCAATCTGCACGATTTGTCTTGGAGTGGTGGAGGCCTGTTGAATAGGAGTATATGTAAAGGGTTGCGATTCATTTTTATTCCGCTCTTTTTCGTATAACAAAGGATCATTTATTGGGTGAAATTAACGCTTGTTTGGAAATAAGTTTTCCGCTAGCATACAAATGTATGTACTAATCTTTTCAAATATTTCGTTTTGTTTTTTCCTTTTTCTAAATCCTTTAAACACCCTTCCTCTCTGCCTTATCCTTTAGCCTACCTGGTGCTTCCACCCCCTCCTCCACACCTTTTTTGGTGGATCGTGGTGTATTTCTGGAGATATGCCTTTTACCGCATTACAATTATTCTTCCTCGGACGAACAATGGCAAAGCGGTAATAAAGAATTCCAACGTCGAAAAACGAAAAACATCAACTGTATATACGTTTGGAAATGAAACCGAAATAAATCGACGGGGATGTTGAGGTGGCTAATTTGATTCCCCCGACCCCGAGAAGGACCTAAGTTCGACTCTCGGTGGTTAAATCGTAACCTATCACTGGTATCCTGATCCATACTTTGGTGCCGATGGGAGAACGCTTCAAATGGAGAAGGCTCTCCTTCAAAAGGTACGTTAACTTGCCTCTTGGCGTCTCTCGTTAACGGAGTATGCTGATGCCGACGCCGGCTTTAACATTCTCATTTCCCTCCCTATATATCTACCCCACTCTTTCTAACCTTTAGCCATCTGCGGGCCCTGATTTTTGCAAAGGGTACATCGAAACGTTTTCTTTTAAAACTGACGAAAGAAAGACGGAGATTGTCGTAACATAAACCATTAAGAGAACTAAGTAGAAGTAATGGAAAAATATGCTTTTTGTTATACATGGTCATAAGCCGAGAGGCAGAATGCAGGAAGGGTGCAGAATGTGAGTCGGGAATGGCTAAGGAAGAATCAGAGGGGTAGTTGGCGATGAAGAGGGGTCATTCAATGCTCCTCGGGATCGACAAGCGCCTTTCGACAAGAGTAGGATAATACCAACACCGGGTTTCTCTCCACCCTTCCTCCTTTCCCATCCATCCCTAATGGTGCAAATAATCTCAGCTGTCGGTCGCCTACCCTAATGACTAAAATTTCACGCAATGTATCTACGGCTATGAGACAGTCATTTGCTGTAGTTAAGCGAATACCTTCCTCTGGATTATATTGCCATTGAAGCTGACACAAAAGTGTATCTGTAGGGAATGATATTTTATAATAAAGAGGATTCTTAAGAAATTTATTATTGTTTAATTTAATTGGCTGATGTATCTGCGCGTCCTTCGCTGTATTACAGTCTTCCTGTGGTATATTTATCACTTCTTTCATAGCTATTGATTATTTTCTCATCACTAGGTATTTTTTCAGCTTATTCATGTGAAAAGATTTTGTACAATTTCCAAGACTTTTTTTTTAAGATACAACCTATTTCACCGACTTATGGCGACATCAGGTAAAAATTTCATATTCTCGTTAATGAGGCAATGGATTTTATACGCTTAGGAGTAAAGGGTGGCTATGGTTTGGGGATGAGAAAAGTTAATAGGGCCGTTGCTTTTCTTGATTTTTGTTAACGATTTGAACCGCGAAGTGAAACATAAGATTAAGATGTTCGCGGATGACTCGGTGATTTATCGGGAGATATCTGGGGATGAGGATCGTTTAATATTAGCGAAGGATATAGATTGCATTTTCAAATAGGGCAAAAAACGGGAAGTAGTAAAATAAAACCATAACAAATGTTCGGTGGTAAATTTCTTTAAAATATCAACGGGTTTTATTTACAAACTATCTGGAGTTGGCCTAGAAGAAGTTGACTCTGTAAAATACCTGGGTGTTACTATAATTAAAGACTTAAATTAGGGCAGACACATTCGTAAAATCTGCAGCTCTAACTACAGCATTAGGTAGATGGAAGTGCAAATAGTTAAATAATACCTTGAGACAGGTAACAAATACAGCGAAAGAAGCGTGGTCAAAGACGCAGTGCGAGGACATAGGAAGTTTGCAGAGGGTGAAATTGATGAAAATGCCAGAAGGTTAAAACACTATCGGGAAGTAAGAAGCAAAAAATATAGAAGAACCATATATAGAAGAACTGTATGGTGAAGACCTTACGCCAGCAAGATTAGACAAAGAAAGAAAACTGCAGGCGAGATGAAGACAGATTAGGAACAGGTATACTCGACGGTGAGATAGAAAGGAAATTAAGGGATATGAAATCAAATAAGGCTGTGGGGTAGGGAAATTTGGCAGAGTGAAGTGTTTAGAGGATTGAGCGAACGGCCTGGGGTAGAAATGAGGTGGACGAGAACGAAATGGACCACTACAATGACCTGAATGAACCATGAATGAGAGGGAGAGAGAGAGAGAGGGAAAGAACTGATTCATCACCGTCGTCTCTAGAAATAATAATAGAGTCTGAAGTAAGATGGAGAATTCAAATTGATGGGAATAAATCTTCCGATTGGAATTTGAGTGATATGTATTTTTTTCACTGGCCTCGCCCCGCTTCCAATATTCCTCCATTTCTTGGAGGGCTTTGAACGCGAAGATTTTTTTAATTGGGATAGCACGCAATCACCAGTGTTGGGGCGAATACATTAATATCCATTCCAGCCGGCCGCCATTCCAGATTTGTATCATGATTTCTCCAGTGGAGTTTTTGGTACTTGAGGGCATATGCCGCGTGAATGACAAGGTATAGTCTCTCCATATCAGGAATTATATCGTATACAACAGAGCATAGCCATTATAAAATGATTCATTAGGATTGGATATTAATTTGCAATTCATTAAATTAACATTAATTATAAGAGGATTTGGGAAATATGACGATAAGATCAAAGAGCAATACTACTCTTCGCTAGTTAGGCCTCTTTTAGAACGTGCTGCTAGTATATAAAGGGATCCTCGTGAAGTTGGATCAATCGCCAAATTGGATCGCGTGCAGCGCAGAGAAGCCAGATTCGTAAAACGTTGTTATGATGAACTGAGTCATGTATGAGAATTAAAAGAAAATCAAGGATGGGAATCATTCATGGAGCGAAGGTTAAATTACAGATTAAATATCTTGCATAAATTGGATAGACGTCTCTTCAGCGATGATGTTAAAAATGCATTTTAGCCTCATTGTACCACGGTACGAAAGATCAAAATAAAATTAGAGAGACTAAGTGTAGAAGAGATGGATTTAAGATGTAATTTTTCTAGCCAACGATAAGGGCTCAGAATAGCGTTGTCTGACCGCTCGAAGGGGGGAAGTATTTTGCATCAAAAGCAGCCGGGTGCGTACACCTTGCCACACACCCCGGGGGTGGCCTGAGAGTACCATGCGTGTATACGTATAGATCAGCATTAAAAATTAAGGGCGGAGTAACTTTTCGAATTATGTGAAACGTGGACGATATGGGCGGGGGAGAGAGAAAAGAAGATTGAGGGCGATTCATATGTGGTTCTATCGGAAACTCTTGAAAATAAAATAAAAAGAATAAAAATTGAAAGAGTACTTCGAAGAGTGAATTTGAACAGAGAAGCCACACCCACAAGAGTGTAGGACAGTCGACAAGAAGAGCAAGGAGGGAACTAATTGTTTGAGGTGATCCTTAGGCAGCACAGTTATACTGGAAGGTCCGTTTGATAGGCGATGATGGACCTCACCCAACACTAGTCCACATACGGCGTGGGAGATTCACACATTAACAGGATCATACGGAATGACAGGTATCTTATTCCCTGTGCCGCCTAATGTTTCCCAGGAAGATCTGGTACCACCCGAAAATTCACACAGTTTGGATGAAGGTGAGGGTCTCCAGAGACATCACATCTATACATCTTATTCATAAATCGCAAGCCGCTGTAAGGACGTATGGCGGTGGGTGTTACGTCACCAATCATGCATTTACAATCATTAATTATCAATCATCAAAAGATGCACTAACAATACTAATTATCCTCTTCGGGCCTGAAGTCATATCCATTTTAATCTCTAATGGAAGGAGGAAAAAAGATATTTTAAATCTATCCATTCTACCATCTATCTCCCTGATTTCATGTAAATAATCTGATCTACCATCATAAGTCGGTGTTTGTATTTTGTCTTTAACATCATCAGATAAGTATCCTGTCTCAAATTTGCGCCGTAAATTTAGCCTGTATTTAATACCTAAGGTCAACTGTTGGGTCGCGGTAGTCCAGGGGGACTGGACTACCGCGTTGGACTGGTGACAGGAGGGTCCCGGGTTCGATTCCCGGGGCAAGGCACTCTGGGTACCTGCAGCAACCCAAGCTGAAGGGATTTTTCGGGTACCAGATCTTCCTGGGAAACCATAACCAGCCCAAGGAAAGGAACTGGCCCCCCTACCCTGATGTGTGAATTTCACACGCCGTCGGGCTTAGTACTGGGTGAACTCTACCATCACCTACCAAACCGACCTTCGGGTTGATTTCTGTGTTTACGGTTTTTTATGGTCATCTAGTGGCTCCCATCCTAATTCTTCCAACAGAGTCGTGAAACTGCTACGTTGTTCATAACAACCTTTTACAAAACCAGCAGCTCTACTTGGCACTCGATCTAGTTCTAAAACTAAGCCTACCTCGCGATGAGCCCATGCACTCGAAGCATACTCTACGGTAGGTACGGCCTGACTAACATAAACGTCACTCATGAAATCGATCCCGGGCCCTCACCTCGGAAGTAGCCCAGTGCTCAACCCACTCGAATTCTACATCCCCCACGATAGTATAGTGATGAGGATTAACAGAGGAAAAAGGGAGGGAAATAATTACAGGGGAAGATGATGGAGGAATTACAAGAAGCAGGAGACGGAATACGTCAGTGAGATGAGAATGATGGAATGATTGAATGAGGGAATCATATTGGCAGTTGAGAACAAGATATGGACTGTAGAGCTGTTATAAATCTGAATTGAGGCGTTGTGAGACCCGTCTAATAAATTACCAAACAGCAATTCCTCAAAGATACTCTTTGGGAGAGAAATCCTGAAAGATACAACATTCAAAACTAAATTTTGATGAAAAATCGTCCTGAATGTTTGCTATACTACCATTATTTTACAACTAAATTATAAATATTACAATGTGAAACGTTCCCTCCAGCGTCAAGAAAAACAGCATACAGATGAGCCTTGATATTTTTCATACTATCCTTGTCATGCTCTCAGCTGTTCCTCCATAAATAGCAGTGCCATGCGTACTTGAAATTTTTCATCATTTAAAATCCACGATATGCTCAGATGGGATACATGAATGCAGCCTGTGCTAGAGTGATATTATCATTTTATCACATATTGGTAGTTTCCCGTTTCAAGTAGTTTATTGATGCATACATACTGAGCATAGCTAAAAAATTTTGAATTTAAGGAGATAACTGGTGTTCAAGAAATATGCTTATGATAGCTCAGTTCGCTCCAACATCGCACACGGACACCGGCCGGGTTTCCAGTCAAACGCACGCTTATCGCACAACGAGGCAGCGTTCCGCAAAATAAAAATAATAAAATATGCAATGAAATACCTACACTAAATCCAATTAAATTAAGTAATCCCTGTTGCGCAACAGAATATTTTTTTGGTTGAGAACAAGGGCACTATACCAACTGAGCACTACAACAAAACGAACCAAAAAATAGTGCAGGCGATTTGGGAAAATCTTCGAATCCCGAGCTCAAATCAAATAATGTTAAAAACCAAAATAGCGTTGCCGTCGCCATGGTGAGGAGAGAGAAAACATGAAAGAGAGAAATATAAAGAGAGACAGAGGACGAAAAAAACAATGAAATTCGGAAAACCAATTTATATAACTCAGGGTGGGTAGGCGGGGATAAAAGGGAATGGCAGAGACGAAGAAAACACCCCGAGAGGAGAATGAGGAGGAGGGGAAGGAGGGATGAAGAAAATAAAGAGGCGGGGAGAATGGAATGGGATGTCTAGGCATCCAGACGGACGACTGTGTGTGTGTGTGTGTGTCGAAGAATAAGGAAGGGCGGGGGGTTGGGGATAGGTAGGAGATGGGGGTTGGGGTAAGAGAACGAGGGGAGAGTCTTGGGGAAACCCCGCAAGTATTCCGCTCACGATTCTAACCTCCTGTCCCCTATTATCGATAAAAATCGATTCCGGGCGTCCCATCACCATCCCACACCAACCCACCCCTGTCCCCACACCCCCGTCTAAAAAAACCTCCGTCTCCTCATCCTCAAACCTACCGATTCGACCTTTAGCCCTCGTAGCGATAGATAGAGGAGGGGGGGAGAGGGAAAAACCGAATGATCCTCGACTTCCCATCCTATCCTAAGGGATTTCAACCCTAAGGGGGTCAAAAGAAGGGAATTGTGGGAGGGTGGGTGGTGGGGCGAGCGAAGAAGGGGGAGATGGAGAGGGAATGAGGAAAGAAGGAAGGGGTTATCAGAAATTCAAGCGGGGAGGGTAGGGGAATAATAAAGTGAGGGTCGGGAGGGGTGCCACGCATGAGCATGGGAAGCGAAAAGCGCATTCCGAAGAAAATGAAAATAGCCATATTTAAAGTGATCCGCATTCATCCCAAAGCAAAAGTGCATTTGGTTTCATCATCATTGCTTGTAATGAATAATTGTGGTGGTTTCCTGTCACCTTCCTCAAGAGTGCTTGGCACCATTAGCTCTTCTGCATCCACACCATACCCCGTTAGACGCCGCGTAGGCATATGGCGGGGGCTGTTAAGACATCACCCGTAAAATAGAATATAACCAAATAGCAAACTAAAAAACATGCTAATTCACACCCAAACGGGCGAATATTGTCATAAAGGAGATAACTTCAGGCGTCACCTTGGGGAAACGATACATATTTGCAAAAGAAACACTTGGTTTTTCCACATAACATTTAATCACGACCTAGGTTTCGACGCTCAGCGTCATCTTCAGGTGAAATGCAGGCCAAAATCTTTCTTTATATAACAGAAGGAATGGGGAGGTGGGGGGTGGGTGTATGGATGTAAGAAAGGAAGAGGAGATGGTGGGGGAGAGAAAAGAGCGGGATTGGGGTATTACCGTGAAGGAGGAGTCAAGGTTAGGGCCTCTTCACTCGGAGCCTCCGGGGGGGAACGTTAAGGAAGCATGATAGGGAAAGGGTTGCCTGGCGGGGGTCCGCCTTGGGGTTAGTAGAGATAGGACAATGAGTTTGGGAGTTTAAGGTTGAGGAGCGGTGACCGGGAGTTGCATAGCACGTCGTTCACTATATTACAGTTACAATTTGCTCTTTCCAATATCTCCTTATGTTCCAAAATGTCCAACCGGGGGCCTTTTCTTTCGAAATGTAGAAACCACGCTAAAATCACTTTTATGGTTCTGGTCAATTAAATGCCTGGCAAATTGAGATTTTTCATTTCTGTTCTTCAGGCAGGCCTGGTGCTCCTTCACTCGTTCTCGGAACTTCCTTCCCGTCTGGCCTACGTAGACGGCGGAGCATTCACAACTTATACACTCCGCCCCTTTCAGATTTTTGGGATTTCGTCTTTATTATTTGCGAGAATGTTTCGCAAGTTGCGTCTATTGTAAAAGGCTGGCTTTATCCATTTTTTTGGTAACACTTTTGAGACCGAGGGAGACAACTGTCCTAGGAAGGGAAGCCTGCGCCACTTGGCTTCTGAGAAAACATTATGATTGAAACCATATACTACCTTGATCAAAAAGTTCCCAGAATAACCACCGTGTGCCGCTCCCATCGTTCCGATTTGAGTTCTGTTTTTTTTTGTTAAATTGGTACATCTGTTGTTGATATTCCCTTTAAATCTTAGTGTCATAACTTGACATTTGCAAAAGTTACGTAGCCAAGAGTACATCTATCTCTGTGTGTGTTGGCGATTTTTTACAATTTCAGAAATGGATTTAAATTTGCAACAACGCACTTGTATTAAATTTTGCGTAAAAAACGGATTTAGTGGCGCACGGACGTTGGAAATGTTGGAAAAGTGTTTCGGCAACGATTCTCTAAAAAAAACGGTCGTTTACCAGTGGCACGAGCGGTTCAGAAGTGGTCGTGAGTCAATCGAAGATGATGAACGCAGTGGCAGACCATCGACATCGAAAGTCGGTGAAAAAATTGATAAAGTAAAAGAAATGTTGGTCAATAACCGCAAATTAACCATCAGAGAAATAGCGGAGGACTTGAACATTGCCTATGGATCCGCCCAAGACATTGTGGTTAATGATTTGGGTTTCCGTCGTGTAGCAGCAAAGTTGGTTCCAAAAGACCTCAATTTCATGCAAAAAAGAGACCGTGTTGACGTCGCAAAAGACATGATTTGCGAGGCTGAATCCGATCCCACATTCATCAAAAGGATCATTACTGGAGACGAGACGTGGGTTTATGAGTACGACACCCAATCCAGACATCAGGCAAGTGAATGGCGTTCACCAAATGAGCCGAGACCAAAAAAACCACGTCGTTTTCAGTCAAAAAAGAAGGCAATGCTGACGGTTTTCATGGATTACAACGGTGTAGTGCATCATGAATTTTTGCCAGAAGGCCAGACAGTAAACAAAGAGTATTATTTGGGCGTTATGAGACGTTTGCGTGAAGCAATTCGCCGAAAGAGACCAGAAATGTGGGCAGAAAACTCGTGGATTTTGCACCATGATAACGCACCGTCGCACAGTGCTATCATTATTCGTAATTTTTTGACGAAAAATGCAACAAATACCATCCAACAGCCACCGAATTCACCTGATTTGGCTCCCTGTGACTTCTTTCTGTTCAATCGAGTTAAAAAACCATTACGGGGAACGCGTTTTAGCAGCCGAGAGGAAGTAATGGAAAAATCGCAGGAAGCACTGATGGACATACCGAAAACCGAATATAAAAAATGTTTCGAGGATTGGATCAAGCGCTGGCATAAGTGTGTTGCAGTCGATGGGGATTACTTTGAAGGGGACAATATAGATTTAGATGAATAAACTTGTATTTTTAATTTTCTGAATAAATTCCGGGAAATTTTTGATCAAGGTAGTATTAACAGCGTGCTTAGTTTTTTCCTTCTACTCTGGTATAATCGGTCAATTAACTGGGGCGTGTAACCATTGCTGTGCGCTATCTGTTTCATAATAGACAGTTCTTTCGCAATTTGCGAATATTTTCATGAAAAACGTATTAAAACATATACAACATGCGAATAACATACAAGCAACTAACATAAACAAGCACCTGCGAATTCACTACATGTCTACGCAGCGCCCTCACTTGCAATTCGATTTGTTTACCATTTTTACTATTATGATTCTTGACTGTCCGAGGATGCGAATATTTGTATCTATCTGTACTGGATACTTATCTCCCTAATCCTATCTTTGTGGTCTAACCTGCCCAAATAGAGCGGGGCCATAATCATTCCCTTTGTATCATAACTGAACTCGTTTTTTCTGAATCTTACTTAACGTTGTAAGTTTTGCCCTAACAAGTTAAGGCCTTTCATCATCGTCTTCAAATCGTAACAACAATTTTCGACAAATCTAGCAGGTTTTCTCCGACCGCTAATTCTTCCATCTACGTTTTCTCTCAAGAATCCCAAATACTTGCGGCGTACTCCAAATGTTACCTAACTAAAGCGAAATAACACCTCTTTTACTTTCTCATTACATTTTCCCACCACCCGTTTAATGACGCCGAGTTTCTTCATGGCGGATCCGCATATTGTCCCGATGTGTTCAACCCATGAAAGCAGTGGTGCCAAGACTATACCAAAATATTACTAATTTAAATATTTAAATTTTAGGCGCTTCACTGCTGGAGATGCCGCAACAGCAACTTAACAAGTGTCGTCCGCTAATATGAATTATATTGCACCAATTTCAAAGACTAAAAATCATTCGCCTTACCTGGGACTAAAAAACACATCTGTGTTAAAAAGTTGCCTTTAAACTCGTGGATTGTGGTGCACTACGCACGACTCCGAATACCTGTGACATTAGTTCCTTTTTGTGACATATTTTGCCATTACATCTCGTTTCTTTAAATTTCTTAAATTTGAGTTCCTAAAACTTGGTAGCCAAATGGGACAAAGCACTACAATTAAAAGTATAGAGGATAGTAGAAAAAGATCCGGGTTAGATACCCAGCCAACGCATATGATATTTTTTAACTATGAAGTTTTTTAATTTTAATGCGCATAAGCAATTCACTCCGTTAAATGTTACTGTCGCGACATCTCCCGCAGCTCTTTGAGTACATCTACATCTACTTAATACCCCGCAAGCCGCCGCAAGGGCGTGTGGCGGGGGGTGTTAGGACACAACCCGTAATTTAGAAAAGAAAAAAAAACCGCATGCTTTTTCTAGCGAATATATTTTTTGGCCAAACGGGCCCACCTTACAAAATAACTCTAGTATTAAATATTTGTGATTTCAAAAAGTTTCAGACACATCGCCATTTTAAGGTAAGAATAAGCCTCTCCAGGATGTTGAAGCAGCACTCTAACAGTCTCTCTAATGAAAACACTCATGAAATATTTTTACCAGGGTCCCTTGGACCAACTGGAGATAATTTTGTTAGATTTGATGAACAGGAGGCCGAGTTGGTGGGCAATAAATCTCGATAAAATGGGATATTCTCTCCAATTAGCTTAGGAAATTACCAGCGTATGCAACAAGCAGTACATTACAGCCTAATCATTTTAGAAGGCGCAGAACTTGAGTGTAGAGTTAATGACCGAAGTGTCCCGGTTTAAGATCTCCGATGACTGCCTTTGGACAACTACGCTATAAAATTCAAGCAGTACAATTTTGCAGATGCCAGAACTTCATGGGAATCTTCAAGTGGCGAAGGGAAAGTGAAACCGACTCTCACTTAAGAAAAAACCAATCTCCCGGTAGACCACTGTCTTGGATTTCTTGATTAGATACGTGCACAGGCACATAAACAGAAGATAAACAGACAAGGGCCAGCGAATCAATTCGCTGCTTATCCTGCATTAAGAGGTACGCGGAGATCGGCATGGCGCTGTGGTAAATGTGCTGCCTCTCACTCAGAAGACCCGGGTTCGAATCCTGGAGCTGGCAGATTTTTTTTTAGTGTTATCCCGATTCCTACTTGATGTGCTATGTGGAGAGCACTTTAAGTGAGTATGCCGTCCGTCGGATGGGACGGTAAACTGCGGACCCCTTGGCGCCTTTCGTAAAGTGTAGGCTAATGCCGAGACCGGGTTTCTCTCCACCCTTCTGCCATTCCATCCCTAATAGTGCTGATGATCTCAGCTGTCGGTCGCCTCCCCTAATAACTACAACTACTGCTATGAAGAGGTGCGCTGTCCAATTAAGCCATCCGCAGTATAGTTCATCCACCAGACCTCTAGAAACCGCCAATTTCCCGCAAGAACAGGAGCAGTTGGTATTTTTTAACCATCATCAGTCGGAAATCATAGTTGATAGGTGTATAATTTCTCGATTATTAGCGACTTGTAATGGATTCTCATCAAAGTATTATCGCATGTCTCATGCCACATACAATTAAATTTATATACTGTAAAAGATAACCTATACGACAAATGCACCGTAAGATACGATATCACGGGCCAACTTGGGTATCCTGAACATTAAGGAAGAATTGCCGACTGCCAATTGAAAAGCGTCCGGATTCCGGTACTCTCTCCAATGATTTAGTGCGCTTTATTTAATTCACATGCAGTGTAGGTGAGCTAGACTTGTGAAACGTTGCTATTATAAACTGAGTGGCGTATCAAAATTATCAGAAGAACTAGGCTGGGAATTACTCAAGAGAAGGTTAAATTGAAAATTAAACCTTTTGCATAAATGAGGAGGTCTCTTTTAGGTCGATGATGTCGAAACTTTATTATTAGCCCCATCGCACTACGGCAGGCGAGACCATATCAATAAAATTTGAGAGATTGACTGTAGGAGAGATAGATTTAGGGTTTTTCCCCACGAGCGATAATGGATCGGAATAATATTAACCGACCCAGCCAGGGGGGGAGTGTACCACATTGCGACAAGAGTAGTCCGGTGCTCAATCGCCCCCTGCCACACACCCTAGCGGTGGCCTGCAGGGCACCATGTATGCGTGTAATTCTCCCCTCGTGCTTCGTGGGCGTATCGAGGAGGTCGCAGTGAGTTCGGCGATAGATTGAAAAAATATAAACCTAGGCCTTAAAAGCTTTCTGAAGATCCCTCATTAAAAGGGGACGCCGTGCAATCCAAGAAGACCGAAAACATTGGTCAAGGAATAGTTTCATTTTGTCAACCCTCGATCGCTTATTCACATTCCATTATTTAATTTGTATCTATAATTCATCGTAATAGGTTTGAGTCTAATGTAAATAGATTTTCTGGCTGGATGATTATTTTTATGATCATTAACTCAACCATGCCAACATAAACTACTGTTTACTCGTTAGTGAATTTCAAGCAATGAACAGATCAGACAGTTGTCGGCAATCAAGAACACTGTTTGTTGTTCGTGAATCATATACGGATGCTGAGAAGGAACGGGTGGTAGAAGGACGGAGAGAAACTACGTGTCAGGAATTAATCCATGAGGAATGTGCCAGACCTTTTGAAGTCTCTCTTTCTCTCTGCAGTAGATGGTGCATTACTGATAAGTGGCCAACCAATCAGAGGTACATCATTTTAAAATCAACAAAATCCATTGAATATCGAGGCGTACTGAATTGCACGTTTTTAATCGCTCCTCAGTCAACGCGGCAATACTTAAACGGTGAAAAATTCAGCCGGGGACGGATTCCAGGTTTGCCGGGGGGTAAACCGGGGCACGTACGTATCATGAACCTATCTGATAACTGAGAGGGGGGAGAAAAGGCGAGCAGCAGGGAATAAAGCACGATCGAATGAAAGGAGAGAATAACCGGATGAAGGGGAGAGAAAGAGGATAAGGGATTGAGATGAAAGGCGATGGAATGGGAAAAGCGACGCACGCCTATTGGCCTTGGCATTAGCTCCATTTTCATCCCCTTCCCTCGCTCTCTTTCACCCCTTTAAAGGAGCCCCCATCCCCATTCCTCCGCCCACCCTATCCTCTTACAAAACACCCTCTTCCCCTAACCCTCATCCACCTTTCCGCCCCACGCCCTTATCCTCTCTCTCTACCTTCCCTTAAACCTTTCCGCGTCTGCGTCGGAGTGGATGAAAAGGCGGTCCACCACCACGACCTGAAAGATCCGATCGCTTAACTAAAATGCGACGATGAAAGGATCCGATTGGAAGATGCCAGGCGATTTTCTCCGTTTTCATTTCTTTCTTTTTCCTTCCAGAGCTACCCACTCGAGAGCACATAGTAAGCGGCGCACGGAACGGAAATGAGATATCCAGGTGGATGAAGAAAAATATCCTAGTGGAATGCTTTTCAGGAGAAGCCATCGAAATGTCCACAGTTACCGTTACAATACCACTTCGCAAACGTGAAACACATGGCAATGCATCACTCTAGCAGAGTAAGATGGAGAAGAAACAAAAGTACATGCAAGTGGTTCCTTCTTAGAAGAAACTAGCGGTTGAAATCGAAAAATAACATCAATGAAAGCTATATTTCTTCGGTTTATTCCCAAATGGAGCTCAACCCAAGCTCATGGAAACTTTTTTTAGAAAACGAGTAGTTAGAGAATGCGGGTCCTGAAACAGCGAAAACCGCGCCACCTGGTGGTAAAAATCGTAACTAAAAACAAATGAATATCGAAACAAAAGAGTCGCGCGATGCGGCATGAAGCACGCCACCTGGTGGTAAAAAAATCGTAACTAAAAACAAATGAATGTCGAAAGAAAAGAGTCGCGCGATGCGGTAAACAAATGAAGCACGCCACCTGGTGGTAAAAATCGTAACTAAAAACAAAAATGAGTATCGAAAGAAAAGAGTGGTGCGATGCGGTAAACAAATGAAGCGCACCACCTGGTGGTAAAAATCGTAACTAAAAACAAAAATGAATGTGGAAAGAAAAGAGGCGTGCGATGCGGTAAACAAATGAAGTACGGTTGCGTCGGACGACAGGAGAAGCACGCGATGCGCGTGTTCTGGTGGTAGAATGCGTGACTAGTTGATTTACCTGCCACCTGCGTGATGCGGTACGCAACTCAAGCACGGTTGGCGTCGGATGATGGAAGAATGCTGAAAAATGAAGCGCGGTGGGCGTTGGTTGATTGCCCTGCCGCTTGGTGGACTGAAAGCGAATGAAAGTGAAAGAGGCATGTGATGCGTCGGGCGTCGAAACAAAAGAGACGTGCAAGGCGGTATTGTGAACAAAAGAGGCACGGCTGGCGAGGAAACAAAAGAGGTATGCAATGCGGTAGGCTGTGGCGCTGGAGTCGCGGGGGCCGGACCGGGTCGGATCGGGTCGGGTGACGTTCATAAGAGGATGACTTTTAGAAAATCCAAGATGGCGTGTTTCAGGAACGGCTTATCCTATCTCTTCTGTAACAGGATGTCATGAAAAGCGCGGAGGTTTCTGTTTCGAATTAACGTCACGATTGTCTCTGCCTGAACGAGTCGTGACATGTGCGTGAGAGGCTTCTAAACAAGTTGGAACATGTCACACCCTCTTCATGCTGTTGTGCGCATGCGCAGATGTATAAAAGCCTCCAAACAAGTCAACACATATGAACGTTGGTGTATAAATACTCGATTCCATCGTGCAATACATCCAGAATGAAAATGTCTGTGATACGTTCAGTTACTGCCAAACTCGGAGGTGAGCATCCGCTCGTTGTTCGCAAAGTAAACGATCGTGTGAATTCAGTGTATGAGATTATTCTCCCTCTACCACTCTTGATCGATAACGAAAAGAATGATCTCATTCTGGAAGTGGAATTAGTCAAACGTTGCATCGCGGAATTCAGACATATGAACAAATCCATTTCTCTCGTCTCGCGGAAGGTGACGTTCTCAGGTTTTGAAAATCCTACCACAAAACAGGTTGAACGTTTCAACGTCTCCACGATAAGAAACCTCAAATTGGGAGAGGAGATGTTGGAAAAGGCTGAGCGGCAAGATCCATCCATAACGTGTCACGTTTACGGAATAACGGATAGATCAAGAGGCATACGACGGACTGAAACAGACGGTGGACAGGGAGCTTCCACTCCTCCAGTGACTTTCACCATTGGTAAAAAATCTAGAGTGAACTATGACGTGTGCTCAGAGGAACGTGGTAGACTATTGGGAGCATTTACGTTCATAATGAAAGTTGTTGAATCACCTGAAATTGTACTGTTTTAAAATTTCATGGGTATGTGATATAAACTAGATGGATATAATAAATTTGATAAAATTGTTAATAAGTACACAGTTTTTCCGTTTTTTTAAATTTATTTCACAGTTTAAATACAAAAATTTCAGCTGTTACAAAAAAAAGACAAGGAACTTTCAAGAGCTGTCTTGATGGATATTGCGGAAGGAAACGACAAGAGTATCCTTGCTTTGTGGAAATGATGGTCCGGTGGACGATAATTTCCGCAAAGCAAGGATACTCTTGTCGTTTCCTTCCGCAATATCCATCCAGACAGCTCTTGAAACTTCCGTCAAACACGTGTTATTTTAATACACAATTAGTTTTAATATCCCCTAAATATATAAGAGGGGGTGGTGGTGGTGTATCCGCCGCCGTCGGAGAGGGATGCACAGGCTTCCGGGAATATGTCTCCATCTGTCCCGAGAGGGGCAGCGTATTATCCACCGAAGAGGAAAGAGCAGGCTGTCGGTGGTGGTATGCAGATGTCAACCGAACCTCCCTTCCAACGACACTGTGCTGTATTGGTCCGGTCAACGCAGCCCGCAAGAGACTCTGAGACGATGGCCGTTGACTTTGCCGGGATAGGTCCAGAGGCTTCTCCTCCTTCAACAGGATCTGAGGCTGAGGTATGGAGTGTTGACATACACTCGGAGGGAGAGGAGGAACGATGGTGATTTTCACCGACAACGGTCCTCCACACATCCAACAAGTGGCCGTTCCTACGACGTGTTTGGAACATACATGTTCCACCTCCCTCACTTGTATCTCCTTCCCAACAGAGCAGGTCCTGCAGAGTCGGACCCCTTCCCTGGTGTGATACACTTCAATATCCAAGCACATGTACTCCATGATGTCGAATGGTTGCTCTTTCCGCTCAGCCGTATTTATAAGGAGAATGAGCAAGATGAACACGCAGCAGAGCGACGCTCGCGGTCAACGAAAGGACTGACTAGAGGCGTGAGAAAAAAAACTCCGCCGAAGCCGGAACGGAAATGTGTTAGTAACAGCTGTGGATGACCTCATTCCGACCGCTGAGATGAAGACGCGTACGCTGTTCTCACAAGATTATTAAATTAAGTGTTACTCGACTCTGACATGAACAGATGGGCTTGGATGATCTCATCGAGACCGTATGTGGATGACTTCAACCCAACCGCTGAGATGAAGACGCGTACGCTGTTCACACAAGATTATAAATTAAAGTGTTACTCGGATGGGCTTGGATGATCTCATCACGCGACCACATGTTGATGATCTCATCGCGAGCGCATGCGGATGACCTCATCCTGACCGCTGAGACGAAGACGCACACGCCGTTCTCACAAGATTAGAAAATAAAGTGTTACTCGACTCTGAGATGAGCAGATGGGCTTGGATGATCTCATCGCGACCGCATGCGGATGACCTCATTTTAACCGCTGAGACGAAGAAGCGTACGCCGTTCTCACAAGATTAGAAAATAAAGTGTTACTCGACTCCGACATGAACAGATGAGCTTGAATGATCTCATCGCGACCGCATGCGGATGACCTCATCCTAACCGCTGAGACGAAGAAACGTACGCCGTTCTCACAAGATAAGAAAAGAAAGTGTTTCTCGACTCCGACATGAACAGATGGGCTTGAATGATCTCATCGCGAGCGCATGCGGATGACCTCATCCTAACCGCTGAGACGAAGACGCGTACGCCGTTCTCACAAGATTAGAAAATAAAGTGACAGCTGTCTATACAGTAAAGGTTGTGTGTGTGCGCCTTTCTATCACGCATTTCCCACCAAAACGATTTATTACACCAGTCGCCCAATCACCCAATTAAACCAGTCGACAAGAAAACATTGCAGAGCAAACCAACTGTTGGATTTTGGATGAACTCATTCACACTGCTGAGAGATCTCGTGATCAAATAGGGGAAGTCATTCCCACCCTGGAGCTGGATGAAGAGGGATACCGTATATATAACCGAGCAAGCTCAACTTCCACACATCAGTTAGAAAGCAGTTGAAGGAACCACAGGAGATAAGTTTGGAAATAGTTTGTTTACTTCTACATTGTTATTTCCTCTTCTGTCATACATCATACCGTAAGAATTCTTCTTTTAAATTTAATATAATCATTAAACATTTAAATTCATACTTATACATTTTATTCCTTTATTATAGATGGATATTAAATCAACTTTGCTGCATCAGCAGAGGGAGGCTGAAACGCTAGCCAAAGATGATTTGAAAGACGGCATTGAGTATGAGGTGGAAAAATTAGAAGAGTGCACCACCAAATATGGGAAGGTCATCCTGGCAACAATTATGTTCGAGGGGATTTTGAGAAAAATTTATTTGCCAAAATATTTTAAATTATCTGAAGAAGGAATACAAGAATTCAATGCCACGGCATGGGATGTTAAAGTTAAATTATTTAAAAAAAAAAATGTAATAAAAATAAAATAAAATCATATACATATAAATATTATGAATAATGTATTATTATTTCATAAACCTTACAGTGAGAGAATATGTTTGAATGACGACTCATTTGTTTCTTTTACGTTTCGCGAATGTTTTAATCAACGAACATGAACATAGCATTTTAAATAAAAGCTACCATTTCTCGAAGAGAAATTCACTTGAAAATTTCATCGCGATGGAGGAAGTTCTGTGTAAAACGTGTTGCGTGTATTACAACCCAAGATACTTACTTGCCCACGAGATGTCAGAAGTTCACCAACGCCATGCTGTTTGTAGAGCTCGGAACGGAGGAGAACTGCAGATTTTGTGTGAAACGTGTTGGGTGTACTATTACCCGAAATACTCAACTGCTCACGAGATGTCAGAGGTTCATAATCGTCATGCTGTTCGTGGAAATCAATTCGGAGGAGGAGAAGGAAGAGGACCTACTATCCTGGAGTTAGAGTCGGCAGTTCGCAGCCGACTGAAAACCTATTGGGTGAGTGGTGGGGAAAGTCATACAGACCTAGTTACTTTTTTGGATATGGTTAAGAATTTGCTAAATGAAAAAATTCATGATAGTTTGGTGGAAATCCAGGCCCTTAAAATCAATATTTTAGTAAAAGCTAAATTTCAAAAAGAAGCGACTGACCTTGAGGAACAGGAAAGGTGTTTTAAGACGAAAAACGTTAGAGTTTTACAGGCGGACGATGTAAATGGGATTTTAGATAGGTTGTTCGCTAATATTTTGAAGGAAAAATCTGAAAGCTCCGCAAAAGGTTCAGGCTGGTCTCTTAGAAAAGTTCTAGGATTGGAACTGAGGATAAATCGGTATCGTCCACTCAGAGGATCCTCCTATATAGAGCTACCGCTTAAAATCACGCAAACAAAAAGTGTAATTAATGTACAAAATAATGATGATTTCTGTTTTAAATATGCCATATGGTCAAAACAAATCAATCAAAACCTTCACCGTGTTTCTAAATACGATACTGAAGAGTTTCATTCAACCTACGATTGGAGTTGTATCAGTTACCCGGTGGAAATTTCCCAAATTTCAACATTTGAACGAAAAAATAATATTTCAATCAATGTTTTCGGTCTAGATGAAAAGAATAACGTTTACCCCATCAAAATTGTTGATGAGGAGCTCGAGGATCACTGCGATCTTCTTTACCTAGTGGAGGGAAATAAGTCGCATTACTGCTACATCAAAAACTTTGATAAATTGGTGGGAAGTCAGATGACTAGGCATAAATCAAAATTATATTTTTGTAAACGTTGTTTGAATCACTACTACACAATGGAAGCTCTTGCTGAACATAAGGACGACTGTGCTAGAAATTCACCAAGCAAAATAATTCTCCCTAAAGGTGATGATGCTTTTTTGAAATTCAAAAACTTTTCACGATCGGCTCGACTTCCATATGTCGCATATGCGGATTTTGAGTGTATACTTCCAAAAATCGCAGGTTGCTCTCCTCAGAACGAGCATTCGTATACTTTAGCACTTCAACAACATGAAGTGATATCTTTCTGTCTTCTTTTGGTGTCAGAAACAGGGAAAAAATTCGATCCTATTCTCTACAGAGGCAGAAATGCAGTGCAAATCTTCCTTGAAAAACTCAAAGAAATGACACTCTATGTACAAAACGTGTATAAAAATGCTGTGCCGATGCATAAATTGACTGATGAGGAAAATCATGCATTTAATCAAGCCTTTTTATGTCACATCTGCGGCTTCGAGTTGGGTGAAGATCGTGTTAAGGATCACGATCACTTATCAGGTAACTTTAGAGGTGCAGCCCACGCGGCGTGCAATGTAAATTATAAAGTTCCCAATTTCCTTCCAGTCTTCATCCATAATTTATCAAACTACGACGCACACATTATTGTACCACACTTAGGATCTGATAACATGAAGATAACTTGCATCCCGAACAACGAGGAAAAGTATATTTCTTTCTCAAAACATGTCGATACCTATTTTTCCTACCGCTTCGTCGACAGCTTTAGATTTTTATCAACCTCTCTTTCAAAATTGGTTGATAGTCTCCCCAAGGATGCATTCAAACAAACGTCGTCCGTATTTAGAGATAAACTCGATCTCGTCACGCGTAAGGGTGTTTTCCCATATGAATACGTAAATTCTTGGGAAAAATTAAATGATACTAGCCTTCCCCCCATTGAACTTTTCTTTAGCACTCTGAATGATGACACCATTACGAGTCAAGACTATGAATTTGCTAAAAAGGTATGGGATGAATTTGATTGCCGAAATTTAGGTGAATATTCAGATATTTATTTGAAAACAGACGTTCTTCTTTTAGCTGATGTCTTTGAAAATTTTCGAAGTTCGTGCATGACTACGTATGGGTTAGACCCTGCTTGGTATTTTACAATACCAGGACTATCTTTCGACGCAATGCTAAAGCATACAGCGATAACGCTCGAACTGTTGACTGACTATGATATGATCCTTATGTTTGAAAAGGGTATTCGCGGGGGAATCAGTCAGTGTGTGAAGCGATATGCGGAAGCTAACAACAAGTGCATGGAAGGTTATAACTCGAAAAAGGAGTCTGTATATTTGGCTTATGTAGATCAGAATAATATGTACGGATTTTCGTTGTCACAATGTCTTCCAACGGGTGGATTCAAATGGAAAGAACATGTTGATGTAATGTCTATCCCTGACGATTCTCCTAATGGTTACATATTGGAAGTAGATTTAGAATATCCGAAGCAGCTGCACGACTTACACTCAGACTTCCCTTTCTGCAGCGAAACAAAGGTTCCTCCAGGGGGAAAACAACCTAAATTATTGACTACTCTGGATGATAAGGAGCGTTACGTCATCCATTACAGAGCATTGAAACAGGCATTGACAGCAGGTCTCAAATTGAAAAAGATTCATAGAGTAATCGAGTTTGATCAATCTCCATGGATGAAGTCTTACATTGAACACAATTCGGAAAAACGTAAATTGGCAAAGTTTGATTTTGATAAGGAAATGTACAAGCTTATGAACAATGCAGTATTTGGCAAGACCATAGAGAATGTGCGTAAACGAATCAATATCGAACTCGTAAATAATGAAAAAAGATTGGAAAAATTAATCGCTAGTTCTTCGTTTCTCGATCGCACTATTTTCGCAGAGAATCTCGTTGCTGTTCACAAAAGACGTAGTTTCATCGAAATGAACAAGCCTTTGTATATTGGACAAGCAGTTTTGGATATTTCAAAAAATTTAATGTATGACTATTTCTATGGACATATTAAAAATAACGGTGCCTCAATACTTTACATGGATACTGACAGCTTCATACTCGAAATGCGTGAAGATTTTTATAAGGACATAAAAATTAACAGTTCATTATACGATACTTCAAACTACCCAACTGACCACCCGTGCTATTCGAAAATTAATGCTAAAGTCGTAGGGAAATGGAAGGATGAATGTGGGGGTAAGATCATGACCCATTTTGTCGGATTGCGAAGCAAACTTTATTCGTATCGTATGCAAGGTGGGGGTGTAGGTAAACGAGCAAAAGGTGTGAAAAAGGTCGTAGTTGATAAAACTATATCATTTGACGACTATGTTACCTGCCTACGTGAGAATACTCTCGCCTTTAGAAAAATGACTATATTCCGATCCCAGAAACATCAATTGCGTACAGTGGAGATGAATAAAATTGCTTTAAGCTCTGCTGATGACAAACGTTACATATGTGACAATGGGATAAACACATTAGCGTGGGGTCATTTCAAATTGGATAGGAATAGATCAGAGCATGAAGTGTTTCCTCCATGAGGAGAATAAATTATTTGAAAGTGATAAATTTAAGTCAGTTGAAATTTGATAATCGCACAGTGAACACTGAAGTGAGGTATGTCACCATTCCTCTTTGCTCTAATTTCGTTTCTCACCCCAATCAGGGGTGATGTAGACTTATTTGTTGCTAATTATTTGCAACAATACGGTTACCTACACGTGAGCGACAATGATATTAGCAATGTAACAGAGGATAAGTTTACAAAATCACTCAGACAATTTCAGGAATATTTTAATTTGAAGGCAGATGGAATTTTGAATGAGGATACATTGAAATTAACGAAAATTCCACGATGTGGGGTACAGGATGATACTAGTTTTGCCGTTTATAACCACAAATGGGAAAAGAAGGAAATTGTCTGGCACTATCCAATGGTGAGTGATGTGCATGTACAGTTAGCCGAGGCAGCTTTTAATGCTTGGAGTGAATATGCAAATTTAGGGTTCAGACAGGATTTCCATAATCCTGACATAGTAATCATTAACGCTCGGGATAAACATAGATATTATGCTAAATCTGGAATATGTCCATCTCCCCTGGATGGACCGGGAAAGGCTTTAGCCCATGCAGAGTTTCCAGCTCCTGGTAATCACCCCTTAGAGATTCATATCGATATCGAGGAAAATTGGTATTTAGGCATAGATGCGAACCACTCATATGAATTCTCGAATTTATACAGGGTTCTGCTTCACGAGATAGGACACACTCTCGGTATATCACATTCTCGAGATAGTCGAGCTATTATGTATTCGCTTTACTCGCACAATGGTTCATTTACCTTACAAGAGGATGATATAATCACATTACAAAGTCTGTATGGTATACCTGAAAAATCTAAAGGTGATAGAGATGATAAAGATGGAGGAGGGGAGGAGGCTGATGAGGAGGAAGTGGGAAGTGCTCAGAAAAAGCAGTCGATTTCTGTGTGTGACGTTGAATATATTGATAACTTTCTCATTGTTGATCATATGCTGTTTTTGTTTAGCGGTAAATTATTTTGGATGATAGATTTAAAGAATAAAAATATGTCATCACTGAATTCACAAGTCATTACGGACTGGATCCCTTTCCTCCCATCGAACATGAAAAATATTGATGCGATTTACCGCAGACCTTCAGGAGAAATCACATTTTTTATAGGGAATCGAATATATATGATCAATTATCCAAGTTTAGCACCCGTCCACGGATATCCAAAGAGCACCGAGGACGTCCGTATCCCCCGCAATTCAAATATTCAGGCAGCAATAAACACGTATTCTGGTAGAACGTATATTTTTACGGTGATGTTTTCGTCGTTGAAATGGATGAATGTCGGTTCGAGCCGAAGGAGCATAAATATGTAAGTACTCAATTTCCTCCCATTCCCACAAATATTAATTCGGCTTTCAGGTATACAAATGGGTTAATATATTTTTTTAAAGGGAAAAACTATTATGAATATAGCGAATTCAACAACACTTTGCTAAGAGCTGGAATGATAGACCTATCACTCTTCGAAATCCAGTGCTCCAATGCATCGATTCTATCAAATGTAGTAGATGAGTTAAAAGGAGTAGTTTCCAAGCTGGAGAATATCGTATAAACTCAGCCGAATGTCGGATAAACATTTAATCATGTCAGCATCATTGATGTGGAAACATCCTTTTACGTGCATTTGCGCTGGACCCTCCTGCTGTGGAAAAACAACGTTCGTTGTAAGATTTTTACGGAACATAAACAACTTAGTCAATGGAAAAATCGAAAGAGTCATTTGGTGTTGCAGTCCCAATAGTAGACCTAATGAGGAACTAGAAGGTGTAGAATATCAATACAAGGTTCCAACTTTTGAAAATCCCCGCAAGATACCCACTCTTTTTGTGATAGATGATTTAATGCACGATTGTTATAACAAAGACGTCAGTGAGCTATTTACGCGAGGATCACATCATTCCAACATCTCAGTCATACTCATCACACAAAACGTTTTCTACCAGAACCCTCAGTCTCGAAATATTTCTCTAAATGCAAAATATATAACAGTTTTCAAAAATCCTAGAGATAGGTCACAGTTCCGATACCTAGCTGCACAGGTCTGTCCAGAGAATTCCGGTGAACTTCTAAGGGTTTATAAAGAGGTGACATCGAAGCCTTTCACTTATTTAGTTCTCGACCTATCACAGGAGACGGACGACCGACTGCGATTTAGAACTGATATATTTCCAGGGGAAATAACATCGGTGTTCACACCGTTGAGCACGGAAAACTATGAGGAAATTGAAACGCAACAAACACCTTCTTGGGTTATTAAAGACTGCCGGTCCAAAATTGCGAAGATCGATCGTAGAATCCGCAAGCGCTGACGGAATAAACGCAATCGGTGAGTGTTGTCTAAATACATTGAACGGAAATCATAAAATTTGTCCTTCTGTTAAAAGGAAGTTACATCGTTATAAAAATACGCTAAGAAAGCTGAGTTGCCCTAAAATATCAATTAAGAAAAAACGTCACATACTTAAGCAAATGGGAGGATTTTTACCAATACTTTTAGGATCTCTTTTGAGTGGTTTAGTGGGTAACCTGATAGGATGAGCCTCAAACGGATGTTACTTATCGATCCTCAGATTTTGAAGAGGGAAAGAATGACGCGTGACATTGATAGTTTGGATGAGCAAATGAAGAAAGTTCTCAAAACTAAAATGAGCGATTCAAAGAAATGGCATCATTACCGTAGGATATTAGATGCGTATTTAGGTACCGTTAACAACATGAGCGGACCCATTCCAGTATCGTACGAGGTGGAAGAAGAAACGAAGAGAGGGGAAAATAAGTTAGAAACAGTTGGTAAAAACCTTCTGAGTGAGGGACGTAATATAGATAGATCATGGGCAAAAGCGGTAAAACGGAGGGGAAAAGACATGGAGAGAATCTTGGAAGAGTATGCGGAAGAAATCAAGGCAAGCGAGGAAGGGAAATCACCGGAAGAAACTCCTGTAAGATTAAGCAGAACAAAAATAGCAAAGCACACTCCTGTCGAATCAAGCAGAAAAATAGTAAAGCACACTCCACCTCTCAAAGATCGACTGAGAAAAGTGAAGCCTCTAGGGTACGTGAAATGGAAAACAATAAATTAAGTTCTATATTTTTCAACCCGGAGAATCCCTACAGCTTTTCTACTGTCGAGCGACTATGGGAGGGAGTGGGAAAGAAAATAAGCAAAAGCCGTGTGAGAGAATGGCTGGAAAATCAGGAATCGTATACGTTACATAAGCCTACGAGGAAGAAATTTCCTAGGAATAAATATACTCCCACGTATATAGATGAAACTTGGCAATGTGATCTTAACGATATGCGAAAGTTGAAAATTTACAATGAGGGCTATACACATCTCCTTACTGTCATTGACGTGTTTTCCAAATATGCATGGGCTGTTCCACTCAAGAGTAAGTCCGCCGAGAACGTTATTAAAGCTTTTCAAGCAATTATAAAAAAAGAAAACCCTTGAAAATTCAAAGCGATAAGGGAACTGAATTTTCTAACAAAACATTTAAACGCTTCCTTGCTGAACGTGGAATAAAATATTTGACCACTAATAATCCTGACGTAAAAGCGGCTGTGGTGGAACGATTCAATCGTACTCTAAAGGGGCGTATGTATAAATATTTCACAAAATTTAATACGCTTAATTATGTTAGCGTATGACCAAAATTAATGAGAGGATATAATGATCGTAAACATTCCAGCACGGGAGTTGCCCCATCAGCAGTGGGTGAGGGAAATGCCTTTACGATTGCACGTCGTTTAACGAAAATTGAACCACAGAATACGAAATTTTCCACTGGAGATTTTGTTCGAATATCGAAGGAAAGATTACCTTTCGCTAAAGGATACACGCAGAATTTTTCCAAGGAGGTTTTCAAAATTTGGAAAATAAATTACTCACCAATTCCCACATTCCGTTTAGAGGATCTCAACGGGGAACGTATTAAAGGCTCGTTTTACAGAGAAGAGCTTGTTAAAACTTCAGCTGTTAGTGAAAACACAGAGTTTCAGATTGAGAATATTTTAAAACGTAGAGGAAAGGGCAGAAATCTTGAATATTTAGTTAAATGGAAGGGGTACGGTGATGATTTCAACACTTGGATCTCAGCTTCTGAAGTGCGACGGTTGAAATGAGTGACTTTTACATAACTTTGTTAAGCGATAGCTCTGGGAAGTTTTTCCCCGATAACACTATTGCACACTTTCGAACAAAATTAGCTCAACGTATATCTGCGGGAGATGAGTGGAAGGTAGGTCTCGCTGAAATATATTTCCCAAAGCTTAACATCCCAATAATCCCTGAAGTTGAGTCTGTGACCGAATCTGACTCAGCTAACTCCATACCATCAGAAGAAAAGTCTCTACCTGTTCTACCAAACTGTCCAGTCGTCAAAGTTCGAGTTTGCGAAGATGTAGTCATAAATTTGAAAGCTAAGACCTATACTTTGAGAGAGTTGTTAAATGAAATTCATCAAGCAATGCCGGGTGAAAAAAAATGGACGTATGTTACAGAGCTTCACAATTGGTTTCAAAAGAAACTTTCCAATTCATTCAAGAGTATACCCCTTGTTAAAAAATCCCAGTCCCCGTGTCCCAATACGTTCATAGATATTGTCGGGATTATACCACTCACACATACCGAATACACATTGGAACAACTGCTTACTACGATCAGAACAGATATTGGTAACGAGTTTGGTAGGGCGGAGTTCGACATGCAATTCATGAGCGTATTTACGAAACTTTCCATTCCAAGCGCGGTGATGGAGGTAGTAACACCACCTGATGAGCCGGAACATCCAACGAGTCAAGTGTTCGTATACCTAGACGTAATATCACCACAATTCCTTGGGGACACGATGGTTAAATGTTTACGGGTCGTGATGGGTGATAAAGGAAATCATCAAATTTTCATCCACCCCTATTATATGTCACTTGAAAAAAACGACTTTGACACGATGGAAGTTAAATTGATGAATAAAATGGGTGACCTTTACCCTTTTGCGGACAGTATAAACCCGTCGTCTATCGTTTTACATTTTATCAGGAAAACTGAATGATATATACATGGATAAAATGTACATGATTCATTCATTAACGGAATGTCGAAGGACGTAGATCGTTACCGCCGATATTTTACTCAGATTGGAGGCGGTGATCAGGTATATCGAGCGAGTCATTTTAAACAGCGGGGTAGAGGGCTTGGGAATTTTTTCAGAGGAATATGGAAATTCATAAAACCTTTGGCAACGCAAGGAATAAAGGCTGTAGGTAGAGAAGTTAGGGATACGGGTATAAAAACTCTTACAGATATAGGGGAAGGTAGATCAATGAGGGAAGCTTTACAAACGCGTTCTTTAGAGGCAGTTAATAATTTGAAAAGAAAGGCAGAGGATAAAATGAAAAGGATGACCGGGGCAGGTTTACGTGCTCCGAAGCGAGCTAGAATCGGTCGTGTTAAAACAAAAAAACGAAATAAAAAGCGTGTGCAAGTAGGTGGAAAGCGAAAAAAGCCTCGAAGGCGAAAGCGTGTGGTGAAGGATATATACGGATAAATAGTTTAGTAGTAGATGGGTTTGGTTTATTAAAAGCTTCGCCTCCGAACGGTTAGCACGGTTTTAAGAATGGAAGAATACATTCCAGATTCTTTGAACCTATTTAGTGAACCAGCACTGCAAGCGAGCGTTGATGGTTGTACAGTAGTACCCTATAAACCAATCGCCTCTCTTGATAATTCCCGCGAGATTCGTTTTTCAGTTAAGGATAGCGGAGATCGATACAGAAATTTAGGTGGAATAACTCTGAATTTGAAAGTTAAATTGTGTAAGTCAGATGGAACCAATTATGGAGAAAGTGATAATAAACAGCCTGGAGTGGTTAATAACCTTCTACATTCAATGTTCGATCAATGTCAAGTTTATTTTAATGGGGTTCGAATGACCTCCTCAGAAAATTATCCATATCGTTCATATTTGGAAAATTTGTTAAATTACGGCGTTGATGCTTCGCGCACTCACCTCGAGTGTAACGGGTGGGCTTTGGATACTGGTAACGATTTAGACCTTCAGACCGCTCCAAACAAAGGATTCGAGAAAAGAAAGACATGGTTCGAAAATAGCAATGTTGTAGAGTTGGAAGGAAGATTACATGTTGACATATTCAACACTGCAAGAAAACTTCTTACTGGTGTGAACGTTGAGATCGTTCTGACGATGAAAGATTCAGAGTTTTACATCAAGGAAAGTGAAACCTCATCAACGCTTAAGATTTTAGACGCTACACTCTTCGTTCCGCATCATGACATCAACCCTTCAGTGTTATTATCACACGAATACCTATTGAAAAAACAACCAGCCATATACCCATATAAGCGGACGGAAGTTAAGACTTTCACCTATTCCAGTAATATCGATTCAATCAAAAATGAAAACTTAATAGTTGGTCAAATTCCTTCCAGTTTATTAGTAATAATGGTAGATGGTGACGCATTTTCGCGGAAAAAAGAGAAAAATCCATTTAACCTAAAGCATTATTCGATGACAGGATTCAACCTATACGTAAACGGTACTGCTGTACCGTTGAGTGGTGTAAAAACGAAATTCCACAGCGAGAAAGATAGTTTTGCTACTCGCGCCTTCCTTCAACTCTATTCAGCCTTAGGTACGAACCATAGTGATTGGGGTAATCAGATAACAATGGACATGTTCAAACACGGCTATACAGTACTAGCGTGGGATCTCACTCCAGATAGGAGTGGTGAGGAAAGTCACGTCTCTAAACCGGTTTATGGTAATGTGAGATTTGAAGCTAACTTTGCAGTTAATCTTCCAAATTCCGTCACTCTCATCAGCTATGCCGAATACAATGCACAATTCAGAATTGATGAAAATAGACTTGCTGTACTTAGATAATTTGAGTTGACATTCATCATGCAAACAGATGACATCGAAGACGTTTTATCAGGAGATCTTAGAACGAAAAGTAAGTTTAGAGGCGTTTTTCCATCGGATCGACTACCTGTCCATCCCAAGCGTGGAATTTATGTAGTAAATTTCGATCCTTCACACGAGCCGGGAATTCACTGGGTTGCAGTAAGCGTATTCAACAGAAAACGTGCAGAGTATTTCGACTCCTATGCTTTTCCTCCCTCGGTCACAGATATTATCACTTTTCTGAAACCCTTCAAAGTCATAGTAAATCCTGTTCGGTTGCAAAATTACCAATCAGATCTTTGTGGGGAGTTTTGCTGTCTGTATGTACTTTTCCGATCCATCACTCGTAAACCTATTTCCAAATTCGCATCCTTATTTCCTAACCCCACCCTCAACGACTGCATCTCTGCTAAGCTTTTCAGACGAGAGTTTGGACGACGCGGACGTAAAGGAAGAAAATGTCACCCAACATCGCAGAAGTGTTGTGCTCTAGTGGAGAACAACCTCACTATATATAATCAAGGTAGAAGTCAAATGAACCAGTCTCAAGAAATCAGTTAACTATGTCACAGTCTCAAGTGGAAAATAGAAGATCTTCGTTCTTCACCTCTTTCCCCTTATTCTGGACAGTTGAATATCTGGGAAAGAACAAATGTGTGCGCGTCGGTTGGTTGACGGAGTCTTCAACACCTTGCGTTGAAATTTGCTCTTCGAGAAAAACTGTGATACTTGACCGGAGTCAGTGGACCAGGATCAGAAACTATACAGCCTCCGTTACGGACTATTTCAAAACATCAGTGATTCCTTCAGACGTGGACTCACACCTTCAATTTGCAACGTATTCCGGAAAACCTTATGTAAATTTGTGTTGTGACAGCAATCGCGTAGCTCTTAATGCTGAAAATTGGGAAGCTTTAGTAAATTCTTTCGAGTCAATTGATTCATCTTTTAATTTAGTCAGTAAATTGAATGATTCAGATATAGATCATCTAAACTTTTGTTTCTTAGAATGTATCTTACACGATGAAAGGTGTTCGAAATTTTCTTGTAACAAGATTATATCCGCGATGAATGGATGCATCCTGTAATATGAAATGTTTGAGGACCAACCTGCACCCTCTACTATATAAGCAGGGTAATAGTCTCACAAGCATCAGTCGAGAATGCAACTGCAGCCGATCAAGAGGAGGAGGTCTTCATCCTCTGACCGTACGAGTTCCCCTGCTCTGCTCAGGTCATCCCTGAAACTAACCAAGAGCAAAAGTGTGCAGATCGGTTGGTTGTCGGAGTCAACTACACCGTGCGTGGTGATTTCCTCTTCGGGTAAAACTTCAAGACTCAACCCGGAACAGTGGAACAGCCTAAAAAACTACGCAGCTTCCGTTACAGATTATTTTGAAACGTCCGTCATTCCTCCGTTCGTGGATTCATCCGTCCATTTTGTTAAATATTTTGGTAAACCTCATGTAAATTTAGGAAGTAAGAACACTTGCGTTGCTTTTAAAGCTGAAGATTGGAAAGCATTAATAAGTTCTTTCGAAGCGATTGACTCAGCTCTTGAAGTAGCTACTCAATCGAGTCATTCGGTAATTAATCATTTGAGTAATATTACCCACGCTTTGAAAGTTACTGGCATTGAGAAATTGTGCATCACTTTCGACGACGATCAATACAACGTCCTGAGAGTGAAATTTCCAGTGGGATAAAATGTATTCCCGTTCTAGAATTTACCCACTAGGACCAGTCGTAATCAATGCATTGATATTGGACTTTCAAGCTCTGGTGTGGAAGAATGGTGTAATGAATGAATTCATAGTCAGAGAACTAGCCATCGAGGATCTCGAACATGACCGGCGCGAGTCGTGGGTGTTTCAGATACCTCCTGACTATGTTATGAACTGTGAAAATACATGGGTGCAAGAGCATCACCATGGGATACCTCCCAATGTGGGGGAAACGCCATACATTGAGCTGCAAAAAATTCTTAAAGAAAATACGTTGTCCTATAAATATCTCTTTGTAAAAGGTATTGAAAAATCTAAATTCCTCTCTAATGCTTTAAATCGCGATGTGTTCGAAATTGGAAACCTATTTAATGTACCCTCTCTAAGGTTTCTTAAACCATTGGGAGGTAAGTGCCCATTAGCATGTCATCAGACGGATAAGTACACGTGCGCAGTAAAGAATTGTTCAAGATTGAAAAGATGGATTTGTAGCAATATTTCTAAGAACAGATTGTTGTTAAAATTAGAAGCTGAAGAAAAAGAAGAAAATGTACACTTCTTTTAAATTGTATGATACTCAATATACTTGTTCTTGTACTTATTATGCTTAAAATATATTGTGAAATGTGTTATTAAATCCTTTTAAATTGTATGATACTCAATATACTTGTTCTTGTTCTTAATATGCTTAAAATATATTGTGAAATGTGTTATTAAATCCTTGTTTGTTTTATTTACTTTTACCCTCTAAAAACAATGAAAAAGAACAATTTCTCAGTCATTTTTTTTATTGAAAAAACTTTACATATTAATTTCCAAATCATCTAAAGTACTGTCCACATTTTCAATGCTGGCAGTATTGTATCTTATTTACTTCCACCCTCTTAAGCAATTAAAATACAACAAACATCACATATCGATGGATTAAATCATGAACGAAGCGGGGAATCAAGGTCGTCGTCCTCCTCCTCCTCCTCATCTTCACTTAACTCGGAAAATAATCCAATATCCTCAGTATTTAATCCGCAGTGAGGTAATGTAGTCAAAACGGCATACTCCGCCTTGTTCGGAACACATTTCGAACACCTTTTACATTCGTGAGCGGGTCTCCAATCTGCGGGGACTTGACGGCAACACAGGCAGCAAAAGTCAATTTCCGGATGGATCGCACTATTTTTCACAGTCTCGTGTGAAAGACGCACTGACATGAAAGGTACGTTTAACTTCACAAAACAATCGATGCAGAGGTCTTCGACTCTTTTACACAGTATTCTTTCCTTTTTCCTTATGAATCTACCGTGCACCCGAAATATAGCATACCTCACGCAGGAGTATAGCTCCGTTAAACTCATCGCAGAACGAGTGTTGGTGAGGGAGCAACGAGGGGTGTTTTATAGGCTCGTTGTGCTCTCACAATATGAAATTCATCATTTTACCACATGTTGGCGTGAATATACGTCTCCAACGCAGCTAAATGGTTACATCTGGTCAGAACAGCGTCATCCGTTCGCGGGAAGCGTTTGGAGTCTATTCCCCACTGTCCTGTCGAACTGAAATGTCACAGCTTCCAGACTCTATTGTGTTCATTCTCTATTCCCGTGAAATTGGAAAAAGATACTCTCGGAAGAATAAGATTATCAAACCTATGCTCCCTAACCTAGAGCGTAAAGAATTGAGCATGAAGAAAGGTGGAAGTATTTTGTGTCCTCGCGAACTTTGTGTGTGGATTATCTGTGACCAGTGCATCTTTGTTCAATATTCTCGTAATCGCAGATGGTCCGAAGTTGTGAGCTGTCCGAAATGTGACGAGTTCATCACCTGCAAAGGTTATCGAGTGGATTTACTTGTTCGACCGGAGCGACGTTCGCAAATTTTAAAAGAAATAATATCCATCAACAAAGTACCTAGAGAGCTTTTACGCAATAGACTTCTTAATTTTTTTTAATGATGGACCTAATGAAGATGGATAAATAAACAAATTTTGAATTCTAAGGTATTTCTTTCATTTAAGAACAGACACGTCCACGCTTTTCATTCCCTCCTGTTGATAGTAGATAGCAACCGCCGTTCCTGAAACACGCCATTTAATATCGTGCGTGACGTTAATTCGAAACAGAAACCTCCGCGCTTTTCATGACATCCTGTTACAGAAGAGATAGGATAAGCCGTTCCTGAAACACGCCATCTTGGATTTTCTAAAAGTCATCCTCTTATGAACGTCACCCGACCCGATCCGACCCGGTCCGGCCCCCGCGACTCCAGCGCCACAGCCTACCGCATTGCATACCTCTTTTGTTTCCTCGCCAGCCGTGCCTCTTTTGTTCACAATACCGCCTTGCACGTCTCTTTTGTTTCGACGCCCGACGCATCACATGCCTCTTTCACTTTCATTCGCTTTCAGTCCACCAAGCGGCAGGGCAATCAACCAACGCCCACCGCGCTTCATTTTTCAGCATTCTTCCATCATCCGACGCCAACCGTGCTTGAGTTGCGTACCGCATCACGCAGGTGGCAGGTAAATCAACTAGTCACGCATTCTACCACCAGCACACGCGCATCGCGTGCTTCTCCTGTCGTCCGACGCAACCGTACTTCATTTGTTTACCGCATCGCACGCCTCTTTTCTTTCCACATTCATTTTTGTTTTTAGTTACGATTTTTACCACCAGGTGGTGCGCTTCATTTGTTTACCGCATCGCACCACTCTTTTCTTTCGATACTCATTTTTGTTTTTAGTTACGATTTTTACCACCAGGTGGCGTGCTTCATTTGTTTACCGCATCGCGCGACTCTTTTCTTTCGACATTCATTTGTTTTTAGTTACGATTTTTTTACCACCAGGTGGCGTGCTTCATGCCGCATCGCGCGACTCTTTTGTTTCGACATTCATTTGTTTGCCACATCACGCGACTCTTTTGTTTCGATATTCATTTGTTTTTAGTTACGATTTTTACCACCAGGTGGCGCGGTTTTCGCTGTTTCAGGACCCGCATTCTCTAACTACTCAATCGTCTTGAAGTGGTAGGGAATACTCGCAGTTCACAGTAAGACGACAAGGAATTCGAAGGAAGAACAGAAACTTCTCACGCAACTGACTGCCCGAGTGATAAGCGTGCAGAATTTCACGGATGATAGGAGTAAACTTATTGTAAGGCAGGCAATCACGTGAATCCACTTAAAAACCTATGCTCCACACTTTACCCGCAGATCAGACAGCATTGGCAACGTGAGAATGACCAAGGCACGAATACATACGAGATATTTTTTTTTCCTTTCCGACAGAAAAACTCAAGAAAACTAAACCTCTCTCCAACTGGACAGTAACTGTTCCCGATATTTTAGTTTGGACTGTTTACGCCTTTAGACTTTACCAAAAATTTCAATTTCTACTGTAAAAGAAGGCATTATTAAAACCAAATTATTAAGCCTAATTCATAATAGATACAAGAAAGTTTACTTGTACAGTCGTAACATGCACATGGTACGCCTATGAGGATTTTTCTATAGGTAATCTGCCAGTTAAGGTAGGTTTTATTTTCGGATGGACACAAGCCACCAAATAACTCTCTTGTTTTTCCTAACAAAACACAACCCATCTTCCTACTCTACACCAAAGGGCATCTTCATCTCCGTATACTTCCTTCCTCCCTTCATTCCATCCAGCATCCCAATCCTATTCCTGCACCTTTCTCGATTACCATTCATTCTCCCCTCTATCACAGTCTTCAACATCCCATTTGCCAATCAATATGCTTTGCATCAATCTTTCCTGTCTCTTTATGATTTCTCCCATCAATTCCCTCTCCTACCCCACCATGCTTAGAACTTCCTCATTTGTTTTCTTTCCTGTCCAATTATCCGACCTTCCCTATCCTTCTACACACCCACATTTCAAAAGCCTCCAATCTACGCATATCATCTTGCTTCAATGACCATGTTTCTGCGCCGTACATAACTACGTTCCATTTCAAAGTTTTTACGAGCAATTTTTTTATATCCTCATTCAAAGTACTTGTGATCAATTCTCCCCTCCTATAACATATAAAATAACATGCACAAAGCATGACTAAGAGGATAGAATAGAAAATTGTTTTCCCGCTAAATACAAGGGCTCCACAGGGTACCCGAAAGTACCACGGCGATGCATTTGGTGGGACAAATGTGAGAAAACTAGCTTGAACAAGTCAAGGGAACCTTTGTGCCTCTAATGCCACCGATTAGAATCACCAGGAGGAGGCACCGAAGGGGATGAAATCGTCCCCTTATTACCCTGATGCGTTGAATTGACATACCGTTGGTCTTAGTACCAGGTGAGGATTTTTTACCTTCTTCTAACCTCATTTCTCAAACCAACCTTTGGGTTGATTCCAGTATTTTTTGCACCAAAGATATTTATCACCAAGCAAATTAAAAATATTTCTAATAGGAATCTAGAATTTAACCAATTGACATACAAATCCATCGGCATAACTGAGTAGAAAAACGAAAACTGTCAAAATGAAATTACCTGTGTCAAGATACGCATTACTATCCACAACGAGCCGGCCATGTATGACTATCCTATTTATATATAAACCTGAAATAATTTATTTGCTTGTTTGGAAACACATCACGCCAAGGACTTCACGCACAACACGGATCACTTTTTGTATGGACAGGGTAAAAATAGGCAAAGTACGAGCGAAGAAGGAAACAAAGAACGAAACGATTCGAATGTCGTCCGAATTACGTCTTTCAGTCATCTTCATTCATTACGCCTGTATCTTTTTTCTTTTTGATTGATTAATGCAATATTTACGTAGGATCAAGGACTATTCATAATTTTCGGCTACCATTTGTTTTTTTAAGTATATCCATACATTTTTTCGAAGAATATACATATAAGTTGGAAAAGCAAAATTACAGTAATTTTCTAAAACTATTGAAATGAATCCAGGAAACCAACCCTGCATAAAAATTTCCATTCGACAGAGTACCCACGAACTATGTGCCACGAATGGCAAACAATCTGTCTGATTCTTCCATAGGAATGGCGGATTTCCGCGGAATAATGCAAATTGCAATTTACACACCTACTCTAACCATGATCGCTCGTAATAACGCGCACATAACAATACTCCGCCAAGTTGGGAGACAAGCAGGAACACTCTACAACAACTAACATTAAAACTTCTCACCCTAAGACTCACAATCACAGGAATATGTGCATGATGCAATTGAAAAATTTCCCTTTCCTATCGGAGCATATGACGTTATGTCGTCAAAACGAGTGGCATATTCACACGATGTATACTCCATAGGTTAATTAAAATTCATCACTCTTTTCTGTGGGCTGAAAATTCGTTTCGCGGGTTTCTTTTTGTTTTGGCCCTTCGACGCGACGCCATTCACGCGGAGTACACACGAGTGTTGTTTTGTTGTTTCGATAGGAAGACGAGCGTGTCAGGTCTTACGCTAATTTGGACAGGACTTAAGACCTTTAGCAAGGTTCAAGACACACGAGTTGACCTATGACACAAAGGGAATTATTATGACCCAATATTATATGGGCAAGTAAGACCACAAAGATAACATTCGGGAGATAAGACTACAGGACAAATAGATGTAAATATTCGTTATTTCCTAGGATGATCGTGAACTATTAGAGTAAAAAATCAAAGTCATAATAGAAATAGTACATGCATTCGAATTACAAGCTAGGACAAGATGAAACGCTGCGTAGTACATCCGTAGGTGCATGGGTGCATAGGTACGTACATGTAGGTGCTTATATTAGTTGCTAGTATATTTGCTTGGGGTCAAGTTAAAATGAGTTCTGCATGAGAACATTCTCGTGTGGGGACGCGGTAGTCCAGGGAAGAGCATTGGTCAGCTGACTGGAAATCGCGGGTTCGATTCCCCGGCACGCCTCTAGGCAACGCAAACTGTGTGATTTTTTTGGATGCCACAGCATCCTGGGAAACCATAGGCGGCACAGGGAAAGGATCTGCCCCCCCTACCTTGATGCGTGAATGTTCACATGGCGTTGGGCTTAGCATTGAGTGAACTCGGCTGCCAAACCGACTTTCGCTGATTAATATTTTTATGGTTTTATGTTCGTCTGTGTGGGTGCGCATTGCCACGTTTTTCTTTGTTTTCCATATAATTGCATTCTGTTTTACGGGTGGTGTCCTAACACACTTCGCCACACGCCATCGCGGCGGCTTACTGCATTGTGTACAGTATGTAGAAATAGAATCGCTCGAATGAATAAACGCTCTTGTGAAAAAGCATCATCACCTGAATTTTTTGAAGCATTTGGAAGCTGTGTTATCAGAGTCCTAAAGCATATCGCTGTCGTAATATAACATCCAAACAAACACGTCGAGTAGAATCAGTAGCGATGCGGTGGAATTGGATCATGCTAAATGACCAAATAATGAATGCAATTTCCACTCCGGATAAAATAACTTACGGCGACCTAGATTTCAACGTGCGCATTCGTCACCAGCAGGAGAAAGATTGTAATCAGCCCGTTCTTCACCGGATTAATGATGTTGTGTGTCGAAACCAGTCACACTCGAATATCATTTCATCTAGTTGGAAAACCGAATACTTTGGAATGGAAACCATAGTTACGCGATTCACATTTGAAAAAAAAAAGAATAGTTGATTTCATTGGTGCAAAAAACAAGTACGTCAGGGCAAGCTTGCGGTTTTTGCGGAAATTTCTGAATTTCTGGTACCAAGCGCAAAATTAAAGGTTTAAAATCTTGAAAGTGGTTCTTTACTACGGTAAGAGATATCATCTAAATAAAATCAGAGAGATGAAGACAAAATAAAATCAGAGAGATATAGATGTAAATAAAATCAGAGAGATAAGTGTAGAGTAGAGAGATTTAAGAATACATTTTTCCCCCAATATTATAAGGGATCAGAATAACGTTGTCCGAACGCGCTAGGGGAGAAAAGTATTTTGTGTCAGAAGTAGTCTGATGTGTATTCAACCCAGGTTTGCAGGGTACTGTGTAAAGTAAAAAATTAAAAATTATATCCTTCTCTTGGTTACTACGAATTGAAGAAGAGAGAAAATTGGTTGAGAAAATTATGAAAGGAATTGTTAAGGCAATAGAGGGGTTTAATAAGAAGAAGAAAAGGGGAGTGCGGACCTTTCAAAAATGAACTGTGAAAGAGATTGGCAAGGTGTTACGTGTGGAGAGTGTGATATTGTACTCAGCAGAGACATGAACTTGTCGGGATATTGAAGTAAAAAGAATAGAAGCCTTCGAAATGGGGATCTGGAGGAGGATGGCAAGAATTAGTTGGGATTGGTGATACGAAGGATTGGAGAGGAGAGAATTGTTAGAGACAAGTCAAGAAAAGATGCATAAATTGGTTGGGACATTGCGTGAGGAAAGAGTGCTGGCTGAAGGCTTTCTTAGAAGGAATGATCGAAGGGAAGGGGGAACGAGGGAGAAAGAGATACACAGTGTTGGTCATAATTAAGACTATGAACGTATGAAGAAACCAAGAGAATGGCTGAGGACAAACGGACATTAGGGTCAAACTTGAGAGAGCCTTCCACGACACAAGATGATGATGATTAGTTACTAAGGAGATTTGTGGCATGCAGAAAAAATCAATAAAATATTTCTAAACCGGGAAACAAAATATAATGGTTTTTTTGCCAAAAACAAATTACTTTTGCAAAGGTTTCGTAACTCCATGGCGGTGAATGTAATAGCACAAAGCCATCGGATCACACTGCACCATTTATTCGCATATTTTTCCTTTATGTTTTTAACGAAGACCGTGACTGATGCCTGGGAGTGGATTAAATTATTTTAAAACCACTGAATTGTCCAGAAATTCTAAACCAACTAAATATGCGGTGGAAGTATACCAGTTTCGCCGCGTTTTTTTCATTCTCCGACTCTGTAAGTACTTTGAAGTAATGTTATAAGCCCCGAAGATAGAAAATCAAAGCGTCATTAAGCGAAGGACTGCAGTGTCCAATCCCGCAGCAATCAAGCGGAGACCATGGAAAATCGTTCATTGACGACCGGTCTCCATTAATGAATATTGCTGCACTAGCTTCTGTCTTTCGAAAATGATTGACGTGCACTATAAATTGTGTCGATTCGTATTCAAGTTTTTACCGGACCACGCCACCGAGTTCTAGGAGAGGAAAATCGAGGTATTTCGGTCGTCATATTAATTTTTACGTCGCGGTCCTCCAGGCCGACCCCAAAATAATAACCACTTCAAAATAAATATGACCAACCAACAATGGACCAGCGATAAAAATGAATTTTCTTTACATCCACCTGCATTATGCATAGCGCTGATCGAAGAGGGAGGATGTTAGGCAAACGAGGAAGGGGCAGGAATATGGAAGGCATGTTGGACGGAATGAAGGGCGGAATGAAGTAAGCAGAATTGAAGAGGGGCTTCATCTAGTTTTGGATGTCAGGTTGTATTTTGTTGGGCAAGGTTAAGAATTGTAATGGTGTTAAGTTTGTGCCCATCCGAAAGCTACCTAAAACAGTAGACTACCAAATATGCAAATATAAAAAACCGAATAGGGTAATCATCACTTTATGAGTTTTATACGAGAACAATTGTGATCTTAGATGACTATCTTTTAGAAGAGGTTATTTTCTCCATAACAATGGGATTTTTGAATTGAACTTTGTGCATAAAGGCCTTTGTACCTATTGACCCATTGGCTTCTTTAAGAGTATTGAAAACTTTTTATACACTTGGCGGATGAATGAATAAATTGATAGTTAAATAGATAATAACAAGGTACCATTTCAATATCGTGAATAGATAAATAATTCGGATTTAATTGGAATCCGTCCTTTTACTTTGTAAGTAGCATCGAATCTTTACTCTCAGCATTATCCGATGGAAAAAAGCACGAATCATTTACTTTTGGATTTTGGTTTGCAATTGGAAAATCAATCATTGAAACTCTCCCAATGTTTCCCATTCCACGCTATTCCCTGAAAGTTCTTTCTCTGGCTTTCTTCATTACCTGTCGTCCATATTTCTCCCACAGTTTTCCTCGTTCTTTCTCCTCCCTATCATTCTTTTCGACACGTTTTTTCTCGTTTTTCTTATTGAGTATGTTTTCTTTAATTTCTTGCACCATTTCAGAGAGTTTTCTTCTTTTTCTGAGCGCCAACTTTCTCGATACTTAATTTTCTCCCTCCAGCGGACTTGAATGAAGTTCTTCCAGTACCGAAAATCGAATGAATTGATTTGTTGAAAACGATTCCCCCTTTTTGAATAATACGATTCCAAGTAACCTAAATTCAAAACTCGGGCTCTACGTTTCTACGTAATTGCTTTTACGTTTCTTTGCCACAATGGCATAGATCACCGACGTATCTTCATACCTGCGACAGAGCAAGGAAGGTACAGAAAACGACGCCGAACCGTGAGATTAAGTATTCAAACATGACATGGAGGGAGATGAATGAATGAAACTTCTGATCGATTTCCTTCATAGCTTTCGCAGCGGCTGAAACGTAGTCGTCAAAGAAGTTGCGAGCAGCGACCACCGCGACCTTCGATCTGAATGGCTCCGCATACGCGCTGGATCGCACAGCATTTATTGATTTGCCCCAAACTACGAAATCAGTAATGATCACAACTAAGCCATTTACGGAAAGAATGCGAAGTATCATTATCGATTAATTGCAACCGCGAACCATGTTACTTACCATTAACGAGGACGACTCTAGTGCAACAACACCTACGTGTGTTTAATTTCTTTTCTTCTCTATAACGGCACTAAAGTGAAGAAACCGTTGCAATATCCGTCTAGCCAATGGGTACTGACTACTGATACCATTACAATTAATTCCTAAAATAAAGTCATAAAGCATGACTAAATGACTTACCACGCAGCTTCTGCACTTATCCTTCTCAATAAATTGAATATAAATTTGAGAGTTGATGCCAGAAACACCTGATGGTTCTGCTAGCATATCGGTACGTGGTTTGTTTACGTCTCCAAGATAAACACCGTTAATCGATTGTTGCCGTAGGCGTATTATTCAACAATTTAATTAGGATATATAATTTCATTTATATTTGCTTCTAATCAATAGTTTCTCGATTAATTATTTTTCTTTTCTTTCCGCGATGGAACTAGGTCCGTTTCTCCATTAATAAAACGTACATTGACTTGACTACAGGCTCTCTCAAAGTTTATTCATAGCAAAAATGGCAACTTTTATAGCAGATAAACAAGATAGTGAGTTTCAGGAACCAAATTCTTTCTGCACATTGAGTCATTCGAAACCCAAATTTAAATTATATGAAAAAGATAATACTTCCTCTACTCCGCTACATAAAAGTTTAGAATCTCGGAAATGTTTGTCTCGAGATTGGGTCGGATTCAGACTTATCTAAAGTGGCTTTATTAGTCGGGAAAAAGTATATTCCTACTCGAATGCGCATTTTTCTGCCTTCTTGCTTGCCTGCATTTCTCTCGTCAGGTATACTCGCAAAATGTATTAAAGGAATATGGACCGTTTTACTATTTTCATTTGGCATTCACGCCCGGATCATAAACGTGCGAAACAAATGAAAACCCTGTCGCATTATCCGTGTTCTACTCCTCTTGAGTAATACGGCATCTCCCCCATCTTTATCCACCCTCAAATCTCGCCCTGGCCGTGTTCATTATCTTCCTCCTCTCTCCCCGGGACTCCTTATTTATCTTTCATCCATCCTTTTCACTCCGCAGTCACTTCCTCATTCCGTTCCTCGGCCTCTTCCTCCGTCCCGAAAGGGTATTCATTCCTTCACCCTACTCTCTCTCTCTCTCCCCATCCCCCTTCACTCCCAGGGTCCCTCCCATCCCCTTCTCCCTCCCCATCCATACCCTCCCCCCGACCCATTTCTCCTTCCGCATTCTTCGCATCGTCTCATTCCCAACCCTTCTCACACTCCCCGGTCCGCCTCACATCTCCGGCTCAAAACTCCTTTATCCCCTTTTTTTCTCATAGGAACCCAAAAGAAAATAAACTTATGACAGATAAGTTTATCCTTTTTCCCCCAAAGGCAACTTTTCACCTTTCATTTTCCCTCTCCTTCCTTCCCACCATCACACGGAATTGGTAAGATAAAGAGAAGGTTTCTTTTCTTTCTTCCTTCGCAAGGAGGAAAAAATGAAGTGGAGGGTCGAACAAAAATTATATATATATATATATATATATATATATATATATATATATATATATTCGTCGAAGTAACAAGGAAGTGTTGAATAAAAAACTTGGACAGCGACAAACAATGTAAGAACAAATAAAAAGAACACTCGCACGTTATATCCCAATAATTTCGACGGAATGTAGCTCCGTCTTCCTCATAAGAAACAGTAGTACTGTATAAACATAGATACATTCCCGTACGTATTTCACTGAGGATATATTTTTTAATGCCTATCTCCCCTGTGCCATGAACTTAATTAACACTTAGCAATTTCAGTCGGCCGTTACACAGACACACCCTATACAATATGGGTAACTCCTTTGGAATTGCACACCCAAGGACCAATTCAAGCGGCCGGTAAATCTTTTTGAAAGACTACTGCTTCCTCCAGCTTTTGTCTCTACGTGTTATGACATTTCACATTACCTGAATCACTTATCCGACGGGCATTGATGAAGTATTAATACAATATATTTGCATACGTCGGGGGTGTGGTAGTCCATGGGGAGAGCATTGGACTGCCGTGTTGGAGGACCCGGGTTCGATTCCCAGACTCTCTCGGTAGCCTCAGTTCCATTCTAGCTGTGTGATTTTTTTTGGAAGCAGATATTCTTGGGAAACCATAGACAGTACAGGGAAAGGAACTCGTCCCCCCTATCACCTCCCTATTTGTGAAATTCGTTTAAGGCTTTCGCACGCCGTATAAGGCTTTTACGAGAGTAGGCTGCAAACTAATGCACACATGCTTGTAGACCACGAACAAAATGACCTTCAGAAGCACTTCTGGTGGCATGTGGAAGTAACATTGCCCCTCAACACGCATGCGCCGGTTTGAGATCGTTACATTCATCCAGTGTATTTTGAGAAGCGGAAGTATGGAGACGTGTTCTGTTGCCATGTCAACGCAAGTTAAACAGCGTGACATATAAAGTGACTCCTACTGAGATTCATCGTCATTTAAAGGTTCTTTATGGTGGCGATGCTGTTGACAGGTGTAGTGTGAATCGATGGGTGGTAAAATTTCGTGGTTGCGAGTCTGGAAAAGTCATAATTGTTGATGAAACACGCAGCGGACGTCCGATCACTGCCACAGACGATAAACATCGCAAACTCGTCGAAGATTTGATTCAAAATGACCGACGAATCACACTTAAAAGCGTATCGCAAACCATATTGGTCGAGTTTGTCGTGTTAAAGGCAGCCTGGCGCCAATAATCTTACAACAAAACAACGCTCGTCCACACACCTCGCGCGCAAATGATTCCACGCCCTCCTTATTCCTCCGATATTGCGCCTTGCGATTTTTATTTTTTTCCTCAACTCAAGAGACACCTCAAGGGTAATCATTACACCTCGGACGATGAGGTGAAGGCAGCTATCAACTCCTGGTTTCGAGAAAAGTCGGAAGAGTTTTTCAGTGACGGAATGAAAAAACGTGTTACACTTTGGGGGAAATGTGTTAGCCTTAACGGTGACTAGGTTGAAAAATAAATATATGATTTTGAAACTTAAGTATTGTACTTTGATGTACTTTTAGCCCGATCTTGATATTTGGCTTTGTTTGTGGTCTACAATCATGTTTATATTACATTTCAGCTTACCCTCGCAGTATGGAGAGAACTCTACCATCACCTCTCAAACCGACCGCGTTGATAACTGGGTGTATGATTTACTATATATATATATATATAAATACGCGCACAAACATTGTAATACACTTATGTGTGTTGTAGATATAATTATGTTCATTACACATGATCGATGTCACAAAAACTTTAATTGTTCATTCAAATCAAAGTCTTGCAGAAAAAAGTTACGAACAGAGAGGTCACTTGGATTAATTGCTCTACTTTTTCCCTGGAAATTTATGGGCACGAATAAATGAAAGGCGCTTTTCGAGAAAGTAGAAATCTAAGTTAAATATTAGAAAATGTGGTAGTAAACTTGAGTAAGTGGGACAGAGTACCGATCTCAGAAGTGTTTTGTGCCAAAATGGTCAAATTAATAAAAATAATATTTTATTAATATTCTGGGTCAGAATCGCCAGAGAACAAAACCATAATGTCAATTACAAAATTACATGTGTTTCGTCGCGGCGAAATACATGTATTACAAAATGTACTTAATGTATTTCATATAAATACTTTATTGGTTAATTTTGGTTCGTAAATATTAAAGATTTAGGGACATAAGGAGAAGAATTGCGTCGAGCAAAGAAGAGTTCGAAAGGAGGAGGGGAAATGATATGAGGGACCTTGAATAAGAATGTTAGGAGTAGTAGTTGTGATTTAGTTTTTCAGTTGCCATGACGACTGATGTCATTTCCGCTTTTCCGTGTACCAGGAAATCGGAAGTTGTACAATATGCTAATTCCTTTGATGATGAATTTTGTATGTTAATATTCTACACCTGAATCCACCGTACAAGATATTACACAGGCGGAAAGTGGACGGTTACCTTTCAAAAAGAAAATTACCCTGGATATGAATTCAGAGTTATTACCACGGATAATGCTTAGGCCTCCCGCAATATTTTCAGATTCGCGTACAGCCTCTTATTTTATTAAATACGTATTGTCAGAAACAATCACGGTCTAACTCTCTCTTACGTGTCGAGATTCCCGTTGAAGTTACAGGGCAGATTTATTTCCCGATGAATCACCGTGTCATCCGCGAACACCCCAATCTTACTTTTTACTTCACTTACTCTTCTAATGAATCTTGTTGGCTTGGCCGCACATTTCCCGTCTGTCCTTCAGCCGTGGAGAGATCGTGAGTGAGGGTAAAGCCTAGGTATTTAATCGAGTCTACGCATTCCATTTCGGTACTTGTTCCAAATGCAGTAGGCGTTCGGGAGGGAATCGCTCGGTTTCCAAACATTCACAACTACGCACTTTTTTAAGTTTAACCAAGTGGTGCGTAGGATTGAGGCGGATCATTATAAAATAGATTTGAACGCAGGCGCAAAGAGGATAATTATAATTGGTAGTATACATATTTCTGCATGTTTTTTCTCAATGGACCCATATTTTTAACACTCATCCCGTATGATTTCAATAAATCGTGTTATTGAATGCCTGTAAGAAAACTAACTCCCTTGTAGTGACTACCTCTGTTCCAGTGCATGATCGAAATGCTATTTGTGTAGATGTGCAATAATTGTTTTTTTTTGCATTCTAGAATGGCCCTTACCGCGGCTTGCAGAGTATCATGTAGATGTAGAATGTTAGGCAATCGAGTAAGAAGTAGGAATAGAACAGGAATACTGGATGGAATGAGTGGAGGTGGGAAATATGCTGAATATGAAGAGAAGTTTGTTGTATTGTAAGATGTGCATTGTGTTTTTTATGAGAGGCAGGGAAATGTTTCGTTTTTCAGCCTGTACTCACCCAAAACCTACCGCACATCGGCATAATAACCCATCATTCAATAAGTCCCGGGACGCAACGTCTAATTTTTACATCGAATACCTTGAAAAGGGAAAATCTATCAATAGCGACTATTACAATGAGTTATTGGTGCTTTTGAAGGACGAAATCGCAAAAAACGACCGCACACGAAGAAGAAAAAAATCATATTTCATCAAGACAATGCACCACAGTGCCACAAGTCAGTGAAAAAAATGGCCAAATTGACCGAGTTGGGCTTCAAATACGCTTCCCCAACAGCCACACGTACTCTCCAGATCTATCCCCCGGTGAATACTGGCTGTTTGATGTGATCTCAAAAAGACGCTCCAGGGAAAAGGATTTGGCTCGAATGAGGAAGTCATCTCTGCAACTGAAGCTTATGTTGAGGACAAGTATACAAATCGTTTTACAAGCATGGCATCGAAAAGTTAGAAAAGCGTTGGAATGATTGTTATAGCTCTTGAAGGTGATTATGTTGGTGAATAGAAAAGAATTTTATGAAACAAATGTAGTTTTCTTATTTAGTCCCAGGACTTATTGAATGATGGGTTTCCCCGCAAGCCGCCGCAGAGGCGTGTGGCGGGGGGTCACCACCCGTAAAAGAATCTTAAATAGTAGAATACTAATGATAATAATTCACGCACTTCTATCGAATTGAATTCAAGCAAAAAAGGATGAATCGAAATTTTCCGTGGTAGCCGTTATATTTTATTGGAAACAAAAGAGTGACAGTCGTAACTAATATGCATGCAAACACCGCGCCCGTCGGTAGTATTTATTGCCGTGCAAACACCCACCGACTTGGCTAAGACGTTTTACCAAGTGAAATATGTCCAAAAGTTAAAAGACTCGTGATTGGAATATGAAATTTTATAAAACAATAATTTAAACGATTACTTCGATAGATGCATAGCAGAAGGAACTCAAGACGTGTGGTGTTACGAACGATAGTCCATAATAAAGAGAAGTTTCTTAAAATAAATGCGAGGTCTAGGATAGTATACAGCTGACAGCCAAAACAATCCAAGCAGCATACTCACAGATAATATTCTTTCAAAGGGCTCCAGTTTGGTTAAATCTGATATCTGACTCATGAAGGAGGGGAGGGTCCTCGGCGCTATGGAATCGATTGCCCCGTTCCATATCAGGGGGGAGGGTGGGGGGGGAAGAGTATGGCCATGGTGTATTCCCAAATCAGGGAGACAGAAGGGCTACCCACTCGGAGGGATCTTGACCGACCCCCTCTGCGACCTTGGCCGGAATAAAGGCATGACCTACGCCCGGTTTATTCCCCTAATTCTCCGCTACCTTCCTCCGAAGTGTAAAAAGTGGTATAATTCAAACTAGCGTCAAAAAACTATGGTTTTTTGAACAATTTTTAAAAACCTTTAATATCCATGTAAATGAAATTTCACCCGACTGACTGACTGTGGAATTCGTGGAATTAAATCTTCAACAAGAGTTACCTATTGGCAAAAAGTCAATGGTGTAAACCATTAGTGAACAACTGTATGTGGATATTTTTAAGAATGACATACGCAAGATGTCAGGACGGTTGAGGATCTTTAGGAACTTAATGCCATGTTAAGGCATTGAGTTCAATTGTTTTGTGCTTCTCATAACCTGGAATTATAAAAGTCCTTCAATGTCATTGCAGATCCATACCAGCTAAGGTTAAAAAGAAATTTCAAGGAGAGGTTAAATTTGTACGTCTGAGGGTGAATTATGGACTCCGATTCGAGAAGAAACGACCTTGTAATTTTACCTCAACTCATGAGGATATATTGAGGCAATGTTGATGGAATGCAGAATCCGAGACTTCGACGTCACTCATGTCCAGCAAAACAAACGAATGCACGTAGATTAGCTGAACAACACACACGGATCAGAAATCAGATCAACAAAAATTATTTCCACCTTCCGATGAATTCAAAGGGTATTTCTTTCTTTTTTCAACATGAAAGAATGTTAAGACTGTATAGACATGACATATTAATGGCACGAACAATACTGTAATCGCGCATTTACAAAGAGGCGTGAGTTGATAGCACCTTAAATAAAAATAAAAAGAAAAGGCTGCTATTAATTTTAACATTGAGTGTAGTTTTGCATGGAAATGCGGTCGTTGAAGCAAGAGGATAAGCGCAAGTCGCGTGTTTTTTTGAGAGGTGGGGTGTAAAGAAGTATGGAAAAAATGCGATCTTTGATTTATTTCCTTGAGTCATCCGAAAATTTAAATATTTACTCTCGAAGCGAATAAAAGTACATTAAACACTTTGATTTTGAGTCTAAAACTTCGTGAATCTGAACCCTCATCAATTAAGGCAATATGAGCTTAGATTGGAGGATTTTGAGTTGCGGTTATGACGGAGGACAATGGATCAAATAATTTGGACAGAGAGGAAGACGAACGATGAAGTTTTTATGAATGATTGTTGAAGAGAAGGGGAGTTGTTGAAGGAAATCCGAAAATGGCAGAGAAAATGGAGGAAATATTGAAGGATAGAATGGCATTTTGATAACACCGTGATGGAGGGGAGAGTACGAGGGTAGGCGGGATGGAGAGAAGTGAAGGGAATAGTGTTTCTAGACAACGGGTGAAGGCAGGCAGAATTTAACGAAGAGCTGAAGAAGGAAATAATGTGTTTCAAATGAAAGAAAGTCCTTGTCATGCGTAGAAGATAAGAGGCGTTAGGTACCGTCCAAAACTTGACTTTAAAAATATAAGACAGTGAACGAATTAAATTCTACGAATTGAACCTTCACCGCTGGAAAGATTATTTAAAAAATGAAGTAGCCAGTATCCAATAAGAAATCCCAGAAGGGAGACATTAGAAATCCATTTTAAAAGAACAAAACTTCCGGTTAAATACATTTATTATTCCTAATGCTGATCAGATTACTCGTCGAAAGCACATTCCTTAATTTCCAATGGCAAGCGCACATTTCGTTGGAATTTTTTTGCAAATTTTTCCTCGAATCTCATCTCGAACCTCATCTCTATCGCCACAGCAACGGGAACCATAAAGAAATCTCTGCAACTCATTTCGACGGAGGAGATTTTTGAAGGATGGACGGACGTGCCCGGCTTATAAGAAGGAGGCGGGAGGGGAAGGGGTGGGATGAGGGAGAGGGGGGGGGGGGTTTGCCTAGGTCACGCCATCCAATGGGTTGGTGGGGGGGATCCCATTGTCGTCGTGGCCCCCTCCACCCGCCGCCAACCTCCAGCGTGTCGTTTGCTATGGTTGCTCGCCCGAAAGCGCTTGTCTTGTTTGCACACGCCAGTGTTCAGGAAGGCGAGACCTCTTTCGGAGGGAGGGAGGGAGGGAGGGTATTTCGGAAGGTGTGGGAGGAGAAGGGTTTAAGTGTGATGAGAGGGTGGGATAAAGCAGGACGATGGCGGGGGGGGGGAGAGGGTGGGAAAGGTTAAATGGAGGAGCAAGCGAAGGGAGAGAGACCTGAGTACTTGGGTGTGGAGTATTGAAGTGGAATCTCTTGTCAGCTTCAGTCATGGGTGTGTCGAGATGGGATGGTAGGTAGGTATGTGCGTGTGTGTGTGTGTGTGCGTGTGTGTGTGTGTGCGTGTTCGGAGGGCAAGTGGTGGCGAAGGGGGTTGCATTCGTGTTGGTGCGTGCGTTCGAGGTTTGTGCTCGCGGATGGGGGTGTGTGTGTATGTATTGGGAGCATGGGCTGACTGTGGAAGGGCTTTTGAAGGGTTTCCCCAGGTTCTCTCTCTGACGAGCAAAAGCAGAGAGAGGGATGGGGAAAAGAGGAAAGGGATGAAGAGAGAGAGAGAGAGCGATGAGAAGGAGGGAGAAAGATAGATGAGGATAGGTAGGAGGGGGATGCTTGGGGAATAGGGTAAAATGAATAGGGGAAAGGGTGATTGCAAGAGGGCTTTCTTTGTTTTTTTGAGAAGGTTCAGAGGAGAGAGAAGAAAGGTTAGAGGCAGGTCTGTGATTGAGGGTTTTGATTGCTTCGTGGGGGGAAGGGAGGATGATAGTGGGGTAGCTCGAAAGGGGTGGTTGGAAAGGGGTGGAAAGGGAGTAAGATGTGTGGGCATTGGTGCCTGAGAGAGAGAGAAAGAAAGTAAGAAAGAAAGGGTGGCGGCTAGCTCCGATTATAGGTAGATGTGGAGAAAGAGGGAGAGATGGGGATGGAGAATGGGGATGATAAAGCAGCTCTTGGTCTCTTTTTGTTTCCTTCGAGCAGAGAAAGGGGTTGGAGATAGGGGTTGGGAGAGAAGTGCGCCGAGGCAAGTTATTGCTTCGTCGCGTCTCCCTTAAAGAGCTAAGTGGCCGCGATAGGTTTAGGTGTTAGTCTGGGTAATTAGGATTAAAAGGGAGCGAGGAGTTTCCCTGACTGCTGGCTGCCACTGGAGGGAGAGGGAGAGAGGTGGCGGTGGTCGATTGGGCAAATAGATTGCAAATGGAGTGATTCTCCGCCTCTTTACTCCCTCGCGCTTCCGTGCGCCCAAGTTGAATGGAAATGCAGCATTTCGAGATTCGAATGCGATTGCGGTTCGATGCAGACTTGTCGCTTCGTACCAACCCACTCATCCAAGGGCGATATTTTCGTTCTGCACAGAAAACGTTGAAAATCTACTCGATCTTAACAGTTCAAGAGAGTGCCCCAAAAAAAACGCTCTTGGGAAATCGGCTAATCGAATAAAAAGAAACAATGGAGGTGTTCTCTTATTTTTTTTCTAAAGGTTGGAATAATTCCGTGAAAAAAATCCGTTCCTCTGGAATACAATTATTAAATTAAATTCCTTGCCAACTATTGAATGCGTAGAAAACATATATCCATTTCGTTTAACTGTTATTCAGTTTAAAGGAAGAATTTAGAATGGCTTATTTCAATGAAATTTTAGGCAAACAATTCCTTGTGGGACCGCATACAGAATCTGCAATCTCGGCAAATACGTATTTTGCGCGTTAGATGTCTCTTATAGCTCCGACAAAATTTCGCTAATTCGCTATGTAACAAATGATGACTCGTGTGCGTCTCATTCAATTATATTTTGTTAGTGGAATCATTGCTGCCGTTTTCGAGATAATATTTTTTAAACAGTAACCCGAGCGACCGTATTCCGACCGCTGATTTAGCTACGCACATTCAGACACAAACATAAACAATTAGGCATAAACAAGATGGCATGTTTCGGAATTTTCAAAGCACACCATAGAATCGACGTTTCTCTGAATACCATTTTATTAAAACAGTCTATGAATCTTTTACATAGATACGAGTTTACATACCAGCATTTGATTGGAATATATTATTCAGTAGTTGAAATAATCACCAAATAATACGCAGAAATATTACAGCCAAAACAGATTATGTTCTGCAAATTAACACTAAATTTAACGATTGAAAGCGAAAAGAAATGTTGAAATTAAACATTATGCACTTGCAAAATCTATTCCGTTAGTACGTCGCTAAAATTCAAATGTATTTATTTATATATACCCTGCAAGCCACCAACAGGGTGTGTGGCAGGGGGTGAATGCACACCAGAATAATTTACCCGAGCATGACCCTGCCACGGTCGAACAATGCTTTTATGATCCCCTATCATCCGTGGAATAAATTGACATCTTACATTCATCTGTTCTACTCTCAATCTCTCTAATTTTACTAGCATGATCTCTCCTTCAGTGGTATGATGGGGGTAATGATACATTTACAACATCACTGCTAAAGAGACCTCCTTCCAATTTATGCAAGAGCTTCAATCTGTAATTTAACCTTCGCTTCATTGAATGATTCACAGCCTAGCTGCTCTAATAATTTTGGATATACGTCTAAGTTTATCATAACAACGTTTTACAAATCTAGCTCCTCTACGCTGCACGCGATCCAATGCGGAAATCAATCTAACTTCTAAAGGATCCCATATATACTAGCAGCATATTCTAAATTAAACCCAACTAACGACGGATAACATTTCGCTTTGACCCTTTCATCCCACATTTACCCAGTCCTATCACATTTACCCAGTACTATTCTAATACATTCTATTTAAATCCTATATATTTAAAACGAGTATTTGTCGCAGCGTATTTATTCGACCATTGTACATTTTAAAAACGCATCGTCTACAACCAAGAAATTTTGGCGAACACATTCGAGAGACATGTTTGATGAGCACAGGAATTGAAAATCAGAGGGAAACTTTATGAAGGGATTAGAACTCTACTGAATCTAAAATTCCTCTCATTTCCCCATCGCTTGGCACGATTAGAAATGAGAAAATCAGCGGGGAAATATGTCGGCAAAAGAAGACAAGCAAACCCATCTGGTGTCCTCTCTCGGCACTTTCATATCTACAGCTGCCAATCTCAACCGCGACAAGGGAAGGTAACACCCCAGAGCAAATCCCCGTTGAGCCACGCGGATGGGAACATGGAATAAGAAGAGTAGGTATAAACAAGAATAAGAGACATGGGAATATTATTAACATGGAGGAAGAAAATTACAAGGGAAACTCTTACTATAACAGGGAGAAGTTTCCAGAAAATGTGATAAGCGATGACAACGGTTTATGCGTTAAAATAGGTTTACCACGAATTTTAGGAAAAAAAAGCAAGTCATTCGAAAAAATGAGATTTCGCACAAGAAACTCCAAGACGTTACAACTTTTAATCGTATCATGAAGGAGATTAAAATATGCATATTACGAGTCAAGTGGAACGGACCTGGAAGTGATATGATACAATAAAACGTACTTACCGTTGCAGCATGACAACTTTTCTACTATAGTGAATCGTGGATCACGACAATAAAAGACAGTCGATCAGGAGCGATCGCCATTTTTTAATCACGTGGATCTAACGATGACAGATTTTAATAATTCGAAAACGCAGTTATTATTAACTTACGATAGACATGGTTTAGCGGGGCAATGGAAATGTAACTGGTCATTGTTTAGCATATGTATGAAGCCTCATCTCAGCATCTGCCGAGGGTAGAAATAGAAACTTTGCACTTCCACATAAAGATTTAATGCTTCACTCGACCATGGCTTCTATGCTGCGTAGCATCGTCAGGTGACATAAATAAATAATTTTTCAACCAATATAGCCTGGCCCCAAGAGGGGAGGAAGGTAGGGGGAGTAAGGGAGAGGGGGTTAATTGAGTACTGGTGCAGCAACCTATTAGTGGGCTAGGGGAGGGGGAGGGCATGTGTATTCGAGGGTTTCTGGCTCAAATTTGTGGAAGTTTATGTTCATTAAATGATCCTTAAATGAAGAACACAATGTAACAATCCACCGTTCTTAGAAATAGCAGCGGGAAAAAAACACATTGTGCTCTACATTTAATTAGGGGGGTGTTTTGTGCAATGGTTTGACCTTCATTAAGGGGCGGTCGATGGTCATCACTGCCTTCGTGGGGTTGGCGCGGAAAGATATATTGGAGTCTTTTAGGAGTTTTATGAGGGGGGAACGGGAGAGGTATAATTTTTCATTGACCACCTCAAGCCTGTCAGAGTGAAGGGATTGTCAAATTTCCAACTCCTCCAAAGAATTCAACCTGCATCCTTTCATTTTTGTGTGAAGAATGTCTGCTGTAAAGTTACTGGTATGGTTCTTATCCAAGAGTTGTTTGGCGAATTGGGATCAGTTGTCTTTCTTTGTGAAGCATGATCGGTTTGCTTTAAACTTGCTGTCGGATGTCTTCCCTCTCCCTCACTCCCCCTACTCTCCTCCCTTCCTGGAGCCAGTCAGATGAAATATTACTTATATAGTATAATTCACCTGATGATAATTCGCAGCATCCATGGCTTTAAAACATTTATTAATGATAAATATATTGTACATAGACTAGCATGTTAAGCCAGAAAGGCATACCTCATATCGCCCTCTATACGGAGGACATGAGGGTAGAGGATAAATAAATACTACGTATAAACTAAATATTTATTAATAATTAATATTTTCTATAAAGCCCAGCATGCTCAGCCAGAAATACATCCCTCATATCTCCCTCCATACGGAGGACATGAGGAACAGACAATAAATATGTATACAAAAACATTATTATATTCAAACAAAACAGTTAATCGATGTCAGTCGTTGCGGCCACGTCGCAGTCGTACTGCCTTTGTCCGGACACGTGCTCACAGTAGATGTCCCGCGACCATTTCACAGCCGCGGACACCATCTTCTTCCGCAGCGTGGCGACGCGACCCCGGTGGATTCGCAGTCGGGATAGGAGTCGCTCGTTCTCCTTGTCTCAGCTGCCGAGGGAACCAACGACGAGAGCGCCCAGGTGAACCTCCTGCTTAAACTGGAGCCGGCAGTACATAAATCTTCATTGTGAAAGTGAAATATTTCTTTTCCTACCCTTTTCATGAAGGAATTCCACAAAGTTAAACCTGAAGCTGTTATGTTTATTAGCATCTGCCATTAAAATGCGGAATTTTTCCAAAGATAAGACATTTAGTAGTCAGAGAAATAGTGGCTCAGCAAACTGTTAAGTATTAACCCGTTGTGGTTAGCACGGGGGACCAACAGACCACAGCCCAAGTTCACGGCTGAATAGCTCGGAAGCTGCGCCTCCTCAAAATCAAACTTGTGCTGCCATCTGTATTTCATAGAAAACACTAATAATTAGGGCCTTACCATTTGTAAGCCTATTGGCGTCGCGTCAGTTGGCCTGTGCACGTCGATTTGTACAGAGGTAATTTTGCCGGGGTCCATAATACCCCACCGGTGACCATATGGCTGCGAAATTCTTTCAAAGGGTGTGTAGTGATTTCGATATATTTCTCATCCTCGGAAGTTATGAGAACTGAGCCTTACAAAGAGAATAGTAGGATTTTTTTATGCTAAATATTTATATGAATAGAAGATTTGAGAAAAACCAAGAAGAAATGTCCATATTGCCTGCGTCCGATGTGAGATAAACACTTGTGCATCGAATGCGGTGGTTGCGATTGATTTGCAGGCTATAATTCCATTTTCTAAATTTCGTAAAATGCTAGCCACTACACATTTTCTATTAAATTTAATCCTTTTGAATGAACAATATTATTCATTCACCTAATGAGCCTCTTTTATAACCAAACTATCGTTTTCACAATTTCGCTGACAATTCAGAACTCCCATCATCAGAATTAATGTGCTTTTTTTCAGAATCGGCATTTTTTGATCTCATTATTAAATTGTTTTATTAATAAATAGTACCTTTCAAGCCACGTAGAGGGTGATTACACACCAGACTACTTTTGAAACTAAATACTTATTATCCCCCCTTCCCCCTGGTGCTCTCTCAGGCAACATTATTCTGATACCTTATCATTCGCAGCAAAAATGGCACCTCAAATCTATCCGTTCTACACTTAATCTCTAATCATATTAAAATGATCTCTCCCACCGCATTGATTAGGAAATTGAAAAATTAGGATTCATTGGAAGAGTACTGGGTAAATGTGATGAGAAAGTTAAAGAGAAATGTTATCTATCACTGGTCAGGCGTCATTTAGAATATGCTGCTAGTATCAATGGGATCCTCACGAAGTTGGATTAATAGCTGTATTGTATCGCGTACACAAGCCAGATTTGTAAAACGTGGGTGTGATAAACTTAGTAGCGAATCAAAATTATTAGAGGAGCTAGGATTTTAATCATTCATGGAGCGAAGGTTAAATTAAACATATTAAATCTCTTGCATAAACTGGAAGGATGTCGCTTTAGCAATGACGTCGGGAATGTATTATTAGCTCAATCGTACTGCGGCAGGAGATATAATGTAAATGAAATAAGAGAGATTACGTGTGAAACAGATTGCATTGAGTTATCATTTTTCAAGACCTATTTTACGAATTAAATCCAGTTAGACCTGTGGGGAAAAATTAGCCTCGTCTATATTTAATAATTGGATTCCTAATGATGATTTTACCGTTCAGTCCAGCAGCTAAACATTTTCTTTTAAGTTGATGGGACAGGAATTTGAGAACATACAGGCGACCAGTACAGGAACATACCTGTACTACCCGTACACACATTGCATCAATTAGGTAAAAGGATATGAATAAGACGAAAGGATGTGAATGAAAATGCTACTAAACGGTGTCAAATACTGAGTAAATAAATGCATGTTAACTATTCTGGGAACATCATGAGGAACGTATGCAAACTAGATACTAAAACGGACGAATAAATTCATACTTTGGCACTTGTATTATAAATTCATATAATCTAACTCTATTGAACTTATCACTCACCCGAATAACTAACAACACAGGAACTTATTAATTAAATGCATTACCCATCATCATATGCGACGAGTAATTAATTATCAGATGTCATGACATGCGACGCAGCAGGTGGCGAAATAACTAGGTTAAAAGTTATAGCTAGTGAAACCTCATTGCATTTCATTCATTAATTAGCGCTGGGCGTTATATTTCTAAATAGTTCGATTCTTCTTCTGGTACCCCAGAGCATCTGTTAACGAAATTGTGGTTAATTAAAATGATGTTTCGGAGAAGTCTGCTGGGGAAGGTTTCGCTAACCCGGCGAGGAGATCTCATTCGATGGAACGCGTGTTTGTCCGGATTTAAGCGCCGCATCCTGTGCAGCAATTTCCATAAGCTATTAAGTCCCTACTTCATCACTCGTATTGTCTCCCTGTTACATTTTAAGAACTCCCAACCTACATGCGAGGAAAGCATATTTTGAAAGTGTCTCTGAGAATATTGAAGTCGTTGATTAATTTCAACCATCTCGTGTTCACGGCTTGACTGCATCGGTCCGTTATGAAACCCCTGCCAGTCGTCTTTTCAGCCACCAAGGTTACGTCCTAAGACGCAGAGAAATACTATTCAGCGTTCTCAGGGGCGATCCAAATCCTCCCCGCTCATGGCAGCCTTCTGCGCTCGTCGCGACCCCACGCCCGGAACTCACAAATGCAATCAACATATGGAAATTCTCTTAAATCTTAGCATTTTGTAAATAATTACCTATTTTTTTTAGTTTTTACAACTATTTAAAAAACGGACATACTTCTATTCCATAAATTTTCCCGGTTAAAAGAATTTTTTTTTTTTTTCGAACAGCGCCAATCCTATTGTTTACCCACGTCGCGACACAGGCGTTATCTATACGGGATTCAAATGAATTATAAAGATAGTATACTAATACTAAAAACACTTAATAGTAATGACTATTATTGTCCTCGTCATGATCGATTACCGTCTCTATCGCATATCGGCCACATCCGGTGACAGATTAGCCATCAAGAACCTAGCTTACATGATGTTGGCTAGCGTTTAAAGGCAGTTTTATTTATATCACTACCACTACTTAATCGTAAGGAACCAATTCGGTTACATTTGTGATAAGAAAAACGATCCTGCTCCTTTCAAACTTCTTTTCATTTTCATTGACAAGCAAATTCTCTTTGGTTCTATCTAAACACTGACAACAATCATAACACCATTTAAATACATGAGCAAGCAACTAATATAATTAAGCACACTTACCTACGAATGTACTGAATGCCTCCCTATGTTGTCCTCGTATTTTTTTTACTATTTTTACTTTGTCTTCGATTCATTCCTATTATGATTCCTGATTGCCCGACTAAAGAGCAAATATTTGCATCTATTTGGACTGGAGTCTATCCGCGCTGTCTCATCTTTGTGGTATAACCCGCCCGTACAATGCGGGCCCATAATGGTTCTCTTTGTGCCATTGCCAAACTCAGGTGTTCTGAACTTTGCTAAAAATTATGGAATCCAAGGTAAAACTGCAGGAAGAGTTGAGAATGTGATTCGTATATTAACTACAGTATATAAACTTCAAGTATAACTGTTTGTTTTTTAAATTAATCGTATCCATGAAAATACACATTTAAGATAAGCCAATGATTACCAGTGACACGCAAAAAGAATATCATGTACACACGTAAATGTGCGTGCGAAATGCAATTCGCCAGGAGAAGAATATATTACTTTCGTCACCGTAACTTCGGATAATTTGTCAAAGGGAGACCATTATGTCGCATTACAACTACGTCGAAAATTAAGCAATCTAGGCTTTTCAACCTTCATTCAATTTCAACACCAGGTTAATTTCAAGGAATGCGACCACAGTTTTCCCCATAGTGACCCGTCCCCTATGAGGATGCAAGGAATTATTATTAGTTCAAGAGAGGATTCGAAGAAATTCAAACAACATTAAATATGGAAAGAATTTAAAATTGATTTCCTCTCGATTAGGGATTAAAACTGGGTATCTTTTATGAGAAAACTGAAAGATTTGATTTAAAGTGACAGGAAACAGCGTTACATGGAGAAGTAAGGCAGGGCTGTCCATTATCGCCAGTGTTTTTTGATTAGGCAGGATTTTGGAGGAAACAGTAATATTGGAATTGGAAGAACTGGAAATGGGGATAAAAGTCGGTGGGGAATTCATAAAATTACTTACGTTTGCTGATGATCAAGCTTCAGTTTGTCAATCAGCCAAGGGGTTACAAGTATTGCTGAATGAATTGGAAATTCAGGTCAATGAGCATGAGGTGAGAACAAATGTAAAAGGACAAAGGTCATGCGGTTTTCCAGAGAGAGAACAGCTCAACCAAACGTGAAAATAGGAGGGCGAAAGCTAGAGTGAGTGCAATAGTTTACGTATCTCGGAAGTGTTTTGGACCAAAGAAGGTTAAGAAAAGACTCATAAAAATTTTAATATGGAGCGTGTTTTTGCACGGCAAGGAAATAGGGTCATTGAAGTAAGATGATGGTCGTATATTGGAGGCTTTTGAAATGTGGATGTAGAGAAGGTTGGAAAAGGTGAAGTGGATAGGCATGGGGGGAAGAACTGTTGGGAGAATTCCGAAGGAGGGAAGAAATATGGATGCAGGGCATTTTAATTTGGGATGCACAACATTTTTTAATATTCAATTATCGATGCACATTTCAATTTGAGACTCGTTACATTCAAAGCTCCAAGACAGATAGGTACAAATACTCATTCTTTCCCCGAACAATCAGTAATCATAATAGCAAGAAACCGAAGTCACTTTAGAAATATTAAAAACGTTGAATTTACAAGTCGGAACAAAATTAAACACTATAGAGATGTTAGGTATACTTTCAGGTGCATGTGTATGTTAGTTGGTAGTTTGAGTGTTTGCATGTGTGTGGGGTGTAAGTGTTCATGCATGAATGTATGCCATGTTTTTTTATATATGATTTCGTCGTTATTGCATGCGGTTTTTTTTTCTTTTTCTTTTCTAAATTACGGGTGGTGTCCTAGCACCCCCCGCCACACGCCCTTGCGGCGGCTTGCGGGGTATTAAGTAGATGTAGATGTAGAAAGCTGCACTGCTTGAAAACGTTTTTTAATGTAAACAACCTTGCCATTGGAAAGTTAAAATTCAAACGAAGTTGACTGATGTTAACACTCCTAAATAGCCCTCCATTTAAGCGATGCATACAAAATGCAATATGTAAAAACATGCAGTGTCTATGCACCTCGTGAAATATTCATCCCTACTGCTACGGACGCCTATGAATCCATCGTTCACTTGAATTTCAAATTTAGCTCCTCCGCATTGCGCTGCTGAGTAAACAAGTTATTGCACGTCATTAACCCTTTTTTCGGAGATATCCGATGCTTGAGAGAGGATGAGAATAAACATAATTTGCCCAATGAGAGACATTATCCTCCGTTAAGTGAGATACGTGGGCCGTTCAATAATACGAGTAGCTCAGAAAATCCAAGAGATGGCGTGATTCCTCCGAAATCGATCAGCGATCGACGAATCAAAGTTCGTGAAATAGTTTAGGTCACAAGCATAACACAATGCGCACTGTTTTCAATTAGTAGTAGTATTATTTAGGGAAAGCGATCGACAGCTGAGGTCATTTGCGCCATTAGGGATGGACAGGAAAGGATGAAGGGTGGAGAGAAACCCGGCGTCGGCATTAGCCTACTCTTTTCGAAAGCCGCCAAGGGGTCCACAGCTTAACGTCCCATCCGACGGACGGCGTACTCACTCAAAGTGCCCTCCATAAAGCTACTCAAATAGGGATCGAGATACCACTGAAAAATATTCAACACCGCCTGAATTCGAACCCGGGTCCTCTGGGTGGGAAGCCAGTGCGATATCCACCGAACCATCTCGACCCCGCCTTGTGTTTCATTTTGCACGAAAATTTGGAAGTAAAAAAAAATCTTGGCAAGGTGGGTGCTGCCACGTTTACCCTCAGTGGAGAATAAATGCAGTTGTGTGGATTAGAGGCTGGTTTGGCGCCTTTCCGTCATAATCCTGAAGGTTCCTGCGTCAATACATAACTATGTACGAAACATGGAAACACTTTTACACTCCAGAGACAAAGAACGGTCGAAACAGAGGGTTACTAAAGGCGATCCAGCTCCAAAGAAGGCGGACACGGTGTAATCGGGAGGCAGGATGGTTGTCACGATATTTTAGGATGCACGCGGAATCATCCACGCCCATCGATTACTTGCAAAAAGAACAAACGAAAAATGACGAGAGTGTTATGCGTCGCTCCTGCACCGTTTCAGCCAAGAAATCAAGAAAAACGTCCTCATTTGGCAAGGAAAAAAAACTCCCCCATCAAGAAAATGCACGGTTGCACACCCGAGAAAACTAATTATTATTTCGATAGAAAATGATATTATTAAAAATCCACCTTAATCAGATTTGGCTCCTAGCGAATTACACTTCCAAATTTGAAAAAATTACCCAGCAAAAAACGATTCGCATGGAACGAGGTTGTCATTTGGAACACAGATGACTATTTTGAGGACCACTCGAAATCCTACTTTTTGGACGGCTTAAAAAAAGTTGGAGGAGCGCTGGGAAAAGTGTAATCTAGCCAAAAGGAGATTACGTTGAAAATTTTAAAAATCTACCCAAAATAATTCATTTTTCTATGTATCCTAAGGATTCATTGAATGGTCCACGTACAAATAATTTTACCTACCTACGTGGTACCCAGCAAGCCACCGATTGGGTTTGTGGCACGGGATGATTGATTTAAACACCAGGCAAACACAATCAAACGTTAAGTTTTTTCGAAGGTTTTTTTAAAGTCTAGAGGAAACCGCGTCCACTGGACCATTATTTCCTCCCGAACTCAAAATATTAGTAGCAAAAAGAGCAAACTGTCTCTCGCAGGATCTACACTTTCGGACACCGCGCTGGTTTTTCATCATTAGCTCTTAACTACCGAGATGTCTCATCGTTGAGCTGACAATTATTTGTCCCGTGACCTTTCATTATATATTTTACTTATTTAAATTTTATTTCCATAGTACCCTCCAAGCCACCGCCATGATATGGATGTGAGGGAAATAGGTCGGTAATTCCTCGGTTACTCCCTGGCTGAGTTTTTAAAAACACAGGATGTTGATGTTACATCAGCCGTTTTCCAATCAGTGGGAACCTTGTGATCTACTAGCGATTTCTTCAACATGATTTATAGATACGGCGCCATTTCCGAAGCTAATTTCTTAAATAGACGAACAGGTATTTCATCGGGCACGGAGGATTTTCAGCAAACGTTCTATTCCATTATATGATAATTCAATTTTGGGCATCGGTTGACCGGCACGATTTGGTAAGCTATAGGGGAGGGGGGGTATTCTGTGAGATATTAGTGAAGACACTTTGAAAATAGGAATTTAATTGCATCGTGAAATCACTTTTATACAAGGCGGCTACTAAGAATTACAACAGAATGAAACAAATAGTTATACTTTTCAAACTCGAATTGCGAGCACACGTCAGAGGGCGACGATCAATTTTCTCTTAAATGCATTACAAAGCCATTTTTAAGTGAGATTCTAATTGCCAAGTGTCGCACTAGCGTTGTGTCAGCTGCTAGAGCTGCTTTATCCTTAGGATTACGAATATCTCTGTAATCCACTGCAGCTCGAACATCTGCCAGATTTCGAACAGCTGTCAACATCGGCCGGTAATATCAGTGCGTTCAAGGATGATCTATTGAAATTTTACAGAAACATCATTTCTTGGGCGTCAGGGGCACTAAGCAAATCTTTTGAAGCTACAGTTGATATTTGATGCGAATTGATCGAATAGATTGCCAGCATTCGCCATTTTAATTTACGCCTAGGAGTTCGGAGTTGCTCGGAGTCGCATTACGAAAATATTTGCGATTTTAGGTATGAGGTAGAATATTTTGAGAAGCGGGAATTTCTCAAAATATAGTATTCTATTAAATATCTATTCTAAGTTTCTGGGTTATTTGGGTTTATTTGATCAGCTGAAATCTCGAATCGATATCTATGGTTTCGATACTCCAGAGATGTTTTTATGCTCGTGTTAGTCTCCAGGCAGAATAAGGATATTTACCATTTGGTATAATCGAACCTGGTGGTGCATCTAAAGGTAAAATTTCATCTACATTGATGCTTCCGGTGCACACCGCAACATCCCAAAAACTTAATATCACAGTATATCTCAAAAATGTATATCTTCAACAGTTTTGGTCGTAAATTAGTATGATGTATGTACGTAGCTACTTATCGCTTATGCTCGGGATAAAAGTCAATGAAAATAAAAAAATATACCGGGACAAAGCTAAAGAAACATCAATTCGTTACAAAAATATTGGTTCAGCAGACAAGAGGCAAGAAGAATATTAATGAATAACACGTAATATAGCGTAGCTATGTACGGCGCGGAGACGTGGTCATTGAAGCGGGAGGATAGACGTAGACTGGAGGCTTTTGAAATGTGGGTGTGGAGAAGAATGGAGAAGGTGAAATGGACAGAGAAGAAAACAAATGAGGAAGTACTTGGTATGGTGGGCGAAGAGAGGGGTTTGTTGGGAGAAATCCTATGGAGGCAGGAAAAGTGGATAAAGGGTGTACTGACCGGCAGCGGGATGTTGAAGAATGTAATTGAGGGGAGAATGCTAGGCAAACGAGGAAAGGGAAGGAACAGGATAGGGATGTTGGACGGGATGAAGGGAGGAAGAAAGTACTCAGAGATGAAGATATAGAGTAGGATGTTATATTTTGCTAGGGGTCACAAATTATTAAAGTAGTAATTAAGTCCATCCAAAAACCTACCTTAACCGGTAGATTACCTAATAATAATAATCCCATTCAACAAAGATAGCGAAAAGAAAATCAATGTTCTGCTAAAAATGCCAGAAAAATATGGGAAATTCAAACCCATAGATTACATAAGTATTCAGTCATGTTTGCCCATACCAGCACGTGACCATTGCTGTAACGTTTCCCGATGCTTTTAATTAAAAAAAAAAACTTTTCTAATCTGCTTACATGAAATTTGACCATCTTTGTCGGCATAGATTCTTACATGTCTTTCATTTATCTCCATAAACTCCTTTATATGAAAATAATGGCTTTCTTAAATAAATGTCTGGTATCTTTATTTTGACCCATCTTCCAGATAAATAAAAGTCCTATGAAACTACTGGATGGTGCCAATCCTTTTTCCTTGCGTGCATTTCAATGTAGCAATCACTGAGCCAACAGTCACATTTAGGTCGTATATCGTTGGAAAAGAATTTTCAAAAATGTAACAAGTAATTCATTAAATGCTATGTGCGTGTTATCTGCGCATTCACAATTAGAATGGCACTTCTATCATGTCGAAGAATGGCATCGTTAATAGAAGAATGAGCATCTCTTTCACTATTGATCAATTATTTTAGATCCTACGAGGAATTCAAAAGATTCGGTTGAAACATGAAAATTAGAAGCTAAAATTATTTGTGTTTGCTTACAACGCAGTCGTCAAGCATTTCTCAATTGTTGATTTTACTCAAACAGCACACGTTCATTCATAGCTACACGTTTTCCCGGTTAGGCTGAAAAGGTATAATCCGTTCTTATTAAAGAAAAATTCAAAATTGGAACTCAAAATGCAACACATATCTACATACGAACCATTCTTCGACCCTGAAACGGACTGCATGTTTTCGGAAGACATCACTTCCGAAGAACAAGCAGAATTTGATTTCCTTTTGCCGATGGCAACGAAGCTATCTCAGCAAATTACAGATCAGGAAGGTAAGTTCAACATTCAAAGATAACGACACAATGCTGCTGAGTAACCATTTTAACATTTGCCCTCTCATAACGTCGCTAATAATCATTAAATGAAGACAGAATTAAGGCCACAGCATGGATTCGCAAACTGCGAACGGAAAGCGACCTGTGTAAGCAGAAGCTTAGAAATGATTACACCAAGCTCTTGATATATGCGCTTCAGTACCCAAAACTGACAGGGCCTTTCAAGAATGCTCCTGAGGAAGACCTACAACCATTTCCGGAAAATCTAGACGTGAGTGCCCGTTAGCTTCCTGCTTTGCGAACGGTTTTGTTTCTACGAATTAAAAAATGTAAAAGGTAATTTTCTTTATTATAACATTTAATAAATGTTAAATACCCGTTAAAAAGGTGTGCCAACTAGTGTGTGCATTTAACCGTAGCGGATCAGACTTACAAAAGTCACTAGATCAAGTGCAATACAGTCGCAAAAGTGAGATTAGTTTGGCCATAAATTCTGACTCCAAGTACTAAATATGGCTTTCCCCACCCAAAATTTTGGAAACGAAAAATGAAATAGTGACGCAATAACAGAAGAGGAGAAAAATTTTTTGGAGAAAGGTATCTCTTATAAATTTAACACTCTTTTAAACAACTTCAATTCTATTTACATGACCAAGGTCACTGCAATTACAGCTACAGTTTAAATTTTTGTTAAGTCTAACTAACAATGTAAAAATATGCATGCTCAAGTGAGGACCAGCATCTCAAAGACTACCACCCTGACATGGTGGAAGGGCACGAATATTCCAAATACCCCTAGAGCTGTAATGGGGAGTGGGAGAGGGAAATATGATTACTCCTGGTTGGGTCACTCATGCCAGATAGGGTAGGAACCATATAAAAAAGGTAAATGAAGGAAGGCTTATTTTTCAATATCCCAATTTTAGGGAATTGCAAAGTTAGTCTTCATTCATTTACTATGGAAGACTTCCATCAAGTAACGCCTGAAACAGTATCTTGTAAAAAAAGGTAGACTACATAACTGTCTCTTCACCAATGAGGTTAATTCAAATAAATCTGATCCTAGTGGGATAATCATTTAAGTTTATGGTATCTTTTAATTAAAAAACTATTGAGGAAGGTAACAAGATCACATCTCAAAGTTCCACCAATAAAACAAAACAGACATTACAATGGGGATGACAAATCCTGGCAACTTTGGCGCCAGGTGCCAAAATTTTCAGAATTGAGCATTGAGCAGCTAAGAAGGTAAGATCTCTGAGGTCATAATCACATATAATCCTTGGGACAGCCAAGCTGATGAAAGCAGAAAGGAAGATTAAGAAGAGGACTACAACTACATAGTGTATGAAGAATATGGAATATTAGGATGATTTCTGTAGTTTACTTCATTGAATGTGCATGCATTGTAGCCACTGAAGTGTCATCTGAGTGGATTAGGCACTGGAGTCAAAGTTTTATTTACTGTTAGAGTCATCACCAGGGCATGTGGTAATGGGTGATTACACAACAGAATACCCTTGACCCAAAACACCATTCTCTTCAAGTGAAGTCGGACAAACGCTATTTAATTCTGACCGTTATCATTCAGGTGATAACTGACATTTTAAACCTATTGAGTTTATTTGGGAGGGAAACCTGAAAAAGGGACTTGTTCTGTAACTTGAGTGAAGAGTGTTTCAGTAAACACAATTTATTAATGTCATGATCCAATGTATTTTATCTAATTGGAACCTAACACATGACAACACTAAGGAGAGAGAACTTGGAAAAATCGAGCACACAATGTAATATGAATATGGCATTGCCATCCAAAATAAGATGGAAGTATAGTGGTGATTACTGAAGAGATATTTATAGAGGATACAATGCACAGGATAATGGGAGCACAGAAACTGATAAGAGGAATGAATAGAGAAAAGGTGAGAGATATAAATTCAATTTTTTAATTAAAAGGGGATCCATCCAATTTAGTGATAACCTAGAAGTACCAGATGACAGATAGACAAAAGTAGATAGTTTATATGATCAACTTAAAAAAATAAAGGAGCATATGCCTAGAAGATTAGAAGAAAGGAGGCATGGGCGGGAGATAGGAGGATAAGGTTTTGGAACAAGGATTGCCTACAGGAAGAAAATATTGTGTTTTTCAGAAAGGTTTTCATGTCAACCAACACCTAGTTGAAGGAAAAGTGCTGTTCCTTCAACAAGGTCACATTGACGATGCCCATCATCAATGCCAATTTTTAGGTATTCAACTCTCAATAAAGAAGTCGGAAGAAAAAAATTAATTTGGGTTAACCAAGGAAGTGATTTACGTGAATGAAAAATTAGCCATGTATGATCACTAATGAGGTTAGCCAGCCACATTTTGGTGACTTGGTGTACTTTCTTGTACTTTTTCCTTCCATTAACATCAGAAAATTTTGCCCAGGAAAAAATAGTCCTTGTCTTCATTCACTGAAGTTTTTCTTAACGGTCCTTAATGTTGTGCTGTTTTAATGGTGATTGGATTGCAGATCATTCCTTCAGTATCAGAATTAAAATAAAATATTTTTATCTTTTTTTGTTTTCCTACTACAAGGAGATGAGGAAAAAATAGCTTCAATTGGTATCAATCAGTGTGACCAGTAGATTTCCCATGATGCAATCACTATTTCACCCATTGTCATAGTCTTCTCGCTTCCATTAATCTATTCTACCAACATTATAAGCAATCTGTTAACGATTGAATAAATGCAATTATATAAACTTTTAATGTTAGACAAGTCAGCAAGAAACCCTTCAGATCGTTCAGAAAAAGTAATATGAGAACCACAGCGAGTCGCCTGATTTGCATCAACCTTTTGTAACATTGTTAATGCATTAGATATGTTTATATTTACCTTGTTTTCTTTCACAGACATAAATAGTTTACTTGTCTTTACATTTTTTCAGTTACCTGATTATTTGATTAAACTACATAACTCAAAATTTTGTAGTTTCAAATGATTGGTGCATAGCTCAAGCTTTCAATGATCTGTTGTGTCAGTTTAGAATTGGCAGGAAAAGCGATATTAGATTTTGTCTCTATGAATGCAAATGAATTAACATAGTCTTTACTCTGATTTAGTAATAAATGAATCAAAAAGTGTGGTGTCTCCCTAATGTACAATCTATTTCCTTATAACTTATTTACTGTCCAATTTCATTATTTTTCTGTAATTAATTAAACCTTGATGAAAGAAGAGTTACAATATTGTGCACAAGTAAATAAACAAAACAATTCTCTCTTCAACTCGTTGATCAATTAATCAGAGCAATAGCAAAGCCAATTCATTAAACACTCTTTCCAAACTCTAGTCTTCCATTTAATTAACTCTACCAGAACAGTATACCTGGATTCTACAAAAATCTAATTATATCCCCTCCTCATAACAAGCTTAGGTTCTTGTGTGCATTATTCTAAAACCTTGTCATTTTGTTTTATTCAGTGAATAAGACAAATTAAAAGCTGAGAAATATTTTAATTGCACTAAATGTGTTTATGCTGAGCAAAGTAATTTACCAGTCCAGAATAATGTATAATAGTTTCTAAATCATCCTAAACCAACCCATGGTAGCCACTTTAGATTAAGAAAAATAATCTAAGCACAGGTAAATTAAAATGGCAAGTAACTTAAAGTATTCTAATACAATTTAAGGTACAATGAGTAATACCAAACAATGGACAAATTCAATATCACTACTTGAGATGTACCTAGGAAATATAATCTCATGATATCTGAAAAATTTTAGTACTCAATGTATAAGCTACAGAATGTAGTGCACAAGGAGAAACTTGTCTTGTATTATATGTATTATAACTGACAAGATATAGTAAATTGATACAAGACAAGTAATGCAATATTTACCAATCAGAATACCTTCAAGAAGATTGAGAGCATTTTTATTCAACTTTGCACATCATATTAACTGCCCGTAAGCTCTCCAAGGCATTTAGTTGAATATCTATTCTAGTCCTTGTTCAAAAACTTCATTATTATGTCATTGATAACATTAAATTAAAGTTCCTTCTCCTATTTCCCTGATACTTATCTTCTCCCTTTGCCCCTAAATGCCAATGTGTACTCTACGATTAATTGCTCGGTTATGTGCATGTTTTTGATAGTGATACATGATATCCCTTCTGATATTCCAAATTCTTCCTTTTTTTAATGCTGATAACAGAATTCTCACTCCGAACGACTCAAGCAACACATTCAAATCCCTCAACACTATATTGTGGTAAGAAAGTCAGCCAATGAACCTTTATCAAACAATGAGAAAAATTCAAGCAGTATCATGCTCTCTCAGAGCATCATTAGATCACCCAGACCATAAAAAGATGCTTGGTTTCGAATTTGAAAACAAATGAAATTGAAAATCACACACCCGCATCAAAAAATCCCCAGGGACTGTGTGTGCTCAATTTACTTTCCCTTTTCTAATTCCATTTTATATATTCCATTAAAGTGTGGGATCCATAACAGAGTGGTTCAAAACTTATTTATTCTGCAAAAAAGCTCTTTTAGGATTATTTCCTATTTCCATCCAAGGAAGCATCTCAAAATGGTAATTAATCAACTTTATGGAAACGGATCCTCCTGGGAATAAATAGCACAGGGAATGGAACCTGTCCCCTCTTATTACCTTCTCAATGCGTGAATATCACATGCCATATATAGACTTTAAAGTTACTAGGTGAGATCCACCCTCACCTATCAAACCGACCTTCGGGTTAATAACGATGGTTTTTACACTATGGTGCCTCAAGAGGAGCCAAACAATTAGTTCCATCCTTGTTTTTGTTGTTAAGTGTCCTCCATTGGTCCCTCTCTTTACACTCCCTCTTTGAAGTACTCCATCATTTCTTACTCTTTCTATTTTATTTTCAATATTTTTCAATAAAACCATATATAAATCACCCCCAATCTTCTTTTCTCCCTCCCCTGCCCATATCGTCCACTTTTCACATAATTCGAAAAGTTACTCCCCACCTGTCAGTTTAGTGATATACCATTCGTATTATGCATGGACCCTCAAGTTACCACCAGGGTGTGTGGCAAGGGGTGATTACAAAACAGACAACTACTTTCCCCTTTAGAGCAGTCGGACAATTCTATTCTTAGCCCTTATCATTGGTTAGAAACATGACATCATAAATTTATCTGTTTTACACTCAGTCTCTCTAGTTTTATTTACATGATCTTTTGTACCATGGTACAATGGGGCTAATAGCATATTTTTAACATCGTTGCTAAAGAGACCTCCTTCCAATTCATGCAAGAGCTTCAAATCTGTAATTTAATCTTCGCTCTGTGAGTGATTCCCAGCCTAGCTCCTCCAACAATTTCGCTGCCCCCTATGCTGCACGCAATCTAATTCAGCAATCAATCCAACTTCATGAGGATCCCTTGATATGCTGGCAATATTCTAAACAAAGCCTGATCAGCTAAAGGTAGCATTTCTCTTTAAACTTATTGTCATATTTCCTAAAACCTCGAATAATATATGTTAATTCAATGAATTGCAAATGAATGCCTAATCCTAATCAATTGCTTCCTAATATTGATGCTCTGTTGCATAAGATAAAATCCCTGATATATAGGAAGACCGTAGAGAGACTATTCCCTGTCAGTCATGCAGCATATGTCCTCAAGTACCAAAACCACCACAGGAGACATTACGATATGAAGCAAGAATGATGAGCGATCGGGGTTCATTTATGAATTTTACCCATCGCCAGTGGTTAACTGCCGTCCCAATTTTAAAAAATACATCACGTTTTATAGACTTCCAAAAATGGAGGAATAGTGGAAATGGGATGGGGCCAGTGAAAATAATAAGCCACTCAAATTCCAATCAGAAGATTTATCCCTATTATTCTGAATTCTCCATTTTGATTTAGATCGTATCATTATTTTGAGACAACAGTAATGAATGAGTTCTTTCCCTCTCTTTCTCTCGCTCCATCCTATTCATTGCTTCGGGATACTGTTGTGGCCCATTTCGTCCTTGTCCAACAACTTCCTCTCCCAGGCCATTTGCTCAACCTCTGCCCTCTGCCAAATTTCCATTCACAAACACACATATGCATGGGTATGTTGGATTAGTATTATATATAAGTATGGACACAACAACCAAAAAATTCTCTTGTCTCTCCGAACGAAGCACAGCCCAACATCCCACTCTACAACAAAGTCCCTCTTCACCTCGGTACATACTGATCAATAACTTGATTTTTTTAGTAATTTTTAGAGGCAGCAAATGTTTGGGTCATAATCATTAGTTAATTTACCGCTTAAGGAAGGTTTTGGATGGATGCAACTATCAAATATCCTTTATCTCCTATCAAAACACAGCCCAACATCCTGCTCCACAAAACCCCTCTTCATCACGGTATACTTCCTTCCTCCCTTCATCCCATCCAACACTCCTATTCTATTCCTGCCCTTTCCTCATTGGTCAAACATTCTCCTCTCTATAACAGACTTAAAAATCCCACTACCGATCAAGACACCCTTCATCCATTTTTCCTGTATTCTTATGATTTCTCCCAGCAATCCCCTATCCTCGCCAACCATACCTAGCACTACCTCATAAGTTTTCCTTTCTGCCCACTACACCTGCTCCATCCTTCTCCACATCCACATTTCAAAATTCTCCCATCTATCTCTATCCTCCTGCTTCATTGACCATGTTTCCATGCCATACATAACTATGGCCCATATCAAAGGTTTAACGAGCCTTTCTTAACATCATTACTCAATGTCCCTGCCATCAATTATCTCATCCTAGTGAAAGCCTTTTTGCCTAGTGCAATTCTTCTCCTTGTGTCCCTACTACACTTTGACCAATTTGGTCCAAAACACTTCCAAGATACTGAAACTGTTCCACCTGCTCTAGTTTTTTTCCTTCCTATTTTAATGTTTAGCTGAGCTTTTGTCTTTCTGGACAACTGCATAACTTTTGATTTATTTGCATTTATTCTCATCCCATATCCATCCCATGGCATTGACTTTCCAATTCACTCAGTAATGCTTGCAAACCCTTGGCTGACGGACAAACTTTTACCATGCAAATCTTTATTGATCCTTTGGTCTCAATGTTGACTGAGACCAAGCAATTGTAAATGGAAAGACGACAATATTCTAGGAGAAAGAATGATTTGTCTCTCTTTAAACATGATGTTCGTGATTTTACACAGGGTAGAAGTTGATTGCACACTAATGACACAGCATTCCACAATGAGTGGTAAAGCCTTAGTTTACCTTTCAAATTACTAAGCAAGAAATCCAAATGCTCATTTCAAAATGCCGAAAATTTAGCAATTCTCCAGTGTTCCTCAGCTGCTGCTTAATCCATTGATATCTGTAGCATGACTGATTTCATCTCACGCCAATCTATGAATTTAAACCTTCTGAGGTACATCTAACTTAATTTGCAGCAAGTGGAAATGTATCAAAATTGTGTGTTCTCTTCTCTTCTCACTTTTAAAACTGGATTTAGATAATCGGGATGGCCATGGAAATGCTGAAAGAAATCAAAGAGAGCAGTTCAGGAGATGGTCCTCCAGTGAAAGCTGAAGCATCATATGATATGAAAACGTATGCAGCAGTACAAGAGATGCCTGGATTTGGAATACAATGCTACTTTGCATTTTCTGAAAAGGATCAATTGCCATTGTGGGAAAATGGAGACAAATCATTTTTTCCATTACAATCAATAACCTCATTGGGAAAACCAATCAGGAAGTGGAGGAATGAAAACAGTGGAAGAGTTAGTTTGCCACCTGCTCAAGCTATGCCCTTCGACAACCAGGGGTATGTATAATCATTACCCTGATTAATGACTACTGTTAAACTCTCCAAAAATATCAAACTGTAATGCAATGGAAATGATCATCAAGATAATAGCACACTAACACATATTTTGAACTATACATTAGACAACCTCCAAAGGGAATGAAGGGATTAGGCCTCCATTATGCAATAAGAATGAAAAACTTTTAAAACTATTTCTGACATAGAAAGTTGAAAATCATGTTAATTTTGAATACATTACACCAATTTAGAGGCCACAATGCAACCCACAGTAGATAGTTTGATGCTTGAGGTGCAACAAAGGTATACAAAGTAATTTCAGTCAAAAATTCATACTAATTTTGAATTTTATTAAAGCCAAAAAGATTCCCAAGAGGTGAGCATAGCCACCATGTGCCACCACCCCCTTAGATCAATCTCTGGAGTCCAAATGGAAGAGTATATAATGCAACAGTTTTCAAAATGTAAAAATCATTCACCATGACCAGGATTCAAACCCAGATCCCTCGTTGTCTGGCCTAGTGTTTTAGCCAATTAAGCTACCGCAGAGTCCTCTTACACTCTGTGATCTGGGGAACCAGGTTTCTTGGTTTGAATTCTAGTCAAGTCAATTTATTTTTACGCTATGAAATTTTTGCATTTTTAATGCGCATTTATAGATGACTCTACAAAGATTTACTGTTGTAGCATTTTGCAAAGTTTCTTTGAACTTGGAAGAGAATACATTAAAGGGTGAAATCACAGGGGTATAATAGTAAGCTCTTAGGATATGGACAGAGAAATTCAAAAACACCAAGGGAGGAATAGGGAAAGAAAGTAGAGATATGTCGCAATGAATTTATTTATTTATTGACTTAATTGGGTGAGGTTGAGACTTAAAGTCCCTTCTTCCACCTAACCCTTAGACATTACATTGAAAACAATTACGTACAGGCAAGCCATGAGTGGAGGAATATCCACCTAGGTGGGAATCGAACCCGTAACCTCTAGGTTTTGCAAGCATTACTTTGAAGACATAAAAGCACCCCTTTTATTTCTAATTAATGAATCTTGGATACAAGGGATTTTCCCATTCCAATTAAAAGAATCAAAAGTAGTGCCCAAATATAAAAACGATAGCTGTGTTAATGATTTAAACAACTTCAGATCAATAGCCATCCAAAATGCATTCGCTAAAATATTCAAAAAAGCCATGTCGTATATGCAAATAGCATCTTATCTCGAAAAAAAACGTCCTACTTTCAAATTCTCAGCATGGATTTAGATCTGAAAGGTCTACCACAACTGCCATATGTCAGGCAATCAACAGCATATTTAATTCATTAGATGCTAAACGCAAAATTCTTGTAATGTTTTTTGACTTATCAAAGGCTTTTGGTAATGTGAACCACAATAAACTACTAATTTAACTCAATATAATAGGAATTAGAGGAATGCCTCAAAATTGGATGAATTCCTATATTCACAATTGCACTCAGAAAGTAGTGTTTTCAGTTGACGGGTCAAAATATTCATCTGAAGCATACCAAGGAAACAAAGGTGTTCCACAAGGCCCAACCCTTGGGCCACTCCTTTTTCTGATATACTATACATCAATGGCCTACCTAACTGCTTTCAGAATTATGAAGGAATAATACCAGTATTGTATGCTGACGACACTAATGTAATAATATCAACACAAACATATCTCAGTCCTGTGGAAAATCTAGACTTAAATGTAAATAAAAGTAAAATAGTATACTTTACACGCAATAAGAATGTGACAGATGATCTGCTGGTAAAAATTAATGACCAATCAATGGAACAAGTGATGGAATGCAAATTTCTAGGTATTTCTCTCAGTGCAAATATATCTTGGGATGCACATATAAAAGCCCTTCAACATAAGCTCAGTTTAACTTGCTATTTATTAAGACACCTGTATGAAACTACAAGTAAAACTGTTCTACTCATTTTATACTATGGGTAAATTTATTCAAATATAAGCTATAGTATACTATTATGGGGATAAGCTGTTATTTCTCAAACCATCTTTAAAATGCAAAAGAAAGCTATTAGAATAACAACCAGGACACTGCTCCATCCAGGCCTATTTTCCATCAATTAAATTTGCCACCACTCTTGTGATTCTACATTATATTTTTAATTCTGTGTATAAAAAATAGCATTGGCAACTATTCTCTTAACTCTGCCTATCATCATCATTACACCAGAGGAAGGCACAACATCCATTATGGAATTATAAGAACTAAAGCATTGAAATTAGGACCCAATTAAATGGGCATCAGATTATATAACAAACTACCCAAAAGTATAAAGGATAAAAAGGGAACTGCTGCATTCAGGCATAAATCAAAAAGATATCTACAGGTAATATGTTCTACTCGGTAGATGAATATTTCAACAATATTCCTGACCAGTAAGTTATACTCTTAGCAATGGTCATGGTCAGATTTATGTTGGAGATCAATGATTTTTCTGAATTGATATTTCATGCACATGTTACAGTCAATGTTCATGGGTTTGTGCCAAATATTATGTAACTGTGAGCACCATTTCTTTTTTTATGTATCTTAACTGAGCCTGTGCCTTTGCTCCCCTTTGACGTGCCTTATATCATGTACATACACCACCCACCTGGTATTTTTTGTGTTGTGATCTCTGGGCAAATAAAAAGTAATAATAATAAAATAATAATTACTATTTTGCATGGGAAAAATTCAAGTTTGGATAATTTTTCGACAGTTCTCATAGCTTGGTGAATTTTGGGAGCGTATGTGGCCGAGTAGAGTGAACAAAGCTAGTAAGGGTATTGAAGACTGGAGGGATATTTGGCATATTCAAGAGGGGTACATGAATCAGATAATGCATACTTACAAGGTAAGAGGAGGGAGAATGAGAATGGATAAAGACAGGCAGGGAGGTGATACAGGGTTTTTCTGTTCTGGCAATTTCATTTTCAACACGCAAACTGAGGAAATGTGAAGGGTTGAATGGAGGAGATTGAACTTGGAATGAAAGTTGTATGGAGTGGTTTCAGCTGACCTCTCAGATTTTAGGAACATAACTGAAGCAGTTGCTGCAACAATTACTCCTGACATACTCATCCAAGGTGGGGAAGAACTCAACGCCAATCGACTCGATTTGTGCCAAGTGGCAAATGGTGCTCCCATGGTACACTTGTAGAGAAAACATTTTGGGTTTCTCTTAAATAGATGTATAATTTTCAATTGTAAGTTAAATGTAATAAACACTACAAAGTCGTAAACCCCCATTTTCAATGTGATACTCCCTGTATATTTATTTATATTTATGTATTTATCATTTTTATTTATCCATACATATATATATATATATATATAATTTGTATAAATAAAACTATGTACCAGGGTATTTTTATTAAGTTCACATAAGTCATTTCGACTTCTCAACTAAAATTTTATTTTTTTTACTCAAATCAGGATGCAGGAATATTCCCCAGGGCAAATTACGAGACAATCTACGGGACCTGAAAATGTGTATCCAATTCAAGATGGAATTCAATATCATTCAGATCATGTTCCCATCCCATCAGATGCAACTCATCAGATGCAACTTTCCCTTTCTCCTGAGATTTTCGACGACTCCTTGGAAATATCAGCCATTGCTAATGTCTCGCATACCATCAGAGAGGGAGAAGATTTTGCTCATGAAACACAAGGCCCATCAACCCTGCATCAAATACACCCTGGACGAATGCTACCCCTAGAATATGTCAATGAAATCAATAATGAAGAATATTCTGGAAGGGTGTCTCATCATGACGGTAGATATACAGAAGACGCATATATCAGAGTACCAGAAGTACCAGGTATTACGATGCCATTACCGCAAGAAGAATATTTGGAAAATCCATGGCTTCTTGATGAAGAATACTCTGATTCCCTGGATGACATTACAGGAGATTTATCAGGGGAATTCGTTGAGTCCCCTGACTTAACTTTAGAAGTACCACCTTGGGATATTCGAGAAAGGGACTTAAATGCCTGGTTAGACGCACACCAAGGTGTCATCAGGAATTATTATAACCCTCCTGATCAAGATCCAGATATCCTGGGAGATACAAGGACACCTTATGACATGGTGGGATTTGAGCCTGGAATAGGAGAGGAACCTGAGATGAGGATGCAATTCCTTGATGAGAGCCCACCTAGTGGATTTGATGAAATTTCTCCCCTAGATCAAGAAATCCTTCAAGATTACTGGGATCAGGAAGATAATCCCAGCGTCTTTCTGGATACAGAATTGGAACCAGATTGGGCATAGAAGGAAATGCTTTTGATTGTCCCAAGAAACAAAATGCAAACCCATAAAAAAGGTTTGAGGGACTCAACAAAGGAGATCTGCTCTTATTACTAGATTCCTGCCTCAAAAGAAATCACTGTTTAAGCAATCATTTATGCCGTACTTCGATGATTCAGTTATGAGAACCAATAATTTACCATGAAGTTAAAGTTGGCCAAAATAATTTAACTTATGCAGATCAAAGTTTTTCTGAAAAATATAAGCTCTATGCTTTATCATATTTGAGGAAAAACTATCTTCATAATAATGGCAATGTTGGCCTTATTATTTCCAGTTCCCTTCTAGAAATTCTGCCAAATTTTTACTATAAGAGCATACTACCTTGATCAAAAATTTCCCGGAATTTATTCAGAAAATTAAAAATACAAGTTTATTCATCTAAATCTATATTGTCCCCTTCAAAGTAATCCCCATCGACTGCAACACACTTATGCCAGCGCTTGATCCAATCCTCGAAACATTTTTTATATTCGGTTTTCGGTATGTCCATCAGTGCTTCCTGCGATTTTTCCATTACTTCCTCTCGGCTGCTAAAACGCGTTCCCCGTAATGGTTTTTTAACTCGATTGAACAGAAAGAAGTCACAGGGAGCCAAATCAGGTGAATTCGGTGGCTGTTGGATGGTATTTGTTGCATTTTTCGTCAAAAAATTACGAATAATGATAGCACTGTGCGACGGTGCGTTATCATGGTGCAAAATCCACGAGTTTTCTGCCCACATTTCTGGTCTCTTTCGGCGAATAGCTTCACGCAAACGTCTCATAACGCCCAAATAATACTCTTTGTTTACTGTCTGGCCTTCTGGCAAAAATTCATGATGCACTACACCGTTGTAATCCATGAAAACCGTCAGCATTGCCTTCTTTTTTGACTGAAAACGACGTGGTTTTTTTGGTCTCGGCTCATTTGGTGAACGCCATTCACTTGCCTGATGTCTGGATTGCGTGTCGTACTCATAAACCCACGTCTCGTCTCCAGTAATGATCCTTTTGATGAATGTGGGATCGGATTCAGCCTCGCAAATCATGTCTTTTGCGACGTCAACACGGTCTCTTTTTTGCATGAAATTGAGGTCTTTTGGCACCAACTTTGCTGCTACACGACGGAAACCCAAATCATTAACCACAATGTCTTGGGCGGATCCATAGGCAATGTTCAAGTCCTCCGCTATTTCTCTGATGGTTAATTTGCGGTTATTGACCAACATTTCTTTTACTTTATCAATTTTTTCACCGACTTTCGATGTCGATGGTCTGCCACTGCGTTCATCATCTTTGATTGACTCACGACCACTTCTGAACCGCTCGTGCCACTGGTAAACGACCGTTTTTTAGAGAATCGTTGCCGAAACACTTTTCCAACATTTCCAACGTCCGTGCGCCACTAAATCCGTTTTTTACGCAAAATTTAATACAAGTTCGTTGTTGCAAATTTAAATCCATTTCTGCAATTGTAAAAAATCGCCAACACACACAGAGATAGATGTACTCTTGGCTACGTAACTTTTGCAAATGTCAAGTTATGACACTAAGATTTAAAGGGAATATCAACAACAGATGTACCAATTTAACAAAAAAAACAGAACTCAAATCGGAACGATGGGAGCGCCACACGGTGGTTATTCCGGGAACTTTTTGATCAAGGTAGTATATTGTCAAAAGGGAGATGTATATTGCGGTTAAAGAAAGAGTTACTGTAAAATCCAGGATTAGAAAGGATGTTTTGACTACAATACTCATGCATTGAGCACTCTGTGTCAAATGGTAGTCATTCCCGAGAGAAATCTGATGAAAGGTAACGAATTACAAAGGAATAGGAAGTAAGTAAGTAACCAAATACAAATAGAAAATATTTCATTTTTGCTTCCACTCTTTCTGTTAAAAAATTTCAAGATCATTAAAGTAATGTGTTTCATTGCAAACCTTTATGTATCATGTTGGTTATGTCATGCGCAGAGTAATTGTAGATTTTTTTGTATCACATGATTTGATGATCTTTTATTCAAGCACAAGTATTTGTACCATTTAAAGTGTAAGTTCTTTGGCAAAGATGTAGTTTAATTATTCCCTCAAAGTAACTTTAGCAGTCTCATCCTATAAAGTGTCACGTTATGGACTCTCCATCTCTTTTTACCCTGCATAGGGAAGTTGCTGTTGCATTTCTGAAATTGGAAAAACTACCTACTACTACTGACAACTCTGGCGGACAGAAGCCCTATCTTTCAAAATGGTTCCTTTCTTAAAGGAAAAAGTTCCATGAAGGTTTATCTGAGGAAGATATCTCAATCCTCTCCCAACCTAATCCCAGTCACAAAATTTTCTCTCCCAATACACCCTGAACCCTTACTTTGGCTCAGATGCAATGACGATATTTTTCTCATTTGGAAAAATGGTATGGACTCCCATAAGGCTTCTATTTCTTTCCTCAATACAAAATCCTGTTTCTTTCACTTCCACCATTTCTCCCAATCAAGTCCTACTTTTAGATGTGCAAATCTCCCTCTTCAACAACAAATTCCATACCTCAGTCCATAAGCTGTCATCCTCCCCATACTAAACAGTCAATTCCGTAATCTCTTTCTGTCCAAGGCCACCATATCTGCAGCAACTCCGATTCCCTGTATCAATTCCTCTCAAGACTCCATGCCTCTCTCATCCGATGTGGCTATCCGAACTCCCTTTTGGACAAAAATACATTCAAACACTCATACACCCCTAAATTATCCCATAAAAAGAGATATAACAGTCTATTCGTCTCCACAACTTACTTTCCTGGCGTGCAGTCTTTTAAAAGTATTCCTATAGATCTTTTTTCGATCATCTTCAAAAGCAAAGCCACTGACAACCTTCTCTCCAAATACACAATTGTAACTTTTAAATGCCCAGCAAACCTTTCTAATATTCTCAAATCCACCAGGCTTTTATCTAAATCCACTCAAATTCCCAAAACCCCTTCGACTCCATTCGCTTGTGTTAGATGCAAAACTTGCATCTAACACAAGCGAATCCTTGTAGCAAACTCTCTTCTGTAACAAACCCTTCTCAAACATCTCCTGTCATCTTTCTGCATTTCTAAAATGATCATATACCTCCTACAATGTACCCTCTGCCCAGCTTTCTATATTAGCCAATGCACCATGCCCCTCAATATTAGAATCAATAATCACTGAGCATCCTGTAACCCATCCGCCTCCCAGTTCCCAGAAACGCAGCTACTCACAGCAAAAATTTCGATAACTCCCATAAATTATCCGTTATTGCCTCCCTCCCGCCAACATTCACACCAATGCAATTAAGAACTCTGGAGTTATTAATTAGAGTCTGCTTCTATCAATTTTTTTAAATCCTAACACCACCCTGGACTGAAGTGTTTCCATTAGCTAACACCTTCACCTCAACAACCAATCACCAATTACATATGCCCTTGTATTTAACCCTCCCAGTATTCCTTCACCCCCTTACTTTCCCGTCAGTGACTTCTAATACTACTAAGAATACTAATAATCTAGTGACTACTTGGAATTTATATTGATACAAAACTTAACTGGGAGACACACATCACCAGTAATAAACTGAGTAAAGCTGTTTATATGTTAAGAAAGCTCAACTTTTTCATTTCAAATGAGTATCGTTTAACACTTTAACATGCCTTCTTTCAATGTCATTACAATTATGGTGTTGAGTCATGGGGTCATTCCCCACATGTTAAACAAATTGTGCTACTATAAAAGAGAGCTATTCGCTCTCTTGCTAATATACCTCCACATGATTCCAGCGAACCCTTTTTTATTGGGTATGGAATCATGACTGTATTTAGTTTAAATATCTTTCAGGCTCTAATTCATGCAAAAGTTAATCTAGAAACTTACCAATTAAGATCTAATATCCGCGTGGAAAAGTAGAAAGTAATTCGAAGGTGTAGTTTCTGAAAATATCAGAGGGGAAGAAAGTAAATACTTACAATGGCATACAATCGTAGTATAAATAAAAATGCACTGAAAAAGTCAACAGGGGGTGAATGTTTATTATTAATTCACGAAAGCGTAAGAACATCAAGGCACGAATTTCACAATTGTTTGGAATTTAATTCGTAATGCAATGTTTTGAAGTTATTAGGCAATATAAATATGAGGGACTTTCTATTTTGAAGTGGGATTTAGTGAAAATTCTTTGCAGGAATAAAGATCGGCTATTAATAAGTGTGGGTAAGGAATTAAGAGACCAATTGTTCCATTGTAAGATATATCTGGTTTCAGCTTTAAAAGTTGGTGGCTTTTCAAAACAACACCCAAAAGGATATTTGGGGTTTTGCATTAACCCAGATGGACAGTTATTCACGATATTACAAATATGAAAAGCAAATGATGCCTTGTAAAAAATATATTTTTTGATAGAAGTCACTCACGATTGTATCATTAAATATGATGAAATTGCAAACTTAGAAATTTATTAAATGAAATATATTCTAAAATAGTCTAATTTACACCAATCAGTGATGCTTTCATTCAGGATGAATACATATATTTTGAAGGGAATTTATATCATGAACAGTATTTTACATTCCTTTTTATCATTCCCTTACGGAGTAGAGATAGGAAAAAAAATGTTTAGCATTTTGAGAGACCTTGTTCCCTTTTACAGATTTCATCCAAGCTGCCCTATCCCTGCTGATTTATTTTGCTTCTATTGTATTCATGTTGTTTGACAGTTTCTATTCGATTCTTGAGAGTATACATTACCTTGAGTCCCTTTGCTGACATTCATCCATGATTTTCTAGGTCTACCCCTTTCTCTCAAAACATCTTTCCTCTCCTATGTCCGTCAGTGATCCACCTCTTACCTAATCTCTCACCAGGAACAAACCAAATTGTTTTCATCTTTCACCAATGACAGTATCTTACGTCCCACACACTCTTCATTCTATCTTTCCAAATCACTACTTAAACACAGTCCCGACCTGGCACCTCGCAACTACTATTTCTCCTGAGAAAAGAGCTTGCTTTAAGAATTTTAAAATGAAGGATGAGTGTCCCTTAATCGTAACATTCTTCCACGAATAAATTCTCACCCACCCTACAAAATAAATGCAAACGACTACAGGACTATTAATGTTGGTAGGAATGAAAATATGTACTTAAGAATGTTATCAAAATTTATACATGATGAACTAAGGCCATAATAGAATCCGTTGAGAAAACATACTTTATGGTTTTTCACTAGCTTTGCAGTTTTCACAATGGATATCAAGAAGTTCCATAAAGTGAAGCTTCATTTTTTTAATTTTACTAAAAACCAAGATAAGTATTCTTTTGAAATGCATGAACTTGAATTTATCTGCTCTTAATTTTCTAATGGAGCCAGTTATGCTCTGGCAATTCATGGTGATCCAAGCCAATGACGGGTGAGTGGCACTCATCAATTGCCATTATCCATCTAATTAATATACCTAGAGCTGAATCACTGTGAAAGGGAATCAAGAAATAATATAATCACAAGGAACCAGAACCCAACTCACATATCATAGAGGAGAAGAAGTGTGATTGGTTTAAACATCGTACCACAGGTTCAAAGTGTCCAGTAACTTTTTCAAAAATAACACTTCCAAAAATATAACATTATGGAGTTGTGTCAACACCGAGGGTGAATTGTCTTCAAAGGCTTAGCTTGCAAAAAAAATCAAAACAGTAATGCATTGATAAAAAATACATATATTTTGTCTTCAACTTTCAGCTAGAAATATAAAAATCACAAAAAATAATTTAACTACACACAATATAGAAGAAAACTGTGCAAGCAATATTTAAATCCATTTGGTAACTTAATTTGGATGGTCTGATTCATAATGTTCTGAAAAAAAACTATTTAACAGATGCCTTTCAAAAAAAGTATTTAAACCATTTGAAACACCATTCAATTAATGAAAAAAGTCATATCTGAAGATGAATTTAAATAATATTCACTGCTTAAATGCCTATGATGCTGGAACAACAAGGTCAATAAGCTAACCACCTGGACTGAAATTTATTTCTTACTTTATCTTAGTCACACCCCTCAATATTTGAAAGATATATTTATGAGTGCAAAGGAAAGAAATTACCTGAAAACAGATAATCCACTGAACATCATCCACAATAAATCTTGAAAAATCCCTTTTTTCAAAAATTTAAAAAAATATTCTCCAGGAATAATCCAACAATAAATTACAAAACGTGAAAAACTGTAAAATATTTATACAACATCCCTCCTTACATAAAAAATAATTCACTGAAACATATCATTTTTTCATTTTCTGCAACATAGGTGCAGACACTTTGACTTTACCAGGAATGTTTCTTGCAGTATCTTGATCTTTAACACATTTCAACAAATCTTTCTCCCTTGGTGTTGAAGTCTTATCCTTCAAGAACATATTCAATGCAGTCTTGGCTGCTTTTCCCCTCTTACCCGTCCCTGGGGTGAGCTTCACCTTATATCTGAAAGAAAATCCAAAAGATTAATTTGCCACCAATATGGTGATCCAATGAGGTCGGAGTGAGTGCAAGAGTCAATCATTCATCAGAACTCTAATTGAAATCGAAGAGCCATCAGATGACATAGAAAAATACATCTCAATATTAAAATATTATTCTGCCTCCTCTATTATGATTTCAAAATCAGAGATACAAGATCCTTAACTCAAGAGACGATAGTAAACAGAAGCATGCCTATTGACCCCTCCTTGGTGAATCATTAGTATTATTTCTCTAATCCACTTGCCATCACAGTGTAGAAAGGTTATTTTTCTTTAAATGAAGAACACAATGTATATTTCCACTGTTCTTCATTTACACACAACTAGTTTCAATGCTTAGTAGTCATCACCAGGTGGAAATCAGAACAGTGGAAATATACACTGCGTTCTTCATTTAATGAACATGAACTTCTACAAAGTTAAGCCTGGAACAAATGAATACAAGGTTTTGTATTCTCCAAAATTCAAATTTTGGTGTACATACACATAAAATATACTAACATGACCAAAAGAGTTAAAGAAATATTTGTTCACATAATATCAAGACCCTACCCGGACTACAACCTTGACGTGGTGGAAGGGCTTGTGCGTTCCGATGACCCCTAGAGCTGTGCTGGCGGGTGTAATAAAAATTGCTCCTGGTAGGGTCACCCATGCCAGATAGGTCGAAGGTTAGGAGCCAGACAAAAGGTAGTCTATGCAGCGTCTGTTCCTCAGTGAGGCGGATGCAATGGTGTCTGACCCCAGTGGGGCGGCCTATAAGTGATGGTGTCACGTTAAAAACACTATTAAGGAAGGCAACGGGAAACCACCTCAATTATCATTCCCAAGACTAAAATGATGGACTATACAGAGATTTTGAGTCCTGGCAACTACGGGGCTCGGCCCAATCGGCGTGTGTCGGCCGGCAGAGGGGGAGGCAAGGCTTCCACGGTCGTCATTCCACGTAGCCCTTGTAAGGGAAAACCAGCAGCAGCAGGACAGAAGACGCAGGAGAAGAAGACGAAATTAGTTAGAATAGGAACGTGGAATGTTAGGACAATGATGAGGACGGGGAAATTGGAGAATGTTAAGCGAGAGATGGAAAGGGGAAAAATAGATATTTTAGGTCTAAGCGAAGTGAGATGGAAAGATAGCGGTGATTACTAGAGTGATAATTATAGAATAATATACAGCGGCGGGAACGAGAGCCAACGAGGGATTGCCATAGTATTAAATGAAGAGCTAGGAAGAAGCGTAGTCAACATAGAGCAGCTAACTGATAGATTATTACTAGTAGAGATAAAAGCAGAACTGAAGAACTTGGTCAGGTATACATGCCACCGAGCAACCATAAGGAAGAAGAGGTCGATAGGATATACGATCAGTTAGAGGACATAATCGCGTGTGTTCCTGCAGGGAAACATTTGATAGTGATGGGGGATTGGAATGTGACGGTAGGTGAAGGAAGAGATAGTGATGAGGAGGGGGACTAGGGTTTAGGCACGAGGAATGACCGCGGGGAGAAAGCAGTTGAGTTCTGCATGAGACAGGGGTTAGTCATCACCAGCACTTGGTTTAGACACCACAAAAGACGCAGGTATGCATGGAAAATGCCAGGTGACTCAGAAAGCTATCAGCTAGGTCATATCCTGGTTAGACACAGGCTTAGGAACAGTGTGATAAATTCGTACAGCTTCACGGGAGCGGATGCGGACTCTGACTACAATTTAGTTGTTATGAAATGTAGCGTCCGTTTCAAAAAGATAAGGCAGGGGCGGCGAGTTAGAAAATGGAATGTAGAAGCATTAAATGGTTTGAAAAGGAAGGAATACAAACAGGTGGTAGAGGAAATCATGGCGGATGGTAAAGAGCTTAGTACTATGGAAGAAAAATGGGAAAGTATCAAGAGAGGGTTGTCTAAAGCGGCAAAAGACACTATTGGAACCATTAAAGCTAAAAGGGCTAGGAAACCATGGATCACGGATGAGATGATTACAAAGATGGATGAGCGGCGAAAATGGAAGAATGTAAATACAGAGTTAGGTAAAATGAAGTACAAAGAATTAAACAATAAATTGAGGCGGGCAACAAATAAAGCAAAAGAAGTATGGTGGAAGATGCAGTGCGAGGATATGGAAAGTCTGCAGAGGAAGGGTGAAATCGGTGCGCTGTACAGCAAAGTTAAATTGTTATCGGGAAGTAAGAAAGGGAGATCTATGCTAACAGTTAGAGATAAGGCGGGTAAGGTAATAGTTGACGCAGGAAAGATCCAAGAGAGATGGAAGGAGTATATAGAAGAACTGTATAGTAAAGAACTCAGACCAACAAAGTTAGACATTGAAAAAGAAAATGACGTAGAGGAGGACAGCTTAGGTCCAGGCATACTAGACAATGAGATAGAAAGGGCATTAAGGGAGATGAAACTAAATAAGGCCGTGGGGGTAGATAACATTCCCGTGGAACTTTTAAAATGCTTAGGAAAATGTGGGAGGAAGAGGCTATATGGGCTGATCCGTAGTATCTATGAGGAACGAATCTGGCTGGAGGACTTTGTAAGATCAGTTTTAGTGCCTATCCGGAAAAAGGTAAAGGCTATATCATGTGAGGGCTACAGGACAATAAGTTTAATATCCCATGCAGCTAAAGTTGTTCTCAGGATCATAAACTAACGGATAGAGAGCAGGGCAAATGAGTACTTAGGGGAAGGTTTAGGAAGGGGAGAGGTAAGCGTGATGCCATTGCAGTAATGAGATTATTAATCGAGAGGAATATAGAATACAACCAGGAGGTATTTGCCTGTTTTGTAGATTTCAAAAAAGCATTTGATAGAGTGAATTGGGAAAAACTAATGAGTATATTGCAGAGAATAGGAATAGATTGGAGGGAAAGGAGGCTAATCCGCAACCTGTACATGCCTCAGACTGCTCAGGTGCGGGTGGGAAACGGGGAGTCAGGATGGGCAGTGTTAGGAAGGAGTGTAAGGTAGGGTTGCCCATTATCACCGTTGCTGTTCAACCTGTATGCAGAGGAAATGATCAAAGAGGCATGGGAAGAACTCGAGGTAGGAATGAAAGTGGGCGGGGAATTCGTAAAATCAGTTAGATTTGCTGATGACCAAGCTTTAGTTTGTCAGTCAGCCAAGGGGTTGCAAGCATTTCTGAGTGAATTGGAAATTCAGTGCGAAAGGTATGGGATGAGAATCAATATTAATAAAACAAGGGTTACGTGATTTTCTAGAAAGAAAAAGGCTAAGCTAAACATTAAAATAGGAGGGCAAAAACTAGAGCAGGTAGAATCAAAGTGGTAAGGACGTAAGGAGAAGAATTGCACTAGGCAAAGAGGCTTTCACAAGGAGGGAGTTGATAACAGGGACGTTGAGGAAGGATGTTAAGAAAAGACTCGTTAAAACATTGATATGGAGCGTAGCTATGTACGGCGCGGAAACGTGGTCATTGAAGCAGGAGGATAGACGTAGACTGGAGGCTTTTGAAATGTGGGTGTGGAGAAGAATGGAGAAGGTGAAACGGACAGAGAAGAAAACAAATGAGGAAGTACTTGGTATGGTGGGCGAAGAGAGGGGTTTGTTGGGAGAAATCCTATGGAGGCAGGAAAAGTGGATGAAGGGCATAGCGGCTTGACCGGCAGCGGGATGTTGAAGACTGTAATAGAGGGGAGAGTGTTAGGCAAACAAGGAAAGGGAAGGAACAGGATAGGGATGTTGGACGGGATGAAGGGAGGAAGAAAGTACTCAGAGATGAAGAGGGACCTGATATAGAGTAGGATACTGGATTTTGTATTTTGTTAGGAATCACAAAATATTTTATTTAGGAGCTGTGTCCATCCAAAAACCTACCTTAACCGGTAGATTACCTAATAATAATAATAATAATAATATCAAGAATATAAAATATACTCGTAGTAGAAGTTTTTAGGGGAGGCGAGAGAAAGCCAGGGACCTGAAGGGAAACCGATATGGCTTCGTAGAAAATGTCCAAAGGGCCGCGACGGCATCTCTGAAGGGGATCCTGGAAAGTGAGTTCCAGAAGGCGTATGCTCAGTGGGAATCGCATTACACACATTGTGCCAAAGGACAAGGGTGCTATTTCGGGGACTAGTGAAAGGATTTGTACTGATTAGTACAATAAAAAAATTTAAATGAATTCATTCCAGATACTTTTCCATTCTACCTTGTATGTTATGACCACTAAAGAAGTACAAGAAGGTAAATACAGAGGTAATTGTCTTTGTCTAATATTTTTCATAATGTTAAGGGTATATTACTTCTGGAAAAGATTAATTTTTATATTCTGACTTTAAGTAAGAAATTGGCAAACACATTTACCACTCCATTTGCGAAAACAAAATATTGTTCTAACTTGTCTCTTCATTCATTATGCAATGTATTGATGATATTTTTTAATAGAACAGAAAGGCATAGGAAAATGGATGTTTTATTAACAATTACATTGCATTTAATCACTGTCTTTCACTCCAGTGATATGATTTATGGTACAGTACATGAATGTTATTAAATAAAACATATGTCGCATCTGGATATTTTTTCCATGATGAATGTTGAAAAATTACTTCTAAAATATACGTGACTGTGACATTAAGTAGTATTATGAATGCATGAACTCGGAGGAAATATACTCATCGCTAATCAAGTATCAACAATCAATCATTCTTAGAGGAAACCTTTTTGGTGATTAAGCACATTTTGAAAAGAATAAAAATGAACTCCAGGCCTTGGAAGCACCAACATGCCCTAGAAAATAATTTTTTATAAACCAGACACTAGTTTGAAATATAAATATCATAGGAATTCGTTAAAGAGTGAGGTGATATTTTCCTTCCGTCATAATGAAAATGATTTGTATCAATTGGTAGTAGTAGTATTTCGGGGAGGCGACCGACAGCTGAGGTCATTTGCGCCATAGGGGATGGATAGGAAAGGATGAAGGGTGGAGAGAAACCCGGCGTCGGCATTAGCCTACTCTGAACGAAAGGCACCAAGGGGTCCACAGCTTAACGTCCCATCCGACGGACGGCGTACTCACTCAAAGTACCCTCCACAAAGCACCTCAAGTGAGATACTACTGAAACTGAAACTACCTCTGAAAAATATTCAACACCACTGGGATTTGAACCCGGGCCCTTTGGGTGGGAAGCCAGTACGTTAGCCCCTGCACCATCTCGATCCCCTGTGTCAATTTATTTGATGAGCCTATGTCAAAACTAAAAAAGTGCCTACACAATGGCCAATATCCATGCCTGAGAAAGTTAAAATTTAGTTTTTAGTCGCTATTAATATTTTCTATTCCATTGCTTCATCAGTTTCAACCAAGCTATTTGATTTTTTTAGGCACCAGATCCTCTTTGGAAACCATACGTAGGACAGGACATAAGGAACTGGCTCCGTTTATTACCCTGTTGGTGAATTTTACACCTCATTGGGCTTATTACTGGGTGAAGCTCGATCCTCACTGATCAAACAAGCCTTTGGGTTGATTACTGGAGTCTTCTATTGTACTATAGAACACCACCTTGTCATTCATTTGAAAATATTTGAGAGATGGTTGAGGCTGATACTTTATGGAAAGCCATTTGCAAAAAGCACAAAGAATGAATCAAGCATGGAAACGCAAAGCCTTTGATTCTTTCTTCATGCTTCACATATGTGACATGTCTAGGGGCTGCATTATTACAAAAGACACTGGCTCACTGCTGTTACCGCCAGGACCAGCCTATTCTAAAACTAAATTTCAAACCTGGACACTTACTTGTGGTTGGCAAGGGCGTTGTATGGAGCCACTGTGGGAATGGCAAAGAGGAGCTCATCCTCGGGCAACGGCTGGCCAGTGAGGGAGAGCAGCATTTCCACTTCATCTGTTGTCGCAGGAGCCACATCATCTTCATCAAAGTCATCGTCCCCCTCCCCCCTCTGCTCCTCCTTCACCACAACCCTGTCGTTGTTCCCCAGTTCATCGGCACCCTGCTCATCCCCTAGAAGTATGCCAGTGCCCGAAAATGGCACCATGCCAATCTTGTTGGCTCCCTTCTTTTGATTCTTTTTTGAGGCATTCTTCTTGGATCCTCCTTGTTCCTGCTTGGCCTTCTTGTGACTCGACTCTTTGCCACTGCCAGCAGACTGCAAAGGAAGGGAAATCAAAACAATCTCAAAATGTGGACATGCAAAATAGAATGCACAAAAAATGAAATGCGGAAGATATTTGAGGAGGCCAATACTTTATAAGGTTCATTAAAGAACTAGGAAAGGATGGCTTAAACATTCCAATGCATAGAAAGATTTTTTTCCTATTACCTGAAGATGCTAATGCGTGATGAAACATGTACAGATTCAAAATTCTCTTTTCTTTTTCAGTGGAAAGCAAGTCTACTTTTCTAAGTCCTTCACAGCTAAGATTGCATAAATCCATAGAATTGTCTGACTTTCAAATCGCTAAATAAGGGCGAAATAGTCCGGTTGAACTGACCTATCTCCGCACCCTGGTGATACAACAATCAAACCATCCCCTGGATGATTAGTCTGGTTTCGGGATGTCTTCAATCATGCTATTAAGGCACAAGAAGTAACTCGTTGGATACAAATTAAGAAGTATGATCCTAATAATTATATTCTTTCGTGATATATTTTCACTGTGTAAAGTTTGCATGGATCAAAAAATTGAATCATTAACTAGAAGGCATGACATCAACAATTATTTTGTGTGTTGGGCTACCTTCATCTAAATGAAAACGAAAACTCAGGGAAGTCTCATTGACACTAAGGAAAACTAAGTCCTCTAAAACTTTTGTTAGGCCTATTTTAGAATGACAGTCTGGGATCCTTATCTTGCCAGGGAGATTAAAAATTAGACATTGTTCAGTGACTAGTCGCAAGATTGGGGATGAAAAATTTTTTAAGAGAGGCTAGCAATATAGAAATGTTAAAAAAATCAGGCTGGGAATTGCTCGAACCCAACGAGGAAGGAAGCACAGCTGAAGTGCACATACCAATTGGGGATGCTGCAGGGAAAGGCTCCTTTTCCAAATCCCGAATAGAAGATTGCAATGTTCAAACCAAAACTAAGCTAAAGCTCTTCCCAAGTGACTTTGGGACATTTATGACTAGGCCAAGAAAAAATTGATTTATTTTTTGTGAGAATATGTTGTTTATGTCTCAGGATATATTTTCCTGTAATATCTGTAGCAATTCTTCTTTGCCACCTCATGTTACCAACCAATAAAATGGTCAACTATTGCATTATTAATAATAATTATAACATCTTATCCTTCACTAAGTGAAAAATTGCACCAACAGTCATCTGATGAAATTATTCAGATAAACACAACAAAATATATAATTGCAACAGAATTTTTTTGCCAATTTGGTGTTAGTTACCTTAATTCCTCAAGCATTAACACCAATAGAAACATAAAAAAAAGCCTGAAAAAACTATTTGGCACTTCAGAGATTAGGCAGATGCAAAAAGTAAGACATAGCAACATAAATATACAAACTATGGTATCCATTTCATCAGAGAGAGAACTTTGATGAAACATAAGTACTATTTATTGAAGACCAATACATCATCACACATCAAATTTGCTCAAAGTGCCTGAGGACTATTTCCATCTTCTATTTTCATTTGGTTTTAACTTAAGTCCCCAGCCATTATTCCATTCGACTTACATTCCCTTTGCTTTCACACAACAAACATGAATACTCTCATGACAACTCACCATCTAATTCTTCTGTTAGAATTCCTTTAGTTCTCCACTGCAATCTGCATTACATACAAAATAAGCACCAAGGTTTCTGCAGCTTGTGCAACCAGAATTTTTAAATACATGTTTGTCTTTACAACCCAAAGTGTATATCAGTATACAATCAACTTATGCTCTTTGTAAAATCACAACCCTCATGTTTAAATAAAGTTTTTTCTTCTTCCTGGAATATTTTTGTGTTTGCATTTACAATGGCTTAGTCCCAGTCAACACAGTGACCAAATGAATCAAAAATGATATGCATGCAAAAATACTATCAGTTGACCAATGGGTTGCGAGCATTGCTGAGTGCATTGGAAAGTCACTACGATGGATATGGGATGAGAATAAATTTAAATAAAAAGTAAATATATCTTTTGGAAAACTGCATAAGGTTATGCAGTTTTCCAAAAAGAAAAAGGCTAAGTTAAACATTAAAATAGAATGTCAAAAACTGGAGTAGTTGGAATATTTTACGTATCTAGGAAGTGTTTTTGACCAAAAGGGTCAAAGTCATAGGGATGCAAGGAAAACAATTGCCCTAGGCAAAGAAGGTTTTACAAAGAGGAGGGGGGAATTATTGGCAGAGACGTTGAGTAAGGATGTTAATAAAAGGCTCGTGAAAACTTTGATATGGAACATAAATGTGTACAGCAAGGAAACATGTTCACTGAAGCATGATAATACACTTAGATTGAAGGCTTTCGAGAAGGATGAAGAAGGTGAAATGGACCGAAAGGAAAACAAATGAGGAGGTGCTAGATATGGAGGGCGAGGAAAGACGATTTATGGGGAAAATCATAAGGAGGCAGGAAAAATGGATGTAGTGAATAGATGGGGTGTAGTGATTGGCATCCCATTGTGGATGTTAAGAGAAGGTTAAGGAAAACTTACCTGTAAAATTTCCATTCGAAGTTTCCTCTCCTCTTCATCCTGATACTTGTACTTCTCTTTTATTTTCTTCAATTTACCTTTCTGGCCACGTTTAACTTGGTTTTCCACTTTGACTTCTGTTTCACTATCACTACCTTTCTCCAAATCTGCAAACAAAAATAAATTTTTAATTATCTCATTGGGTAAATACTATGAAAAGAAGGAGAGCGTAGAGGAGAAAATTAAAAATTCCAAAGCACATAATATGAATGGCCAATTAATTTATGGAAAGGTGTACTGAATCCAAGAAAATGCATCCTTTATTAGTAATTCTCTACCATCCTAGGATTGGTTTTATGGACCCTGGTACATTATTCACACTTCTGTGCTCTAAATAACATGTTACAATACATCCTTAAACTCCATACTACATATTGCAATAACGCATCCTTTATCTCTCCACATTTTCTACTTTCTCATTTCCATCCAAAATGCCTCTTATTTTGAGCCCACTCTCTCTTTCCCACCTCACTCTCCCAGCTACTACCATCTTCAGAATCCTCTCTCAATATCACCTAATTCTAATTGTCCCACCTTCTAATTTCTTCCTGCAACATCCTCTCTTGCCTTCTCTTACTTAGAACTTCATCGTTTCTTTTCCTTTCCCTTTTTTTTCACCAAGCTTCCTCAAACCCACATTTCAAAAGCCCATAATCCATCTATCTTATCCTCTTGCCTCAACAAACAAGTTTCCAAACCATATAAAACTATGCTCCATATTTAGAGATGTCTTTTATTTACATCTTTATTTCTGATGCCTGCCATCAACTCCAGCCTCTTTGAAAAAGATTCTTTACCTAATGCAATCCTTCTTTAGATGTCCTTACTACTTCACCTACCTACTTCTACTAGACTTCCTATATAGGTGAAATCTTTGTCAATATTTTCATTTCTGCCCCTAACTTCAAGGTTAATCTTAAGACTTCCAAGCACACTAATTACAAAAGGTGGTGCCAAGCAGCACCTAGTCATCTGAGCCACACTGCTGGCGGGACAACTTCACTTGACTAGCTTCCTAAATGGCATCCAAGAATGGTAATTAAAGTTTCACTACAAAATTAACGGATGCTGTGAAATGAATCTGGCATAGGACTTTCAGCATGCCATTAGCTGCTGTATAATACCATCAGAATTAATTTCATAATAAGGAAATAATATGTATATTGATACAACATGAAGCAGAGAAAATCACTATATAGATGCAACCACAGTTAAATAAGATGCAATATTACAGGGAGTCAACATTTTAATGGATTGAGTATGTTACTTTTATAAATGCCCTTTCTTTCATTACAAAATTGAAGACTCTTTTTAGCCCTACAGGGTTACACCCAAAAGTGGTAGGACTGATTTTCTCTGGCGCGAACGGAGCGGTGGAGGGGGGTCTGCCTGGCAGGGTAAGGTGGAGGGGGCTCTTAGCAACAGACCTGCACCAACCTCAGTCGCCTGCGGGCTGTCGTTGAGTGAGGACACCGTTTTTAGTGAAGCAAGTTTTTTGTCCGCGTCGAAAAACAAAATGAATCTGAATTTAGAGCAACATTATTCCGTGAAGTTTTGTGCGAAACTCGGGAAGACGGCAACTGAGACCCTTGGTATGATCAAGCAGGCTTATGGGGACACTGCCTTAAGCCGTACCACAGTATTTGAGTGGCACAAGTTGTTTAAAGAGGGTAGGGAGCTCGTTGAAGACGACCATCGCTCCGCACGGCCGTCGACGGCAAGAACCGACACGAATGTGGACGGAGTGAGGACACTGCTGAACACAGACCGACGCTTAACCAGTGAAGAAATTGCAGACCAGTTGGGTCTGTCTGCATCCAACGTCCAACGCATTATTTCACAGGATTTGGCCATGCGCAAGGTGTGCGCCAAGATGGTGCCGAAAATTCTGAGTGTCGACCAACAGACAACGCGTGTGCACATTTCCTGTATTAGCAACCATACTCAATAATTTTTGAAAATATATTCATGTATTCATATTTCTATTAAACTAACCCATTATTGACTACTTTTACATGAATACTAGGAAAAATAGTCCTAACAAAGCATAAGCCAAATGGAATGCATTGAATTGTCTAAATGGGAGAACTCACCAAACCCAAAATAATACTTAAGAAAGTGTAAAATGACTGCATCTTAAAAAAGATAAAATATTAAAAAGGAATTTTTTCAATACTTGATACATATTTCATCATTTTTGTAAATTAGGTCATTCTGATTTTGAAAAAAAAATCTTTTCTCAACATAGGCCAGTATTTACAATTTGAATAACTAAAAAAATGTTAGTTTGTATTTGGTGAGTTATTACATGAATTTGGGATTATTATTAAATATGTAATACAGGTAGCATGTATTAATTAAGTAAGTAATTATTATATGTTAATCTATAGTTAAAAATTATAGATTAACATATTGTTTAAAAAAACTCAAATGACTTTCACCTTTATCTTTTTTGACATTCTTCTGTTTTTTCTGCTTCCCATCCGGGTTCTTATTCCTCTCCTCTGAATCTTTCTTTTGCTTCTTTTTGTGGTTGGCTGGTTTGAGGTTTACAGGCTTATCGTCGCCAAGATAGATCACATTTTCATCATCTCCATTCGAGATTTGCCGCTGAAGAATTGATGCACTCTCAGCTACCAAGGAAATCCTAAAAAAAGAAGCATTTCATATGCAATATACACTCAAAAACCTTAAGATTTTGGGGTATCATGATTTCAAATTAAAATGAATACGTTGAAATAGGGAGGTTAATCAGAAGACGAAAAAAACATTTAAAAGTGCTTAGTAGTTGTAGAGATTACAATAATAATCATTGCACTTTTTTAATGTCATCCTAACCCTCAGATAAGATCAAAGAATGGTGAGAGTGACTCAAGTCAACTGAAACTCTTTTCCCTGATAGCTAAATGCCAGGCTGCTGCCAATCATTTCATACATGTACACGGATCAGCGCATTACATGAGGCATTATTTACATGATCACTTGTAATGCTAATAATAATTACTTACTGTCCACCCGTGTGCTCAAATTTGATTTTTGTGTCGGGAAACTCTGGTGCATTACTGCTAGCATCTTCCTCCTCATTTTCATAGCTGACTTGACCGTATGTCTCACCTTAAAATATCCAAGTACACAATAATTAATTAGCCCATCAAAACAAAATTCAACTAACTACTCATTATAAATATTTATCCAAAATTCAGTGTATCCACTCACTCTTAAGGGAAAAAGAAGTGCCCAGGCTCACAACTTTTTTTTTTTATTTTCCCAGATTTAAGGAATGAATTATAATGATTTCATAGTTTTTTTCAAAACTTGCTAAATGAGAGTTGAAATGCAATGAAAACAAGTTGAAAAAATTGAGCAGACAATGGATATTTTACCAAAAGAAGTGGACACAAACGAAGGTCACTAGCTAGGAAATCGAACACTTACATTTCAAAACTGAGTATTACAGAAGAGTGCATTCTTCAGCAATAGTTCAGAAAACTGCTTTTAATATATTATATATTGCTGTTATCTCAAACTTAGAATGCGGTCATTAATAAAAAGCATTGATGATAAAATAAATTGTGATAGACGCACAACCATGAAGATGACAATAAAAATTTAGAATAGCTTCCTTCTTTCTCTGGAGTCTCAATGATTTGGAAAGTATCATCAGATAGCTTCTAGTGAAGAATATATTACTAAGAACAAATGGCAGCTGATAGTTTAATAATATACATTTATTGCATCAGTTTGCAGATATACCTGTATATATATGTATGCTGTTCTGAATTCTGTGGTACAATTAACCCTTTATCAACGCCAAAGTCATTGTGAGTGATGCCGAGGAATTTTCCAAAAAAATTCCAGCGTTTGAATAAGGGGAACATAGTTCAGTGTGAAAGTGCCAAGTGCTGCATGAGTTCTCAGGGTATCACCCTTGTGAGTCGTAAACACAACTTAAGTTGGTCTCTCTCTGAATTGGAGAAGTCAAATAATATTACAGCAATAAGTTTTCGTTAAAGTGCTTCAAATCACAATGATTGTAAAAGGGTTGTACGTTCATGATATCATATAAAAGTTTCACCAAATTTTTATAAATAACAATGTTTTTACAGACATATTTCATAAATTCTGCATTTCTCATTGAAATAGCCAGGCAATTTTTGAACAAAAAACACCGATTAAGATATACCTAACTCATCACGAAGTATGCAATCAGAATTTAAATTGTGCTAACTAACACTCATATGAAAAGAGTGAATTACAGATAAAAACATGCTGATAATTTCAATGGGATTCCTTCCAAAGAATGGACTTTAAAATGGAATTTACATTCAAAGCATGTGTACGACCATTCAACAAATAAATATTTCCACATGAACTTAAGGATACTCTTACCAATCTCACTTCCGCTGGCATTTTTCTCTTCATCTTCACTATCACCCTCCAGTTCAATTTCTTGATCTTCCTCCATCTCAAGAGAAGCCATTGATTGACTAGCACTTGCGGCCATTTCTTCAATACTTCCTTCAGTCGACTCAGACACAGTTAATTTCTTCAGGGATAGCTCATCTTCTTCAATACTGCGAACTTTACGCTCATGAGCATGCCTGAAATATGATACGTTGTTTGTTTTAACACTTATAACATTTGGCTCGCAAATATTCACCGTCAATTAGTAATGTTTGTCAGAATTTAGGTGAAGAAATAGTAATTCCTCCAGCATCAAATCTGTCCTTTTCTTACAAAAGATAGCTGTCGAAATATTCTGTGAAGCAGCTTCTTGAGATCACTGAAAACCACTGTACATTGCTAACTGTATTATGACATTCTATATCCTATACATTACTGATAACCTATTTGATATAAAGGCAAATTTAAATAGTCTCTCGACGAGATCCAATGTAAATAATCACAAAACAGGCATAGGCTAAAGCTAAACACATTATATTTTCACTTGGCCAATACCTAAGACAGTCAAATGCATGGAGAACACATTATTGGCGAAATTAACAACCTATTCATATAGCACCAATATTTTAACATTCAAAACCAAACTGTATTATTGGCTCACAGTGAAATTAATTTACTCAGGTTTACTCAGTTTCTTTAAACCAGTTTCGGACTTGGCTTTCAACTAAAACGGATATAAACAACTTTATAGGTACCATTTGATATTTTAAATATTTATTAGACAATACATAAACAAGACAATAACTAGAGTAATTTGTAACATCATATAATAAATGTTAAGATTACCTACTTCAGTTTGCAAAGTTTGCTCCCACAAGTTATGCATCTCTACTTTCTGATTTGACAACAAAACTATGAAAATAAACTTTGTTGCATGCAAGGTTTCTCCATTTCATTTCATAGTCACTCTTCTATTGAAATTTCTCTTGGCGTATCTTCAATTTTCAGTGTCCAAAAAAGCATTAATATTGAATCATAATCATTTTATGCAGGGATAGAATTAAACCCCCTACATCTCTCATTACATTAATTACTTCTCTTTCACGGTTTGCCTTCCATGAAGATATTTCTGGAACATTAACGCTCGTAAAACATGACTTCCACCTGTACTGATCTTATTTAGTTCATTTTTACATTTAATTTGCTTTCACACAGGTGTCGGAGTAGTCCCAGTCAACTTCTACCGCATTTTCATAGACCTTCAATCATTCACTTTTTCATTTCACATACGCACCAGAATCCATTTACACACAATTGAGCAATGCTTTTATTGAAAAAACAATAGCATCAAGAAAGACAACCACAAACTCCCAAACCCTTGGTAAAGGAAAACCCTCTCAGGGAATAATCAGACCAGTAGCCTCTTGGTTATCAGGCAATAGCATTACCCCATCATCACCAAAGCTGGCTTATTATTTGAAATTATGTACGGTTGATATAAAATGTTTTATGGAATTCAGTTCTGTCCTTTAAGGGAAGCTTTCAATAACAATTAAATAAATTAATGTAATACGTACTTCTCATTTCAAGAGGAATTTCCAGGCAGGATATGTGGGGAGGGAATGGGGAAAGAATGAATTGAGAGAAACCTGGCACTGCTCTCAATTAATGCCACCAAGGTGTCACACAGTTTAACGCCCACAGATAGCATATAACGCTTGAAGTGCTCTTTACATGGCACCCAAGCAAGGATCAGGACACCTCTGAAAAGCCAAACCTGGGCCCTTAGGGTGAGAAGCCAGTACACTTGTCACCACACTGACCTGATCCCTAAAAGCATTTGACTATGGACATAAAACTTGATGTTAAAGAGTCTAAATATTTCTTTCCTTCACATCCGATGATGATAAATGCATTTCAAGGAAAAAAGGGAGCATGTAAACACACTTTATGCCAATATTTTAATTCACAACTATAGGAAAACTTTCTCCAAATTTAAAATTAACAGGAACATGAACAATTAGTATTTCATACAGTACCTGAAAATAGAACCATCTTCCAACTTGAACAAGAAACTGAAGCCCATGATGAGATGGCATGGAGGGAGATAATTTTTCTTTCCTCTAATCATAAAGCTGCCAGTGGTCAAGTATTCTCCAGTAGGAGCAGTCTTTGACACTTGGTCACTATGAACCCACCAAGCACTGGTCACAACTTTGGCTTCCCATGCTATGCTTTAATGTTACAGAAGAAACAAATACTCGGTGTTAATGACAAAAATTCTCAAACACATATGTGTCCATAACATACAGCAAAGGAACCAAATACATACTCCAACTAATGGCTATCTAACCAAATTATCTGTTGAGCTGTAACTAGATTGAATTCATCTTATAGGCCTTTTTACGTATTTGTATGAGGTCAATCAATCAATATACAATGTCATTCTGAAATACTGCTAAGCAACAAAGATTAATGTAAGTGATTTGATCATTATTACAATAAAGGTTAATATACAAAATAATTGCAATACATACATCATGATTTCACCAGGCATTATGAACACTGAATTTTAAAAAATGAGCTGAGGTAGTTAAAAAGTGAACTATTAAAGAAATAATTTGATATCATGGAGTTTCAAAGTAGCAGTTTACCAAAAAAATTGTGCTTTTTAAGTTAACTTTAGAGTTAACGATCCTCAAACAGGGGTCAAATCTAACAGCAATCCACACATTGTAATGGCCTACAGATGCACGGCACTTTGCTATCCCAAGACCTTCCACTACCACCTTTCCGACCACAAAATGCCAAACTCCAGCCATCAACGTTGGCGAGAAAAAATTATTTTACTCATTTTTGAGACAGACCACTTACACCCAAATCAGCCCTAGTCTTTGTCACCTTGAGTATTTTTACCCTATTTATGCAAAAAATTAGAAGCTCTCACTCTATTCCAGCTTGGTGTGATGTGTTCCCAAACAAACAAATTAATCTTCAGATATATATTTTTTTAAGATTTACAAAATGGAGAGATTAAAGATTTTCGAGACTATGTAATTATGACAATATAAAAATAATAATTCAAAGCAATTATGAACGTTAAAAAAAATGAATATATTTTAAATGCAAATCTTGAAAAAATCAGTCTATACTGGCAAACAGTTTTTCTTTGACAAATTCCAAAGAAACTGCGGGAGATGCCGCAACAGTAACTTTTAACGGAGTCATCCGCTAATGTGCATTTCAATGCAACAATTTCAGAGTGTAAAAATCATTCGCCTTGACTGGGATTCGAACCCAGATCCCTCAATATCCGGTCGAGTGCTTTAGCCACTTAAGCTACCGAGGCGTCCTCTTAAACTCTGAAATTTTTGGGGCTTTTAAAGGAACTAGATGTTTTTCTTTAATTTGGACTTTATAGTGCGGATTCAACAATAGCACTTAAAAATGATTTCATTTAGTTCCTGATTGAAAAATTGTTATGAATTCATTGGAAGGTAAAAAAAATACCAAGGGGAAACATACAAACTTCATTCAGACTTGGTGGTATGATATAGACAGCCGTTTTCATATTCATTATGTATAGACAAAGTAAATTAGTAAAATCAATTCCAAACATTAACATTTAAAAATGAAAACAATAATTAATTCCATAATAATAAAGTTTTCACCAACCTGTAGGACACTGCCATTACTCCAGCTTCATTCAAAGTTTTTGGAGGGATTGGCCCACCCTGAGGATTCTTTATCACAACACTACTTGCACCTTGAAGATCGGCATGGACATATATATCATTTGCCCGGAGGTGTTTTTTCACAACAATTTCATTTTGCTGCTGGTCTCTTCCACCAATAACTAAGGGACAAAGTGAATAAAATGGTAATTTTGTTGTCCTTGTCATGTACACAACGCACAAAATAAAATACATTGTCGTCTTCACAATGGCCAGCCAAAACAACAAATATACACTACAAATTAATAAAACATTCTCTACATGACCTAATGAAATAATCTTAATCACCACAATGACCTACAATTGAGATTGATTCTCTGGATATTCAATAGCTTCATCAGTTACACATATTTTAATTTGTATTACATATTACAAGCACAGAGAATGGTAACTACGGCTGCATGAATATTATGGGAAGAATCGGCCCAAGCCGTACTCTTCATAGTAGGCAAAGGATATGGTCAGGGAAATTGGAGAGGAAAAATAAGGGAGGTGCCCAGGTACCTTCCTCAATGAGCGAGTTACAGGACTAACGTCAGCAGAGATTCCACGGAAGACCTGTTTGGGTGAGTGAGATTTGCGAGGGTCAAGGTGTTTACACATACCCAAGCAAGTGAGTGATAGGCGGAGAAATCTCTCGCAAGCCCTGTCTGGGTGATTGCTTGATTAGGGCAAGAGTCAATGCTATCTAGTACACCTTAACCAGAGCGTTTTTGTTGTCATATTTTGGTTGAATCATTTGTTCTATTCTAACACCCCAATGTCATTATATTTTTTAATTTAATATTTCCTCTCTAATTTCCCTCACCATATCCTTCGCTCAATATTAAGAGTACGGCTTGCATTAATTCTTCCCATAATATTCCATGCATTACCATCAGTACTAATTGAGCAGGTCACGAAACATACTTTTTATTTTAATCCCAATCATTTTGCTTCATGCAAACCCGTAATTTTATTCCTGCATACATTGTAGATTTCATACATGCCTTTATATTTCCAAGCGAAACAGATGAACTGGTTTTGATAGTGGTTAAATAAAGTCCACTTTCTCCAAGTTTCAAATGGGGATGGGGAAATTTTTGCTGATTTTGACAAACACAAAATATTCCACAACAAAATAAAACTGACAATCAATGAATGTAGTTACAAGCAATGACAAGGAAAGCATGTGGCGATAATGACCTTTCCTTTTAGTACAATCGCACTACATTACACTAACTACAATTAAAATTGACTTTGCACATACATATTTTCAGTGGCCACTATCTCATTCTAAACACAGTAAACTCTCGATTATCTGTTTTGCAGGTTTTCTGTACTATTCTCGCCACACAGCACCTCAAAATTTTAACAAAATTAAAATCATAAAGATTTTTAAATGCTTTGTAACTTCTATACACTTCTTTACATGAGTTCAAAATACCTTGACTTTCTTAACATTTTTTAATTACGCAAAACCAAAAGTTGTCTATAGTATATTGATGTTTTCACCAATACATTTTTCTACCATCTGTACTTTCTAATTATCGTTTCCCTTGCATTCACTAGCCCTGAGAATTCCATATCGATCTTTATGATGAACAAATACATACTAGGCAACAAACAAGCCAATAAATATCTACACCGCGTAGCTTTAATCAGTATCATATGACGAATAGGAATCCACATCAGCAATTCTTCGTTGAAATTCTTCCTTCGCCAATTTTCTGTTCTTTTCCTGGCTACATGACTGGTTTAGCACTCTGAAGAAAATACGCTATGCTATTACTAACATAGTGATAGTTCTGCATTCTTGTAAAACTATAATTTCATCTTCATAAAAATGGCTGAAAAATTGTCTTTTCCATCGTTGAAAAATGCAAATCAACCACAAGGAGTGTAAAAGAAAATTCTTCGCATATAAAAAGAGACGTTTCAGGCATGATATGATGGATGAAACAGTTTCTGTGTCACTTGGTGGAATTTCTTCATATTGAAATTAAATTTAAAATACTTCGCCTTTCCACATAAACCACTTTTATTACTACCTACTGTTACTTTTATAACTAACTACTATTGATAACGAAACCTAGGTAGTAATAAAAGTGGTTTATGTGGAAAGGCAAAGTATTTTAAATTTAATTTTAATATGATATGATGGATTATCATGATTAATTAAAAATTGGCAATTTAATTAATCTAAGCATATATCTCTCCTCTTTGTACCCAGAGTATATTTTCTGTGTTTTATCCGCGTACATTTACCTGAGTATTTCAATTATCCAAGCTACATGCTGCATCTATTAACACAGATTATCGAGAGGTCACTGCATGCATATATGTTCCGTCTATGACATGATTTAATGGATTAAACAGATGCTGCCCGAAGCAGTATTTATCTTCATCATTCACAAGAAAAAACTGAACACATGCTGGGCTTTTGGGAATAATTTTCCACAGCCTGCCTTCTCCAGATCCATTTTCATATGCAGTTGGGCAAAATAAGCAATTTTTCCCTGATGCTGAAAACTTTCCATATCCACTCATCGCTCTTTCCACCATGTCTTTTGCCCCACTAGTTTTTTCCCTTAGTTCATTATTTAACTCATTGTAGTTCATTAAGTCTATTTATATTCTTCCATTTCTTTCTATCATCTATCTTCCTTTCCCTTTGCAATTCATTTTTCTCCCTAACCCTTTTCCCTGTACCTTTTATTTTATTTTGAGCTTTTATTATATCTTTAATTCCCCCACCTTCCTTCTGCTCCACCCATCCCCTCATCCTTACTCAGGATTTTAGTCCCTAACATCATACAAGGTGAGAATTGCTTACGTATTTAAATCATAATTATACATATCTTACCTAGGTAATTTTCAGAGCTGATGAACCAAAAAAACTTTTCAAACCAAAACACTTTTCTTGCTTTGTTGATTGTTGTAATTGCCTGCACCTCTTTCAATGCCTGCTTGGTCTTCCTTTCCGCAGATTTCAACGCTTTCTTCTCAGAATCAAGAGTCTTTTGCTGTTTTTTGGCAGCATTCCTCTTTTGATCATAATAACTAAAATGGAGAAAACAAAAATAATTGTTAAAGAGTCATTCAATGCCCACTCATTTTAAAAAGACTTAATTTGAGGAGATGAAAAGAGTGGATTGCGATGATTCGTGCCATCTGGAATAGGTGGACGATTGGGGGAACAGTGAAAATGGCAGAGGATGGCATTAGGACGAGAATAGTACACGCAAGAGAAGCCTTCCCAAGAGGAAGGGAATTGTTCATTGGTAAACTAAGCACAGATGTGCAGAAGATATTCATCACGACTTTCACATGAGTGCTTTTTAATTCTGAAACTAGGTCTTTGAGACAAGCAGATGAATTCTGATTGGAGGCTTTCGAGATTCGAGTGAAGAGGAAAATGGAGAAAAAAGTTGGACACAGAGAGGAAGACAAACAACATTTTCAATAAGTTAGGTGGAGGGAAGGAGTGCCTGAGGAAGATCTAAATAAGGTGAAATAAGTGGATGGAGGAAATACTGAGGGGTAGTGGGATGACGAAAAGGCCATGAATTGAAGAACGTTGGGTAAGCGGCATAAAGAAAGAAGAGGAGGTTTTTTAGAGAGCACAAAGGCAAGCTGAAAGTAAAAAAGAAATAATGTACGGCAAAAACACTAAAGTTCTCATGACAACTAGAACTCAATAGGCATTAAAGAAAATCCAATGCCTAACCTTAAAAAGTAGAGAGGTATGAAATGCCTCGAATGAAAATTATTTCAAAATGAAAAAAACTTACGCTCTGGCATTAGCATATGCTGACAGGCCCAAATCAATATCGATGAGCATTGGTTTGGATGGTTCAAAAGTTTCATTTTCATCATCAGAGAAGCCATCATCCTCAAACGGATCACTGTAAAAATAATTCTAGAATTATAAATACACATAGAATGCATTGGAACATGCAAATTATTTAAATTAACTCACCCTGCAAGCATTCACATGCAAAGGAGACCGGGTGGATAGGGTAGAAGAGCGTGATGGCAGAATGAAATTTCACTTCAAGGAGGCCTCATAGCAGGGAGCACTTTTCTGTGCACACACATATCAATGAAGGGCATTGTACCAAAACAAAAATGCCATTCAAATAATTACCTACAGGATTACCTCTTAATTTCATGAGGTCATCGCATGCCAACGGAAAACAAATGGGTTGATGAGAAATGGAACTCGATATGGTACAGGCTGCTACCAGACTTGGCTTCACGGCCCCAATATTTACTTGATCCCAGTAAGAGAGGTCTAGCCAGAGATGAGGATTCAACGGGTTGAATTGAAGGTGAAAATTTAGAACCTACCCAACTCCAGACCTTATAATGCCTTTTTCAATTTTCATCCATTATAATAATCCTAGAAATGACTCCTAACTCCTCTCAACTATTAAATTTCCTCCTGTAAAACTGTCACAAGAACAATATCAATTTTTCTTCAATCTAACTCTACTAAAATCATGAGTGTTTTTGTATATTAGCTAATTTATATTCAAATGCATGCTAGCAGCAATATTTCTGCATTCATGACAGGCACTGCAACCGTGATTTTTTGGTCGGTAATTTTTAAATTCATTTTCATGAGTCATACAAGATAAATGTAGTTATTTTTATACCCAAAAAAATGGAAATCTAAATCAAAAGATTAACTATTGACAGGTATTGTATCCATTAACTCCCGTACGAGAGATCAATTTCAATAGTGGAATAGGACAATCCTTACTTAAAAATTGGAGAATTGTACTGAAAATAAAGCTGATTAATTTTGTTCAATTCTTTCACTGGAACTTCAAGCCCAACCAATTATTTCCTGAATGAAAAACTAATGGTTTCAAACTACATTTTTACTAAATTCCAAAGTTTTTTTAACAACACGAATCCACAGTGAAACAGGAAGATGTTTAATAATATACATTTAATTTCTTGAATTAAATTGACACTTTAACCATAGGATTTATTCTCTTTCGAAGCTTTTCAGGCTTTAATGTACTTATAGACCAGATAATTGGGATTCAAGCTTAAATGAGAGTCATAAGTGCTCCAACTTTACACAAGCTTCACGCAGCAAAAATAAGTGAAAAAGCATTAAATCTGTCCAAGACTTGAGAAAATATTAAAGACGTAAACTTGGCAATTTAAGTCACTTACGCCAAATTCATAGTGATGTTATTGATTTGCAGTTTCAGCGCATGTATGCAGGTGGCAACTGGATCGCCCCTGGCTGCTGCCTCGAAGACAACTTGCTGGACTTGTTCCCACGATGCTTGTGTCGCCAGAGCTGCCCGTACTGCCAGTATGGCATTCTCAACCAATGGCAAGTTCTTTTCAATCAATTCTGCCTTCACTCTTCCTTCCTCCTGTGCCTTACCTAGCGCTTCCACCCTCACAACATGGTCCTTTTTCACATTTTCCAGTTTCTTCAATGCATCTCTTTCCTACGGACAAGGTTCACAGGCATATAACATTCCCAACTGTTGGCTTATGGCATTTTATGAGCGTGAGCATGCATTCAAAATCATATATTGTAATCAAACATTAGACTGAATGATCACGAATTGGTTCATGATTCAATTTAACTTGAAAAATAAACAATTCTGTGGAATCAGGCATGATGCTGAGGAAGGCAAAAGATGATCGACTCATAGTAAATGATAATGCAAAATTCCACAGTTAATAAAATACATTTTTACTTAGGTTACGATGTTACTTCATCATCTTCAGGTGAAGACGACAAAGTATAGTCGAAACGTACGTTGAAATATATTTCATTAACTGTCGAATAGTTCATTATTATTTGCTTCCAGTTGATCATTGAAAAATAAAATAATGATCTCATAAAATCAGTAATTATACCACAAAGAAGCGGCCATAATATATTTTTTTGGCATTGGAAATCTCCCAAAACTAATTGAATGCAAATTATCCATTTGAGAGGGCATTCATTCATTTGCAAACTCATAAATACTCTATGCAATTACATTTCATTATTTTTCAAAACCTATATAAGATTTAGATATTCAAGTCATATGTATTTGTAAAAATAATTGATAACACCAAAGTGCTGGTGATTGCTAAAGTGTGGTTTAAATTGCTGGGAAAATATGGTCATGTTATCTCAAATGAGCAGATTTGCCGAAGCACCTGACTAAATTAAAATTACCTGTTGCAAAGCCTTCATGTCAATTTTCTGACTCTCCATGCTGGAAAAGAATTCATCAACAGCAACATCAAAAGAAGTGAAATCTTTGATTGGCTGGTTGGCGTGCTGTTGAAATACCATCGGATGAAACTCTTGATTAGAATAGAAAACCTCCTCCTCCCCTTCCAAACCCTTTATTTTCTTTTCCAATTTTTGCACAATGTACCCCTGTGAAGCAAGCAGAAGGACAACACAATTAGGTTTTCATTCATGAACATTCACAGCGTACACACATAGATTAACATAATAATAACGACTAATGTAATGGTGACATTACTTTAAAGCAAACCCAAGGAATGAATACATAGAGATATAAAAAATTAACAAGGCCTCCTAAGTTTTTAAAATTCCAGGTTTTTTCCAAGTCTAAAATGAGATCTTTCCAGGATCTGTATCATACGTATATCTCAACACAGTAACCTAGCAGAAAGGTCCAATCAGACAAGGTAGTCCAGTGAGTGAGTATAGCACGCTGGGCTACTGACCAGTGGGCCCCAGTTTAATTCCAGGTCATGCCTCTGGGCACTCTCAGCTTCAACCAAGCTGCATGATTTTTCAGATACCAGAAAGGCAGCACAGGGTAAGGAACTGGTCCCCATTATCATCCTGGTAAGTGAATTTCACATGCCATTGGGCTCTATACTTAGTGAGCTCCATCCTCACCAATCTTAACAACCTTCCGGTTGATTAGTGCAGTGCGGACTCAATATAATACCAAATAAGACAAGATAGATATTGCAAAGCAGTTTGACAAAAACATGAGGAACTTCATAACACAATTTAGTATTAAGAGATAACGAGATGAAATAAGTTTTGGAACGTCCTGGGAAGGGATTATTAAGTTCTACAATGCAAAAAGTAATCATGGAGTGATGAGATTCTATTTATTAAAACTATTTACCTTGGAAACTTCTTTAGATGCATTAGTCATTAAATTTTCTGCTTCGATTAAGGCTTTATGCAAGTTATCCACATCTCTGGCAATGTCAAATGTCTTTCCCAGCTTACAATTCGTAGCAAACCCAGCACTTAAAAGTACATGCTCAATGACTGCAGGTCCATAATCTGAAAAATGACAAAAATTAAACACTTTCACACAATGTCAACAAATTATTTACAGTAAATTAACAAATGCAACGTCATTTTGAGCAAATGTATCACTTGCTACAATGACTGATCTATTCATATACTTATTCTTTTGAACCAATATCGGTACCACTAGTATGAACTGGTGACGCGAGAGCGGAGTCAGGCAACACATACTTCATCGAAAACTCTCACATCCCACTTGTCTCACTGTTTCACTTCATGCAGGAAGTGTTAACAGAGTTTCTACACTTCTGCATGTTGGAATTATTCTGACACTCCCAAGTTATCCGGCTCAAAATGCCATTTTTTCAATTTGATAATTAGAGCGCAGGTGGCAGAGGGGAATTCGGCTTCAAATATGTCATAAATATCAGATCAATAGGAAGTACAATTTTCATGGGATTTTTTCCAGAAAAGCTAAAGATTGTCAGCTATTCAATGGTTCTTCTCTTTCCAAAAGATATACATATTTCATATTCCTGATTTCCTTCCCCAGAGTGTGTATATTTCCAAGTCTTATAGCAAAACTGCTACCTACATGCATACAAGTATTCTCTTATTAGGCTTTATAAGTGAATTTAAACTTTTAGTAGTCATAATGAATATAATATACTGATTACACAAACAAAAAACCAGGTCATCAAGAGCTATAAGAGGTGGAACTGTTTACTGTCAGGATAGCAGTAAGAGAAACAAAAAACAGCATGGACACCGCTACCAGAATAACATAAGCCAAGAAGGTTTTCTTTAAGAGGAAAATCAAACTCATCACAAAATATGTAATAATTAATAGAAGGTATAAAAAAGCTCACCAAGAATTAATTAAAAATGGGCAGTGATTATTTCTCTACCGATGTTTATGGTGTCTACAGTAGAGTACAAGCAAAGGAAATTTGATGTTAATGAAGAATGATGAAGGTCAACTTACTGCCCAATTTTTTATCATACCACATCCACTACAAAGGTTAGGAGATGAAAGAAGCTAAGGATATTCACACAGAACAAATAATCCCTTGGAACGTATATTGCCAATAGCTCACTGAAAACAATTGTGGAAAGCAGAGCGAGCAGGAAAAACTCAAAAGAGGAACTGAAGACACAATATAAGAACCAGTTGATGGAAAACATGAAATTGAAGAAATATGAACACATGAAGGGATAAACTGATAATAGAGTTGACTGGAAAACTGCATAATGGCAATACTAGACGACAGCTATCAATGCTGAAGGTGAGAACGCATTGAGTATCATTTGTCAAACTAAGCACAACATGAGTCAGAATTGAAGCCAGAAAGGCAGAAGTTAAGCATAAATAATAATTTACTTCACATACTCAGCCTTCAGAAATTGAAAAGCACATTGTACCTGAGTTGAAGACAGATAAGATGACAAAACTTCCAAGATATCCATTAGATATGGACCTTTGAAGGTGTAGAGTTGAGCAAAGCAGAAGCAAAGATTAAATTCTTAACCTAATACAAACGGATACAGCTAGCAAGAAGTGTCGAGGGATCTTTTTTACTATATACTATACTTCATTGGAGATGATTGATTGAGTATACTCAACTCAGTTCCCTAAGGTGAGGGCAGTAAAACCTTGAAACAAGAAATCCAACAGTTAGGAGATATTTTTATGCATGCTCAAGGGATGTAAGAACTGAATGTGTCATCAGCATTCAAAATTTCAAACAAACAAGAAATTTAAAATCAAACTTGATTAAAAGCATGTAGATTGGTGACTAATGACATTTACCCAGTTGAAGGTTAAGTGTTCTGCAGAGCATTCACTTAGATCTCTACATAGCACTGAATTATTGTAAGGCCGCAGAATTTGCATTGCAACAGACTCTGATAATTGCAAATAAATTTTTGACAGAGTAATAGCAGATGGTGCACTTGTACTGACAATAATATTATTCAACTAAATGAAAGGTGATTAAAAAAAGGACAGTCTACATACACACAAGAAAAAGGAGTGTAATTTATGCCAATTTTATTACAATGTAACTAATCATCCAATAATATATTCTGACCCAATAATTCTAGAACTTTTGAAATGACTGAGGAAGTATATTGCAAAAGTATTCGCTGGAGCCTGTCTCACTATGCACATATATTATACAATATGATATTGCGCTGTTATGTTACGTTATGATTTACGCTGGTATTAATGGTAACTGAGAGCAGGCCTGAGGTGCATGACCAATGAGTCAGTGGTGGATCCAAGGGGGGATCAGAGTTGTGGTGGCCACTGCCCACACTTCAAGAATTATTATTATTATCAGTAAATTTATCAACTGGTTAAGGTGGGTTTTCAATGAATACGAGCTACCCAATAGTACAGTGCCAATCCCTTTGTCTCTCCAAACAAAACACAAGACATCCAGCATTACAATAAGACCCTCTACAATTCTGAATACTTCCTCCCTCCCTTCATCCCATCCAACATTCATATCTTATTCCTCCCCCTTCCTTGTTTGCCTAACATTCTCACCTCTATCAACATTCCATTGCTGATTTAAACGCTCTGCAGCCATCTTTTCTACCTCCTCTGGATTTCTACCAACAATCTCCTCCCCCACCACGCCCAGCACTTCCTCATTTGCTTTTCTTTCAGCCAACTTCATCTCTCCCATCCTTCTCCACGCCAAAATTTCAAAAACCTCCAATCTCTGCTTATCATCCCACTTCAATGACAATGTCTCCATGCAATACAAAATCATTCTCCATATCAAAGTTTTGACAAGCCTTTTCTTAACATCCTTACTTGACGTCCCCGTCATCAGCTCCCTCCTCCTTGTGAAAGCTTCTTTGCCTATAGTAATTCTTCTTCTTACGTCCCTAATACTTTGACCGTGTTGGTCCAAAACACTTCCGAGATATGTAAACTGTTCTACTTAATCTAGTTTCTGCCCTCCTAATTTAATATTTAACTTAGCCTTTCTATTTCTGGAAAATTGCATAACTTTTGTTTTATTTCCATTTATTCTCATCCCATACCTGTCGCACTGAATTTCCAATTCACTCAGCAATGCTTGCAATCCCTTGGCTGACTGAAAAACTAAAGCTTGGTCATCAGCAAACCTAACCGATTTCATGGATTCCCCTCCAACTTTCATTCCTACCTCCAGTTCTTCCCATGCCTCTTTAATCATGTCCACCACATATACGTTGAACATCGCAAGTGATAACTGCATGCCCTGCCTTATCCTCTTCCTAACACTGTTCATCCGGACTTTCCATCCCTCATTCACACCTGAGTAGTCTGAGACATGTGGATAAGTCTCCTATCCCTCCAATCTACTCCTATTTTTAAATGTTTATTCATTAGTTATTCCCAATCCCATCCATCAAATGCCTTTTACAAATCTACAAAACAGGATAATATATCCTGATTGTATTCTATGCTCTCTCTATTATGATATGTATGATGATATTCTATATACTGAAAAATGGATAGTGGGGCTCTTAAAAAGGGGTTTAACAATGTTACTATACGTGTAAATAGATGGAGCCTGACTATATCTGATCAAATTATAGTCATTCATTTCTGGGAAAAAAATCGCAATGGCTTTAAGCATTCAAGAGGATTAGGCATCGGGAATCAGATAAATTTAAACTAACATGAGAAAAACAAGAAACACCTGCTGAGCTGCATTTAAAGAAAACTGGCTTTATTAATTTAACACTTTGGAAATATTCTATGATAAAACTTAAAACGGTCCATCTGGAATGATGATGCCCCTCCATTATGCGACAAAAAGTCCAAGAAATGAAAATCAGCACACCTATAACTGAAAGTGGTATTAATAAACCTATAAGGTGACCTAACCTGAAAGGTGTATTTTTTGGTCAACTATAAGGGCTGATTAGGGCTTTTAAAAACCTAATAATGAAAATTAATCTAATACTTCGAAGGAAGGTAGTGTTCTTCTCATCTAAGCACAGCCAAACTGAGGCCTACACAACACGAACCTTTTTGCTTCGTCACTTGGCCACCTTTATTATATTTTGGGTTATAGGATGTATTATTAATAGAAAATTTTTGTATTATTTGGCATTATTAGAATGCACAGCAGGTTCTATGGCCATTGAATTTAATATACAGAAAACAATTGAAATCATTCACTAACCAAGTTTTGGATTCAATATCTTTTTCAAAGTATCTCCTATCTTTCCTCCGTTTAGTATGTCTGTGAGTTGTTCAACAGACATTACTCCTTGTGGCTGCCGAGCTCTAGCAACTGGATACTTTTCTTTCACTGCAAATCTAAAAGGCATGCATCTATGAGTTCTGATCAATTATAAACCACTTATTACAGACATAACTGCAATATAAAATAGAGTACACAAATCACCTTACTTCCTCGCCCTCAACATGAGGGCGCAATACGTAGAGGATTACCAAATCGCCATCAGTAAGCAACACATTTCCTCTATCGTATAGTTCTAATATTATATGATACTCAGCATCTCCGGTTCCAAACTGCATGTCAACAATTCGATCAATTCCCAACTGTTTTATTGACTCTAATCGCTTGTTCCGAAGATGCTTCCTCATCTGAATACAAATTTCGATATTCAAACATGGACAAAAAATTATTTTTCATTACCACAGATAAGGCAAAAATAGCGCAACTAATTTTACAAACCTTCATACTGAAACCCGACGGTGCTACATTTTTGGGCCATTCAAATACAGTGGTGTGCAGCCGACTCCCTGATTCGATTAACAAAACAACTTTCTCGTCCGGATTTTGGAACTTAAATAAATATGTCTTGCTGTCTATGTCATATATTTGGTTCAATCGCATTCCTACAAGTCTAAAGAGGAGAATATTATATTAATAGAAATAATACAAAGACAATTCATTAAATTCATCAAATGGCACAGCATGGAACTTATAAAGCATGATGTATGTTCATATATGTAGACATGTTCTATCCTTAAAACTTATATTTCTCTTTGATGAACCTACTTTTGCAGTTCGGTGATAATGCATATTAAATCATAGGTGCTGAATTTCGACTTCATTCTGATTATTTAGTATGCTCTTCACCATGCAGCTTTATTTGTTCTCAACATTCGATAATCAGTAGATAGATAATATCCAACTTCTGTGCTTCAAATTTTCGCATTAGCACCATGCATATTTCAAGAACACTCATGAATTTCTTTATTCATTTGTTTTCGGGGAACTTGAAAAACGCGGGGACTAAGTCATTCTTTCATATGCAGCAGTCAGGCAAGAACTATAGGTACGCAGGAGTATATTAATGAATTAATTAGTCGTATATGAATGCCAGACGCTGGACTAGGTACACAAAAATTCTATTTTTTTAGTTCTTGCATCTCGTCACAGTTAATTCGTACTTATACCCACCAAATTTACAATCAAACTATAACTCCGAACACCTTTTATACTTCTCTTTAATCAGTCCCTTGTGTTTCCTCGCTTCGGTGGGATTGACATTTTACTCATAAGAACATAACTTTTGAAAGTATAATTGAAAAAAATAGTTGCTTTTGGGTGTGCAACGTGTAAACATTATCAAAACATGAAATATCACACCTTTAGTAAATCCAAACAACGAAAGTGTTAAGGAAAGTATTCTATTCGTCTTCTAGCTGTACCTTCAGTCAATCCCCTGCATTGAAACCGGTCGCATTAAAAAAATTTATTTTGTGGAAAAATTGCCAATTTTTAATTAATTATGATCTTCCACCGTATCACGCCTGAAACATAAATTTTTATCCAAAAGCATATTACAACGTTCCTGAGAGATATTACCGTCGAGTGGAGTTTCAGGGTGCCTTCTAGGCGTGGCAGACACGTCTCCGTAAATGTATTGATGCTGGGAGAGGGTATATTGAAGAATTTTATTCATACAAGTACGATCAATAAATCTATATTTCCCAGAGAACTGAATAAAATCATGCGTATTATTTTCAAATGATCCATGTATTGAAAAAAGTAACTACGTTTGAGGTGCACAATCACCGTGAAATACAGTGTCGGTGCAGTCGATTTATGACCTGTTGAAATTAGCCATGAAGAATATAGTAGATCAAATCGTCATAGCCCGTATTCAGCGCCAGTTATTCTAGTGAAATAGAAAACCAAGAAGTCTGTGAAGTGAAATGTAGACCATGCATGGCTTATCGCGGCTTAAACAGTGCGTCAGAAAAAGGGCGTTACCCTCACTCACGACCTCTCCAGGGTGAAACACGTACGGGGAATATTTCGACAAGCCAACAAAAAATTAGGAGTTTTCAGAAAAGTACCGGGTAAACGTAATAAAAAGGTCAAAGAGAAATGCTGTCTTTGGCTGGTTAGGCCTCATTTAGAATATGCTGCAAGTATATGGGATCCTCACGAGGTTGAATTGATTGCCGAATTGGATCGCGTGCAGCGTAAAGGAGCTAGATGTGTAAAACGTCGTTATGATAAACTTAGCAGCCTATCATAAGTATTAGAGCAGCTAGGCTGGGAATCAATCATTGAGCGAAGGTTAAATTACAGATTGTAGCTCTTGCATAAATTGGAATGAGGGCTCTTTAGCAGTGATGTTTATAATGCATTATTACCCCAATCGTACTACGGAATGAGAGATCATGCTAATAAAATTAGAGGGATTAAGTGTAAAACAAATAGATTTAAGATGTCATTTTTTCCACGAACGAAAATTGATCAGAATAACATTGTTCGATCGCGGTAAGGTCATATTTGGGTCAAAATTAGTCTGGTGTGTATTCACCCCTTGTCACACACCCTAGCGGTGGCTTGTAGGGTGCTAAATTAATAATAATAAATAAAAAGAGGGTAGAGCTAAGGACTCCTGACCCGAGGGCCGAGGTTCGATTTCCGGGAAAGCCTCTCTGGGCACTCTCAGCTACGCCCGAGCTGTGTGGTTTTTCTGGTACCATATCTTCCTGGGAAACCACAGGCGGCACAGGGAAAGGATCTGGGTAAACTCCCCTGGCCTCTGGCCTCCCCTTACCACCCTGATGTGGGAATTTCATTAGCCCTATAGGGCTTATCATTAGGTGCGCTCTACCCTCACCTACCAAACTGACCTTCGTGTTCATTAATGTGTTTTCTTTAAATATATAGCCACGTGGGACACTTGGGATTCGAGCAAACGTTAGGACTAGAATAGTATTAATTGAGTCTTGCATGGGCGGTATTTGGCGATCCGTGCTGATCGTCATTGAAGAAGTTCATGTAGTCGAGATATCCCATCACCGAAATGAAAATAATATTTTCAAAATTTTGCCACGGACGCACGTTAGAGAAATGATTCTGTGATTACTGAGCTTCGCCCCGTCAACGCTTCCATAAATAGGTGTTATCTGTGTGATTTTATGATCCGCAGGGACTTTGTACCCTGTGTGAGATTAATTAAATATTACTTCGAGGTACGGCGCGATATTATGAGCTTATTATTTTAACACCCTAGTCGGTCGGTATACATATTTTAGGGACCCGAGGATTTGTTAGGTTTACTCTCTGAAATTAATACCTTGTTATATTAGCCAATCTACATGACACAATACCCAACAATTCGCCGAAAGGGCGTGTGGCGGGAGTGTTAGGACACCACCCGAAAAAATAGTGTAATTACCATCCTACACCACAATTACTTCGGTATAGCATGTATATCTGAGTAATCCTCGGTTGCCCCATCGTTCGCGAAATCACTGAGGAAGTATTTTAGATAGGTAGATATTTTAATGCTCTGCAAGCCACCGCTAGGGTGCGTGGCAGGGGCTGAATATACACCGATGAGAGCATTAGCTTTTCCCTTACTAACATAGTGAATGCCCTCGTCACAATTGTTCCCCCTGGCTACCTTTTTCTCCCTGACGTGACCAGAACGCTTCAGGGTCACTTTCCAAGTACTCACAGAGTACCAAGTAACTGCGGGAGATGCCGCAACAGTAACTTTGAACGGAGTCATCCGCTAAGATGCATTTCAATACAACAATTTCAAAGTCTAATAAAAATTCGCCTTGACCGGGATCTCCTTGATCGGAATTTTTTAAACAAAAAGTACTCACAAAGTACTTTTTGTTTAGAGCTTCGCAAGGCGTTGCGTCATTGTCTTTTAGTTCAATATTTAGAAAACCTATACTTGTCCAATAAATGCCCATTCTCCAAGGAAGAAGATATGCACTCGCCTGCTCTCCTTACTCTTGAGTGTACCACGCTCTGCTTTCCTATCGCTTTCCCAATGTCATAAGCTTCTTAGATATTGGAATAACTTACGGGCATTTTCAACTCCGGGCAGTAAATAATTTCGGATAACTGATGAAAGAAGCTATCGCAATGCAATTGATGAGCGATACTGTGAGGCACTTATAACCATACAACATTATATTCAATATATTTGAATTGACACGTTACTTTAAATGGCAAGCGAAAGCCACAAATTCAAGAGTCCAAAAAAAGTAATACGAACTATACGTTTTGATTGATTAATTATTTACAAATAATCGCCATTACCATGCGATGAAAATGGTCGAAATCCAGGACTGAATCGCATTATTTCGGATGGTAAGCCTCTTTATCAATGCTCCCCCTGACGAATTAAATAGAAAATCAGGCAATGTTTGGAGACATTGAGCGTTTTCATTGTTTTTTACACGAGTAGTTAACCAATTCATGTAGTACACGGAAAATGTGATTTATGTAAAGATTTCAACCTTCGGGAATTAAGCATCGAAAAATTACTGTCACTTTCTTAAGCTGCAAAAAGATCTATTACCACTGAATTTGAAGTTAATCCCCTCTCAACCTAACACTTTCTCATTTAAAATTTATTGTCTCTGGGGTAACTTTATGGAATTCACACAACATTTTGAAATGAAATTATTGACTCTTTAGTTTCTCACAGTTTATTTAAAAACACGACCCAGGTTTTGACGTTGAACTTCATCAGGTGATGCTGTTCAACGTCGAAACCTGGGTTGTGCTTTTAAAAAAAGTGTGTGGAGTTACAGAGTCAATAATTTCATTTCATTTCAACGTCCCCATTTGTTTTCTTTTTTGTCCACTTCAGCTTCTCAATCCTTCTCCATACCCACATTTCAAAAGCCTTCAATCTCAGCCAATCATCTTACTTCCAGTGACCATGTTTCCACACTGCACATTACAATGCTCCATATCCAAGTTTCACTGAGCCTTTTCTTAACATCTTTACTCTATGTCCATTTCATTAATTCCCACCTAGTGAAAGCTTCTTAGCCTTACCCAATTCTTCTCCTTATGCCCCAACTACTTTTGACTGTTTTTGTTCAAAACCTTTCTGAGATATGCATTATGTTCCACCTGCTCTAGTTTTTGCCCTTCCATTTTAATGTTGAGCTTAGCCTCTCTCTTTCTAGAAAACTGCCTAGCCTTTGTTTTATTTATTTTTATTCTAATCTATTACCTATCACACTGAATCTCCAAATCACTTAGCAATGCATGTTTGACTGATGAACTAAAACTTGATCATAAGAAAACCTGATTTTATGAATTCCTCACTGATTCCTATCTCCAATTCTTCTCACACCTCTTTAATAATTTCCTACTCATATATTTTGAACAGCATAGGTGATAATGGATATTTGCATTGATATTTGCATTAATAACCTGATTTTTGCCATACATTTTTTTGTATTTTTTAATGGGTGGTAGTAATAGTTTTTATTGGGAGGTGACCGACAGCTAAGGTTATTTGCACCATTGGGGATGGATGGGAAAGGAAGGGTGGAGAGAAACTCGATGTCCGCAATAGCCTACTCTCTTGTTGGAAGGCACCAAGGGGACCACAGTTTAACGCCCCATCCAATGGACATCATACTCATTCAAAGTACTCTCTACAATGCACTTCAAGTATGGATCAGGATACCACTGGAAAGTATTTGTTGTCTCCAGGATTTGAACCCAAGCCCTTTCGGAGGGGGAAGCCTCTATGCCAGCCACCGCAACATCCCGATCCCCTTATTAATAGGAAAACCCAATTACAATACATGTAAAATAATATATTCATAAAAGTGCGATAAAACAAAAGTAGTGAGGAATATTTAAAAAAGGAAAGCCATGGGGAAAATTAAAAAAGTAATCCAAAGACATAAAAGTTCGACAATAAAAATATCAGTGAGAGGGAAATAAAAAATGAACTATTCAAATATTAATTAAAAGAGGTTTAAAAATGAAGTATCTTCCCAAACTTCCCTTAATTTAAAAATTATGTGAATGAAGAAAGATGAATACCTACACTCTTATAAAACTTTAGGAAAGTAGCCATTGAAAGTTAAATGTGGGAATAATACCTGCTCAAATAAGGACAAATTATTTTTGAATACATATGCATTATGAAGAAACATTAAATTAAAAGAGCTGTCAGGAGGGAGTCCGAACCAAAGAAGGTGAAGACAGTTCCCTTAACTAGGAAGGTATGGTGTCTAATATAATAATAATCTTCATTTACTAAATGTAACAGGGTTAAATGAATGCAGTTCATGCCATTCATTATTATCAGGCAGTTTTAAAACCCTACGGCAATAAAGGCATCCATGAATGACTGACAAAAAGTCTTCTTCCTTTGTGACAATTAACCAGCTTTTTCTTCCGCAGCTGTGACAATCAATGGAGTTTTGGATTCCAACTCATTCCCCATCCCTCTTATTCTCCAGAATTGGCTCCCTTGGACTAAATACTGTTCTCTCTTGTGAAGAAATTGCTGGGCGAAAGGTGACTCCATTAAAACAATGAGGTGATTAAGAAAACAAATGCCTATTTTGCTGAGTTTGGATTATTGCATCATTCAGAAGGGATGAATAAATTGGTGAAGTGTTACACAAAATGAATAAGCTTGAGAGAATACAATGAAGAAAAATAAAAATGGTTTATCCACAAAAATTACCATATTAAACAGTCTATAACATGAACCCAGAATTTTGGTTAAAAAAATCAGCAGTGTATCTATGTATGCTCAGGTTCAAACTCCATGGGTCCAATACTGAATGCTATGTGTACCCCACATGGTCAGTAGTACTACGTATTTTAACTACATTTTATTTCGATCATTATATTTCCTTATATGTAAATTTTATCATTAGATTGAATTATTTTGTAATTGGGATTGCTACTAAGGGGATAGACCCAATACTGTATGCTGATGATACAAATATCATTGTGTCAGCCTCCTCAGTAGACAGAAAGAGCAGCCGAAACAGCTTAGATTTCCAATGAATGGTGTCTTCATAACTTCCTAAAACCCAATATAAACAAGTCCAGCCTGATTTATTTTACTAATAAAAAGAAAGTTTCCTCTGCAATCTCAGTAGATGTAGAAGGCGTGAGCATTCCCCAAAATTCCAATACCCAATTCCTGGGAGTAATCCTGCGTAGTAACATGTCTTGGGAGGAACACATTTTCAAATTACGTAGAAAGTTATGCTCCCTATGCTTCCTCATTAGAAATATTAGATATTCTGTAAATTTAGAGGTCCTTCTATCCATTTACTATGGTGAATTTTATTCTCGTGTTACTTTCAGTATCCTCTTCTGGGGCTCCTCTCCCCATGTGAGCATAATCTTCAAAATCCAAAAGAGGATTATACGTATTATGAGCAATGTTCCTTGCGATGCACTGCAGAAACCTCTCTTCAAAAGACTTGGTTTATTACCAGTACCTTGCATATATATATATATATATATATATATATATATATATATATATATATATATTTAATGTCATCTTACATGCAAAGGGTAATATATTTCTCATTACAAGTCCAACCACAATTACCATAGTCACCACACAAGGACCTGCAATGACCTGCACCAACCATTTGTCAGGACACACAATACTGCCCATGGGCCCAAAGCAATGGGCTTAAGGTTGTTCAATAAACTTCCCCATGAAATCAAATATGAAACAAAAGTACCTGTTTTCAAGAAAAAGCTGTTTAACCTTTTGAAAAATAATATGTTCTATTCTGTAAATGAATACCTTGAATTTTCGCTATGCGTCAATTCCGGCTTAAACAACTAATATGCAATTATACTAGTGTATTGGTATATATATATATATATATATATATATATATATATATATATATATATATATATATATATATATATACTCATATATACAGAAACATATATAAGGAAAAGGGATAGGAACACGTATAAAGGACGAACACAATAGAGGTGGGGAAGGCGGAATCGAACGGATCACTAGAGTAAAAATATCTCCTCAACCGGGACTCGAACACCGGATCTTTCCACTTGCCGGGCGGATGCTCTTAACCACTTGAGCTATCGAGGATATGTAATTTACCCTGAGATCCGTGGGTCTTATATGTCGCCAAGCGCCCCGATTCTTTAGCCAAGAGATGGCGTCAGGGGGCTATTTCACCCACCAAAGGAGAAATAGACAATACACAAGAGGAAAGGTCAGTGGTTAGAATTCATACAACATCATACAGGAAAAGAACAGTGCGTTTCGTGGCACGCATAGCCAGAAGAAAGAGATGAGCCACATTGGCCAAATACACATTCAAACATGAAATCCCGCCAAACGGCGAATAAATACTCATATATACAGAAACATATATAAGGAAAAGGGATAGGAACACATATAAAGGACGAACACAATAGAGGTGGGGAAGGCGGAATCGAACGGATCACTAGAGTAAAAATATCTCCTCAACCGGGACTCGAACACCGGATCTTTCCACTTGCCGGGCGGATGCTCTTAACCACTTGAGCTATCGAGGATATGTAATTTACCCTGAGATCCGTGGGTCTTATATGTCGCCAAGCGCCCCGATTCTTTAGCCAAGAGATGGCGTCAGGGGGCTGTTTCACCCACCAAAGGAGAAATAGACAATACGTGATCCGTTCGATTCCGCCTTCCCCACCTCTATTGTGTTCGTCCTTTATACGTGTTCCTATCCCTTTTCCTTATATATGTTTCTGTATATATGAGTATTTATTCGCCGTTTGGCGGGATTTCGTGTTTGAATGTATATATATATACGAGGGTCATCCGGAAAGTAGTACCCGTTCGTGCCGCATGAAGTGCTGACGACGCGAGTAGCCGCTGGACGAGGTCAGATAGCTTCAGTGGCTTGTCTGCCTTCTCTGAGCCAAGTTGCGTGACGCTAGCATTGCCTGTGTTGTTTCTGTGATTGTTTACAATGTTTAAAAAAATTGAGAACGCCGCCAGTTGTGAAGTGAGGGCAGTGATTAAATTCCTCAATGCAAGAAACGTTCGCCCATGTGATATTCATCGCCAATTAAAGGAGGTGTATGGAGACAATGTAATGGACGAGTCGTCTGTTCGGCGGTGGTGTCGCAACTTCAACATGGGGAGGGGGAACACACACGACGATGAGCGTTCGGGGAGACCGTCTGTCATTACAGACCAACTGGTGAGCTCAGTTGACGAATTCGTGAGGAACGATCGGCGCGTCACAATTGATGACATCTGTGAGCATTTTCCCAATGTTTCTCGAACAATTGTTCATGAAATTGTTAAACACCATCTGCATTATGCAAAAATTTGTGCAAGATGGGTCCCTCGCGTATCTCAATGAGCTGGCGGCGAAGGACTATGCAGCAGGAATACAGAAACTTGTCACACGTTATGACAAATGCCTTAATTTGCTTGGAGATTATGTTGAGAAGTAGTTTAAAGTATCCTCTTTCAAATAAAATTTTTTATGTTTGTTAATATTTACTTTTGTGTCTTTATTTCACGAACGGGTACTACTTTCCGGATGACCCTCGTATGTATATATATATATAAATATATATATACATATATATATATATATATATATATATATATATATATATATATATATATATATATATATATATATATATATATATATATATATATATATATATATCATAAACAAAAGGATAGAGAGTAGGGCAAATGATTACTTAGGGGATGATCAGTTTGGGTTTAGGAAGGGGAGAGGTACGCGTGATGCCATTGCAGTAATGAGATTATTAATCGAGAGGAATATAGAACACAACCAGGAGGTATTTGCCTGTTTCGTAGATTTCGAAAAAGCGTTTGATAGAGTAAATTGGGAAAAACTAATGAGTATATTGCAGAAAATAGGAATAGATTGGAGGGAAAGGAGGCTAATCCGCAACCTGTACATGTCTCAGACTGCTCAGGTGAGGGTGGGAAACGGGGAGTCAGGATGGGCAGTGTTAGGAAGGGGTGTAAGGCAGGGTTGCCCATTATCACCGTTGCTGTTCAACCTGTACGCAGAAGAAATGATCAAAGAGGCATGGGAAGAACTCGAGGTAGGAATGAAAGTGGGCGGGGAATTCGTAAAATCAGTTAGGTTTGCTGATGACCAAGCTTTAGTTTGTCAGTCAGCCAAGGGGCTGCAAGCATTGCTTAGTGAATTGGAAATTCAGTGCGACAGGTATGGGATGAGAATCAATATTAATAAAACAAAGGTTATGCGATTTTCTAGAAAGAAAAAGGCCAAGCTTAACATTAAAATAGGAGGGCAAAAGCTAGAGCAGGTAGAACAGTTTACGTATCTCGGTAGTGTTTTGGACCAACACGGTCAAAGTAGTAGGGACGTAAGGAGAAGAATTGCGCTAGGCAAAGAGGCTTTCACAAGGAGGATGGAGTTGATGACAGGGACTTTGAGTAAGGATGTTAAGAAAAGACTCGTAAAAACTTTGATATGGAGCGTAGCTATGTACGGAGCGGAAACGTGGTCATTGAAGCAGGAGGATAGACGTAGATTGGAGGCTTTTGAAATGTGGGTGTGGAGAAGAATGGAGAAGGTGAAATGGACAGAGAAGAAAACAAATGAGGAAGTACTTGGTATGGTGGGCGAAGAGAGGGGTTTGTTGGGAGCAATCCTATGGAGGCAGGAAAAGTGGATGAAGGGGGTGTTGACCGGCAGTGGGATGTTGAAGACTGTGATAGAGGGTAGAATGTTGGGCAAAAGAGGAAAGGGAAGGAACAGGATAGGGTTGTTGGACGGGATGAAGGGAGGAAGGAAGTACTCAGAGATGAAGAGGGACCTGATATAGAGTAGGATGATTGATTTTGTGTTTTGTTAGGAGTAATAAAATATTTGTTTGGTAGTTGTGTCAGTCCAAAAACCTACCTTAACCGGTAGATTACTTTAAAAAAAAAAAAAATATATATATATATATATATATATATATATGTATATATATTGTATCTCTTCTAAAATTGTGAAATTTATATCTGACGTGTCCTATATTTGTGTATGTATGAATATGCAACAAATCTCCGGACAAATATATGTATTATTATTATCATTGAGCTCAATGCTATCATGTGAGGTGAATATAGTGTTACATGCTTCTGCAAAGGCATAAGAGGTTTGAGTGAGATATCAAACTAACCTAATTATTTTATCACAACTTATCTTAACAAAACAGGGTGCCTCCTTCTTACTGAGCGGAACTGCTCAGTATTCAAAAATTACCCTGATATATTTACTCCACTTTCACGTGGACTGTTAACACTTATCGTGGGTGCCCGATGGAAATGAGTCTACTAAGCCATCAAATATGGTAAGTAGTTTTCATTTTTGAACGGAATTTTCAAGCCACCCTTGAATACTAGAATTATACTACTATTTTTTAGAGTAGTTTTTAAAGCAACAATATGATTCTCAAATACACAGTCAGTGTAAGGTTAATTATAGTATTAAGTGGTTTCACGATAGGAGCTTGTGTAGTGTTTGGTAATCTCAAATTGTACTTAGTCAATCAATGCTGGATCACTCAACTACATCCATTTAAGTAGCAAAACACTTTGGAAACCAGTTTAAAAATAAATTTCAACTTTTTTCTGAGATAATAATCACCCAAAATACAGGAGGTTAACTTTTCAAGGAAAATATTGAACACATTGTCAGTTTGTCAATCAATTTCTGTTTATTTTTAACATACTGTACAACCAGATCTCACTATAAACATGGTGTCCCATTCTTGGAAATATTACATATTTTACTTCTAGTACACTGACTCATCACCCAAAGTATACTTCACCTATGTACATAATTTTTAAATTTGTATATCCTGGATATTAGCGGATGACCTCTATAAAGATAATGTTGCAAAACAATGAAAATTCAACGACCATAATTAGTTCACCATGTATTTTCAACATGTAATACGTATTAAATTATTTCTTCTCAAACCAACCCATGAATTAATGACATCTGTTATTTATTTCTGGGAAAGGAAGGACTCCCCTTAGAGATAAAAGTAGAAACATCTGTTGCGCAAGAACAGTAACTTTTCATTTAGGGGACATACTGTAGCATGGTGTATCTTCTGCAACTATTTTTTTTACGAGCAAATAAAATTATCACCGGTAGCCACAGGAAGTTTGAACTTTTATCACAGCAGTTTTCAACCATCCCTTCATTGCACTGGCTTGGTAATCATTTCGAAATTATTAACAGCCAGAAAATACAATTTTAGAGAATTTTTTTTACTATTGTTTGTTGTCATGCTTCTTTTTTTTTAACTTCCATTACAAAGTGATATAGTATGGTTAAAATTTAATGAGCTCTCCACTATTTCCTGCAGAAACTTCTATGAGGCAAAGAAAACAACCCACTCTGCTTAACGATACAATTATGGGGCATTCCCACTGAAGAGGAATAGTTCCCATGAAAAATAGAGACTTATTCATATTCATAAGAATGTACTTACGGACATACATATTGGCACTTTTGCTGGGAAACGAGAGAAGGGAACTTAACAGCAGAAAAATGGATTAATAGCACATATACATATTTATATAGTAATAATAATAATAATAATAATAATTAATGGAAAACACATCGTTATGATTTAAAAGCAAGGTTTCTTTTTAGGGGAAACAAAGAGGTTGAAGAGCAACAAATTAAGAAATTTTTTTCTCCAAGCACATATGAAACAGCCACAAAACACAATCTCTCTTCATAATACTGGGAAGTATTGTAGTTTGCTCTTCTCCGTTAAAATAAGAAAAAAAGGAGCTCAACTACCTGTGATCATGCAACATGATTTCACTGCACCCCTAAAAGGGCAAATATAAATTGCTTCCAGTTCACATTTTTGTGATTTTAATTTTTTTTTCCGGGCGAGCATTCAAAGAAAAAATGCAGAAAGAACAGAGATGGTATCACATTAAACGGAACAACAGCAACCTTTTTTTTTCCTTTTCTTTTCCTCGTCAAAACCATTCATTTTTTTTTGCTTCACCCTTCCCCCTCACTAACCCTCCAAAAAAAAAAAATATAAAACAGTGAGACAGGTTCACAACACGTTGGCCAACAAAGAGAAGAGGGATTCCACCCCACTCCATCCTACCACTGATAATGAGCTCCTCGATTGCAGAATGGAGGTTGCCAATATTATCACTCACACAATGGTCACCAAATGAGAGCTTTTGAGCTCACCTCAGCCGGCCACTAAAAAGTATTAACATGAAAACAAATGAAACCACATCTCCCTGACATCAACAGCCATTTCCTCACAACAGGCACCTATCGACCAAACACTCATCAAAGCTTTTTTTTTTATTTCCAGGTACACAGCCATTGATAACTCTGACACTGAGAAATACCCCACCCATGGACACTGTTTAAAAACTGGCAAATGGCAAACACCCAAGGAGGCCAGAGCTAAACTTTTAAACAATTTAAAACACAGCTCCAAAAGACATACCCTTTGTACTGCTACTACATCCGCAAGCCATGCGGTAGTTAACGACTCAAAAATGTCTGTTTAATACACAATTATGTATACATATATATCTATATACTTTTTATCTCGGGGAGGGGGTTTAAGCCTAAATCAAAAGAAATCCACTGGTCCACCCACACAGAAAATGATGAGCTATTCCATTCCCCAACATCCCACACTTTCATCTTTCCCCACGACTGCAAGACATTTCCATCAAAGACAACAAAGCAATGGCTTTTTAATTTTCACCACAATTTAAGGGTCACTTAATACTAATATCAGCTCATTGTTGTCATTTTTCGGTGAGCCCATTGCAGGGGAGAGGGGAGGAAGTGGGGGAATGCATTTTGCAAAGAGCAGGTGAAGAGCGGTAAAGGGAGGAACAGCGCCATGAGTGTGCCGGAAGGGGGAGGGGGGAGAAGGGTGGGGGCCGGCCTCACAATGGCCTCGGAAAACCCCTCCGAATGCCCACAACAATGGGTGCCCACCCCCACCCAACTTACCCCCCCCTGAAGTACTTCTTTTTCTAACCTTGTATCATGTCGTCGTTATTAGATTTATGTACATGCTAGCACACCATAAAAAAATACATTCCTTGGGATATAAACAGGATGGTGAGGTGAAATTTCAAACAATTTAATCAAGTTTGGGAGAGAGAAAAAAATATTTTGAATCATTTTCGAGATGATTTCTTTTTTTTTCCATCCCGGGAGAAATTTAACTTTTTTTCCCACATTTTCATCACATTGATGTACACTATTTACAACTTTCAAAGGATGTTGAAAAAGAAGGAAGCTGTGGAACGAAGCCATAATCTTTTTTTTTCTTTCTTTTGCAACTTGGGGAAATGCATATCAAAGATCTCCTCCAATTTCCCCAATCGGGGCACACCAACCGCTGATGAACGACGTTCAGTCAAATCAGGAACTAGGGATCCATAGTTATAAAGAGTCACTCTCTCACTTGATATATATATATATAATTATATTTTTATCCAACAATGTCCAGTTTCCCCCTCTAGGTCAGAGTCATTTAAAATCAATCGATCCACTGCACCAATCTCTCTCTCTGGGCAGAGGTCATACTTCTTTCAAAATATCCTTCAAGACGGTACGGAGTGGTCACCGGAACACCCCAATGCATGTAGTAGCCCCCTTCCTTCTCCTTTGATCACTCTGGGGTCAATCCACTCCATGAGCCACGCTCCAAGCATCACCTTTCTTCTAGTCATTTCCCCAACCAGCCATAACCTTTAAATGAGTCCCGAGCATGGAGGAAGGCAGGACACCAAAACAGTCCACGGAGCTCCCATCATTCACCAGGGATCTCGCCACGTTGTTTATGCAATGTCCCTGAGGAAATTAATAAGGTGAAAGATGCAATATTATTTAGTGAAAGGTCTTGGGGAAATACAATGTTCTGCATATAAAAAATAATTTATTTATTTAGCATTAGTCTGAAAACAGCACTTCAACCTTTAAATCAGACTTCAAACAATGATGTAACAATTTGACAATTACATACCCCCAAATATCTCAGTTGACAGGAGGCGGAAACACTTAACGGGACCCATCACAGTATGGATATATTATGGACAATACTCTATCAAAACAAACCATAATTTATGAGCAACTCAGTGTCATTTTGCATATCGCAAAGTCATAAAACAATGAAAACATTCAGATTTCAGTCAGTCAAAATGCAAATGCAATGGTACCTCATACAAAAACCATAATTCGTTCCGGGATCTTTCCTCCAAAGCGAAACACTACATCGGAGAAAAAATTGTTTCCATTTAAATTAATGCAAATTATGATTATGCGTTTCAAGCCAAAAAAATTAAATTACACGCAAGATTTCTTCAAAAAAATTATAAATACATATGTTTAGGATCGCGGATCATGTCCATCTATTATTCTATCGTGGATTGAAGCAACTGGGAAGAGAAACTCGATTAGTAAAATCAAAAAATAATCGAAATAAATAGTTAATTATTAATGATACTTAAATGATTCCCTTTCACTAGAAAGCTGTCAGAGACATTTTTTTTGGCAGACGCATCAAAATTTTGTAAAAATGCACCCCAGGATTATCATCACATAAATTTCTGGCACGCATCACCAATGCCTTTTATGGATGATGCTTTGTAGACATGGTACGATGCAACAGTTTACCGTGACCTTCACATCATATTTAGCCTGCCGTTTCAGACTTTACACTTCTTGAAGGCCCTAGGAGTTTTGGAATGGTAAACAAGCAAGGGTTCAATGTTCAAATTTCCACTTGCATTTGCACAAAATAGCAGTGAGAGACAGCCTTTCATAATCTTGTGGCCTGCCAATGAATCCTCCTCTAAAGTTACATGCACAAAAATGGGTTTCCTTCAGCATTATTTTCCGGATGAGAATGGTTTCATCACAATATGCGAAGGGCTACCTGCCGCAACAGGTTTTGCTGCGGCAGGTAACCCTCAGAATATGTGAGCTTCTTGAGGCAACCATTGCAGTTCTCGGCTGGCTTTGAATCAGAACTTGCTGCTTCACGATGTTTCAAAATGCTGGAGATGCTGGTTCTTCTCTCTTAACCTTCTCAAACCATGCATGGTTTCCCTTATACACTTCTTCAGCCACTGGTGATCCTGGCATCTTCAAAACAAGGTAGGTGAAAATCACTTTCACCGTCTCACCATTGATATTCTCATTAATAGTGGTCACACTCAAATTGCTTTTCAATTACCCATATGAGATGAAACCTTTCAAATTGTTGAGAATATGTAACAATTTCATAGATGTTGATGCCACTCTCTTTGAAGCATCTACCTCCTTAATCCTGTCCTTGTTCTGGAGAATAGTGCAAATTCCTGATGCAGATCAATTTTATGACAAAGGAAGAGATGATAGAGATGTAGGGGCTCACAGTTTAGAAATAAGGAATGACTGCGGGGGTTGAAAGCAATAGCGAGTGGTGGAGAGGGGGCTATAAACCATCATGACCACTTATTTTAAACACAGAAATTGGCACGAGTGCACATGGGAAATCCATTTGGTTTCAGCAAGATATCACTTTAGACTATGTTGTGGTTAGGAACAGATTTAGGAGAGTGTGATTAATTTGCATAATTTCCCGGGAGTGAATGCTGATTGAATTCATAATTTAACACTAATAAAGTGAAACATCAGCTTCAAAGAGATAAAACAGGGAAGATGATTCAGAAAATGGTTTTCGGTAGCATTAACAGGAATGATAAGAAAGGAGAATCAGCAGATAAAGCTGTAGATAAAACCATGAGTGAGGAAAGGAATTTGGGTACAAAAGAAAAAATATGGAAACATATATAAAAAGGGATAACGAAATTCGCACATGAAACTACATGGACTATTACTAGGAATAGAACAAGGAAACCATGAATTTCTGACATGATGATTAGGAAGACAGATGAGAGAAGGAAATGGAAGAATGTAAATAGAGAACTAGGTAGGAGGAAGAACCAAAACTTGAATAATAAACTGAGCAGGAAAACTAATAGAAAACAAGAAGTGTCCAAGGTTATGGGATTCCCACGAAGGAATGGTTAAATAGGTGAATTATACAAGATGGTGAAAGCACTATCAGAAAATAAGGAGGGAAAATCCATTCAAACAATCAAAAATAAATCAGGAATGTTATTAATTGAAGCAGGGAGGAATATATTGAGGGACTATACAGTAAAGACATTAGGCCAGCAAGCCTAATAGATGTTATGATGCAGATGAGGCAAGTTTTGTTTTAGGCATACTTGATGGCGAGATAGAAACAACATTAAGTGAACTGAAACCAAATAAGGCCACTGGGTTAGACAACATTCCCACGGAACTACTTAAAGGTTTAGGAAAATGTGGGCCGAAGAATCTTTATGGACTAATTCATAGCATCTATGAGAAAGGAACCTGGCCAGAAGACTATGAGATCAGTGTTAGTTCCTATTCCAAAAAAGGGAGAGGCTGAATCATGTGAGGACAACACTTTGCATACAGCTTGAGTGGTTCTCACGAACATCAACAAAAGGACGGAGAGCAATAACAAATGATTACTAAGGGGATGATCAGTTTGGGTTCAGGAAGGTGAGAGGCCACGTGATGAGATCACCCATAGAGAGGAATATCAGGATTTCAAACGGGATGGATTTCAGAGTGGCCCATGACATATAGATAGCTTAAAAGGCCACCCACCTTGTTATCTTCTCCATAGCAATCTTGAGGTGACTCTCGGTGACTGACGGGATGAGCTTGGAGACCACCTCCCGAACAAAGAGGTCGCTGATGCCAGGGGAAGCCCTCTCAGCGAGTTCGAATGCATTCTTCAGCTCCTCCATTGGATCAGGCCGAGTGCTGCTGGAGCTGCTTGACCCACTGCTGCTGCCATGGTGATGGTGGTGGTGATTGGAGGAAGAATGGTGGTGGTGATGCGATGACGAAGAGGCCTCCTGGTCGTTGCCCCGGCTGCCCCCACTGCTGCTGCCCCTCCCACGGTAATTCTGCTTCCTCTGGAGCTGAAATGCACGAGAAGGTCAGCACCACATTTAAAAACAAAAGGATACATACAAGCAGTAGTGGAACGATGTGGAAATTTGTGGAATTGAACCATTTTTTGAAATATTAATTATTATTATTATTATTTTTCACAGCAGTTTAACCCATACAATAAGTTTCAATGCCTTTGCATCATCATCAGGTATAATATGAGTTTTTAAGTCCAGAATTGAGTATATATTATTATTCTACTGGTTGAGGTAAACTTTGGATGGACACAACCTATACAATTATACAACCATACATTTATATGCCAATCCTAACAAAAACACAACTTGACGTCCAACATTGCAATAAGTCTCTCTTCATCTCCGTATACTTCTTTCCTCCCTTTATTCCATGAACCTATCCTATTCCTGCCCATTCCTCGTTTGCCTAACATTCTCCCTTCTATCACAATCTTCAAAATCCCATTGCCAATCAATACGCCCTTCATCGATCTTTCCTGCCTCCTTTGGATTTCTCCCAACAATCCCTTCTCTTCACCCACCATGATCCGCCCTTCCTCATTTGTTTTCCTTTCTGTCCACTTCACCTTCTCCACACCAAAATCTCTCAAAGGCCTTTCATCCTGCTTCAATGACAATGTTTCTGTGCCATGCAAAACTACACCACAAATCAGAGTTTGGACGAGCCATTTCTTAACCTCAATACTCAATGCCCCCATCATCCTTTCCCTCCTCCTTGAGAAAGCTCTTTTCCTAATTTTATTCTTAGGCAAAGAAGCTTTCACAAGGAGGAGGGAATTGATGACGGGTACATTTGAGCCCTGCAAAAATGGAGTGGCTAGGCAAGCGTGGGGCAAATTCAGAGAGTGATTGGAAGGGAAGAGGTGGTGTGGGTAGGGATGTGGTCAGGCATTGTGTTGGCATCGCTGAGGTCGTAATGTGTTGGTAAGAATGGTTAGCACCATGAAGGGATAATGACTGACATAAGCCTAATAATTCGAAAATTTCCCTCTCTTATTCTTCTGAATGATATCCAATCATCGCAGGAGATACAATTGTAGTAGCAGTATTCGCGGGGGCAATAGAGCTAAGGCCACCTGCGTCATTAGGGACACGTTATTAATTTAGTAGAGAAAGGATTAACCAGGGAATGGGAGAAGAGGGCAATACCATTAGCCTATTATTAAAAAGAGGCCCTAAGGGGTCACACCATTCAATATCAAATCAGATGGACTGAGCACTCCACTTGAAGTGCAGCAGTCCAAGTTGGGATTAGGATGCCTCTGGAAACTCCTGCCACAGCCAGGATTCCAACCTGCAGCAATCTAGGGGTGGAAAGTTTGTATGCTAACCAATGCATCAAACCTAATCCCTTGTCACAGGTTTGCTATAGCAAAGAGAGTTCAAGGGGGCATCACTCACCTCTGATATGAGAGGGTATATAACACCCGTTAAGCATGGCGAACGTGGAGTTAACATCTTGGAAGACGACCCATCGCCCTTTCGACTTGACTTCTTCTCCAAGTCCCCAATGCTCCCACCAATCCCTGAGTCGTTCCCTCGGTGATCCAGGGGGCTCTGCTCTCCCTTGCTGCTTCTCTTGCCACTGCTCCCATCCTTGCGACCCTCGTTCAGCAAAGGGGGCGATGGCGCCACCATGTTGGGCCGAAGCTGAAAGGTTACAATTAAAGCTGTGAGGAACATCACGACGAAAGAAATTCTACTATTATCTCTAATTCTTTGCATGGAATATTAAACCATGAATTGGTTCTTATACGATCGAATGCAATCATTATGTACATTATTTTTGTTAGAATTTGTTTCTGCAAGTTTGCCTTTCACATTTGAGTAACTCCATATATTTACCATGCATAAGTAAACGTTTGAAAGTGCCACTCATGTCACAGTTGACCATTATTCCATAGGAATATAAATGCATAGTATTTAATTAATGGCAATATGAAAAATGAATGTGCTTAAAAGGAAAATGTAAAAAAAACAGGGCTTGTAAGTAAAGGTAACATTATTTAGGCTCAATTAAAAGTTATTCCATTTCATAAGTCTAGCTTGTCTTGATTAGTACAATAACTTTTTTAACTTCAAATTTGCTGATTCTCTTTTCATGAAAATGGGTTGACTCTCATTTTAACTGCTTTCAATTGACTTGAGGTGAAAATCAGTTAAGATTTTTCAAGAGAAAACTACTTTAAAACTATGAAAATAATTTTAGAATGTTGATTAAAAACAATATGCAGAAGCTGCTTACAAATAAATAGTCTTGCCCACCTTATATTCAACAGAAATGCATGCTTCCCAAAACTTATTTCAAAAATGCAACAATTTCAGAGTGTAAAAATCATTCGCCTTGACTGGGATTCGAACCCAGATCCCTCAATATCCGGTCGAGTGCTTTAGCCACTTAAGCTACCGAGGCGTCCTCTTAAACTCTGAAATTTTCAAAAAGAAATCATCAAACATATTGCACACAGAAATGAGTGCGACATAAAATTAGCACATGGCATACTATAGAATGTACTTTAGAATTTAGCCATTTTTATCCTCCCAAAGCATTCTTAATGGTAGCCTACTGGTTGAGATAGGCTTCGGCTGAACACACTCAATAACTATTGCTGCATGCTAAGCCTGATCTGGGTACCATAGCATTATTTGTCGATTTGAATGACAAATGCTATGCAAATCACCAAATGATGTCACCACATCCTGTACAACACAATGTGAAACCTTATGTGAAGCCTCTCGTTCCCCCTTCATTCCTTCCAAAATGTTTATTTTATTTTCCTTCATCTACCTCACTTGCCTAACATTCTCCCCTCTGTCATACAGTCTCTCGTAATATTCCATTCACAATCAAAATGCTCGCCTTCTACTCTTCTTGTGGCCTTTGGAATTCTTCCAACAATCCCTTCCACCCTCCTCTACCAAGCGCACCCTCATTTGTTTTCCTTTCCATCCATTCCACTTTTTCGCCATCCTTCTCCAAACCTGCAGCTCAATAGCCTCCAACCTTGCTCATCCCCTAGCCTCAATGACCAATTGATGGTTTCAGGCATAACTTTATAGCATCGATTCATATTAGATAAGAAGTAATAATAACTTTCTAATTTCACAGAAAATTTATTTCCATAAGACCTGGGTTTGGTTGCTTAAAGTCCACCTGAAGATGACATTGAACGTTTTAAACCCGGATCATATCGAAATAAATATTCGGTGGAATCACGAAGTAATTATTTCTTCATTTCTCAATGAACAAGTTTTCATTCCATACATTAATACGGTTTATATTAAAGTTTTAACTTATCTTTATTTTAATGCAACAATTTCAGAGTGTAAAAGTCATTCGCTTTGACTGGGATACAAACCCAGATCCCTCAATATCCGGTCGAGTGCTTTAGCCACTTAAGCTACCGAGGCGTCCTCTTAAACTCTGAAATTTTGGGGAATTTTTAAAGGAACGAGATGTTGTGACGAAATACCGTACATACAATGTCACATGCATTCGTAGTCGTGCGCAAGGCGCCACAGTGCACGAGGTAAAAGTCAACTTTTAAACACTTATGGTGTTTATACCTTGACAAATTCCAAAGAAACTGCGGGAGATGCCGCAACAGTAACTTTTAACGGAGTCATCCGCTAATGTGCATTTCAATGCAACAATTCCATTAAAATTTACTGTCGCGGCATCTCCCGCAGTTTCTTTGGAATTCATCTTTATTTTACTTCCTTACTAAAGGTCTCTTTCATCGACTTCATTCTCTTAGCAAATACTCATAACACTAGGTAGACCCTTTAATAAATGTTAAGGATGAAATTCCAAATCTCCAAAAAATTGGTTAGTAATTATTAAAGGGAGAAGCACTGCCTGGTGAAGTACTTTGGAACAATGGAGCAGGAGTTCATCCATTAGAACAAATGAGTGTAATGTCAATGCATGAATGCACTACAGCACCTGAAGACGACAAAATATGTTCAAGGCCGAGTCATGCAATATAAGTTTTTAATAGTTGAATTTATTAAGATATTTTTTTTAAGTTTTCCCTTTCAATCCCATGCGGTGCGTAGTTCACTTGCTCACAAACACCTGATTTCAATAACGTCTACTCACAGGCGGGGATTTATTGGCCTCACTCCCTCGGTAGTGGTTCAAATTCGAGTCCTTGCTCAGGTTGACGGGGATTGCTGATGCCGACTTGTTCTGCTGTTGCGGAATGAGAGCTGGTGACGAGGCTGATATGGACGATGGCACACTCCCACCGCCCGCCGGGATAGGCCCAGACGACCCATTCTGGGCCTTCTGGGGGATCGTCTTCTTGCTGCTCGAGGCATCATGGTGCCGATGGTGCCTGTGGTGGTGGTGATGATGATGGTGCCTGTGTTCATGCTGGTGGCTGCCCCCACGATGGGACCTGCACGTGGGCAAATAAATATAGTCCCTTGTACATTATTGAGGTTTTGGAGATCGAAGATTACATCAGGGATTGCAGAGGGATGGTACCCCCCTTACAATGCATCGCCAATTGGCCATGTCATCGCCAAAACAACGTGTTTTTGGTAAATTCCAAAAAAATCCTTTTGGGAATAACCCAAAATACCAAGGAAAACCGCCCAATTCAATCAAAATTGCCACGACCATAGGAATGAGTCAATTTGGACCTCTCGATACATTATGAAAAATATGCCAGCACTAATTGTTGATAATAATTCTCAATATCAACTGTTATCGATTGATTTCAAAGTTTTAACCGTTTTGCTGGGCTCACTCTCCGAAAATTTACTCCTCATGCGGCAAAAAGGAGGGTATCATGTCTCTGAACGCATTATTCCAAATGTAAACTATAAAAATATGAACTCAATAAAAATAATCTAGAATAACTCTTTATTTAATAGAAAATTTTAATAAAATTTCAAAGAATGATAGCTCAACACAGAAGAGGGTAAAAAGGTATATTCTCAGCAGCCTACCATTTGAACATACTATGTACGTTCACAGCAGCAAAAGGGTTTTGAACTTTTGGTGCACAAATAACAACTCTCTACACTTGTCAAAACTCCAGAGCAAAAACAATTTTCAACAAGGATTATGAGTTACATCAAAAAATACATCTCTATGAAAAAGCTGCAATTATTTTATTAAATATTGTCTATAGTGGATGAGGCTCTGTTCAACTGTATTTTCATTTGAATGTAAAACTTTTTGTCAACAAAATTGAATTTTACAAATTGAAAAGTAAATACCTATTGCCATGGATAGCGTCAAGAATTCATACAATTTTTCATGCGAACTTAGATGCCATGTAGGCAAAGGAATTGAATGATGGACTCGAAATTTTGCAAACATCATTTCAGTGGAAAATCTTAACGTTTTAGTGCTACTGCAATGCCAGTTTAAAACAGAATATTCTCATTGACTGACCAGAAGCATATACGCAAATTATAGTAAAACCAAAATAATCTTGGTTTCATTAAAAATGCCTAACAGCACGCAAAGTATTGCAGAAAAATGTGCATACATACATACATATTGTTCATGTAAGGTGAAAAGGAAAAGAACAAACCCACCATTTCGGAAGTTTAGGTTCACAAATTGGATCATTTCAATCCCTTTGGCACTATTACAGCCATACTCAAGCATAAATAATTTTTATTTACATTTTGAAAATATTCTCTCTTCTTTCCTTTGATGCTGGTGTTATTTGATTGCCAGAGGCTCAAACGGCACGCCAACACAGACAAAGAACGATTTCCAATCAATTTTGGCAATGTTTTACACTTGGCAATCATTGAGGAAAACAACTGAAGGTCAGAATACATTTGTTTTCCTTATCTCTCTGATTGTTTATTTATAATTGATAAAAGCGATGACAGCCATCCATGATAATTCATACGAAAATATCATTGGAATATGCTCAATTGCAACAATGCAATGGCATGGTAATTTTAAATACATTACCGATTTTGAAACAAGTGTCAAAGAAAATTATTCTCATTTCATAGCACAATGAAAATATCAGCAATTGTTTGCACTGCATGATATGAATTCAATGCGTACCTTTTCCTCTCATTTGAAGTGATCACAACTATGGCGGACTTAGAAAAAGTGTGTGGATACTCAAAGCCTAGCAAGGCAATGGTCAACGAACAATCACGCAGAAAAATCAATCCACTGAGGATTTTTCTCAAGAATCTAAAACTGTTCCTAATCACAGAACTTAATGGATATTGGCAGATACATGTGCGGTCCACTTCTAAGAGAATTCATTAAATTATCATGAATAAATTTGTGAAGAAATTTACTGTGGGACACCTGCTTATGAGTCTACAGCAGTCAACCCCCTCCATTTCTCAATTTGATAAATCTCTTAATTATATCCGGTATGATGTCAAATCTTAAAAATTTTGACAACATATCTCGGCCGAAATAGAGTTTGACGGTGTGCTTTGTGACTCTTTACTTTATACATTTATGAACTCAAAGCAAAAACTCTGATGAAAAATTGCAAATACCGCACTCCCACATTTAATAAACAAATAAACATAGGAGTCAATGCTGTATGATGATCAACTGCTTGGGGTGATTGAACACCTGCTTCAATTTGTATGCAAGTAGTGGTAAAATGATCGAGATAAATGTTTATGTGGGAAAACTTTTGAGAATTAAATGTAAAGGTTTTTAATTTCATTACAAATACCACGACATTTATTAAATCTATAACAATTGATATTCAAGAGAGTGGAAAAACTAAATTGAACACATAATTGTTTATTTGGCCAATTTTGGCCACTGCAGAAGATTCCATACTTTTTAACATTTTCGCTAATTTCAACCAGAAATAATTATTTTTTTCCTTGGGAGTTTACATAAAATAAAATCTTGAAAGCAAGTCGGAGACCTCATAATAAAGTAATGTATCATTGAGACTGAATAAGCAAACTCTTTGAATATCATATTTCTTTATTTGGTGCTAAGGCGACAATACCTTCAAATTTCAATCATTCTGGGTGAAAGATGCATTCCATTTCACAGGCTATGGTAATTTCATACCAAAATATTCACATCATATTTGTTGAACAGTATCGCAGAATTTCAAATAAATCCAAAGTTTTCATTTTCATTTTCTCTTAAATCCTGATGCTGGGAATTTCGAGCTAAATGCATGCCACCACACTATGAAGCCACAGTCAGTAAGTGATCTAGTGAAAAATATTCAAAGCTGTTAATATAGATTACTCAACGTTAACTCATTAACAGAAGATGAAAGAATAGTGCAACAAATGCATGTAAAAAATGATAAAATTATATGACAACTGAAATAGACTATAAGAATCTCAAATTTGACGATAAAAGCTATAAATATGTTCACTTTACAAAGGAGATTTAAATAATAATTTATGGGACAATAAATATCAATCACCAATTAAGTCAAAAGTTAAGGAACTGTATTATCTTCATGGTAAGGATGTTAGTCAGAACTGGTTGTTTCTTCTGGTGTTAAACATAGCCGAGCTGATGATTCAGAAGTATAAGTGATCAGTGATCCAACTGACACACTTTAATTTTTATAACGAAGAACCCATTTCATTTACTGAAATATTACCAAATCGCAATCTGGTCAAAACATCTATCGACCAACACTTTCCCTGGTACGAGCTACACTTGGAAAATTGAGGACGCAAAGAGAACATTGCAAAATCTAGTTGGATTTTCCTTTCAAAGGAGAGAAACATTTATTAAATCATGGCAGATACGACAAATACAGAATAAAACATTACAGCATTAAAAATAATGTGCTTCAGTAATCTCCTGTCTCATCTTACTTATGGTAAGATCTTCTGGGGACCATCCTCAGCTCACAAAAAAGGCTTTTGTAATTCAGAAAAAGGGAATATAAATGACTCCTGGTAAGAGCGCCAAGGAGGGAATCCAGTAAACCTCTTATTATATTATTTGGAATTTTAACCTAGCATTCTTTGCACATGTTCCACCTTTGCATGCTTATTACAGAACATTATTATTTGCAAATGAAAAATGCAAGCACTCATGAATGCGCTACCAGACGTAATTTTATTATGTCATGCAAGAGTATTGCACAGCAGGGAGACTTGGAGATTGTCTTTTATAATCATCAAACAAATCATATGAAAGATGCCATGAATATTAGTACTTTTAAAACGTTAAAGTTAAAATCATTCACAACAGGCATTAAATTACTACAGTACAGAAGAATTTTTAAAAGATGGCAAATAAAGAATTTTTAAAACTTTTGCTTTGATGGCAAATGATTCATAATTGTATATCATAATGCACTTCCTCACTTGCCCTAAATTTTTAATTTTCGAAAAATAACAGGATACATATTGAAGATATTTTAATATTTTTAGTACCCTGCAAGCCATCACCAGGGTGCGTGGCAAAGGGGTAATTACACACCAGACTAACATTGACCCAGATATTTTTACCCCTACTGTGGTCGCACGATATTATTCTGATCCCTTATTATTTATGGAAAAAATTACATCTCTTAATCTATCTGTCCTACACTTAATATCTCTAATTTTATTGACATGATCTTGCCTACTGTATTATGATGGGGCTAAAAAAATATTTTCAATATCAGTGCTTAATCCTTCCAATTTATACAGGAGATTTAACCTGTAATTTAGCCTTCGCTCCGTGAGTGATTCCCAACCTAGATTCTCTAATAATTTTGATATGCTACTAATATTATCATAACAACGTTTCACAAATCTAGCTCCTCTACCCTTCATGCGAACCATTTCGACAATCAATCCGACTTCATGAGCATCGCAATTACTAGCAGCAAATTCAAAAAGAGGCCTAACCAGGGAAAGACAATATCTCTCTTTAACTTTTTCATCACATATAATTACAATGGTTTTACATAAGGAACCATTGCATATTTCATGCGTTTTAAATGCATCTACATATATTTGTATTTTTTTGAATTTATCGTATTCTCCATTTAAATGTGGACACAGGATTAATTAGTACATATTATAATTATTGTTATAATGACAAGGAGATGACGGATGGACTGGTCCTGTATGCCTACCTGTGGTTGTTCGAGTTCATCTCCTCCGAGTCCTGCATCACCCCTCCATTCTCCCCCTCCTCCCCCTCCCCTTCGTCCTCCCCCTCATCCTCCTCCCCCTCATCCTCTTCCTCCTCCAGTTCATCCCCTGCAGGATGGCGCCCTATGATCTCAGCCTGGCCCTGGGTCTCGATCATGTTCCTCGAGTGAGGCCCCCTGATGGTCATTATCCAGGGCTCGTCCATGTCGCTGTCCGGCTTTGACTCCTCCCTGCTCAAAGAAGAAGAAGAAGGGGATACGATGTAATGGGGAACACGGGATAATTATAGCCAATAACCTGCGTTACCAGTAATAATGCAAGGATGGAAAAACGCACAATAAAACTTAATTCAGAGTATGCAAGCTTATGAATTTGAACTTAAACATCAAACCTTGCATGACTCTAAGAAGATTATTTTTTTCTTTCATGGACTTTAAAAAATATGAGGTTTGGGGCACAATCATGAGCAAAATTATTTGCTCAGAGTCAAACAAACACGAATCCCAACTTTGACTCGCGGTCATTTGCACTGTTTATATGAGAAAGGAGAAATAAAAATACTTTGTAGCAACTTCTTCGGCATGTATTTTCTTACATTTTTCACTTCCGCCTTTTGCGGCAATCGATGTATACATATAATTGCACAAATGGATAACCATTAAGTGTAATCTTTTGAAATTTGAGGTGGGGGGTATAGCAGAGCACACCAGTTAAGTTTTCATCAAGCATATAAATATGACGATATTTTTATTTTCTCATTGTGATACATGTAGTTCAAATGATCACTTGTCAAAGTTGAGACGCATGATTTTTAGACAGACACAGAAAGGTCATTCAAGCCAAATTTCATTAATGCTACCCAAATTCATGGAATTCTTGTTTCGTGGTGCTTGAAAATTAAATGGGCCAGGTTTTGGCAATCATCCAGTGCAAGGCCCTGAGTTGTTGATGACTAGCCATTTTGATGGTCTTGTGCATGCTGTCATAATGGAGAATATGCACTCCCATTGGTCGCCAAGACCTGTGCGGTTGTTACAATTGCAAATGAACAGTGTCAGTCCACTAGAGTCAATAAAAACAATACAAACTTGTCCCCTGCAATTGCATTAATCTATCCAGTTACATGCATGACAATTTCAATTCATAGAATTCTTGTTTTACTTTTTCACTAGCTATCATTGATTGATATTCAGAATTAATTTATTTCTCTTTTGGAGAACTGAGAAAAATGAGGTTGTCTTAGAATTAGGTTCATTATTCAATGCAACAATTTCAGAGTGTAAAAATCATTCGCCTTGACTGGGATCCCAGTCAAGGCGAATGATTTTTACACTCTGAAATTGTTGCATTGAAATGCACATTAGCGGATGACTCCGTTAAAAGTTACTGTTGCGGCATCTCCCGCAGTTTCTTTGGAAGGTTCATTATTGTTAATTGCAAATATAACACGTAAAAAACAACTCCATATCACATATAACAGGGTTGCCTCTGGAGAGACTTTCTTCTCTTCAACAAAACATGCAACTGCTTAAATTTAACAAAATTAAGAACCATCTAGGAGAAGAGCCACAGGATATCAATGTGATGAGCAAATAAAGAATTTCAATTCAATTAATTTTCATAAATAAATGACCAATTATTCCTGACTGGGATGTTGAAAGAAACCTGAGTCAAAGCAGCTCCGTCCACCTAATGATGCAAGCCAGAAATTTCCATAAAAATCATTCAGTCTTGGGATATAACGTTTAGTATCTATCTATCTATGGATGGAGAGGGAATTTATTGAGCATTCAACTCTGTATACAAAAATTACAGCACGATAACTTTGAAGATAGTACTAGGACAAATATAAAATAGGAATAGATTTAAAACAACTATATATGCACTATTTATGCATAAAAATTTGCAGTAATTATTTCATTTTTTTAAGAAATATAATAGAAAAAATGAAAGTCGAGAATGAAACCTGAAATCACCTGAATTGGAAATGCAGGTCAGTACATTTCAGTCAAATTACGTAAGATCCTGATGATAAATGCCAGAGTTAGCATTGGGAATTGAGAACTGTGCCATCACAGACAAATGGAGTTAAGTCATTTTGAAAAAGGAATTGAAACTATTGCAACAATTGACAGTGCATCTCTTGTAAACATGCAATAAGTCCACCAGGCATTGTTAACATTGGTATCGAATGGCATTAGCTTTGGTGAAATTTGTAAACAGCTGTTATTAAGTCATAAAATGCCTGAGTTCCATGCGGAGATCACCGAAGAGGGTAAGGAGGTTGGGGGGGGGTACAATACTTACGAATCTGAATTCTCAGACTCGGTTTCGCTCTCTTCACTCCTCTGAGACTTCCATTTCTTGTATCGATCTATTAAATCAATTAGATATGAATTCTTCTTAGCTTTCCTGATAAATGGGAACTTAAGTAATTCCTTGGCTGTGGGCCTCTGCAATGAAAACCAATAAGAAACAAAACATGAGTAAAAACTTAAATAAAGCCATTCATAAAATATCCTATTAATTCTAAAATGATTTCTGGATTAATTAAGAAGTCTTTCTTGAAAAATGTTCTTTAATGTATTATTCATGGTCAGTTTATCATTGAGAAAAAATCAGATCAGTAACAAGCTATGCCTAAACATACATATTTACAAATAAATACATAATATTTGATTAAGAAAATTAAATTACATTAAAAAGGTAGAAGAAACAACGTTGATTGTAAATGGATACATAAAAAATGAATTCTTGTCTTGTAAAGCACAAATGGAGTGTAATCCTCCACAATTTATTGTAAGGATGTGTAACCTGGCCTGCATGGGGTAAGTATATTACATGGACTACATATTGTAAGAATGGGGTATCCCTTAAGGGTTCGTGGAACAAATAGGGAGATGAGGTGAGGAGTGAGGGGGTTGAAAATGATAATGGATTTTAAACTCAAGTTAATAAATGGGCATAAAACGAATTGTGCTTCATTGGTTTGACCACATGGAGGCAATGAATGAAAGTCAATTCACCAAACAGACTTACATGTATGAGAGGAGAAGAGTAAAACTTTTGAGGGAAATGAAAAGAATGAGAAATTCACAGGTGAATTTAAACAAAAACATTATCAAGATGAGGATTATCAGCAGTCTCATGAACAAAAGAGCATGAATAAATGAAACAAGAGTATAAGAAATTCACACGCAAGAATAGTATATTGAGTAAAACCTCAATCATATTATAATAGAAATTGCACTCCAAGGTTTTCATTTTTGAAACTGTGAAGGGACTTATCAGTATTTAATCTTAAAAATTTGCGTGATATTTTGGGGGAATTTCATCGGCTAAATTACTACACAAAGCAGAACCACTCAAGGGATATATGTATTACCAATCTGTATTGCTGAGTATACACTGTTTTCTTTAGGTAGCATAATTTTTCAGCAGGAAAAAATACAATGACAATATATCTTTAGAGTTCATCAGAATATATACAATAAACGTAAATTTACAGAAGCAACTATGACCACAAAACCTAATATCATCATTACCTGTGTCCCTTCCTTTACCAGAGATGTGACCTCAAACTATCAAAGAATTTACCATTACCAATCAAAAAGGACTTTTTATTATTCATGATCATGATGTGTACTTACATTTTCTGGGTCTTTGTTTAAGCATGCTTCCACAAACTCCTTGAACTGTTTGGAATAGTTCCCGGTGAGTTGGGGTGGGTTGTTTTTTGGTATGAGGAAAAGGACTCTCATTGGGTGTAGCTCAGAGTTTGGGGGCTCACCCTTGGCTAATTCGATGGCCGTGATACCCAGGGACCATATGTCAGCCTGCAAGAAAAATAATCAAAATGAAGCTGAGATAAAGGAAAACAAAAATACAGCTAATATGGTCTGAAAGGATATCACCCATTCAAGGCTCAAGCCACTGCCGGCCTTTGGGGGTGGCATGTGTTGCCACGGCACTGGTCCCCACGGATGTCGATTATAAATATGTTACCAATTACAATCACGTGAGAGATTTTGAGACTTCACGAGGGCCTTACAGATTAAGCCATTGAATGTATGGCTGGGATTGATCACATGATGACCACAAGGTCATAGGCGGCTGCACAAGGCCCCGCTCACCAGTAAGGCCGCCTCTGGCTCAAGCCCGAGCTTTGTGCAAACAGTGGGTATCCCACTCAACAAAGAGTATTCCTCCATTTCTCAAAACTAGAGCGAGTTTTCAAATATCCAGTCGATGAGACATGATATTAGTGATGGACTCCCGACCAGAAGACCCAGGTTCAATTCTGAGCGATGCCTCCAGGCTATCTCACCTCCAACCAAATTGCGATTTCTCAGTTATCGCAATTCTGAAGACATTGAGTTCAAATATGAGCAACATATATTACGCTTTTCATTCAATCAAAACTTAATTTAAAAATATAAACCAATGTTTAAGCATCTCATTGAAAGACGTTTGATATGTGACGTGCATAGCAATGATGACAAGTGATACACATAAAGCTTCTTTCCTTGAGGCACTGCAAGTTTCCTAAGGAAGTTTAGATTGAGTTTCCCCAAATCTATGAATACGTTCCCCCATTTTTTGAACAATATTGGCGAGAAAAAGAAGCAGTGGTCTATATATACATGCTCAAAAAATAAGCAATTAAAAATATTAACATCAGGAGTTATTATAAGCACCCCTTTAAAAATCTCACCTCACTCTGTTTCATTGGTAATGTCTTTGAATATAGGTTGGAATAATTTGATATTTTTTCACCACTACAGAACGAACGGTATTCATTAATACAGCACAGAAGTATGGAATATATTTTCCTTCAAGAGCCATTTGGCAGCAACATTATTTAAAATGCAAGTTGTGACAAAATTTTACTTAAATGTGTACTTATATTTGTATACAATCTTACACATTATACTGACTCTAACTGATATTATCTTTTATATAGTATTTGTCCATACAGGTTGACCTTCCAGACAATATGGATAATGTAGATTATTTTTTGAGCCTTTTCAAATTTAAAAGGTAATGTGCATTTCAATGCAACAATTTCAGAGCGTAAAAATCATTTGCCTTGACTGGGACTAGAACCCAGACCCCTCAATATCCGGTCGAGTGCTTTGAGCACTCGACCGGATATTGAGGGATCTGGGTTCGAGTCCCAGTCAAGGCGAATGATTTTTATGCTCTGAAATTGTTGCATTGAAATGCACATTAGCGGATGACTCCGTTAAAAGTTACTGTTGCGGCATCTCCCGCAGTTTCTTTGGAATTTGTTAAAGGTAATGTCATGCTGTTGTACTATATTTTTCCCATGGAAGTTCATTCAAGTGTTTCCTCTCTAAGAGTAAAATATAATCTATGCACATATGTAGATGCCATTTCGAAAATGGTCATTTTACATCACGACTGATAATTTATTCTACAGTCAACAATTTCAGATAATTAAGGAAGTAATATTTTGCCAATGCTAAATGGTATCATCAGATGATATTTTTAGAAATTAAATCACAATATTTAAGTGGTTCATTTAATCCAGAGACATTGCACCTTCAAAATAATGGCATCAATTGAAGAATGTCTCACAATATCTGAATATTTTTCTTTTTATTTCAATTAAATGGCAACCTTCCACAACATTAGGAGCAACATATCCAGAGGGAATCAAATCTTTCTTAAAAAACTGAGTTTCCACAAATGGGCTCACCATATGTATGCATGTGGAAGCAGGCAGTATCTCATTTAAGTAACTATTGGCATTGTCAAAGCTACTATCTTCGTCTATTGTTATTTCTGGAGGTTTATGAACTATTGACCGCCAGGCAGATCAAGTGTGCTAGGTCATCTGGGATTTACGAATGGACATGATTTAGAATGATGACTTACCTTGGAATCATAGGCAGACTGTTTGATAACTTCTGGTGCCATCCAAAATGGTGTGCCAACAAACGTATTCCTCTTGCTAGTGGTGTTTGTAAGTTGGCCAGCAACCCCAAAGTCCGCTAGCTTTACATCTCCCATTTCACTAAGCAATACATTAGCCGCTGAAAGAGGAACAAATTCAAAGAGTTGTTACCGAAAAAATAATGTCGAGGAGAATATGGAATATTTATTATTAAAATAACAAGATGTGTCTGAATTTCTTGTGGTGGATTTTTCCATGTAAAAAATCAATTAAATTACTTTTACATAAGGCAAGTTGGACTGGTTGATATTTCTGTTCAATAAAATGAATAATTTACAAGTATTCCATCCAGATTTAATGTTTCATTTCAGTGTCGGTTGTAATGACCTCACCAGAAACTTCCTGCGAGCATGCATATGCAAAATATTTTATTCAAAATTGCTCTAGCATTCTACATTGCACCATGTGTTTCAGACTAACTGACACACATCACAATAAACTCTCATTTTTCTTTATCTCACAGGTTACATGAGTAGTTTTCATGCTTTTATTTGAAACACAAACAAGGCTTCAAGTGCAGTTCAACTCAGTTCCTCAAAACTACTGTTTTGGCAGAGAACTCCAATCTAGTACAATGCCCTCTAATATGGACATGAATATTTACATCCTACTTCTATGAATGTTATAAGCAACACAAAAATGTATTGCCGACACCATTTAATTTCCAAATAAGATTTTTCCTGAGCTTTAAATGCTTTTGATGAGAATGAATTCCAATAGCCACAGAATCAATGCCACGATTTAAAACACATACACTAACCCTAAAAACAAATATGGGTGGAATTCACAGGTAACTCACCTTTTATATCCCTATGCAATTTTCTTTCGCTATGGAGGTAATCTAATCCCTTGAGCACTTCCCTTAGAATGATGGCTATATGCATCTCTTCAAAGCTGCCAGCTTTCATGAGATCCAACGCTGAGCCACCTCCCAAGTATTCCATTATTATCCATAATTTAGTTCCCTGAAAAGAGACCAAATATATGCCATTAGATGACATGGTACATTAAATAGCATAGGGCAGTCAAAATTAATTGGGAACCTCATGAGAAGCATTGGTTTCAAAGTCAAAAAAGTAGATCACAAAATGTACAATGGATATCACAGATATTGAAAATGAAATATGGTAACTTTGTGATTCCACTGAAAAATTTTTATCACAAGACGAACCAGGTTTCGATGTTCAACGTCATCTTCAGGTGACAACTCTGACATCAACTCAACGGACATCCATCTATAAATATACTACACTCCGGAGGGGGCGTGGAAGTGAGAGGGTCGGAGGGGTGGGTGGGGGAGGGAAATGAGCAATGATAGTTGGAGGGAAGGGTAGAAAACATGAGGTGCCCTATGAGGAGCATTCCTCCTAATCGTGGAGTGGGTGGATTTTAACGGATCATAGACATAAACACAAAAACCTTTCCCATACCTCTGAGGTCAAGGGAGGGTGTGTTGGGGAAGTAGAGGGGTTCTTACCCTCATAAGCGCACGTATCGAGAAGTGGTGAGTTAAGGAGGGGGGAGTGGGAGGTGTACAAAAGGTCACTAACAATGTTCTCTTTGGAGCATACACTTTTTGAAATTTCAAAGTTACTGTTTTTCATTTCCAATATGAACCGATTCCATGAATATATGCCGGAAACCAACAATTTTCACAGATATGTTGAGTGGGAGGAGATAACAGGAGATGAGGTCACCAATGGAAGCGAAGGCACAATGATGCAGGGAAAGTTTATATCTGGAGTCGGGACACTCCAGGAAATAAGAGCCGAAAGAGACACTCTCTGACTATACCTCTTCTTCTTCAATGGTCACTTCCATCAATAGCCAGTAATCAATTAAAATCTATCTACATATAAGTGCATACTGTACAAGCCATTAAATTGTGCTATTCCACCAAACACTAGTAACCAAAGGTAGGAGAAGGGAGTGGATTAGAAGAGACGAACTTCAAGATGCTATTGCACATTGTTCGTGGGAAAATTACTACACCTAATGGTTTTTTGTAACCATTTCTCAACTATGATAACTGTAGTTTTTTGAGTAAATATGAGCTGAGATGCAAATAATCAGATAAAAACACAATAACACTATTTTTTTAAACAATCTCAAAATGATAATCAATGTTAAAGTCGGTTTCAAAACCACATACTATGTCACCATATTTCCACAATTTTTGGACAGTAATATTGGATTACAATAATGAAAAAATGCCATCAAGAATTAAAATGAGAAAAATGCTGAGTTAAAGGGATAGAAATATCAAAAATTTGATTGACAAATGTGTGGGGTCACCTGCAAAAAAACCTTCGGCCCGACTCTTCTGGAAACATACACGTGAAGTAAAGAAAGGGTATATTCTCTGCTCTGTTTAATTGTTTTTAGAATGTAACATTGCATTTCTCACAGTCCAGTGCAATGAAAGTTTCTCCCAACATCGGAATAAGGATGCCAACAGCCAGACATTTCCCCAATACTTTTAAGCCAGGGTTGGTGCTAGACATTTTAATAACCAAGGAAAACTTTCAAATAAAAGGGTCCCTATCTAGCTGCCAATTCAATAAACTCTTTTGATAGCTGCACGTGCTCAAAGCAATGAACAAACATAATAAAGGGCAATGAAGGACTTATTCATCCCCTTTTTTGATGCATGGAATAGTTGATTAAGTTTCAAAAATGTATTCCTTTTTATCTAATTCTAATTTAAGTGGTCAACTGGGTAACCGGGTGAATGTTAATTTGCTACCAGATTCAATCTTTTCTTTGATTGAGTGAATATATTTTGTCCTTATACTACTAAGCTTTTATTCATATAATGAAGGTCATCATAAAATTGATTTTGTTTATTGTATGGATTCAGATGTCCATCATTATAGCTGCAATTTCATTTTTCTTCAGCCTCGAGACTTTTCACTTCATCAAAACAATGCTTACTTCAGCAAGCAGAGAATGCTTGAATTAACATAGTTTTGAAAGACCATCATGCCTCCCAGAAGAGTAGAAAAACATTTGATTTTTGCGTCTTTACCATTAAGCATTTTTCCCAAAGATTATTTATTTTCCCACGGCAATACTGTTTAGTCGGTGAATGCATTTATTTCAGCCTACCTGTATAATGGCATGGAAACTTGGTCCTAGAGGAAAGATGATAGGAACGAATTGGAGGCTATTGACGAGCAGGTGTGGAGAAATATGATAAAAGTAAAATGGACGGACAGGAAAATAATTGAGGGAATTCTTTGAAAGTTGGGGGAGGAGAGAGGGTTGTAGGGAGATATCCAGAGGAAACCAGGTAATTGGATGAAGGACATTTTGATTTTTGGTAGAGTAAGACTGCGATAAGAGAGGAGAACGTTTGGCAGGAGAAGTAAGGAGCGAAAGAAGAGAATATGCATGATAGAATGTGGGGAAACAAGAGCGTATGCTGAACTGAAAAATGGCTTATTATGCTGTAGGGTGTCATGTCGTTTATTGTCAAGCGAGTCTTGTGAACGTAGAGGGGAGTCCATCCAATAACCTACCTTGAGCGGCAGACTACCATTAAAATAATATCATAATTAAACACTCCTCACACTACCTACCAACATCCGGCCCCTCTATCGGAGGCGCAGGAGAGTTAACAAAACAAATGCGAGAGAACTGCGTGATGGGGCTAATCGGTCGCGGTTTGGAGGTCGTCGTGACTCGGCGCCGGCGACAATCGCCAGCAAGACAATGGTTGGCCGGTCCGACGGATTTGACAACGGAGGGGCGTGGGGAGGCGACCACGGCACATGGAGAGCGCTGATCGCCCGGCCGATCCCACCACTCCCCTCCGCCAACCGTCGTTTTCCTCCTACAGGGTATTTTAAAAGCGCCGAGGACCGGAAGTCGTCGGTCGCATCCAATCGCAATCAGAGCCACCAATGCGGTCTCTCTTCCCCTCTCCCCACCCTCCTTAATGCCCACACCACCTCGTCGAAACAGTTCAACCGAAACGCCCCCCCCCCCCCAACCCGCAACCCCACTCCACCCCCCCCCCCCAAACACCCTCCCCCACTCCGGGGCAACGGTGAAGACAACTCGCAGTAAGTAATTGCGCCTGAAATTGGAATTGCATCACTACGCAACGTGGAGCGGGTGCTCCTAAGCACCAGCACCACTCTCTGCATCAGGCAGCCAACGCTGCGCTCACGGGCGCTGGAGATAGTTGCTTCGAAAACACAGCAACTTGCAAATGACATATGTGAAAAACGCACGTGATCCTTGAATTTTAGAAGAATCACCCGCAGATCCGAAAGATCATAAACCAGGTTAAGATATTAGTATATGGTTTAATTTTTTAAAACATTAATTATTTCCTCCGTTAGAATCGCTTGACTTCAGCGTCCCCTTTCAGCTTGATATGCCCATAATACGAGGGCACCTCAAGGGTAATCTTTACACCTCGTACGATGAGGTAAAGGCATCTGTTGAGTCCTGGATTCGAGAAAAGTCGGAAGAGTTTTTCAGTGACGGAATGAAATAAACTTGTTACACGTTGGGAGAAATGTGTTAGCCTTAACAATGGTGACTATGTTGAAAAAAATAATATATGATTTTGAAACTTAAGATTTGTAATTAAATGCATGTACTTTTTGCCCGCTCTTGCTATTTGTATTAGTACGCGCACTATAAGCATATGTGCATTACTTTTCAACCTACCCTCGTAATACGAGGCAATTTATAACGATTTCATCAAATATTTAACACAGATATTGTCATATGTTTGTCATTTCAACCCTCAATCTACTCCTTGGGGTGAAATTAAGACTAAGTGTGAATGCATATCCTATCGCCATAGGCAACCTGCGATTACAACCCGTCATGAATTACCAAGTGACCACCTATTGCGACAAAAAACATTCTGATCTCCTAAATATAACAAATCCAATTCACGAGTAAAATCAAACCGGAAATCCAATTACCACGTGAATGAGATTCTTTAATGTGAACAGCTGATTATAACTTCTGATTGATGTGTGGGACAGAAAAATCTGACATGTCGTGGATAGAAACACCAAGATGGCCATTTGAGACAAATGGGTTTTCATGTAATTAACACTGTGGAATATACAACTCAGAGAGAGAGAGAGAGAGAGAGATGCGGGAGACTAAACGTAGAATATCCGAGCGCTGACAGGGAATTACTTTTGATTCGTGAGCGGAAGTTACGAAAATAGCGGGGAAAGGGGAGGAGGTAAGGGAGGGGGTGGGTTGGAGAAGGTAGCGGAACCCTTAGGGGAAAAAAAAAGTGTCAGGTCTGATTTAATATCTGGAGAAATGCGTGGAGTGAAGCGATCGCGCAACCGGTGCGAAGTTTTTTTTCTTCTTTTTTGGAGACAGGGGGAGCTCAGTCAGATACGGTTTTATGCTCTCCCCTCCTTCGCACAATAATTTATTCTCGATATGCGTCTATTTTAAAGATAAGGGTTTTTAAAAACAGCCAAACCGCACGCTTCATTACTTGCACGTGATGCGGAACACAGATCGCTCCACCAATCAGGAATTCGTTATGCCTTTTGCATGGTGGCTTGGCAGTAGTCGACTATGTTTAAAGTACATAGTCGAAGAATAGCCCAAGCTAAGAACGCATTCATGAAGAAGGCGCAATCAATATATTCAAAGAACCTTCGGCTGGAAAATAGGAAGCCATTAGTCAAAGACTTTCGCGTGGAGCATGGCGCTCTATGGCTCCGAGACTTGGAACATTGGAAAAGTGGACCAGCGAAGAATATGTGATGCATTTGAAACATGATGCTGGAGGAGAATGCTGAAGATTAAATGGAGAGATAAAGTAAGGAACGAGGAAGTATATAGAAGAGGATAGGACCATTTGGAGAACTCTACAGCAAAGAAGAAATAGATGGATTGGCCACACATAGAGGCACAATGGATTGATTAGGAATATAATAGAAGGGAAGATTCCACGAGGAAGACCAAGAGACATGTACATAGGGCAAATTAAGGAGGACGTAAAACAGAGAAGGTATCAAGGGTGGAGGGCATTGACATCAAATAGAGTAGAGTGGAGGGTTAAGGCCCCACCTAACACAACACGAAATAATACTATAAAACCTGCATCACCACAAGTCACCTCACAAATCCACATACGTACTTCCTGCCTCTCTTCATTACATGGCATTACTTACCTTTTCTATCCTCCTCCTAATCCAAACTTCAAAATACTCCAGTCTAGACTTGCCCTCGTTGAATTGACAACCCAGTTTCCGCACCGTACAATGCCACGCTCCACATTGAAGTATTAAATCATTATTTATGGACACTGTCGTCAACTCCCTCCTCCTCCTCCTGAAATATCTCTTTACCCAACACAATTCTTCTAGTAACGTACAAATATAACTTCGCGCACCCTCTGAAACACTTCCTAAATACGTACATTTCAGCCCAGTTTATGCCTCCAACTTTTAACCTTTATCTTAGCTTTCCTATTTCTGAAGAATCATATTACCTTCATATATTTCTTAACGATAGTCACACGTAGTGCAATTTAAAAATATTTTCATCAATGAAAATATGCCCGCGTACCCAACCAACCTCCATTCCGAAGGAATTCCCTAACATCACATGCTAAGCGTGGTTTGACTTTCAGTTTTCTGACCAGAAAGTTATGGCTGTCGAGAGGAAAATCGTCTAGAGAACCTCACAATCAGATACCTTTTAAGAGAAAAATTCACGCGCCAAATGGAACCTTAACGGACATCCACTGGACGTCTCTTGGGCGATAGGAGGCTATTAATTACGCCCACAGTGTCTGGAATAAGAGAAGACGTCTTAATCAAGCCTCCTCTTCCTGGCTCCATCCCAATACCACTTGGGTAGGGGACGCTGCGGCATCCTCATCCACTTCCTTCCGTCCGAGACTGTTTCTTCAGTCACTACACACACACACTCTCATATCTTATTTTTCAACGCATTCCTTCCACGTTTTTCTATATCCTCATCTAATCTCTATTTTCTTCGCTGACACTCCCACCCACGGCATTTTCATCGCATTTCATTGCCTGGATACGCACCTCACCCGAATCCGTTTTCCTCGCCCTTCTCCGATATTTGGACAGCTTTTACGCTCCCTCTCATACGCCTATCAATTACACACATCCCACCAATCCCCACTCCAATCATCCAAAGCATCAAACGCATTGCAAGAGAATGAATAGCTTTTCGTGGCTGACCTCCGTTCGGGTCAGGTCACACAGGAGTACCATGGGAACCGAGTCATGCAGGTTCATCAATTAAGCGTCAGCGGAGTTCTTTTTTTCGCACGTGGCGTCTAAAAAATTGCCAAAATTTAGGCATAACTAATGTATTCCCTTCTATGGGGCTAATTACCATGGGGAAGGACAAATTATCTATGTGGCCTAATACAATTTCGCACTCGCCACAGCAAAAGACTCCTCACAGCCTCTTGCAAGAGGGTTTGTAAACGGTAGAGGAGATTCCAAAGAAACTGCGGGAGATGCCGCAACAGTAACTTTTAACGGAGTCATCCGCTAATGTACATTTCAATTTTTTCATTTTCATTTCTACCGCACATTGCATGTACGGTATTTCGTCACAACATCTAATTCCTTTAAAAAAAGCCCCAAAATTTCAGAGTTTAAGAGGACGCCTCGGTAGCTTAAGTGGTTAAAGCACTCGACCGGATATTGAGGGATCTGGGTTCGAGTCCCAGTCAAGGTGAATGATTTTTACACTCTGAAATTGTTGCATTGGTAAAGGAGATGTTTCAAAATTTGTTGTCTCGGGCGTAACTTTATGGAATTTCCATAACATATTGAAATGAAATGTAACAATTTACTTTGTAATTAGAAAAAAAAGTGTGTGGAATCACAAAGTAAATTATATAATTTCATTATGAGATGTATCAAGTCGTAAGCAAAGGCTAAATAATTGTCTTTCAAAATCAATTTAGCGTCTTCCTACCCCAAGGTCCTATTCACGCCAGATTAATTTTACAGCGGCGTTGGGTTGTGTCGTTAAGGGAGGCAAGGAAATTGCCGCTGTATCGTTTGATAGCTTTTGGTAGGTTTTGGATACCAATGGTAGATTACCCATAATATATATTAATAGTAATAATTGGCGCGTCGATCTTCATCATTGTCATTTGATTCCCTTTCTCTCTCACTTTCCTAATTGGCACCATCCATTTTTTATCCCCCAACCCTACTCTTCCATAGCCTTTACTTTATATCAAAAGCCACTTTGGCCCGATAAATCCAAAAACATCGCATCGATTCAAGGAATACAGTGCCTCAAGGCCTTTGTGTGGAGCTTGCTACATTACGGAAACAAGGCAAAGACTTGTGGCTTAGCCGGAAGAAAGAGAACAGGGACCTCTGAGATGTGGCGCTACCGTGAAATCTTAAAGGAATCGTGGGCGGATAGGGTAACCAACCAAGAGGTGTCCTAATGAGAGCTGAAGTGGTGCCGTGATGTCTGTGGGTCACAACAAAAGTAAGGGTCAAAGATTCCTAGATGGGCAGCGTTTCAAGGCGCGAGGGACTGTTAGCACCAATGACGAAGGGTGCAATCGGGGGTACCAACGTGAGGGGGTGACCTATAAAAGAATATATCGAAGGGATTGTGGAGGACTCGTATGGACTGCCGTTTCTAGTCGAGAATTAAAGAGAGGGTGGGGCTAGATCATCGGATGGGGAGGAGAAGGATGAGAAACGAGCTGCTGCAAACAAATCTATGGACTGCTGACCAAAGGTTCTCTCACACACTCCAGGTAGGCGCGAGGCCACTCTGCTCTTGTAGGGCGTATGCCTCCGGTCAGTAATGGTCAGTCCAGCATCGCTTCGATTTTTCTCGCTCCCAATCCTCTTTCTATTTCCTTCATGTGACGTCCGGTCTGCTTCGGTCACGTGGAGCGCATCCCTCCTCCCACCCCTTTACACGGCTTCGACTTTCGTGTCGTGGTTGCCACTGAGCGGCGAGGCCAGGTGACCTGTCCCGTCCCTCCAATCATGGCGTCATTTCCGGGTAACAACCGCCGCTGCGCCTCCTCGCCCGCCACCTCCCGCAGAGGTCACTTAATCGAATTCCGGAATAATCCCCGGTAATGAGTAATCTCCCTCACTTGCTGCACCGCTTGCGCTGTGGGATAAACGATCTCATCAAGAGTCATCCTTTCTTTTTTTATAATTTGTTTGCCTTTATTTGAGAGAGGCGTGGCCGACTCTAATGGACGGAGCTTTCGGATGCTGGAAAGAGGGCTATGGATTCCAATCTGGGTCAATGCCTTTGCATATCCCGAGCCACCCCTCCCTCACCCCCCGATAACCCCGATATTTGTGATGTTTTGAAATATAGATAATACATAGGGGAGATAGTACGCCAGTAAGCTAAGACATACAAAAGGAAAGTGAGGTAGATAGCTTATATTCAGGAATTCTCGATGTCAAGATGGAAAAGGCTTTAAACAACCGATATCAACTTTGGCCGCGGGGGTAGGCAACATTCCCGCGGGTTACTCGTACTTAAGAGTTTAGTAAAACGTGGGGCAATGAGTCATTTCAATCAAATTAAATCCCATCTCGGTCGGCTGCACTAATAGGTAGGGTACTCGAACATATTTCGCGAGTCTGTCAAACTTAATACAACGCGCAATGGAAACGTACGAGGGTGAGTCAAGTGAAAGCCTTAAAACTTCGCAACAATTTCGAAACATCATGCCAGTGCCAATTTTAGTTTCCCACGATGATAGCCATGATTGGTTGAGTGGCCTCTCAAATACTCAACATTAGGGCAAACATGGCCCCTTCACTCTCAACTTGCACCACAGAGAAGCAGCGACCTTTCATTCGTTTATTGAGTGGTAAGGGGAGGAAGCAACGTATTTAAATTCGTCGAAGAATGAAAGTTTAGAATGGTGATTCACCCATTTCTCTTTAGCAATGACACCTGGACTAGAAATTCTTAAGCATTGTCATTTCCCTAACAGAAGTATTACCGTATCCCCTCGACCAGGTCAGGCACACACACGCCGTGTTGAGACGGCAGAGGCTTATAGAGAACCTAAAGCTATGGTTTTTTAGAGGTATCCGTAGACATTCGAAGCGCTGAAATGCTTCTATTGTACGCCAAGAGGACCGCATTTGAAAACTGAATGCGTGAGAACCTATGGTATACAAGACATTACGGGAAAAAAAATCAAGTTTTTCATTTGACCCACCCTGGTATCACTGTAAACAAGTTTTAGACCATTGGGCAATGGAGCGCAGGGGAATGTGGAAACGCGATCCACTGGGAAGCCGAAGCCCACCCCGAGGGCAAGAGTTCCCGCGTCGCCATGGTTACGGGAGGGTGGTCGGCCGGGGGAGGGGATGGGGAGGGGCTTTAATGGAGGAGGAGGGGAGAGGTGAGTAGAGACCGGAAGAGGAAATGCGCTCCGCTGTCCCACTCGAGCGGCCCGCCTTTTTTATTCCCCGAAGCCTTCCCCTCCAATTAGACGGGGCGCCGCCCCTGGAAACGCCACGTAAGCGCAGAGATCACCCCTGGCCCCGCCCGCCCTTAAAGTGGAATGCAATCGGGTAACGTGTAATGGGCTGTGAGTGGAGCGAGCGAAAGGGGAGGAGAGGGGGGGTAGGGGGCGGAGGAAGAGCGCAGATGGGAAAGTTCCGTCACTGGGTGCCGAGCAGTCTTCCAATGTGGGCTCCCCGCCCGCCCGTGGGCACCTCGGAAGAATGAGCGACCCTGGGCACTTGACTTGTCCCGGATCACGAAACCGTATTCATGGGCGCATTAGACAATATTTCATCAGATAATTTACGTTAGAATAATTAGGATGGTTTAACGCATGCGTGAAACTGCGTAGAGCATTACGGAATCAATGCGTAGGGTATGGGATAAGATTTAATAATAATGAAAAGAAGGTAATGAGAAATGTGAAGGCAACTTGTAAGTTAACTATTAAAGATGGTGTACATAGAACAGAACAGGGTGAACAGTTCCCCCAACAAATGAGAATTGTTTTAGAGTAACGGGGGGAGGGGCAAAATAATAAAAGTAGAGAGATTAAGTGTAGAACAGATAGATTTAAGATGCCATTTTTTCCACGAACGATAGGGGATCATAATTACATTGTTCGACCGCGGTAGGGTCATGCTCGGGTAAAATTATTCTGGTGTGTATTCAACCCCTGCCACACACCCTGGCGGTGGCTTCCAGGGCATATATAAATAAAATAAATGAAAATAGTATGGACATTAAAAGAAGAATTACGTCGTGTGAAAAAGTATATTCGAAGCGGCGAGCGCTTTAATGAAAGGTACATTAAGTAAAGAGGTAAAGAGAATATTAGTGAAAACTTGAACATGGAGCTCGATCTTGTACATCAGGGGAACTTTGGTAGTTGAGGGAAGAGGATGGGATAAACGCAGTAGATTGGAGGCCTTTGTGATGAAGATTGGAGACAATATCAACGGAGACAAAACGACACGTTTTCAGTTCTAGGAGGGGGAAAGGAAGAGTAAGGCGATTGTTGGGAGAAATTCACAGGAGGCGGGGAAAATGGAATTCAGGAGATACTGAGAGAGAGACAATGGGATGCTGAAGAAGGCGATTATAAAGAGAGGAGAATGTTTAAGCTTCTTTATCTAATGCGATCATTCTTTTTATCCCATTACTACTCTGCCCACATTCTTCTAAAAAATTTCCTGAATAGGTGAAAATGTTCTACCCGTTCTAGTTTATGCTCTCTAATTTCCATGTATTTCTTGATTTCATTAATGGATAATTAAGTAAAACACGCTAAAATGTACAGGAAAAATTAGACGCACAGTTAGTTATTGAAAACAGGTTGATGTACCCCACCTATATTGGGATCCAATACGCGAGTATACACATAGTACTTGAATTGCCCCGCATGTTATATGAATCATCTCTACTATGTTATATGAATTATATCTACTCCTGATTTATTTTCTACCTTTTAAAATTAATATTCATTTAGACTGAGTTGGCGAAGACTTGGTCCTTATTTCAAGTATTTGTTCAAGTTTTGAACGTGAAATCAGAGTAATCAATCCAGATTCTTTTGATAGGTGAGCGTAGATATCACTCCAAACTAATGTAATGAGGCGAGTAAAATTTACATATTCATGGATTGGAAGAGAGGGGGGGGGGCAGTTCTGTTACACATACTGCTTCCTTCAGAGCTCTAGTAGGCAAAATATCTCACCGCTTCAGCTTTTAGATCGGATATAGATGAGCATCAATCAGTAATTCGAATCCGGGGCCCTCCGATTGGCAATTGAAGGCTCTATCCGCCTGGCTACAACGCTCGAACAATTCCCCGAGGGTATTAGAGGGGATTTCCCAAAAATAAGTAAAATAAATCCGGGAAAAAATTTATTTCATTTCAAAGCACATATAACTAAAGTTCTTCAAAATGGCACCTTTGTGCGTCGAAATACCGATGCCAGCACCTCGGCCAATCGCGGTACGCATCCTGAAAGGCGACGACGGGAACCTCGTGTTCAGGCACCTCGTCACGACATCTTAGACATCCGGCGTTCCAAAATGGTTGCCTTTCAAGCTCCTTTTTATTCTTGGGGACAAAAAGAAGTCCGGCGGTGCCACATCGGGCCCGTAGGCCGGCTGGGGTAGGGTTGCCACCTCGAGCTGGGCCAGGTGCTCGGGGTCACGAGTAATGCGGTGTGGGACGTCGAGTTGTCGTGGTGCAGCCTCCAGTTGGCGAAGATCTCTTGCCTGCTGACGCGCTGCACACTTTTCCGCAGCCTCTCGAGGTTTTTCGCATTACATTTACTGTCCACTGTCCCCGAGGCACAAACTCTTTGTGGATAACGCTTTTTGAGTCGAGAAACACTTAATTGTTTGGGACAGACCTTGAATAATATCGAAATGCGTCTCCACTGATGACTTCTGATTGTCATTAATGGATGAAGGGTCAACACTTCTTCCCTGAAGACTTCTTGAAGGACTTCTAGACAATTTCTCTCTCAGATACTGTTCTCTTAATTATCATTCAGGGGTTAGGTGATAGAAGAGACTACAGAGTCTCAATCTCGCCCCAAAATAAAGACGACTATCTATCTACACTTCATCTTTAATTATTGAAATCATCTTCAATTTCATTAAAATTGATATTTCGTCCGGAGAAAATGAGGGCGTGGAGGACATTTGCAGAATTGGAACGAATAACTTTTATTTGTAGGAATAACTACGGGAAAATACGACAGAAAGGTTAGAGAGTGTAGACGTTATTTCACCAGGGCGAGGGGCCAAGTGCAGGGATGGGTCGGGGCGGTGGCCTTGTGCCCTCTAATATTTCCGGGTCAAGGAGTTACCTAGGAAATCGGGCAGTATTGCTGCCACCTGTGGCATGGCCTGCAGCATATCTATGGCCATCATCATTATCAACCTATACCATTTTTTAAACTCAGTTCCTCTTACTTTCTAGGACCTTCAAGCCATCCAAACAGCCTCTTGCCCACTTTCTTAACATTAAACCCCTCAGTCAACACTTTCGTCACTACTGAATATTTCCCCCACCTGTGATGCTTGCCATTTTACCCAAAAACTTCCCCGCTTCCCCAATGCAATTTTTCCCTCTACTACTAAGCCCATTTTCTTCAAAATAAAGGTCAAACTTACGAACTCTTTCACACGCTGTAATTTCTTCCCACCCAGGCTAAAGTTTAAAACTTAGCCTTCCCACTTCTTGGGAATCTCATACTCTTTGTATAACTTCTACACAAAAATTATTTCTTAGCTTTCCTCCCAGTCCTGCATTATCATTTTCATCACGTCAACCGACTATTTACAAGGTCTATCCAAAAAATAAGTAGAAAGATTTTTTCAGATTTTTTTAGAATGATGATGTCAGTAGCAGAGTTTGTGCCTCAGGGACAGGCAGGGCACAGTAGTGTTTACGAGGAAAGGCCCGATGTGGCACCTCTGAACAACTCTTTTCGTTCCTAAGAATAAAAAGGTAACCATTTTGGAACGCTGGATAACGTCAAAGAGGCCATCAAGAGGTGCCTAAACACAAGTTTCCCATCGACGCCTTCCAGGAAGTGTATCGGGACAGACAGAGGCGCTGGCATCGGTGTGTCGATGCACAAGGGAGCTATTTTGAAGAATTTAAGATATTTTGACTTTTAATTGCAACGCAATTTCCCCGGTTTCATTCTACTCACCTCAGGAAAAAACATGAATTTTGCATATTTTCAATTTTAAAATAGAAATATTCCCTTCCCATGCTAGCGAATGGCCCGAGATCGATCTCCCTTCGAAATTTATGAGATACGAGGTCTGTAAATTAAGCAATGAGACTGGCAACGTAGCGTTGGATCTGGCAACACTGGAGGTGCTGGGCTTGGAGGGGTGACAGGGGAACATGTGATTCGCCTCCAGTACGGGTTTGAACTTGTTCGAGTCATTTTGTTGTCCGCAGCGATTTTTTTTGTGAAAAAATGTCTTCTATTGTTTTCTAAATAAATGAGTGACATCAATTTCGAGCAACGGTTTGCTATCAGGTTTTGCTTCAGACTTTGGTGGCACAATGCAACGGAAACTCTTGCTAAACTTCAGCAGGCCTACGGAGGTAGGGTTTCGTCAAGAGCACAGGGTTTTTCGGTGGTTGAAGGCATTTTCAGAAGGAATAGGGTCGATTGAAGACGAACCACGAAGCGGAGGGCCTTCATCTTCAAGAACCGATGGAAATGTCGACAGAATCCGGGATCTTGTGCGAGATCAGATCGTCGGTTGACAGTCAGAATGATCGGAGAAGAGTTGAATTTGACTCACATTACCTCAAATTGACTCACATTACCATTCATCAGATTTTAACCAATGAATTGGGGATGAGAAAAATCTGCGCACTAATGTATCCAAAAAAACCTTCCGCAAGACCAAAAGGACCAGTACATAGTTTTTGGCCAGGGAAAACATTCCTGTGGCTCCTTATTCCTCCTTATTCGCTTGACTTGAGTCCTTATGACTTTTTTCTCTTCCAGAAGTTGAAAACCACCTCAAGGGGAAAATCACCCATTTTGGGACATTTCGAAAACATTAAAACGGCTGTAACCGACCAGATGAAGGCTTTTCCAGGATCGGAGTTCCAGCACTGCTGCTGATGAGGAGTGGGAGAACCGTCTCCAGCGCTGTGTGGCTTCAGAAGGAACTTATTTTGAGGGTGACGATGTAAAATTGTAATTCTACTCGAATGAAATTTTTTATTTTTAAGATCAGTCCCATTACTTAATTTGCAGAACTTGTACCCATACCGCTACCTTGTAGGCAGTTATCAAGATACGAGATGTCTTGTGGATAAATTGACCAAACTTTAAATTACTTTACTCAAATATCACTTTTACAATTTAATCATACTATCAATGCCTACAGCCATTACCCTAGTGGAAGAGAACTGCGTCACACCATCGCGGAAACGCCTGCCAACCCGGAGGTCTCGGGATCTATTCCCGCCTAGGTGCCTTGTTCCCTCACCTTAGGGCTTAGGGTGTTTTATGTTCTCCCTTGCTATTTCATGTATAAACTCCGACGTAAAAGACCCTAAACTTGGATTTTTTCGGCTCAGTACTAAATAAAAATAAATGCACATCCGTCCAAACATGTGATGACAGACAGGTTTGGCAAATCCTTTTTGACTTTTCACCGTATGATCGAAAATGTTACCGTAGCCTGAATAGACTTCATCGGACTTCGGCAATCTTAAATTAATTACTTCAGCACACGTTACATACATGCAAAGTAGATCCAACTCCAACAAAATTTTCTTCAATTGTAAATTATATTTCACTAAGCGAAATAAACTTTGATCGACGCCACGTATTCAGTAGACACGCGCCTTGGGTATGTGTCACTCATCATCACCTGGATCCTCTCCCGGATAAATTGCGCGGCGTTTGGAGTCACATTTAAATGACGCCCTCTCCGAACCTTTGTACTCACGCCCGAAATACACTAAGCGCCCATCAAATAAAAATTCTAATCCTTCCCGCTATGGAGCTTTATATCCAGGTCACGTCACCAGTTGGCGTGACTCGGACTACAAGCCGGTCAAAGTGATTCCAAGTGAATAGTGGACGCACTTAAAACATCCAATACAAACCAATCCTTCAAAGTCATGGAGTGGAAGAAATGAGTTCCAAAAAAAAGAGGTCGAATCGAAAGAAAGATAATCAGTCTCCTCTTCAACATGCACGTGAGGTTCTGGTTGAGTGGGACGAAAGAATTCAGTGCATGGCTCCCAATAAATATACAAAAGAGGTTCTTTGGGCCACGAGTATCGACCGCGAATTCATAAGTAGAAGTTATCAGAGGAGGCGATCGACAGCTGAGGTCACTTTGAGTCATTAGAAATGGCTTGGTCATTTGGTGGAGAGAGAGAGAGAGAGAGGATTTTCGTGAAATGGGGCAAGGGAGGAGAGAGAATCATGGCATCGGTATAAGCCTACTCTAACGTAAGATGCCAGAGGGTCACACAATTAACGTACCATTCGACGGACGGCGAACTTCATTTGAAGGCTTATCTATATGACATTGAAGTAGGGATAGGGAAATCTCCGGAAAGAAATGCCACAGCTGGGATTCGAAACCGGGAGTTCAAGGTGGGAAGCAGTACACTATCAATGGCAACAACCGGATCCTCACAAATTAATCCTATGAATTGATTGTCGACATCGAGGGAATAAACGAGGGTGCCCATGGCGCACATAGCGAATTAAGGCGATGGTGAAAAAAAGGAAATGGAAGGCTGCTCAGAAAATTATAGAGATTTATTATTTAGATAATAGCTATCGTTCATCATAGAAACAGAAGGATAAGCTTGCCTTTTATCAAATATAATATTACTATTATTATATTATATTTTATCTTCCTTTTACAGGCTTCTTACCTACTCTTCTGGGGTTGCCGTCAACACCCTCCCACCCCCTCTAACAAAGTCATGCGCCCTTGCGGGGTAATGTATGGAAGGTGATGGATAAATTGCGTTTAAAATTTCAATTTTATACATTTAAGTGTAGTTGAGAGTTAGTACTTGAAAGAGTCGTCGCTGAATTGGAAAACAAACGGCTTGCGATGTGATGTAGATCAACAACGAGAGAGGCTCTAAATCCGAGAAGAAACAGAACGGATGACGGGAACATGGAGGGACATGTATGGCCAAGTAATAGGACAATATTTCGACACCAAGTCGGTAATTTTTCATACTGATCAAAGGTATGGATACTTTTACGCAATGGTTATATCGACAGTCGATATTAAGATACTGACAGCATGAACTGTTTAAATAATTTGGGTCAGAAATAAAGATTCAATGCCTTTGGAATATGATCATATCGTCGGTTGACTAAACAGATACAATATTCTTGATTATTATTGGCGTCCTAGCGTTTCAGGCAGGTTCGTGATGGACACAAGATTTTACAACGGCACTACGATGAATTCCTTTGCCTCTCCCAACAAAATAGCCTGACATCCAACACTACAACAAACCTAGCTTGATTTTCGCACACAATTGTTGGTATCTCCGATATTTACTTATTTTACGACACCCGTGGAAAAATCACGGGATTCCAGGATTACAGCTTTCTGAAAATAAGAATGTACACCACGGTAAGAATGTACTAAACTTTAATTGATTTCATTACCCCCAAACGAATTTTGAAATTCACGTATCGATATTCAAAATTAAAATAAACAACGTGTTACTATAGATTTAAAAAACGATCTTCAAAGCCGCATGAAATTTGAAGATTCAATACGACTTTGCAATCCTCGTGATCCATTTTTTTTATTATGCACTAAATTGACTTTGAGGCAGTAACTGGAGCTGTTACAGATTACGACTTCAGGCCAAAACGTCGTGGAACCAAAAATCAATTAAATGAGAAAAACGCAAAAGAAAATCAATGTGACCAGAGTCATTTTCATTTCAACAATATTGGGGAAAAAAGTTAGAAAAATTTCACCATGAATCTACACGAAAAAATGAAATGAAAATATTGAGAGACGTACGTATCTACTACAGCTTAGGACCCATTATTTTACACCTTTTTTATGGTAGTCTACCGTTCAACGTAAGTTTTGGATGGACTGAACACCACTGCTTTTATTTAGCCACGCTTAACAAGAAAAAACATGACACCCTTACACTACACTTAACTCTTCTTCTATTTCTTCTACTTCCTGCCTCCCCTCATTCCGTAAAACATCCTTATCGTCTTCCTCCTCTTGCCTCGCCTGCGTAATACTCTCCCCTCTTCATCAGTCTTCAACAATCCATCGTCGCCAATCAGAATGCTCCGCATCTACTTTTATTAGCCCTAATTATTTCTCCCAACAATACTTCCTCCTCCCCCACCATGACTAACCCTTCCTCTTTTTTTCCATCTTCTCCAGACCCACATCATCTAAAAATCTTCCAATCTCCGCCTATCGTCTTGCTTCAACGACCAAGTTTCCGCTCCATACAAAACCACGTTCCAAATCAAAGTTTTCACTAATCTTTTCCTAAAATCCTTACTCAGCGCTCCTGCAATCAAGACTCTCCTCCTTAAACAAAAGTTTCTTTGCCTTATAGATTCCTTCTTCTAATTCTCCTACCACATTGCCCATCTTGGCCCGCAAAACAATTCCTAGATCAGTAAACTGTATCGTCTCCTCTAGTTTATACCCTCTAATTTTTAATGCTTAACTTAAAGTCTCATTCTTTCTCGAAAACCTATTAACCAGCTCAACAAAAAAATTCGGAAGAGGCGGACAATCACTCACGTCGGCTTTTAATAAATGGCGAGGACTTGAAGGAGGTCGATATTGGGAAAAGGAGTATCGGACAGCCCTCGCAAGATGGAACGCCACACGACGCAGTGGCCTTGGCGTCCTTCGGGAGGGATTTAGCGTGCCAAGGGCGCCCAGGCATTCGCGCGCGCACACAACACTCCCGTCGCCAAAATCATTCCTCGGCAAAAACAACCCCGCGATCGGATCTCGGGAGAAGGCGGGCGTCCTCCGCCCCCTCGGGAGGGGACAGCGGCGGTGCCAAATATTTTATGCCAAGGGGGTCCCATTAACGTCGGGGCAGGACGTCGAGGCGTGTTGTCCCCTTGGCAGGACGAACCCCTGCCACCCCCGCCACTCCCTCCGCTTCCCCCGGGTGACATTTTCTTTCCTTGCCCCACGTCCTGTGGCCACCCTTTATCTTCCTCCCAAGACCGCGTTTCCCCGATTATATTTGCTTTTCTTTTTCTGACAGACGGTACCCTTGTCCATAAACAAAATTCCACGTGCCTCCCCCAAAAGTACTGTTGGGACCTTACTGGCTGCAAAAATAAAAACTATGGACACAAACGTATGCAAAATTCGTACATATCTATTTGAAGTAGAAAGCTAGCAGATCTACTTAAAGTGTGACGCGAGTAGTATTGCACGAATGTAAAACTACAACTTCAACAGACTGCTTTCTCAACTCATTTAGAAAATTATTTATCTCCTTTCATATGAAAAAATAATTATGATATGAAGTACGTAATATTCATATATTTTTAAGAAAAATACGAAGTGAGCGGCGGATCGAGTTGGTGCGATGGCTATCGTATTGGCTTCTGACTCCGAGGACCCTCGTTCAAACCCTGGCGGTTGCAGTTTGTCAATAGTATCTCGATCCCTACTTAGTGTTCCATGTGGAGAGCACCTTCACCGGCGGACACCATCCGTCGGTTGGGACCATTGGATGGAATCATATTGGATAACCCTCCGGCGAGTTTCGTTAAGAGTAGGCTGAATATAGCGCCGAGTTCCCCTCCACCCATCCTTCCCAACATGCACTTAATATCTCCCGAATGGCACAAATTATCTCCGCTGTCGGCCGTTCCCCCGTCAAACTAATAATAATTAATACAATCAACCCGAAGGTTGGTTTTCAGAGATTCGGGTACAGACCCGTCCCGGTAACTACGCCCTTCGGTGGGTTTAATTAAAACATTCAGGGTAATGAAGGAAGTCAATTCCTATCCATGCATTAGTTATCACTCGGTCTCACGCGAACGTTAAGAAACTAGAAAAGGGAACCTATTTGATTTTTCTTAAATTTTGACATCCAAAGGTGTAGCCCGATTTCTTAACGCACCTAAGGAATGTTTTACCTACCAGGCTAACATTACCTGTTTTTTTAAATATCTATTTTGAACATAATTCCTATTTCCCTCAAGTCAATGAGCATCGTTTTTGATGGTGGTGATATGGGGCCGGGCCAGTTACAAATCCGTCGGAAGGTGTACAAAAAATTTAAAAGGAGTCTCCCTTTTCCTTAAGCAATTCTGCAAACTGCAATCACGTATAGCATCAATGACATACGGATTATCAGTTGGAATACAATAGCACGATGAACGAAAAGTTTTGTAATACATGATAAACATGAGCCTCCTTTGCCATTGGCGAGGCGATCAGTGTGAATTTCACCCAAAGAAAGCAGTTTTCCTGTCAAGCCGATTTTGTTTGGCACCGCAGAATTCATTTCACCACAACCGTTTTATTACGAGCTCATCCTCATGTTTAAATGTGTTGTGAATCTTCATCATGGGTAAGCAATCCCTACCATTGGTACGTGATACGATCCATAATCCGTAATGACAATATTGTTGATCGTCACGAACGAAATTTTCGATCTGGGTGAAACGTAAAATCTTTTAAGAGTTATGGTCAATATCGCTTGATATACCGATATTACCTGAAAATCGACATCATTTCGATGCGTCTTCGCCAACTCGATATTTATTACGCATCGACGTTCGACATTGGAAAATGTACATTGGCCCTAGCCAGGATAATCGATGGGAGGAAGTGAAGGGGGGAGGACGTTGAAGTGCTCCGCTGTTTGCCCCATTCCACGTCTTGCCAGGCGCCCACTTGGCGTCAAATTTGATGGGCCGGGATGTAGGGGGATTCGGCGGAAAGAGGAGAGGGGGGTCCGGTCTCCTCAAAGATGATATTCCTCGCTATGCTAGGCTCTTCTGGGCGGCCAATCCGTCCTTCGTCCATAGCTAGTGGATTTTCCCAGAATCCTCTCCAAATTGCGTGACAGCCCGGGGGGGGGGGGGGTTGGACGTAGAGAGAGCATTCGGATTGTCAGCGGAGAGTCCCAGGTTTAGAATACTGCGGGCTAACCCTTGACACCATAGCTTCCCAAGGGCTGTTTTTTTTTGACTTCTCAGCAACGAGGCTCTTCATGGAAACCACACGCGACCACGGGAAAGGAACTGCATACCCTTATTTGAACTTTTCAGTTTAATTTGTCGCACTGATAGAGAATTGGAGTGCGATCATTGATCCTATCTTGTCCATCATATATATATCGTTGCCCTCCTAAGATCAGTGGACAATATTGGATCAGGAGACCCGGCTTCAATGAGTCGCGGCAACGAAAGGGGTCGCACTATGTTGGTTTACGAAAGTAAAATTTGAGGAATGACGATGGAATATTCATTATTCGTCGTCTAAATAACGGTAAAATTCAACATGCACCATGATCCGGGGGAGCTTTTTAACCTCCCCTATCGCAACCTCCTCCGGAATGAGTTCTACTTCGATTTTCCCAATTACAAAATTATATTTTTTTCAACGACTAAATTTAACTAGCTATAGCTATCTATAGGCGTGATAGCTATGATGAAGAGATAAAGTATGATGAGGGGGGAGAGAGGGGGGATTCATATCAAACGGTTACACTTACTAGGGAGGCGGTGGGGTGGGGGGAAGGATAAAATATCCAAATATAGTCTCGCGTATGTAATTTGGGGGACGTCCCCCTCTCCCACGTTTGCCGAACATATCTGCCTGTGCCACTGCATCCCACCCAACAAACATCTCCTCCATCCGTAATTTCCGTCGTTCATTCAACCTTACAACACATACATCCATATAATAATCAGAGGACCAAAGTTACTCGCCCAATGTTGAAATGTTCAAAAGGTTGAATCTTTATGTATTCGATTGTTTGAGGATCTACTATATGAAAATTCCGCATCACCGAATATATAAACTTAGTATTTTTTCTCACGAAGAACTTCATCACACTACTACCCCTTTCGACGGATAGGCGGCATCATTAGGTGATCACCAAACACCAATACCTGATGATGTCGCTATACTTACAAACAGGTAATGGCACAAAAAAGTTTTTTGAGTGAAAAAATAATAAATTTGTTTATTCAGTGATATTGAATCTTAATTGTGCAAAGAAGCTAAATAATCACTGCGACATACTCTATTTAAATGCAACAATTCTGCAATAATTACTGTCATTTCATTTAACAAAACTGTTTCTTTTTTTAGAAAATTCCAATTCTTAGATCATAATTGTCCACCACGACGCTTGCATTACAGACACGCATTCCAAGGCTGAACAAAAGTGAACAAGCGCGCGCCAGCGGCTCTCTTAATCAATATTTTTACGATCCGCCAAATGAAACCAGTCCGATGAAATTCGCCGAAACACACGAAAACATCTCTCAGGATTTATTTCCTCATGAATCGTCAACGGGAATCGCGTTCGCCGAACGGAGTGCACACCGCCATGTCTCGGAGCTCGTCGGCTGGCGGTGGGGCAAACAAACATCTCTGGACCGGGAGAAACCAGCGCGACGCCGTGCGAGGTCGGAGGAGAGGCTGGGTGGTCTCGAGAGGACGTCCACGGGACTTGGGGAGGGGTGGTGGGGCGGGGAGTGACTTTAGAGGGCGGCACGGGGGAGATCGATCCGAGTGGTGGGCTGACCGCTCAACGACCGGCACGCACTTACACAAACAAACAAACAAAGGACACACACCGCCGTCTCCCCCTTTCCCCTCAGTTGTAGCGGGATAGGCCAACCTTGACCGACCGGTGCTGTGTCAGCGAGGGAAGACATAAAAGGGGTCCGCCGCCGAGGGAAAATGAAATATCGGAAAGGGGTGGGTTGGGAGGGGGGCGGAGTTGGGGTGCACCGCCTCCAGGCAGTCGACCCCCCCCCCGAAGGGGGCGGCGCCACATAGCGGCACCAGCGGGGTCCAACTGGCGCCCACGCCGAACCACCCACCCACCTACCGCGCGACCCTGCCGCCATGCGACACCTATACCAGCGGTGACTAGGGTAGGTGACTCCTGCCCCTTTCGAGTGACCGAATCCCACCCTAAGTTGTGGGAATTCAAAAGCACTGACATAATCCGTATTTAGAGCGTAGGCATGGCAGAAAGTTGGCAGGTGGACGGCTGGAATTGATGTATCAGCGGTTATCCGAGTCACCCGAGTTCTCAATGATTTTTTTCCGCTGGCTCTGGGTCGGATTCACATCATATCGTCTCAGCAGTTGGAATTCCAATGCTTGCAGCTCTCAATTACACTCTGGGCTAACCTCTAGTATATTTGGTATGGGCTCCAACCTCACAGATCTCATCAATTAATTAATGTCACGCACGAATTCTCCTCATGACCGTCCTTCTTCCTTTCCTCTCCCCCAACCCTTTCCATTCGTGGACATTATTTCAGTTGGGAAGATCATAAAAACAAAGCAAACTGCATAATATAGTACGAGGGTCATCCGGAAAGTAGTACCCGTTCGTGCCGCATGAAGTGCTGACGACGCGAGTAGCCGCTGGACGAGGTCAGATAGCTTCAGTGGCTTGTCTGCCTTCTCTGAGCCAAGTTGCGTGACGCTAGCATTGCCTGTGTTGTTTCTGTGATTGTTTACAATGTTTAAAAAAATTGAGAACGCCGCCAGTTGTGAAGTGAGGGCAGTGATTAAATTCCTCAATGCAAGAAACGTTCGCCCATGTGATATTCATCGCCAATTAAAGGAGGTGTATGGAGACAATGTAATGGACGAGTCGTCTGTTCGGCGGTGGTGTCGCAACTTCAACATGGGGAGGGGGAACACACACGACGATGAGCGTTCGGAGAGACCGTCTGTCATTACAGACCAACTGGTGAGCTCAGTTGACGAATTCGTGAGGAACGATCGGCGCGTCACAATTGATGACATCTGTGAGCATTTTCCCAATGTTTCTCGAACAATTGTTCATGAAATTGTTAAACACCATCTGCATTATGCAAAAATTTGTGCAAGATGGGTCCCTCGCGTATCTCAATGAGCTGGCGGCGAAGGACTATGCAGCAGGAATACAGAAACTTGTCACACGTTATGACAAATGCCTTAATTTGCTTGGAGATTATGTTGAGAAGTAGTTTAAAGTATCCTCTTTCAAATAAAATTTTTTATGTTTGTTAATATTTACTTTTGTGTCTTTATTTCACGAACGGGTACTACTTTCCGGATGACCCTCGTATATAGGATATGGAGTGACAACAAACAAGCAGCTCTCCACGTAGCTCATAAAACATTATTAGTGCCTCAACAATACCCACAATTCTGCGCGGTGACTTGAAAGTAGTAAACTGAACTTTTAAGGAAAACGCACGGACGCTGATAAATACATCTTCTTTTATATATACCTTTCAGATGCTTAATAGCTTGTACAGCAAACTCCGAAAAATGTTAAAATCCGTGGCATTCAGAGGAAGTTAACGATGAAGAAAAACGGGAGCTTTAGTTAGGTAAATAATACGGGGAAAATATACTTATTTGGTCATAAAACGTTTCAAACTATGCACACGGGAAATTTTATCCCGATTAGCCAAATAACTTATCTTTGATGACAACACTGCATAACCACTTTCACATTTCCACTCCGTAAAAATTCTAATTCCATTCCTGTGCTGTCCTTATATTACGTCAGGCTTTTGGGGAGGAGTGGTGAGACATATCGTTTTCTAACAGGGGTGGCGAGGGGTTAGGGAGCTTACGTAAGGTTTATTGCTACTGCTATTGTTATTGCTATTTTTGCTATGGTCTATTGCTATTTCAGCCATTGCTCATGAAGGAAGAATTTCAATTAATCTTGATCACCCAATGAACGCAGTGTGAAATGCTCACTAATGCAATTTTAAATTCTCATTTACTTTAGTTTTGGCAACCTATCTATCGAAAGAGTTTGGGAATGTTTGGTTCGTTTAACTGTACGTATTCTAATACCACTATAATAAAAATCCAAATCAATGACGATGGTATGAGGTCATTCAATATACAAGAGCTTTTTTTTTCTTTTGTTTCTAGAAAAATTGCTTGTTTGATAATAGTCATACTAATAATAATAGCACCGATAATTAGGTAAGATGAGGAAGGACTCAAGTGTTCATATCTTACGTTCATATCCTTACAAAGAGGGGAGTAAAAAAAAGGCCGACAACAAACTTAGGCAACATAGGAACGCTCCACTCCGGTGATTGCCCAACATTCTTGATCGTGTCAAGGCCTTCATTATCTCATTACATCTTTAAATCTATTCCATCCACAATTTCTATCTTTCATGCTATTATAAAACATGCATACTGTCGACAAGTTGGGAACAGAAGTAACTCTACAAAGCTTGAATGCGAGAGTGTGGTTGTTTTTGGGAGCGTTCGACGGCGTCCAGTAACCATGGGACCGGAGCTAATTCCAAACGAAAGGGGAGAGAACCATTTTTGAGTGGTTCCGAGGGAGTTGATGTGTGGTGGGAGGTGGAGAGGCATTGACCCCTAAACGGTGCACAGCCTATTGGGCATTCTACCCCCCCCCCCTCCTCTCCCAATCCACATTTAAGATTCCGAAAAAAGAAGGCCGCTTCCTACGTTCCAGGGGCTTGCTCTTGGGGTCCCAACCTTTTGCGTCCGTGGGAGTCATAAATAAGAGAGTGCCTCGCTTTGATTTCGGGACATTTCTTCGACAATCCGACCCGAAGGGATGTCACGAGCCGAAAACGTTCGCGTGTGCCCACCCAATATATAATCTAAGATCTCTCTCTCTGCGTATTATTGCAAAAAGAAATGAGGAAAAGGTCTTTCCAAGCCCAAAAAACAGCACATCACCCCCTCCTTCCGTCTACCAAATTGACTGTAACTAACCACAGATCAGGAGTTGGAATGCTCCTGAAATACTAGGTAAGGGTGCACAGGTCAAAGGTGGGGCCCGGTGAAAACTATCAAGAAAGTGGTAAGGTCTCGTGATAAACCGAGCACTTGAGCAAAGTTTTTCACCCAAATACCACGCGCATCACACTTTAATCATTCCTCAGTTACGCATATTTTCTGCTTTATTAACATCCACACCATACCACGCGTACACCATCCAAATCATGTCACCTCTACACAAATATTAGTTTGATCATACACTAGAAAAATGTTTATCACCCGAAAGAAAGTACTTGCGTGCAACAATATTCAAATACAGGATACGTACTGTATATTCAAATCATGCCGTAGAACTGTTGAAAAGATGGGCCTATTAAACAAAAAAATGATACACAATAAATGGATCAAATAGATAAATTGCCAATTCTAATTACCTCTCCGACGCGATTGTTGTCAAGTCTATTTTGATATCTTATGGTACGATGGTGGAGAAGAATGGAGAAGGTGAAATGGACAGAGAAGAAAACAAATGAGGAAGTACTTGGTATGGTGGGCGAAGAGAGGGGTTTGTTGGGAGCAATCCTATGGAGGCAGGAAAAGTGGATGAAGGGGGTATTGACCGGCAGTGGGATGTTGAAGACTGTAATTGAGGGGAGAATGTTAGGCAAACGAGGAAAGGGAAGGAACAGGATAGGGATGTTGGATGGGATGAAGGGAGGAAGGAAGTACTCAGAGATGAAGAGGGACCTGATATAGAGTAGGATGTTGTGTTTTGCTAGGGGCCAAAAATTATTTAATTAGTAATTACGTCCATCCAAAAACCTACCTTAACCGGTAGATTACCTAATAATGGTACGATGAAAAAAATGACATTTTAAATCTATTCGTTCTATTACCTATCGCTCTGATTTTACGTACATGATCTGATCACCAAACAAGTAAGTTGGGGTCTGTAATAACTTCTTAACATCCTCAGATAAGTAATATGCTTCAAATGTACGCAGTAAATTCAGCCTGTATTTAAACCTATGGTCAACTAGTGGCTCCCATCCTAATTCTTCCAATACATGTCGTGACACGGCTTCCCTTTTCGCAGTCCAAAAAACATCCCATGGACTCTCATGAAATCCCTTCTCACGCTTGTCCAGCCTCCTTTGGATATCTCCTAGTAACCCGCCTGCTCTCTCCCCCTACCTCCCATGCCTACACTAGCTTCGTTTGTGTCAACTTCCGTATACTTTATTTATTCCTTTTCTTCCGCAAAGTCACTTCTCAAAACCCTTGCTATCCCCCCTGCTGTTGTCTTTCTCCAACGGCTAATGTCCAGAATAATTCCATCCAAGACCATCCACAAACACAAGATTTTACTAAGATTTTGTTGACACTTACGACATCTATCCTCACCTCGCTCCTCTTCATTAGTGCTTTGGTTGACGCTATTCCTCCACGCCCACGTCTTCATCTCTATCCCAATCTTCGGCAAAAATAAGCGAAGTGTTCTAGCTGCTTTAATGTCTCCTACTTTGATGTTATACTTAGCCTTTTTACATACACATTAGAGACGTCACTTACGATTTGTTTTCACTCCAGACCCCTCGATTCGATTCTAAGATGATTGCAGAACGTTTTCAGAAAGAAAAGAGATTATTTTAGCTATTTTTACACGGTAAGACATTTTTTCTCGGGTGCGGTACGAAAATAAGATTTTATGTCACTACTTCCAAAAGCTGGCTTGTATCTTTCCCCTTTAAAAAAAATACGTGAAAATCACGATTTCGGAAAAAAATGCATTCCATCATTTTTCTTCGTCTCTTTTTTTCAACTCGGAAATGCGGAAGAGGAGCCCTCGGGTCATCCCGCTGAAACGGGCTTTCTTCTCTCCGGTGAATACCTACTCAACGGCGTTGATGCATTTCATTCTATATTTATGACTTATATCGTGGAATAATAAAGAAAAACTGCATTTACATCCAACATTTCACAACTGGAAGAGATCTTGTGCATCAACCTTTTTAAAAATGGTAACTAGTCAAGGATTGTTCGCTTCTCCAAAATGAAGCACTCGGAGAATTCAGTGACGCAGCTTCCGTGACCCAAATTTAAATTGAAATGGATCTTAAAAAAAAAAAACTCATTAGCCTAGCTTAAGAAAGGTTTGCTCACGTTTGTACATTTCGCAGCCTTTTTCCTCAGGAATTGAGGCACGGGAGTGAATTAAATAACAGTAACACATTTTGGTAAACGCAGGTCGCGATAAAATATTTTAAATTGCGAATTACGGTAGGATATAATTTCTACTGCTTATTTAGTTTTTTGAGTCCCACATTGGAATTTTCTTTAGCAATTTAATGAATTTTAATCACGGCTCACTACATTTTGGCATCTATTTTTTTAAGCATTCAGGAAATAAAAATGTGTAAACAAGTTATTAAAAAAAACAATAATATCAGCAGACATCTAGTGCATCTAGTAATAATAATTATTTCCACTTTGGAGTGTTCATCTCCGGCGGTATTCTCGACAAAAGAAATGAGCACTTGAAGATTACCACCGCCAATTTTTACTACAACGGCGGTTGTTTCGCAGGGCTAACGCTCGGTTGGCCCGACTAACTGCCCAAATGCTACTTCAATGTACACACCCACGCGACTCACAACACTCGTCCTTCACGTTCAGATTACGTAAAACACAAGAAAGTCGTTTGATAATAGAATCACTAGATCAGCTATTTATGTTTTCGGTTCATCAAACGAGAATTGGAATTAACTGAGATTAAATGATGGCTGTCCACTCTGTACAGACAACGGACGAGCGGAGGGGAATGACACGAAATGACACGAATGCACTTTGGAACAGACGGGACCAAAATAATTGTGTTAGGTGAACTTCGCACCTAATATCGCTTCAAACCTCGTGCTCGACATACACCGCGCGCACCATCGCTAGTGTCTAGAGCGTGGGGACTAGATTACCTTATCGATCCGGGCGAGCAAACTCGCGCGCCGCTTCGCTTTTTTAAAACCACGTAGGAACAAGCCTCTGTCAATAGTCCTGGGGAACTCCGAAGAGAAACAACGAGGCCGACGCAATCGGTCCGCGCCGAGTGAAGCTCACGGAGATCGGGAAATGATAAGCGGATTTGGATTTTCAGAATCGTAACAGTAAAATTTCAAATTAATCAAATCTATCGCCAACATGGAACAAAAGGGCAGAACTGAGAGCTCGTTCCGAAAAACAATTTAGTCCAAAATATACCGTAAATGACCTGCATACGATCCGTCTGTTAGATGCAATCCAAACCAAACTGGAAAAAAACAAGTATTAAACCAACGAACATAAAATGGAATGTTCAACGAACAAGCAGCGAATGGAGAAAAATTATATCGCGCATTTATTCAACATACAACGTTTTTATAAAGTCATTTCCATCCGAATACTTGCTGACTGCAGTCAATTCTTCCCTCCCTGGAGATCGGAATATTGCAGTGGCTAGCGTACTGGCTTCCCACCGAAAGAGCCCGGGTTCGATTCCTGTAGACGGCAGATATTTTTCAGTGGTATTCCGATCCCTACTTGAGGTACTTTTTGGAGAGCACTTTGAGCGAATAAGCCGTCCGTCGGATGGGACGTTGAGTTGCCTGACCCCTTGGCGCCTTTCGTCAAGAGTCAGCTAATGCCGCCGCCGGGTTTCTCTCCACCCTTCATCCTTTCCTGTCCATCCCCTATGGCGTAAATGACCTCAGCTGTCGTTAGCCTCCCCTAAATACCACTACTGCTACTCTTTTTTCCTAAATGCAAACTCTTACGTACTGATAGCTCTTATTTCTTACAACTGCATCCACAAAATACCCCACAAGCCGCGGAAAGTGCGTGCGTGACGGGAGATGTTAGGGCAACAGTCATGCACGCAAAAATATCCATTTTTACATAAATATAAACGTAAACATTTTCACAACATACACTGCCAACAATTCCATCGTGCTTCAAGGTCAGCGTACACCTCTGTAATGTAATATGTTTCACCTATGTAGATCTCCTCATCCGTTACTCATGATTAATCAATATTTATCTTTTACATGACCCACAGAAGAAAATTAGATTTTGGTAATGAATGAAGAAACCAGCCCTCCATGAACCTCGGACGATTCCATGATTTTCAATTAATTGAAACATAACGTATAGTTTCAACACATAGGCGTCCAAATCAGTTGAATGCAACGTATAACTCGAACGGTAGCACTTCAGCCTTCGCGTTATTTCTTTCCCACAGTTTCACGTCGAAAACGGCCGGATTGATTGATTGGCGAAACTCGGAAGGCCTTTGAAAGTTACCGCACGTCGTCGTGGACTGATGGGAGTACTATACATCTCAATCCATCCCCTAAAATACACGAGCACGACTTGTCTGCAGAGGGAGGCTCTCTGCCGAATGAAACACCGCCAACACAAAATAAGGACATCTCCACTGCGAAGAAATGATGAAAGGTATGCCAAGTAGTAGAAACGTGAAGAAAAGATAGGCAACGACTCTAACATTGAGCGCAGCTCTCGCTGTACGGTTCGGAAACTTGGTCCTTTGGGGAAGGTGCACATTAGAGAGGTTTCTGTTACGTGGGTACGGAGGAAAGAGATCGGACAAGACTAACGGTGAAGTTTCAACTCGTATGTAAGGAGGAGGGAGAGGATTATGCTGGTAGAATATCAAAGAGGCGAAACACGTCTGTAGATAGTGAAGAGGTGGTGGGATGTTGAAGGCGTAATAAATAGAATAATTTTTGGCAGAAGTGAAGATAATGAGCTTTTTGGATGGCGTGCAGACTGTTAAAAAATGTAAAGAACTGTAGGACGAAATAACTCAAAGGAAACAAAATCTCGGGCCGAAGCGCTCTGAAGAACAAGATGGCAGAGAAGGTATGAATGGGGGAATAATGTAGGGCAAGCGAGACTGTAATGCGGATGGAAGCCCACGCGGCATTTCATGGTTAAGTCGTTCGGGACTGTTCCAAACCATGATGGGCACACCAGAAAAGGTGGATTATAATAATGATCGCTGCGAAATTATTCCGAATGTAGGATCACGTATCATTCTTTGTGAACGCCGAGCGGAACGGAGTGCAAAACCTTTAATTTTGCATGGAATGCGGGGGGCAAACTATGTATTTCCGGGAGTGAAAAATGCGCACCGCCTCCTCTGGAGATAAAGAGATCGACGTACGGGCACGGTGGGGCGGCCGCGCCGTTTCTATCGCTACCGGGAGGCACGCAAGGGGCGAGCTGGGCAGTGGACAGGCAGGGGGGGGAGGGAGGCGCTTCAAAAGACATCCCTCCACCCCGAAAGATCCAGACCATTATCGCTCATTAAACGCACACCGATCCTTCCTCGAGGCCGCCACGCTCCTGTGGCGGCGCTCGGCGAATCTGAATTCGGCCCCCCCCCCGCCCCCCAGAGATTTCCGGGGCAAGTTTCGCGTTTATTTTTCACCATGGCAACGTTTTAAACAAACGCGGCCGATTTTTTGAGTGATTCAATGAATTCGATCGTTGCAGAGACGCCGAGACAACTGGAAAAGAAAACTTACGGGGATTCGATAAGCTTTGAGGAAAAATCGAGAATTAATGATTCGGTAAATTTTGGTCAAATCCATTTACGGCAAACTTTGCCCCCCCCCCCCAATAGGAAGCGCACGCACTATTTCAAAATGCGAGACGCTGGCACTTTAAGAAGCCCGTGAAAGTATTTTTCGTCCAGCGAAATAATTTACGAGACCTTCCAATAGAAAAGAAATCGGTGGGAAAAACATTTCCGAACTAGCCAGACCCAGCGACAGTTCAATTAGGTTCTATTTCTGCTCTGCTGATAAATTAGCAAATACTATTCTTGCTATTAGCAAATAATATTCCTGTGCGTAATGACATACTGATATTGACGTGTTTAGCAAGATAAACACTTTTTGCGAGGACTTGCATTTTGCGGAGAACTCTTTTCTACATGAAGCATTGAACAATTATTATAGGAGACATATTCTTTTGGGTTCATAATCTAATTCAAACAGAAAAAAGACCTTCAGAATAAGCCAACGACAAAATGAATCAAGGTCAAGCGGTGAAAAATTGACCTGAGGTGATCCCCTCATTACGAATCTGGTACGTAGTTATCTTTGAGCTTCGAGAGCTTAACACTAACAAAGTAAGGCTACGCACAAACGACTCGTAAACACCTTTTCCATTATTCAGCTTCCATACTTCCAACCTCCCACAATACTACCTGAATTACAGGTCATGGCAGAGACGCTCGTCAAAATTTCTAGAGGCCCAAGGACAGTACTTGGAAGAATTTTAAGTGTTTGTGCAAATCTATTCAATAAATTACTTTGAAAAAATTATTGAATTACTTTTGGAACGCACCCTGTACCTATTCTCCTCCCGTTCTCTGCCTAAATAACGTTCTCCCTTCCTTCACACCCATCAGCAATGGTTATCACGGAAAAAATACTGAGTAAGCATTTTCCGTCTTCTTCGAATCTCTTCCGATTACTTTCTCTTCCCTTATTTCTAACACTCTTTCGTTTGTCGTCTTGCTTGTATCACCTTTATGTTGCATTTTTCGTATGCATGTGATTGTTGAAGGGCGAGACGAACAGGAGAAAGTTAAGTAAATGCGGGAGAGGAAGGTTACGCTATTTTCGGATTTTATGCATCGGCAAGAAGGGAGATAGAGATCAGGTGGAGCCGAAGGATGAAATATTGGCACTGCATAACTTCCGAGTCCTTTACAAGACCAGGAAGTTACGAAATACCGGCTCCGTACAAAACTTTAATGATTCCGTCCAACACACACATTACAGCGTAAAACACACGACAACAATTTACGTGAGCGTGCTGTGGTGTGCACCCGTACGAGCAAATAGGAGAACATATAAAAATATATTATGATTTAGGTACGTATTTGCTCACATTTACGTTAGAATGAACGTAACCCCAACATCCCCCGCCATACTCCCTCGCGGCGGCTATTGTGTAGATGTATCTCGAATGAGTAAACTACATAAAATTAAGAAGTGAATAATGCAGTTCATATAGCTGGTCCGTTTCTATGAAAATTATACGTCAATCAAGTTAATCTGAGGAAATAGACGCCACTGAGACTAAATAGTACGTACACACGTCGAATTGACGGTTTGTTCAGTCTCCTGAAAGCAGTTCACATTTTCAAAATCGTTTCCGGAAAAATATACGTTAGTATTCGGCCAGGATAATGTATTCTCAGACTATTGTCGGCGTGCCAATATGCTGGCATGCTTTCCAAGAAAAAGAAAACAAGTATGCTTTGGGTACGGGCGACGGTATTCGGGATGGAGGGGATAGAGGATGGACCACCTGCGTCGGTGTCGCGACTGATTAACGAGCCGCCACCCTGAGAGCGAGCGCGAACACCACCTCATGGATCCGAACTTTTGCGCCTACAGGGGGGAAGAGTGGGGGAGAGTCGAGCGAGGGGGGGGGAGAGAGTGGTGCAGGGGGGAGGCGGCGACCGACGGCGAGGGTTGCACTTCGTGGCGGAAGGACAGGGGGAGGAGCTACGGCGATAAACCCGCCAGAATGTTTAAGAGAAGCGAGGGGTCGCGATCAGCAGGAAGGGGAAAGGGGACGGGTGAAGGGGACCCCTTCCGCGAGGGATTGGAATCAGGGCCGGCACGCAAGAGAGAAGAAGATAGGGGATGTGGTGGGAGGGTTTTGGTACGATTTTTCAATGCATCGACCGTGATGATCATGCGTTGAACACGTCAAATGAGCTTCGATTAACCTGAAAGTTGCTTCTAACGTTTTGTCGCAATTAATATATGCATTTTGTTAAATTCCAGTAACATCTATCCACCGTTCGTAGTACTTTAAATATGAGACGTGGGTGTGTAGAAGAATGAACTAAATAAAATGGACGGATATAGAAGCAAACGAAGAAGTGGCACGGCAGTGGGAGGAGAAATTCAAAGAGGGCAGGGCAAGTGGATGCGGGAGATCCTGAGAAGCAATGAGATGCCGACGAAAGTAAGAGAGAGCAGAATGGCTGGGTAAGCGAGGCAGGAGGAAAATAATAGACATAAAGGATGGAATTAAGGGAGGCAGCGAGTCTGCAGGGTCAAATAACGAGTTATTGCCATATACAATATGGGATTAAGGATATTGTACCATATAATTCATGGCTGAGGTGTACACCGATGTGTAGGGTTTAAGTTCATTGAAAACCTACCCTAACCTGGTAGACTAATGCTAATAATACTAATAATCATTAATTTTTTGTACAAATTACCTTAATCTGATGTCTTACATCTATATTTTGTAGAAATTACTTGTGTCTGATGTAATAGTAAAAACAACCGTTAGTCATAATATCAATGTATTTATTATAGGTAATCTACTGGTTAAGGTAGGTTTGGATGGACACAACTACAAAATAAATATCTTGTCTCTCCTTCAAAACACAGCCCAACATCCTACTCTACAAAAAGCCCTTCTTCATCTCCGTATACTTCCTTCCTCCCTTCATCACTCCCTCCAACATCCCTATCCATTTAAATGGAATGCTATCATTAAAACGCATCGATTCCCAAGTGTAAAAATCCATTGCATGTGTAAAGAGTGAACGAAAGGTGTAAAAATTACAGGAAATTTTTTGTGATTTTCCAGGACATTCAAATCCTTATATAAACTTTCAAAATTTCTTTCGGGAAATGTCCAGCTTTTCCGAGGACATCCTGTACTCCAGTCTAATTTCAATTCTGTAATTGAAAGAGTTAAATCATTTCTCAGTGGTGAATGTAGTGACGTGCAATGTGAATGCGTTACTTTATTCAAACGTGCCAAATGCACGAAACGTCGCCCGCGAGCTATGCCGATAATTTTCAGCACACCCCACCCCGTTCCGAGGGCACCATCTTGACGCAGGGCCGCGGATTTTTAACGACCTTTCCCTCCGGGGGGGAGGGGGGGGGTGTGAGAGAGAGAGAAAAAATACTTTTCGACTCGGGACACGTCTTTCTCTTCGTCGCCAGTTTGGTTTTTATCGGCGGCCCAAACTTCCCTCACAATCTCCCATCTCTTGAAACAATCCACCCATTCCAACCCTTCCCAGGGATGCCCTGGGGGGGGGGGGGGAGTTCCCTCCCCCGTACCAAGTGCAGCCACCCACCCACTCTTACTGGAGAGGGGAGAACAAAAGATATATCTATACAATACGTGGTTAAAAAAAAAGAGAAAACTACTTTCAGAAAAAGTTTTCAACTCAATAAACCTGGCTCAAAGCCGACGACGCGACATGGCTGTTTCAAGACCTAACGTTGGCCGATCTACGCACGGTACCCTGAAAACCATCGTTAAGAGTGTGTGGCAGGGTGCGATTCTCACACTAGGCATGGAATATCAAAAGTTGTAGATTGCCTAGCTGTTGGTTTCCAATAAATATGTACATTATGTCAAATAATGGAAATAATGTTCACGACAGCTATTCGCACCAAGGCAAATAATCATAAAATACTTCTCCGTGCATACGAGACCAGCTGCTTGTAACAAGAAAAAAACAAAATTTCAAACAAATTAATTTCTCTCCATGCACATAAGAAAATGTGAATAATTAGGATTCTGACATATATACAGAAAAGCTGAAATAGAAAAATAAAAGTCTTCTGAATGCACGTAAGCGTTTTTAGGAGCAGAAAAATGGAATTGGGTTAAAACTGGGTGAACATTTCCATAATTATTTTAGAAAAGTGTGAGGTCTAACTAAGATCTTTTATGTGTAACGAATAATGAGGTCAATTTTACACTGAAACCAGTGGTGTTACAAATTCCGCAGGACATTCATAGTTAAAATATAACACTTAAAGTGTCTATTATTCCATTACGGTGTAATAAATGCCGTGAATCCCCTTTTTAAAATTTAATTAAATTAATATCAACATATTTAAACGACGTAATGTCCGCCGTTGGGCGTAGAAACGACTAAATATATTCTTATGTAGTATGCACGCTGTAGAATACCGTGAACGTGGCAAAGTCGAGACAAAACTAGTATGTTTAGACGCGACACGCTCTGCTTCCCCGGATGGGAATCCAAGTTTGACCGCTGCGGCTCTAATAATTGTCGAACTTTGGATGATCGTGGCATGCACGCATTACACTGAGTTTGAAAAAAACGAATTGGTGCACTTTTTAAGTCAACAATTACACATAAATATTCGGGGACTATCGAATTTTGCCTCAGCTGTTTACAACGTGCGAAGCGTGTGCTCAGCTGCCGGCACAAATCACAATAATTTACATTTGTAAATGATATAATGGCTAGAGAAATGATAATTATTATTTATTATAGATAATCTACCGGTTAAGGCAGGTTTTGGATGGGCAAAACTATCAAATAAATATCTCGCCTCTTCTTACAAAACACAACCCAACATTCTAATCTACAACAAGCCCCTCTTCATCTGCGTATGAGTAACCCGTCCTCCCTTCATTCCGTCCAACATTCCTATCCTATTCCGCCCCTTCCTCGTTTGCCCAACATTCTCCTCTCTATTACCAGTCTTCAACATCCCATAGCCTATCAATATGCTTTCCATCCATCTTTCCTGTCCCCTTAGGATTTCTCCCAGCAATCCGCCCCCTTCTCCTTCCCCACCCTATCTTGCCCCCACTCATGGTGTCACCTCAATTATATTTTCCAAGACTTTTATGATGGACAGATGAAAGATAACACAGTGAAATTGTCGCTCTTTTTGAAGTGATTCAATAAAAATAATTAATTCTAAGCGAAACGGCCATCGGTCGCCCTCTTTAATTTTGGCAAAACTGGGCTGAGACACTTTTCAGAAATACTTGTACGCACGTTCCCCCAGACGCGCAAAGGTGTCAGCGACAAACTTATACAGCAAATTTTTTTGCGACCCTCACGTGCTTTTTTCTACCCTGCTGGCAAACATCAATTTCACATTCCAAGAAACTGCGGAAGATGCCGCGACAGTAACTTTTGACGGAGTCAAACCGGCATTGTAATACTAATATGCATTACAATGCCGGTCAAGGTGCGAATGATTTTTACACTCTGAAATTGTTGCATTGCAATGTATTTCACACTTTTAATCCCAAACATTTCCACGCCACCGCAATCCAAATTATACACAATCATAACAAAATCAAACCCAGGAAGCCTAACATTTTTCATTTAACATGAAAAATGTAATGATTCAATCAAATACACATTATTTCATCACGCTGAGAGGCATGTATGCGTGTGTGTGTACGTACTTCGTACTCGTGTGTATGTATACGAGCAAATATATACTCATTTTTATTCATGCACTGGGTCCTATTAATGGCAGGCGTCCTAGCAACCGCCGCCAAATACCTTTACTGTGGCTTGTGGGGTATTTTGTAGATGTGGAGGGAAATAATTTTTCGCAACAACACACTTTTACCATCATCAACGTAGTTATCGACCTGAAGTTTGGTTACGGTGCGTGGGGGTTAAAGAGTCCAACCCCGAACTTTAATCCCTAAGGCCGGAGACATTCATACGTTCATTTTGGGGAGGGCAAGGTCCTCGAGTTCCTGGGAGACCAATTAATCTCCCACAAAGTTGTAATAACCAGGAAATTGCACCCGTTGGATTTTTAACGAGGTTGGGTTGATTGCATGATTTAGATGGGGTTGTCCAGAGGTATTACTCAGGATTTGAAGCTGGAACCCTCCCATAAGTAGCCCAAGCTATATTATACCAAGCTAACACTAAAAAAAAATTAACGTGCCTATTTTATTCTTGCATGGAATCTGAGGAGAGATTACCTTCGATCTCAAATCTCGCGCCAGTAAACAAAATTATACTTATTGTAAACCAACAGTGCATTGTAAGTGACGTACTCAGTCAGCCAATCTTCATGATATGCGGTGTCTTGAGATAATTTTTTTCACTCTTTCCTAAATATATTGAAATCACACTTCCAATTAATGATTCTGATACAAAAATCCAAATCCTATAAAACCTCCCCAACTCTCTCCTTTGGCATTGATATTATCAAATATGGTGATTTTTAAAGATTAAAAAAAACTGCCTCTCCGTTCCTGTCCACACGCAAAACACATCATCCACATATCCTATACATATATACCAATGCACCGTGCTCTTCGTGAGTGAATGGACTGATGAAAACAAAGTCAAAGGAAAGCCGCAGAACCATGATCGTGAATGACAGCTAATTGCGAAATGTGAAATTGCAGAGTTTCTATCTACCATTCCTTGGAATATGGAGAAATTCCACATATTTGATTGAGCCCGAGATAGTATCCTATACATCGACTCGCATTTTATTTCGCGATATCGCATTCAGCACAGGGACTTGCGAATTGATGACATTTTATCGTAAAACCAATTTTCTACTCTCCCGTCTCGCTTCACTATCAATTCAGCCGTAGGTTAACAATATCGATACAAACGCTTAATACCTTCGATATATTTCACATCGAGGGCTCCATCGAATGCCTGCATCGATACATCAAAATATATTCATCCAAACAATTACATCTCTCATGACACACAAAATTATTTCCACAATGCCATCCAAAATCTCTTCTAAGTAGGCGTCTGAGGGCGCAGACCGGCTCCATGCATTTCACTTAAAAGGACATGCATATCAACCTTAAAAAGTACAATCCCATGAACATTTTGAAAATTCACATAAAAAGTGCACATTATTCGAAATTCGTCGAAAAAATGCCTTGGGCACCAATGAAACCCACGAACCACACAAGTTACGACGTGCTAAAAATGACGCAATTGATTAATTTAAATGGTAAAAAAAAATTCGCACAAATTACCGAAAAGGGGAGAAAGATAACGGAATCTCCTTGATTGAACTGTTTAGGGAGAAAGGGAGGCCTCATAATTAAGCGGAAACCTTCACACGACTGACTGCAAGAGTATCTGGGGTGAGAAACTCATGAAACGCGGAGACGTAAGGCCGTGTTAAAGGCATTACGATGGCCACCAACTCGGCGCATTGGGCAACAGGCCAAGGCCACGGGGGGGGGAGGGGGGGGGGACGAAATCGACAGATGGAGCCAAAGAAGTGTCCGCGCTTAAATCACCACGTAAGCACGCAAAAGTAAGCAATGGAGCCATACTCACAGTAAGTTTCAGTAAGCCAAACATTTGTTCCCATAACATAGTTTCATTTGTCCAAAGGTACAAATTGTATTGCCCTCTCCTTCAACGCTTAAGAAATCTTCGGATGAAAGATTGAAAAAAAAATCAACACATGGCGATCACCGATTATCATTAAATATAAGACTATTCACAAAATAGTCGTCAATACAGTTGTCTATTATCTGAAGCAGCAATTAACGATTCTTTTCACCGGAGACGATATTAAAGATTTACTTGATTTTTCCATTAGCACGCGTCATTTAGAATTTCGTTGAGATAAGATGGGGCAGTGCTCGAGCATGACAAACATTTATCGTCGCTACATGAATCATTTTTTCAATTTAAAAAAACAACGCAATTGCTTTTACACAAATATTGGAGGAGTCCAACTCCAAAAATGAAAGAATGCCATATGTTAATTTTCATGAAATGCTTGGTTTTTCAGTGCACCTCCAGAAATTAATTACAGTCCACACTTACAGTCCAAGTTTCCCCTCGCATATTTTGTCCCACATTTCTGTGGCTTAATTAATGGAGCGAAATAATGTTTTCAACTACCACTTCCCTAACATAGAAGAAATTCATTTGAAAATGCCTGCAGAAAAGTGTATGCAAAACTTAACGGAAGGTTTCTTTCCTTAAACTGATGAGCAAGACGAATGGTCTCGTAAAAAGTAGGATCATAATTATTTTAGTTTGAACTGATAAATATCAATAACGGCGTAATAGCATGCACGCCAAGGTGAAATCATTTAATCAGACGAATTTGCATGACGATAAAACATTAACATGCCTAATAAGGAGGTAAATTTCTATGCAATGCAAAGTGTGTCAGTGGGTAATTACCGTTTTGCGGCGTGGAAACGTTGTATGGATGATGGCGCTTAAGGGTTCTACTTACGACCTGGTCCGGGACGAGAGTGGTGCATCATTATTCTGACTGTGTTATTCCACCCTACTACTACAATTGAAGAGCATATTCAAGAAGTAACCTAACTCCCAAGTTCAACTTTCTTCGGCATGTTTTAGAATGTTCAGGGTCTGCCACAAGCGTGGCGATGATATACTCGAACATGTATAAAAATTAGAAATACAAAATAAAGAGACACTTACAGTTTTGTTGTTTGAATATTTCAGTGTTCGGACCTTTTTCAACAGAAGGAAGAAAACACATAAATATACCTACACACACTTCCTACTAACGCCATATGGGTGTGAATAACACATCAACACTGAAAATTTCGGAATACAGGGTCGCACCCAAAAGTGGTAGGACTGATTTTCTCTGGCGCGAACGGAGCGGTGAAGGGGGGTCTGCCTGGCGGGATAAGGTGGAGGGGGCTCTTAGCAACAGACCGACACCAACCTCAGTCGCCTGCGGGCTGTCGTTGAGTGAGGACACCGTTTTTAGTGAAGCAAGATTTTTGTCCGCGTCGAAAAACAAAATGAATCTGAATTTAGAGCAACGTTATTCCGTGAAGTTTTGTGCGAAACTCGGGAAGACGGCAACTGAGACCCTCGAAATGATCAAGCAGGCTTATGGGGACACTGCCTTAAGCCGTTCCACAGTATTTGAGTGGCACAAGTTGTTTAAAGAGGGTACGGAGCTCGTTGAAGACGACCATCGCTCCGGACGGCCGTCGACAGCAAGAACTGACACGAATGTGGACGGAGTGAGGACACTGCTGAGCACAGACCGACGCTTAACCAGTGAAGAAATTGCAGACCAGTTGGGTCTTTCAGCATCCAACGTCCAACGCATTATTTCACAGGATTTGGCCATGCAAACTGCAGGGTGCTTCATCATGACAACGCGCCGTGCCATGGCGCGCTCGTCGTCAGACAGCTCCTAGCCAAATACGGCGTTGCCACGTTGCCGCACCCGCCCTATTCTTCCAATCTGGCACCACCGGACTTCTTCTTCTTCCCCCTGATGAAAAGACAGCTCAAGGGACGACGTTTTGACTCGATAAAGGCCGTTCAAGAGGCTTCGACGAGGGTCATCAACGGCATCCCCAAAGAAAATTTCCAGCGGGCGTACGGGGAATGGGAGCAACGTTATACTAAGTGTGTAGTAGCTCAAGGAGCATACTTTGAAGATTATTAAGTCGATGTAAGTATATCGTCAATAAAATTCTTGTAAAAAAATCAGTCCTACCACTTTTGGGAGCGACCCTGTACGTGTGAGTGACACGTTTTATGTTTCTTTCTATATTTGTGTTGACCAACGTCATCTCAGTCCTTCTTTTGATATATTATATATATATATATATATATACATATATATATATATATATATATATATATATATATATATATATATATATAATATATTAATATACATATAATATATATTATATATATATATTACATATTTATTTATTTATTTGTGTGTGTGTTTGTATGTGTTTTCGTGTCATCAAGGTGGTTTCGTAACCTGCAGTGTCTTAAGTTTTGGGTCGCAGTCGTCGTTATGAAACGGCTTTAACTAGAAGGCGGGCACTTTGACTCCCGTGGCGGACCTTCTCGTAGGACCTGGGGGATCAGCTGCCATTGACTTGCATACCTATTCACAATCTTTCCCACACACATTGCAATCAGCTCACAGGAGTCACCCTTCCCCTCCAGCATATTCCAGCCGGGAGGTGGGGCGGGAATGCATCACGTATAACGTGCGACTTCTATAAGGCAAGGGCGATCCCCGAAAACGTGTGCCTCACGCGTGCTTAATTACGGCTGCGGAAGAGGGACAAGCGAATCTTCGACAGAATGGAAGGAGAGGACAAAGTTGTTTTCCTATTATTATTATTATTATAAAGATATTTTCCCGATTATAGTAATTTTTCTATGGGCACAGGTTAAGGGCACTGCTCAACATCTAATCCTCACTAAACACGACACAACGTGACACTCTAAATGCACCACACTAAACCCTTCTTCAATATCGCCTACCTTCCACCTCCCTTCATTCCATCCAACACGCATGTACTATTCTTTTCACATTCCTACCTCAATTTCCAAACGTTCTCTCCTCTCACACAGTCTTCAATATTCAATCGCCCATTCAAATTCTCCTCTGCATCCATCTTTCCAGCTTCCATTGGATTTCTTCCAACCACCCCTCACCTTCCCTTACGTCGCTCGTACTAATTCGCTATTTTTTTTCCCTTCCTCCCATTTTACTTTTTCATCCCCATCCATTTCTATGCCAACATATCAAAGGCCTCCAATGCCCCTCATCGATCCCCAACGACCCGAAAAACAGCGCTTCATATTAAAGTTTAAACACTCGACATCTTCGTCATCAACTCCCTCCGCCTCCTTGCAAAAAAGAATTTTTCTTCTTTCTCTACAGCTTTAACCATCTTCATCCACAACATTTCCTAGATATGTGAAGTGAACCGACTGCTCTGACATACGCTATCGGATTTCCATGTTTTCCTTAACTATTATCCTATTTCTCGAAAACGCATGTACAAGGGCATAATCTGGTATATCTTTGTTTTCTTTACATTGAATTACCATAAAAAAAATTTCTAATATGCTTAACACGTACAGTATCCCTTTCTCTGGTTGGTTAATTATAGCTACATCATCTGCAAATATTACTTCATCATCAACATCAGTATTTCAATCCTAGGATTGGTTTACTGCAGCTAATACATTCTACTCTGCATATTCTAGGGAGAATGATGTCGTGGTTTCCCGTTGCCTGTCACATCGCGGTACTGCGGCCGATACCGTGAACTTCAATATCGCACGAAGCTGTGGCAGCCGATGCCGGGCCGACCCACTCGATCTGCGCCACCAGTGCCTAATGGCGAAACTGCTGCCTTTCATCATTGGTTCTCGGTAGCTTTTTAGCGGGAGTCTATTTTTCTCGATGTCTCGTTACAAGGATACCATTATTGTGTTTTTTTTAATGTGTGGTTGACTCGCTCCGAAAAACCATTCACAAATTTTTCCAAGCTTAAAAAATTTAGCCAGTAACGGTAATCGAACCAGCGGCCTTCAATTCCACAGGCAGACGCGCTACCGCTGATCTACCCTCGCCCCCTGATAACTTAACTTTTATGAATTCCCCGGCCACTTTCATTGTCAGATCCAGGTATTCCATGCCCTCCTTTTCATTTCCTCCAAGGATACAAGTACGCTAGCATTCAACTTGTACGTTGAAAAGCACGAGTGATAATGCCTGTATCACCCTACCTTACAGCTCTTCCTAATTCATTTCTGATACCGCCGATTCCGACTCTCCATTCGCCACACGCACCCGTGCAGTCCGAGAAATATACAGACTTCGGATCCAGTCTACTTCTACATACAGTATATTCTGTCGTGCATTCATTGCTTCTACCCAGTCGAACACCAACTCGAAATCCTCCAAGAAAACAAAACATTCTGGTTGTATTCTATATTTCTTAAAAAAAATTAAATTATAATAAATAAGCGAAAATTAAAAAAAATATTAAGTTAAGTTACATGGAAAGTCTAGGTTTGCAATGTATTAATGCCGCTTTACAAGACTAATGATCCTGTCATTAATTAAGGGTAACATCATAACTCTTAAAGTAGAGCGATCCATTATGATACATTCGATATAAAGAAGATATCGCGGACATGCTGTTACATGAAATTAAATTAGAATACGATGCATGTTTTGGAAGGTATGCAGCTGGGCGTGATGTTGAATATTAAAATGACGTAGAGCAAAAGATGTTTCCCACTCGCGAAAGTAGATCTCATCTTTCACATTTAAATTCGAAGACGGACCAAATACACCCTTCCGCTATTCCATTTCTTATGCTAACCTCCTTGTAGGCCCTGATATTTTTTCCGTAACTTACTCGCCCTAAGTGTATGTCCCTCAAGTCATCATCATGGGGCTTTCCCCTCTAGAATTTCCCCAACGGATTCATTCAAAGCGTGCCTTATGCATCGTAGAAGTCATGATAATATGCATCAGTTTTCAGAGGCCGTTCAATACTTACTGACAACCGAAAAGGTTGATATTATACTTGGGAATTAGAAGACTACTTGAGGAATTAGAAAAGCTTTGTAGATTTCACCACTCTTTATTGCGGGTTTCATCACTAAAGCGACATCTCCAGGCACAGCATCTTTATCACTGTACCTGAAGATGTCACATATATGATGAAACCGGTCGTACTGCAAATAAAGTTTGGAGAAATCTACGAAGTTTTTCTGAATGCTTCAGAAGCGTTTTCACAAGGTTGAGCATGCATCTACATCTACATAATACCCCGCAAGCCGCCGCAAGGGCGTGTGGCGGGGGGTGTTAGGTCACCAACCGTAAAAAGGAACAAGACCACATGCAAAACAACAACGTGGAAAATTACACCCACAGCAGCGCAAACACTCCTGCAACAATCCCTTCATCCAACACTCATGCAAACACATATACCGCAAACCAACAAAAAACTGCACCCCAGGATGCAGCACGAAAGCCATCCTACAACACGCATGGTATCGCTTTTTTTCATTAAAAAAAGTACGATGGTATAAAACACCCCTCAAGCCACCGCTAAGGTGTATGGCGGAGGGGGAGCATCATGGCATTTGGAAGACTACTTGTTATAACTATTAACCGCATAGAATGCCACGTGTAACAGAAAAATAGGGACAACTGTCGGAGGAGGAGTCAAATGATCGCGCGCGTAGTTATGAACAGATTAAGAAAGCGCGCTCTAGGCACGAAAGTGGTTTCATTTGGATTCCCTGCTACGGGATCATGGTTGGATCTCATTTGGTTAATTGGGTCATGTTCCACTATTGCTGCAAATATCGTTTACCCTGGAAGCAAATGAAGCGCTCAAGTTGTACTCCCGAGTGGCTGGATACGTTCTTCAGCAAGGCCTTCAGCGGGCATCAACATTGTGTCACTTTCGTGAATTTTCTTTTCTGAAATTCAAAAATTCCCTGGCCTTGTAACGAATTCGGCGTTCTTCCCTGCAAATTGAGAAATTTCTCTGGATCTTGAGATATCTCAGTGCCCACTTCCATTTACCTTCCTCGGGAGACGACGGGCCCTTAATGAGCCACCGAACAAGGACGATGGCTGGGCGTGGGAGAGGTGAAATACAGGGCGTACGAATGAATGTTGTTAGCATGATAACATCAACGGAAACGCTTATTGTCATTAAATATAAGACATTACATCAAATTAATATCCCAACAGTGAAAACTCTTGATTCTTATCAATTCCCATTCTGAAACCAAAAAACGGAAAACAATACTCGCAAGCTGTCGTCGTTTCCACAAAAATTAATCATGACCAGAGAAACTGCGACAGATTTACGATAAGTGGATACAGATGGTAAGACTTGATAGAAATTCAAATTTACAGCACAAAAATGATGAAATTTTAAAAATTTTATCTATGAATAGGTATGTAGTCATATTATGATGTACTAAAAGTGTACGAGGGTTGTCTGAAAAGTTTCCGATCTCAACATGAAAATGGCACCACTCTTCAACAAAGGCTGGGGGAAGTGTTTGCGCATGCGTTGAAAGGTACTCGCCAAAATTTCAGCCATTTTGTACACTCATCTGTTGTTTGACAATCGTTTGAGTGCGCTGTCGTGAGGGTCTTTTTAAAAAACGACGACAGAGATTTTCATCGGACGAGGAATTTATTGCATAGGAACAAGCTTACGAGTGCGGGTATTCTGCGGGAGAAGACGTCAACTACAATTCGGAAGGGTTTTGACAGTTAAGAACATCGCTGGAAAAAGTGTATCGAATCAAAAGGTTTATGTTGAAAAATAAAAATAAATATGAAGAAAATATGTCTTGCTCATTTGTTAGGTCGGAAAATGTTCTGACTTATCCCGTAAATGGATGTACGGGTACCACACCAGATTGTAAAAAAGTGTGTTATACTGCTTAGGTCATGTTGAGAGTTAGAGTGAGAGTAGATTAAAACTATTCCTCAGAATATTTTGATTTGAACTTAAATGCGCAAAAGATTAAGAGTGGAAAATATTACGATTGAGTTCATTTTACATTTTTTGACTGCCTATGTCGAAAGAGAACGGTGTGATCGTTACTGCACAAACGCAAAAAATATTATTACCTAATTACGCAGTGCAAATATTGAAACTCAAACCGTCTACTCCTGGAAGTATGCTCGCGGTTGGAGAGAAAGTCGCGAATCAAGTTATCTTTTCATTTATTCCACAACTTTGCAGTGTATATGTCAACTTGGCGTGCGGAAAATAATCGAAAGCTTTCTTAAAATATATAGGAAGATCGCATCTAATGGTTTGCTCCTTTCCCCTGGTTTGAGGAGACCATGCATATGGACGACGTTTTATGCTCTCTCTAAATCAAATTAACGTTTTTTTCCCGTTAATCAACTCCATTAGGTTGCTTACTCGCTTGATACGTTCTTGAAGTTTTTAGAACACGGAGTTTTAAGGAGGACATTGGTGGTAGAAGAGACTCCCGCTTTCAAAATACATTAATAAATATTAAGGGTTGGTTTGATAGGCTGGGGGAATATTAACTGAAAAAACAATAGTCTCACCAAATTTTGAGTAGGAGGCGGGGCAGTCAAGTGGGTAGAGTCGTGGGCTACTGACCGTAGGGTCAGAGTTCAATTCTGGGTGACGCCTTAGGACATTGTTGCCTTCGCTTGAAAGTGTGATTTTTCGGGTAGCGAATCTTCCTGGGAAACAGTCAGCGGTACGGGGAAAAGAACTGGTCTTCCCATTTACCTCAACGCGTGAAAATCACACGCCTTAAAGGGGCTTAGGACAAGGAGAGCTGAACTATCACACCGATTTTCTTATAGATTACTGTCGAGGGTAAGCGGATTGTAAATTAAAAATACGCATGGTTCACAAACGAGAAGAAAACTTGGATTAAAATTTAACTCCGCCAAAATTTAAATATCTCTTCCAATGTCGAGAAATTCATTTCGGAGTTTCCGAGTGAATCCGATCGATGCGTCCGCAGTCTATCACCGGTAGCTGGGCACTATTTTTTTTGAAGCATCTTCGGAACCGGCACAACACACATTGGTTATCAAGCATTGTTTTTTCGTTCGCAGATGGGAATACGAACGAATGCACGTATTCCTTACTGCTCGGGAGAGTGAAATGATTGCGCTCACCTTGAGGTAGGATCCGAAGTACTTGGTGACGTAGGGGGAGTCGCACTGCGAGAGGACCATGATCTCCTGCTGAATGTCCTCGATCTCGTCCTCCGCCTCCTCCAGGTCGATGATCTTGATGGCCACGACCTGCTGCGTCCGGTTGTCCATGCCTTTGAACACCTCCCCGAACGACCCCTTGCCGATCCTCTCCTGCTTCGTGAAGATAAGGTCCGGGTCCACCTTCTGTGGGAAGAGGGAAAAGAGAGAGGAGTGAGCATGAGCAGGAAACTCCGCAGATCCTTCCTCCGTCTCACCGAAGGTAATCAAACCCGGTGATGACGTCTCATCAACGAAAATAGGATACGTAAATCATCGAAAAAACATCGCTAACCATTCTGAATTAAACACCATCACCCTAATGTCAGATGAAAATGATGTAGAAATAAATCACTGATCGCTGTTCGAAATATCGAACAACAAAAATAGTCTCGATGATTGGAAATAATGATCATATATACACGGTGGCAACGTTTGGATACAATACAGAATTTATTTAACATAAGAACTTCGTGGCTAATCCGGATTACTCAACCCATTGCGCTTTTTTTACAAAGAAATCCAATGAAAACATTAAGAGTACATCTTGATCCCATTTTTAATGACATGTGACGCTATAGACTTGGTGCTGAGGCTACTTTCATGTCTGGCGCATAAAATAAAATTGCGACAAACCTGAAACAGGACTGGCGAAAACTACTTTACTATATTGGAGGCGACTACAATGATCTGTTAAATATTCTTTGCGGAAATAATAAGTCTACATCAAATGTATTGATTTCATCATTACACACATTTGCGATTTATAATATTTGCACATATAGTTAGACCAGGGATCTGGTTCCTCTACCCTGAGTCCAATAACAGTCGCCGTTGGACCGAGTATTATGTGAGCTCTACCCTTACCTATCGAGCATACATTGGGATTGAATACTGTATTTTCATAGCCTAATTTTGAAAAAAAAAATTCGTGATATATCCAGAGATTCAATTAACTCCACAAATATTCCACAATTCTCGGGAACAGAATTTCCCCTCTTAAAGCTCCCGCCATTAAACCGGCTTTGCTGAATTTTCCAAGGCTTCGAGCAAACAAAAATGTTCTTAAGGCGGACCGGGAGCCTGCTCCACATTGTAAATGCACCACGATAATCCCATCTCATAAAGAAGCACCAACACATAATAACACTGCACACAGGCCAAGGATTCCAAGCCAAAAGAATTAGCGCAAGCATGAAGTGAACGCGTCACTCCTGACTCATACACTATATAAACTAGAGACATTAAGGGTGAAAGAAAGAGAAAAAAACAACTTTGCACTTCCACACACTTAAGAAGTGAGTGGAAGTGCAAAGTTGGTTTTTTTCTCTTTCTTTCACCCTCACCATGAAAGAATTCCACAAACTTAAGCCTGAAACTGTTAGCTTTAGATACATTAATTTAATCATACAGCGAAGGGATTTAGTTTGAACTGAAGTAAGAAATACTTTAGGTCACAAATATTCCTCATTATTTTAAATTTATTATTTATTTATTTATAATTTTTCAGTTGGCAACTCTTTTTCAACATAAAAGACGTCGCAATTCTGCCATATCCTTATAAAATACAAAATTGAATGTAAATTAACTCGAGACACGGAAACCACTGCCGCGTTACTTAAAAAAAACCTGAACAAATTATCAGAAATAAACACAAAAAATGGTAACTCAAGTTCAAAATAGCGGGTTTAGAAACGAATGATTTTTCTTGCTATGATGACTCGATTTAATTTTACGGTTAAAAATCCAAACAAACCACAGGAAACATAATGAGAGATTTCGCCAGAACTGCCTCACTCTTATCGGTCACAATTTACACGAAATCACCTGACATTATATTAATCTACATCAACTATACCACTGAGAAGTATTTTCTTTCCTGCGATGAAGCTGTCCAAGTAAGAACCGATGAATTTGGGCAACGAAACCACTTATCTTGCTTGACCCATATCGTCAGTGGTTAGCGATAGTCATGGCGCCGGAAGCTCATCACTCGCTTATTTGACTGGAACGAATTAGGACGTCGTACGCCGACGCAATCCAAAGGGGAGCACATGGATTCGGGCAAAATATTTCAACACCCGCTTATTCCCAAAACTTAATCAACGTGAAAGGAAAAAAAAGGATCTAAATGATTCGTCCTAAAAAAGCCCTTAATCCCAACGGATCTCTCCTTCTGCGACCTTCAGTCAGCTAGATAGACTTTTATCTCTTGTATTCTTTAATGCCTTCCCCATCTGCCATCGCTCTCATCGAAAAAAAACCCTTCCTTTATTTTTTGGATACCTTTTCCTTCCTATCACCGTTCCACGATATCCATGGATTTAGGATTCCATACATCTGCCAGCTCTTATCACTCTTGTAATCTGCGCCCTCCACTAAAACGACACTATTGAGAATTTTCAAACTTTTCAATGAGGAGAGAGGCCTGGGCAACGATCAAAGTAATATCAAGTCTGCAACGAATAATTAAGGAATATATATATATATATATATATATGGAATTTATTAATTCAAACGATGAGTGTAAATGATATTACTTGGGTAAAAAAATCGTTAATTGCTTCAAGGCAAACATATTGCACTAACTTAGCTTTATCCGGAATCAATTTTAATTAAATTATGGCTAACATAATTAACTGCCTAAAATAATTCATACTAATTACGTTATACCCTCTCAAAGCCTCCTGTTTATATTTCTCGATGCTCCTAAAATTTAATTACAAAATTAATTATCATACTCCAAAACAACAGAGCAATACGGGTCTGATGAAAAAAGCAACTTCAGAAACAGCACGACCCCAAAAAATAAAAGTATGCAATTGAATTTTCTATCAACAAAACAACATGCCCACTCATTTGTAATTGATTAATGTAGTTTTCCCAATTAATAGGTCATGCCTTTTCATCTTCGATCACTTTACTTCATCCGGGGAAAACAGCTGTATAGTGTTACTCTCTTACAGAGGAACGTGTTCTTGCAGTGAATTTACTGGAGTGAAATACCTTTTAAAACTCCTGCTTTGAGAGGAGTATGCGTGTTTTGATTTAGATATGAGAGAAAAGGACTCCGTGCTCCCTTAAATCGATGTTGTTCATCAAAGCGATTCTCAGAAGAGAAATATTTTCAACCAAAAGACTAAAACACGTGAGCGTAGTCATGGTTTCCTTTGAAATTTCCTCAGTAAAATTAAGAACGAATGAAAGATAAATACAAATTCATTCGCGTAAGCATTCATAGGTTAACATATTTGGTTGTACTTCAACCACATATTTATTATTAAAAACTATTGATTAATCCATTCCTTATCGGAACCTCCGCACCCATTTCCTCGGGTGGGAGATAGAAGCAGTTTTCGACGAATGTAAATCCAAATTTGATCACCAAACATTTTTAAATTTTAAACTCTTCAAGAGGACTTCACGGCATCATTCGTGAGTTCGATGATGGACTCGTCCGTTGAAAGATGAGCACTGATCGTTGCCATTTGATTTCGTACATCCTGTTGGCTTCCAAATGATTCGCTTTGGGTTTTTTTTAACCTTTATGCATCCACTTTAAACGAATGGATACTCGAAATAGCAAAACTTCTACTTGAGAATAAAGCAATAGTCTCAATTCCACCAGTGAGAAAAAGAAAACTGATGGGTGGACGAAGAGAGAAAGGATGGTTTAACGTTTATAGTCACAATCGCGGGGATGAGGGAGCGAGAGGGAGGAAGGGGGTAGCGGAGGAAGAAATAACATTTATTTTTCAAAAAATACCAAACAGTCGATCTCAACCTTTTACGCTCGGGTGATTCTCAGAGCAGTACGTACGAGAGAGAGAGAGAGGAAACTTTTTGCCCTTTTTCAGAGAATCCACATCGGATGTGTGTGTGTGTGTGTGTGTGTGGATGGAAGGGGAGGTGTGGGGGTGAGAGAAGACGTAAGAGGTGCAAGGAGCGCAGAGGCGGAAGGGGTAATTGGATCGAAATCCGAGGGAAGTGAAACGCCGATCTTGCACGAGATTGGAGATTTTGCACGAGATGGAATCATCTCGCGTATTTGTGAAAGGAATATCAGAGAGACGTCACGACGACGGCCGCAGCAGAGGTTTCCACGCGGCATTATCCGCAGCGGTAAGGGTTTAAATGAAAAGAACGAAAAATCAGTGGTTATATATGAACAGACCACTTCCGCGAAGAAAATCACCACAAGAATCTGGATTAAAAGTATAGTGCGGAAGAATTTACGTCTAAACCGAGGCATTGAGGTTTGAAACGACTATATCAACTATTTGCCTTCCACGGACGTCGAGGAATTGAAACAGCATCCAAGCCTCAATAAAGGACGACCAACAAGCGACCAACCACATGTGAGACACATCAATCCTCGAATAGATACCAATTTCAACAATAGAATATCCGAGACACCAGTAACCATGGAGCGAACGTCGGAATTCCACTCTACTCTTATGAAGGTTTCTATGCTAATTGGAAAACAACTAATGGAGGTCAATTAGAAGACGGTAATTATACTTTCACTTCGTTCTGATTAAACGCGCAATAGACAATTATTCGTCGCCCCTGACAGACACGACTCCTACATTTCAACTGACCCAATTTCATGCCGAATAAATTAACGACATATTCTCATTTTTCACGTCAATGCTTGAGAAAATCTATTGCCCACGATGGCCATGGATTCATACCTATTTCCAAGATATTTTAAGGAGTATAAAATATACATTTTCTCCGTCCAATCGTTTACCCATAAGAATGAAAATTGTCAGCGATCTTTCGTCCTCTTCAAAAGCTGCTTTCAATTTTAAAATTCCATTTAATGCCGCGATAAAATGATCAACAGTTACCTTACATTTCAATTAGTGATGGGAAGAGAGATAAGAGTGAGGAAAAATTGCAATAAAACCTACCAGATAGCGACACATCTCCATGGACGCCTGCCAAAGAGAAAGATCCCGTTGCCAAGCGACAACACATTGGGGAAAAGAATACAATGGATTAATTACTGGGAAAATATAATGATAAGTAATCGATCCTTATTTTGCCTCATCAAGTCACATATTATTGTTATGAAATGCGTCCGTAAGCAATGTCCACTCTTTTAACGTTGAAAATGTGCCGCGATATGTATTTTCATTATCACCACGAGGGACAGTGTTGAAATTAAGTACAAAGAGTCAACCAAATTGCCAAACAGGAATAAAGATATTCGTTCGAAGGTTTCCGCGGCGATGAGTAGGTGATTTCCACATTTTTCGGGCTGCGTCCGCGTATGTCGTTTAAAAGTACAACAGTTTCGCCAGCTATCCTGCTGGCGTCCTCAGGTCAAGGACATCCTTGACCTGAGGACGCCAGCAGGATAGCTGGCGAAACTGTTGTACTTTTAAACGACATACGCGGACGCAGCCCGAAAAATGTGGAAATCAGGAATAAAGATACTTGGAAAAATCGAACTTATGGGAAAAATTATTTGCAACCACAGCGGGTCTTTCATTCAATGTTCAACCGCTGACGCCTTGATTCGAAGGGATAGCTATTGACGAAACGGAGTGAACAGTTGGATTATTGCAATCGGTAGCCTACCGGTAAAGGTGGGTTTTGGATGGGCACAAGCTACCAAACGGTACAGCGACCATTCCCTTGCCTCTCCTAACGAAGCAACCCAACACCCTACTCTACAATAAGCCCCTCTTTATTCCGTCCCTTAATTCCGTCCATGAACTTCCTCATTTGTTTTATTTTCAGACTTCACCTTATCCATACCCACATTTCAAAAGCCCCCTACGGTCCATTCTCCTTCTATGACCACGGTTATCATTATTAGAATTTCAAAGGGTTTCATAATTATGAAGCAGTTCCAAAACTAACGCCGGAAACCATATCTATCGTAAACAACTATTTTTACGTTAGTTGTAACGTGAAGGTAAACATAGAGCAAGGTAAATTTAATCATTTTCTACACATTGCAGAGATGAACGCCATTAGTCGTTCCATGCAAAAAAAGCTGTTACTTCGCCGCACAATTCCTCCGTTCTCATCCATCGCTGTTTAAATGGCCTCTGTTCCACTTTCATCCGAACAAAGAATTTAAAGATGAGGAAGATGATCTTGAAGGTACATCTACATCTACATCTACATAATACCCCGCAAGCCGCCGCAAGGGCGTGTGGCGGGGGCTTGCGGGGGGGTATGAATATGAAGTGAGTTTAAAAAGCCTGCTTCATTAATATTATGGAGATAGCATGAGGCGACCGATCTAAGAGTCAAATGGAGCGCACAGACAAAAAAACTTGAGCGGGAGTTTTTGAAATTTAATATGATTTATGTATATGACCATTGTCCAATCACAATACTTGAATGGATTTTTGACAAACTAGAGCATCAAGAAAAAGGTTTGACTTGACGTGTTATTGCATAAGACACACATCGACGCCTAATTCGCAAAATACAAGACCCACGTCGATTTTGAAGTAAGATAGAGAGGTTGGGAATAATAGATAGAGAAGCATGATAGAGAGGTTGGGAATAATAGATAGAGGAGCATAATAGAGAGGTTGGGAATAGAAATTACTTTCGTGAATGGGTCCATATTTATAATAAATGGAATTAGATTAAATGGAATAACAATATAATAATCAGCAAAAGGAAATAGGAAATATTTGATTAAAAATTATATGGATCTTCAAAATTGTGTATGTATAAAGTAATTTCATTATAAAAACATAAAAAGTAAGCAAAAAATAAATAAATGATCTTTTAAAGTAACTTTTTTGATTTGGAAACGATTTTCCGACTTTGAATTGCGACGAAGTCGCCAGATTACCAGTCTCTGAATAGCAAAATTGTTCGCAATCATGGTCATATCGTTTATTCAGCGGGATTTTCTTTTGCATACATCTGGTACCCTGAAACTATTAAGCAAACTATATTATTATTCTGCAATTTTCACTGAAATAACTACCGTGAAAAATACACCTGTAGTAAGCCATTTACCGGCCCAATCCTCCCGCTGCCATGTGAGGCTCGCGAAATCTATTCAAGGGAACTCACGAGACGGGGTTTTAAAAGACAGCAGCGTAATTGGCAGCGAAACTTCCACTCGACACCGTTCGCTTTGAATGGAAAAACTTTGACGAAAAGTGAAAGCCTATTTAATTAAACTTCTAATTGCATTTTAGCAGACTAGGGAAAAATGTTGTACCTTCACACCTCCCTTTAAGCGTCTAAGGGCCTTGAAAGTCAAATTGGTGTTCGCGAGCACGCACAGAAGAGACGGGGGTTCAGAAGCATGGGGACGGAAGGGTTTAGGGTGACAGAGGGTGTGATCGGGATCGCTGAACAAAAGCGCTCTCATTGGAGGATCAGAGGAAAAGCAAGAGGAACGATCACAGGCGACGAATATATGACACAGGAAAAGTTGGGGACACAATATGTGTGTGTGTGTGTATATATATATATATATATATATATATATATATATATATATATATATATATATATATATATATATATATATATATATATATATATATATATATATATATATACACACGAGGGTCATCCGGAAAGTAGTACCCGTTCGTGCCGCATGAAGTGCTGACGACGCGAGTAGCCGCTGGACGAGGTCAGATAGCTTCAGTGGCTTGTCTGCCTTCTCTGAGCCAAGTTGCGTGACGCTAGCATTGCCTGTGTTGTTTCTGTGATTGTTTACAATGTTTAAAAAAATTGAGAACGCCGCCAGTTGTGAAGTGAGGGCAGTGATTAAATTCCTCAATGCAAGAAACGTTCGCCCATGTGATATTCATCGCCAATTAAAGGAGGTGTATGGAGACAATGTAATGGACGAGTCGTCTGTTCGGCGGTGGTGTCGCAACTTCAACATGGGGAGGGGGAACACACACGACGATGAGCGTTCGGAGAGACCGTCTGTCATTACAGACCAACTGGTGAGCTCAGTTGACGAATTCGTGAGGAACGATCGGCGCGTCACAATTGATGACATCTGTGAGCATTTTCCCAATGTTTCTCGAACAATTGTTCATGAAATTGTTAAACACCATCTGCATTATGCAAAAATTTGTGCAAGATGGGTCCCTCGCGTATCTCAATGAGCTGGCGGCGAAGGACTATGCAGCAGGAATACAGAAACTTGTCACACGTTATGACAAATGCCTTAATTTGCTTGGAGATTATGTTGAGAAGTAGTTTAAAGTATCCTCTTTCAAATAAAATTTTTTATGTTTGTTAATATTTACTTTTGTGTCTTTATTTCACGAACGGGTACTACTTTCCGGATGACCCTCGTATATATATAATATCTTCGAAATGGAACGCTCTTCGGCGATGCACAAATATGTAAAAACACAGATTTAGATTTTTAGAATATAGAAACACAAAGAAAGGACACTCACAATTTGTTATTTGACGTTTCGACAGCACGGCTGTCGTCTTCTGAAGACGACAGCCGTGCTGTCGAAACGTCAAATAACAAATTGTGAGTGTCCTTTCTTTGTGTTTCTATATTCTAAAAATCTAAATCTGTGTTTTTACATATATATATATATATATATATATATATATATATATATCTAAATAATTCTTCCAACTATCTATTTAATATTAATGGAAAATGGGCCGTCTTACATACCGTGTAATTTCTGTTACGCTACGTTACTCTGTGTTAAATTAGTCCAATAAATAAGAATAAATTGCAACAATAGTTGCCCCGAGAAAATGCATATGATACATTTTAAAACTGTTCCAATGACAAACAAACTTGACGTCTGGGAACAAGCAAACTATCAGGATGGTATAGTCAATGTATCAGTAGCTAAATAAATGAGAATGGAGAAAAAAAAACATTAAAATACGTTACTGTCGCACTTCAGAGAAATTGAGTGCGCTAAAAAGGAGGAACACCATCAAATCTTCCCTAAAAAAATGCATAAGCTACGAGTAATATTACATTCAAGCACCATCTTCTGGTCAGATTCTGTACTGGTTACGGTTGGTGCCTTTTTATTCCCTAAACAACCAGCGGAAGTCTTTTCTGGGTAACACCTTTATCTAACCATCCTGTGCTCCTTTGAATGTATCTTTATCCGTCGAGTGCGAGGCGAAATTGAGAAATTTCCGAGGCGGAAGAGATAACATCAGATTTTACGTGATTGGAAGACCTCGTCATTGATTGGCCTAAGGGAATTATACCTTTTGGTTCTATTGTCATATATCCTTCACCCACAGAGACTTATAGGATGGAGTTATATTTTATTGGAATGTATCTGATGTCTTCAGGTCTTAGATTGGCTCCCCAAGGAAGCCATAGAGAGTCCATGGTTAAGCAGAGCTTTTACATTAGACGTAAGGTATTGCGTCGTCAACCTCATCACACAATCTACATCTGCTAACTCGACTGTGACCAGTCAATAGTTCCACAATCCAGATAGACAATTTCTTTGCAATGATAGACATAACGCAAGGAGTATAAGGGCCGAATCAGAAAGGAAGATCATATTGACCGACACCATCAATTCTCGCAGTAGTAATTACTAGGGGAAGCGACGAACAGCTGTGGTCATTTTCTCCATTAGGCGGGTACTTAGGTGGAGGTAGGATTTTCAGATAATGGAGGAAATTGGATAGAGAGAAACTCGGCGTCAACATACTCCATTAACGAAAGACGCCAAGGAGTCCACAGTTCAAATCTGCATCCGAGGGACGGACTCCACGCGGCACACAAGTAGAGATACTACGAATGCCTCTGAAAAATTCAGCCAATGCTTGGATTCCAACTCGGACCATCAGTGTCGGAAGACTTTGAACAAGCCACCGACTAACCCCTACTACCTTCAATTGTATACAATTGTATACCTGTATTGAACTTACTTGTGACTTTGTTGGTAAGTTTATGTTTTCTGCTTGATTTCTGGTTTCAACTTTTAGCGGAATACCTTGTAATTTGTACATGTATTATATGGTTAATAAGTACATAAAAGCGCCAAGTGACCCACCCTTTACAGCTCTTCCCTTCCAATGAACGTGACTGCAGCCGTTGCCTGTGCGTCCGTGACCCCTCACAGGCACCAGGGGCGGCCTTGAGGAGCCGACGAGACCTGGAGGCCATGAAGGCGGCCGGTGGAGGGATGTCGTCACGAAAGTGAGACAAAAGACTAACGGCACGGGCGCGAGGAACACTCAAAAGATGGACAGATATACGTCGGCGAGGGACAAGTCGTCGTCGGCCGGCCGTGGGTCAAAGACAGAGAGCGAGAGAAAAGAGACCGGTGAGGCGGGGCGAGAGCCCCGCCGAGCGTACGAGAGAGATCTCCGGCGATAAGGAGAAGGAAAATGCGAGGAAAAAAGAACAAAAGACAGCGAACGAAGGGAGTGTGGGGGTGGGAGTATGGGGAGAGGAGGAATGTGAGATCTGAGGCTTCTCTTTTTCATTTTTTTTCTCTTCCATCGGAGAGCGTGGGGACGCATTTTTTTCCACACACAGCCCCGTTATGGGGTAAGGACGGGCTGGGGAGTAAAGCGGAAGAGAGCGGCGAGGTGAGTGAGTTTGGGGGGGGAAGGGAGTTGGGGGGGGAGCGACTAACGGGGAGGGCGGCGTGGGTGGGAGGGTAGGAGGTGCGCCGATGTGAAAGTATTAAGAAAAAAGAATGCCTATTCATTCCTCAGAGAGGTTTCCGACTCAAAGCTGCAAGTCGATGCCGCCGAGGGGGCGAGCCACAAAACTCATAAATTGGAGAGACGAAGGGGCAGCGCCATATTGCATTTTCGGTATTCGATACAAAAAAATACATCGAAACGATGCCAACAGACCGGCTACACAATTCAAATAAGGTACATTCATGTCGGCGTCAATTATTAATGGCGAATAAATTCCATGTCGGTAGAGACGGTCACACAGTACGTCATATGTCAATCGTCAACATTATGCATCGATATTCGCTACAGAATCTATGAATCGATTTATAACTTATCCATATCGAAAATCATCGGCAAATTATAAGTATGTCGAAGAGTTCCTACGTATCGGGGGAAGCGGTACTAAATACGTGATTTCTTACTTTCCGAATGGTGCGGATATTTACGTCTACGATACGATTCACCTTTCGTGGATTGTATGCACGCACACTGGGTAACGAAAGTCTCCACGTCGTCCTCATCTCTCAGTATATCAGTTCTAGTCAATGTTTTCACATCGGCTGCTATAGCTACACAATACATTGGTGGCTCACGTCGACCAACTATGTACGTCCTCTGTTTATTCACGGTGTTTAACTTCATCAACGTGAATTTTGATGAATAATCCGTGTTTTTTCACCACATTGTAAATTTAAAACACTTCCCTGTCCATTCGAGAAAAATGCATTACCTCGGCAATCACAAGAACATTACACCACTTATTTTTAATAATTTCTACTACACATGACGACGTCCCGTATGCTCACACATTATCAAAGAAATGAAATACCCTTGCCTCCGAATGAAAGTACAGTTCGTTTCCCACGTTAAGAAGATTCACTGTTACACCAAGAGGCTTCTCACTAAAACGATAAGACATAATGAACGGGCGTGAGTTCACTTGCGTGAGGGATGTTATGCGAAACCTGCTAATATCCGAAAATTAATTGTGAGGTTCATCATTCTTCTCATGTGGCCGAAAAATGATTGCACGCCGCATCACGCTTCGATCATTGATTAAATTTTGTGAACCTTTACCCCGTCTCATTTTCCCCCGTGAAAATGGCTCATCGGACAATTTCTCATTCATCGCGCTGAGAAAATCGGCTAGCGAATGCAATCAAAAGGAAACTTGGACAAAGTCTTGCGCCACTTCAGCATCTACCTCCCCACAATCCGAAGGGAATCATGCACGTCTCCCTCAGGAAATCGACTCGGATCCTCGTACTAAGATCGAGCTTACTAATAAATAGAACCATCGAGACGACCAATTTTCATTTAAGTTGAGAGTAATGATGAAAAAGACAAATCGTCAACGACGCAAGCATGCGTCCTTTCGATTCGCATCTATCATAGCATGCCAACGAGATGCTAATTAGATGGTTACTCAGGAAAAAAATATAATATATATAAATTATGTATGCAACAATTTCAGAGTGTAAAAATCATTCGCCTTGACTGGGGTTCGAACCCAGATCCCTCAATATCCGGTCGAGTGCTTTAGCCACTTAAGCTACCGAGGCGTCCTCTTAAACTCTGAAATATTGCATCGGTAGCTTAAGTGGCTAAAGCACTCGACCGGATATTGAGGGATCTGGGTTCGAATCCCAGTCAAGGCGAATGATTTTTACACTCTGAAATTGTTGCATTGAAATGCACATTAGCGGATGACTCCGTTTAAAGTTACTGTTGCGACATCTCCCGCAGTTTCTTTGGAATAAATTATATATATAAATATATATATTAATATATGTATGTATATATATACATATGTATGTATACACACCTTACTCTACCTCCTTACACCCTACTCTACAATAAGTCTTTCTTCAATTCCGCAAATTTCAATGCTTCCGTCATTCCGTCCAACATGCCTATCCTGTTCCTACCTCTCTCCCGCTTACCAAATGTTTTCCCATATATCACAGCCGGAATAGGTCGAATTGTCCCGTATGACACAAGAAAAATAGGAACCTTTCGCGAAAGATGGGAAAAATTCTGTTCAGCGGTCTACATGCATTAAATGAAAGTTTACTTAAGGACATTTCAAACCTTGTAACGAAAATAATTGCGTATGAAACTTTGAAACAATCCTAAGTAGCTGTATCTTTTAATTTATGCGTACCAGGTTCACGAGAGTTAGCATGAAATATGTTTGGAGAGTTTCGGCGACACAAATCGGCAATATATCACATTGGCTGGAACACTTAAAATAGGGAACGCTTTCTTTTTTTTTTTTTTGATGGTCGACATCCATTCTAGGGCGAGAATTACCGAGCCATTCTTGGGTACGAATATAGTAAAAGGCTCGAAGGATGCCGGATCCAAAGAATCCGTCATGCCAAAGGAGGTCGACTATCATTGGATATAGGCAGATGGCTAAAATGTCGAACACTTTGAGGGCTCCGAATACCGATCGGTTACGAGATCAAAAATGCTGGGCAGAAATCCCATTTGAATGTTCCGACCACGAGCTTTGACGTCGACGTATCGACATCGAAACGACCGCTAGACGGCGTATCGGAAAGAGCGAGCAGCCGGGAAGGATGAAGCAGGGGCTACATTTCGCCACGGCGCGGCGAAGGGAAAATTTCGGGAGGAGAGGGGAGGGAGGGAATCCGCGGGAGAGAACCAATTCCTGAAGAATGGGACCCCTCCCCACGCACCAGTTATTAAGGGGACGGCGGGAGATTCACGAGGGGGGGGGGACGGGAACTCGCCCTCCACCCCCTCCCAACACCGAAAGACTTTCTAACCGACATTTCCCGGAAATTTCACCAGGATGCATCAGTGAAAACGGCTACTTTACAACGGATGGGGGGAGGGGGGGGGAGGGAAGCGTGCTCATTATTACGCAAGTGCCATGAATCAAAATCTTCCAAGATGGCAACGCCGCGAGTCTCTCCGTTCGGAAATGAGAGTGGTTTCGAGTTGCCGATCTGCGCACGACAATAAGTCGGCGCGAAGAGCTTAGAAGGCGGGTCAAAAAGAATTCTAAAAAGGAAAAACAGACCTACACGAGGCAGTTAATGATACCTCAAAGAAGAGAGAGAAGAACCGCAGATCGAATGAAAGCGAGCGATCAAGGAAACGCTGAATACCACGGCATCAGCGGATCTGAAAGACCTCTAAAGGGAGCAAGGGGCATTTTCAAATATGAACTGAATCATCATCAGTAACCTACTATTGAAGGTAGGTTTTGAATTAAAACAATAGACCTAACGGTAGAGCAACAATTTCATTTCCTCTCCTAACAAAACACAACCCAACATCCATCACTGCAGTAAGCCCCTCTTCAATTAAATATAATGTCTTCCACGCTTCATCCCCTCTGCCCAACATTCCTATCCTATTCCCGCCCATTCCTTGTTTTCCTAGCATTTTCCCCTCTATCACAGTCTTCAACATCCCGCTGCCGGTCAATACCCCCTTCATCCACCTTTCCTCCCTCCATAGGATTTCTCCCAACTCTCTTCGCCCACCATACCAAGTACTTCCTCATTTGTTTTCTTCTCTGTCCATTTCACCTTCTCCATTCTTCTCCACACCCACATTTCAAAAGCCTCCAATCTACGTCTATCCTCCTGCTTCAATGACCACGTTTCCGCGCCGTACATAGCTACGCTCCGTATCAAAGTTTTCACGAGTCTTTTCTTAACATCCTTACCCAAAGTCCCTGTCATCAACTCCCTCCTCCTTGTGAAAGCCTCTTTGCCTAGCGCAATTCTTCTCCTTACGTCCCTACTACTTTGACCGTGTTGGTCCAAAACACTACCGAGATACGTAAACTGTTCCACCTGCTCTAGTTTTTGCCCACCCATTTTAATGTTTAGCTTAGCCTTCCTGTTTCTCCAAAGCAGCATAATCTTAATTATGTTTTCTTTTATTCTTATCACAGGCTTATAGCACTGGCTTTCTAACTTAATAAATGTTTTCAGTAAAAAACGTTGAAAATATTGTCAAGCTGAAAAAATCGCACTAATTTAGAGGCCACAACTCACCCTGCATTAGATAAATATAAGTTTTTGGGAAATAAGATATCCAAAATGCGTCGGCCATTAATACATCCATTTTACGTTTCGTCAAAGCAGAAAAAACAATCCTCGTGTGGGGGGGGAGGTAGGAGTGGGTCAGAGTCCCCCCTCTTTGGAAGGATCCTCCCTGGATCTCGGTAACTAAATAATAGCATGCCGCCGTTACCTTTCCGGATAGACAATGCCAAAAATGATTTCATTTAATGTATTTCGGAAAAGTGGCTTCCTTTTAACTAATTTTTTACACTCCGCCCTGCCCTTGGAAACGCCATTCGACTTTATCACGAGATAAGTCTTGTCTCCGAGAGAATAGAAGTAGAAAGCATGATAATGTTTTAAAGCACTCACCCAATTAAAAGTATTTAAAAATACGTGGTCTTTGTTTCTCTCTGATTAACAATTTCAGTTTGGAATATCAATCTCAGTTTCCCTATGCCGTATATTAAAGTTTTTTTTCAGGCAAGGAAGGATCAAATTTAAAATGGTTAAGCCCGTACGCATTCAAACAAATACGATGTTCTAATTTATCGAATTTAATTTTTTTCAAAATACTTTAATTAGGATTTTTAATAACATCATTAACCTTTACCCACTCTACTAAGCGTGTGCGAATACGCTTTGGCATAAACTTTTCCCACGCATCCAAAAGAATAATTTTAACCATAAAATCCTTAGCTAAAATCCAGGGGAACATTTGATTGCGTAAGCGAAACCAAACCGTTCCCCATGGCAATTAAAAGTGATTCAATTTGAACCATCCCTACGATCTAAGGGCGGGGAGGGAAAGCTTTCTCTTCAAGGAAAACACACAAAGAGAGGAACCGGAGAAAGGCAGACAGGCGGACGGTTGTGCAAGGCATAGCATTCCCCGGCACGGAGGATTTAAAGAAAAAAAAAGGAACGAAGGGAAATATATGCTGCAGCGACCGACTCCGCCGCGCTCGCGTTTCGTGGAAAACGCTTATGGTAAAAGTTCTCTCGCGGCGTTGATTTGTGCGCAAGGTGAAATTTTTAATTAAGGGACTCCTCGCTTCGGCTGATTCATTCATTTCCTGCGGATTTGGAGGAAATTCCGGGCGAGAGAGAGGGGAAGGGAGCGTTCCTCGCCCGAGAGGAAGGTGAGCACCCTATGCCCCATCATGCCAACGGGAAGAGGGGGGGGGGGGCAGACACGGGCGAAGAGGTCGGCGTGCGACACGGCCGGGAGTAATGATAGATGGGTAATTATTTATTTTCATTCGGGGCGAGATTGTATCCCTACATCCACATAATCTTTTGACTAGTTGAGAGGAATATTACATTACAATTATATGCAATCGACAATCAACGAAAGTATAGAATTAAAAGGCTAAACATTACAATAGTCACACGAGTGTGTAAGAATAAACTATTATTATGAGATACTTAGTCAAGAGTGGAAGAGTGCGTGTGTATATATTTACAAAAATGAGAATGGTGGTACAATATTTCGAAATACACTAATAATTGGTCAATAATTAAGGATATAACTTTGTGGGCAGAAAACAAGGTTTCACCTGGGGTCTTTAATAAAAAAACATCGCAATAAAGTACCCATAAAGGAAGCGAGGTATGAAAAACCAACACAATCTAATAAGATAAGAGAAGCTAGGTTTTTATTACAACTCCATATAAAAGGAATATTATAATTTTGTATTCTACCGGATAAGGTAGGTTTTGGATGGAAACAGCCTATTATTATACACATTAAAGTAACCTGAAATCAGGCACTACAGTAAATCCCTCTTCAATTCCTCACACTTCGTCCGTCCCTTTATTCCGTTCAACATCCTTATCCTATTCCTGCCCCTTCGTCGTTTGCCTAACATTCTCCCCTCTATTACAGTCTTCAACATCCCCTTACCCATCAAAATGCTCTGTATCCATCCTTCTTTAGATTTCTCCCAAGAATTCCCTCTCCTCCCCTCCCACCATACCTAGCGCTTCCTCGTTTGTTTTCCTTTCTGTCCACTTCACATTTTCCATTCTTCTCCACTCCCACATTTAAGGATTGTATACCCTTAATATTTTTGACTCTCCCTTCCACCAGCGAATGGTCTGTTTTTCAGAGGAGGGCAACGATGCCATGCGTAGTAGTACGATTGCGAAAAAAGTAAAAAATGGCACATTTAAATACACCTAGGATCACTCCTCGAGTGCGGCACGAGGAATGAAAATTATGTTAGCAGGACGGATACCAGAGGCGCAAGCAAAAAACAATCGCTACAATTCGCGAACTGGATCCCACAAGAGCTCTTCTTACTTCCGATTAGTACGGAAGCTAAGCTTCCACAAAAAATAAAATAAGAATCCATTTCAGACAAAAGTATACTTGGTCGTGGTGGATAAGATTTAAACGCCCGCTGTGTGTGTGTGTGTGCCGGACCAATTTCTTGATGGCATATGCCAAGATGAACAATGTTTACAGTATGTTTATTACGCGTGTTCACAGTTCGTATCGCTGGCAGAATGAAATGACTTACAAACTTTGTAACATGCATAAAAACATAACTGCAATACGAAAAAAATGACAATTTGAGAGTAAAGAGCACCGATGCGATGAATGATAACTAATTATCCATTATATAATTCGAAGAGCACCGTTATGAAAACAAAGAACGAGACAAACAGGATATTAAAAATATCTCGCTGTGCCATCGTAAAAAATAACGAATTAAAATGAAACTTTTCATGTAAATACTTCCTCGGCATATTTTCCTGACTCTTGTATAATTACCTCTCTTATGCGTGGGTGTTTTCCTGCAGTGAGTTTTTTTCGTCAAGGATAAAAACCTTATTCCTTACGTTATTCCCACAGTTTTGTACATATTTCTCAACTCTTTGTACTATTGCATTCCATTATAAATCGATTGTCATTATCTAGTTCTCTTTTTATATTACTTAGCAATCAAATGTACTGAAAGACTCTCCATTCTCGGGATGTCACCGCGTAGGTTGTTTGATCAAATGTAATTACATTTTCATTGAATTTATTTAACGATGGTTTAGATGGAAGAAGGGACTGGCACGAATGAATTAGAAGTATTATTATTATTTTCATAGCCATTACTTATATTCATTCATGTGGATGAATATCATTTTTTGTTACGCAGGCATTTGCGTAAAATATCACGCTTGGAAAAAAAATTAGCAAATGCAAAATGAAAACGGTAATAATCGCGTCGTATGGCAGTATTTTTCATCGAATGAGGTCAAGATTCTGCTTTGTCAACGCGCCTCTTTCGGGACCTTGGGCCGCTTCCATAGAGGAAAAATAGAACACCCAAATACAGCTTAATCGGTCAGATTTCCAAATTTAAGACGAAAATTAAAACACATGGCTGTTCGTATCGACTAATTTATAAATAAAACGGCATTTATAATTTTAACAACAACTTACACCAGACCCCGTGCCAAGTACAATCTTGTCTGCCCACGGTTAAAACATTCTACCTGCCAATGTTTGGTATACACGTATTTTCGCCAAAATATCAAATCGAAACCAAACCTGCTTTCACCATTCTAAATAAGTTTGGTTAGCATGCCAGGGACTGCCTTGATAACATACCGCTATGGCTTGCGCTCTACCACTAAGTGGTATTATGCAGTACACTGAAATTCCAGGATGCGTCAATAACATTAAGTAATAACCACATTACATATTTCTAATTATTTAATGCTTTATCTCGGGATGAAAATTCAGGGTGACTCCCCTGCTTTTGGCAAATTTTAGCGTAGATTACATACCAAAGACGAAAATTAACTAAAATTATTATAACGACTGAAAATTAAGATACATTCTTGAATTACTGATAGAGAATCACGAGGACGAGATATACGTATAAGCCGTCATCACTGCACGAGTGATCACGTCGAGAAAATGAGAATCGAATCACAGGCCTGATAGAATAGTAATAGCCTACAAGCCGTTCCTTTTCCGCAGGCCATGAAGGGTGGGACATGCATTTTTCACCATTTCAATACGAGGACGGGCACGTGGAATAATAAATTATAATATGAAATTTTTTGAGCGAAAAAACGAACACAGAAAAAGTTCAATCCAATACTTGATTTCCTTTAATATACAGCACCGCCTTTCAATAACCGCTTTCGACTCGCTAGACCGAAAATCCTGTTTCAATTTCCGACTAAGCAACGGCGCCAATTACTTAAGAGCGACATTTTAAATTTCTCCCCCCCCCCTTTCCCCCGTTTTCCAGTTCGAAAAACCAGAATTTAGAAACCGAAAACGCAATCGAAGTCGACAGAGAACATTTCATTACATTGAAGTAAAAAACCAAAAATAAATAAACATAATAAAATAACAAAAATGTATCACCGCATTCCAAACTAGGAAGTAGGGGAGTTGGCCAACATTTCCCACGTATCCGCATTTAACATTTAAAAAACACATTTAATCACGATCGCAAGAGAGCCATCCATTTTCCATTACCGCTACCGATCACGTGCTCTCAAAGGATATGAAAATCATCAGCGTCAGCGAGCCATTCCAGCATCTAAATGACTAATACTTCCACTCCCGCTCCGCGTGCTATGATTACTTTGCAGCGGAACTTCACCGTACTTCCAATTACGAGTTCCCAACCCCTCTTAAGCCCGCTCGGGGCTGAGGAGTGATTTTCCATCGGCGTTATTACGTGGGGCGATCACAGTGTGGAATTATGGCCTTGACCGGTTTTTGAACGATTTTCTCCCAAGTTCCTGGAGGTAGGAAGATGAACCTCTCTCATTTGCCCAGTTTCGCAGTCCCAAAGACGACCTGGATCGCCTTCCCTGAAATACCATGAGACTTTGAAATAAAGGGGGGTTTTCCCTGCGAAAATTCATACACTGAACGCACTGCCAACCTAAAGGGACAACTAGATTACTCAGTAAATAACCGTCTATTTCCTCTAATAAACTGGCACGTTCCTCAATGAGTAATATAAAGAGACCACTCCTTTTCCTACTCAAATATTATGCCTCTAAACAACACGGTCCGAGTATCAAAAGAAATCCCAAACATATTTCAAACGAACGACAACACAATGCAAATGGAACCATCGAATTTCGTACCACGAATATCATTCAGTATGAAAAATCACATTTAAATTCAGCGTTTCGCTTGACCAAGTTTTGCGCTGAGTCGATTACTCCCTTCGATTTCACGCGTCCAGCACTGATCTCATCGATAGTGACAAGTATACTGTCGAAACTTTTAAGAGGCACCCTTCCACATCGATCGATAACTACCTCTTCATCGACTCCCATATCTTATCGCGAATTGCTGAACAGAGCACTCCATGACACTCCTGTCCACCAGGGTGATATTATTCGTGATCCGATCTCTAATGGGTGCAACTACCAGCGATGACCAAGCGGCACCAATCACCCACACCCCTCGCCCTCCCTCTCCTAACGCGCTTACAGTCTTTACGCAACTTCTCCTCCGAGGGGCACCACCCAACGGCTCCCTGAGGCTGCACGAGGCCGAAAAAAAACCTGCGTCTGCCCCACCGAAAGAAAGGGCGGAACGTTTTCTACGGAGATGTGGGGAAGGGGAGGGGTTGGTTAGGGTGGGGGGAGGGGGTGGGCGGCGGTTGGAAAGCGTTGAGAGGGCAACCCACGATCTCCATTGTCGGACGGGAAAATTTTACATCACTGCGTCCCAGGACTGCCAACATGCAGAAGTCGCGCGATGATATTCGTGGAATATTGCAGTGGTATTCAGATATAACATCAGCGATAATGCATTACAAATTTGGACACATGGCATTTTTTAAAAAATATAGCCAGGTGATACGGACCAAATTTGTGGGAATCGCACGGTATCGAAGATTTCGCCGTCGCCAAATACGTATGTAAGGAGCGGAGAATGCGATGGGTTTAAGTTGATGATGCTGCGATCCATTGAACGAAATACTATTCTAATCACAAGGCAGTTGCGTCGTCCAATGCAAACATGGCACAAGTATGAGGAAAAAGAACTATTCCAGGGCAACCCAAATTTGCCCAGGATTTATTTATTCTTTAACGAGTAGTTGACCTTCCCTCGCACACATTTAGAGACAGAAACGTCGGGAGTCTACTGCGAAGGTTTATTTTATTTGACTTGGAGTGCCGGAATAGTTTGCACATATTATTTGCGACTGTCGCGACCTCAAGGCATTACCAGGCGAGTGGCAAAAGCAAAATTATATCGCAATCACAACCAGCTTCCTTGATTATTCACCACGATTTGTCCACGTTACCTCAAGGATATACGCAACTACGGAATAGATTTACCTCAAATTCATCGCTAATTCGAGATTAATGGCTTCGGTGATTTCGATAAAATTTAAACCCAGCTGTCCGTATTACGATTGGACCTAGAAGCGGACTTAGGCTCCGATCTCCCATTAAACGGATGCAGATGAAATGACATCTTCCTTTCCTCGAAATCATGGATTTCCACCCATTAAATGAGGGGGATTTTGTTTGAGAAAACTTAACAGATCATTTCCAGTAAGAATTTTACGATTTCAGTATTAAGAACGCGTGCCCTTCTTGAATTCCCTGGGAATTTTTATTTCCATGTATTGCAACACTTCTGCTGGTCATGCATGCATACGTAATTTGAAGATAGACTTAGGTTATTCTTTATCTCAGGAATAAACTTAATGGGTATCTAAAGCTTCCATTGTGGTAAGTTTTAATTTTGTACTCGAAGAAAATAAATACAATTATCTCCATATATCTACGTTACCCGAGTAACTTTTCATTTGCGTGGATATAAACAGGACATTAATGTAAACAGAGCACCACTAGTTCCTAATTTTCGCGAATTCATCGACGCACATTTTCCCATTTCGTTTAGAGTTAAGATCACTTCGCAAAATAATACATATTTCTCGCTATCGAATACATGTGATAACAAAAGACGCGCTCAATGCATGACAGTGAGACACTTTAAAAAGAGCCGTTCTTTAAGCCCCGATGCCGGGGAGATTTCCGAGTGCTTCCACCGTTTTCTGGAAAAGCCGAATGGGAGACTACCGCGCGGAAAAAAACGAATTGTTGCATGGAAACCATTAACTGTTTTCAACTTAGAACACAAAAATAATCATCATTTGAGAGAAGAGGTATGACATACTTTTGCACTTAATTCAAGTCTTCGCTAAACAAAAAAAATCATATTACAACCGTAGTAGTTGTAGTTTTTAAGGAAGCGACCGACAGCTAAGGTCATTTGCGCCATTTGGGGAGGATGGGAAAGAAGGGTGGAGAGAAACCCGGCGTCGGCATTAGCCTGCTCTTAACGAAAGGCGCCAAGGGGTCCGCAGTACTCCCCACTGAAAAATATTTGTTTTCTCCAGGATTTGAACCCGGGCCCTCTCGATGGGAACCATTTGGCCTATGCGTTAGCCACCGCTCCATCCCGATCCCCATTTCACAACCATTTACCTCCTATCGTTCACATGGAAACAGGCGTTTTCACTCTCCACTACCGCACTAACAGGAGATTCCGTGGTAAAGTAGTAGCTTTAATTGACAATGGTGACTTTGGCCAGCTTTTCTAGGAGGTTTCCATGTGACCTGATGTTAAAGCGCTTCAGGCTAAGACGACGATTATCCTTTATCAGCAAACGTCCGGCTCGTCGAGAAGCCCGTATGCCTCAAAGCAATAAGCCTTTTGTTTATGGCTTCGGCCCTTCTTCGGTCAAACCTTTGTTTCCGAGCGCATCTAAAGCCAGAGGTAACCTGATAGGTTTCTTTCGCGAAGTGTCCGTTACGCATTGTTCTCCTGCCGTTTCATCTTACCGGCGTAATTAGCCTGCAATCCGTAATTATCCGCCATCATCATTAGTTTTGAATCCGAATGCAGGGCACACCCGGCATAACCACCACGCTGCTAAACTTTACTCGCGACTCCCGCATCTCTCTTGTCCTTTCACGTACACCTCTCCTCAAGTGTTTCAGCCCTGGAATTCTCTGCTAATACTTTCCCTTCCGCCACCTTCTCCAACCCTATTCCACTGCATCCCACAGAGCGTGCAATTCATCTGGTTCTTTGTTGTAGCGTAGCTCTACATTTTTTTCTTTCAGCACGCTGTGTTAGTTTTTGCTCGGGCCGTTCACTTTTTCTCCCTTAACAGAGACCAAAATACCCCGCAAGTTGCCACAGGGGCGTGTGGTGGAACGCCCTCCCTTTATGCGCAAATATTCACAAATACGTCCATAAATATTTATTTACACATACATAAACACGCGAGCACTTACACACACAAATCCCATCGTGGAATAATGGATGCGCTCGAGTAAAGATACGATACGTATAAACGAACGAAGATAGGAAAACCATTAAAAAAATTACAGAAATAAATAATAAAGGGAAAATAAAATAAGTCCACGCGATAGATATTAGTCCCTAGAGAACATTCAAAACCTATCTTTACTGAATAATATTCTAGTGATACAGTGATACATGAATGGTAGAATTCCTAGAACTAACGGGAGACTGACGCTTTGTTCAAATACTCCACCTTTGATGCTTCCACGATGAAGCAGAGAAGTCTTTAAGCAGGGCATTATGAATGTGCAATATGCATGGGATGAGGATATGGTAAATGTAAATGAAACAATGATTATGCGATTTGCGAGAAAGACAAAGGCTAGGTTAAGTATTTAAATAGGAGGGCAAAAACTAGAGCAGGTGGAACAGTTTACGTGTCTTGGAATGTTCTGTATCAAAATGGTCAAAGCAGTAGAAACAAAATGAAAAGAATTGAGTTAGATAAAAAAAGCTTTCACGATGAAGAGAGAACTGATGATAGGAAAGTTGAGTAAGGATGCTAAGAAAAGGCTCGTAAAAACTTTCATTTGGACCGTAGTTGTGTACGACGCGGAAACATTGTCATTGGAGCAGGATGATAATCGTAGATTGGAGGCTTTTGAAATATGGGTGCGGAGGAGGATAGCGAAAGTGAAGCGGACAGAAAGGAAAACAAATGAGGAAGTGCTAGGCATGGAAAGAGGGGAGGAGAGGGGATTGTTGGGAGAAATCATGTGGAGGCAGGAAAGGTAGTTGCAGAGCGTATTAATTGACAATGATATGTTGAAGACTGTGATAGAGGGGAAAATGTTAACCAAACGAAGAAGGGACAGGTATAGGATAGGATTATTGGACAGAGGGGATGAAGCGAGGAAGACATTATTCAGAATTGAAGAGTGGCTTACTGGAGTGTTAGATGTTGGGCTTTGTTTTGTTAGGAGAGGTAATGAAATTGTTGCTGTACTGTTTGGTATTTTGTGCCCATCCAAAACCTACCTTAACCGGTAGATTACCGAAAATAATAATTATTATGAATATACGATCACTGTCGGTACCGCGGTAGTTTACCAGTAAATTACTCATTCAGTCTCTCGACATAAGTAATGGTACAGGTACAGACTGGTACTCTCAGTGGGCCATTAGCCATAATTTAGTTTGGTAATGATTTTCGAGTAGCTTCCTGATTGCTGGCAGACAGACGGACGGAGGTTTAGGACGTCCTCATTGTCGAAAACTTTTCCGCGTCCGTGGTCTGACAGGCACGGCGGCGCATTCCCTCCCACCCCACCCCCCTGTTCGCCCGGACGGAAAAAAGAACGGAACTCTCCCGATGGGGCGGACGTTTGGAGAGCAGAGTAGGGTGGGGGTGGAGGGGGGGGAATGATACACTTCTTGGAGTCGTGCTTTCGCTTCCACTATCATCACGCACCGTGGGAAAGGAACGGTGAAAACGGACGATGGGGGAGGGGGGTGTTGGGGGGGGGGAGGGGGGTGTTGGGGGGGGGGGAGAGGGGCAGGGGGATGGGTGGGATGAATGGACGGAGTCGGATAGGCCTTAAAGGTGACTGGCTCTCTGGCCTACGTGGATTCGCAAAGTATTTCGTACACTTACAAAGTTTTAAAAACAATGTAGCAAATGCCCTCGTGCGGCGATCGAAACAGCTAGGTTTGGTTTCCCTGTGTCGGATAAAAATGTCTTAGAAATGGTATCACATTACCGATATGGTGTATTATGACGGATATTAGTACATGATCGTCATAATGCGTGCGTAAGGGTGTAGCTTGACTTCAACCCCTCTCGCGGTACACTTCGTTCCTTTCAAAGAAGTCAGCATTATACAATTATATTAATTAATGTACCATTTTATTTCCAATGGTCAAATATAATATGATTACAAGTAAATTTTCACTTATTTTATTTTTAAATAAAAGGTTAATATGATCAACCTCTCCACAACTATCGAATATTTCAGGAAAAACCAGTACCGTTTGGCAGATCTATTATCTATGCTTATTGCCTTTATCATTATGTTTTTCTTAGCATCTTGAATACATTTATTTGATCAAGGCGAAATTTTTTGGGAGCAAGCAGAGAGTGGTAGAATAGAGCTTATTTTGAAAGCAACAAATTTATGGTAGAATTATGCGAAAGGTAGCTCCGGAAGCCCATTCAACGGTCACCTCCGAGATGCCACGTTGAAATTTCTAGAATATGCGAAAGAGAGGTAAGAGCCAGAGCAAACTTGAAGATCCTTCAGACCATCTAGCCGTCTAGAAATTATTGTGAGTCTTCTAGGCCATCGAAGGGATTTCCCTCACTTTCCCACGGCGTTTTGCAGGGCTCAGTAAGTTTATGCCGCTGAAATACACTTCCAACAGTGGCGGTGGTATATAACACGAGCCACGTATGGAATTTATAATGGTCATTAGGAAGGTCATCCACCGGTCAAATCTTTCTATGAACCTACAGGTGCCAGAAAAAGAAGCATCCTCTTAAAACGAACTAATAAATCAGTTGCCACACCTAATATTAGCACCATCATTTGATTTTTTGAATGTTTGAAATTTGTTTGGCATCAAATGTCAAATTTAACTGAGGTACTCAACCACGTATCTTATCCATAAGGAATCTACAATTCCGATACCTTACTGTAAAGGAGCAGTATTATCAAGTGTGACTACATGTATGTGTAGTTACACTTGATATTGCTTTACTATTGCAGGAGGTAGCTAACATGAAAACCTTTATTTTGCAACCCCAGTTTCACACACTCAAGAAAAGTAATTCTAAATTTATATTCTTATTTTACGAAAATATTCGAAAAAAGCATGTCGAGTGTTGAATTCAAAGGTGCGAATATGGATCAACAGTTTACACGGGACTGGTTCCGCCACTGCTTTAAAACAATGAGATGAGCGCCGTATCGAATGGCCTGAACACAATACCAGTATTCACTAAGGAAGGTATGCAGAGATGTAGGCGTTCGACGATATAGGCGGTAATAAGCAGGTAAGGTATGAATTGAAGCGAACAACATTGATGAGGAACCCGGAGTTAGCATTAAGACGGGGAGAAAAGGAACCCACAGGTTTATGCCCCATCCATCCATCGGTCGGTCGGATACTACGATAAATGCGTTTAACTTTCATAGCTCCACCCATATACCCGAAGTCAGCACAGTCATCCTCCGGAAAGACAATCCGCATGGGATAAAACTAGCGGCCACGATGTGGGAAGCCTCGTATGTATGGCATGAGTCCTAGCATCGGACCGGTGGTGCTTCATGGGATGAAGGACGTGGAAAACAGCCTAGGAATGATGAAGACGGCCGGTCCTCCTCCGTGGAAATTCAGGGGCTCTTCATGTTCACACTATTGCCAATTTTTACAGCTACTACAATCTTTCTTAGTTACAAAACTTTCATACAACCATCAACGAAATCGAACTCTTCGATCGATTTTTCTTGTGCCTCTTTCTGAAACCTTTGAATGAATAGGTTCGCACCTACTTCCTTATAAGCATGTCTTCTTCAGCTGTGGTTGTTCTTAATGACTATCAATGGAGCATCATTCGAAACGGAAAGTATAGAACTCACCGTATGCATAACTATTGTTATTATTGAAGGTATTCTACCGGTTAATAAACATTTGTGCAACAAGAACTTTCTTCCATTTCCTAACAGAGAAACACCACCTGAAGCCAGGAACTACAGTAAGTCTCTCTTCAATTCCTCATACTTCTCCCGTCTCCCTTCACACCGTCCAACATCTCAATATCCTATTCCTGCATCTTCCTTCTTTGCCCAACAGTTTCCCCTCTATCACATTCTTCAACATCCCATTGCCAATCGGAATGCTCTGCATCCATCTCTTCTGCCTCTTTTGGATTTCTCCCGACAATCCTCTCTCCTCCCCCACACCAACATTGCTGAAGCCTCCAATCTACGCCTGACTTGTTGCCACAATTAAGCAAGAGATGCATAACAGGAAAAATAAAATGTCCAGTTAAACAAATCCTGACTATAGATCCCTTAATAATGATGTAATTAAGTTTGTTGGCAACAAACCAGAAAATTCGAATGCTCTTAATGGGATGGTGTGAAATAGAATTGAAAGCTGGAGCGCGGGTTTTATGTTATGGTGTGTCGAAGCAATTATAGTCCTAGACTGTGGCACTTTCGGGCATATATTTCTTGAGAAAAGATGGAAGGACTGGAAGGACGCGAAGTGATAACGTAATCAAAAGGGTTTTTGGAATACAGCTGATGGAAGCCCGGAAGCGTTAGTTTCAGCGACACTTCGTGGAGTGCCAAGCAAGAGAAGTGGTGGAAAGTAAATAATCATAAGGTTGCAAGTTCCGCTGATGTTTAGCTCAAAAACGACCCGTTTCGTCGAATCAGGTGATTATTGATGTCGACTATTCGACGAAATCGGTCGTTTTTCAAATAAAAATCAGCGGAACTTACCAACTTATTATTTTTCATTTTTCATCATGAAGTTCCATCAAATTGAACCGAAAACCATAGAATTCAGAAGCGGTGGATCGAACGACATACTAGCAATCAAATTTCGGATAAAAAATTCAATGGGATGACCTGCGTCTGCACTTGGTCTTGCACTCATTGCGAAGCGCCCAACGGCTCATCCGTGATATATTAGAATGAGCAGCGTAAATACGCCAACTTAGTAATGCCGGCGTATCGCGAAGGCTGATTCCATGTCTAATATCGATCGTCCATGTGTTAAGAATATAAAGGCAATGAGAAAAATGGGTAGATACCATCGACATCTAAGTCATCAATCCCACTCCAATTTATCTCAACACAATACGAGAGAGAGAGGGCAACAAATCACTTACATACCGCAGTGAAAACGTCCACTTTTTACGCGTTCCACAGTCAATCCTATTAGAGTACACTATCAACCATGCCCGCGTTCAATATTAGAGTTCAATGGAATAGCGGCTGTCCTAGTCCGTTTGAGTTCGATTATTTCGAATACGTCATTCGGATCGGATTTTTCAATCATTGTTTGTTTCGGGCAATTGTTTAAACTTTTATTTCATGAAAAGTAATTTATTTAATGGTCGAAGATTCTATGCGTTTATTCCGTATTCCTACCAATAAGACCACACTGATTATTGTTTCTACTGCGCAGATTTGCGCTCCTGGTTAAGTCACGATGGACTTGATAGAAATCGATGCCAACAAAATTCGATTCGAGTGTGATTACATATCGCCGTCAAAAATGCGAAACTCGAAATCTCACACTTTCCCGACAAGTCTGTACTTCGATATTGAGCCAAACCCTCCAAGGAGTGAGTCGAGGTGCAGAGACTGCAGCTCTGTGCCAAGGTTATAACGAGTGGTCGAGAAGAGACCTCGCCCCTCCGAGCGACACCCGGAGGAATGACGACGGACGCCTGAGCGTGGAAGCCCACCGAAGAAGGAACAGGAAAATTCCCATGCGATCTCCACCCACCCTTTTCTCGAGAATTCAACGACCGCCAAGGACGAGAGGATTTCCCGAGCTCCTGAGGGATTCTGCAGCTTTACCATTTAATGTGAAACCGTTTTACAACGCCCAACTGCAGGAGGAATGCAGGATTGACCGTTAGAATGGAGGTGACCTGAAGTGACAGGAGTAGTAATCGAGGGGAATTCACGTTTTATTTTATTTCTCGACTTAATTGGGCGAGGTTGGGACTAATAGTCCCTTCTTCCACCTAACCCTACATTACAGACATTTGACGACAATCACATACAACCAAGCCCTAGATGGAGGGAAATCCACCTAGGTGGTAATCGAACCCACGACCTCTGGGTTGGTAGGCGAGAACGTTACCCCGCTGCCACCGGGGCCGGCTTAAATACTAACGCACACTTGTACGCAAAAATGTTTAAACAAACATATAATCATGGAAAAAAGATATGAATAATTCTTATTAAATAACTTTTCTACTATTTAATGCCATGGAAAGCAACCCATTAGCATTTAGTTTTTTTGTGAGTTTATTTTCACTTTCCTCGATAATTTTGTCTTCATAAATCTGTAAAAACACAAAATTTACATGCTAATTTGAGGAGGGCATCTCCAATACGCCAACTCTCTGGTTTATCATTTATTTTGGAACTAAAAACTATGATTTCTTCAATTTCGCTTGACATGCCAAACTCATCAGGTACCCACCTAACTTGAGATCTTACGGGAGATTTATTTAAGTATAAAAATTATGAGAGTTGCTTTTAATGAGAGATTGGTTCACCGATGGTTCCAATGAGCTCCATTCGGGGTACCCTTGGCCCTTTATCTTAAGGAAGCCGCTAGTAAGAGGGTAGAGGGTACACTGCATATAACACTTCGAATGAAAAGGCATAGTGTTTTCCCACAAATTACACACGCCAAGGGCTTTAGATCGAGGAGCATTAGAGTGTTTATAGTAAATATGGTTGCGACACCAACGGCGGCCATTTCACAACCGTTGAAAAGCTTTTTATCGATTGTTCAACTTCCGCATTAGATGTCTGGGTATTTAAGCAGGAATCCGCATGGGGCTCGGGTAATGGCGAAAGCGCCGGACACGGCTTAGGCTTGAGGGGAGATTAGGAGTGAGATGAATCTATCCATGAACTTTAATGATTCAGCGATTCATTTGACGGCAACCAAGCTTACCTATGTGCGGTTGTCGCTAGGCATGTCAACGGTATGCTGGTGAACACCTGCTCTGCCGTTTTCAAACTTCGCTTTAATAGCATTCAATTTCTGCTGCGAATGCTTCCGCTGTGAATTGCAGGCAACTACTACTTTTATGGTTACAACCAGCTGGAATCAACTTGTTAGACAAAGCCCTATCCTACCGAGAAAGATGTTTGAACGCGGGAGAACTCGAAAACCCTCGAGTTCGGGAACTACTCATTCGCTCTTTCAAAGCTTTCCCAAAGTTTCCTCGTTTTGTTTTACTTAGGAACTAAATCTTTCTGCGCCCGAACATCAATTCTCGAGTCGGATAAGAGACGAGGTCTTAAGTAATGCGAAATAACACTTTTCCATCGGGATATCTCCTCGGCATTCGGCCGGGGAAACAAATTTCTTCCATGCCGCCTTTCCAAGTATGTCTAACATGTTTTCTTCATGTTACGCCCGAAGCAAGAGACCCACAATTCTTCGCAAACACAGCAAAAAAGCTTGGAAGTTTGCGAAAGAACGGGTAGACAGGACGCGAGTAAGAAAAACCGGAGAAAAATCTGATACGTAAAAATAAATGATTTTTTTTAAATAATGCCGGAGGAGACGAGATCGAAACCCTCCGCAGGGCTCAAGGCGAAGATCACGACGTACGTCATCGGGAAATGATCGGGGTTTTCGCTTTCCAAATCGACGGCGGCGGCACGGCGAGATTTCCCCGCAAAAGGTCAAAGGTTTGCGCGAATTAAAAGAGCACGGGCGGAGCGCATTAATCAGCGTGACCAAGGTTGCGCGCTATGACACTACAGCGAGAGTTATTGCCCGTCCCGACACAAAGTCCACGAGTGGAGACCTCGAAAAATGGCGAGCCGCATAACTTCAGATGAGGCAAGCACTCGCCAATATTCATTCAACCCCGACTTGCGACACGCAACGCTTTTTACACGTCGACACATTCTCCGGAGTAGTTCCGTCCCACATCTTTGCTCTTTCAAACCGTCTGAAGAGCAAAAAAGTCATAAAATTCAGCACAAATGCTCGTATATTAAAATACAAAATCGCAGACTTAACGCATATACTTCATTTAACATCATATGCCTCATAAAAGACCTTGTGACGGCAGCATTCGCCGAAAAAATTAGTCACGGAATCAAATTTTCTTCAATACATTTTAGGTGAACGCTTCCTAATTCCACCTTCACTCAATTAACATTAAGTTGCACCAAGCACTGTTTCACTACCCTATTAATCTTTAAATAACGATTTTCAAAACAATAGTTCAGAGGGGCTGGAGTGACGAAATCGTGGCGTTAAAGAAGGCAGAGGTGATCGAAGAAACGATAAAATTCGCAAGGATTCTGTAATTAAGAATTTTGTCAGAGAAAATAAATATCGATTGCCAGCTGTCATTAAATAATGTTCACGTGACAAAGCGAAACATTTATATATATATATATATATATATATATATATATATATATATATATATATATATATATATATATATGCATTACATCTATAAATACAATTTCATATTTACGCAATGATCGTAATAAATCTGAATATATAAATAATAATATATAAATATATTGTAAAAGCATAAATTTTATAATTATACAAATGTCGCGAACAGTTGTTGAGCACTGGAACCGGAAACGTGAAAAAATACCAAAGAAGTTAAGAGGAAACAGCCGGCACATTTACAAAATCAACTTCGTGACAGAAAAGTAGAGAAAAGCCAAGGGTGAGAGGAAAACAAAATCAGAAATGATTAAGGGTGATGAGGAACAAGGAAGGACTTGGGCGCGTATTATTAATCGTCTCCAACCTCGACGATCCTCTTAAGGGTATTCTATGTTAAAATTTCCCATGTGATTTTTAATGTCGGAGACTCTTCGAATCGCTGGTGTATCACAAGGGAAATTTTGAGGTAGGAGACCCCTTGGAAGCTCCCAAAGCCGAGAGCCGATTATTAATACGGACTTCAATATAGTATGTGAAATGAGAGTGGAATTAACCTCTTTTCAACCAGACACTAGAGCGCCTCCGAAAATCTACTTCCTTCCTCCCTTCATTCCTATCAACATCCCTATCCTATTCTTGGCCCTTCCTCTTTCGCCTAACATTCTTCCCTCCATCACGGTTTTCTTCAACATCCCACTGTCAATCATAATACTTCCAAACCATCTTTCCTGTCTCCAATAGATTTCTCTCAACAATACCCTCTCCTCCCCCACTACGCCCAGCACTTCCTCATGCACTTTCCTTTCTGTCCACTTCACCCTTTCCATCCTTCTCCAAACCCACATAATCTGAAAAGCCTCCAATCTAAACCTATCATCCCGCTTAAATGACCACGTTTCCGCGCCGTTCATAACTACGGTTCGAATCGAAGTATTGACGAGCATTTTCTTAAAATCTTTAACCATCGTTTCAGTCATCAATTCTCACCTCCGTGTGAAAGCCTCTTGGCCTAATTCAATTCTCCTTTTGTTTCCACTACTTTGAACAATTTGGTACAGAACCCTTCCAAAATAGGTAAACTGTTCCGCCTGCTCAAGTTTATGAATTACTATTTTCAAATTTAACTTCCCTTTCTCTTTCTGGAACATCGCATTACTATTGTTCTGTTTATATCTATCCTCATTTCACACCTATCGCACCGGCATTTCAATGCACTCAGCAGAGTTTGCAAACCCTAAACTGACTGGCAAATCAAAGCTTGACCGTCAGCAAATCTAACTGATTTTATGAATTCCTATCGATTTTCATTCCAACATCCAGTTATTCCCATGCTTCCTTATATGATCATTTTAAATAAATTAATCACATGCCCTTAAAGAGTAGGGAAATTGATTTTTGAGGAACTCAAACATTTTGCAATGGCAAATGCTCCAGTAGTCAACTGAAAACCGAACAATGTTTAAATTGACGGTAGAAAACCTCGAAAGCCTTACCAATCACGACACAACATGACAACTAGCCCAAAAATGAACCCTTCATCCATTGTACACACATTCTGCCTTCATTATGTCCAACGTGCCAAATTCTCATCCTCCCGTTACCTCTCCTCCTAAAACTTCACCACTCTCATCACAGTCTTCATCCGTTCATCGCCAAACTATTTGCCCAGCATCCACCCTTCCTTGGCTGACACACTGGACCCTAACAACAATCAATGGTTCCTGAATTCCCACGTTACATTCACACAGGCAGATTTTGCAGACGAGGATTAAAAAAAAGCGACAAATCAAACTTTAGGAAATAGACGGGCTGCGTTTCACCGTAAATTTTCACAAATACGGGATTTCCCGAGTTTTTTTTTATCGATGGCAGTGGCAGTAGCGTCGCATTACTCCAGAGACTGGGTCCGTCGACGTTATTCCCCTCGGTTATTTGAACGCATTTCTCATTTTACGGAGACATTTTTAGAGCATAAAAGAGCCCTGCGGAATGAAGTTGATAAGTTGAGTCAGGGAAACGCGTTCAAAATAAAACCGCTTGGGTTTGGGGGAAAGCTCACGAGAGCTTTGGACTGGCCACGAGAATCAGTATGAGTGCTCCTCGATGCAGCGGCCGTCGCAAATTCGAGGAAGCCGTTGGCAGTCTTGACAGGGAAAAAAATCTGTGCCCCCCCCCCCAGGGTCTCATTGAGCAGTTATCCTGCGAGCTCAATCCTTTTAGGGGGAACGAAATAAAAGGGTTGTGCAAGAAACAGAAATAGCCGAACAAAACACTCCTATTTCCACTTCCTGGGATGAATAACTCGTCAGCGGTTGGGAAACAGAAAAAAGCGTTTTCCTTCTTGGTGAGGAGAGAAAATCGCGAAGCTGCATGATGCGAGGATGACGTGACTCCAGTACTCAAGGGAGCACTGGGAGCACCAAAGGCCCCCCCCCCGTAACATAGGAGCGTCGCTTTTTGCTCCATTAAGAATGAATTCCATGGATGACTATATACATATTATATATATATATATATATATATATATATATATATATATATATATATATATATATATATGTATATATATATGTGCATGTGTGTATATATATATATACACACACACGTATGTGTGTATATATATATATATATATATATATATATATATATATATATACATTAGAGTATGTATATATATATATATATATATATATATATATATATATATAAATATATATATACACACACAAGATTCTGAAGACGACAGCCGTGCTGTCGAAACGTCAAATAACATATTGTGAGTGTCCTTTCTATGTGTCTCTATATTCTACAAATCTACAACCGTGTTTTTATATATTTGTGCGTCGCCGAAGAGCGTTCCATTTCGAAGATATATATATATATATATATATATATATATATATATATATATATATATATATATATATATATATATATATATATATATATATACACACCCTCCCCGGACTACAACCTTGACGTGGTGGAAGGGCTTGTGCGTTCCGATGACCCCTAGAGCTGTACTGGCGGGAGTAATAAAAATTGCTCCTGGTAGGGTCACCCATGCCAGATAGGTCGAAGGTTAGGAGCCAGACGAAAGGTAGTCCACGCAGCGTCTGTTCCTCAGTGAGGCGGCTGCAATGGCGTCTGACCCCAGTGGGGCGGCCAGTAAGTGATGGTGTCACGTTAAAAACACTATTGAGGAAGGCAACGGGAAACCACCTCAATTATCATTCCCAAGAACAATGTGATGGACAATAGAGATATTTTGAGTCCTGGCAACCACGGGGCTCGGCCCAATCGGCCGTGTGTCGTGCCCGGCAGCGGGGGAGGCAAGGCTTCCGCGGTCGTCATCCCACGAAACCCTTGCAAGGGAAAACCAGCAGCAGCAGGACAGAAGACGCAGGAGAAAAAGACCAAATTAGTTAGAATAGGAACGTGGAATGTTAGGACAATGATGAGGACGGGGAAATTGGAGAATGTTAAGCGAGAGATGGAAAGGGGAAATATAGATATTTTAGGTCTATGCGAGGTGAGATGGAAAGATAGCGGGGATTACTGGAGTGATAAGTATAGAATAATATACAGCGGTGGGGACGAGAGCCAACGAGGGGTCGCCATAGTATTAAATGAAGAGGTAGGAAGAAGCGTAGTCAACATAGAGCAGGTAACGGATAGAATACTACTAGTGGAGATAAAAGCAGAACTGACGAACTTAGTTATTATCCAGGTATACATGCCACCGAGCAACCATAAGGAAGAAGAGGTCGATAGGATATACGATCAGTTAGAGGACATGATTGCATGTGTTCCTGCAGGGAAACATTTGATAGTGATGGGGGATTGGAATGCGACAGTAGGCGAAGGAAGAGATGGTGATGAGGTGGGGGACTACGGTTTAGGCACGAGGAATGACCGCGGGGAGAAAGCAGTTGAGTTCTGCAGGAGACAGGGGTTAGTTATCACCAACACTTGGTTCAGACACCACAAAAGACGCAGGTATACATGGAAAATGCCAGGTAACTCGGGAAGATATCAGCTAGATTATATCCTGGTTAGACACAGGTTTAGGAACAGTGTGATAAATTCCCACAGCTTCCCGGGAGCGGATGCGGACTCAGACCACAATTTAGTTGTTATGAAATGTAGCGTACGTTTTAAAAAGATAAGGCAGGGGCGGCGAGTTAGAAAATGGAATGTAGAAGCATTAAATGGGTTGAAAAGAAAGGAATACAAACAGGCGGTAGAGAAAATCATGGAGGACGGTAAAGAGCTAAGTACTATTGAAGAAAAATGGGAATGTATCAAAAAAGGGTTGTCTAAAGCGGCAAAAGACACTATTGGAACCGTTAACGCTAAAAGGACTCGTAAACCATGGATCACGGATGAGATGATTACAAAAATGGATGAGCGGCGAAAATGGAAGAATATAAATACAGAATTAGGCAAAATGAAGTACAAAGAATTGAACAATAAATTGAGGCGGGCAACAAATAAAGCAAAGGAAGCATGGTGGAAGACGCAGTGCGAGAATATGGAAAGTCTGCTGAGGAAGGGGGAAATCGGTGCGCTTTACAGCATAGTTAAATCTTTATCGGGAAGTAAGAAAGGGAGATCAACGATAGCAGTTAGAGATAAGGCCGGTAAGGTAATAGTTGACGCAGGAAAGATCCAAGAGAGATGGAAGGAATATGTAGAAGACCTGTATAGTAAAGAGCTTAGACCAACAAAGTTAGACATTGAAAAGGAACATGACGTAGAGGAAGATAGCTTAGGTCCAGGCATACTAGACAATGAGATAGAAAGGGCATTAAGGGAGATGAAACTAAATAAGGCCGTGGGGGTAGATAACATTCCCGTGGAACTTTTGAAATGCTTGGGAAAATGTGGGAGGAAGAGGCTATATGGGCTGATCCGTAGTATTTATGAGGAGGGAATCTGGCCGGAAGACTTTGTGAGATCAGTTTTAGTTCCTATTCCGAAAAAGGTAAAGGCCACGTCATGTGAGGACTATAGGACAATTAGTTTGATATCCCACGCAGCTAAGGTTGTTCTCAGGATCATAAACAAAAGGATAGAGAGTAGGGCAAATGATTACTTAGGGGATGATCAGTTTGGGTTTAGGAAGGGGAGAGGTACGCGTGATGCCATTGCAGTAATGAGATTATTAATCGAGAGGAATATAGAACACAACCAGGAGGTATTTGCCTGTTTCGTAGATTTCGAAAAAGCGTTTGATAGAGTAAATTGGGAAAAACTAATGAGTATATTGCAGAAAATAGGAATAGATTGGAGGGAAAGGAGGCTAATCCGCAATCTGTACATGTCTCAGACTGCCCAGGTGAGGGTGGGAAACGGGGAGTCAGGATGGGCAGTGTTAGGAAGGGGTGTAAGGCAGGGTTGCCCATTATCACCGTTGCTGTTCAACCTGTACGCAGAAGAAATGATCAAAGAGGCATGGGAAGAACTCGAGGTAGGAATGAAAGTGGGCGGGGAAGTCGTAAAATCAGTTAGGTTTGCTGATGACCAAGCTTTAGTTTGTCAGTCAGCCAAGGGGCTGCAAGCATTGCTTAGTGAATTGGAAATTCAGTGCGACAGGTATGGGATGAGAATCAATATTAATAAAACAAAGGTTATGCGATTTTCTAGAAAGAAAAAGGCCAAGCTTAACATTAAAATAGGAGGGCAAAAGCTAGAGCAGGTAGAACAGTTTACGTATCTCGGTAGTGTTTTGGACCAACACGGTCAAAGTAGTAGGGACGTAAGGAGAAGAATTGCGCTAGGCAAAGAGGCTTTCACAAGGAGGAGGGAGTTGATGACAGGGACTTTGAGTAAGGATGTTAAGAAAAGACTCGTAAAAACTTTGATATGGAGCGTAGCTATGTACGGAGCGGAAACGTGGTCATTGAAGCAGGAGGATAGACGTAGATTGGAGGCTTTTGAAATGTGGGTGTGGAGAAGAATGGAGAAGGTGAAATGGACAGAGAAGAAAACAAATGAGGAAGTACTTGGTATGGTGGGCGAAGAGAGGGGTTTGTTGGGAGCAATCCTATGGAGGCAGGAAAAGTGGATGAAGGGGGTGTTGACCGGCAGTGGGATGTTGAAGACTGTGATAGAGGGTAGAATGTTGGGCAAAAGAGGAAAGGGAAGGAACAGGATAGGGTTGTTGGACGGGATGAAGGGAGGAAGGAAGTACTCAGAGATGAAGAGGGACCTGATATAGAGTAGGATGATTGATTTTGTGTTTTGTTAGGAGTAATAAAATATTTGTTTGGTAGTTGTGTCAGTCCAAAAACCTACCTTAACCGGTAGATTACTTAAAAAAAAAAAAAATATATACACACACACACAAGATTCTGAAGACGACAGCCGTGCTGTCGAAACGTCAAATAACATATTGTGAGTGTCCTTTCTATGTGTCTCTATATTCTACAAATCTACATCCGTGTTTTTATATATTTGTGCGTCGCCGAAGAGCGTTCCATTTCGAAGATATATACATATATATATATATATATATATATATATATATATATATATATATATATATATATATATATATATTTGTGTGTGTATATATATAAACATGATTGTTGACATGTTCGACATCCCTTTTGTTCAGGGACGGAGCCAAAAGAGGTTTAATTTTTAATTCAAAGCAAATAGTACTTACTAGCTCCAAACTAATGCCGAATACCTACTTTCAGAGGTAGGTCATCACCAACACTTGGTTTAGACACCACAAAATGCGTAGGTATATATGGAATATGACAGGTGACTCAGAAAAATATCAGTTGGATTATACTATGGTTAGCCATAGATTTAGGAACAGTGTGATCAATTCCAAGGGATATAGAGCGTAGTTATGTACGGCCCGGAGACATGGTCACTGAAGACGATAGAGGTAGATTCAAGACTTTTGAAGTGTGGACGTGGTGAAGGATGGAGAAGGTAGAGTGGACAGAAAGGAAAACAAATGGGGAAGTGCTGATCATGGTGGGGGACTGGAGGGGATTGTTGGGAGACACTATAAGGAGACAAGAAAAAAGGATGCAAAGCATAATGATCGGTAGTGGGATTTTGAAGAATGTAATAGAGGGGAGAATGTTATGCAAACGAGGAAAGGGCAGGAATAGAATATCGTAGGGATGTTAGATGGAACAAAGGGAGGATATAAGCAGCAGGGGTGAAGAGGAGCTTGTTTTAGAGTAGGATGTCAGCTTGTGTTTTGTTAGGAGAAACAAATAATTTATTTGGTAGTTGCGTCCATCCAAAACCTATCTTAACCGGCAGATTACCAAATAGTAATAACACTCTACCCTTAGCATAGAATTAAACACTGCACTATATGAACTACTATAGACGTGCTGCGGGTTTTGAATCAGCGCGCTTAATTACCGTTTAACCTAACTTTCAAGTTAATTTGTTGGGAATAAGACCGAATATTATTTTTTTCAAAAAAGAAAATGGCCCCTACCTTAAAGTTAAGTTAAATCACAATAGATGGACAAGTCTGATTACCGAATGAATCATCGGTGTCGAAATAAATACTCCCGAATCCATGCATACATTTCAGTTGTCTTTTCCCACTGTTTAAAAAAGAATTCAATGCACACGCGCTGCTTCTCTAACATCTTCATTCCCACCGACACAAAAAGTTGTACAGCAAGCGAAAGCACGCTCGGACAAGAATCGCTGTTGTGCTGAGACAAATAGAGATAGGGCCAGGAGCAAGCTGGTGTTTTAGTTCTCACAGATGCAGCTTAGAGGCGACACCTCATTGGTTGATATCCGTCAAACATTTCGCTCGTGGAAAGAAAGTCTCTTCTTTTTTTGAACAGACCTGGCAGTATATACACGTACATACAATAACTGTGTAGGGTGAGAGTGAATTTGTACTCGGGTATTTTTTCGTGCGAATCTGACAATTGTTTGCCTTCGATCATTACTCTTCATGTGGCACTCCCGTCCGCTATGCGATCCCGTTCACCTTGACGCCCTCCCATCCGTCATTTCCATATTCCACGACTCTCTTCTGCTTCAGCCAGTACAGTCCGTTTTGTATCCAGCAGCTGGTCCACTTTCCTTTTCCAGGCTCAACGGTCGGAGACAGAGACTTCCTCATCGGATGCCGCAGTGTGTCAGCTGTGCTTCTGCTTTTTAAATGGCCAGTAAGAAGGGCAAGTTCTATGCGAGTGATAAAATAGAGAGGTCTTGTTGACAGTGACAGTCACAGCAGTAGTAAAGGCGTTCATGCACGAATACGACAACTGTTGCCGAGAAACCAGCATCGTAAATAGTGGTGAAGTGTAATTGCAGCTGCTAACAGCTCGAACATGAACGAAAATATGGAAACATTTCATCTTTCATGTATACCAAAAGTATTTCGCACCATCATACGTAATGAACAGATGGATAGGTAATTTATTGGGCGTAGGATTTTTCAGTGAATGATGGAAGGGTGGAGAGAAACCCCTGCGCCATAAGTAGTCTCCCCATTTGACGAAAGACACCAAGGGGTCACAAGGTTTAACATCTCGTCCGACGGACTGAGTGTTCTCCACAAGCTACCGGCGGGATACGAAACCGAGACCTAGAGATGGGAAGCCAATAAACTAGTCACCCCACCGATCCAATTCCCGTGAAATACCGAGATTACTTCGATATGTATACACTGAGATTTCTAAAGCGAAAATATGTTACTTCCTACAAGGAAGACAGGCCAAATTCAATGTATACGTTGAGGCTACGTTGGGAAGAGGTTAGTTGCAAACGCCGTTAATAATATATATCTTTAAATACATTCATTAGGAGTAGGTAATCGGAGATGGGTAGAATTTTTGATGGACCTGAAAAAAAGAGGACAGTGTCGTGGTCTTTGGAGACTAAGCACAGATAGCGACATTTCACAGCATTCTTGAAATTATAGCACTTGTTGAGAGTGAGTCGTTGTATCAGGATAATCATTCATTTTATAGATTCCCGACTTATTCCTCATTCTCCCGACGAAGCAGCCGCTGCCTATGTTCGGCATCCGATTGGATATTTCTTCGTGGACCATGATGGTAATCCCCATAATAAACTTTCGGTTTCCCCGAGTCCTCGCAGCAAGCAGGATGGACTGCGGTAAATAAGAACTGATCTCCCAACTAAAAGATACACCGTTCTTATTAGGAATTCAATATTCCAGCATCATATTCCCGAAATTCATACCAAAGTCCATTTTTTTCAAATAAAAGTCACTTCTTCTCCTCATTTTCCCCCGAATTTCTGAAGAAAGCAAACAATTCCCAATTTTTTTTTCTAGATTTTCCAGACTGAATCGCCATGCTTTGTCATTTCATATTTTTTTTAAAAGACATCCTACAACAAACGTCGCCCAAATCGGTGTCACCAATTTGTCTTGACAGAGCATTCGAGGAGCACTGATGAGCTCTCGAAGAAATAACCTGGTAAGGAAAGGATGAAACGAATAATAATGGGAAAGGTGCAGAGAGAAGGCGAAAGATAAAAGGAGAACAAGGAAGAGAGAAAGAAAAGGAGAAAGGAAATCCAAAGATGAGAGAGTGGAGGAAGCACTCAGAACGAGAAAAGGATTAAACGTAGATCAAGCACTCCGGGAAAATCAAGAAAACAAGAGGCAACAGAGGAGGTTTGGCAATGTAACGCACCAATCAATGAATTGAACAGAGCTTAGGTCTGGGAGAGACTGAATTTTCGAGAGACTAGACCGTGCCTACCGCACACTAGTTGGTTCCGGCAAATTTAAGTGCTAAATTTTACCCTCTGTATTAGTTTAAATATTAGTTAAGGTCCTTGACTAGATCTAAATGTAGATTTTGAGCACTTTATTCATTTTCCTACGAATAATTCCACCAGCAATAAAAACACTCTCCTGGAGTGTGCTTCGCTGGAACCATTAAAAAAACAGTGAGGCGGGAGATCAACGTGACACTTCAGCTCTAAATGAGGGATGGAGAATTGCAACGGTGCATCCTCCGAACAAATCACTGTCGGGGCTTGACTGGGGGATGACGAGAGGGGGTGGGGGGAATCGGGGGGAAAGTGGCGAGCCGCCATATTTTTCTCGACACGAAGCCCTCCGCTGCACATCCGCATTAGCGCTGACTGGCGGCTGGAACGGAAGCTTGGAGGCGTCGGCCACGAATCAGGGGAACAGAAACGGATTGAAACTGCAATCCCGGTCCCGTGGACTGAATGGGGGTGTGGGGAGGACGGTAGAGGAAGGGGGAGGGAGGGATGGCGGTGTGGAGGGAGGAAGCGGGGGAGGGTTGGCAGATGACGCGCCAATCTCACCCACCAAATAATAGACCAAAACTGGAAACTTTTCCCTGAGGAAAAAAATCCGATTTCGGGTTTTTCTAAAAAAAAATAATTTACATGAGCAAGCAAAAACACCCAGCAAAACTTAAGAGATAAGTTCACCTCACAGAAGGAAGATGGTTATCACTGGGGAGAAAGAAAGTTTGACCGAAAAAACACTTCCGCAGAAAACTTCGGCAATTAAAAGTGGAGCTGAAAATATCAAGATAATCCGGGTCCCAACATGGAAGAATTCGACTCCAACCAATACAGGAAACGATGAGACCAGCAAAAATGAGATTATTTCTACAATTAATTAATAAATTACAATAATTAATTAATTATACTACCATTATTTGTTGCAATTATATAATATGCCAACTGCCACTGTCCAGTTGCTACGTCTAGTGCATCAATGATATTAACGATGACGAAATTAATCCTTACACTTGAAGCATAAATTTAGCATTGCACTTTGTCCTGACAAGCACTGCCGTGACAACGTTATTAATAAAACATTTTCATACATAAATGTGATGCTCAAAACATGGACAATTGCTAAATTTCATCCCTTGGTAATACCTGAGACACACTAAACATGGACGACAAATTTAATCCATAGGGTAAAACGTTTCAGTCCTTTAACAAGTTTCCCATGGGGAAAACTATAATTAAAAATCCAAATATCCTTGAAATATTGTAGATATGGTTTTGTCCATTTTAGTCCAACCGACTGCACCAGCAGTAACAAACTCCCTCCGAATTATCTCCCAGAGATCCGTAATAATATGCACAATTCAGTGCTAAACATCAATTAACGCAATGCCATCAAACATTATCTAGCAATTTAAACCGTCGCAGTTCACCAAATAACGTGAACAAGGCCCTAAATCTTCAACTCCTAAACCCACAACACCTAATTACTCGGCTTATTAATCCTACTAGTCTACTTACAACTCTAATTACTAATTACTCTACATGAGTACCCTAAACAAAATGCTACCCTAACGAGTACGAGGGCATGCAAGTGTAAGGAGAATCGGCGGCCGGTAAATTCAAAGATTAAATATTTAAACGATGAAAATAAAAAATGAAATACCCAATGAAATGAATAATCGGGATATATACCTCAAAGATGTCTACTATCTAACCAGGATTTTCAGAATCCAGAATGGACAACCTGCCCTACATCGAGGGTGACATCCAATGAAACGAATCAGACGAGAGGGGATGGGAGGAGGAACCATAGGGGGTTGAGAGGAGCGATGCTATCGAAGGGGTTGGGCGAGGAGAGACGAGCGGGGGCACATACATCCAACGTTCCTATCAAGTTCATACTCTTTGATTGTGGTAACTTTGGCGGACTCCTAAAAGTAATGACGTACCCATGACTATCGAGTAATTTCAAAAGGATAAAAGGCTGCTTAAGATTAGAGAGAGATAAAACTCTTTTGAAATATTTATTACTCCTGAAATAGCAGCGCTGCAGATCAAAAAAAATTTACAAAAATCAAGAAGATTAAAAATTCTCAAATAGAAATGTAGAGGTAGTAACAACGCTTTACTTTCCTAATCCACCAAGACCGTTTTTTGATGACGATGCATCCATTGTACCTGACATTTGCAATGTCAACATTGGCCAGTCTATTCTATTCAAGAATGTTAAGAAGCTCAATTTAAGCTCGCAGTAGATATCACTTTTGAATACTGGTGAAGTAATTGCACAAGCATTATGATGTGATGTTTATTTCTTATGAACAATAACGTTGACTTTCTCTTTCGCATGCTATCATCGGAAATGCTCGCATTACAGGTGGTAACTTTCGCTGATCCTAATTAAATAACGCTTTTAAAATCCATTCGACATGCACTGCAAACAAGCTTGATTCTACATAGCTATCAAAAAACAAGAACTGCAAAAAACAAGACACACAAAACCTTGTTCCTTTGGCATTAGCGGAAAACATCGGGGAGGGGAGAGTACATGCAATGAGTCTTCCTTCCACGAGCCCCATGAGGCAAGCATTTACATCTCACTCATTCCAAGTTGTCAATGCCGGTGCCGATTCAGCAGGTCACAGCGAGAACTCTGTGCGCAACTTGAAACCTTCCGGTTGAAGGGATGATTTACCGCCAACTTCGTATCATTTGCGAATCCCTCCGCTCACAAGTTCTTGCTACGAATGGGTTCCTCCTGATACAACAGCTCGTGAAACTACGCATTTGTTCGGAACTTGGTAACTGAACTAAACTGAACTTCAACTGATCCTCCATCGAATTTTTTGAAGAGAAATAGTCTTTTGAACCCGCAAAGACAATTCGGGGAGCCTAAATGAGTCCTCCGTGAAAGGGTGACCATCTGGAAGTGCGTCCAAATTCCTTACTGTTGTTATCACGTAAGGTGACCGTCAGCTGATATCCGATTGTGCGGGGGATCGAGATGGTGCGGGGGCTAACGTACTGGCTTCCCACCCTGAGGGCGCGGGTTCAAATCCCAGCGGTGTTGAGTATTTTTCAGAGGTATCTCGATCCCTACTTGAGGTGCTTTGTGAAGGGCACTTTGAGCGAGTACGCCGTCCGTCGGATGGGACGTTAAACTGCGGACCCCTTGGCGCCTTTCGTAAAGAGTAGGTTAATGCCAACGCCGGGTTTCTCTTCACCCTTTCCTGTCCATCCCCTATGGCGCAAATGACCTTAGCTGTCAGTCGCCTCCCCTAAAAACCACTACTACTACTCCGATTGTGCTATTAGGGAGACGTGAGTAGGTTGGTATTGTTAGAATTTAAAGGAAATGGGAGAAGGTTGAATAGAAATCCTAGCGTCGGGATTACCATACTGTTAACATAAGACACCAAGGTGTCAAACAATTTAAATGATAGGTGAATATCATTTTTATACAATTGTTTTTTTATGAAAAAATTTCCACGCTACCATTATATCTCTCATGTAGTAATCAAGAGAATAGGTGCCTTCATTTACTGATGGAATAAGTTATTTTCCTTATGAATTCCGACATAGCTTAAAATCAATCCCTTCAGTCAATCCTGTCGAAAAAAATGCCGAGCAATTATGAAATTATGACACGACACAACCACCAAACAAAATGATTATAGCGTTTTTTCTTAACATTTAATACGACGTTACGCTGATTATCTGGATGTAAACAGTCGGTAGACCACGTAAGACTCTTGTAGAAAACCATGTATTGTAGACTAACACCGCGATAACGGAAAGAGTTTTCCATTTCCCTTCATGAGAAGAGGAGAAATACGTTTTTGCCAAATGAAATATAATTTATATGTATGGCTGATTCAAATATGCACCTTGCAGTAAGTATTGGAAATGGGCCAATAGTCATCGAGGACACATTAATTCGGAAAAGGGAAGGACGAATCAGGGCGACGATCTCATGTGACAAGATCGAGGAGAGTTGACTGCGATATTAAAGAATAACGGCATCCACATATTATACACTTATTCTGCCCGAAAGTTATCATTCAGTCTTGCCTTTAATCAGATACCAATTCTTGGACGCAGCAATTCTTACTTTAACCTATAAAAAAGAACTGATAGTGGAATCATAAACCCCAAACACAGTCGGCATTTCCAATACCCCTTCTCCTGATGACAAAAATTTACATCATCCGGTAGTTTGAGCTTAACTTTTCATTTCATCTAAGGTATTCTGCCTATCAACAACAGGCTCCAAACGACTATTATCTTCTCTACGTATCACGGGAGCTTACCGTCATTTTGTCCACATGTCAACTACATACTTTATTTCTTCGCAACATCTACCTCCCTTCATACTGTCTAAAATTCCATCTCCCTTCACTTCCTTCCTCTACCTCACCTAACAAACATTCTCCCTATGCCGAATAACCACAGCAACTTCCTCTCTTCGCCCGCCATACTGAAAACTTATGCGCTTGTCTTCCACTGAATCCATCAAATTATCTTCTCCGCCCTTCGCCACAACCACACTTCACAAGCATCCAATCTACGCCTATCATCCTCTTGCCTCAGCGACTAGGTATTAACGCTTCATATATAAGTTTTTACTACTATTGTCGTCGCATATTTACTTAGTATAACTGCAATCAATTATCTTTTTGCAATGCTTTCTTTGCTGACGTACTTCTTATCCTAATGTTCCCAATGCTGTGTTCCAATTTTCCAAACAACTATTACCCAAATACATGAACTGATCAACTGCTATTTAACAAACTTCAACACGCTTTAAAGTTCCATTCTCCGAGGATAGCGTTTAGGCACGTCATTAGTGTATTCTGACAGGGATTTATCGTTCCCGCGTGATGAAGTTGTAAAAAAAGGGCAGGCATTTGGACAAAACATGACTTCCCAGAGGAGAGCTCCGCCCAATGGCATCCACAGTCCACATGAACGCCTCCCTCTCCCGCCAGTGCCAACGCAGGAACCAAGTCGCCTCCGCATATGAAACTCGTTGCGCGATTCCCAGGCGTTCGATCCCCAGCCCACACACTCATTAGAGCGATGGTACTGCGAGCGTAGAGTCTATGGCGGAAATATCGGGAACGGGGGGAAGGGCGGTCCTGGGAACCAGGCGGATGGGAATCCGACAGTCGAACAGCGCCCTCCCTGCTCTTCCTCATCATCTTCACAGCTCAGGACATTTTCATTCGGAGAAAAGGATAAAAAAAGAGGGGGTGCGGTTGGATCACGTTTCAAGGAGAGCGGTGTAAGATGGCTAACCATAATCTAAATATATATATATATATATATATATATATATATATATATATATATGTATATATAAATATATATATATGTATATATAAATATATATATATGTATAAATATATATATATATATGTATATATATATATATGTATATATATATGTGTGTATGCATATATATATATATATATATATATATATATATTTATATATTTATATGTATGTGTGTGTATCTTGTACGAAAGTCTCACGGATGTGAATAATAATTCAAACGAAGGAGTGTTAGGCAACAAAAATATATAAAAACACACAAAACAGGATACTCACCCGTATTCCAAAATTTCGGTGGCAAGACCACCTTCCTCTTCGGAAAGAATAAACTGAGATAGTTCCTTCTTTCCGCAGAGGAAGGTGGTCGACGCCATCCCACTTATTCGTTTCAATTATATGTAATAGTGAAAAAAGCCCATCTTTAACATTTAATCATATTTTCTCTGAAAATATTTCAAATTGTTAACAAAAGGTCTCTTTCAAATTTAAGCATTATTGGCCAATCGACTCAATGGAAAAAATGGCATCATAATGCTGCTGCTATAAATGTGATCTCAAGGGCCTAAAATTATGTTTACCTAATTTTCTTCTGCTCCCATGCAAGGGAGCATTATGTGCTCAATTCGCCCATAAAATGAAGAACTTTAAAGCCAATTCTTGCGTTTCGACGGTCATCAGCTGACTTGCCGACTCAACAACATCTGCACTGCACCGTTGTACTGCGGGTTAAATACTTGGCGAAAAATGGAAAAAACTGAGAGACCAGATATTTGCAAATGACTTTTTGCACGTGGAAGATGCAGCGGCAAGTGAATGTAATACCAAGAATGAATGAAACATTTCCAAAACGGACAGCATCCCGCGAACAATTTAATTTACCCAGTCTGATAAATTCTGATCAAATGTCCCATCTGCTTCTCATGCTTAACTGATCATGCGAGGGTAATCAGATGAACAATAGTAAACAATGCACGAACAATGTAACCTGTAAGACAATCGGGGGTGAAAATATTTGGAATTCCCTCGATGCCATTCCAAAACCTTCCACTCTCCGGGAGTCGTAAACCTGCATGTTGCATCCAGCGGATGGCATCCAGAACAAGCGCATTCAAGTCAAATTCCTATTCCTTTTCATACCTTTTTTACGACTATTTTCATGGAATGACCATAACAGCCCACGAAAAAAATGCCCTCCAGAATCAAGAAGATCATTGAAGCAAAGGCCTAAACTTGCCTCTCCCAATGGTGTGTTTTTTTCAATGAATTCCATGAACTTGGTGGATCAGAGGTAGGAATTTGAATTTGCTCCTATCATCAATTTTCATTGAGTCGCCTATAATTTGAAGTACAAAGAAACATAAAACCACATACTTTTTCGTTTGCACCGCATGTTCCAAGTTTCCGTATTAACCATATTATAGTGTTTCTTTGATGCCCTAATCGGTGTAAACGTTTATCTTAACACAACATATTCTCCGTTTGCTTTGTCCTCATCAGTCTTTCAATACTTCGTCAACCGTGTGGTACAATACTGTAGACGAACCCTAAAAAATAATGGATACCTTTCGGGCCTTCAGAAAAACTATGAAAGAAAACTTACACCCTAACTCAGTCCTTCGGCAGCTTGTCCAAACATTCTACGTATGTCTTGATGCCGCATAAATATGGACAACCTCTCCCTCTCCGTTTCCTGCTTCTCCTTTCAGCACAGCCTCCGCCGTTCGGCAGCCCCCAATGCATCATCCTCTACACACATTTTCTTGAATGGAAGAAAGAATCACGCGGAACTGAAGACGGACTTACTGTTGTGTCCGACGCCAGGCTGTTTTCTTTTGTTAAGGAAAGGCAAGTAAATGTACTGTTGTAGAATTGCATGGACTGCGTCGGTCCAATACCTACCCTAACCGGTAGAATACCAATAACAATACATCTTTCCTGCCATCTCCGGATTCCCCCAAGACCTCCTTTCTTCCTCAAATGCGTAGCTATTACTTCTTCGTCTTCTTGTAGACTAGTAGAAGAAAAAATTTGACCCATATTCCCGACCTAGTGTTTACACATGCTCCGGATCCATACCCTGATACACACTAGGAAACCCTTGAGAAATGGCACATGGAAAATTGTGTTTTTTTAACCGAACACTGAGTGAAACTTTTGCGTAGGTTTCGGCGGAATGGCTTCGACGAACATACTTTAATTTCGCGTGCAGCGATGAGCAACCCGAGAATTTCGACGGGGAAGTCAAAGTTACAAGTTACTCAACAATCGAAAACGCGTCTTTATATGTCATAAGGGACAAAAAATCGATTAAAACCGTGACCGATTGGAGAGACAATACGAATGGATCAATACGGTCACATTGGACTCAAATCTGTACATACTACTAAATAAGCTGGAAGAAAGGACGCATAGGCTTCTTCAGGTGAATCCAATTAACCTGAGGAAACCCGTAAGGATGCCGACGACAACGTTGAGTTCAAAAACACACACGCGGATGAAATCGCGAACAAGACATGTCTTCATGAATACGGGATTGTCAAAAAAAATGTTAAACAGGTGTAAAATTCATTAAATAGCACACAGCTCCAGTAGCAACCTTAATGATGTCTCTAAAACTAAAAAAAATGCTATTTTAAACGGCGAATTTCCACGCACCCGAGCGTTGTTCAGGTTACGACATGTGTTTGACGGAAGACGAACCCTGGAGCGGAGGTGAGCAGTGTCGGGTAGTGGTAAGAGGCGTGGGGGGAGCCTGTGAGAGACTAATGATCTGGATGAAATTACACTTCGTTTTCACTCGACATATGCTCCGGAGTAGGGGCAGGGAGTTTTGAATGGCGGTCGGCACAAGAGGCAGAAAAAACACAGCATTCCGCATTCAATGCTCAGAGAGAAAGAGAAATCGGCATCATCGCACACGTAAATGATAAGTTTCGCGCGGCGGTTATGTAATTCCTCACGAGCTTTGATTGACGTGAATTTTACACAAAACTCATGAACATTAATTAATTGAAACGTCACGAAAAATATTCTTTATTTATTCCATAATTGATATCAAATAAATACAGCTGAAACTAGGTTAATTTAATTAGAATACTGTACACTGTAAGTTTTACATTGCGCTTAGCGGCTATCTTCTTTCTTTTATGGATATGGACCACTTTGGCGCTAGATTACGATATACTATATCTGAAAGATGCGACTAGTTTGCCATCCCTTCAAATCGCTGAAACTTGCATTAACTAAAAGAGCAAACAAGACGCTCAACTACTGAACATGTACACGTATAAAAAAAGTAGTAAATCCTATATAATTTCCGAAGGGAGGAAGGAATTACGTGCAATTGAAGAATTGAGACTTACTGTAGTGCCCGATTTCAGGTTTTGCTTTTGCTTAGGATACGGAAGAGATATTTTGCTGTAAAATTGTTCATGCTAGGTCCTTCCAAAACCTACCTTTCCCGGTAGAATACAGGAAGTAATAATGATGATATACTTACCGGAGTTTCCCACGCATGGACTTTACCAAATGACCCATGTCACGTGACAGTGGCACCCCTCGACAACGGGTCGTTGTTGCCGCTTCGTGTGACGCGATGCGCACTCGACCTTTCTCCAACTCTCAATGGTGGCCAGCCCAAAAAATGGGCGCGCTTGGAATCTGAACCCACATGTGCTGGGCCGCGGGGATGCTCGAGCCATTGGACAAGCGTGGCATTTGGGAAAACCGAGGATGAAACATTCCGGGAGGAAAGGAATAATCATTTGGAGAGACGGGTTAAAAAGAAATTACCTGGGAAAGGATGGGGTATGGCTGATAATGACAGGTCTCCTCGAGTGTAATAATTTCACGATTTGCCAGTCAGACACATTCTCAAACTCTTTAACCTTTTCCTTATTCGAATGCTGATGTCTTTGGGATGCCGTTCGGGGAAAATAGATTACTGGGTGTCGATGGTAAACGTGAAAAAAGGAGAAAACGACATGAGTGTAAGTATCCTCTCAACAAAATATCCTAAGGGCAAAAAATGCTTAAAGCTTAACTCGACGGACTCGCTTCCCACACGACGGAAAATCTATATTTCGGGCTCTCCGAACTTCAAGTTAATTTGCATGAACTCAGAAAAAAGTCGTAAATATAAACTAAAAACATTCTTGATGGTAATTTAAAACTGGGGACACCGAGCAGACGGCAAATCAATCTGAGACATGATGCATATTTCAACCGAAGTCAAGGAGGGGGCCATGGCTCCCTTGAGGATCATTCTTAAATTAAATCAAATTCAAAATAAACATTAATTATATGTCGAAAACTAATTTTGAATGCCTACAGCACACTGAGCTTAAAATCATTCATTTCAGGGTGGGTGGCTGTATTTAACGTGGTGCAATTAATTTCAAATTTAACATGATTTACAAAATGCTTCAAGGAGAAAAAAGGCCACGAATGTATAATTGTTAATATCTGAAAATGCCCACTCTTGGAGGTATTCCAGATCCGCCACAGTTCAACAAAAATAAAAAACAAGCAAAAAGCAAAAGAGAGAAAGATCCGCAAGAAACTGGAAATCCTTTAGAAGCCATCTCATAAGCGGCACATTTTGCTAAAATTGATTTTATAACACAAAAAAATGATTAGGGGCTTGATTGAAAAAAATAGGAACGAGGCCATTCAAATTTCTACCAAGACATAATCCAAGCTTTGCCACTTACTCCTTGGATAATTCGCATGACCCCACTCAAAACCTTCTGCACTCCCTATATTGCGAGGAGAGCGGAAACACAAAAGGCATTTAAGGAAACGAGAAATTTGGAAGCAATTCCGACTTGCAGCCCACATTGGGTGCGGAACACGCACACACACACCGTTCCTCGTACCTGACCAAGGTTTTTTTCGGCTCGGGCTCCGGAAGCAGCGCTATGCTCGCCTTCCAAGGAATTCGACGGATATCCACTCAAGAGAGAGATTTTTTTTAATACTGAGACGAGAGACCTCCAGGAAAAAAGGGAACGATGAAATATTTCATTTGTTCTCGCGGAATTTTTCCCGATAGGAACACTCCCCACGTTTGCTCATTCCGAGCCGGTGTATCTTATTCGCCGTATATTACGGCACCTTGGCGGCTGACATATTTTGTTTTTGCAAACAATAACTTAAACTACGCTTTTACCAAATAATCGGGGATCGAGATGGTGCGGGGGCTAACGTACTGGCTTCCCACCCTGAGGGCCCGGGTTCAAATCCCGGCGGTGTTGAATATTTTTCAGAGGTATCTCGATCCCTACTTGAGGTGCTTTGTGGAGGGCACTTTGAGTGAGTACGCCGTCCGTCGGATGGGACGTTAAACTGAGGACCCCTTGGCGCCTTTCGTAAAGAGTAGGCTAATGCCGACGCCGGGTTTCTCTCCACCCTTCATCCTTTCCTATCCATCCCCTATGGCGCAAATGACCTCAGCTGTCGGTCGCCTCCCCTCAAAACTACAGCTACCAAATAATCTTAACCCTTCGAATTTACATTAATATCAGTGGGGATCTTTTATTTGACGTTTCCATTGCCTTACGAGAGTAAATTTCACGCATTTATTTGGTGGGCGATGAAGATGGAATGCATCGGTCGTGGAACGTCAATAATGAGTTCTACTTCGACATGCGGAAAAAGAGCAAGGGTGACGCGAAGGAAATATCTTGAGGCACAATGAGAGCATGATGGAGATAACGTAAAAGTAAGAATGAAATGAAAAATCTTCAACGGTAGACCCGAATGAGATACGTGAAACGATTGGCAAACGCAAAGCATTATGGATATATTAAGGATTTAGCAGATACACGTACAGAGTGAAGAATAGGTCAAATAAATTTTGGAACATTTACTTTTGTCTCCATTGAGAATTTTTTATGAGAAACCCATCAAATTTTAAAGAGGAAAATTCATAAAACCGATCATGGACATCGACGGAAATCTCTTTATTACACCGATTATCAGCTAGGCTGGCCAAAATTTTCAACGCTTTCATCATTTCAGTATCAGGTGTGTAACAACACAATGGATAGTGTAGATGATCTTCGATACATCAGAACTGTTACGAGCGACTTTATATATACGTCTTTATTGGAGGAGAATCCAAAACTGGAGCGAAGGAAGCAGCCATTACTTTCTTCGATATTGCACGCCACCTCCATACGACCTCGCTCCCGGTCTTTGAGAGCCGAAATATGATCGGGATGGTCCATTAAATCTCTCTCGTGGAACTGGACCATGAAATCTTTACTGGCGGAGATGCACTCCCCATCTACTTTTATTCTTCTTCTACCCCGAAACGTGCGCGCACGGACGCGATCCATAATTCGACCATCGCAAGGCCGAGATGGCAATTTGCGTCGAAGTGGGTGCTTCCGGGAAACAGGCAGAGAAGGGAAGGGTGTTCGTTCGTCACGGGCAATCTTATGACCGTCATAAAAGAGGAATAAAACGAAATGTCTGATGGCCCGAGATCGATGCAACCGACTCTCTGACGACGCTTCGCAAGACAAAAGGTCACTAAGAATTCGTGGCGGTTGATTTATAGCGAGGGGAAACCGGAATGAGACGCCGTCCACCACCATTCGCCGGAGACGCATTTGAACGCTCCAACATCCTACTCCACAACAACTCCCTCTTCATCTCCGCATACGGCCTACTCCCTTCATTCCGTCCAACATCCCCATCCTATTCCTGCCCTTTCATCGTTTGCCTAACATGCTACCCCTCTATCACAGTCTTCAACATCCCATCGTCAATCAATATGCTTTGCATCCATCTTTCCTGCCTCCTCCTGATTTCTCCCAACAAACCCTTTCCTTCGCCCACCGTACCATTCCTCATTTGTTTTCCTTTCGGTCCATTTCACCTTCCCTATTCTTCTCCACACCCACATTTCAAAAGCCTCCGGTCTTCGCCTATCCTCCAGCTTCGATGACCATGTTTCCGCGCCGTACAAAACCACGCTCCATAATAAACTTCTAACGAGTCTTTTCTTAACATCCTTACTCAAAGTCCCTATTATCAATGCCCTCCTCCTTGAGAAAGTTTCTTTGCCTAATGCAGTTCTTCTACATATGTCCCTACTAATTTGACCATGTTAGTCCAAAACACTTATTAGATACGTAAACTGTTCCACCTGCTCTAGTTTTTGCCCTCCTATTTTAACGTTTAACTTAGCTTTTCTCTTTCTGGAAAATCGCATAATCTTTTTTTTATTAATATTGATTCTCATCCCATATCTATTGCATTTCATTTCCAATTCACTCAGCCATATTTGCAACCCCTTGGCTGACTGGCAAACTAGAGCTTGATCATCGGTAAACCTAACCGAATTTACGGCAAACCTCCGACTTTCATTCCTATCTCCATTATTTCCCATACCTCTTTAATCATTTCCTCCACATATAAGTAAGTTAAGTTGTTTACGCTCGACATAATTTAAGAAAAGAAACACTGCAAAGAAAACTAAAGGAAGTTCTCGCGATATGTGCAGTAAAATATTCATTGGGGCCCAACCAGAAACCTAACTTTGATAGATGGAATAACATGAAGGAAAAGCATGAGAATGATTAGGATAATTAAAGGGAGAATATGAAGAGGAAAATTACCCTTCTTCATTCTCTTGTCATTACTAACTGTTTTCATTACGATATCGAAATGTTTGATGTGTCCAAAACTTTTTTTATATTCAAATTGTCAACGTTACGACTTTTTCAAAAAAAAGCAAAAGTGGAAATAATGAATCCACATTTGATTTAGTCGAGCCATCTTTGTTTTTTCGGACCGAAGTATTTAATTTATAACAAGAGATGATGTAAAACGCTGCCTTGGTTGAACAAGTCAAGGGTACTGACTAAAGACGTTGATATAATGTTTCGAACCACTTTATTTCATTGCAATAATTCACGTTGCAATAATTCACCCTCGACCGTTAGCACAAGGCATTCAAATTTGTTGAATAGTTTCTAAGTGGTGCTTCTGGATATTTGCAACTTCAGTTTGACCCTTACCGGATATCCTTCATAGTTGGGCAAATTAAATGGAACGCAGCGAATGGAAAGTGGTCACTGGCTGCTCGCAACCCTTACGTACAAAACTACTAGGAAGGCAGAAATGCAACCATTCTCCCAAATTCCCACATTCCAACACGTTTGCGAGACTAACAGTACCGTAACGGATTAATTTCAACGCATTGAAAAAAAATGAATTCGGATGGAATTCGAAAATAAAATCAAGGAAATAACTACGCAAATGCATTCGATATTTATTTTTCCCCCACCCACGTTAAATGAGGAAATATCACACACACAAAAAAAAATCGGCATAGAACACAGATTTCCTGCGAAGATGGCAACTTCAGGAATAGTGGGAATCCCATTGGGAGTTCCAATAAATTCGTATGGGGATTTTTTTTTTGTTTCCCCCCTACAAAGTACGTGCTACCACTGAGAGGAATCCGCTTTGCATTCCACAAAGAGAGGAGGAATGGACGAGGGAAGACCACTTGGGTTTCGGAAATGAGATGCCGTGGCGGTGGGATGGGCATCCGCGCCTGTGTGTGTGTGTGTGTGTGTGTGTGTGTGTGTGTGAGAGAGAGAGAGAGCGAGGTAGCGCGTTTGCTCCAATTGATCGATAGCGACGCGTGGCGGTGCCACTCGCCGGAAAGGCATTCCGATGGCGTGGGCGTGTGACGCGACGTATATCATCCACACATGCACATGAAAACAAAGGCGTGAGGCAGGGGCTGCTAAACTATTAAACGATACCCAGAGAAGATGCCACAAATAATCAAGACTTTATACACTACGACTATAAGCACAGTTTAAATATTAATAGGCTAGAGATGTTGGACGGGATGAAAGGAGGAAGGAAGTACACAGAGATAGAGTGAAGCAGTTGCCGGCCTCGGTGGCGTCGGAGTAACGTCCTCGCATGCCAACCCAAAAAGATCGCGGGTTCGATTCCCGCCTACTTTTTACTCCACCTAGGACTTGGGTGTCATTGTGTCAATTTGTTTTCATTTATTCTAAGTCCGATGTAAAGGCTGAAGTTCTGTTTTCGGACTAATGTAAAAATAAATTTAAAAAAAGAGGGAACTTATGTAGAGTATGTTGCTGGATTGTGTTTTGTTAAAGTCACAAAATATTACGAATAACAGAAAAGTAAGTATAGAATAAATTCCAAGAAGACTGGAAAAATGGATGCCAAGCATATTAATTGGCGATGGAATACTGAAGACTGTGATGGAGGGGAGAATATTAGGCGAACGGGGAAGGAATAGGATAGGGATGTTGGACGGAATGAAGGGAGGAAGGAAGTACACAGAGATGAAGAGGGACTTTGTTGAAGAGTACGATGTTGGGTTCCGCTTTGTTAGGAGAGACAAGATATTTATTTGGTAAATGTGCCTATCGAAAACCTACCTTAACCGGTACATATCACCTAATAATAAGGTCTTTATTATGCAATGAACAATAAGTATAAACAATAAGCAATAAGTGTAGAAATAAATAGCAAGAAATGTAATAAATTTACAACAATTCAATCAGTGTTAATAATGCAGGATCGTTAATGCAACAGCAAGCATATCGTTAATGTAGAGAAAATAACTCAAAAGCAAACCTCAACAGATACCAAAGCAATAATGATAAAATTGTATTGATAATAAATGTATCGGTAGACGTAAGAGGCGGAAGCATATGCAGGAACTCTCAAAGTGCATACATACAATTGCAAGGTATTCTACAATTGCAACAGACAGGGCACATTCCTTGAATGAGCTACAAAATCCAATTGGTCAGCACGGCGAATCAGTGATTTTTATAATGCGCAGGTAACATCACAACATTGCACATTAAACCTGAGCACGCTGTTTTCTTGTTGGTTGTTTAATTTGCATCGAACTGTACCGAACACATCGTTCGCACATTGACATATCGCAAAAATGCTGCCAAAACCCCACAGCCTTAATGTATTTCCGATATCTTGGGGGTGACACTCCATGCCATTCATTATACCTGCATCACGTGCCGAAACGTCGGAGACTTTTATGCCATTCAATTACAAATAAAATGTATAAAATAATAAAAATTACAACTACATGGCGTGTAAGCCCCTTGGGGTGCAGGAGAGTCATGCGCCCTCGCTAACTCCCTCGTACTCTACGTGCGTATTTCGCCACTCCACCTCCCCCCTACCCTCCCGTCTCGCCTCCTCCCCATCAAACACGTCCTCTGGTCGAAAACCATCCGCAAATTGCGTTGTTCGTTGGCGTCATGTAACGGTTTCACGTGGAAGACCAGGAATAAAAAAAATAGAACCTACGGTCGTTTTGTGGGGGGTCGTGCCAAGGCCCTCCCATCCCTTAAAAACTCCACTTTCACTCGCGCGCACGTTAGTACACGCGAATGAGCAACGACCGCTCTCCATGCGCTCTTGTGCATTATTTATTGCGCCCGCGAACGAGTTAACATGGCTCGAAGGAGATTTGGGTTGGAGGGGGGGGAAGAAAACGAAAGAAGTGCGATGATGCGCTCTCGAATGCGACACTCACTCGCTCTCCCCTTCCCCCCTCCACCCCAACCCCACCCCCCAACCCTTCGCCACACGGTATGCTTTGCAGCTCGAAAAGTGCCGAATTTTTTCCCCTCAATTCGCTAATTCGGATCGCTCGAATCCATTCGCGACGTTTGAGTCGATCACTCAATTCGATCGCCATTCACTGCGGTCGTTCGCGGAATCCTGCGAGGTGCTTAGTCACCGAATGAGTCAATGTTCTTAGGCAAGAAACTAGAGGAAAGGATAAAACGACATGAGACGCCTATGCACTGCATGGCACCCAGGAGATCCTAACACCTTGCTTCCTAAGATAATGGACATTAGTACGTTTTCTAGGAGAAGGTGTATATGCAGTACTACGCACCAAAGTCCTACGGGCTTGTTATTCCACACGCTCGGAGATTAAATACGATTCGTAAACTTGTCACTCAGGGTTTTCTTTTGTTGGAAAATTTAGGGAGAAAAACAAGTACCACTTAAACATAAAAATTTCCGGTTTAACTTTGTGGAGTTTCTTCATGATGAGGGTAAAAAGAAACTTTACACTTCCAAAATAAACGAACTGTAAAGTTTATTTTTTACCATCATCATTTACTACTTATATTTAAGCAAATCAAATTCTGATTTGAAGGCTATCAAAGATATATATATATATATATATATATATATATATATATATATATATATATATATATATATATATATATATATATATATATACACACACACACACACACACACGAGGGTCATCCGGAAAGTAGTACCCGTTCGTGCCGCATGAAGTGCTGACGACGCGAGTAGCCGCTGGACGAGGTCAGATAGCTTCAGTGGCTTGTCTGCCTTCTCTGAGCCAAGTTGCGTGACGCTAGCATTGCCTGTGTTGTTTCTGTGATTGTTTACAATGTTTAAAAAAATTGAGAACGCCGCCAGTTGTGAAGTGAGGGCAGTGATTAAATTCCTCAATGCAAGAAACGTTCGCCCATGTGATATTCATCGCCAATTAAAGGAGGTGTATGGAGACAATGTAATGGACGAGTCGTCTGTTCGGCGGTGGTGTCGCAACTTCAACATGGGGAGGGGGAACACACACGACGATGAGCGTTCGGAGAGACCGTCTGTCATTACAGACCAACTGGTGAGCTCAGTTGACGAATTCGTGAGGAACGATCGGCGCGTCACAATTGATGACATCTGTGAGCATTTTCCCAATGTTTCTCGAACAATTGTTCATGAAATTGTTAAACACCATCTGCATTATGCAAAAATTTGTGCAAGATGGATCCCTCGCGTATCTCAATGAGCTGGCGGCGAAGGACTATGCAGCAGGAATACAGAAACTTGTCACACGTTATGACAAATGCCTTAATTTGCTTGGAGATTATGTTGAGAAGTAGTTTAAAGTATCCTCTTTCAAATAAAATTTTTTATGTTTGTTAATATTTACTTTTGTGTCTTTATTTCACGAACGGGTACTACTTTCCGGATGACCCTCGTATGTACATATATATGTGTATATATATATATATATATATATATATATATATATATATATATATATATATATATATATATATATATATATATATATATATATATATATATATATATATATATATATATATATATATATATATATATTAAGGTTTTGACCTTTAGACTAAGTAGTTTATTTACCCTAATCTCAAGTTATCAGGGACCCATCGGACTTCTTTCGTCCCTCCCCTCTCTCTCTCCTTGAACGGCGTATGCTGTGAAAGTACGTAAACAACACACCCTGATACCAAACAACCGCCCAAAGTTATATTTAGCTCCGCTACTACGCAAAAAATGAAAACAATTACACACACACACACATACATATATATATATATATATATTTATATATATATACATATATATATATATATATATATATATATATATATATATATATATATATATGTAATTGTGTAATATATATAACACAAATAGAAAAGAATAGACACATTTAAAAGAACACTCACACGGTAAATTGTTCGAGCTTTCGGCCCTCTCAGAGGCCTTCTTCAAGTGAGACTGAAAATATGCTGTTGCTGTGGAAAGGGGAAAGAGGTATGGGCGGGGAGGGGAGGTGTGGAGGGAATGTTGGGAGGGAATTTAAAGATGGCGGTTAAGGGTGGGAATTTTGAAAGAACGGAAAGCTAGTATGTAGGCGGATTCACACAATACCTAAACAATCTACATCTTGCACTCCTCAAACGCGGTTACCCAGAAAAGCTACTACAAAATAAAATCCACCGCTCCACCCTGCCACACACACCACACAATAACAAGCCCACATCTGACGCAGGACTCAACCTTTGCACCACCTATTTCCCCGGATCACACAGACTGAAAACCCTCCTTAAAGAACTGTTTCCAATGTTACCAATGTTACATGACAATGACGCGACCTCATCCTTACTACCCCAATGCCCATCTATCTCATACAGACGACCCGCCAATCTCAAAAACCTTCTGAGATCCACCAACCCATTGGCGCCCCCCCGTGACAAATTTCCTAATATTTCCCCTACTTGCAACCGCCCCCGATGTAGAACCTGTCTTCTTATTATGCCTACTTCCCTCTCCCTACATCCTCTCATGGCCCCCTCACCTCGTTTCCACGCTAATTGCCTCTTAAAAAACATCATTTACCTTTTGTCATGCAAACATTGCACTTCCTTTTCCATAGGCGAATGCATTACCCCCTTATCTATTCGAATGAATAATCACCGGTACTCCTGCAATTCTGCCTCACTCTCTTCTCTTCCTATCCCTTCACACGCCAATTCCCACTACCTTTCATTCGACCAGTGTTTTGCTCTTAGGATCCTAGAATCCCTACCTGATTCAGCCACCAATATAGAGGTGAGAACTCATGAATCCGCCTACATATTAGCTTTCCGTTCTTTCAAAATTCCCACTCTTAACCGCCATATTTAAATTCCCTCCCAGCATTCCCTCCACACCTCCCCTCCCCGCCCATACCTCTTTCCCCTTTCCGCAGCAACAGCATATTTTCAGTCTCACTTGAAGAAGGCCTCTGAGAGGGCCGAAAGATCGAACAATTTACCGTGTGATTGTTCTTTTAAATGTGTCTATTCTTTTCTATTTGCGTTATATTGTGTCAGCCAATTACTGTGCCGCTCGTGTGAGTTTTTCCTTACAATCGTTATACATACATACATATATATATATATATATATATATATATATATATATATATATATATACATATATATATACATATACATATATATATACATATATATATATATATATACATATACATATATATATATATACATATACATATACATATATATATATACACATATTTAAATATAATATGAACATTAGCAAGAAGAAAACTAAAATCCTTGTGTGAGGAAGAAAGGAGCTGAATGCAGATATCACAATTCAAGGGGTGAAACTAGAGCAAGTGGAATCCTTCATCTACCTGGGCAGCAGCGGCATAACATGGGATGGAGGAAGTTCGACCGACATCAAGCGAAGGATATCCCAAGCTAAGAACGTATTCATTAAGAAAAGGCAGGGCGCGTGTTACCAAAGTTTCTGAGATAGAGAGCGAAATGGCGGAATTGAGGCCCAATTCCCAATCTCAAATCTTTTCTCTCGAGAAGTGTATCAATCTCACCACAAACTTGAAAAAAGAAAACGAAAAATTCATTCGAAACCTGTCCTTGAATTGGATCCGTAATGGAAGTGCAGCCACACAGCGGTGTCAAACGAAAGATCCGAAATACAAATGCAAGAAACGATCATTCAGAACGAATCAATGAATTTGTACGATTCGTTCTTTGGTGACCAACCCTCCCGTCGCTCAATCCCAGCCCTCCTCCTCCCCCTGGACCGCGCGCCGCTCTTTCTTTAAAGCAGCCGAGACATAGTCGCGAGAGGGCGAGCGCGCGTCGGCGACTATGGGATCGATAGCCTGCTGCCGATACGGGGGATGGAGCGAAGGGATGGAAGAACGGGGATTGAAAATAAGAGAGAGAGAGAGATGTTTTCCACGGGAGGGTGAATGGGGGAGGGGTATTGGAGGTGGTGCTCCTCCCCACACCTCATGAAAAAATGCGGAGGAGATACGCACCCCAGGGGAACACACTGGTTGCCGAATGGATATCCTTCTCCACGTCAATCCCTTGCCAACCGCGGTGTTTAATTTACCGAAATAAAGTACCACGTCCGGGAAGACCGTAACTTCGTGAGGCTTGGGAAAACAATTATTATTCCATCTGTCACATTGTTCTGTGGCACCTAATTCTCACACAGAATTAAATTAAATATTTATTATTATAACGCATTTTCTATTTATGCAGTGGGAAGGAGATGATTACGTGCAACTTCATGATAGACAAGATTTAAACTGAAGTAATGATTTGCAGCGGAAGCAGGGAAGAACATCTATGTAGAAGTACAAGCTGGACCAGTTCTTCTACTTCGGCTGCAAGTCTCGTGGAATAGGCAAGCGAAAATTGATAAAAGTCAGCACGATAGAAATGGTGAAGTAGGCTCTCTATCAGAATAAGCAACTACTAACTACAAAGAGTATCAGTATGGATACTATGACGCGATTGACCAATGGCTCATCTTTTCCACGGACTTGAGACTCGGGACACTATGGGAGGAAGATCAACGAATACCGGAGGCTAGGGCAATGTGGCGCAACGGAAGAACGATGAAAATGAAATGGATAGACACGAGTAAAAAAAGAAACTGATTAGACAAATGCTGAGGCATGACTGAAGACTATAATGAACTTTGAGAAGCAGGTGATGGAATATGGCGCAGAGAGCTAAGGAGAAATCAAGAGATTGGCAGGGGAGACGCTACAGATTGGAGAGCTTCCACAAACCAATGCTCAGATAGATAAACCAAGATGATGCCGTCGTTGGTGCACACAAAGTAGAGGCCGCTTATGCGCAATATTTCGCGGAAGAAAATTCCAATTCGTCTTGTTATCTGTGACGCCTTTCGCACGACTCGGAAAAAATGGCATCCAAGGAGCTATTGTCATGAATATTATCTTTCCTGTAGTAAAAAAAACATGGTGAGGACAGGCCCGTATGTTGGAAAGGAAAAATTCTCCGGAAAACGCCGTTGCACAATTCGGTAAACACAACCATAATTGCGCGGCACTGTCGTCCCCAACATCACCCCGTCACCAGTCCTCTCTTTAGGGGTCCGTCCAATTGTTATTAACCACCCTCGCACCATGCTTCCTTCTGATTTCGAAACAACTCGAAGGGGGAAAAATTTTGACCGTAAAAATTCTCACTCGCATAACTTCTCGAACGACTTCTATACGATTGCATGAGCGCTATGTGATGAAAATTTGCCTTAACCCGCGCAAAAGAGCTTAAAATAAAACAAAAACACACGTTGAGCGCGCTTCTTTGTGGGTGTGAGGCCTGGGAACTAACAGTGACATACAAGAGAGGAAAGTAGTAAGGAAGTATCGGAAATGTAATGCTACAAGGGAATGATGTAAAGATTACATGGACGGATCGAATAATTAATTTGAGAGATTGAATTGAAAGCAGTTTTACATTTTAACAGAAAATAAGATGGGATGATCTTATCGGAAACACTTAGAGACCCGATAGGCACACGAGACAAACAATGATGTGAATAACAACTTAGACACGGAAAACCTTAATAACCACAATACATTAAAATGTACAAATAATACATATATCAGTAGTATTTAAATTAACCTTGAGTTTTGAATTAGGATGAGTTAACAAAGACGAATGCACAACGAAAGTAAGATAAGAAATATAAAGAGACATGAAAGATATCGACGGGCATATTGTTCGGTAGTGGGTTGTTGAAGACTGTGATAGAGGGGAGAATGTCAGGCAAACGAGGAAGAGGAAGGAATGCGATAGGGATGCAGGACGGAATTAAGGGAGAAAGGAAGTATGCAGAATTGAAGAGGGGTCTAATGTAATGTTGGATGTAGGGTAGTGTTTTGCTAAGAGGGATAATGGAATTGTCGCTAAACCGTTTGGTAGCTTGTGTCCATTAAAAACCTAACTTAAACGGTAAATACCGATGATAATAATGCAAAATTAAAACATATACTAAAACATACATTAAAAATCGTGTTATGACAGTTCTGCAATAACCAGTGGAAACATATTCATTTATTATAATTGGAGGCTTATGACGGGGAAATTTGATGAAACCGCCCAGAGTGAATACTAATTGAAGTCCTGAATGGCTGAAGAAGATTCTAGGCGGCTTCAGAGGCCTTTGTTGGCCGCACCAAGTAACACCCAGAAGAATGAAATGCAATCACCTCTTCCCTGTTCGACACTGATATTTCTCAACATTTCATTTCTTTCAAAGCAACTGGCGAAATGCTTTGGACAATCCAATGGAAAATACCAGCTCGAGAAGAAACTTTCAAGGGTTAATGATCCGCAAAAAAATTTGCCCTAGGTGCTTCTGTCACCTGACCGGTTAACAATAAATATTTAAAATTTTTTAAGACGGTTAAAAGATGAAATAACAACAGAACAGGGTAAATATTTTCGTCAAGCGACGCTTGAGTTATCACTGCGAACAAATAAAATCGCGGACATGCTCTAAAGCCAGTCGCTTAACATACATAAAATGTCTGCCGTGGCCTTAAAGACTATGGTTTTAGTACTGACCCTTTTTAAATCAAAGTCGATGCCGAGTCATAAAAAAAGTAATGTAATTAATGATTGAAAAAAACACCAAGTTCGGAGAGTTGCTAACATGCAAATTGTCAGAAATCCGCAGGCACGGTAAAAGAATGGGAATGAAAAAAAAGAATGAAAGAGGACACAGCGAAATAAATGCAGCTCGCACTTCGAACTGCAAACCATAAATTATGTTCCTGCGGGGACAACAGACACTAACATAACTGGCACCATACACGTACGCACAGCTCGACGATCCGCCAAGCACAGACGGCTCAGGCAACTAGCGCCGCTAGTGGGCGGGGTTATAGTCCGCTTCATGGCCGCCATATTGCACCAGTTCGCGTATTTATTGGGCAGACCTCGTATGCGTCTCTAGGGGTCTCAGTATTCTAAACTCTAAATCACCGCTCACAGAGAACAAGGAAGCACCATTCACCACTGCGTGATACTATTCATTAAACTACATTAGATTTCATAATCCTCGAAGTAGCGCAGTCATTAGTGCATTTATTAGTCATTAGCCATGCCACAAAAACAGCCAACCCAAAGCCTTAATCCGAGGGAAATAGTTCATGATTACCGTTTGGCAATGGATACCTGCAAATTTTTCGCACCAATTACTGTAAGCTTCCCTCCATTTCCTTCCCAGTTCAATTTCATCTTCAGTGGGGTTACTGCGGGAGAAGGGGGTGGAAAGGTTTAGGTAAAGAAGGCTTAAGGAATGGGGTAGGGGAGGGCGAGGTGATCCGGGAACGCCCCCCCACCCCACCTCTCTACGGGAAAAGGGAGAATTGGGTCAAACTCCGCAAAATGGGACGGCAGACCTAAATCCGGACTCTGGAACAAGGGGCGCCCCCGGTTGCCCCGAATGACGGCGACGGAAGTAGGCCGGGGCGGTGCCCCCGGGCTACAGATCCCCTAGTGGAGCACACACACACCATACAATATGAAAGCAATACCCTTACTCCGCTCCTTAAAATAGGTTCACTTGTTCCCATGCGCGCCTTCCATTCAATGGCACTGACCTCGCAGCTACGGAAAACGTCACATGATCCCAGGAAATGACGAGTTGGGAAATTAGGGCAGCCAAACGTGGACCCAATTACGGAGAATAATTCCGACCAAATTGCTGAATTTACTGAATTCAATTAATAAAGGAACCCTTTAAAATAATCTGAAATGGGCCACGAAACATACCCCTTTTCGGCGTTTCAGGCATGAAAGTATGTACTCGTATTAACAGCATTCCGCACTGAATGAATGAATACGCCTCGGAATAAATACAACTGCATGAATAAAATAACGGTTCTCACACGATATTCTAACCAAGGCACTGGGATATTTTTATTTACGAAAATCAACATTTAATAGTTTCGTCAAACCAACTCATTATTGCATGATGTTAATAGACATGCATGAGTGTACGCGAGCTCGTGTATGAGCAAATATGTATTAAATATTTATGCAAAATAACTGATGCCATAAGACTCTCGTCACATTCCCTCGCGATGGCCCTCCTGGTATTGTGCAAAAGCAGTTAATAATTATAGAATGTTCACTTTACTGTGAACAGGGTGGCCGAAAGCATCACCAATGTGTTTAACACTGAACAGACAACTTAACTAAAGTCGCCCACATTAATATGTGCTTGCATATGCATTAATATGTAATCATGCATTCGTAAACTCTCTGCGAGTTTCGAAACTCGAAAGTGAAAAAATATATACAACCATTTCAGTGAAACTAGCAGATAATTAAAGTTAACTTAGTTTTACTATAATCGCTAGTTTTATACATTTATGCATTTTTTTGCAGTTTTATGCATTCGATGTCAAATTATCTTCCTAATTACCCAACCAAATGTTTAATATGGTCATCCTGGTTAGAATCCAATAAATACACGAAAATTGCATCCAAGACAAATTACCACAAAAATAAAAATCGTTCAAGTTTAACGCAGGCCTAGAGGGAATAAATACATTAATGACATTGCATTAGTAGACAATAGAGAATGAGAAGGAGAGGGAAAAATGGGAGTGATTCAGGGAATCCCTTTTCCTCCGCGAATTAATGACCTCAGTCGCGTAGATCACGTACAACAATTTGAAAATAATAAAACCAGTTTTTTGTACGGTCACAGATTTAACTGATGGCAGGTGACTTATAAAAAAACCTCCGCCACACACCCTCGCGGCGGCTTGCGAGGTAAAACGTAAAAAAAAGTTGGCTTCCATTAAAAATTGAAACCAATTAATATCCACAAGGCAACTCGCCTTGTGCTGCTAAATTGTGCCCGCAAGATAATGCACCAGTCAAACTTCACTAAGAGAGACGGCATCACATCAGTGCCAACGTGAACAAAGCAGCGAAGCGAGAGGGAATTCTTTGGCGAATTGGAGGGAACGGCGGCTCCGAAGCAGCAATCGGGTATCGCGGGGGAATTCCCGAGCTTTTATCAGCAATTATCTTCCTAAGTATTGAAACGCACCAGAATCACACGGAAGTGGACTTAAGTGATTAGGTTTTTGTCGAATCCAACTCCAAACTGGATCAACTTGAAAGGCGACGCACACACGCCTGCAAGATCAAAACTACCACGAATACTACAGCAAATAGAGCTATGCTGCAACCGGCTTCTTAAAATCTTAAGAACGTTTAATTAATTATCATTTATTTAATTAATTATTACAGTACTGTAACGTTTAAGGTAAGTTTCAGATTAGCTTACCAACGCTACATTTCTTAGCCTTACCTATAAAAACAACCTGACAACCTACACCACAATATCACATTCTTCAATTTGCAATCATTCCAACTCCCTTCATTCCGTCCAAAATGCCTATTCTTTTGCTCCCCCTCACTCGTCTGTCTAAAACCTCTCCCTTCTATCACATTCAGAGCTAACAGTGGTGGCGCATAGCGACCACCTCAAATGGAGGAACGAGTTAATTACTTTTCAACCAGTCGCATAGAGCAACGTTCTTCAAAAACAAACTGTAAGGGTAAAAAACCAGGCAGCGAACTATGGCGGAAAAAGGTAGTTCCTAGTAAACATTTTAGTTTGCCCAATCGTTCCTAGTAAACTAATCAATTGTCGAAGACTAAAATAGGTCACGAGAATAAATAATTAATTTCGAGTCGCTCAAACACGAACCGGCCATTTCTTATGCTCGTGTCGTAAGGGCTTTAGCTCGATATCCAATCACCGACGTTTTACCCTCGCCTATTGGCAATCGATTTCCCCTCCTCGACTCCTTTTGGATGGGTAGCATCGATGCCTCACGAAAATTGCTTTCTCTTTAGTTTCTCTTTGGATTTCTTTTCATTTCTTTCAAATGTATTATTCCTTACTAAATCTGTCACAAAATCGAAGGTAGGAACTTCAAACATCGTCCATGCACGAGTATGGCGGCGATTACACACCAGAGTTAACTTCTACAGGACTCCATTTCGAATATAGAATACTACGTACGCATATCATACTCAATCTTATCGAACTCAGAATCGACCACAGTCGGGTTCGATTATTGAATGGAACGATCGCTACCCCAGCATTTCGTCATTATTATTCGTCCCGATAGCACTGGTGAACAGCTTCAGGGTGAACTCTTTACTTGTTCGCTCCGAACATCAATTAGATTATCAATGCATTCAATTAATGCCGCATTGGAAGTTTTTTGAACTTGGACGATCAAAGGAGTAGGGGCATCAGAAGAAGAATTGCAATAGACACGGATCAAAGAAGATTTTACAAGGAGGAATTTGATGATAGGGACGTTGACTAAGGGAGTTAGAAAACGATTATATTAAAACGAAAATTTTTAATATTAGCAAAGAATTTAATTAGGAGATTAGTTTTGTCCCGCGCGGAAAAATAAGTGACATAGTGCCTTGGTAGGCGAGGTTTCCCAATGTACCTGCGGTTAGTCTGCGTGCCGATCCAAAACGTTCTTTGAACGGTACACAACCGTAATAATAATTACTATAACGGATTCCATTTATATGTTCTCTGCTTTTGGTCGATTATGCACGTATTTCAACTCATGAAGACCAGAAATTAAGATTTAAATGAGTGTATTCATATTTCGGTACGGTCGTCCATTACCCACATGCGGGAACAGAGAAATATATATTTTTTCAATCCTTAGTTAATTTTTCAAATTAACGGCCCCACACCCTAGTACAGAAAACCTTGGGACTGGACCGAGATAATTAATGCTAACTCAATGCACGTAATTCGAAGTTTTGGACGAAGGGCATGTCCGAAGAGGACCAATGATGGGAGGGGAGGAAAAATGAGGGAGAAGGGTGATTAGAATGACGCTTGGAATTGCGGTTAGGAAGGGTTGGAAAGGGTTTGAAAAACTAAGTGGTAATCGGGGGTAAATAGGAATTGGAGGTGAGGCTGGACAGAAAATGGCTGAGAAGTGATTTTAGAAAGGGCCAATTCGCCAAAGGGAGAAAGGAGATGGGGTGGAGGCTAAATGGAAAGAATACCACATTTAAGCAAGTCATACCAATGAAGATATCACCATGGTACCTAGACACCAGTCGATCAGCTGGTTTGCACATTAATTACATATATACATCAACGTTCTTGGCACTCATAATGATGGAGATCGAAAGGCGAAATTCGCAATGATCCCACAGAATGGACTTCCCATTAATTGTATACGTGTATAACGCGAATGAATAATACGATAATGAAAACTGAGGATAATATTAACATTCCCTATCAATGGTCTACAATCAGATTACACATCAGTTGGATACTGATACCATACAAGTAACCGAGTGTTCGTAAGGAACTACAAGAAAAAATACAACATTTTCCGTAATTCCATGTGGCCACTATTCTACAAAGTACCGAAAGGATATTTAATAAACAACTTTCGAGAATCGCGAAACGTTGCTGTGCGTATTCTGACGGGCATTCAATTTCTGCAAAACACTCGATCAGTTCTCAATCGAGTGAATTATTCTCACGGATGAACAGTCGTGCCTATCATTTAACAGAATAGCCTTCCGAACGTGTTACCCGCAACCCAGGGCGATATTGAAATCTTGCTGTCGCAACTCCTCGGTTGTGCCTTGGTGCGTCAATCACCATCAATCAATACGTCAAAGCCCACACACCAAAGGATGAATGGTGTCGGTGGTGGTCGACGCCGGAACATCCATACTATAAAATTGACAAATAACATCAATTTGAGCCCATATTGGGACTTGTGTCGCTCACTATACGAGCCTATTCGAGTCATCCTAGCCACACGACAAGGACATTGAATTATCCGAGCTCAAATCAACATACTCATATACATATGCTTTCTGGTATACTACCTTGATCAAAAATTTCCCGGAATTTATTCAGAAAATTAAAAATACAAGTTTATTCATCTAAATCTATATTGTCCCCTTCAAAGTAATCCCCATCGACTGCAACACACTTATGCCAGCGCTTGATCCAATCCTCGAAACATTTTTTATACTATTTTTTATAGTATTCGGTTTTCGGTATGTCCATCAGTGCTTCCTGCGATTTTTCCATTACTTCCTCTCGGCTGCTAAAACGCGTTCCCCGTAATGGTTTTTTAACTCGATTGAACAGAAAGAAGTCACAGGGAGCCAAATCAGGTGAATTCGGTGGCTGTTGGATGGTATTTGTTGCATTTTTCGTCAAAAAATTACGAATAATGATAGCACTGTGCGACGGTGCGTTATCATGGTGCAAAATCCACGAGTTTTCTTCCCACATTTCTGGTCTCTTTCGGCGAATTGCTTCACGCAAACGTCTCATAACGCCCAAATAATACTCTTTGTTTACTGTCTGGCCTTCTGGCAAAAATTCATGATGCACTACACCGTTGTAATCCATGAAAACCGTCAGCATTGCCTTCTTTTTTGACTGAAAACGACGTGGTTTTTTTGGTCTCGGCTCATTTGGTGAACGCCATTCACTTGCCTGATGTCTGGATTGCGTGTCGTACTCATAAACCCACGTCTCGTCTCCAGTAATGATCCTTTTGATGAATGTGGGATCGGATTCAGCCTCGCAAATCATGTCTTTTGCGACGTCAACACGGTCTCTTTTTTGCATGAAATTGAGGTCTTTAGGCACCAACTTTGCTGCTACACGACGGAAACCCAAATCATTAACCACAATGTCTTGGGCGGATCCATAGGCAATGTTCAAGTCCTCCGCTATTTCTCTGATGGTTAATTTGCGGTTATTGACCAACATTTCTTTTACTTTATCAATTTTTTCACCGACTTTCGATGTCGATGGTCTGCCACTGAGTTCATCATCTTCGATTGACTCACGACCACTTCTGAACCGCTCGTGCCACTGGTAAACGACCGTTTTTTTTAGAGAATCGTTGCCGAAACACTTTTCCAACATTTCCAACGTCCGTGCGCCACTAAATCCGTTTTTTACGCAAAATTTAATACAAGTTCGTTGTTGCAAATTTAAATCCATTTCTGAAATTGTAAAAAATCGCCAACACACACAGAGATAGATGTACTCTTGGCTACGTAACTTTTGCAAATGTCAAGTTATGACACTAAGATTTAAAGGGAATATCAACAACAGATGTACCAATTTAACAAAAAAAACAGAACTCAAATCGGAACGATGGGAGCGCCACACGGTGGTTATTCCGGGACCTTTTTGATCAAGGTAGTATATGTGCTACAAGTACATTGAATCAATAGAGTGGGATTTAGTCAACGACTGATATATTAAATATTTCCACGAAATTTCCGGCAGCGCGGTCTGATTTACCATTCTAAACAACAACATACTCAGCCGACAACCATTTATGATACCATGACTTGAGTAAGTATTTACTTAGCGCATAAAAAATATAGTGCGTGAATTATATCACTGAATACATCGCGAGTCCTCATAGTAATTTTCAATAAAAATCTCTGCTTTTCTACTGCAATGAGTTACGGAGATGATGTTCTTACTCCACTTTGATGGATCATGCACACAGATGAAGGTATTCCTTACCAATTTACAGAGAAAAATATACCTTGAAACCAAGAAAAAGAGGAGGAAGCTGGGGATTACAAAAGTTTTTTCGAGCCAAATTAAGACGGCAGGAGACTCAGTTAAGACTTACAAGAGTTACATCAAGGCTACATCTGGGGAGAGAGGATATGGGAAGTTACGTATGGAAAGGCTCTTTAAGACTTTTTCTGTGCATGACAGAATCGTTGGAAGACTGCATAGTTCTCGGCGCCTACGAGATGGTGCTGGGAAGGAATGGGGGATGAGGTCGGAAGGTGGGATTGAGAGGGGGGGGGAGGATAAGGAGGAAGATACGTCACCCACACAACCACTGCAACACGCAACACGTTGCACGCTCCAAAGAACACAAACACGAAAGAGGATGCATCCGGACGTATATAGCCGCACACTTGCGCCGTGTCGCAACTGGAGCCCGGGGATGCTGTGGCCTTCCAGAAGACGGAGGGGAGGGCTTAGATGAAGTCTTCTTCTGTGGGGGGGCAGAGAGTGGGGAGAGGGTTACGGTAAAGGGGATGGAACACTGGCGTAGGGCTTAGAACCGAGAGCAAATGGCCCCAAGTCATCAGAGTCATAGCTGCTCCTATTTTGCCAGATAAATCTATTTGGTGCTCTGCTTAACTCTTAAAATACTTTCGCAATGTAACCAACCAACCAAATAGGCCTTAAGTAACATGACAAAAAATATCATTAAACCCCATACCACATATATATTACAAATCCACTCGTTCTTTATCTCAGCGTATACTTTCCACTTCCGTAAATCCCATCTAAAATGTTCATTGTTTCTCCTCTCTCTACCTCTCTTTCAAATAAATTCTCCCCTCCACTACAATCTGCAGCATCCGATTACCTCTCAGTATATCCTGCATTCACTGGTCCAGCCTTACTTAGAATTTCCCCCAAAACACCAGTCTAATCTCTTCCCTTACCATGCAAGAAACTTAAGTTTGTTTTCCTATCCGTCCATTTTATTTTCTCTCTCCTCTCTCTCTTTATCTCCACTCTCGCACCTCGGAAGCCTCCAAAATCTACGCTTATCCTCTTGTCTCAAAGACCAATTATCAAAACTATATAAAACTATGCTACCCTATATATGTTTCCACGTCTGTTACTTTATATATTAACCTAAGGCGCCTATCGTCAACTCCCGTCTCTTGAATACTGAACATATTAAAATAAAATCAGTTTTAGATCCAATGCCTTAAAGTTCACGAGCATGATTTCCCTTTCCAAAAGCGTAAACTGTACTGAGAAGTTTCAAAACTTTAAACCTCATACGAATTTTCACAAACTACGTATTCAGGAGCAGCTCAGCACTTTGTTTTTGACGGCTGCCCTTTGAAGAAACAGAGGATCGATTGAAAGCAAAGTAGAATGATGATGAAAATTAAAAAAAAAAGACAAGTAAAGAATCTTCGTACACAGCAGAATCAAGCTGAGACTAACAAAAAACCTTCGGAATTCATCGACCGACCTAATGCTCCCAAGATGTCGATGACGAACGGCGACGGATCACCTTCCAAACGCATTAGCGCAGGCGACTGAAAACTGGTGGAGTGAAAGAAAAATGCATTACTCGATACAAAAGGTCACTTGTGAGGCGTGTGCAACCGCGAATTATTCGTAATTCTTTTACGCTTGAGGCATAGGCGCACCTTGAAATATCGTCGGGACCAGTAGGGAATACAAGGTTTGTATATAAAGCATCGGTAACAATTTTTTTCCTGCCGTGTGCGTGAAATGCTGACTTCAGACCGGTGGTTAAGTGTGCGCACATCGTATTGGAATTGATAAGATGACAGTACACACCATTGTCACTGAAATTTTGGCGATGCGAAAGATCCAAGCTAAAGCTGCTGGCAAAAGTGTGTCGACGCTCAAGGGGTGTCCTAAGAAGAATTTTGAGGCATCTGAAATAAATCTATTTTTCCGAAACTTCCGATACTTTTGCATACAAGCCATGTAAGAGGAGGGAAAAAGAGAGAAAATTCTTACTTTTAATTAACTCCACAGTAAAAAGCTACTAATTCATTGTGGATGTTCTAAAATTTCTTAAATGTGTTGCTGCTATATATATATATATATATATATATATATATATATATATATATATATATATATATATATATATATATGGTGGGCGAAGAGAGGGGTTTGTTGGGAGCAATCCTATGGAGGCAGGAAAAGTGGTTGAAGGGGGTGTTGACCGGCAGTGGGATGTTGAAGACTGTGATAGAGGGTAGAATGTTGGGCAAAAGATGAAAGGGAAGGAACAGGATAGGGATGTTGGACGGGATGAAGGGAGGAAGAAAGTACTCAGAAATGAAGAGGGACCTGATATAGAGTAGGATGATGGATTTTGTGTTTTGTAGGAGTAATAAAATATTTGTTTGGTAGTTGTGTCTATCCAAAAACCTACCTTAACCGGTAGATTACCTTAAAAAAATATATATATATATTTACAACAAATGAATTACCGTAAATTCGAACCCCGTATATCTCCTATTACGGCACTTACTACTTGTACGATTCAGGCGCCCGTTTTGCCCAACCCTGTCTCCCATCTATACCACATTTACAATACTATCGAAATCTCGAATAACCTTTGACGAATAACCTGATTCCTGTTTCATATACCAACGAATATTGCCGCCTCGATAGGCTTAGGAAAATCCCTTAACTCCTCTCATGACCCCCATTCATTAGCAACCTGTTGTCTGCACGAGGCATGCAGGCTATTGAAAAGAAGATGCTGAATGAAAGTCACTGAAAATCAAATGACAAAGCTACACCGATTTGGTGATATCGACAATTCGGATGATAGGGAGACGTCTATTAATCAGATACGATGCTGACAGGCCGGTTTATACCGCCACGTCGAATGATATCGACGAGTGGTTTGGCATCGGAAAGTCGCTTAATGTCCATATCGACTGAAAGATTCGATATGCCATTTGCGGAAAGAACCTGTTCTCCCCGCTCAGACATATGCCTATTGAATATCAATCTAGATATCGAAATGCCGCCACGTTTTCGGTCGCCAGCGCTTCGACTCTCGAACCGCTGGAAATTATTCCAATCCGTGACTTTCTGGTGTTGAAAAAAGAAAACAAAACATCGCCACAAAGATGGAGTAGTGAGGGCACAACTCGGCCGACTCCTCTCCCTTATCTCTCGCTTGGCACTCGCCCGGGGCGCGCGCTCGTGTCCACGCTAGGCGCTAAAGGCCATGGAACAAATGGGGCTTCCGAGGGGTTTCCACTTTTGCTAACCTTTTCCCAGGGGGTCTTCTAATTATAGGCCGCCGACTTCGATTCCCCCCGTACCCACGCGAAGACGCGAGGAGAGGAGGCAGGGACGGGGGGGATGGGAGGGGACGGGACCTTTCCAGTCGGAGACGGCCGTGCCATCCCGCGCTACCAATGAGCCGCCCACCTACCGCCCCATCCCCTGAATTCCCCCCTCCCCCTAAACACCCGCCACCCCCTACACTCACCACCGTCGACATTTCGCATGAGCTTCAAGGCCGTTAATCGTGGAAATAAAACGGCCGTAACCAGCGCCACCTGGCCCCTTCGTCTAGGATCCGGAAGTCATTTTTGAGGCAATGTTAAAGTTTTATTCGAGAAGCAATTAAGGTTTCTTTGGCGATAAAGTTTTAATTAGGTGATATAAGGGTAAGGGATGAGATCTTTCTTTTTGCAATTCAAATACACCGGGGAGTCCTCAATCAATGTTTAACGAAATGTCAGCACGAAGTCTCTCATTACAATAGATAGGAAAATTTACTGCTGATCGGGAGACTACTAATAAAAATACTGTATCATTAAGTAAACTGAAGCTAATGAAAATCTGTCAATGATATAATCGGCATTGGCGTAGATACGGTTTTCGTAGTAGTAGTAGCATTGGGGGTGTTCAGGGTGCACCGACAGCTATGGTCATTTTGCACCACTGTCAAAACGTTTAAAACCTCAATTCAGTTTTAATAAATTTATGAATAAATAAAAGCATAAATATTTAAAAAAAGCATTGAAAATTAAAAGACCTCAACTAAAGTTTCCCCATTAGGCCAGTTTCCCTTAAAAATGTTAAAACTCTATTTAAAGAGCTGGGGTCATCCCCTAAAATATTACTTAACTCTCCCTTTGTTTTAAAGCTTTCTCTGGCCCCTTGATATTATTTATTGTATTGTGTCAGGATACGTTTCACCGTCAGGGTTAGGTCGCAAATATTGCAGCAAGGCTGTACTTTTCCCTCCGTGAAGAGGCACGAGTGCGTGAAGAGGTACAAGTGCCCTATCCTCAGGCAAGGAATCGTGACCTCTTCCTTCCGATTTTTCCGGATGGAAGAGGGCCATAACGAAACGACTAATTTTATGGCCCTAAGGTTACTACGGTTTTTCGAAGGATGGATGAATGTCTTAAATATTTAAGAACGTCTCGTCAAAGGCCATTCTTCGAATTTGACACTCGCTGACATTCTACATCCATCGACATTCCGATATCCTCTCCGACGTGTCCATATCGACATAATGAAGTGATGTACGCGAACATCTAGACCATCATCACGTTCATGCGCTCGAAATCACACGAAGCAAGCTCCATTTTAAAAGTAAGATTGAGATGGTACACCTCTTTTCTTTCTGCACATTTCATTAGGTAAATTATGACACAGGCGAACCATTATTTTATTTCGTTGAATTTCTCACACTTCATTTAAGAGCGATAAAACCGAACGACCAATTGGCAATACAAATTAAATTCCCGCAAAACAAGGATATTATTTCCACAATATCAGCGATACTCGGTGAGTAGTAATTGTTCGATATTTCGCGATTTTTTTCGCACGAGCAAGTGAAGCTTTTTCTACAAGAATTCCTGTTATATTTTTATAATAATTATTTAATGGTGGAAGTAAGTTTTGAATGGACACAAGCTATCAAACAGTACAGCTAAAATTCCCTTGTCTCTCCTAACAAAACACAACCCAACATCCTTCCAAGTTCCGATTTCTCGAGACGCAATCGCGGGAAAATTTCACAATACCTATATACGACATCCGTTAACACAAGTATATAAAATATATTGGAGACGGACCAAAGAAATTTGTCACGTGATTCGTAAATTGACAAGAAAAACACGCATTCAAATCCGTGCATGCACTGCGACCAATTTATCTCCGTATACATAAATAAATGTGGAAATGCGTGACAACTGTCTTCTTACACGATCTTCAGGATCCGAGCGCAAGCATTTCATACCACAGGTGACTACACGAGAAATATCAGGCAATGTGACGTTTCGAAGGTGCAACAAACACGTATAACAGACGTTATATATATATATATATATATATATATATATATATATATATATATATATATATATATATATGTATTTTCTCAAACTTAAAAAATCATATACTTTTTTGCGAATTTTATTTTCTAATATGAAAAAAATCCCTTCACTTTGAAAACTGGGGGACATGAACTGAATGCCAAGATAAGGTTGACCAAGCACAGAAATACAAATGTAAATTGAATCAGCATAAAACTGGACTAAATGTCTTTTTAAGGATTCCTCGAAGGGTTCGTAAAAATATTCATCTCAGCCAATACGTTATATCACACCGAATTATAACAAGGAAGGATTTCTTTTTAATTTTCAGACACAAACAGAAAGAAGGAAAAAACTGAATACCCTTCAAAATTAAGTTTAATTGAAATGACCGTAGTTCTCGGATACTCATCCACATTCTCTGCGGAGTTATTATAACGTGCCAACTCCTCCCTAATTTCATTTAGCGAAAGTAGAACTGGTCATTACGACCGAACGGACTAAAAGTCAAGGGAATAAAAGTCTCTGGAATATAAACTCTGGATCATGCCTCCCAGCGGCGTGTCAAGGAAGAGAAGTTTCTTCCACATCTCCAAAAGAGTTATTTAGTTATCCGTATTCGTAATTTTATTCTCTCATCTTTCAAAAGCGAAGGAATATAGTATGCGATGAGAAGCGGAAGCCGCGCACCGAGGATCCAGGAGGACTGCTTAGTTCCGTATGCAAAGATCGCAGTGCATACTTCTATACTCACGTGGTCGCCATTATTGACACTCCACGCCCCAATCGTGATCCTTACCTGCAAATAAAAAAGAGAGAGAAACAGTTAGCAATTCATTTCGTCGCATCTCAAGAACCTCATTAATCATACATCACGAGTCATGCCAGGAAGTACTTAACCTTGCATGGAAAGTTAACCGTTCTTAGAATTACACAGATCGTAAATTGCAAGGCTCAACACAATCAAATCCACCATTAGGAGCGTGATAACCTTTTGCCGTGGATATCGTAACAAAGAGCACGTTTCCTTATCATTAAAAACAATACGCGATGGAGAAATTAGAAAAAAAGTAAAGATGCGAAGATGAAACGGCTTGGAAATTTTATCTTAACAGTTCACTGAAACTTTAAATGGAAACCACTGCAGCAGTAGGTTGATTCCATTGAAAGAGAAGCAAAAGTGGGCGTAGCATCGTAAAATATAAAGAGTTACAACGCTGTGGAGGCACAAAACCGTTATTTTGGTTTGTAGACTTGGCACGCGGAATATCGATACCGATGGAATGTGGATAATATGATACATTATAATAACCGCACAGCAAACAGATGGACTTGGGACATGAAAGATCATCACAAATGTAGAATAGACACCATTATAATAAATTTATTGATGAACCCTAAAAAAAACCCCAACAATTATGATTACTCCTGAAGTAATCAAACATTCTCGATAAGTTTTCACGAGCGCATGTTCTTTTGGAAATATATACAATTGCTTACCCTTATTTTTTACCGTTAGTACTTGAAAATAAATGATTATTCCTGATAGTGACCATTCACAAGATAATAGGAGTCCAGTTTTTTCACTTTCCTAATTTTCCAACAAGAAATATCAATCAAAATAAAGAAAGGGCCACGTTCTTTTCTCAGCAAAAATGTATAAAACTTCAGAAGAACAGAAAACTAATAAGCCTTTTATTAGCTCCTTCAGTAAGATTAGCATGTTTCAAGACGAAAGGCATAAACTACCGCCAAGATGTCTCTTTTCGTCGAATTACGAAAAAGGTTACGGTTTTTCAGTCACTCTACGCTCAACTTTTCCCGCATCCTATCTATACACCGTGCAATTATATAACTAATGCGAACAAATCTTCATAATAATTAGGAGCCTTTCACTGCTGTAACTAGACGACACACACACAAGCTAATATGGCAATTGGAAAATAAAACGCCCGGGAAAACGTGCTATATATCATAGAGTCTTAAAGGAAGCGTACGTTTGTTTATCCGTGTGACTCGTGACAGGAGACCAGGGTGAACAATGCGTCACTGATAATGCTCTTGAGAAATAAAGCGAGATTGGCTTTAGAGCCGACACAATAATGTGTTTAGCCAATGAGCCCGACGCCTGATACACGTGGCCTTACGTCTACCACAACTACTACCAACGATTAACATTTCAATGAACTAAACGCAATAACCTATTTCGATGATGCTACAAAAACCAAGGAAACGTGTTTAGCATTCATAAAAAAATTAATGAAAGTGGGGAGACCGTTAAGGTTCAGAATGGCAAAGGTAATGAACGCATGGGACAAGAGCGAATGGAGCAATTCACTCATCTAGGCAGCGTTTTGAAGAACAGGAGGCACGGCAGTAAGAGCATCGGTGGAGGGAATGCGATCACAAAGGACGCCCCAAACAAAAGAAGGAGGTAGATGATGAATGAGACATGGCGGGGTTAGCGACTTACTGAATAAATACGCCAAGACTTGAATGTGTCCCCTAATATTGTGTTCGTCTGAAACTTAAGACTTCGAGGAAAAGGATGGATGAGCAATGGAGGCTTTTAAGAGAAGCACTTTAAGGAGGTTGGGAAAAGTAGGCTGGATAGAGAGTAAGACAAAGGAAGACATTTTAGACAGCGATGGAGAAGAGGAAGTAAGTTTGGCGAGGGTTGGTGTGATTCGAAGGAGGGATAACAGGTGATGGATGAGAGGGTGGGAGGCGAGGGGAGGATGAAGGAAGGTCGTGATTGAAGAGGGGACGCGTTGGGGAATCGGGGAGACGAGATATGTTGGACGGAAAGAAGTAAGGTATAAACTCAGCGAGGAGATGAGGAGGAACTACAGAGGTGCGAATACAGCTCATTCGCTATTCACGAAGCGCTTAATAATGCATATTAATTAATAGAATAATACCCTCTCATCACAATGGATTTGAACAACTTTTCGATGCACTTCACAAACACGTGCACTTAGCTGTTGGTGCATTTATTAAAATTGCAGCATTCCACCGAACAAAAATATGCCACCTTTAGTTAATGTTTTAGCGGCAATACGAATTCTTAAGGAGAGCTATAAACTCCCTGTGAAAGCCAAGTATAAACCAACGCTAAATACCTATTCCTTGCATGGTTAGTGACTCTCGATCGAGCGATACATCAACAAATCATTACTTTGGCAAAATAAAAACAATTGATGTATCGCGCGAAAAACAAGCTACTTGCCGCGATCGCAAGATATTATAGAGATAAATACATTGAGATCCAATTCAGTATTGCAACCCGATTTTTACATGATAGTTTAATTTTTTACATTTTATTATTTAATTTTTACATGAGAGTTGAAGGACTTAAGTGTATCTTTCGAGCAACATTTCTAAGTGGTAGGGCCATGGGGTTGGAAGATACTGCGATGAGTTAGTGAAGGGATCGAGATGGTGCGGGGGCTAACGTACTGGCTTCCCACCCTGAGGGCGCGGGTTCGAATCCCGGCGGTGTTGAATATTTTTCAGAGGTATCTCGATCCCTACTTGAGGTGCTTTGTGGAGGGCACTTTGAGTGAGTACGCCGTCCGTCGGATGGGACGTTAAACTGAGGACCCCTTGGCGCCTTTCGTAAAGAGTAGGCTAATGCCGACGCCGGGTTTCTCTCCACCCTTCATCCTTTCCTGTCCATCCCCTATGGCGCAAATGACCTCAGCTGTCGGTCGCCTCCCCTAAATACTACTACTACGAGTTAGTGAATGGTGTATGTGGGTGTACATGCATGTATATATTTATAAATAAATACATATATATATATATATATATATATACACATGTGTGTGTGTGAAATAATTTAGCATGACCGTCTAAACGTAAAGATATACATGAGATCCTTTTTATTTGTGTGTGTGTATATATATATATATATATATATATATATATATATATATATATATATATATATATATATAATTCAATGGTATTTTTAATAAATACATACATACACGGATTAGAAGTCATAAGTTCGTGGAAAACGACCCATAATACTGTTGGGTTCACGGAGTCTTGAAAGCAATACAAGTGAACGGGGAAAATAACAATTAAAGACGCCGGATGAGATACATAGAATACTGAGTGCATACCTAGGTTAGAAAAATCTATGATGAAATAACAGAGAGAACGTAGAGAACTGACTGAGATAACGGAGAAGAATTCCCATTTACCATTTTTGTGATATGCGGTTGAAAATATGACCAGATTTGCCGATAAAGCAGGAACGTTCACAACTAAGAAACAGGAAAATTCTGGCACATTAAAATGATTTTTAAGTTTATTATTTTTTAAACAAATTAGACCCGAACCTAAAATATATCATTACAACCTGATTTACCACGCAGTTTAACCTCCCATTCGGGGGACGGAGTGCTTACTCAAAGTGCTCTCCACAAAGCCACTCGGGTAGGGATCGGGATACCACTGACAAATATCCGTCGCCTCCTATCAGGACTCAAACTCGGGACCTCATGGTAGGAATCCACTACGCCAGCCCCCGCAACAACCCGATCCCCGTTTACATCGAATGCGTTCGAAAATTAGTCACGATTTTGCCCGAGGAAAATTCGATTAAATAACAGATGTTGCCAGAAAAATAGAGCAATATTCAGGAGCGTAATTGAATGCAAGACCACTCTGAATGATGCTATTGGCAATGTTGACACACGTTTCTAATCAGAAAACAAATGAGAGAAGGGAAGCGCGTTCGGAATAGAAGTAAATTGATTTTTGAAATGTTGAAAATGAAAATTAACGGCGCAAAATGTTATAAAATGGAAGAGAGCTATCGCAGCTTCGTTAGGCAAAATGATGAATATTGCCTCTCGAGCCGGCCGATTCAAGAATTCATTTTCCCCCTCGCGAAATTCACAACCGCATCACATAAAGAACAAAGTGATATCACATTAAAACATTAATCTGTCACTAAAGATTTCTCTCATATTTTTCATGACTACTGTTCAAACATCCCTTGTCGACAGCGATTGCAGAGTAATGCGTAGATACGCAATGCAATATGATAAAGAGGGAACCACGAGGGAACGTAACGTTTTACTGAGGCCATGAAAACTTTATTCTACAAACTTTTGTCTTCATCGATTTTGTCCCCTTCAACGTACCCTCCATTCGTTGCTATGCGCTTATTTCATCTTCTTTTCCACTGTTTGCAGCACCCTTGGAAGTCCTCGAAAGTTTGGCTTTTTAGTTTTCTCCTCGTCGTTTCTTGCTTTATTGTGTCTGCAACATCTTCCCGGTGATGTCCTCTCATCACATTTTTGCATTTTAATAGGTAAAAATTAGCAAGGGGCGAGATCTGACGAATAAGTAGGATGATCAAGGATCAAGGCGATTGAATCTTTACGTCAGAAACTGGCGAACAATCAATGCTAAATGAATGAGCAGGTGCATTGCCATGGTGAAGGATCTATCCATCATGTTCGGTTAAAATAGTGCCCACTGTGGATTTTCCTAAATTCAGTTCATCAGCTATCATTCGGACTGTTTTTCGACGATCGGTAAGGGCAAGGGACCGCACACGATCAATGTTGTCGTCAACAGAGGTGGTTGAAGGTATCATCCGTGGCGTCTTGCCGGCCATCTTTAAAACGCTTAATCCACTTGAATACACGACTGTTTTCTTCAGAGCATTATCACCATAAACAGATGTCAAGATTTCAGTAATTTCTTCGTAAATTTTACCGAACTTTACTAAAAACTAGATGTTGATTCGTTGCTCCGTGATTTCGTCAATTTTCATTTCCGACAAACAGTAAAAGCAAGGATAATAGAAACTAACATAACTGGCACCATACGCACAGCTCGACGATCCGCCAAGCACAGACGGCTCATTGGGTCTCAGACAACTAGCGGCGCTAGTGGGCGGGGCTAAAGTCCACGTCATGGCCGCCAGATTGCACAACACGTTAAGCCTACAATATAACGCAAACTCATTTAATTTTGCAAATACAAGCATGCGAATAAAAACGTACGATCGCTCATTGTCGAACGACCTTCGTGCACAGAGATTCCGCATGTTCCCTCTTCGACATGCTGCCTCCGAACGCGGCCCCTGCCCCTGACAGGTCTCGCTGTGCAACAAAGAACACACCTGCGCCGAAGGGACGCTTTAAAAGCGAGCATAACAGGAGTAAACAGGGCAGCAGTTCGAAGAGGCTCCTCTCCACTTCCGGGAGGCAAGCGGGGATTGCACATCGCACCCCACGCTGGCGGGGCACGTCAGAGGAAGGGGGGAGAGAGGGGCGGGGAAGACACGACGGGGGAGACTGCATTGCTCCACCTCACGAGTCGACAACAAACACACTGCACCCTCCCACCCGCCCTCCCATCCCTCAAAAATCTCCTCCCTCGGAGCAGGGGTTCCCCCTCCCTCTCCAGCGCCCTCGCTAATTCAGGAGTGTCGGGAGGTGCTCGGCGGAGACAACACGACGCGCTTAATCACCGCGCGGTGCGGTGGGGGAAAAGGGGAAGAAGGGGAGGGGTGGCACAGGAAGTGAACAAGAAAAAGGATGGACCGAATAACGTTACAGACACCCCGCGCGATTATGGATTGGCATAAAAAGTATCGGTGACAATATTTTCCCGACGTAGAAGTTCTGAATTCAGACAGTCGTTAAAGTGTGCGCATGATCGCAGATCGTATTGGCAATGATATACGATGACAGTGCACATCATTATCACTGAAATTTTGGCGATGCGAAAGATCTGCGCTAAATTCGTCCCGAAGGTCTTGATAGACGACCAAGAGCAGAGTCTGCTTGCTTTCTTTGAGCGCAACCATTCTGCAACGGCGATCACGATGATTTCCCAACCCCATTACAGTCCCAACTTGGCACCAGTAAACTATTTCCCATTCCCAAAAGTAAAATCCTTTCTCAAAGGAAACCACCATGGGACGCGTAACCCTTAAGGACCTTCTGGAATCCGCCTACCAGGGAACCTTCGAGTTGTGGAAAAGCCGCTGGTAAGAGTGCCGACGCTCAAGGGATGACTTGGAAGAATTTTGAGTCACTGTAGCGATATCTCAAATAAATCTTTTTCCGAAAATGTTCCCGATACTTTTTATACAAACCATGTAAGTCCAATAGCAGTCCAAATCAACGAATCCCGCAGCAACCAACCCGGGAGGATGGTGGCGATGCGGTGGAAAGGGGTTCCGGATTCCCACCCTGAGGGTCCAGGTTCGAACACTAGCGGCGGCAGAATGGTTTAGGGATGCGGAATGATTTAGGATTAAGGGGGCCACGTGAAGATAAATGCTAGCGGAATGCGCCGTCCGTAGGATGGGACGTTAAGATTTTGTGACCTCATGGAGCAATTGGCCAATAGAGTATGCTGATGCCAACGCCTCTCGATCCTCTCCACCCATCTTTCCCCCATTGCCTGAAAATCCTACTTTGACCACTACCATTAGCGACCCTTGGCAGCGTTACTTCCCCTCCAATGATAACTATTACTGCTCCTAGAGCTCATCCCGAACTACGCCCTGAGGTGAGTGAAATCTAAAACGCTCAAGGGAGAGGGAAGGGTGATTTCCATTCAAAGTGCAGTCTTTCCCCATAAAGTGCTGGCGGCCAGAAAATTATACCTCTTAAATTTCAGATGGGATTGCCTAAAAACACCTCACGAGAATTTAATTCGTGGACTTCCGGTTGGTTGCCCGAGGGATTTACCAAATGACGATGAATCAACGAAATATGACTGCGCATTCCGCTGTGTATAGAGGTTTTACACGTTTCACAGACTGTAGCATCTTCATAAAATATCACCCGTTATTATTAGTGGAGACGATCGACATTTGAAGCCCTCGGGGTGGTGCGGGAGTGTATGTATATCTGAAGATTCCAAAGGGTAACACATAAACATTTCTTCATACAGAGCAAGACTTATTTCATACGTTACAAGTCAGTACGAACTGCCGAAAACTATCGGCCTTAGGCGGCTCTACCAAACGGGATACCAGTCGTGAGGAATTCATAGATTAGGTGAGAGGGACAGTCTTTACAGCCTGCAATTACCAGCAAGGTATCCTCTGGGAAAATCTAACTGATTGGGTTTTTTTAGGTGGGGCTGTCCAAAAGCACCACACGGGTATGAACTCGGAACCTTTGGTTCAGCAGCCAAAAGCCACTAGGCTACCGCAGAAGCAGCGAATTATGGGTTCCTACTTCTTGCCTTGCAGGAGTAACTGTCATTTTGCAGGTTACCCAGAGGTTTAGATCAACCCCGAGGCTTTTGCGAATTTGAATACTAAAATGATACCGATAGAGCTAATTAGCTAAAAGGAACAGGTGACGCTAATTAAAGTGGATTCCTTGCGGGAGAGTTTACGCAAGGATGACGGAAGACAATTAATTAATTAGGCAAAAGTCAAGGAAAAAAACTTTGAAAAACCTCCTTCGAGAATTCGCAACATTTTTCCAAGAAGTTAAATAAAATCGCGGTGAAACGCATTTGAAGCACCCGCATCGCACGTACACTTGTGTTTTGTTTACAATAAGCAACGTAGATTTGCTTAATTCCAGACTCGTGGTTAAGCCTTTTGACCCCAAAAGTTTTCAAACTGGGCGGCGACGGAAAACCGCATATCAAATAAAAAAGTTTTTCTTTAATTAAATGCCTTACGATGGGTTCCACCTCTAAAGAAAAGTGGATGTGAAAAGAGAACTTATGCAGTAGTTTGCAGGAGAAATGCTGCCACGCGACATTCTCGAAAGGGCATACTCATGTCGCAATAAGAGAGTAGGTTGCCTTGGGAAATTAATGAAAATATACCATGTTACGTAATCACAAACTCGCCAACAGTTAAATTCAATGAACACATTGAGAATTCTTTTATTACCATTTGTTTCAACCTCTTTGTTATAACGATCCAAAATGGTTCAATTATAGGGTTGTACTCATTCATCAGTTAGACAAAGGCTAATAAAATTATTACACATGATAAAAGAGATGGACATTTTTACCGCCTTTAGGTAAATTTTATACTTATCACGACGCATTCCGAGAAGAACCTTAGAGGCTTATTCGTTTAACAGGCTTGGAAGTTAAACCGAATAACCTTTTCATCCGGCTTAACCGTGAGCAGAGTATTGGCTAGGTTAGCTGCCAGCAAGCCGGCAAGAGCACAGAGAGATGTTCGGCCTTATTGAAAATTCGTAACACATGCCACCAGTACTACTATATTCATATTACCAGCCAAATTCTCTGATTAATTTTTCTAAAATTAATAAACGATTTCAAGGTCTGGTTATGAATTTTCCACCATATTTTTTCCCTTTGGGCTCGGTAAGCTAATTTATAGGACATCCGAAAAGCGGACTTTTGACTACTTAAACCAGAAAAATTGAAATTCTCAAGGATATGCAATAGTAGAACATTATAAACTGTCCCGATAATTGACATAACATATATTCAAAGGCACTGGTGAAACACAAAAGATTATGTCGTCGTATTCATCCGATAAATTTACAACAGAATTGGCGGTCCTGTGATTAAAAAAAAAATGGCGATGACGCCCTTTCATTTCAAAAACAGAAAAAAATTTTGATTTCAAATCAATTCACGGTGTTCGTAACACTTGATTAATTTCCAAATTTACAATTAATTCCAATATTTTCCGAGGACTGCGAATTAAACAATTTCTCGCACTTGGCACGCTCTCCGATAATCACACGGATGGTTGAGAGGTTGGTTGGTTAATAATAATATAGAAATAAATTCATCCGTCAAAATCCCACTCCTCCTTCCTAGGCCGCCTAAAGCCCCGCTCCGTGCTCAATATTCACCGGCGCACGTGCATTCCAGTTCACGACTGGGATCAACAGAATAATAAACGGAAATATTCCCGTCGGTCGACTGATTATTAATTTTCAGCCACGTATTGGGAACGGAAATTTAAACCCCGATCGTGACCAAAAGAGGACGCTTTGTTAACCGGAGAGGAAACTCCAAAGCAGGTGGAGAAAATATTGATACACTAACAAAAACAATTAGCTGCCCCGGTTGTTCGTTTTGCAGTCGCCATGCATTAGCGACCGATTGTTTTGCCACGGCTGCAGTATGCGGGTCCGGAGATGATGACGGCAATGGCTTCAACCCCCTTCCCTTCGCCCTCCCGTGCGCACTCCGGCCAGGGGCCGCGGAACCGGGGGGAGGGGGGACGTCGCAATGGACGGACGCCAGCCGACGAAAGAAGCAGATGGGAACACGCACACACACACACGACCTAGAAGGCTCTCCGAAATAGTGAATGAAAATAAAAGATGTCATATCCTAGCTATTCGCATTCGAAATACTGCAAATCATAAAATACATTCATTGTTTGAATGAATCATAAACGTGAGTTTTTTAAAAAAAAAACTTGAAACGGCGCACCTTAGCTCAGCCCGAACAGAATACTTACAACAGTAGGTTTTTTACATTGGCGTGGTTACTGTACACCACTGATAAGTAAGTGTGACGGTGGTTATGATGAAGAAATTACGATTGGAGTCTCTAGAAGAAAGGAGGTAGAACAAGGATTAAGATAGATAGAGAAAACCCCGAGTTTAATAGTGACACCCAGGGAATTATTACTTGATTTTGATTTGGTGGTGGTAATCCACCAGTTAAGATAAATTTTAGCATGGACACAAGCTACCGAACGGTACAGCGACATTTCCCTTCTTTTTCCTTTCTGCCTCTTTTACGAAAACATAACCAGACATCTGACACTACAATAAGCCCCTTTTGTACTCCTTATACTTCCTTCATTACGCCCAACATGTCTATCCTATTCCTGCCTCTTCCTCGTTTGCCCCCAAAATTCTCCCCTCTATCACAGTCTTCAACATCCCATTGCCAATCAAAAAGCTCTCTATCCATCTTTCCTGCCTCCTTTGGATTCCTACCAACAACTCCCTCTCCTCGCCCACCATACCCTTCCAATTCCTAATTTTTTTTCTTTTCTGTCCACCTTTTCCATCATTCTACACACCTACATTTCAAATGCCTCCATTAAATTAATTTTTATGAACGATTATTATGGTGTTGAATTATATTATCACATTGGAACAACACGATAAAATATGAGAGATACATATAAACCATCACTGAGAGTATGAGAAACAAATTTGCACTTTTCCACAGATTTATTTGTAACGTACAACGCGTTTCAGTTCATTGAACCACCTTCAGGTACAAGGCAAGATTCAACAGTTGATACATCATATTTATAGCCGTTTGAGGAAGAGGAGGGGGAGAAAAAGTGAGGAGTGAGGTAGGCGGTGAAACGCGTAGTGCGTTACAATAGATCTGAGGAAACGGGCAAATTTGTTTCTCATAATTACGAATTTCCACCATATCTCGCCTGAATCTGTTGAATACATCATTGAGAGCTTCAAATACTCGTCCTTCCCTCGAACGATACATGAATAACAACACCACACGTGATCATTCCTAGTTTCCAAAATCAAAGTTTGAATATTTACTTAAAACAATCCAATTATTCACGAGGTAATTAGGCTTGCATGTTTAGTGTACGAGTGTTTATGAATGTGTTAATTTATATTTATGCATTAGCAAATATTTACACATAAAAGGCGAGCATCCCCCCCCCTGCCAAATGCCCTTTCGGCGGCTAATGGGATACTGTCCAGGTGATATTTCCTTTCATATCGCTGGGAGAAGAAGGAAAAGAGTTTAATTTTTTGCTTCACTGGAAATTATAATCAGTAACAGGGAGATGAAAGGGATGAAAAATGGAGAAGTAGGCGTAAAATAATGAACAGATTAACCCAATGAAAGGAGGCAGTATGCCACGGGCACCAGCTTCATCAGGCTGGAAGTGCCCCATTCTGGCATTTCAAGACGATTTATTCGAAAGGATCGGAACTCCGATCGAAACCATTGAAATTTCCATTACTTTCATAAATATTCCTGTATTAACGAATGCACTGTAAGCTCGTCGATAAAATACGATATTAACAACGAAGGACTGTGAATAAATGTATAAATCATATAACAAAGGATCAGTAAACATGCAGACGAACAAATGGACATAAAAACTTTGCTCCCTTATAGCGTGAACGGGGAAGCGAATGCAAAATAGTGCGTTTACATTCCCCTTGTACGCTCAATATATACATGCATGCATTAAATTAAGGATAACCAATGGAAATTCGCCATTCCAAGACCTGGGTGAAGGTAGCTATTGTTCTTTCCATTGAGTATCCTTTTAGGGTAACTTACTTTGTTACATGTAACTACATCCAGTCCCGTTTATTTTAGGGTTAAATAAATCTCGTGGGGCGCTAGATTCGATTCATTTCGCCCAACGTGGACTGTGGACGATGGACTACTACGAACGAATGTGGCCAATGCGATACAACTATTTCTACTGTGTTCTTCAGGCAAATGTTTACATAATTCACCCACATTAGCAACTGAGTTTACCAAAATTGTCCATTTTGCAACATCGCCAAAACCTCATATTCGAAGAGCAAGCTTCTGAAAGGCCCATGCGAATATGATGTCCCCAGGTCGCTAGTCAAATGCATTTGGATCGAAAGCAAGTTGGTTGGAGAAGCGCAATGGAACCTTCTTGGAAATTATTTGATTTCTTTCAGCTACAAAATAAAATCAAAAATCGTATCGAAAAAATCCTTTCTTTTCCTCTTAATATATATGAATGCTTATTTTATGACAGCTAGACAAATAAAAGACGATTCCCTCGTGGCGAAATGTTAGTTGAATTCAGCAAAAGCGAGTCAATCGTCCAAAAATGATCGAGAAAGGAAACACACGACATTCTCTAATTATAAGAGGAAATGTAAGCATTGCTGTTTTAAGTTATTCGGCCGAAACATAACTTTAAAAGGAAATGCAATAGAGGGAATAACGAACTCAATCAGTCAGTAGGAGGATGTGATGTTCTTTCTTCTCGGAGTTAATGCTATTCGCGGAAATTTTGCGGAAGAAACGTTTTCCAGGCATTATATCGAAATTCAAGACGGCAATAAAATAACTTCTAGCCAAACGAAAATGCATTATCAGCTGTTATTTAATTCCAAGAAACTGCGAGAAATGCCGCAACAGTAACTTTTAACGGAGTCATCCGCTAATATGCATTTCAATGCAACAATTTCAGAGTGTAAAAATCATCCCGGTCAAGGCGAATGATTTTTACTCTCCGAAATTGCTTCATTGTCATTTAATGACAGTTTTATTTAACAGCATTATTTGTAGAGCGAAAGAGAGCAATGTGTTTTGCCAGGCACATCGGATTTATTCAACGTCACAGAATGGGAGGAGTTAACGCACGGGTAAATAAATACACCAACCCCCAAGTGAGTGAGAGCTGGTCGACCCGAGAGAAGTGAGGTGCTTCCGTGGTCACGGCAGCTCTTGGGCCAATGGGAGCGCGCGCGCCTCTGACGGCATGAGAGGCACTCGCTTTGTGCAGAGCGCACACCAGAACAGGGAGGATTTATAAATAATACGGCTTGAGGACAAGGCCCGCAACCTCCAACCCCCCCTTAAACACTCGACGCTATTTATTCTCTCGGGAGACGAATGTGAAGCTTTTAAAGACCCCTCCTCTCACTCTGTATGGGGCCTTAAAAACCTCCAACGACGGCGATGTCAAACCGATCCGCTGCCAACAACATCATGAACGCATTCCGTTCTCCAGGATTAGATTAGAAATTAGAGAGAGAACAAATAGCCAAAAGATTCCATCAACTTGCGATGATTCTTAGGAAAACCTGGAATATTCCGCAAGAGCATGAACAGTTTTTCTCATAAAAAACCCTCACGACTCGGCCGACAGAAATTATATTTAGTTACCCCATGAGCTTGGGAGAGTAACCATGGTGACATAAACGTGGTCCACGATGATGGATCGTGTTTTTCAATTCACCATGGAATTCGATTGCCTCCACGAAAGATGTAATTGCGATGTGCTGCGAAATAACAGCACTAGTATTTATTTCTAAGTGCGTTCGCGAGCGCATAAATATCTCTCGAGTGGTCCTCCCTTCTTCGCGAGTGAATTCGGTGGGACTTGACGGGAGCCCTCACTCGAGTACTGAAGAAGCCCCATATATAACAGAATTCGATTAGTTCTAATTAAATTTCAAAATGCCGTATCAACGCAACTGAATCAATTAGGTTCATTACGCAGCGGAATGAGAACAAGCCCTAAAGCACTAATTCCCGGAAGATGGACGCCTTTGGCAGGCAACCAATTTCTCGAATCTGCCTCTCGAGAATCTGAGCTGCAGCATTCTGAAGGGACAAAAAAAAATTAACCAAGTACGAACTGCCACAAAAAAACAAAGAGGATATACGTATAGTATGCAACAACGCGTGAAATGGGGAAATTGGGCAGATACTAATAGATTAGCTTGGCGTTGAGATAGAAAAAATGTGCTTTGTGGGCGTTGATTAGACGGAGAAGGTCTATGATAAGAGCAAATGGCACGGAGTAGATAAATCCCCATGGCAACATCGCCTTGGAAGATGGGAAACTTCCCTTAAACACGCACCTACGAGACGCACTTCCACGGAGAACCCAATTAATTACCCGGTAGCGGTGTACATGGACAGTAACAACAAGAGGGAAGAGAAGATTGAAAGGAATGTAAATGTGGACGTCACGGAGGACAGATTAATGTTAGACCAACGCCGCGAAGCTGTGATGAAGAAGTTCTAAATAGAACGAAAGAAATTGAAAACTATCGGTTGAAAACGCTGCTAAGACAATGCCTCCTGAAGACTAAAACCCCAAGAAAAATGGTTCGGAGTGATTACTGAGGAAGGCCACAAATGAACGCTGCTACGTCGGTCAGATAATGGAAAATATACAGGTAGGAGTTTATGGAGAGAAGAGAAGGCTCTCTGTGCAGAGGAAGGAGAGAAGAACTGCAGAAAAATAAATCTCCGGGTTCAAAACTCTTGATGACCTCATAAAATTTGCACCAAACCTTTAATGGCGCACACACAATCTAGGTATTTTTTAGACAGATTGTACGAAAATATCCTGCAATACCAACGGAGAGGTATTCCTTCCCTTTATTTCGGCAACATTTGGAATACGCGGCAAGTGTTTGGGATCCATGGGAGAAAACTTTCACTAAGGTATTGGAAAAAGTTCAGATTAAATACGCCAGGTATGTTGAAGAATTACTTCGGGAAAAAGGTAATCGTGAGAGGGATTTTGGAGGATGGGAGCAATCAATACTGAGACTTAAAAAGGAGAGGTAGAGGACACACGAGTTACCTTAGTCACTCACACCAGATAGGGAATTGCTGTTAGCCTCACGTCACACAGGCAGATTGGACCACCAGTATGAAATAAGGAAGATGGCTAGAAATCAACACTGACAGAATAAGCACTCGCTTTCCTCTCACACGAAACAATCTTTAAAAAAAATCAGACGTAACCACTCCTGCTTTATAAAATGGAAGCATCAAACTTTACATAGACACGCCCATTATTATATGATATACCATAGGTAGGTATGTATGCGTGTATGTGTTATTCGCGGCCTGATACGCAGCCATATGAATCCTCATTAACAGAACTGAACGTCGAGAGTGCTACAGTCGTTTCCCTCGACCATCTCATCCTCCACAGGTGGCTCAGGATGCCCCCGTTCCATATTCCCGATCCATACTCTCGAGGGGGACACGCTTCAAGTGAAGCACACGGACCCTTCAACCTCTTCACCCATCTCCTTGAAGGCACATTCAAGATGTCATTTTCCCCGATACAGATAGGGGGCTAGAATAACTGCAAGCACGCGCGATGGGGGGGAAAGAAGTATTTTTAATCGAAGTACCTTGATATACTGTCATTATTTTTTCTGACCCTTATTCTATTGTCCTTTTTCTTACTGGGAGGTAATTACGGACACGAGTATGTTTTGCGCTTGTGGTGCGTTTTGACTGTTGTTGGAGTTGTTCCCACTGTTTGCTTAAAATATTTATTTGTGTCTAAGAGCACAGTAGCATTTAAATGTGATCTTGCATGCCTGGTGCGGAATCATTCCCTGCCACACACCCTACGGCCAGCTGATAGGATACCACTACTATGTAGATAGATGAAGAGTACGCGAAAACCTCAATTCTAATACGACCACCCTTCGCCTCAACTCCCAAAAAACCACATTCGGAAGTTCAAGTTGACGCAAATGATACCTGCAGGCAGTAATTCTTTTATTACACGCTCTTCTTTTAATGATACAGGTGTTACAGGGCGTCAGGGAACAGTGCCGGCTCCAGTGTAAATTGCAAGTGATTGGAGACGGACGCCTTGCGGCGAACTTTCACGAGGGCCGACCGAATACGCACGCAAGGGAGGAAAGCTCTCAGATCCCTTCGATTAGAATATTCAACAACCATCCGGGAACCGTCTAAGAAAATATAAGGTTCGAGAACAGTGCAATGCAGGCACAGAGAATAGACCACGAATTTGAGAAAAGCTAACGCGACGGAACGTAAAATGCACTGAACATTTACCATAAATATGTGCTGGAAGACTAGAATACCATGCTAAACGAACTGATTGCAAAGGTCTCATTGTCATCACGCATACATTACTGGCGGCGGTGGGGAAAATCAAAGGTTCACAATAAATACATAAACAGGGACGAAAGTGGTGAAGCGAAAGTGAGAGAAAGGCTATGAGAAAAATAAATTATTTTAACCTCTGCCTGACAATTTGCAAACATAAAGCACATAGAACAGGAGGGTACACCAACATACAACTATAACTCAAGTTTACAGAGATCTTCTCACACCGGGATCAGATAGCAACGGTGGCTAGGAAATTGGCTTCTGACCCTAAAGAACCGGGTTCAACTGAAAATTCTAACCCATCTCATCGGCCATCATTTCCTTGTGTGGAATTTAAGGACTGCTTTGAGGAACCTTTTCCCAATTATCAAAAGCCTTCAGTCTAGATTGGAACCTGTCTCTTGAGGCTCGGCCCAGCCTGATGGCTTCAATGGGACCTATTCCTGGCCGTAGTCAGAACTTGAATGGACAACCCACTGGATGAATCACTATTCATTTTAAGGGAATAAAGACTGGTTAAGTGGTACAGCTGATATAATCCCTATAAAGGCGAAAATGACATCAGCCGCCTCCCTTGATAACTCCTACCCTTTCTCACATCTGATTTCGCCACCCTTGACACCCGCCTGCAAAACCCTTTGCGACGACCCGCGGTGGAGATGAACCCTTGATCTTTACGGGGAGCGAGAGATCGCTGGAGACTGATATGTATCCACACGAACGGCTTTGAGTTAACACACTCACGCAAATGTCGCGATAAAAAGGATGAAGAAATATGACCGCGGGACGTTTCCTCTTTCGCGAAAACAGCAAACACACGCGCGAACAAGCGTAAGCCCAACGGCCACCACAGATTTCTGTTTTTCGAACGGCAGCGGTGGATTTCGTTCCGTGTTTAGGATAAATGTAAAGCCTCAGACCACAGGGCACTCTACGAGGCCAGATAAAAAATATGATTTGGAATTATCATACGCACATTTTGGGGTATCCATCGTTGGATTTGGGATCATTGCAATATCAAATCAAAACGGATGAATGAACAATTACAATTGTGCTAAAGTAACTCAAATTATAAGTCACGAAAATAGCAATACGTAGTCTGTTTAGGAATTTTACCCCTGAAATAAGGTACGCCCGGCAGCCCGTCTTCTGATTTAGATGATTGAATTGATTCCAAATAAAAGGCATTTCATCACTTTTCATTGCAAACCCCTAATAAACTATGCAACACATGCGCAATGGTACGCACTGAAATATCGAACGCTCATTTATCAATTTCACATCGCACGAATGTGCCTTAAACTGATGGTGAATTTTTAATGGAATAGGACAAATATTTCATTGAATTTATATTACCATACTCCTTCGTGAATTAAGCAAAAAAGGATCGAAAATATTTATGGGCAACTTAGAATGATTTGATGTCTCGGGGTTTGTTTGGCGATGTGTACGTTATAATACGTTTTTTATGCGTTTTGCATAAAAAAACCGCAATATAACACACGACATTACAATAATAATGACTCTCTCCGGATGAAACCATTGAGTAAGGTAAACAACCACTTGAAAACTTAATATCAGTACAAAGAAATGCACAAAATTGAGTAAAAATATACAACCAAGGAAGCTAGTCGATAGGGTTTCGCGTCCTGCGAACCTCGAAGGTTAGGGAATACTAGGATTAGACCTATAATCTCAGCCGTTGGAGGTATAATAACCGGAATGCATACAACTGATTGTTTATCCATTATAACAGAAAATTATATTAGATAAGGGGTGAGGTATGATTGAAGAACTGGAGATAGGAACGAATGCCCACGGGGAATAAATAAAAGCAGTTAGGTTTGCTGAAGACCAACCGAAGGCCAATCAGACAAAGGGTTGCAAACGTTGCTGAGAGCATTGGAAATTCACTGCGATAGGCATGGGATAAGAATCAACATTAATAAAACAAAGGCTATGCAGTTTTCCAGAAAGAGAGAGGCCAAGTTAAACGTTTAAGCATGAGGGCCAAAAATAAAAGCACATGGAACAGTTTACGTAGCTCGGTGGATCTCGATGGATAGCGCTTCGGATCAAAATGTTCAAAGTAGTAGGGATGTTAGACTAAGAATTGCGTAATGGTAAAAAAAGCTTTAACAAGGATGAGGGAATCGATGACTGGGACGTTGGGTAAGGATGTTAAGAAAAGACTCCTCGAAACTTCGATACGGAGCGTAGTTACGTATGCCGCGGAAACATGGCCGCTGAAGCAGGATGATAGGCGTAATTTGGGCGGCTTTTGAAATGTGGGTGCGGAGAAGGATGGAGAAGGTGAAGTGGACAGAAAGGAAAACGAATGAGGATGTACTGGGCATGGTGAGGGAGGAGAGGGAATTTTTGGGAGAAATCACTAGAAGACAGAAAATATCAATGCAAAGCACACCGATTGGCAGTGGGATGTTGAAGACAGTAAAAGAGGGTAGAATGTCAGGAAAATGAGAAGGGGCAGGAATGGATTAGGGTAGGATATGGGTAGGACGTAGGACGGAATGAAGGGGGAAGGAAGTATGCGATGTTGAAGAGGGGTTCGCTTGTGTCCATCCGTAACCTACCTTTACCGGTAGATTACCGATAATAATAATAAAGTTATAAATTATAAGTTAAGTTAATTTAAAAAGTTAAGCATAAAAGAAACCCAACCTGGCTAACGTTCAGCCTTGTCGTCCATTTATTTAAGAGCTAAAAACCACCCGGAATGACCGATGACATCGGACAATTTTTGGATACGCAAAAGGGACGAACTCTGTCGCGGGCCACATCGTTGACATGAAAATAGACTCTGCGAAAAAATCTCCTCGAACCACAAACAAAGAACCCTCGCGTCAATAAAGTATTTATTTTGACCCGTATCCATGACTACCCAGCTCATCAGGACCGACCGTGACACACACTGAGCGCAGTCGACAAAACCTTCCGTCGACGAAACCGATTCCCCACCCGCCAAATGGCTGGGGAACACACATCAATCTGTCCTTCCTTTAGCGAAGGGGTTTGACCGAGGAGACACGAGTGGAATCGTCCCAATTGGCGAGCACCGGCACTATTATCCCTCGGCTCGGCGCAGAGATGTTGACGCAAGTCGGGGTAGTTAAGAGGGGGGGAGGGGACAACTGCGCAGCGGCGAGCGACGTTCATTTATTAATCGCCGTGGCCTGAGCGTCGCGAAAATATTATCGTTCATCTTGGCGACGGCGGGGTCGCCTCCGGCTATTTGCCTGCCGTCCGCCACACCAATCCTGGACCTCCCGTTCCAAGGGCCGCCCATAAATTACGTTTTTATTTCGGCCTTTCCCGACTCCATCCACACACTGTCACGTGGTGTAAACCTTATATTATATGATGCCGAGCATTTTATCTCTGATTTCCCAAATTTGAATGAAACTTATGTGCTTTGTTATCTGTTGAGTTGAATATCGTTCCTTTCGCGCACTCGAACACGAAAGGAACTTATTTCATTGGCTGGCGTATTTATCGCTTCAATTTATCCGTAATTTCCGTCTGAACCTTCGATAACTCGTTGCTCCTCCAAATAATAAATTGCCATTATTACAACGGCACCACAAAACAAATAATTATAATTGTAAGAATCGACGACATCTGTAAACTTAATCTTTCTTTCTCAAACGCGCGAGCACACAAAGAGTGCTTAATAAATGAACAAGGAATAGGAAGAATATTTTTCGCCATTGCTTGAACAGTTGAATCCGAAGCACATAAGCGGACTGCTGTGGCCGGCTAAGGACTTTGCGAGATGTTGTGCCTATTCTCAAGGGTCAATTTCCGCGCAATGAGCATCTTAATCAGGTGGTTTCCATGGCTTTTGTTATCAAATAAATAAACTCGAAAACTTAAACGATTGTATGGAGAGTACTGGCAGTAGGATCGATAAGATTATGAGAAATGGGAAATGGTGGAACTAACAAATAAGAAAGTTCGAACTTTTGGATGGGATCTCCATCGAAGAAGTCCCCCGGTGCATGACTGATATTAAGTGCAGAGGTATATTTTAGGGATTTTGAGACTTTAAAATAAGGGACAGATTAGGGAGCCCCTTCACCAGCGTTAAGGATTATAATAGCTGCCCTATATTTTCAAAAGTGCAACCAAACAGCAATTTTATATAATCATTAGGCCTGCATGCCTGCCTTTCCTTCCAAGTGAATAATACTGATACATTACAGTGACGTTATCAATCCTGAAACAGAGGAGTTGCAAGTAGATATTTAAGAAATGGAGGCCGCTTTTTACGTGAATTTTATTGTTAAGAATAAACAAGATTCAGGTAAAATGAGAGATTCATGAAAAAAAAATACTTGCTAGGTTTTGTGATGAAATTAGAAACATTATCTGCATTTTCGACTTTTGTAAATTACATGTACACAAATGATCATGAACAAAAAGTCCGAGAGTGGTGTGTAACATGCGGACCAGTTGATCCTAGGTAACACAGCCAGGTAAAAGAACATTCCTGCAAGGAAATTAGGGTGAATTCTGACGCGGGGCATCGCCCTGATGAAAGACATCGACGATCGATGACGGCATAGTCAAACACCTCCCCTGCCATCACCACAATGCAATTCGTACGCACTTACAGCGTACCAACTCATGACCAGCACAGAGGAAAGCGGGGCGAATGAGGGACAGCGAGTTATGAAGCAGGGAAACCTAACGTAGGAGAGAATTTTGTTCCTAGGCTTACCACAGACTTCCTCATATCTGATATTTTTCGGGAATTTACGTAAAAAATAGGATCTTTTTGCAGTTCTTCCAGAATTATAATAATAAAATGAAATAATTAATGGGGCGAATGCATGAAAAGACGTTACGCAGATGACGAGATGCGTGGCAGAAGGCAATACGAAACTATTAATAATAGGCAAGCCAAGGATACAGCAGAAAGGGCGATTGCAGACCTATAGTGAGTCAATCTTCGTCATGGCTATTGGTGACCATAAAGACATCATGAACGGCTTAAAGAACACTTGTAATTACGCCTTAAAGATACCCGCGCTGCTGGGGCGCAATCGAACACGATATGACGCCAGTGAAATCATCAGTAAAGCACAAACAAACATCCCCAATTCAGACAGGAACGCTGCGGCATTACGACATTCGCAGTCATGGGCGTCTCACAAAGGCATCACCCCCGCAGATGCGACGCGCGAAACATAATGCTTCACCTCTCCCAACGGAAACGCTCAAAGCGATCATTAGTGGTGATTGCCTTAGGGGCGGAGGGAAACGCAACGAAATATGAAAAGGCAATCGGACATGATAGCTGCGAATCGTGAATGGTAACGAAGGAAGGGCATGACCTCACTAAATGGGTAGCGATTAATAATGCGATGACGAGACAAAAGACTGCTTCAGAGACAATCCTTTTCCGGTGACAGAAGGAAGAGGGCGGAGTTGGAAGAAGTGATTAAATTTTCTCTTCAAATACACCTAGGTAACAATGGTGTGGGGAGGGCGGGTAGGGGATCAGGATACGGCGCAGAAATCCGATACAATAACCGCTCATGTGTTCGACTGAACTTATGCATCTGGAGGCGAGGCAGGCCGCTTGGAGAAGTCATGCACGAAGCACATGAGCGTAATGGGGACTTTCGTCATGTAAATATTACGAGGGCACTTGCTGTGGTTCGTATTTTAAGACAATAGAACAGATCTACCGGAGGCGCGATGTGGTGGAAAGTTTACATTATGATTCAGCATAACTGAATTTCACGGTAGATATTCAATAATTCTGTGCCAGACTGAAGAAACCCCAAAGGGGAATTAAAAATCTATGTTACCACATGCCCAATATCTATGTTATGTTTTGCAATCTTTTTTTGATAAATTAGAATTGAAATGTTTTTGGAGTGGCTTAGAAATGTAATCAAGGGTATGTAATCCAAAATAAAACCTCCGACGAATTGGTTCCCTTGTAAGTTGGATCGATCTAATCTCATAAATGGCCATCGATATATTTTTGATAAACTGTTTGTCTTACCCTCACTGTAAAAAAATACGTGAAAAAGGCGCATTTTCAGTTGAAGGCGAAATATTTCCAAAATTAAATTAAAAAGACTCTGCCATGGAGAAGTGCCAAAAATTTCTGAAATGTGAGTGTCCTTTGGCGTGTTCTCTATTTATTTTTGTGTTCTATTGTGCCGTCTAATTTTGCATTGCTCTCGTGAGTGCTTCTACATATATATATATATATATATATATATATATATATATATATATATATATATATATATATATATACATATATATATATAATATACATATATATATAAAATATACATATATATATATATATACATATAAATTTTACACATATATATACACACACAAAACCTACCTCAATCGGTTGATTACCTATTAATAATATACTATATATAAATATATAAATTTATCGCATTAATTTCACCAAAAATTATCATGTTATTCCACTATCAATGTTTCTTATCATCTGGCGTAGGTCCCCCTATGAGTTCAAATTAGAAGCTAGTACTGTTTTGTCAAAAAAAAATCCCATGTGAAAAGCATCAACTTTAAGAAATGACCGTGCAAAACGAGACTCGGGAGGACCATTCTTCAACCATTCCAGTCGATAAAACCTACTTCAGAAATGCGGCACTTAAATTTCACCAATATCTGCAATAAGTGACCCGAGCATTAAGGAAGGGATAAATGTGTCGCGAGCAAGAGGAAGGAGGAACATTTGGGTTGAAAGAACCGTGGATTGCAGAACAGTTTTCAAAGTCTTAGAGAGGGCAGCCATTTATCTCGAACGGCTGTCTTAAACTTTATACACCCACCAGATTGACGACTTGTAATCACATTCGAAGATGTCATCGAAGCGGATATTCGCCATCTTTTAGCTGCGGGTCATCCAGCCTGCATCTGGCCATAAATCGTTTCCGCATCATTTGTTTCCGGAAGCGAAGGCAATCCAGCCTCGACATGGCGTCTGCAATGGCTTCGTCGTGGCCCAGAGAAGCACACTCGTCGCCTCATGCCGAGAGGACGACCGTCCGTGATGCGGATGAATGGCAAGATTGCTTTGTCCCTTTTATCGCAGGAGGGAGATGGACCGTATCTCATCGGAGAAAATAACTCTCTCCGGTAATCCAAGAGCTTGCGACTCGGAGATCACCCCACCCACGATTTCCTTCGCGATTGGAGGTTTGCCGTTCGAAATAAAAAAAAATGAATACGTCATCGAAATGAATAAGTTCTCCTTCAGATTAGAATTCTCTCCATTCTGCGATAAGCTCGAAATGAATGTTTCAAAAATCTCCGAATCTCTTAAAGGCTATCTTCTCCGTCTTTCCGCGCCGTGAGCAATGTAGTCTGTTGAAGTAAATGTGGAACACATTGTCGCGACCGAGACGGGAAAGGAGGGGGGGGGGGAGAAATTTAATTCACGTAAATCTCCGGGATGTTCAACATACCAGCTGAAGTAATGTTATGGGTAGCAATGGGAAGGGCTTGAGCTGGGAAAAAAGAAGACGTCGAGATGATTTAGTCACGTTTGAACATGATCGAGCAACGGTGAGCCAGACAGCTAAGAGATTTCACTCATTATCGAGCGATTTACGGAAACAAGGCGGGATGCATATTAACCACGAGAAAAAGAAAAAACCAGACACACGAAGAGTAGCACATCTGCGTTAAAAACACTGAAGTATGAGGGAATGAACAAGAGCGGGTGGAGCAGTTGATATATTTGGGAAATACTTATACTGCAATGGACATAGGAGTGGGGGCATTAAGAGAAGAATTTGGTCAGTGGAAGGGGCATTTAAGGGAAGAGAATTGATGCGCACTAAGTAATGATGGGAAGGAATGATTAATAAAGACTACTCATACATATATAAGGATTCAAGCGGAGCGCAGCGCTTTACGGATCGGAAACCTGGTCTTTGAAGTTTAGAGGATGGGAGTAGATTTGAAGGTTTCTGAGACTTGGGCGATGCGTGAATGGAGAAAATCAGCTGGACAGCAAGGGAGACGGCAAGGCTGAAGTGATCAATATTTTGACCGAAGCGAGGAAGTTGATACAGAAAATCCGAAAAATGCAGAAAAAATTGGCGGAAGAAAACATTCAAGGGTAGTGGAATGTTAAAAAGGTCGTGACAGAAGGAAGAATTTTGGGTGATCGGGACAAAGGAGGGAAGAGAATAGACTTTTTTTCGAAAAAACGAAGGCAGGTACATGCGTCGAAGAAATGAAAGAGACAATGTAGGACGAGCTAAAGGAATTTATCGTGAAAATGTCTGATAATAGCCATTAGGGACTGTCTATATTCTATCTTTAATGTGCAGACTACCTTGAAAACTTTCACGGTGCCTTTGGTAATTCCATTACATCGAATCGGCATGGTGCGATGGCTCGCGTACTGCCTTCCCGCCGAGAGGGCCCGGGTTCGAATCCTGTAGATGGCAGATATTTTTCAGTGTTATCCCAATCCCTACTTGAGGTGCTTTGTGGAGGGCACTTTGAGTGAGGACGACGTCCGTCGGATGGGACGTTAAGCCGCGGACCCCTTGGCGCCTTTCGTTAAGAGAATACTAATAACGACGCCGGGTTTCTCTCCTCCCTTCATCCTTTCCTGTCCATCCCTTATGGCAAAAATGACCTCAGCTGTCGGTCGCCTTCCCTAAAACTACTATGATTACATCGGTTACATGAGCTCACCCATTTAAGCTTTGGTGTAGCCTTACGTCCCCAGACGATGAGAAATTCTACAAGCAATAAATGCACCCTGTGATTGCATCGTCGTAAATCTTCCAAACGGAAAATTTCCAGTTTTCCATCAAGCAAAACTCTATTTTTGGGTCCGAGGAATACATATGTTTCAAGTCAATCGTCAGACTCTTAGTCTCATTCGATGGGCTCTCTGAATAATCACCACACATCATGGCCAACGAACACAGATTGAAAGCCTCAGCCACTACACCACCCCACTAACATGTACGACGGGCGCGATAGAAGAGCTGCGTGGTGACAAAAACATTGAATTAGAGCCATCATAAAAAGCCGCAACAGCACGAACATACAGGCCTAGGAACATACCTGTAGACAAAAGGCGCAGAAAAAAATCAAATGCAGGAAAATAAACCACGTACAAAGAAAAACATTATTAATAGGACTGGATTCTTCACGAGCCTTCCTTACAATTATATATTTACTGTGGCCTTGAATGATGCATAAGAAAGAAAAATTCTTCGCATCTAGTCGTTCCATGTACAGTTTCCTTTAACTTAATTTTACGACTCGGTAATTGCTCTACCAACTGAATTTCAGTCTCTCTCTTTCCATTGGGGTCCGAATTAAAACCGTTGATCGGGCATTCCCACAATTCTATTGCCATTATTATTATCATTTCAGCTGCATCATATAGTAGAGGAATTTTGCATTTGAAATCATCCCATCAAAGGCATTTTTCTAAAAAAAAACACGACTCTCCGCGTGACTTGGACTCGACAGATTTGGACAGTTTGTTTTACATACATCACCAGCATCTTGGTGTTAAAAACGGCAAAACAGAGCATTCCGTGGACAATGGGGTAATCTATGCCCTTGATAGGAGGTTATGATAGGCATAGGCGTTCGAAAAAAACGGATGATTGTGGTAGATGATCTTTCAAAACTTGATTCTGGAGGATTCTTTTGACAAACAAGTATAAACATCGTCGTTAACGTACACTGACGATAAGAAAAAACCTCGTGGAACTTTTTACGGAAAAGAAGACCCAGGCAAAGTAGGCAGAGACATTAAGTTGTTTTTAGAGGCACCTCAGATGAGAAGGTTCCTGACGAGCAAATAAGTTGACTAATTAAAGTGGAATCCGCAACAGATGTGAGCATAATAAGCATTAGAAAATCCCGCTACGCTTCTCACAATAATGATTACGCCTGAAACAATTCATAATGTACTACGCTGGAGAAATAAGCCCGAGAGGCTGGCCACGATGTGAATTGCCAAGCAAATAATCGTACATATACATAGGTAGGTGCGCGAAGATAATTGTTTAAAGAACGCGGAAAACTTAAGTGAATGCGGCTGATGGGAATCTCAAAGACGAAACGTCAGAAGCGTAAGGAAGAAAGGACTGACTCATCACGGGGACGTGATTGGAAAGCAAAATGAACAGAGTATGACTCGCCGCATCGCATGGGACCGACAGTTGAAATTAAAGAGAGGATTGCATATAGCATGGAGAGCCTCAGGGAATGACACATGGCTTGTGAGACTCCGCTGATTTGATAGTACGTGTGCTATACTTGAATGAAGAGAAACGATTCAATGATGGTTTTGGTTTCCGACGTACCGATCGGTTAGACTTAGTAGTCCCAAGCCTGAGACAGTGTCTCGAAATTGTCTACTTAAAGAAAAGAGCTACGCGGGCCCTTCAAATATACCTTTCCCGCACCGCTGAGATGCATTTACATCTATCTACACAGTGCCCTGAAATTAGCTCATACCGCAAGGTACGCATATAAATAGGTCCGACCAATTTTCTTGGATGCTGTGTACGAAATGTTATGCTTAAGCACCTCTGACGTGGTAAGGTCAGTTTCGATTCAATTGTTCGTAAGGTTCTCAAAGGAAAGTGAATTTAATGAGGGCGACACAGTTGCTGCTGTATTAGGCGAATGAAGATTTATTTAGCAAAACCGCTGGTAAGAATATATTGGAAGACTCTTCACCATCACGTTTAAATACGTTGGTTTAATTAAAGCGACACGTGGATGAACCGTACGCAATAAATAATGCATTAATCCAAAACTTCATCACCGCTCCCTTCTAACGTGGTTTGGGCTTTCATCCTGTTCCGGAATCAAACGTTTTGGGACTCCACAATCTCATCTCCCCGCATTTCTTTTAGCACTAAGTTTATACATGTACTAACGAGCTTCCATTGGAATTCTTTCTTCTTCCATAAGCTTTGCATGGGCAATTTCTCATTCAATCCCAATTCGAAAACTATCTATCACTTCATGGCATGTACTACACACGCTAGAGGCTTGGATAGGTACATTGAAGCGAGTCGTAAACACTTTTCATGTATGGGGTCTCGTTTTTTTAAGGATGTGAGACGCGAACGATATAGGGGCGGCAGAGAAAAGAGTTCTGGAACCGATGGAAACGTGGAGACGCAAAAGAAGAATCGAAATGAAACGGATAAACAGAGTCAGGAATGAAAAAATAATCTGATAGGAAATTCCCTGACGCACCATAAGTTTACCGAAGACGACAACTGAAAGAAACATGGAGGGGAAGAATTACAGAAGAAGGATAAGAATGAATTATGGGAAGCCGGTATTGGGACATACGAGTCCCAATACCCGCTCACCCATCTCCTATCGGTGCAACAAGCTCCGAGGGAGTGAAGCAGGAATGGGGTAGTTTGGTGGTAAGCTGCTAAAAACCTATCCCCAAAATGAAAACCCGTGATAATTGGCAGCCAGAAAGTTAACAGAATGACATTACGTTTCAAAGTAAACCCCTCATACTAATTAACACGGAGTGCTATTTTTTTAACATTAAACAGAGCAGCACAGAGAGAGGAAGTGGTTCCATTGAACCAATTTGTTTGAATTTAAAACTTTATATGGTTATAACGCGATTGGCCCATTCAACAAAACAAACCTCCGGGATCAGTGTCGTGATTTTTCAGCAGTATCAAAGTTCAAGTCGCAAACTAAGATAAATCACCACGTTACGCAATCGCCCGCACACGTATAAAGGAAAATACACGACTGATCGGAAAGAACTGATACTGACTCCGTCCGCCGATGAGCGAGAACCACATTTCCACACATTCCTTCCTCGGATATTTAGCGATATCTTCCGAAGATGACAGGCGGCGATCACAAGATGCTTTTTGAGGCTATCACTAGACCTTCCTCAGCAACACGTTTTACGAACGAGGCCGACCATCTTCGATAATTAATGGTATTTAAAAGAAAGCGTATTCACGGTTTTGAGTTTTGTTTCGCATAATTTGACGGACAATAGCCAAATAACCGGAACATGGTAAGCCCTGTGAGCAGAGTGTCTGAGTACTGACATTTGGGGGCGGATTCAAATCTGGATGACTGAGGACACACTCCAATTCATCCAAGTCCAATTATTTTCATGTTGCTGGGAAATCGAAGGTTCACACGCCGTATGGGGCTTGGTACGAGGCGAACGAGACAACTCTCACCGATCAAACCAAACAAAACTCCGGATTGATAGGGAGTGGTTTGGCCGCCAACGATATCGATGAGGCGAGTGTGTTGCGAAGATCGTGATGATCCCGACCCACGTCTACTCACTACTACTACCCTCGAGGTGGAAAAAAAACTTTGCCAACAGAAAGCATCTCCGGACGTGTCCCTGGGCTTCGCAGGTCTCACCTCGTACGAAGAAGACCTGAGGACTGCTGGGCGCCGGGCTTCGAGAGTCATGGAGTCACGTGGGAGGAGGGACCGGCCCTCGCCGGTCTGGGACGAGCCCTCGCTGAAGCTGTGGCTGGCCCTGAGTCGGGGCCTGGTCCCGGAGTGGGCCGGCCCAGCCGCGTCCAGAGTCGTCGCCGTGGACGGCATTGTAACCGAGAGAGGGTGACCAACGAGCAGAAGGTGGATGGGAGACTGATCGTCCCGAGATAAGACGACCCGATCGGGAGGCGAGGGACGGAAGAAAGGGGGGGGAGAGAGAGAGGGGGGGGGACGAGGAGGATTGGGACACCGCCCCCGACAATCTACCGATGGAACGCGCGCGATTTCGCGGATCAGAAGATTAGAACACACTCCGTGACGTCTTCTCCAACCAGAGTCAGCGCCCTGATCACCACGCCTACCCCTCCTCGCAGTTGATCTGAGAGATGATTTCACATTTATTACATTGAATGATTTACACCGAGGAGGCATTGCAAAAAAAAGCATCGAAAAAGGAAATTTGTCACGGGGGGGGCGCCAAAGGGTTGGTGGATCTCAGAAGGTTTTTGAGATTGGCGGGTCGTCTGTATGCGATAGATGGGCATTGGGGTAGTAAGGATGAGGTCGCATCACTGTCATGTAAAATTGGAAACAGTTCTTTAAGGAGGGTTTTCAGTCTGTGTGATCCGGGGAAATAGGTGGTGCAAAAGTTGAGTCCTGCGTCAGATGTGGTCTTGTTATTGTGTGGTGTGTGTGGTCGGGTGGAACGGTGGATTTTATTTTGTAGTAACTTTTCTGGGTAACGCTCAAACGCATCAGATTGTGATGTTGGCGGCCGTGTCGTCGAAACGTCAAAACTAACTACGTGAGGGTCCTTTCTCTGTGTTCAAAAGCGTCCTTTTTCGAAGATAGAAGACCCGTAAAAGAGCACTCAATTACAGACTACAAGTTTAGTCGTAAGCATTCGACCTTTCTCTCAGGCCTACTTCAGGTCACACTCCTATATTATTTGTTGTCTACCGGTAAAGGTAGATTTTGGATGGACACAGCTAACAAATTAACAGCTTGTCTCTCCTATAAAAAACACAACCCAACATCCTACTCTACAACAGAGCCTGTCTTCATCTCTGAGTACTTCTTTCCTCCCTTCATTCCGTCCAACATCCCTATCCTATTACTTCCCCTTTCTTCTTTAACTAACATTTACCCCTCCATCACACTCTTCAACATCACAGTGCCAATCAATATGCTTGGTATCCATTTCTTTAGTCTCCCTAAAACTTACACAAAACTTACTCTTCTGTTACTCGTGAAACCAATCTACTTTCTCCTACAATCTACTCCCTCCCGGCCGTTACCCTAGTTCTACCAAGAATACTTGTAAGTATTGCTGCCGGAGAAAAATGCAAGCCATACCCTATTTAAAATTTTTTGAGATTGCGAACGAAGTCCAAGTTTTTCCTTCTCTTCAAGGAAGTTTCCAGGAGCATTGTTTTTTTTTAGGGAGCAAAACCCTGGCGGATGCCATGCTGCTTATGTGTTATGTGACACCGCACAAACCTCTCGCCGGTGTAAAACTGTTACGGGCCACTTGGCGGAGGGAAAGGCTCCCTTTTCCCGCCCCGGAATGAAAAATGCACGAAGACTCGCTGCTCGCCTCCCTTTGACGAGGGTCTGGCCCTCCCTTCCGGCCATCTACCGACCCTCCTCCCTCCGGCGCTTCCCAGCGAGCATAAAAGCGAGTTACGCGCCCACCCCACCTCCCCCTTCCGACAATCGAATCGGCCACCCCCCCCCCTCCACACCGGAGGACCAGCCTTTATGATTCCTCCGGCAACATGGCAGGCGAGCGCACGCGACGGCAAATTCCTCCCCTTCCCTCGTGTGTTTTTATTATTCCCCTGCCTGGGGGAAATATGGTGGGGCGGAAGTATGGTCACTTGGATGCGATGCGAGGGCAGGCAGGAGTGAAAGGGGGATCACCTTCTCCTGGGTGAGGGAAAGTGTAAGCGGTTAGGGAACGCACATCAACGGGGTTGGTGGTGGGTACAATACGGGAAATATGGGTAAATGAAAAAATGAAATGAAAAAAAATATGATAAAAGTGTGCCTGTGTTATCCCGCATGGTGTGGTCTTGTAATTTGGCGACGCCCATCGAAGGGTGGGGAGTTCGAATTTTGTGTAATATTCCATTATATAAAATACCACTAGTGCAACACTGCGTGCGAGCACTACTGCGAATGTTGGGAATGTGAAAGTGTCAACTTATGGCGAGTCTGACCTGAACATGTGAACATGCCAACTATTTTCTTTCACTTCCTAGATATTAATTACAGAATTATTCATTACTTAATATTAAGTCTCGGCATGAAGAATTAGCATTACAGCACCGAAAAGTTGGAACGGAATATGCTAAATTCGTGGAAGCACAGCAGAGGCGTATTTATACGACATACTATATACGTCCTCAGCAGTATCGCACAGTGGCCGCAGTATCGCCGTCAAAATATGCTCAAGCACAGCCTATCATCAAAGACTTTATTTTCCTCATACTGTCTGGGGCACATCTTTGAAACCATCACTTTCCTTGTCTGGCACGCGGAGATGCGTCGCGGGAAATACTGGTTTAGATGAACCGAATACCTGCAACTTCTCTTCCGGGATACAGATGCTGCATCCCAAAAGCCTATTTTAGGTTTCATTATCACTTCTCATCATTCCATCGTCTCTTTTCTTGGATAATATATCTACGGGGAGGGGGGATAAAAAAGTCAATTGAACTGTAAATATATTTAAGAAATTCCTTCCGTAAATAAAACCGCACTCGGGGACATCCATCAACATCATCCCTTCCCGTAACAGTTCCCTCCAATTTTGTTTCGTTGCGAAAGCGACTGAATTGCGGTGGCTTCTGCCACACTAAGTGAATTTGCGATCCACTTTCATTCACTCATAAAATAAAATAAAATCACACAACGCATTAGTTATGCATATACATTGCGCACACGACCATTATGGTTTACAACATGTAGGGATTGAGGGTGCACACGCTTCCAAATACAAAAATAACTGCATCACAGACTCTAGTTCTGCTTGAACACTTTAAAAAGTGCATGTTTCAACATTCAAAGGGAGGTCGTGCACCCCATCGCCCTCCCTCCCTCCCTCCCTACATGCGCCTTCGGTAAACACAGGAAGGAGCGTAAATAGCAGTGTCACTCAAGACAATTAGGAAATCCTTTCCATCATCTCGGGATTGTGCAACCCCAATCACATGCCATGCGTATATTGTAATCCGGTCAATGCGTCTCCAACCTGGGGGGAAACCAATAGCCGATCACGATCGATAAAATACATTTCATTAATGCACCAAGAGTAGAAAAATTAGAGAACGTGCCGGAAAAAATATGCTTGGAAATTACAAAGAAAAACTTCCCCAACACAGTTCAACTGCAGCTCCACCCAAGCTGTGTGATTTTTTGGGGACCAGATCTTCCTGGGAAACCATAACCGGTACAGGGAAAGGAACTTGCCCCCCTACCCTGATGTGTGAATTTCACACGCCGTGTAGGGCTTAGTACTGGGTGAACTCTACCATCACCTACCAAACCGACCTTCGGGTTGATTACTGTGTTTATGGTTTTTATATCATGAAATCAAAAATAGAGAAACACTGTAATGAAATCGAATGTCGCCAGGATATTATTTTTATAATTATTTAGAATATTCTTTTTTACAAATTAAAAACAAACAGCAACATACAATAAATTATGAATTACTGCGAACAAATAATATTAACTTGATGGAGAAAACCTTATTGAAACAACAACAATTTTAATTTCGTACAAATATTCCGCAGACACAATTTTTACCAAGAAGAAAAAATTCTATCTCATACAGTTGGCTAATTGCCTTCGTTGCCCTCAGTTTCCGTTTTCTCTTTTCATAATGACGACCAGTAAAATAAAAGAAGAATCGCGATTTCATTTTCCCTCATAATTATAAAATTTGTTTCCCTTCCCTCCAGCGTCCTGGACGTTCCGCTCCCAATTGCTAATAGCGACAATCACTTCGCAAACGAGCAACTACTCATTTGCTTGACAAAAGAGAAGTCGAGTTTAATACTAGTATTCCAAGGGGTGACTTTCCATCCATGACTGTTTTTTGATTTGCTCATTACATGACATACTCATGAAAGAGGGTATAGATTAACTGAAACATCTCTGGATGATTTCAGCGAAGGTAAAAGTCTTGTAGAATTTTATTTTCAATCATTCTACTATTAACAACCATCTCCACATTTGTGGCATGACGGTTGAACATGGTAGAACAGTTTACGTATCTTGTAAGTGCTATGGACCAACATGGTCAAAGTAGTAGGGACGTAAGGAGAAGAATTGCGCTAGGCAAAGAGGCTTTCACAAGGAGGAGGGAGTTGATGACAGGGACGTTGAGTAAGGATATTAAGAAAAGACTCGTAAAAACTTTGATATGGAGCGTAGCTATGTACGGTGCGGAAACGTGGTCATTGAAGCAGGAGGATAGACGTAGATTGGAGGCTTTTGAAATGTGGGTGTGGAGAAGAATGGAGAAGGTGAAATGGACAGAGAAGAAAACAAATGAGGAAGTACTTGGTATGGTGGGCGAAGAGAGGGGTTTGCTGGGAGAAGTCAATCCTATGGAGGCAGGCAAAGTGGATGAAGGGGGTATTAACCGGCAGTGGGATGTTGAAGACTGTAATAGAGGGGAGACTGTTAGGCAAACGAGGAAAGGGATGGAACAGGATAGGGATGGAGGGGGAAGGAAATACTTAGAGATGAAGAGGGACCTGATGTAGACGTTTTGCTAGGAGTCACAAAACATTTATTTGGTAATTGTGTCCATCCAAAAACCTACCTTAACCGGTAGATTACCTAATAATAATATAAATAATTTGTCTAAATGCCTTGACACCTGCAACCACTGCGGTGACCCCTTTCATATTACCATGAAAGTTTGTCTACAGATATGGATTCCTGAACCATATTGTTGAAACCAGTTTACAACGTTTTTATCCATCGAATACGCATCAGGCGCATTTTAAAAGGATTCTCACGAGAGAAAAATCGCAGCGTTCACTAAATTTCAAAACCCTTCTACGTTTTACGAAGCCATATTTTTTTGTAGCTTTCCCGCATATTTGAGCAACCCAAGACAATCTGTGGATACTTAAAACGAATCGCCTGATTTTCAGCCTAGCCTTCCAGATTTGCACATTTTATGGCGAAAGGAAAACAAGAAAAATATATTAAAAAATAAAATGCGACGCATGGAGAGGAAGACAAACGAGGAAGAGTGAGTGAGGGTATGCTGAGGGGGGGACGTTAATGGAAAAATTTCGAAGAATGCGGGAAAAGTGGATGGGAGGGATATTAAGAGGTAATGGGATACTGAAGACCGTGATAGAATGGGGAACGCCGAGAAACCAGGGAGACGAAGGAAGGAAATGGGTATTTTATAAGACTCCAAGATGACGTGCGGAACTGAAAATGATTAAGTTCTAGAGCAGTGCCTTGGAAGTGCTTCTTAAGACTACAAAGTCGCACGATTGATTTTTTCATTTAAATTTCCATAATTCCCCGCAATCCACGGAAAGAGTGTGCGTCGGGGTGTGTGACGACACCAGCATTTTTTTGATCAAATATTCACGTGAATATGTATTTGCAAATGCATAAAAACACGCAAAAATACACACACACACATTCCTATTTACATCATGCAATAATAATGGGTTTCTTCGATTAATGTTTTAAATTTTGCTTTTCGTAATTGGAAAGTGGGAGTGGTATATGATTACGTATCTTGCGATGAAAGAATGAGTACCTGAATTTACATTTTTAGATCCATTAAAAATCCACTCCGGATAAGTGGGACTACCATTCATTTGGGGCAAATGGAGTCGTAAGGTTTATTCCATAAATAATACATACAGCTAAATGAAAACTACCCCAAACCAATGACGAAAAGATCGGACAAGGGGGGGGGGTCTGATAACATCGTGTTTGCTGATACGCCGAAACTTGTCCTGTGCACCAAAGGATTTCCCCTCGGGGACGATTCGATCCTTGAATGAGCGGCGGTCAAGCAGGCTACCGTCCGCGGGAATAACCACGTCGAAATGCCCATTCACACACACATAATCGCTTAACCAAACACTTCTTTCTAACAATGGAAACGTGAAAATACTATGTAAATTTAATGCAGAATAGCTGCAGCACATAACTGTTAACCTAACGGGCTAACCATCTTGTTTAGCAGCCGAATTTACTAGTTCTGTGCACTGACACCTTATCATCGGGATATTATCGATGGATTAGTTATTTCTAAGCGTTGAATTCTATTGCCTTTCCCTCGAAAGTGACCTGAAGTGGTGGACAAGGTCTTTTCCACTTGCTTAGCACGATGTTTAACTAGCGTTGACAAAGCACTGGAACGCGTCTCCATACTTCGACTTCTCAAAATACACCGGAAGAATGCAATGGCCTCAAACCTGCGCATGCGTGTTGAGGGGGAATGTTACTTCCACATGCCACCACGAGTCCTTCTGTAGGTCATTTCGTTTGTGGTCTACAAGCATGCGGGCATTAGATTTCAGCCTACCCTCGCACATTATTATTTGTCACTCAGGAATCTTTTTTGACAAATGGTTTGACGAATAACGAGGAGAGATTCAGCATCAATTTTGGTGTTCGAGTGCTTAAAATAATTTTTCAGCTGTTCCACCGCGGACGTCACTCATCGGCGACCGACAGAAGGCTTGTTTTTCACGAGGAGAAAGGTTCTTATGAATAACGTGACGTAAGGCGAACTTCAAACATCAATTCTGTTTATCAAAAGTCACTTTGGTTGATCCAAAAATAAACTTTTTTTTTTAGACGTTTAATAATGGCTGGCGCCTCTCCCCGCACGGATGCAGAAAATAGCGCCTTCGTCACACTTCATCGTATTTATACTCGCCGCAAGTTATCATCATCCATGATCCCAGCCGTCAATGAGAAAACCTGGTGCTATTCCTGTCGACAAGGGCGGGAGGGGGGAAGATCATTAACAACATCAATCCACTAATTGCTGGGTAGATGTAGATGAAGTAATGAGCAGGACGTACACTATGAAATCGAGGGTAAGTGCTGACCATAGCAGATCTTGCTAAATACTTGGGGATTTCTTTCTCATTAAACAGGTGAAATCGTGTTTTGAATTAGGAATTCCTCCAGCATGCATACAAATTTTCATGTTATTTGAGATTTTTTACTCAATATATTTTCCCTTTTCCCTTCCTCTCCCACGTACAGGGGCGCACCCAAAAGTGGTAGGACTGATTTTTTTTACAAGAATTTTATTGACGATATACTTACATCGACTTAATAATCTTCCAAGTAAGCTCCTTGAGCTGCTACACACTTAGTATAACGTTGCTCCCATTCCCCGTACGCCCGCTGGAAATTTCTTTGGGGATGCCGTTGATGACCCTCGTCGAAGCCTCTTGAACGGCCTTTATCGAGTCAAAACGTCGTCCCTTGAGCTGTCTTTTCATCAGGGGGAAGAAGAAGAAGTCCGGTGGTGCCAGATCGGGAGAATAGGGCAGGTGCGGCAACGTGGCAACGCCGTATTTGGCAAGGAGCTGTCTGACGAGCGCGCCATGGCAGAATTTTCGGCACCATCTTGGCGCACACCTTGCGCATGGCCAAATCCTGTGAAATAATGCGTTGGACGTTGGATGCAGACAGACCCAATGGTCTGCAATTTCTTCACTGGTTAAGCGTCGGTCTGTGTTCAGCAGTGTCCTCACTCAGTACACACTCGTGTCGGTTCTTGCCGTCGACGGCCGTCCGGAGCGATGGTCGTCTTCAACGAGCTCCCTACCCTCTTTAAACAACTTGTGCCCCTCAAATACTGTAGAACGGCTTAAGGCAGTGTCCCCATAAGCCTACTTGATCATATCGAGGGTCTCAGTTGCCGTCTTCCCGAGTTTCGCACAAAACTTCACGGAATAACGTTGCTCTAAATTCAGATTCATTTTGTTTTTCGACGCGGACAAAAAACTTGCTTCACTAAAAACGGTGTCCTCACTCAACGACAGCCCGCAGGCGACTGAGGTTGGTGTCGGTCTGTTGCTAAGAGCCCCCTCCACCTTATCCCGCCAGGCAGACCCCCCTTCACCGCTCCGTTCGCGCCAGAGAAAATCAGTCCTACCACTTTTGGGTGAGACCCTGTAACTTACTCTTTCCACCTGGTGCTTGCACCTCCTGCCACATACCTTTTTGCTTGTTCGCGGGGCATGTAGATGTAGATTACAAGCAGGTCTTGAACCCCGCAATACATTACAAAACGTCGCGAATTCGTGAAATGTCACAAAATCATAAAATTGGCCTAACACTATTTCATTCTTCAGCTTCGCGAATTTTTCAATATCTTCAATATCATCCAAAATTCCTCTTCAATTCCTCACTCTTCAAACTAGGCCCCTCAACCCACCACGGGAGAGTGAACCAGCCATTGAGGTAATCTGTGATAATTTGTAATTCACACCATTTTATTTTGGGGCGTTTCAATAGCAAGATGTGATTTCTTCTACTGTTGTCGTCAATGGGAGTGAGGATTTCTCACATAATCGGACTCTTTGCCACTTAATTTTCCCATTTAAACTTCCCATTTTGGTCTCGCCTTCAAGTGAAATGCGAGGCTCGAATTATTCTCCGAATAATTCTCCTAATAAAGTCAGCGTTCAACTCAAATGACTTTTACATAAACATAACAGTTTTAGGCTTAACTTTGTGGAAATCCGTCATAATTGATGGTTTCCGGCGTAACCTTATGGAATCGATTCATATTGAAAATGACAAATAGTAACTTTGTGATTCCACTGAAAATTTATTTCGATACGACCTGACCTGAAGATGACGTTAAACGTCGAAACTCGGGTCCTATCGAAATCAAGTTTCAATGAAATCACATAATTTATTCATGATGAGGGTAGAAAAAGAAACTTTATGTGCAAGTGCAAAGTTTCCTTTTATACCCTCATGACTTTTACATATTTACCTAATAATTTAAGTGTTGCATGAACGACTCGCGCTTTCACTGGTTTCCGACTAGGGCTCGCCACTCTGTAATTACGTGACGCTATCCGTTCCTTTACAAGTTCCTTTTCCAAGAAACGGGCCGTTTTCCTCAGTAAGTAAAGAAAATTAGGCCCTAGAAAGGTTGCACGCGCATTGAAGTCCACTTCTCACCAATGCGAATTGACACCTTCTCTCTTGTAGCCTTCCCACTCGAGCATTTCCCCGCGATTCGTTCGACGGGCCGAGTTTCCTTAGCGCTGCTCCACACCGAATGTTCCGAACCGAAATATCCTCTTCCTCTACCCTCTGCCACGGTTCCCAAGAGATAATTTCTTCTTTAATAGCACATCCACCCACTTTTTCGGGATTTTTCGAATTCCTAGCATGCCTTACACACACAGTTTGTCTTCACTTCGGCTCTCCTTACTTTCTAAAAAGAGAGAGAGAGAGAGAAAAAAAACCGAAAAACTAACCCAGGAAAAAACTTCGGGTGCTCAAATAAATGAAATGCGGTTAAAAATAACGTTCCGGGAGTGAGGTCGTGAAAGTACTGAAACGACTTTTGGTCCTCTTTCACGAAACTTTTAAATTTCATCCTCCACGCGGCGGTGAAGGGAAAAAATAAAATGGAAGGAAGAGATAGCAAACGATGAAGTTGTAGGCATGGTCGGGGAGGGATGGTGGGAGAAATTCGAAGAGGGCACGACAAGGGGATGGAGCGGGAGATATGTTGTTAGGGGCGATGGGATGCTGAAGAAGGTGGTGATTGGGGGGGGGGGAAGATTGCTAGGGAGAGCGAGGTAGAGAGAGGAAAAGGCATTTTGGATGGAATCAAGGGGGGCAGAGAGTAAGCAGGGTTCGTTGTAATGTGTATTATGAGATTTACGGATATTTTTCGTCCTGAAAGGAGGATCGGAGTCGTGCGGTGGCTAACGTACTGGATTTCCACCCAGAAGGCCCGGGTTCGAATCCCACCGGCAACAGACATTTTTCAGAGGTATTCCGATCCCTACTTGAAGTGCATTGTGGAGGGCACTTAAGAGTGAGTGCGCCGTGTCCGTCGAATTGGGCGTTAAACTGCGGACCCCTTGGCGCCTTTCGTAATGAGTAGGCTAATGCCGACGCCGGGTTTCTCTCCATCCTTCATCCTTTCCTGCCCATCCCCTATGGTGCAAATGACCTCAACTGTCGGTCGCCTCCCCTAAATACTTCTACCACTACTACTGCTGCTGTCCTGATAGTCTAGCCCGGAAGATTACGTAAAGGGAATAAACCTTAAGATAATAGGAGGTAAATATCATTTCATAGAAACCTGTAGTACCTCCTTTAGGATAAAAATTAGCGCATGTCAGTAATCATCATTCGCGTAGAAAGTTTGAAAATTAATAGAAATGTATCAAGATGGAACATTCACGGGCTAATATTGACATCCACTTCGAGCCACCATGGTTGAAGCACTGGACAACTCTCATCAATACGCTTGGCTAATTCAGGGCAAACACAACTTTCATTGAATTCACTTGAATGATGCGTAAGATGTTATGATCTTTATGATTTTTATGAAATTCGAAATAAACCAACGCCTCGTGGTGAATATTTCAACATTCACCCGTGAATGTCCCATTTTAAATAAAAAAATATTAGTTTTCCGCTATCCAACAACATCCAGCAGTGGTTTGTCGACATTCAGCACAATGCAAACATCCCCAGCAACATATCTCAATAAAATTCGCTGAAAGTAATGTTGGAGCAAGGAATACAGCCTCTAAAAAGATTACTTCGGATCTCATACGCAGACTAAGAACAATAAAATTGGAAAAAAGGGCCAACGATTCGCAACGCAATGACGCCACTATCTATCGGCGAGCCTTACCTATCTATGGACCACTTATCGCGACATATATACACGGCATTCTGAAAATAAATGCGACGAATATACTAATACGTACATATCTATTCGTCCCTGGAGGAGGGACGGAAATAGAGTTACACCAAATGCGCCAGATTGAGTTGCCAGTTGCGTCACGAATGCCAGCTGGTGGCTATTGGAGCGTGGCCGTGACGTCACTCTTCTCATCACGCTTCTCACCAGGGGATCGCTTCGGTTTCATTTCGAGCGCGCCTGCGCATCGGACAACGGCGGGAGGTCCTCGACGCCGCAGCGCAGGCATTTGTCGAGGTCCCTTCTGCTGATTGGCCCAACGACCGCCGCGTCGAACGCATTCGTTGAACGCTGGGCGGTGAGAGGCGAGACGGAGAAATTGCAAGACTTCCCATGGCAAGGAATCCAATCTCGCGGAAACACTTCGGCAAGTGGCAGGGGGTGTTGGAACGCGAACCATGGGATAATAGAGGAAGAACCCAGGAATGCGGAAAGATACAACGTGTAGCTAGTGTTATTGGTGTGACATTGAATTGAGCGGGGAAAACGAAATCTATCATATCTCCTATTTTCTCATTATTCTCTGATTTATTCATGCGGTGCTCAAAATATTTCCCAAATCTAGCAAGTAAATAAGCACCATAGTAACCCATGGAATACAAGTAAGTTCCATCCCCTCATTTCAGGCATTCTACATATTTTAAAGTATGTTTCGGTCGATCACCAACAACTATGAACCTCTCGTAAGTTTAGCGAGTTCAACTTAAGGCGGATATGCACCATAGTCGGGTAACACCATGATGTTGGTCATGTTTCACCAAAACAACTCGGGAGAGAGTTTTATGCGTTGGAGGTTTTAATTAATGCGCTTTTTCCTTCTGGTTCTCTCGCCATTTTATGTAAGCTTTCTTTATCTTGCCCTCATGTGGCAGGTAAGAGAAACTACAGGGAAAAATAATTTCTCCAAGGAAAGGAATGCCCCTGTACTTTAAAACCAATATTCCACGCAACCATGTAATATCGTCGTTTCACGTAAAAACGCTCAGGCATTCCCACATTACCCATGGAGATGATGCTAGCGATTGAAGTCGCAACAGTTTTGAATTTTTCTTCGCGAGGGGAGAAATGGTGCCACGACGCAAGACGTAGATGTGAATAATTATTCAAACGAAAGAGCGAGATGGTGTTGGCCAGGAAAAATATAGAAAAACACATGAGGAGCACCCAAATGTATCCAGCAGTTCTAATAGAGTTCCTTCTTTCCCCAGAGGAAGGTGGTCGTGCCACCGAAAATGTGGAATACATGTGTGAAGGTCCTTACCCTTATGTGTTTCTCTATATTTGTGTTGCCTCACACCACCTTTTCGCAAATGCCCTAAATCTACAGATATCTACAAAACTAAAAATATTATTGGAATAAATATTTCACCATGACACTAAAATTTGATGTCTTCGGATTTGCGGGCGAGTAAAATGTGCTTAGTTATTAACATGAAGGTGCATTTCAGTTGTAATCACTGAATTTCTGCATCGGTATTTTCAGTTTGGCTAACTTCAACGGTTTCCGAGAAACCATTGGCATCACATTTGCCCCCCCCCCCCGTCCCCCAACAAACGAAACACAAATACTGTCGTACTTTTTACGACGAATTTTAACGGCGGCTACACGGCGGACGGTGGCAGTCACCGCCGCCTCCAGAGCTTCTACCCTCCCATCTCAATCCCTCCCCGCACTCATCTCCGACGAAAATTAGCCCTTTCCATGAACCGTGAAACCGAATCGCGGCGCCCGCAACAATATGAACACTAAACCCGAGAGGCACGAGTAAGGCGAAAGGGCGGCGGGGAAAAGCAATTAATGATTTAACAAGGAAAAAAAAACAAGACGTAAGCCTTCGCCGTTCTTTTGCTCAAGCCGCTCGCCGCCTTTTGACTCTTCCGCGCTCGTAAAAGATTAAATGAATGCGTGGGATGGGGGGAAAGGGATCGGGGGCGTTTACGACAACAGATGGCGCTGGCGATCAAAGGCACCACCACGCTCTCGGCGCAAGCATAAGCTACGGCCGGGCAAAGCAAACGTCAAAAAGGAAAAGAATAGGTTGGAAGAAGGGGGGGGAAATAAAAACCCCGCACGCCTGTGAAAAATGTAGTCTGGAAAGCCCGCAGAATGTGAAAGCCTCGCACCCTCACGGATGACGGGCCACGCATACCTGCATATCGGATAACCGGGCAATACCTGTTCTTTTTTGAAAAATAGTTTTTTTTTTAAACCCATTATCTTACAGCCACGCATAGCTGGATGCACCCCAAACCAGACTGGCGATTACAGAGGCAAGAGAAAATACTATTAAGAAATGAAAAACAAATAATAACACTGGGAAAAGCAGAGAATTAAATGTAATTAAACTAGGGACAATAAAAAACGCACGTAACGCGGTCCGCATGTCATTTTCATTTTCAGTCCGAATGGCATATACTCGTGTGCGTTTGTGTGTGTGTTATATATATATATATAACACACACACAAACGCACACGAGTATATGCCATTCGGACTGAAAATGAAAATGACATGCGGACCGCGTTACGTGCGTTTTTTATTTAAAACGACAGTGCAACTGTCTAAGGATAAACCAACCTGAATATCTAAGCCTTCCGGGATTTATCTCAAGGATTCCGGAATAATATCACAAATAATTGATACACCTACCTTTTTGAATGGACATTCAGTCTTCACAATACAATACTATTATATATTGGTTACGTACATATAGTTAGTCATGGCAGCTCTAGTTGTAATTATCATTTAAAACAGTTCACTGAACACAATGTTAATTTTGCTGTTTAAAAAACAATATTTCTCTATGATTCGATCGTGACTGCCAAGACCGTAAACTTGATTGGCATTTGGTTATTTAAAGGAAGTAGGCAAAAAACCAATTTGACAAGTCGGAGGAATGTGTACGATTGCTGTTTATAAAGCTCCACTAGAACTCATAATATCCTAAATGCAAAAATATTCTTATTCTTTTTACTTCCATAATATAAAACTCCCCGTAAAAAAACGAGTGCCTACATTAAAATCAAAAGCTGCCATTCTTAGCAATAAACCCGAACTACAAGAACTAACGAACCCAGACATTGAGTCTCTGGTAAATATTCATAAATATGATAGAAGATTTGGTGTTTTCCCGGCGTATCAGCTGCGTAAATTCCTCTCGGGTCCTCCACCGGGTTATATCGTCCATATTGGCCGACGTTTTGATGTCCGACTCGGTCATCGTCTTCAGGGCTTCTGAATGCCGTTTGCCTCTTTTTTCCCGTATATAAATGGTTTTCCCCCCCAATCAGGTGTCATTTGATTGGTCCGTATCAGGGCGCCTTCCCCTTGGTCGCCCGCTAAAAAGAGGCAAACGGCATTTAGAAGCCCTGAAGACGATGACCGAGTCGGACATCGAAACGTCGGCCGATATGGACGATGTAACCCGGTGGAGGACCCGAGAGGAATTTACGCATTCATAAATATCCATTCTGGACCAATTCAAACAGTACTCGACTTGAGCGCATTATCTGCACATAACACAGGATTTTCTGAAGTTTAATTTCAATTATATCACTTAAAAGAATGGAAGACCAAAGAAAATTAAAACCAAAGGCTCTAGCCGCCTAATTGCAAGAGAAATAACATATGAACCACTGAAGTTGAACTTTAATTATTGCTCTTCATTGATCGCTTGCCCTTAGGGCAAGAACTCGTGGTGCACCATGCAATATGCGAAATTACAAACTTCCCGTTACTTTTTGAACAATCCTGGTATAACAGAGAAGAATCATTTCTGTAAGGCAGCCAATATTATCGTCTTTTTTTTTGGGCTTGGACTGGCTTCGAATTTTCAAATTATTCTATGATTTTCCATAACATTCCAGTTCCTCGGATTAATATTTCCCCACTGAAAGGAATAATTCAAGTTTTACTGATTGCCCATATTAGGGTTCACACATAACGGCGAATAATTTCAACATAAACCTCGGGCAAAATTACTTGAAATTGCTATTCAATGCCAAATCGAGCACTGGTGAGTAGAATTAGAATTTTTCCAGGGAATTAATTGCTTTTCGCCCACTTCTTTTTCGAATGATTAAAAAAATTAAAAATCCATTTCACAAGCTTAATTCGTTTCGGATGAAGAACGGCCATGCACACACTACTATTTATTTCCGTCGAAATGAAGCAATGCTTTAATATATTTGTTACGCCCATCCGAACATTTCCAAGTCTTAATAAATGCTCGATACTAAGTTCTGAAATTGAAATGAAATACCTTCAAGATTTAAGAATATTAGAGTTGGTAAATGCTGTGAAAGGAAGAATAAAAGACTTGCCATTACACAGAATGGATTAGGGCTTGGATTAAAACTTGACATCGGATATACGAGTACGTATGTGGCTCTCATTTTTGTCTACGTGGCACCTGATGTCAAGCTAGAACTGACTGGATTAGCAGGATGAGTATAACTTTTTTAATGTACATTACTATTGTACTTTATGAAGATCATATCACTACGGTATATGATAAAGATTGCCTATAATTGTATGCTGTATTGATTGTCTGTAATTGTATGTTGTATTGATTGTCTGTAATTGTATGCTGTATTGATTGTCTGTAATTGTATGTTGTATTGATTTTCGGTAATCCTTTGTATATCACATATGATGAAGATTATACTACAATTGTAAGTTGTAAATAAATAGCAATATATTAAAAGTTATACGAAAACAATTGTATTTCTCGTCGTTGCAATAACGGTGAACTAATTATGCACGAAAATTGAGGATTCGTGGAGAAATAAAGCAGAGAGGTTATTCCGCCTACGAGAAAGATTTGCTAAAATCATTATAAACCACGGCAATTAGCATTTTGGCTCTTTTAGAAAATATGACGCGTTACTACCCAATTAACTCACGCACGATACGAAATAGTGCTAGAACACATATTAGTAATTCCAACTCGGGGAAACAAATGACTGAATTTAAAAAAAAAGCTATTCAGAGTCAATGTTTCGGGCTTCACCTCGTGGAATTTATCCATTGGGTGTGAAAAGAAAAAAATTGAATAGAAGAATTTCTTTAACTTGCAAAATGACCCGAAGTATATTGATGAACATGCCTGAAGATGACATAACATGAGCTGAAGTTGACACCTGAAACCTGACCTTAAGACGTGAGGCCAAGGCCAACGTCGTGCAAGAAAGGCTTTCAACTGTGGGCCTTAAAAAGTCGCTCAAAAAGTGTCCCTCTTTACTCCCTTAAAAAAATTATCTCTCAAAATAAAATACTTAAGTCAACATAGAGCACGGAATCTCAAATCCAAGGGAAAGAAGCTCTCACAAGAGGCGGGAGGGAGGGAGTTGATGGCATGCACATTAAATAGAGATGCAGTCAAGAAAAGACCGGTGAAAACTTTAATGCGAAACCTAGTTTCTATGCCTCATAAACATTATCGTTGAGGCAAGAGGACAGGCGCAATTTGGTGGCTTTTGAGAAGTGGGAATGGAGAAGAGAGTTTAATATAGATAGATACAGGTCTTCATTTGGGCGAAATTGAGACCTAATGGTCCCTTCTTACATTTAAGCCATAATCCCGATAAAATGGACTGGAAGGAAAACAAACGAGGAAAAACTGGACACAGTAGGGGGGGAGGAGAGAGGGTGGTTGGGAGAAATCCATAGGAGTCAGGAAATGTGGGTACAGGATATACTATTGAGAGGCATTGGGGGGATGAAAACTACGTATAATGGAGAGGAGAATGCTGGGGAAGCGAGACAGAGACAGGAAAAGGCTAGGCATTTTGGATGAAATTAAGGGAGCTGGGAAGTACGTATTCAGAGCTAAAAGAATAAGTCATTATAATATACACTATGGGTTTAAGATTATTTTGGGTTATGTTAGACAGAGCTTGAGATTACAGAAGTGTGCAGAAACGGGGTCCATCAAAAACCTATTCAATGCCTGTAGACTACTGCTAATAATCGAAGATGAAATAAGCTCTCGTAGATTTTTTTTGCGAAGACGAAAGGAACAAACTGAGGCGATGCTTCCCACGTTCGCAGTTGGAACGCTTCGCCAATTGTAATGAAGGATAATCGACAAACCGCCGTGCTTTCCAATTCTCTTCCCTCCGCCGCCGCCGTTGCATTTGAGTATGTAAAGTTGGCGTGGCACGCGCGAATTTGTGCAAACCTTCCACGTCTGGACATATTCTACGCAGCTAATGCTTCCACGCCAAAGGGAAACAGATCCACTTCTGAGCGTCTTCCGTAGAAACGTCGCAAGAGAGAAACAAAACAGCGATGCCACAGTATAAAACTCTTTCCAATGCGCGCGGAATGATACTACAAATTCAACACTATGCGATGACCGACGAGATTGAAAATAATATTTCGCGAGCCTCACGAAACTCCAATATGACAAATGTTCGGCTGTTTCCTTCTTTTCTTTCACACTGCGAATAACAATAACATCGTATGAATTGGCGCTCTGGGAGTTGGGTGTCACACGGGGGAATGTAAAATGTTCCGGGAGTTTAAAGGTCAATGTATAAAAACTTAACGTACTCGCGTGCGATATTCCGAATAGTTTCCGAAATAGAAGGGAGTATTTAATTGAGAGAATTTATTCTGAATATAATATTTTTTTAAACTGACAAATTTACAACAATTTATAGTGAAAACAAAATACTTGTAGGTAATGTTCCATATTTTTTGGTTTGATAAATTACGAAAAAGTGTTTTGGTTCCATAATATGAAATTATTTCAAAAATTCAACCAGATTCCATTGGCTCTGCATTCTAGTAAAATTTCAATTATGCCCAAATAAAATTCCACGGTGCATATCTCTTACTCTCGGGTGAACGTTGCCTCAATACTTCCTTAAGTCTCTCCATTTGGGATACGACGTCCATTATGCTAGCCAACACTTCACCTCGGCTAAAAAAGGGCACGCGACCCAAGCACCTAATAAGTGCGCCGTGAACACAATAGCCAATGCAGTAAGTTTATGAAGCCCTCTATGGTTTACCATCTCACTTCCGACGTTTCCAAGGTTAACTTTACCTTTATTCGGTGAATGGGAAGAGGGGGATTTAGCATACATCCTACAATGGGAAAGTAGAATTATCAGTATTAGTATTCTAATGCGTTAAGGTAGGTAATGGACACAGCCTATACAATGGTACAACAACACGCTTACTACTAACAAAAACACAACCTGACATCGGACACTACATTAAGCCCCTCTTCAATTCCGAATTTCTTCCTCCTCCCTTCCATCATTCCATCCAACATGCCTATCCTATTCCTCCCCCTTCCTCCTTTACCGATCGTTCTTCCCTCTATCACACCCTTCAACATCCCATTCCCAATTAAAACGCTCAGAATCTACCTTTCCTGGTTCCTGGCTCTTGATTTCTCCAAACAATCCCCTCTCCACGCCCACATTACCAAGAACTTCCTCGTTTCTTTTCCTTTCTGTCCACTTCACCTTCCCCACACCCAAATTTATTTATTTTCTATTTTATTTAACAGCACTTCGGCCTTTACATTGGACTTTAAAAAATGATAAAACAATTGTCACAATTATATGCACCCAAAAAGCCTCCAATTTAATATATCTTCCTAATTCAATGAATATGTTTCCGCGCCGTTCATAACTACGCTCCATATCAAAGTTTAAACGAGCCTTTTCTTTACATACTAACTCAACATCCCTGTCATCAATTCCCTCCTCGTGAAAGCTTCTTTGCCTCACGCAATTCTTCTTATACTACTTATAGCATTTTGGTCTAAAACACCAAGATAGGTTCCCCAGCACCTCCCATTTTAATATTTAACTAACCCATTCCCTTTCTCGAAAACCGCATAACCTTTGTTTTATTTAAATTTGTTCTTATCCCTGATCAATCGCACTGAATTTACCATTCACTCAGCATTGTTTGCAAACTTTTGGCTAACTGGAAAACTAAAGCTTGGATCATTAGTAAACCTAACCAAAAGTAAAATCAAATTGCGGAGTGTCAGAGGACGCCTCGATAGCTTAACTTGCTAAAGCACTCAGCCGGACATCGAGGGATCCGGGTTCGAATCCCGGTCACGGCGAATGATTTTACAGTCTTTAATTGTTGCATTGTAATGCATATTAGCGGATGACTCCGTCAAAAAGTTACTGTCGCGGCATCTCACGTAGTTTCTTGTAATTTGTCAAAGGTGAAAGTGTGTTTAAAGTTGGCTCAAACCTCGTGGACTATGGCGCATGGCGCCCGACAACGAACGCCCGTGATATTGTATGCACGATATTTCGTTCCACAACATCTTGTTCCTTTAAATACCCTCAAAATTTCGCAGTCCAAAATAACGCCTCGATAGCTTAACTGACTAAAGCACTCGGCCGGACATCGAGGGATCCGGGTTCGAATCCCGGTCACAGCAAATGATTTTTACAGTTTGCAATTGTTGCATTGCAAACCTAACAGATTTCATGAAATATCATTCATTATTCAGATAATTTTTCACGCGTTGTTTTCTGTTAGGTTGGTACCTCCTGTGACCACGTGTCCCACCCTCCCTTCACCCCCGACCGCAGGAAATCGAAACGCCCGAAGGGACATCCGATCGTGGGGGTGCGAATATGCGGGGGTTGACGCCACGGGCGGTTATTTATTAATGCAAAAATGCGCACGCGTCAAGCGGGCGGAACGCCGTCCATTGAGAATTGATACGCCTCGATGAAAGCGCGCCCTACCCCCATCCTCCGCCCGCAGTGACCTAACACCACCGTCGCCCCTCCACCCGCACAATGAGGAGACCTGCAGATTCCCCGAGTCGCGGAAACTTTCACTTCACGGGTTCGCAAGTCGACTGCGACCGGGAGAGGACGCGGAAGTAGAGGCTAGAAGGGGGGGCGCTGGGAAAGGGGGAGGGGGGGTATTCGGAGCCGCCGAGAATACACGTATGCATGTATCGGAGAGGGGGGGACGGGACGTGGACGCTCCCTTATTAGTTCATCTGTGGACGGACACGAAGCGCCGCAGTGCATCTCGGGACGGGGATTTGAGAGAAGAAAAATAAGGCGCACACTACGCGTTTCAAGTAAAATACAAGGGGAGTGCTCACGTGAATGGAATGCATAAATAATACCGAGGGAATACTTATGAGCAAGACGCTTATTCATGTGAGAACTACGATATATATATATATTTCTTATATATCGACGGACGAAGCCGGAAAACGAGTATCGCAGAGAGCTCCTACGCATTCCTCTTCCCTGGCCAATGTCCTTTTCAGTCACATTACAGTTTTCTCATTGACCGTGACCACTTGGTAACCGAAATACTAAATGCGATAGTTTAGTATTTCGTTAGATATACGAGGGTAAGTCAATAAATAAGTCGCAAACGTCGGCAAGTCAAACGCAGGAGATTTTTCACGAACATTTCATTGGGAGCGCTCCACAGTCCCCAATCAGCCCCAAGTGATTTCGGGGCCCTGAAAAATCATTTGGGCGGCCGACGTTTCGAAAATGATGATTTCATAGTCCAAGAGGTTACTCGTTGGCTGCGACAGCAAATAAAATACTTCTTTTCTGTCGAGGAATTGTAAAGAGGCTTGCATAAATGTCTGAATGTACAAAAAGATGACATAATTTCAGGAAGTTAATTAGGGATTCCCTCTATCCAGTTTTGCGAGTTATTATCGACATATACTCGTACATATGACCTCTTACGGCCTTTCCTTATTATTAATATCAGCCGATCGTTCACAAAGGTAGCAATATATAATTATATATATATATATATTGATTCATATATACAATTATATACAAAGATATAAAAAGCATTTAGGTTGAAAAGAAAGCCATTAGATATTTAAAGAGAAATATTCGGTGGTTAGAATTCGATTTTGTTGTGACTGTGTGTCGTCCGAGGGAAGAACATGTGCTTGAACCTGTCTGGTACGCTGGTATATCTCTCTTTTATTTTATCACACTCGTCGAGTCTACCAATATACGTGATTTAGGGCCACGGGAATTAATCCGGTACCTCGAGAAAACTAGGGTGTTCAATTACCTTTCACCAAGTCAAATTGAGTTTAATCTTTATTAAATTTTACAATTTTTAAAATATAACCACGATTGAGCCCAAACGTTGACTGACGTAAACGTGGTCAACTTTTCTCCGCGCCATATACAGGTACGTACAGTTAGACATGAAAGAGCTGTGTATGTTTTTAGTCGAGCATTTTGGAAAGCCGTTATGTATGGAAGAAGCCAGTTTCTTTTTTTTTAATAACTGAAAATTTAAAAAAAACCCAAGCAATATGAGAAATGTGAGCGAGAATCGGTTTCCAAACTTTAAGATTACGCAAACCAATCTGAGAGGATGCCAATTTATCAGTTTAATTAATCGAAAGAAAAACGTTTCCCCAGAAAATGGAAAGTATTTGTTAAACTCATTTTTCTTAATTGAATCTGTTCGTTGCGCCAAATAGCAATTAGGGCCTACTATTTTCTTTTTGTAACACATGAAATTATGTCTAATCAATCTTTCTTATCTCAATTATTTATCGGTTCATGTCTGAATTGTGATTCGGTCCGTTCCTGCATAAGCGGTCATGGTCCTCTTTTATAAAATGAAAGAAATCGAGCCCTTTCGAACGCCTTCAAATAAACTGGTATCGATAATTTTATGAACATTGAGTCAAATATTGATTAGAACATTTTTCAGAACCAACAGCTAAATATTTCTCTCACAAATCGCTAATTCTTTCCCTTCAGAATCCCTGCGTACAGTAGGGGTGTAAGCCTCCACAAAAATGTGACAGATTTTGAGCAGTATCTTATATAGAATCGAGTCTACAGTATATTGGAACATATCAAGTGAATATTAAGTGCCCAGTCTACAGCGCTACCAACTAAACTCCCATATTTCCTCGTAGTGTCAGACTCGCCAGCAATTCCACTCCAGGAGTGGTTCAAACAACACCTCATTATGGGAGAGCGTCAATTAGGGAACATACACCGACGTGACTGGAGGACATATTAACGTATGGTTTAAATGGTTTTTACGTCTATTAATGTGAATTGCTCCAGCCCTGAATCTTCAAAAGTAACGCTCATACGACCCTCGTGACATCACTATCGAAGTAACGGACACCAAACAGTTCCACTTCTCCGGCCACGTCAGGCTGCGAATGTGATCTCAAATATCCGGTGTTCCTCTCGAGAAACAATACTTTCCCTTTAAGGAGAAAGAGGGGGGGAGAGAGAGGTAGGGGAGGGGCGGAGGGAGGAGAGACTCTCGAGTCGGTGTAATTAAGAGGGCGTGGAACTGACGAGTGACGAGCGGTGGGCGATGGTGCGGGTGAAATGGCCGACCGGGGAGGAAACTTAACAACTCCAACACGTAACGAGAGTATAAAAATTCTTGGAAGTCCCTAAAATCGCTTTTACGATGGTGACCGGCGGTGATTTGGCGTTTTCTGATTCCGTCGCTCTAAAGTTTGAAAAGGAGGTTTTTCGGAATGTCAAAAAAATGTTTTTAGGGCACAAAATTCTTCCCATGTTTCGTAAAAAAACTCGTGCCTCATGATCAAAGGGCGTGCGAACGCCGGCAGAAAGGGTGACGGTATCATTTGAAATACATTACAAATTTCTTTGTCCAAAGAAGCAAAAAAGAGCATTCACCAAATGTACTCCTTCCAATATTACTGTCAGTAAGCAAAGCTTGGATGCCAGGATAAGCATTAAGTTCGAACTTATGAGGTGGGAATGGGATGCTTGGTAAGAGTGTTTATGGATAAAGAGGGGAGAGAGAGTATGAGAAACAGACTTGAGTTATGGAAGAACATGGATTGGATTAACTAATTGGGTCACGATAGAATGTGAACGGGATGCACTCATTAATTATAGACGAGCATTAACAATGTGTGTTTCGCTGGTTTGATCATGTTTAGAGTTTGGCTGAGAGTCGAATCACTAAAAATTTTAACTTCTCTCGAAGGAATGCTTATTCCGAAAAACCCATGGGTGATTATAGTCGAAGAGATTCAAGATATGAGGTATTTGACGTATCAGGAACAAAAGAACATGTACGACACATTGGAAGAATCAGACAGAGAAGAGTGCAGTACGCGAGGATTGAGCCGAAGGGAATAAATCAGTAAAAAAATTATAAACTCCAGTGAATAAGTTAAGATCACTTTTTCTGACTTTGCCTGCGCCGAAAGGGCTCCCCGTGAAGAGAATGTATGTGCGAGTATGCATGAATAAACTCAATACTTCTTCATTGCGTTCATTTTCCGCTCTTAAATATGGCCTATACACTGTAATATTATGGTATATACGCGCTCGTATTAGCAACATATTTCGCGCTTCCATCATCTTTTAAAATAACAAGTTTAACGAATAATTATTTGCAAATAATTTTATCCAAAAATCAAGTACTTTATGGCATAAATAAATTATTTGCATCTCAATTTTCTTCGTGAATTAAAATGCAATGGCGAAGGCTCAAAGTAAATCATGTGTTTTCACGAGATTTGTTTGTAAAAATAATTGAGCGACACATTTTCAACTGATCTGGAAACAAAATGCGATTTGGCGATCATCAACTCATCCGATCACCCAATATTCTCAGCCGCAAGCACTGCTCCGAACCAAGTTGAAAACATAACCGCGGATGCATCAAAACGGAATGCTAGATCTGACTGTGGGACAGGGCACGTGCATAACATTGCGTATTTTAAAATAAGTAACGGCCGCTGGTTTAGCGTGCGGCATGGCACAATTAACGATTGCTTTTTATACCAGTGCACATGGATATATACCAGGTATCTTTGACACAATTGGAAGCCTCACTCACCACTTTGCCGATGAATCCCTTGCCGTTGTTCATGCAATTCCCGAGAGATGGTGTTGTGGTCGTGGTCATCCCCCCACCCTTCCTCCTCCCGTTCCCCATCACCACGTTACCGTCGGTGTCCAGCATTTTACTCACCTGCAGAGGGAGGAAAACAAATCGAAATAATATTCACACACTCGAACACTTCGACAAGCATTAACACGTTAAGAATGTAAAAGTAATAAAACGTTGTTCCTTAAGAAAAATTATAAACCACTCGTTGGATTCCTATAACGAAGGCCAACATCCAAACAATAATCTTTATCGGAGTAAACCTCGACGAAATGTTGAGGGTCAACAAACATTTCAACGCTTTCCTCAGTGGAATATGCCAGGCGCGCATAAGTAATAAAATAAAAATTTCTTTAAAATAAAAAAAAAATAATTTACCCTTCAATCACCCTATCGTATACTTAAAGCTTCCGTCCAACTGAAGAGAGATAAGAAATCACCCAAGCCGAGAAAAACTTCTAAAAGTCGGGATGCAAAAAGGCACTTCCTTCTTACAAGAAGAAAAAAGAGGATATTCTCACCTCACATAAAACTCAGAACTTACCCCATATTCATGCTTCTCGTATTTCAAGTAAAAATTTTCATTGACAACTCAACAGTTGACCAAATATTTACGGCACTCGGACACTGATAAAAAAATTAAATTCTGGGCAAAAGCATATCCGGGACTACGTATCAATACTCCCAAAGCTGTTATCCAACAGTTTCCTGCTCAACTCTATACGATTCAAACTCATTTAAATCAATTTTTTGATTATTCAAACCATAATAATGGTCTCCCATCTCACCAAAGTAATAAAAACCTCGTAAATCAACGAGGTCAATGCAAACTGACGTGTTCAACAGCTGAAAACATTTTAAGCATCAATGGCAATTACTAAAAAAGATCATTTCGCTCATTACCCTATCAGCTAACAGGAAAATAAAACCTTGAAATAAAAAGTTGAAGAGTTCAAATATTTTTTTTCAAAACTTTGCAAAATGTAAATCTACACAAATAACTTAAATCACCATCAGCCCTTAAAAAATAACTCATGACCAACACACGTGCTTTCCAAAACGGTTGAAAAGGAAATGATTCCCATATCCTTACATTTAGGAGTGCGCATTCGTTGTACTTTTGCTCGGAAGAATGTTAGAAAAGAAACAGATGAAAGCAACGTCCAACTCAAGAGAAGAAGAAAACGCAAAGACGAGATTTCGAACCATGGACCCGGAAAATTTAATCGAATCTTTCATCCGCAACGTTCACTTCCCCGCGTTTATGGCGTTGATGGTTGGGTGCTCTGTGGTCCCTTGATTCAGGGCCGTGACTCACTTTTCAGTTCCGCAGGCCCTGAATTGAATTGAAGTGTCGAGCTTGAATCGGCGGTCTCGATTCATTCGATCGCGGAAATGACTCGTTCGCTTCGCAAGATTCGTTTAACGACACAGCCCAAGTACACCAAAGGCGGTAATCGGGTCGTCATGGCCACCACACACAAGAGTTCTCCCCGTCCCGCGTGTTTCGACATCACACCGCTAGGTGTAGCCCACAAGAGCACAAAGTCTAAAACGCCAGAAGATATCATCGGGAGAGTTATGCATCGAATACTTTTCAAAAAGGAAGGAAAAAATTTTAAATAAATAACAAATTCCTTCATCAGTAATCTTCGTAACATATTTCTGTACAACGACTCATAATGTAATCGTGATATTGCTATAGAGATGTATATACTCACTGATATCATTCGATAATCACTGCTGAACACTAAACACCTAATAACAGGGGTGTGAAATATATCATAATATATTTACCAAATCCCAAAATAACATTCCAGGGACGGCACGAGTTACACTACGCTCAAAACACTTTTTCATGTCTGAAAAGAGCAGTCCGCGGTCGGAAGTTTCATGGATGGGAATGAACGTAACAGACAAAGGCAGTTTAAGAGTGATCATCTGGGGCTTCATGCGATTGCACCAGCAGTACTAATTAGTCAACGTCGAGCTTATCTCTCGTCTCCAGTACGCGCTAGTGAAATTTGTGGACGGGCGACATAGCATACGTGTGCCCAGACGGTGAAAAAAGTGGCCGATGCACGGCTAGAGGCGACCAGTGAGCAACTCACATCGAAACAGATAGCACTCGTCAACATTTATACACTAATATACAGCATAGCACATACCAGATACCTCGAAATGAAACTTGATAAACATGTGAATCTATACATAACAACTCTACATCCCAATCGCCAACACTGCACCAAACGCGATGCGAAGAGAAAAATCAGGTCATGTAGGGACTGCATGCATCGCATTTACACCGGTGGCAAGGTCATGAAAAGAATGGATAATGATGTGTTTCCCCAGTATATTTTAGCGTATAAGTTAAAGCGTTGAAGTAGCTAGCTTTCAAGGGAAGTGTTTTACGAAAGCGTAAAGTGAGAATACATGATAGGTTTCACTTCGTTTTAGTTTGGCCGCATTATGAATCGAACGGCAAATATTTGGGATCAATGGGAGAAAACTTCACTTGATATGGAAAAATTTCTACGAGACCCAAGTAAGCGTAACAAGCGCACGTTGGTGGAATCAGATGGGAGAAAATAAGGGATCCGACAAAGTGGGGTACAGAACACCCGAAATTGCTTGTGAAACCGAGTATTATTGAAACCGAAACGACCCCACATTAAATGGGCAGTTTGGATAAAATAAGTGAGATGGACAACGTCCCTGACAGGTACAAGTACTTATTCCCTGGCACGATGCATAATCATAACAAAATCAGTCGAAAAAACCTCCTAATTTATTAAATCAAAAAGCAAAACTTCAATCATTACTAGAACACACTAATAACAGCATGATGCATATGACATTTGCACGTGTAGAACTGATCATATTGAACATATGTGAAAACACGTATGTGAAAACATATTTCTATTTAAGTGAATAATTAAACATAAAAAAGCTGGAGTTCTAATAAAACCCCACCACACGCCCTTGCGAGGGTTTGCGTGGTATTGTGTGGTGGATGTAGATACTACCTTGATCAAAAAGTTCCCGGAATAACCACCGTGTGGCGCTCCCATCGTTCCGATTTGAGTTCTGTTTTTTTTTGTTAAATTGGTACATCTGTTGTTGATATTCCCTTTAAATCTTAGTGTCATAACTTGACATTTGCAAAAGTTACGTAGCCAAGAGTACATCTATCTCTGTGTGTGTTGGCGATTTTTTACAATTTCAGAAATGGATTTAAATTTGCAACAACGAACTTGTATTAAATTTTGCGTAAAAAACGGATTTAGTGGCGCACGGACGTTGGAAATGTTGGAAAAGTGTTTCGGCAACGATTCTCTAAAAAAAACGGTCGTTTACCAGTGGCACGAGCGGTTCAGAAGTGGTCGTGAGTCAATCGAAGATGATGAACGCAGTGGCAGACCATCGACATCGAAAGTCGGTGAAAAAATTGATAAAGTAAAAGAAATGTTGGTCAATAACCGCAAATTAACCATCAGAGAAATAGCGGAGGACTTGAACATTGCCTATGGATCCGCCCAAGACATTGTGGTTAATGATTTGGGTTTCCGTCGTGTAGCAGCAAAGTTGGTGCCAAAAGACCTCAATTTCATGCAAAAAAGAGACCGTGTTGACGTCGCAAAAGACATGATTTGCGAGGCTGAATCCGATCCCACATTCATCAAAAGGATCATTACTGGAGACGAGACGTGGGTTTATGAGTACGACACGCAATCCAGACATCAGGCAAGTGAATGGCGTTCACCAAATGAGCCGAGACCAAAAAAACCACGTCGTTTTCAGTCAAAAGAGAAGGCAATGCTGACGGTTTTCATGGATTACAACGGTTTAGTGCATCATGAATTTTTGCCAGAAGGCCAGACAGTAAACAAAGAGTATTATTTGGGCGTTATGAGACGTTTGCGTGAAGCAATTCGCCGAAAGAGACCAGAAATGTGGGCAGAAAACTCGTGGATTTTGCACCATGATAACGCACCGTCGCACAGTGCTATCATTATTCGTAATTTTTTGACGAAAAATGCAACAAATACCATCCAACAGCCACCGAATTCACCTGATTTGGCTCCCTGTGACTTCTTTCTGTTCAATCGAGTTAAAAGACCATTACGGGGAACGCGTTTTAGCAGCCGAGAGGAAGTAATGGAAAAATCGCAGGAAGCACTGATGGACATACCGAAAACCGAATATAAAAAATGTTTCGAGGATTGGATCAAGCGCTGGCATAAGTGTGTTGCAGTCGATGGGGATTACTTTGAAGGGGACAATATAGATTTAGATGAATAAACTTGTATTTTTAATTTTCTGAATAAATTCCGGGAAATTTTTGATCAAGGTAGTATGTTTGGATACTTAAAAGTAATATCGAAGTAATAAACTTAGTTTATTTTTATTAGCCGTAGTCAACAGGGTTGGGATGGATTTTGATGGGTCCTAGCAATGAATAATACATTAATTAATTAAAAATTGTCAATTTTTAATAAATCATGATATTCTACCATATCACGCGTGAAACGTCTGTTTTTACTGAATAATACAGTACATGAAAGCCCTCAATATCTCACACAAACCAGCCTTGGATCCCATACTGCATATTACAATAGCTAATACTTAAGCTATGCACACTTTCTACTTCCCTTAATTCTATCCTAAATGGACATTCCTTCTACCCCTCCCTCGGCCTTCCTTTCCCAGCATTCCCCCACTCAATTACCCACAATCTTCAGCATCCAATTGCTTCTCAGTATCTCCTCCTTGTCCTGTCTTCTTTGAATTCTACCAACAGCCGTCTCTGATCCCCTACCTCCATCGTTGATTTTCCTTTCTGACCATTTTATTTATTACACCCACATGCAATGGAAACTGAAATACACCACAATGAAACATAAACCCCAAGACCAATGTTACATTCCTGGTGCAGAGTATTTTCCCCCGAACTTCATAGTTATTCGACAAACTGAGTATCAACATAATTAGAGAATCAATTTTGGCAATCACTCACGGACCAAAAGTGAAATTACAGATTAATGTAATACATGAATTGTAAGGATGTCTCTTTAGCAATGATACTGAAAATGCGTTTTACGCTCAATCGCACTACGGTAGAAGAGATCATGCAAATAAAATTAGAGAGATTAAAGTGTAGAACAGATAGCTTCAGGATGTCATTTTTCCCACGAACGATAAGGAATCAGAATAAGGGGTTGGACCGAGCTAAGGGGGGGGGGGGGCGGATTACTTCGTATCAAAATTGATCTGGTGGGTGATGCCTGCCATACACCCTAGCGGTGGCTTGCAGGGTGCTATGTATATAAATAAAATAAGAACACATTTAAGACTACCCATCGGCACATATACCACCGTACACTACACTCACGAAATGACAATACATGTTTAAGATCGAATCATGTGGTTCTAAAACCACCACCGTCGCACCACGGGATCAGGGGATGAGAGGCGAAACCATGAAGACGGAAATATTCGACATCAATTGCGAAGAATTTGTATCCTCGACTTGTTCCCTGAAAATGACGAGCGACGAGTAATGGAACACTTTCATTATCGAAGAAACATGAAAGGCACCTCTTGGTCCCGGTTTCCACTTAACGGCGACGAAAATAAGATGTCCTTGTGTTTTTAAATACGCCCGTCACATAGATAATGAGGGACAAAACGGTTTCACGAAATCTCACTTTCAAACATCAACCCTAAACACCAAAGCTTTTTCGAAATGATTACGACTTTACATCAACATGACATAATATGGGCCTCGTATCGTCGACGATAAATAATAAAAAGTATTTAATATCGACAATATCGGACTATATTATTATCGATAATAGTGGCTCTCAGGCGGAGATATGTACCTATTTACTTCATCGACCAATCGATGGATGATGATCCGATCGAGATGGCTCAGCTGGTTTATCCACAGCATACCCGACGATATCGGAAATATTTTCGAACAGAGGAAATATGCTCGCTGTATCGGTTAAACGATTTCCACAGGCACTCGGATTTCCCGGTTCCTGCACGCTGTCCAATCACCCGCATCGATGGCGAACATATAATCGCATATTTGGGCGGATGAAACGTTTACGACAGGGTAGTACGAGTACATCATTATGGACGAATATTAATATACGTAGTCTGTGAAATAAATACGCGAACTGGTGCAATCTGACGGCCATGACAAGGATTATAGCCCCGCCCACTAGCGGCGCTAGTTGCCTGAGACCCAATGAGTGGTATTTGCTTGGCGGATCATCGAGCTGTGCGTGAATGGTGCCAGTTATGTTAGTTTCTGTTGTCCTTGTTTTTACTGTTTGTCGAAAATGGAAATGGACGAGATCACGGACCAACGAATCAGCATCAAGATTTTTGGTGAAGTACGATAAAAGTTATCAAGATTTTACTGAAACGTTGACAGCTGTTTACATTGATAATGCTCTGAAGAAAACATTTGTTGAATTCTATGGTCTCGGGCTCAACTTTGTGGAGGTTCATGTTCGTTTAAATGAATATACTTTGTAACTTCCACTTATGTGGAAGTTACAAAGTATATTCATTTTTAAAAAAACATTTGTTTTCAAGTGGGTTAAGCATTTTGAAGATGGCCGAGAAAGACGCCAAGACGGATGATGCAAGGCCGGGACGACCTTCAACCAAGTGTGAGTTGAAGACAACATTGATCGTGTGCGGTCATTTGTCCTTACCGATCGTCGAAAAACTATCCGAATCTTGATAGCTGATGAACTGAATTTAGGAAAATCAACAGTGCATACTATTTTAACCGAACATTTGGGTTCAAAAAATGTATGAAGTAGCTCGTATGAGGAAGCAAGGAAAATAGACAAAGAATTGCATTAGCAAAAGTACAATTTACAAAGAGGAAGCAACAATATGGCCATGACTCCGTAAGAGGGGACATACAAAAATTTTCAAGAAGATATTTTCTGGAGCTCAGATCTTATGATTCTGGAACTTCACAATGCCCGCCCAAGGCGACGGGCGAAGGTCTCTCTCTCGTGAGTCTCACGAGAAGTGGATACGCCGAAGCAAGTGAAACATGCTGCATTGAGAGGTAGGAAAACAAAAAGCTGTGAGACAGGGTGTGAGAAGTGAGGATAATGATGATGAAGGGGGTGGGAGAGAGCGGCGGAAGAAGTGGATGGATGAGGAGGTAGTATGAAGGGAGAAGGTATGCCAAGAGGTGGGTGTGCCATGGGAGGGGGGTTGTGGCGAGCGGAGGAAAGTGAGGAAGGGACGGAAAATTCGAAACGGCACGAAGAGGTTCAAAAAAAGGCAATAATATAATCGGACAATAGGTGTCTTTTTAAGGTTTATGAGTTTCACTAAGACGTGCAATACTCTCTGTGAACATTCACAACCTACCCCTACACGGTAAAAAATAGCAACAATAAAAAACATGTACATGGCGCTATCTAAATGTCCACCTGCACGAAGAATGTGAGTACCAAATTGACCCATATGGAAACAAAACAACTCAAATAGATTTCAGATGTCATATTAAATAAACAGATAGATTAAAGATGTAAATATTCCCACGAACGAAAAGGGATCAGAATGAGGACGACGTGATTCGCGTATTTATTTCAGAATTTATCGGTTGAATTACGCCATTTCCCTGGTGGCTACGGTCAGGTCCAATGGTCACTCTTAAAATGCACATGCAAACACAAGAAGAACAAATAGGAGACAAAATACTCTTATAAACAGCCACTCGGAGTACAACTTGAGCGCTTCATTTGCTTTCAGGGTAAACGATGTTTGCAGCAATAGTGGAGGAACATCACCCAATTAACCAAATGAGACCCAACCATGATCCCGTAGCAGGGAATCCAAATGAAACCACTTTCGTGCCTAGAGCGCGCTTTCTTAATCTGTTCATAACTACGCGCGCGATCATTTGACTCCTCCTCCAACAGTTGTCATTATTTCTCTGTTATACATGGCATTCTAAGTGGTTAATAGTTATAACAAGTAGTCTTCAAAATGTCATGATGCTCCCCCTCCGCCATACACAGGGAAATATGTTTTTTAACGTTTTCCGGCCGCGCTGGGGGGGGGGCAGGTATTTTGGGTCAAAAGTAGTCCGGTGTGTAATTACCCCCTGCCACACACTCTAGTGGTGAGTAGTGTAGTCTAGTATACTATGTAATGCAATAAAAATGAGTGTCTGCCAGAATTTTGTTTTTAAATAAAGCTACGACAGATCTTCAGGACGATCTCGTGGCAATGGGAGGGCGATCTCGACATCGGGCATCCAAGCACACACACACACACACACGGGCAGTTTGCCGAGGAGGAAGCGGGCGAAGAGAAGGCAGGCAAGCACCCCCTCCCCCCCCCCCCCCCCCGAGGCCCACCCATTAGAGGCAGGCGGCCGCGGACTGAACTTGGCCCACTCTCGGGATATTACGGAGGGGAGTTGGGGCCGGGGGGGGGGAGGGAGGTGTGGTGAGAGGACGCGAAGGGTCGCCGTACGGTATAGTGGCCGTGGCCGAAAGGAGTGCTCTACCCACCCGCCCGCTCGCCCACCGGTGAATGTCCGTGGGATGGCCGGGTATGGGGGGGGGGGAAGGGGGGCGACCGACAGAGGCCACCTCGTACGCGAAGGTATGACAAGCATTCCTCTTCACCCCGCTGTCCAGATGGGCGGGTATCGGGAGAAATACGGCGATGAAAAACAGCGAAGGAGACGTGGTGCCATTTCTCTTGGATCAGGCTCCTTCCGACCAACCGAATACGCTGCTCGGGGATTATTTGGCATCCATCTCGGAACACACAGGTTTGAGAAATGAACAAAAATGCCCAGCACGGAGGTGCCCGCATACGCAGCCAAAATCCGCAAACAAAGCCTCGCGTAGTAACTTCGTACGGCTAAGCGTGGAGACTGTGTTATGCGAAACGATAATAACCGCCGGGAACTGCAGAAATATTTTAAATCGGTAATTTCAGGCTTGACTTTGAGGAACTTATGCATTGCGGATATAAAAAATACCAAATTTGTTTATTACACTAAATATTTTAATCTTACAACACAGGTTTCAACACTTCGTATTATATTCAATACAGAGCATCATAGTATTGCCTGAATACGATGCTATATATTGAAACCTAGGTAATTGGATTGAAACATGTACAGTTAAGAATTAACAAAGTTGGAATTTCTTTTTCCATATTAAATTTTTGATTAATCTCATGAAAAGTTTAACAATGGAGGCTTCAGAGAACTCTTCTGTGATCATAGCCTGAAGATGGCTTTTTTTCAAAGTCTAGGCGTAATTCGAAATCTACGGAGTGGAATCAATAATTTTATGCTGAAACACATCGTGGTTCATTATGATATTCCTTTATTAACAGAAACGCCGGAAACTATCCGAAAATAGGATAGTGTGAGGAATGAGGGATATGGGTTGGATAATGCTATGGCGGTAGACAAGGAAGAATGAAATGCACTTCGCTGGTTTGCTCATGGAGAAGAAATGGAAGCGAGTCGAATCGCCGAACATAATGTAAGCGAGAAATTAATCGGTTTTGGAGTAAGGACCGAAAAAATTCCAAGGATAAACCCAACCGAAGATACAAGAAGACAAATCTTGAAAGAAACAGTAAAGCATATCTGAAACAATGCATTATATGTGACATTTACGAAAGAAGAACGCAAAATAAGGGCAGTATGGAAGATATTAGGAAAATTTTACCTCAAGTAAGAACCTAAAATTCAACCTATTTTTCACCTGGCCTACCCTGAAAGGAAACGGAGGAAAGGGTATGCATATATGTGTGTGTGTGTGTGTGTGTGTTTTTACACGCGTGTGCGAGGGCATTGGTCGAGTGACTTTCATTATGACATCGAAAAACTAATCCAAACCGTATATTATACATCCTGAAGTTTTACAGCACCAATTCAGAAACTATTTGCCCCCGGACACAATTCGTAACCACAATAAAATCAGCAGGAAAACTATCATATAAAAACATGTCCACTTTCCGAAGGCCGGCGTCATAAAACTCTCCTTGTTACTCGTCCCGAGTCCAAAGCGAAGCGTAGAAGTAAAACGGGAGCCCCGGGAAGATTATTATATGAGATTAATTGATTAACCTCGTGAACTTGAAAAGCCCTCTTCCGATGACCACGATATTAACAACCCCGCGAACCGTGAGGTGTCAGTCAGTATCCACGTTTAATAATTCCGTCGTCAATAACGAAAATATGAAATAAAAATCGGGGAGGGACGTGGCAAAGGATTGATGAAGCTTTTCTCGTGGCTTTCCGCGCAGTTTTACTTTGTTCGTGCGTCCTTTGCTGCATCAATGTATAATACTCAAATACCAAGTATCATAATTAACTTTGGTAATAAAAAATAATTCATCCGTAGCGCGTGGTATTATGCTGACAGGAACGAAGGAGAAAACAAAGGCAATTCATTTCAGCGTAATGGACATGTTACGCTAAATAAAACAATAAATATAAATCACAGATTCAGGCGTGATGTGGTGGAAATGTTCCATAATAACAGCGACGAAGACAATTACAATATTCTACTGAATAAAGATTTATTCACGATTATTTTCGATGCACTGCAGCATTTTCATGTGAAGCTCTCACCGTACATTGAGGGCTTCACCGGAAAATTATGTAAGGCATCAAAACTAGTAGAAAATTGTAGTAGTCATCGTCCCTTTTGTTATTAAACAATAAATATTAAATTTTTGAAAACAGCCTATTTATAGGAATGAATTCAACGAACATTATTTGAACACGAGCCCTGCACACTCCAGGTTCCCTTCGCATACCGAGATGATTAGCGTTCAAAAGTCGAGCACCTGCAACAGACACTCAATGAATACGAAAAAAATGGGATATTTTGACAAATGGAGTTTTTAAATGGAAGCTTGCAGCATATGGCAATCTTAATAGAGGCGACGAGATAAAATGTCCCGTCGTAGACAGTCCGAAATACATCAAGTGTAGCTTTATATTCCGATTCCTCAAGAAAACGTGAATATTTGCATCGTCAGGAGAAAACATGTTGGACGTAAGTACAGAATGATCACAAAACTTTTGAAAACATTGAAGAGCTCAGAAAAGCGAAGAAATTAAAGAAAAACATCCCACAAAACATTTACTGAAAGGATGAACACTTGATAAATTATCATTAATTAAAAATATTATCATTGAGCGGGGTTTTTTTCAGCGCGGAACATGGTCATTTGAAGCAGGATGATAGGGGTAGATTGGAAGCTATTGAAATGTGGGCGTGTAGAAGGATGAAATAGGTTAAGTGGACAGAAAGGAAAACAAACGAGGAATTGCTAGGTATGGCGGAGGAGTAGAGGGGATTGTTGGGAGAAATAATGAGGCAGGAAAAATGGATGGAAAGCGTATTGATCTGCAATGGGATGTTGAAGACTGTGATAGAGGGAAGAATGTTAGGCAAACGTGGAAGGGGCAGGAACAGGATAGGGATGTTGGACGGGATGAAGGGAGGAAGGAAATATATTACGAAGAGGGATTTGTTGTAGGGTAGGATGTTGTCGGGAGAGACAAGACATTTAGTTCGCAGTTGTGTACACCTCAACCGGCATATTAACTACAAATATAATAATCGTCCGCCATTGCAAAAAGTAGTGCCGGCGAAAGATAAATGAGACCGTAGAAATGAAAGGGAGAAACTTAAACAGGGACTCCGGTTGCGTGTGCTCATCCAAATCCGTAAACCCGTGCTCCGTAGAAAAAGCGTCGGGTTCGAAGGAGGGGGGGGGAACAGCTCGAGGGGGACCAGCTCACGCCAATCAGAAGACATTCCTACTGCTTAAGAGTCTGTGAACAAATGAATCGGGAGTTGAGATATCACTCGAAGCCCTGAGAAAGATAGCAGAGCCGGCTGTTGAAACGTCGACAACATGACCTCATTGAACACCACACGAGACATCACTCAGGTCATTCGCCGAGAAATCACCAAATCCTTGTCTTTAAAAAATCGCCCCATGTCCACTCCCTCAAACCTGAAAACCCGTAAGTTATCGTAATTTCCAGTGTCAATGACCCACGCGCCACAACCCCTCCTCCCTCCCCCCCCCCCCCCAACACACACACACACACACCAGCTCACGTACACCCTGGGCAGTGCGCTTGAGGCTTCCGTTTTGCGGATTTATATTCAAAAATGTTTCCCTTCCCCCGCCTCGTTTTAACGGGCCTCGCGTCGCTCCAGTGGGCAGCGGTGCGAGGCCCGCCGATGAATGCTCTTCGATGGCAGCGCCGCCCTCACTCCTCGGCGGGGAAGTGTAAAACTGAAGGAAGCGAGCCTTAGAAGTCTGAATTCATTGAAGATACTCGTATTCCTGCCTATTAAAGACAAGTCCTGGAAGGACCCTGAAGACTATTATTATACGTGTACATAGAGAAACGTCTTTTCTACATCGGTACATCAACAAGTAGAAGTAAAAAATGTGCGCACAGTATACTGAAGAGTCTGGGATTTTGAAATACGAGGGCTGTCAAGAAAGTGACATACGTTTCGGCCTAGCGTGTCGGTGGGTAGGACAAGAGCCATCATTTAAGAGTTTTAAACGTCCCTACATTCAGTCCACGCATCCTGCAGTGGTAGTGTGCAGACTGTGGGCCTCCTACTTTGCTTACGTTGCGAACTTTTAAAATGTGCTCTGCAATGGAAAATCGAAGTGATGTGCGATCCGTGATTAGGTTATTACTGGTAAAAAAATAACAAAAGTCAATTGAAATTCATAGGCAACTTTATGAAGTGTACGGAGACGGAATAATGAGTGAAGGCGTAGTGAGGCAGTGGTGCATTCAGTTTAAAAATGGCCAGAGCACCAATGTTCACGACGAGCACCGCATTGGTTGGCCACTACCTTGTGACCGATGAACTGACCGATGCCCAGTTCTTGGACATCATGGAAATTGGTCCGTTCACTCTTTAACTTACAACACCACTGACGCACAACACAATCACTTAGTCGGTGGGCAGCGCAAATTTCCCGATGAATGTCAGCGGCTTATAGTCAGAAGTATATTGCCAGTAAAAACTTTTCACTGAACGGATTTTGCCATTTTGGCGGGATTTCCAATTGTATTGTTCGTATTGACTTACCAGTGTACACAGACAGACAAGTGCCTTTACGAACACTGCAGCTCGAGGCGTACTGCCCTAAGGCGTGTGTGTGTCCATACTGCAAACATTCGGCTCCCACCACTACTTCGCTCGCTACACGCAAACCTACGTTAGTTTCTGGATAGTCCTCGGATTTAAATTACTGTACGTGACGAGGGCGTAGATACGTTTCCACCCAGCGCTAAACTTCCCTGACTTTCCCGATGATTATTCTAGAATCGTAAAAACCGAAAACGAAATTCTTACCGAGGGAATGAATGGTGCTCGTCGAGGAACTCCAGTCTTAACATGTTTCGTCATTACGCAAGGGCGACTTCACTTTCTATATCATAATCAGCTGAAGACTTGAAAGCAGATTACAAAGATATTAGATTTAGTGAATTCAAGGTATTCTACGCTTCAAAGGTAGGATTTCCCCGCGTGTCATTCATTCAAGTTATTCCACTTATTAAAGGTAGGTTTTTCGATGGTCCCTAACGATTATTTTTTAGACGTATCACGAGAATTTCCTCTGTTTGCCCTACATATCTTCCTTCAGTCCTTCGCAAATTTTTCCTGTCTTCATGAGTCTAAAGGCCTCTTTCCCTTCATCCTCTGTCTGTCCCGTTTACTCAAACCTTCAAAAACCGAACACATTTCAACACTCCCTCCAATAACTTTTCCTGCCTTCTTCGGATTTCCCCATACAACTCCCTCCTTCTCTTCGCCCACCATATTTAACACTAGCTTTTGTCTTCTTCTCTATCCAACTTATTTCCTCCATTCTACACCATACGCACATCTCAAAAGCCTTAAAAATTGAGGTAATCATCTAGCCTCAAAATGTAAAAAAGGGAAATACGACTGTAAAAGGTCGATCGAGCGAAACATTTTTTCATTCCAAATGAGGCACGTGACAAAAGGTGAATTTCGAGAAGACACCTAAGGCGGATTTCCATAGGCATGTAATGGAAAACGACAATTAAATGAATTATGAGCAGATAAAAAGACTGCGAGGGACAGTAAAGCTGCTACCGACCAATCCGCGTATCAACAACCTCAGGCGACGGCCGTTCCGAGGTAGGTTTAGATAAGTCCGAAAACTATTACCCAATTCTTTTGTCTCCTAAGAAACTTGGCATTTTTATCAGAGGTTAACACAACAAACATTTCTTTTAACCTAAATAATTCTAAATTTACACACACATTCAATCTCCCTTCACGTCAGATAATATGCCTATTCTTCCGCCTCGATAAGACATCAACGTTCATTTCACACAAAAACAAATATTAAGGTTTAGCATTGGCATGCTATTACGTAACTTATAACCTGGTTGTAAATTAATCATGACAGGAGTTAATCGATTTAAAAAGATTTTAAAATAGATGGTAAGATTTGTAACGGTAAATTCTGAGATGTTATTTTCCACTTAAAAGAGTTTCGTCTAGTACACCAATAGGTGAGCAGGACCAGAGCACTTCTTCTACCACGTATTTGCCTTGGCACGCTCACGACCGAAGTAAACACAGCTGTAATTAGGCACTACTTTCCTGTCGGCGTCGACAACAAACTCCGCTATCGATTTTCGAAAACCCTTCCGAGAGCCACCAGAAATCACCCGAGTCTCAAGATCTACGCAGGGAGGGAATGTAAGATTCCCGATCGCCCCCGAGGCTAAGCACACGCTCCCATGTTTCGCTTCATTGCTGGACACCGGAAATTGGGCGACTGGAAGGTGGAAGGAGGAGATGGACACCAATTAAGGCGGCCTAATGGTGATTTGCTCCGATTGGATCGATTCGCCATGGGCCGGACGGGTCCCTTGGGGGTCCCTCGGCCCATCCTCCTCCGCCAGCCAGACAAGAGTCCACGCCCCCCACCCCCTTCCAACTTTGCGTAACCTACCACCGAATTTAAAAGATACTCTGACCTCAAAACAATTGTTGGAAGCACCAAAACACATGGTATAGATAAAACGTATCGGGAAAAATTTTTTTCTCGCGTGACTGTACGTCGCAGCCGGCAGGCTCGGTGGTGATGGGTTCGTTCTTCAACACTCGCCATGCGCCAATCGCCTGCGAGCGTTCTCTCGGGCTGGATCGTTATTTTAGTGGACCCCTGTCGAATGACTAGGTGCACGCGTAAAATGCAGCGAACGATAAAACAGCAGTGCGCCATCAAATTTTGTGTTGGACAGAGGGAATCTGGTATGAAGACGTTGGGCATGATTGTCCAAGTGTTTAAGGCTGAAAGCATGTCACAAACTGCAGTTTTCAAGTGGCACAAGCTCTTCAAAGATGGCCGAGAGAATTTGGAGGACGAGCCCCGCGCTGGACGGCCATCGACGTCAACCACTGACGACAACGTGCGACGTGGGCGTGAAGTGCTGTCATTCAGAACGTCGGGTGAGTGTGCGCATGATAGCAGATTGTATTGGAATTCAGTTCACACCATTATCAACGGAAATTTGGCGATGCGAAAGATCTGTGCTAAACTCATCACGAAGATATTTGGACGGACGACCAAGAACAGAGTGTCTGCTTGCGAAGACCTTCTGCAACGACATCGCGACGATTCCCCAACCCCCTTACAGTCCCGACTTGGCACCTGCAGACTATTTCCTATTCCCAAAATTAAAATCCTCCCTCACAGGATACCACCACGGGGACTTAAGTCCCGTCAAAAATAGCTAGCACGCATACCCTAGAGGACCCTCCGGAATCCGCTTACCAGGGAGCTTTCGAGTCGTGGAAAAGCCGCAGGCAAAAAAGTGTCGACGCTCAAGAAGGATTCTGTGAGTGATTCCCAACCTAGATCCTCGAATATTTTGGAGACGCTGCTAAGTTTATCATAACAACGTTTTACAAATCTAGGACGCACGCTATGCAATTCGTAAATTAATCCAACTTCGTGAGGATCGTACATACTTGCAGCATATTCTAAAAGAGGCGTAACCAGCGAAAGATAGCATCTCTACTTGAAGCTGTGTTAGAGGGGAAAATTTGATGCAAACGAGGAAGTGGCAGGAATAGAATAGGGATGTTGGACGAAATGAAGAAAGTATGTGAATGAGGAATTGAAGAAGGGCTTATTGTAATGTTGAATGTTGAGTTGTGTGTTCCTAGGAGAGGCATGGAAATGTATAGTCGTATCGTTTTTAAAGCAGTGTCCATCCAACCTACCTTAAATAGCAGAATACCAAATAATATACGCTTAAGTGAATATTAATACAGAAATTCATGATGTCCTAATAAACCCCGAAAAATGCCCTATCGGCGATTCCAGGGTATTTTATACGCAGGAATGTGGTATGGACAATCGAGATCCTCAACGAGTAAGGGATACCATGGAGCGAAAATAAATATCACAGGCAAAACCAAGGATCGTTGAACTGAGGAAGCGCGGAAGTGGGGGAGAGGGGGGCAGGGAAGGCGCGAAGAGAAAGGGGATTAGGGAAGGTGAAGGCATCTACCCGGCAGGGGTACCAACCAGAGAAATCCTCGCGTACGGCCTAAGAGTACTCTTTATTTTCACGCCTGGAGTTCACATCCCTTTCGACTTCCCCCGAGGGTCCGTTCTTCAAACACGTGTGACGTTGAGAAACACTTTCAAATTGGCCACAGAGGAAGGATCCCTTTTCCAGGATGGAGGGGATCCGCAATCAGAGACAACCTACCCTTTCCCACATGTCAATGACCTGGGATCTGAAATTCCAAAACGGCCAAGGAGTCCACGCGCCACGATTGGACAGTAACTACAACCGCTGGGTAATGAAAAGTAACTATTATTCAGTAGTGCAACGTTTAACGTATGTATGCTTAGGATGGACGCAGAATGAATACCAAAACTACTCTTTCTAAGCCTTGCCTGACAAAGCACAACCTGGCATCCCATACCATGAAGAAACCTTCTTCAACTGCGAATACTTCCTTCCGCTCTTCATTCCGTCCAACATACCAACCCTTTCCCCCCCCCCCCCAACATCGACTCCCTCATACTCTCCCTTCTATCACAGTCTTCAGCATTTCAACGGCAATATAAATACATTGCATCCGCCTCCCTCTTCTCGAAATAAGATACACTTGTCCACAAACTGCTCTTGCAAGAATGTGCTCTGCATTGATTTGATCAAAGCCACACGTGCCTAAGTTCCACACCATTCACACGCTGAAAATTGTCTCCAAATTTCTACACAAGGAATTTGAACATAACTGACCTCATGACCATGTGTGGTGCGGTCATGTACAACTTGAATCGGCTCGGTAACGTTCATCTTACATCAAAGTTCTAAATCAGAGCGCCTCTCAATAATATCTTGGAATGCAATTAACCAAACGTAAATTACGTTCAGACAACACGTCCAGCGTTAGGCAACTGTTGGAATGGCTATGCATGATGTTCTCTTGGTACAGTTCAAGACCTTGTTAAATGCTTTTAAATTGAATAAACCGCAAATTTTCCATTCTTCGTGAAGTTCTTTACCACTTGAAGGGGGGGGGGGGTTTGAAGAAGTTGCAATAAACAAAATATGAAAATCATTGCGAAAGGCATTTGACTTTATGCAATTTGGACCTTTCTTTATGGTTCACATAGTAATAAGTAATCCCATCAAAAACCAATCGACCATATGAAAACCTCGTCAAATGAGTGATTCAAATCTTTGAAGTTGAATCGCTTGGGGCCTACGCTTACATTCGAGACGATCAATTTTTCTTGTCAAAGTGTCATTGTATCGGGTGAAAAGGGATTAAGACATCCCCGTCAACAGCCCAGAATGGGGGGGGGCATGCAGAGTAGGTGTACTGTTTTAGTGCATGAAGAAAAGCATCCAAAAAACAAATTATTCTGAATTCATTCTTCCTTTCTGATGCGATCTCTCTCTCTCTCTCACCCCACCGATAAGTAATCGGAACAATACTCCTCCCACCCAAACCAGTCATAACGGATGAATTCACTCCCTTTCACTTATCCGCCGAGGGAATCGGGGGTGGTCGAATGGCGAAAGCATGAATGGCCCCGATTGCTGTGAAGTAGAAAAATAAATGACTGCTCTCCGTGCGATACATGTCTCCCTCCATTCGGTTAGAGGAGATGTGGACTCCTTTCGTTCGGATTCCAACCCTCGATTCAGGAATGCATATGAAAGGAGTCCCAACTCACGGCGCTGGGCGACCTTTCGTGCCTGCAGAGAGAAGCGGCGGCGGCGCCTTTGGTTGGTACTGCAACCAAAGTATGACGACTTTTCATGGATTACACAACGGCACATACCGTACACAACATTTTCCGAAAGTTTTAGAAACACTATTTAATGAATAGAGGAATGATATTTGGCTTTGTAATCCACCGGAGGGGTGGTAACATATTAGAATTTAAGTACACGGTAGTAATATTAACAAATGCCACCGAAGCTGAGTTGCAATGCAAACTAATAATATCTTGATAATAATATCTCGTAATAATATCTTGAGTTTTTAAGACGACTTAGGCCGAAATGCATAGCGACAAGGAGAAGTGGTGCATAACCGGCTCCACTCAATCGACATTTAAAATGAGGCCCTCATGCTTGGACCCACCACCAACGGGAGAACACGAGAGATATCCTAGAGGCCATGAGCCCGAGATGGGGATTAAAGTAAACTTTTTGGCATCAATAAAGAATGTGAAAGGAGGGAGAATGTTGCGTAAGAGGGGTGGAGGAAGGAACAGTCAATAGACTTGCTATAGATCGTGAAGGCAGGCAGTAGTCAATGAAAGGGGAAATACTGCAGTGCATTAAAAAGAGAAGTACTTGTGACATGCAGAGGAGGCCAATCGCTAGGGGCCGTTTAAAACTGCATTTATTAGGTAAACAGCAGAATACCTTTGAATGAATGGATAAAGAAGGAGAAACATACAAATAAATAAAATCATACAGGTAATGGACTTACACTAATTTGCACCAAGTGGATTTTGACAATTATAGAAACGAAAGGAATATGCCATATATTCGAAAACGAATTCAAGCTAGACCAAATTTATTTTGCGATACTTTCATTGATAATTAACAAAGAGCACCACAAAACTGTAACCACTATTCTTACGACTAAAATGGGTGAATTATACTGTCGATACTAACATAAAGGCTAATGTCGGAGACGGCCTTTGTTACCAATACAATTTTACGTGCAATACATTTTCACATAGTTCAAACTTAACCGTGTTAGAGGTTCAATTTACTTCCTTGGGTGCATCATATAAGAAATTAGAACATTTACCATGCTGTACTATTAAAAACGAAGGAGTAACATTTTAACAAATCTTGAAGAGTACATACACGTATGTTCAGTTGAATGATACAGAGCGCAAAAACCTTATACACCTGTTGTTTATGCTGCGTATCTTGAAGGCCTGGAATTGCTAGGGCAGGCCGGAGAGCTTACTATATGTACCTTGGAATTGATTTCAACCAAGATTATCAGAGTAGAAGTGGACATAAGAAGAGATAGGTGAAAACCTTTGCTATCGAGCGTGCTTTTCTTAGGCGCGGAAACAATATTATGTGGGTAGTTCGGAGGCGTTTGAGATTCATGGGAGCGGACAGAGATGTAAAAAACAAAAATTGTCGGAAAGGAAAAACAAGCAAAGATGTGATGGGGGGAGATACTATTGTTGAGGGAAACCCAAAAGATGCAGGAAAGGTTAAAGCATTAAGACGCGACAGAATGTGATAAGAGGGGAGGACATTGGGCAAGCGAGGCTGGGGCAGCAAAAGGATAGGCATATTGGAGGGAATGAAGGGAGATAGGATGTATGAGGAACTGAAAAAGTCATATTGTAGTCCTGAGTGTTAGGTTGTCCTGCTAGGCAAGGTTTAGAATGGTAGCAGTATTCAGTGCGTGTCCAACCAAAACCTACCTTAAACAATAACTAACCATTACATTAATAAAAATATTCAGGTCTTTGTATTCTACATTATTAATGTTCTATTATGATTGTACATCGTGTGAGGAAAGAACCGAGAGCTTGAACCTGTCACTGGCGGTGTCTACCTCTCTCATATTAAACCCAATCTACCAATGCAATTGGGGTCCATAACAATTCTCCACGTGCCACAACCAAACTTTGGCGTTCTGTCATTTAAACAAATAGATTGTCATCCTCTGAAAATTCCCTCACGCCCGCCCTACGAGCAGGGCACCGAAGTCGCCACTGTTGCCAACATTTCTAACTTTCACTTCCACCCTTCACGGGACAGTTCGCGAGAGTTGGGAAAACAGCGACCGCGCACGGATAATCGCGGGACCGTGGGAACGAACGGCCTCCCTTCTCTCTCTCTCCTCCCTTTTCTCTCCAAAAGCTACCATTTTTATGGGGATGGCATCCCGACCGACAAGAAGCCCTTACCATTTTCTTCATCTCGCGATGAATGCCCTCAGTTTAAGCGAGCGTCGCTCCTAGGGAAGCCGGGCGAATGTTCAACGATCGGAGCAAACGAATTCGGAAGGTGTTCACAACAAATAAAAAACACTCTCGCGAGGTGCATTTTGCCGTCCGTTTGGACCGAGCGGTTTTACTTTCTACTCGAGAAGGGGCGGCGAGGTGAAAAAAAAAGTAGAACGCGAAATACATTTCTCGCCCAGATTTGAATTTTTCGCACGAATCTCCGCCTCGGTCCGAGGCATAAATGAAAGGTGCAGTATTATTGGACCCAGCCGCCCGAAAACAACCTAGGCAGCCATAGTTAAAGGTGAACCCTTCCATAAAAATAGAGGGCAACGCATTAATGTGTTCCGCTCCGAGGTTTTACAATGAGAGCGTAGGTGCGTGAGTGGCGAAGTGCAACTCTTCCAAATATACCGAACGTATTTCCAGAAAAGCGTATGATGCGCTCAAGGGCGGGTAGTGTTTAAAAAACGGACGAAGAAAATTTGCCGATAAAGTGGTGATCATGGACCCTTCGCAGTTACTCATTCATTCAGCTTCGTTGTTTTAAATCATCTGAATTCACACAACCTTAAGACAATCACAAAGATAGATGGTAGAGCGGATAGATTTAAACTGCCGCTTTTTCCTCGTTCCATTAGAGAGTAGGAGATAATTAGAATTGAGAGTTATTTATTGTGTTGATATTCTGATTGCCATTTCCTACATGCCATTGTTTTCTTAATAAGACCCATCATTTTAACAGCTCTAAAGCCTGATTATAATATACGTGTCCTATTACTGAATACTGTTGGAGGTAAGTACTTTCTTTCGTGTGATTTAAATTTTTGGAGAGCATGACCAAACTGATACTTGTGAAGAGGGGCGGGCAATGATTGGGACTGTGCACGCAGCGTGCATGGATGGATGGAGACTAAAACACCTCCCCCTGTCTCACGCCCTTTGCGGAGTATTGTGCGGCTGCATACACTCGAAGTTAACGAGATTTCTTTTAAACGCTGCCTACCTTTTAAGAAAGGTTTTTAATTAACGAACCGACCGAGCTAAGATATTTCTAAATCTTGTTTACCAAGTGCAACCAAACACTCTAAAATAAAAATTTCTTGAATACCGCATAATTTGTAACTCTCTTCATTGAGTCCAACGTGGATAATTGAATGAATTGGAAGGATCCCCAGAACCATAAATTGCAGTGAATAGAATTTCGTTTATTTATTAGTTAGGAGTTTTCACTGAGTTTATTAGAGCAGTAACTCTATTTGTAATTTCATCGGTCGTAGCTTTAACATTATCTAATTTTTCCAAGTTATGTTATCCTTGACAAGGTGTGCCAGCGCACATGGTACACCATGTTAAAAACATATGAAACATAGAATATGGTGAAAAGTTACAATAGCATTGTAATTACCTTCATGAGTTTGCGGAAAAAACTATTAACCATTTAGATCCCAAAAAATTAAGACGTGCTCATCGAGTTAAAGATTATTCTATGGTAATCTTCCGCATCTCCGACAATCATTATACTAAGTAGTACTGAAAGATTTTTGATACCAGAATGGAAAAATATTTATATAATATTTACGGGATCGAGAAATCCCAAGATCATGCATCGTTTTGACTATACTCTCATTTCCGGTACCGAATGAGGATTTCTATCCATTCATTCAAATGATGGACATGAATAATAAGAGAAAATGGAAGTAGGCACGTGTTTCTTTTTATTTACGGACCATTAAGGATGAGTTAAATTTGAGAAGGTTAGTTCAATCACGGCAGTCGCTTCGACGAGAATGAGTACAGCGGCACGGAAATTGGGTTAATAACACTGATAGAAAAAGAAATAACTAATTAGGAATCAAAAAGGAGGGCACTCTGGATTTGAGTAGTGACGTACATATATATATATATATGTACGAGTAAAATAATCACGAAGAATTTTAATATGTAAAGTGGTTCTCTACGGTTTTGCCTTTGAGGTAAGAGATTGAGAGCGGGGTGGAAGCTTTTGAGATGTGGGCACCGGCAAGGACGGAAAAACAAGATGGAAAAAGAGGAGGGCGTAAGAATAAGTGCTGGGGATGTGGAGAACGAGGAAATTTGTGAGCGAGTCTGATGCAATCGGGTAAGTGGATGGTGGTGGGCTACTGATGGGCTGGGAAATGACACAGAATGAAACTGGCTGTCGAGGAAGAAGGATGAGTCAGAAGAACCACTTCTAACAGGATGAAGAAGCATGTGAAGCGAATCTTTTTACGCAAAACAGAATAGACCGTCAAATGTTATGATTGAAAGAGGAAAAAAAACTATTTTCTATGTTAATTTATACATATTGAACTCGCCAAACGGCGAGCAAATACTCATTTATATAGAAACAGATATAAGGAAAAGGGATAGGAACACAAATAAAGGACGAACACAGGATATGTGGGGAAGACGGAATCAAGCAGATCACGACAGTAAAAATATTTCCTAGACCTCGTGATCTGCTTGATTCCGCCTTTCCCCTGTTCCCATTCCGCCTGTATGTTCCTATCCCTTTTCCTTATATCTGTTTCTATATAATATATATATATTATAGAAACAGATATAAGGAAAAGAGATTAAGGGATCGGTTAAGGTAAGTTTATATATATATATATATATATATATATATATATATATATATATATATATACTAGCTGAATACCCGGCTTTGCACGGGTTAGGGGGAAACAATAATATAAACATACTACATAAATAAAAACAACAAATTATAAAGTACAATAATACACTACTTCATACAAATTTAAGAATCTTTTTTATTTAACACCTGTCTATAAACTACATTTTTTGTTTCATATCCAGGAGAAAGAATATATAAATTTTTAGGCGAACCTACTCCGGAGCAAGCAACATAAAGTTGCCCGTGGCTAAAACATGGCGATCTTAGATCAACACCACAAAACTTTAAAGACTGTCCCTGTGATTTATTAATGGTAATTGAAAAAGCTAGCCGGACTGGAAACTGTAATCTTTTAAAGTTGAAGGGAAGATCAGTTGGGATTAGAGGTATCCGTGGAATAAAAATTATTTCGCCTTTTCCTTTTCCAGTTAAAATGACTGCCTGGATTATATTTTTCATTAATTTTGTCGCACACAATCGTGTCCCATTGCAGAGTTTTGGTGGATCTAAATTTCGCAATAAAATGATTGGAGATCCTACTTTAAGTATAAGGCGATGTTGTGGCAATCCAGCTGGATCAAGTGAATTTAGGAATTCCGTTGGATAATTGACGGCTTCGTCAGCATCCACTACGGTATCAAACGATTTATATTCAATCACGTCTCCTGGCAGCATGGCTAGAATCTCCTTGTTAATTTCATTAACATCATCATTCTTAGGAGCAAGAATGGCTCTTTCTCGCAACCATTCTAAATTTTTATAATTTTGATTAACGTTAGGATAGACTGCTTGTATAATATCGCGGACAGTTTTCACCGATACACATAAATCTGATGACAATTTTATCATAACAGATGCTTCAATAACTAATCTATCTTCTCCAATCTCCAAAAGTTTATTTGCAAAATTTTGAGCATTCCCATCTCTTAAGAGCATTGGCATGTTTTGTTTAAGGCTAATTTCTTGGACATGATTCCATAGAACAGAATGTTTTAAAAAGGCATAAATTTCATCGGCTGGAGTCGATTTTGGAATGACAGGCAGAGTTTGACGGAGGTCTCCACACAGGAGCTCCTCCCATTAAACTGCAGTTTCCTCTAAGATCTTGAAGTGCTGCGTTGAGGGCCTCAAGAGATTTTTTAATAGCCATCGTACACTCATCCCATACTATCAATTTACATTCTATAAGAACTTGTTCCTGGCCGCTTGTTTTATTTATATGACATGTGGGATTTTCTTGTCGGGAAATATTAAGGGGCAACTTAAGGGCAGAGTGGGCTGTTCTTCCTCCTTCCATTAATGTCGCTGCAATACCTGAAGATGCAACGGCTAGAGCGATTTCTCCATGAACCCTGATTTCAGCGAGAACTAAATTAATTAAAAATGTTTTTCCCGTGCCACCAGCAGCATCAAGAAAAATGATACCTCCTTCTTGTTTATCTACTTGATCCATTATTGTTTCGTACGCGAATTTCTGATCTTCATTAAGAAGTGGCTTTTTATCTGCGATGTATGCTTCTAAGTCTAAGACATTGTAGCTAGTTTCACGTATATAATCTGGATAAAATACACCCTGTTGATCTTGTACAGGTGCAAAAAGACCGAGTTCCACTAAAGTCTTGTTAACCATGGTGATACACTTTTCCTCCAAAATAATCAAAGTTTTATTAAAAATGTTGGAGTTAAACGTAATATCCAATGTAGGATTTTCACTTCGAACTTTAGCCAGTATATCCTCACTCATTGATTCTTTATATTTTTCCCGTAATGTTTTTGGGTTAGATGGATTACAGGAGGTTATTATGACGGCAAACAAAATTCGGATTTGTCCTGGAAGAGAAATCAAACTGGTCTCTCGCAATGAGTCATCCCAGTGTTGATCTCCTTCTAGCAACCCTAAATTCTGGCAAGCTTCTCTGAATGTCTCACATATTTCTCCGTTTACCGTTCTTAATTCTGCAAATGAGCGAGGTCCTCCAATGGTATGTAGAAGCATTCTTAAAAAATAACATTCGGCGTTGTTAGGATGGACTGTGTAGACTCGGCCCGATGCGTCACATGAATAAATATTATTCTCAGGATCAAAGTTGCCCATTTTTCTTCTACATAAGACTTTCCTTGATGTATTCTACGTATAACATCTCGGCAATTCTGAATACAATAGTGTTCTTGCAAAAGTATCCTGCTGGCATAGTTGGAAAAATTCTGTTTCTATGACAGCAAAAAAGTAAACAAATTACATACATACAAACAAACACTCTCCTTTATATATATAGATATATATATATATACACACACACATATATATATATATATATATATATATATATATACACACATATATATATATATATATATATATGTAAACTTACTTTAACCGATCCCTTAATCTCTTTTCCTTATTTCTGTTTCTATATATTATATATATATATATATATATATATATATATATATATATATATATATATATATATATATATATATATATATATATATATATATATATATATGATGGGCTGACACAACATAACACAAATAGAACAGAATAGACACATATAAAAGAACACTTACACGGTAAATTGTTCGAGCTATATATATATATATATATATATATATATATATTCTCTCTTGAATAATGCCCCTGAGAGGGCCGAAAGCTCGAACAATTTACCGTGTAAGTGTTCTTTTATATGTGTCTATTCTGTTCTATTTGTGTTATGTTGTGTCAGCCCATTATTGTGCCGCTCGTATGAGTTTTTCCGTACAATCGTTATATATATATATATATATATATATATATATATATATATATATATATATATATATATATATATATATAGTACAATACACAGTAACACACAATATAGAAACACAAAAAAAGAAGAACACTCACACGTTATTTCTTGATATTTCGACGGAAACAATCCGTCTTCCTCTGAAGATATAGAAGTAATGACTGCTGGAGTTGTTGAGGTGAGGGGTGCGAGAGAAAGGGAAGGGGGCAAGGAGAAGGGGAGAACGGGAGGCGAAGGAGGGGTGAGGGTGGGCTTCCACAAAGTAACAATTTTAGGCCACTCCCATCAGTGAACGACATTGAGGCCCGGATGCTGATAGGCCATACAGATGTAAATGAATGCCATTTCAAGTGTTTTTAATTGTATAGGGTTATCGGATGTGGGAAGGGAGGCCAGGACGGAAACATTGTAGCACAGGTTGAAAGGGGTATTATGATGGGAAGCATGTTTAGGGATGGGGAGACCCGCGGACGGGGAGGAGGGATTGCACGAGGCGCGGTGGTTATTAATCCTAATGTTAAGTGGTGTGGAACATTGGCCTATGTAAAATGACGGGCAGAGTTTACAGGTAAGAAGATAAACTACATTCTTGGAAGTGCAAGAGGAATAGGGGAAGGGCGGGAGAGAGTTAAATGGTGGGATGGAGTGGGGTGGAGTGGTGAAAATAGGGCAGGTTTTGCATCTTGCTCGATGACATGGAGTGGGTATGGCTCTGGGGGTGTGAGGGGATTTTGAGAGCGGCCTGGTGGATTTGAGGATATTTGCTAGGTTGGCGGGACGTTTGAAAGTGACAGAGGGGCATTTGGGAAGAAGGTTGGAGGAAGTGTTGTGATTTTTGAGGATGGGGAATAGGTCTTTGAGGATGAATTTGAGAGACTGAATGCCTGGGAAGTAGGTAGTACAGATTGAGAGAGGTTGGGAGTCTGTGGTTGAGGCAGGCTTCATCCCACCATTTAACTCTCTCCCGCCCTTCCCCTATTCCTCTTGCACTTCCAAGAATGTAGTTTATCTTCTTACCTGTAAACTCTGCCCGTCATTTTACATAGGCCAATGTTCCACACCACTTAACATTAGGATTAATAACCACCGCGCCTCGTGCAATCCCTCCTCCCCGTCCGCGGGTCTCCCCATCCCTAAACATGCTTCCCATCATAATACCCCTTTCAACCTGTGCTACAATGTTTCCGTCCTGGCCTCCCTTCCCACATCCGATAACCCTATACAATTAAAAACACTTGAAATGGCATTCATTTACATCTGTATGGCCTATCAGCATCCGGGCCTCAATGTCGTTCACTGATAGAAGTGGCCTAAAATTGTTACTTTGTGGAAGCCCACCCTCACCCCTCCTTCGCCTCCCGTTCTCCCCTTCTCCTGGCCCCCTTCCCTTTCTCTCGCACCCCTCACCTCAACAACTCCAGCAGTCATTACTTCTATATCTTCAGAGGAAGACGGATTGTTTCCGTCGAAATATCAAGAAATAACGTGTGAGTGTTCTTCTTTTTTTGTGTTTCTATATTGTGTGTTACTGTGTATTGTACTATTCGGCACTTCTGTGTTACGTCTACGAAAGCATATATACTGTTGCTATGAGCAATCACCCTGTCATCTTCTGTCAACGTTCTGTGTCTACGGTTCCAGTATTGTAAGCTGTAACTACCTTTCTAAGTGTCCTATCCTTCCCTTCACTACTGTTTCTCTATTTTTCCTCTTCCACTTAATCACCATCCTAATAGCCTTCCTTTTTATTTTTGCACCCTTCCCATGATGAACGACTTTGATCCCACATCATCTTGGTTACGCCAGATTCGGAAATCTTCTTTCAAACTCGCCCAATACACCTGCCATTCTGAATTTCTTTCGGCATGCATTCCATTGGGTATCATTCCCAATGGTTTATGCATTAAGTTCCCTATATCAGGCCTACCTTCCGTCCTGCACCCTAGTCTACATGCACTCAAGTTTCACCAGTCATTTCTTTTTTGCACGTTCATCCGAGATCAATACAATAGCCTCATTCACAAATATCACAATTCCACACATTCCCTCATCAACGTTCTTTCTCTCACTTCCCCACATCTCCTCTCGAATGTAAACCGAATCCTTAAATCGGCTCTCCGCTCCCTTGAGTTCCGACGCAGAAAAGCCTTAAATAAATTTTCCAATCTGTGCATTTCTTACTTCCGCCAAGGCCTTGCCTTACCTCTCCAACTTGTCAAACCTAGCCCTCCTCCCCCACCCCTTTACCTACAGAAACCGGATTTAGCGACTATTTTCCACCTACCCCCACCTTCCCTACCAACACCAGGAATTCCACCGAGCCGTTGCTACCAACAAAACCCTTCTCAATCCGTCCCTTCCCCGCCGGTCGACCAAACAATAGATACTGCCGAACACGTGCTGAACCTTTCTAGCACCACGCTGAACGAGCACCAAACCTCACTTCTGGGAAAAGGCCTCTCATTCTCCCCCACCCCCAAGGTTAATCACGTGAACATCCTCGCAGACGTCATAAATTTCGCCAGAAATCTTAGATGGCGACATTTCTGGGCCATGCAACCCGCCACTCTTCAATCCCCCGCACACACACACAGCGCCCTCACCAAGTTCCGGCCGCCTTCCCACCTTGAACCTCCACCGCTCCCTCCCAATCACCCGGTCGAAATCTTCATCAATCTTCTCCTGTCCAAAATATCTAGTCCTTCTTTCCTTAAATCTCTAAACCCCAACACTAATCTCTCCCCGGCCGAATTAACTGAGTTAAAAAAACTCACACACAACCCCAACCTAGTCATCACTTCTGCCGATAAGGGTTCGACAGTTGTAATCCTAAACACGGCAGACTACCTTCAAGAATGCAACAGACTACTCTCCGACACTTCATCCTATCAAAATATTCCCGCTGACCCTAACCCCGCATTCCAAAAAGAAATTATCGCTTTCCTCCGAGACAACGGCCCTAAGGAGAATCTTTCCCCCAGTGACATCTCCCTCCTTTCCCCTTCCCAACCTCACACCCCTCACTTCTACATCCTTCCTAAGATCCACAAACCCAACAACCCAGGCCGCCCTATAGTCTCCTCTCGTAGCTCTCCTACCGAAAGAATTTCCGCCTTCGTGGACTACTATCTCCAACCTTTAGTTCACTCCCTACCCTCGTTTATAAAAGACACCTACCACTTCCTCAGATTGCTTCACTCAACTTCCCTCCCTCCTGATACCCATATTACTATGGCTACTATCGATGTCACCTCCCTATACACTTCCATTCCTCACCAAGAAGGCCTTTCTTCCCTACGTTACTTCCTCTCCAAACGCCCTACCCCTCAAATCCCCAGTACCGATTTTCTCATTGACCTTTCCGATTTCATTCTCACCCGCAACTCCTTTTCTTTTAACAATAACCATTACCTCCAGATAAAGGGCTGTGCCATGGGTAGCAGATTCAGCCCTTCATATGCAAACCTCCACCTTGGTGTCCTAGAAGAGAATTTCCTTTCAAACTATCCTCTGCAACCCCTCCTGTGGCTCCGATACATTGACGACATCTTTCTACTATGGCCACACAGCATAGATTCCCTCAATTCCTTCATCTCCCAACTCAACGATGCCTCATCCCTGTCTTTCACCTCGACCATTTCATCCTCTCAGATTACCTTCCTCGATGTTAATATTACCCTCAGCAATAACAAATTCCTTACCTCTGTTCACACTAAACCCACTAATAAGCAGCAATACCTTCATTACAGCAGTTGTCACCCCTCCCATACCAAGCGCTCCCTCCCTTACTCCCTCTCTATCCGCGGTCACCGCATTTGCAACCATCCCGAATCCCTTAAGAAATACCTCAAAAACCTTCACCACTCCCTCCTCCAACGAGGATACCCTGATTCCCTCCTCCATAAAAAAATACTTAAACATTCCTACACCCCCAAGCCTGCCTCAACCACAGACTCCCAACCTCTCTCAATCTGTACTACCTACTTCCCAGGCATTCAGTCTCTCAAATTCATCCTCAAAGACCTATTCCCCATCCTCAAAAATCACAACACTTCCTCCAACCTTCTTCCCAAATGCCCCTCTGTCACTTTCAAACGTCCCGCCAACCTAGCAAATATCCTCAAATCCACCAGGCCGCTCTCAAAATCCCCTCACACCCCCAGAGCCATACCCACTCCATGTCATCGAGCAAGATGCAAAACCTGCCCTATTTTCACCACTCCACCCCACTCCATCCCACCATTTAACTCTCTCCCGCCCTTCCCCTATTCCTCTTGCACTTCCAAGAATGTAGTTTATCTTCTTACCTGTAAACTCTGCCCGTCATTTTACATAGGCCAATGTTCCACACCACTTAACATTAGGATTAATAACCACCGCGCCTCGTGCAATCCCTCCTCCCCGTCCGCGGGTCTCCCCATCCCTAAACATGCTTCCCATCATAATACCCCTTTCAACCTGTGCTACAATGTTTCCGTCCTGGCCTCCCTTCCCACATCCGATAACCCTATACAATTAAAAACACTTGAAATGGCATTCATTTACATCTGTATGGCCTATCAGCATCCGGGCCTCAATGTCGTTCACTGATAGAAGTGGCCTAAAATTGTTACTTTGTGGAAGCCCACCCTCACCCCTCCTTCGCCTCCCGTTCTCCCCTTCTCCTGGCCCCCTTCCCTTTCTCTCGCACCCCTCACCTCAACAACTCCAGCAGTCATTACTTCTATATCTTCAGAGGAAGACGGATTGTTTCCGTCGAAATATCAAGAAATAACGTGTGAGTGTTCTTCTTTTTTTGTGTTTCTATATTGTGTGTTACTGTGTATTGTACTATTCGGCACTTCTGTGTTACGTCTACGAAAGCATATATATATATATATATATATATATAATACGAGGGTCATCCGGAAAGTAGTACCCGTTCATGAAATAAAAAGACAAAAGTAAATATTAACAAACATAAAAAATTTTATTTGAAAGAGGATACTTTAAACTACTTCTCAACATAATCTCCAAGCAAATTAAGGCATTTGTCATAACGTGTGACAAGTTTCTGTATTCCTGCTGCATAGTCCTTCGCCGCCAGCTCATTGAGATACAGGGTCACTCCTTCTTTAAGTTCTTCATCGCTGTCAAATCTTTTTCCTGCCAAAAAGTCTTTAAGCTTTGTAAAGAGATGAAAATCTGAAGGGGCCAAGTCCGGGCTATACGGTGGATGGTCGAAAGTTTCCCATTTGAATTGCTGCAAAAGTTTTTGTGTTATCCCAGCTGCATGAGGCCTGGCATTGTCATGAACGAGAATGACACCAGTAGACAATAGACCTCGCCGCCGATTTTGTATTGCCCGCCGTAATTTCTTTAATGTTTCACAATACGCATTGGCATTAATAGTGTCTCCACGGGCCATAAAATCAATAAGCAATACACCTCGTCGATCCCAGAAAATGGTTGCCATGAGTTTCCTGGTGGACAGAACTGTCTTGAATTTTTTTGGTTTGTTTGGTGAATGAGCATGATGCCACTCCATTGACTGTCGTTTACTCTCAGGTGATGCATAACAAACCCATGTTTCGTCACCAGTAATTATGCGAGTCAAGAAAGAGTCTCCTTCATCAGAATAACGTCCCAAAAACGTCAGTGCTGCAGCCATACGCTTGGTTTTGTGCTCATCTGTAAGCTTGCGAGGGACCCATCTTGCACAAATTTTTGCATAATGCAGATGGTGTTTAACAATTTCATGAACAATTGTTCGAGAAACATTGGGAAAATGCTCACAGATGTCATCAATTGTGACGCGCCGATCGTTCCTCACGAATTCGTCAACTGAGCTCACCAGTTGGTCTGTAATGACAGACGGTCTCCCCGAACGCTCATCGTCGTGTGTGTTCCCCCTCCCCATGTTGAAGTTGCGACACCACCGCCGAACAGACGACTCGTCCATTACATTGTCTCCATACACCTCCTTTAATTGGCGATGAATATCACATGGGCGAACGTTTCTTGCATTGAGGAATTTAATCACTGCCCTCACTTCACAACTGGCGGCGTTCTCAATTTTTTTAAACATTGTAAACAATCACAGAAACAACACAGGCATTGCTAGCGTCACGCAACTTGGCTCAGAGAAGGCAGACAAGCCACTGAAGCTATCTGACCTCGTCCAGCGGCTACTCGCGTCGTCAGCACTTCATGCGGCACGAACGGGTACTACTTTCCGGATGACCCTCGTATATAAACTTACCTTAACCGATAGATTACCTAATAATAATATATACATAACTGTTGGTACTCATTAACACAATGGCATTACCTATCGTATCTGTCTTTATCTCATTGCACCATGAAATTCTTTACTAACATCACCTTAGTTAAAGACAATTTTGCGCAATTTTGCGCTTCCCCTCCCATTTTTTTTCTTTCTTTTGCAGTGGCATAAAATATCCTTTACGGCTTGAGGAACTATTATCTTAAAAAAGGCCAAAAGAAGCTCAATTTCTCCTTTCCACTAGAAGCTGTGTTTCAATTAAAGAAATTTTTGAAAATGACTCCAGAATGTAACGTCAACCGTCGGATGAGAGTGTTTAGTCGCACCAAAGCATGTTTTGCAAGGAATCTAAATTTTGCGAGGGATTTTGCACATTTGTTGCTTACTGGGTTTTGATTTGTGTTTGTCATCATTCTGCAACATCACTTAAATTTCTGACTTGTACCGTGCCAGAGGTATAAGAGTTTGAAGAAGATAAATCGAATCGAAGATGTGTGGAAACAACACGTACTGTATCATGCCCTCAAGAAGACGATCGCCAGCCTTAAGTGCGCTCATGCCCTGCAGTATAGGAACAGTTTCAGAGGCACAAAAGGCGCGAGTGACGGTCAAACGGAAATCATCCAAAAACCTCTCTCTCTCCACGCCGTGGTCCACCAAAACGATAACTCATTCACGTCAATGGCGGCGGTGGTCTCGCGTTCCCGCACAAAACAGCGACGGATGCTGCCGCCCCACGGCTCGTGTGGGATGTACCCGCTGTTGGGTGCGTCATCCTTTTGATCGCTCAAACCCCCACGGGGCGGAGATCGGCGGTCGTTCAACGATGGCCATTGTGCGGATCGAACGCCATAAAGGGAAACGAAACGAGTCCGTCGAAGAGCCGAAAAAATTCAATTAGTGCCGGCAAATACCGATGAAAACTTTTACCCAAGTCGATTCGTAACACGCTCCACCTTTCAAAAAAAAAAAACAGGGATGGTGACTCGCCGGAGGGTAATGAAAATCGTCTCCTTTCCTTCTCTCGCCTTTCCCACCCACCCACCGCCTGCAATTTCGAGCGAATGCCAAAACGTAATTCGCAATCTGGGGAATTTCTTACTTTTGAAAGCGTCGGTCGGCTAGCATCGAGGGCCTCCACACTCAATGGATTCGCGTCTTCTCCCAAGAGGCCTTTGAGGGCCCGGTCACCCGCAATCAAAGTCCCCTCGGGGATATTGCGGTGCGAATCCAACCCGGATTCATCCGGGCACCGGAGAATGCGACGGGAAACAGGAAGCCTTTCCTCGGGTGCCCCCCTCCCTCTCGTTTCCCCCGAGATAAGAAGAGTAAATGCTCTGAATCCGTGTGGCCATTATAATGACGGGAATTTCAGAAAGCACCACCGAAATTAAAAATTAAAGTAACCAGAATTATCGCAAGTGACACTTCATGCAAACGCCAACACCTTAATTGCACAGTGGTAATACATGAGATGGAACAAAACAGTAAACGTTATGAAAAAGCGACAAATTTATTGCAAGATTTTGCATTTCAAATGATTAAGTGTTCAAGTTCATTCCGTGTAGTGAAACTGCCCAGATGAACACAATGTTTCACGGAACGCAAAGTCGTATACATAAAAAAATTAAACTTATTCAACAAAAGTAATGATGCGTCGAAGGAATGGAGATAGCAGCACGATACAGAATTGAAAAAAAACAAGCAATAGGAAATGCTACAACATTTTACTTGGGGAAGCTGAATAAGGAGCAATGACAGATGCAAGGAAGAACATACTTAGCAGAATTGTCCAGAAAAATAAGGCATTCTACCAGAGGATATGTTTAATAACAGTAAAACAAATACTTTCAATTAAGGAGGGAGTCATTTATGTGAAACAACTACCTGGAACATGAAAGAGATTTCAGAGTGTAAAAAACCATTCGCCTTGACCGGGATTCGAACCCAGATCCTTCAATATGCGGTCGAGTGCTTTAGCCAGTTACGCAATCGAGGGGTCCTTTTAAACTCTGAAATTTTGGGGCTTTTAAAGGAACTAGATGTTGTGACGAAATACCGTACATACAATGTCACAGGCATTCGTATTCGTGCACCACAGTCCACGAGGTTAAAGCCAACTTTTAAACACTTAGACTGTTTTTACCTTAAACAAATTCCAAGAAACTGCGATAGATGCCGCAGCAGTAACATTTAACGTAGTCATCCGCTAATATGTATTTCAATGCAATAATTTCAGAGTGTAAAAATCAACCCCCTCCCCGTCAGGGAGAATGCTTTTTACACTCTGAAATTGTTGCGTTGAAATGCATATAAGCGGATGACTACGTTAAAAGTTACTTGGTCAGTATCTCCCGCAGTTTCTTGGAATTTATCTGGACCATACTTGGCCTTAACGTAACGAGACACGGACAATGTATAGCAACAGAAGCAGGTAGATAAATGTAATGAACAATTAAAATTTGGAACATCAGAGAGATGGGGAAGATTGAATGGACCGAAATATTAGCAAGAAAAGGCGAATACGAGTGAGAGAAGGAAGAGGCATTGGAAATGCAGAAATAGAATTGAATAGACGATAAATTGAGACTTTACAGGTTGTTCTAGAAGAGCAATTTTGGCAATAAAAGTGAATGGGATGAATGTGTCAGAGGAAGAGACAGAATGAGATGCATGGAACATATCATAGCAGAATTTTAACAGATGAAATGTGGAGGCATGAAGAGGAAAGCCGAAGGGGAAAGAGTTTGAGAGTTGTTTCAAGCCGATCTCAGAATTTATGATCTGTGCTGATGCATGAAGATAAAGCATGAGCCTACTATACAATTGCAATTCGGGCGGAACGTAATGCGAGCGGTCACCTGCAATGTGGACTCGTTAAAATGACCGGGTTTCTCAATGCTGAGGAAGTATTGGGTGAATTTGATGAAACGTGATGCTACACATAGCGACAGATATTGGTAAACTCATATAACGATGATTTAAGGTATTTGCTCAAGTCCCAGATATCCTAGAATCAGGGTAATTCATCAGTTCTCCCGTGAGGATTTGAATGGGAACAACTCCTGGCCGTGATTTCGAGCTTAATTGATCCCCGAACACCAATTATGTCGCCCGCAATTCATCAGGGTGACAGGACGCCCTCGGAAGCGAAAGCGAGGGGATGGTGACGACTGCCGGGAGGCACGGAAGCGGTCGGGACGACGTTCCTTGGGAGAAGATTGGACGCGATCAATCCGGCGGTTGGAAATTGGGGTTTACGCGTCACTGCAATGAATGTCCCACAAAACGATCACTCAATATTGTGAGCTGATTTACAGCCTCTCCTCTTATCTCTCGCTATCCAAACGACCCGTTTATTCGGCCATTAACCGAGTAAAAATACATGCGCGAAATAAAAAAAACCATGCCACTGTAATCCAAATATATAACGGCTCCTCAAAGTATATGTATGTATGTATGTATGTGTGTGTGTGTATATATATATATATATATACATAATTAATAAATAAATAGTACGAGTAAACTATCTCCCGAACTTGAACGCCCTCAATGAGAGAGCGAATATGACACGACACGATTTTTTAAGGACGGTGCAGTCGTAACCTTCGACCGGTGGACTAATGAACATTTCACATCACCATAATATTATATCAAAAGGGCCTTTCACGACAGCAAATCTAGTTGATTTTCTTCAAATAGAACGCGCTTATATACATACACATACATGGGTCAGATTCCGACGATACACTATCATAAGTGGCTCACTGGATTTCGATGAACACATTTCGATCGCTCCGTTGGTTCTGTCCACCACATAAACACCGAGACCGACGCTATTACTAGGAATAACCTTGAATCGTATTGGTAGAATTGACCACCGGGATAAAATAAGAGAGGGGCACCGCCACTGACAGGCTGAAGTACGAGGGTCTTCCGGAAAGTAGTACCCGTTCGTGCCGCATGAAGTGCTGACGACGCGAGTAGCCGCTGGACGAGGTCAGATAGCTTCAGTGGCTTGTCTGCCTTCTCTGAGCCAAGTTGCGTGACGCTAGCATTGCCTGTGTTGTTTCTGTGATTGTTTACAATGTTTAAAAAAATTGAGAACGCCGCCAGTTGTGAAGTGAGGGCAGTGATTAAATTCCTCAATGCAAGAAACGTTCGCCCATGTGATATTCATCGCCAATTAAAGGAGGTGTATGGAGACAATGTAATGGACGAGTCGTCTGTTCGGCGGTGGTGTCGCAACTTCAACATGGGGACGGGGAACACACACGACGATGAGCGTTCGGGGAGACCGTCTGTCATTACAGACCAACTGGTGAGCTCAGTTGACGAATTCGTGAGGAACGATCGGCGCGTCACAATTGATGACATCTGTGAGCATTTTCCCAATGTTTCTCGAACAATTGTTCATGAAATTGTTAAACACCATCTGCATTATGCAAAAATTTGTGCAAGATGGGTCCCTCGCGTATCTCAATGAGCTGGCGGCGAAGGACTATGCAGCAGGAATACAGAAACTTGTCACACGTTATGACAAATGCCTTAATTTGCTTGGAGATTATGTTGAGAAGTAGTTTAAAGTATCCTCTTTCAAATAAATTTTTTTATGTTTGTTAATATTTACTTTTGTGTCTTTATTTCACGAACGGGTACTACTTTCCGGATGACCCTCGTATTCGTTCTTTCCTCCCACGATACTTATTCCTAAAAATGCATTATCGGATTCAATTACCCGAATATTTTCTTTTAAAAACCATTATTTAATGACTCAGTGAAACGAACTCACGACTGCACAATTTATATGGGCATGCATCCGTGTACGTTATTATGCGTACATGAGCAAATACATATATCCATATATTATGCATGAACTGACCTCATTGCAAAAATGACTGGTACTCCAAGACCTCCCCGCCAACCGTCCTCGCAGTGACTTGCGGGGCATTGCGTGGATGGTATTAGTAAAACAATCGCATGCTCCCAATTGCTAATGCCTCGGGCGTCACTTGGTGAAAATGTTTGACTTTCATTATAATGCAAGGATGATAAAAATCAATTTTCAACAATTGCCATCATTAATTCCATCCACGATCAATTAACATGACCTATTACCTCGATAATGACACTGTTGAAACCATGGCCGTTGGATTAAATTAGATGTGAAAATTGACTAGTGTTATCCCCTTATTACAATGCATATTCCCGAAAGAAATATGATTCTCCAGAATTTGACAGCGGCTAATTTCACCTCGTTGCTATATAAGCACGCCAGCAAATGACAATCGGTACAACATTCATACATAACTTAAGAGCAGTTTATGTCGACTTTTTAAAACACTTCGTTGCTAATTTTTACCCTATTTCTTAGATTTCTTCACGTAAATGTAGCATTTTAGATAGCTAGAAAGGTCAATTGTTGTCAATGATTTCTATTAGAGTTTAAAGACAGAAATATTAAGACATATTAGTGTAAATACAAGGACGAAATAACTCAATAAAAGGCGAGTGATTCTTATTTAAAACTGTGAAATTTTCGCAATTCCTCAACCGATTTCCAAATTCTCTTCTTCTGCGTCACTCAGTTGATATAAATTGCTCCTCTATTTCCTTTCTCATTTCAATGACTAGATGCAAAAGTTTCCACGTACTACTTCCTAATTCTTAATTGAAAATCTCTCTCCCCATCACTGTTGCATTGGAGACCTCTCCATCGTTAACGTCTCCCGGATGGAGCCACACGGTTTCTTCTTTTAATACTCCTCGGAACATACGTACGTACTCCATTCCACACCCCTTTTGACACGCATCAAATCGCGAAAAGGAATTCGTTTCTTCGAGAGGAGAGGGAGATTAGGAAGAGTACGGAAGCGGCCGTCCGCGTGGGATAGGCAGATCGGCGGCCCTTTGCCGAGCGAGATGGCGGAAGGCGGTGAGCGAGGAACGCCGTTCCCGCACGGAATGCCGGGAAATCGGGAAGAGTGGGAACGCGGAGCGATTGTCAACGAGAGAGCGACGATCCCGACTTTCTCTTTCCCCGTGTATGCGTAATCCTTTCCCCGCCACCCACATTACTTCAACACCCCTCTCCTCCGTGGTGCACTTGAATCGGCAGTTACGCTACACTTTCGAGCCGATGCTTGTTTCCCCAGCCGGCAGAGACGCTGATTTGGGGGGGTGGGGGCGTCCGCTCTCCCCAAATACGAAGAAGTGCGGCCGGCGAAAAGTACCCATTAACTTATTTGCCGACAGCCAACATGAACATTAAGAAGTTGACGTCGATGGTCGTCCATTTCTCGGTTCTTCATCAGTCGAGGTTTGTCTAGACTAGAAGCAGTTGTACCAACGAAAGCACTGCACTCGATTCATAGATTCTTCGCCGAATGCATCTTGAATATTGGCATAAGTTTCACTAGCAGTTTCCTCGTAATTAAAACAAAATTGAATGCGCGCGTACTGCTAATCTAACACCTTTTTATTATCCCCGACGCAAGAATTTGAACAGAAAGCGTGTGCAAGCTCAAGACAAGAATCGCTGTTGTGCGGAGACGAGTCGTGATAGGGCCACGAGCGAGGCGGTGTTTTAATACATACATACGCCACTAGAAGGCAACCCCCCACACTGTTTTGATACGTCAAGCAGTTTGTGCGTAGAAAGACCGGCCTCATCTTTTATTATACAGACCTTAAAAAGACGCAGGTATACATGGAAAATGCCAGGTGACTCAGGAAGATATCAGCTAGATTATATCCTGGTTAGACACAGGTTTAGGAACAGTGTGATAAATTCCCACAGCTTCCCGGGGGCGGATGCGGACTCAGACCACAATTTAGTTGTTATGAAATGTAGCGTACGTTTCAAAAAGATAAGGCAGGGGCGGCGAGTTAGAAAATGGAATGTAGAAGCATTAAATGGGTTGAAAAGGAAGGAATACAAACAGGCGGTAGAGGAAATCATGGAGGATGGCATGGGGCTTAGTACTATCGAAGAAAAATGGGAAATGATCAAGAAAGGGTTGTCTAAAGCCGCAAAAGACACTATTGGAACCGTTAACGCTAAAAGGACTAGGAAACCATGGATCACGGATGAGATGATTACAAAGATGGATGAGCGGCGAAAATGGAAGAATATAAATACAGAATTAGGCAAAATGAAGTACAAAGAATTGAACAATAAATTGAGGCGGGCAACAAATAAGGCAAAAGACGCATGGTGGAAGACGCAGTGCGATGATATGGAAAGTCTGCAGAGGAAGGGTGAAATCGGTGCGCTGTACAGCAAAGTTAAATCGTTATCGGGAAGTAAGAAAGGAAGAGCTATGCTAACAGTTAGAGATAAGGCGGGTAAGGTAATAGTTGACGCAGGAAAGATCCAAGAGAGATGGAAGGAGTATATAGAAGAACTGTATAGTAAAGAACTCAGACCTACAAAGTTAGACATTGAAAAAGAAAATGACGTAGAGGAAGACAGCTTAGGTCCAGGCATACTAGACAATGAGATAGAAAGGGCATTAAGGGAGATGAAACTAAATAAGGCCGTGGGGGTAGATAACATTCCCGTGGAACTTTTAAAATGCTTAGGGAAATGTGGGAGGAAGAGGCTATATGGGCTGATCCGTAGCATTTATGAGGAGGGAATCTGGCCGGAAGACTTTGTGAGAGCAGTTTTAGTTCCGATTCCGAAAAAGGTAAAGGCCACGTCATGTGAGGACTACAGGACAATTAGTTTGATATCCCACGCAGCTAAAGTTGTTCTCAGGATCATAAACAAAAGGATAGAGAGTAGGGCAAATGATTACTTAGGGGATGATCAGTTTGGGTTTAGGAAGGGGAGAGGTACGCGTGATGCCATTGCAGTAATGAGATTATTAATCGAGAGGAATATAGAACACAACCAGGAGGTATTTGCCTGTTTCGTAGATTTCGAAAAAGCGTTTGATAGAGTGAATTGGGAAAAACTAATGAGTATTCTGCAGAAAATAGGAATAGATTGGAGGGAAAGGAGGCTAATCCGCAACCTGTACATGTCTCAGACTGCTCAGGTGCGGGTGGGAAACGGGGAGTCAGGATGGGCAGTGATAGGAAGGGGTGTAAGGCAGGGTTGCCCATTATCACCGTTGCTGTTCAACCTGTATGCAGAGGAAATGATCAAAGAGGCATGGGAAGAACTCGAGGTAGGAATGAAAGTGGGCGGGGGATTCGTAAAATCAGTTAGGTTTGCTGATGACCAGGCTTTAGTTTGTCAGTCAGCCAAGGGGCTGCAAGCATTGCTGAGTGAATTGGAAATTCAGTGCGACAGGTATGGGATGAGAATCAATATTAAGAAAACAAAGGTTATGCGATTTTCTAGAAAGAAAAAGGGCAAGCTTAACATTAAAATAGGAGGGCAAAAACTAGAGCAGGTAGAACAGTTTACGTATCTCGGTAGTGTTTTGGACCAACACGGTCAAAGTAGTAGGGACGTAAGGAGAAGAATTGCGCTAGGCAAAGAGGCTTTCACAAGGAGGAGGGAGTTGATGACGGGGACTTTGAGTAAGGATGTTAAGAAAAGACTCGTAAAAACTTTGATATGGAGCGTAGCTATGTACGGCGCGGAAACGTGGTCATTGAAGCAGGAGGATAGACGTAGATTGGAGGCTTTTGAAATGTGGGTGTGGAGAAGAATGGAGAAGGTGAAATGGACAGAGAAGAAAACAAATGAGGAAGTACTTGGTATGGTGGGCGAAGAGAGGGGTTTGTTGGGAGAAATCCTATGGAGGCAGGAAAAGTGGATGAAGGGGGTGATGACCGGCAGTGGGATGTTGAAGACTGTGATGGAGGGTAGAATGTTGGGCAAAAGAGGAAAGGGAAGGAACAGGATAGGGATGTTGGACGGGATGAAGGGAGGAAGAAAGTACGCGGAGATGAAGAGGGACCTGATATAGAGTAGGATGATGGATATTGTGTTTTGTTAGGAGAAATAAAATATTTGTTTGGTAGTTGTGTCCATCCAAAAACCTACCTTAACCGGTAGATTACCTTAAAAAAAAAAAAAAATAAGGTTAGTCACGAGCGTGGCGATATAATATAAAACTTAAAAACACATTAAAAAAGAACACACAATTTTGTCTATTGAATATTTCGGTGGCACAAACACCTTTTTCAACGGAAGAAAGAAGACTCCCCCGTCACAAAATGCCATTATTGTACCTGTCGGAATCGCCCACACAGATTTTGGTAGATTGATTGGGGAGCTTTTAATATATAAATTACCGAATATATATAAAAATATACTCGATGCTCTATGATCATTATTTATTTATAAGGTCGGTCAACACACAAACATAACAACTAATGGTAGAGGAGTATGGTCGTACTACGGTAGGAGAGATCATGCCAATAAAATTAGAGAGATCAAGTGTACAAAAGATGGATTTAAGATTTCATTTTTTCCACAAACAATAAGGGATCAGAATAACATTTTCCGGCCCCGGTGGGGATAAAAATATTCGAGTGAAAATTAGTCTGGTTTGCATTCACCCCCTACCACACACCCTAGCGGTGGCTTGCAGGGTTCTAAAATAAATAAATAAAACAATACAAAAGGGAGTAATATTTCAGAACTCCTTTGCATCGTAATTCATCGTGAGCATGCATAAATTACTTTAAACTCTATCATATGTAAAATGGCCAATGCACATTTGCTTCTTAACATCGCATTTCCGATATTATTGGCGTGAATACGTTCCCGAGGCAAAGTAAAGTAGGAATGTACATACTACCTTGATCAAAAAGTTCCCGGAATAACCACCGTGTGGCGCTCCCATCGTTCCGATTTGAGTTCTGTTTTTTTTGTTAAATTGGTACATCTGTTGTTGATATTCCCTTTAAATCTTAGTGTCATAACTTGACATTTGCAAAAGTTACGTAGCCAAGAGTACATCTATCTCTGTGTGTGTTGGCGATTTTTTACAATTGCAGAAATGGATTTAAATTTGCAACAACGAACTTGTATTAAATTTTGCGTAAAAAACGGATTTAGTGGCGCACGGACGTTGGAAATGTTGGAAAAGTGTTTCGGCAACGATTCTCTAAAAAAAACGGTCGTTTACCAGGGGCACGAGCGGTTCAGAAGTGGTCGTGAGTCAATCGAAGATGATGAACGCAGTGGCAGACCATCGACATCGAAAGTCGGTGAAAAAATTGATAAAGTAAAAGAAATGTTGGTCAATAACCGCAAATTAACCATCAGAGAAATAGCGGAGGACTTGAACATTGCCTATGGATCCGCCCAAGACATTGTGGTTAATGATTTGGGTTTCCGTCGTTCCAGCAGCAAAGTTGGTGCCAAAAGACCTCAATTTCATGCAAAAAAGAGACCGTGTTGACGTCGCAAAAGACATGATTTGCGAGGCTGAACCCGATCCCACATTCATCAAAAGGATCATTACTGGAGACGAGACGTGGGTTTATGAGTACGACACGCAATCCAGACATCAGGCAAGTGAATGGCGTTCACCAAATGAGCCGAGACCAAAAAAACCACGTCGTTTTCAGTCAAAAAAGAAGGCAATGCTGACGGTTTTCATGGATTACAACGGTGTAGTGCATCATGAATTTTTACCAGAAGGCCAGACAGTAAACAAAGAGTATTATTTGGGCGTTATGAGACGTTTGCGTGAAGCAATTCGCCGAAAGAGACCAGAAATGTGGGCAGAAAACTCGTGGATTTTGCACCATGATAACGCACCGTCTCACAGTGCTATCATTATTCGTAATTTTTTGACGAAAAATGCAACAAATACCATCCAACAGCCACCGAATTCACCTGATTTGGCTCCCTGTGACTTCTTTCTGTTCAATCGAGTTAAAAAACCATTACGGGGAACGCGTTTTAGCAGCCGAGAGGAAGTAATGGAAAAATCGCAGGAAGCACTGATGGACATACCGAAAACCGAATATAAAAAATGTTTCGAGGATTGGATCAAGCGCTGGCATAAGTGTGTTGCAGTCGATGGGGATTACTTTGAAGGGGACAATATAGATTTAGATGAATAAACTTGTATTTTTAATTTTCTGAATAAATTCCGGGAAATATTTGATCAAGGTAGTACATGACTCACTCTGACTGAACATGCCAATTTAAACACAATGATGACATGGCACCATTTATTTCTGAATCGAGACAAGGTTTTTTCGTTCATACGTTTGTATTTGTAAATGGCCACCACCAAATCAAATAAATATATCGTACACCACAAACATTTAATTCTTGGTGCTACATTTTTTCAGCGATATTTAAATACATGAGCAACTAATTGAGAACGTTTTAATAAAACCTGGGGTCGTAATAAAATCGCAAACAATCAATAGATAAATTGTCATTTACTTGGGGAAAGATCATTGAGACTTTTATTCCCCTAACTTCTTGTCTCGGTGAGATCCATGCAACAATTAATAGGCAATAAAACTAAAATAGACTTAATACGGATAAAATACCAAGAAGGCCGAAGACTAAACACTACAGTAGGTACACAACTACACGAGAATAACAAATAAATCATTTGAAATCGGTATCCAATAGTCAGTCCATTTCCAAGTGCTGAACAACACACAGAGGTGGAATGGTTAAGAGGATAATGGTGGTAAAATACGTGGACAATACACTACCGATTGACCTATAATCAAAGATATATACCATTGTGGGAAAAAATGAAGGATTCGAGAGACGAACGACTTATTCGTGGAGTCATCAACATAGTCATTTCCGCTTCAAAACAACCACCTTTCCCACGCTCCGTCTGTATTCCAAAAAGGGTCGTTGCATTCCCTAACTGGTCGCAGGTCGTTCGGCTGGATGTTCGCAGGGCACACAGACATGTAAATTTTTATTGGCCCACAAATAAAAATTCCCACGGCATGCGCCCCGCCCTAATTGTTGGATTCGGGCCACGGACACTTCCTCCCAGATCCATAGTAAACGTGAAAAGTCCTCGGAAAAGGACGAGACTCCCTCGCGCGCGTACGATTCTACTATTTCCTAGGACGAGGAATACGAAGCGAAGACGCGAGGAGCTAACTTAAGCATTCTACAGAGATGACACCCACTGAAGAGGGGAACACGCGACAGAAATGTATACTCCCACACTCTTTGGTGAGCCACACACCGTAAAAATCAGTAAAAGGAGATATGTATACCATAGTACAGATAGATATAGTAAATATTCGTTTTTTCCGTGGACAGTCAAGAATCAAAAAGAAAGAAACCGAAGTCGCAAGAGAAATAGTAAAATATTTTGAATTACAAGCGAGGATAAGATTAAACGCTGCGTAGGCATCTGATGTATGATGGAGACACCTAAGGAATTATTAAGACCACAAATCGAATTGGTTGATTCGACCACTGGGACAATAAAAACAATGAAACACGTGAGATGGAGACCCCTACTAACAGGTAGTTAACTATAAACGGCAGCAAGCATCCATTATTGTTAACAAAACAGACAAACAGCCATTATTTCATTAAGTATATAGGTGTGTATGTATGCAAACAAACTTATAATTACATGCATGTACGAATGGACCCAGCCGCATACTTCAGCAGTGGCTTGCAGGATGCCACGTAGGTGTAGATATAGTATGAAGTCATATTTGGCAAGAATGGCTGCTGCCCTACACCCCCCTCCACACGCCATCCAGGCGGTTTGCGGGGTCTCGTGCAGAGATAAGACGGGGGCAGATAGACGCACGCTATTGGAGGCGAAGAGCGACAAGTTTGTAAATGAGTTCCTTGAGCAGCGAACGATTAGAAGTAGGCAGAGACCTCCTTCAAAACAAGTCCTTAAGCGTATATATATTATATTATAAAAGAAGGCCCTTATAAACTCATTTTCGGCAATTTTGAACTGAACTGGTTTTGGGAACGAGTTCTTCAATTGTGAATGTGATTATCTCTTCCAAGACGAGGTAGATCCCGTTAACGTAAGAACTTCACTGAACCGATAGTTAAAACTTGGAACCGAAAAGTATTAGACACCTGACAAAAGCAACTCGGGCAGTTTGGATTTTTGATGCATAATCACGTTTGGCACAGGATGAAATTAGCGAGGGGAAAATAAACTTACCAATTTCCTCAAGAAAATAGAACCAGACTAACACTCCTCATATGGCCGTGAATCAATGATTACACCAACATCAGAACAAAATGTACCACATGTCGTACAGAGACAACAGCTTCTTAGAAAAATCGCAAAAAACTACTAATACCAACGCAACCTTGGTATTTTAGATACAATTACGGCTAAGAAATTAGTACGACCCGGTAGGCAGTCGCAGCCTATGGGATAAGTTTTCAATAAACAAGATATATTTTACATTATATGTTATATGTAAGTTAAAATGGGTTTTGCATGAATGCGAGAACACACGCACGTCTCCGTGGGTGTGAATTGAGATCCTTTTGTTTGTTTCGCAAGTGGTTTCATTCTTTTTTTACGAGTGATTGCCTAACACCCCCCGCCACACGCTTTTGCGGAGGCTTGCGAGGTACTGTGTAGCTAAAAATGCATGCAATATTTGTTAATAAGTAAAACATTTGCATTGTTGGGAACCATCTTCAGTCCCCAGGATCATTATTCAAAGAGGAGGAATATAATTGATGAATCTTTCAAAAGTAAACGGGTACTTTGTGAAGAGGCCATGCGACAAATACGTTTAACCCCGTGCGGAATCTGAAAATTTAAAAATGAATGTTATCAGCTTTGCCAAGCAATGAGTCAAGTACCGTTTAAACACCACTGGCATATTTTAAAACCGTGCTTTATGAAGCAATATTTTTCCTAAAATTTGATTACTACAAGGGGAAATGATTTCATTACATAGACTTTAGCTCAAATGCATGCTTTTTTCATAAAATATCTATGCCTGATGATCGTTTTAAGGCGAAGAAGTTACTTATCCTGAAAATATACCATGCTTCCTTGAGTTAGATGTTACTTTCCGTTCGTTGGGACTGCAGTCATCAACCTCTAATGTTGGTTTCGGCCGCCTGACAGAATTTTTCGATTAAAGTTGTCATTTCGTCATAGACACAAATGCATTTAAAACTTATTTTCCTTGAGAGAAAACTTGTTGATGCATATAACACTTCAATCCACGTGAACCCAGTGACGTCAAATATCTTGATGTTCAAATTTTCCGAGCGGCGAACAACCTTTTCCAGCCACCACCATCGCGACATTATCAATGCTTCGCAATTCCACCCGTGGCGCCGGCTTGCCGACATTAAATTTTGATCGGACGAATGAAAAATGACACCGTCGAGAATCGACTTTTACCAAAATTGAAGCCGGCGTCGTTGCAATGAAGGACTCCCTTCCGGGAGGCTCCGGAGATGTTTACGAAGGTCGCGACAGGGGAGGGAAACTCTAGAAAGAATTCGCACGTAAACACGAGGAGAAGGTGTTAATGCAGACTCCCCTCCCTTCAATGAAATACTGGTTTCATTTATATCCTCCCCAGCCCGGATTCCTCGCCCCTCCTCCAGCCCAGAGCCCTCGGCCGACCGGTTCCGTACACCAGGAAACACTCGGAAGAATTCCGACGTTTCGGACGGGGAGTTCAACCGCGGGGCATTCTGGGAAGGCAAGTGTTGCGGGCGAATCCACCGAGGCGAGCGGGATATGGAACCTTCTAAAAGAGCTAGGCTGTCCCCTCCGTCTCAATCCTCGAGTGCGAATGTGAATGGGACGTAAACCCAATTAACCATGGACGATCTTTTGCAACCGAAACCTTCGGGCGATATTATGATGTAATATTTGAGACGCCCACTCCTGTAGGATCGTATTCCAAATTTACTTGATACCGCGTAGGGGAGCTTAGATACATTTTAACCAGCAAGCTAACACGAGGGCGTGTGGCAGGGGTTGTTAGGTCAACAAGCACTTAAAAGAGTAGTTACTACTCTTTACTTCCTAAATTACGTATTTTACCCACTCTTGTGGTCTCATCTACATCTACACGATACCCCGCCAGCCTCGAAAAATGTTAATCGCACGAAAGAAACTGCTCATATGCAACAATATTCAATAACAGGATACGCATATTCAAAATATGCCGTAGAACAGTTAAAAATATGGGTCTATTAATTAAAAAATGACCTGCAGGATATGGACAAAATCGATAAACTGCCAATTCTAACTATCTCCGGCGCGATTTTTTCACAAATATTTTGATCTCAAATGGTTTTAAGGAAAAAATGGTATTTTTAATCTATCCGTTTAACTATTTATCTCCATAATTTTACGTAGGTGATCTGATCTACCATAGTAAGTCCGGGCCGGTGCGAGTAGTAATGTCTTTAACAACTTCAGATTTACGCAGTAGATGTCTACCTCTCTTAAGGTTAAGCACCAATGATCTCACTTGGTGCGGGGAAGTGGTGATGCTGCTGCAACTGCGTTCCATAGCCATGCGCAAAAATAATTCGATGAGGAACAACACGTGATGCAAATGACTCGATCAGAACACCTCGGCTCGGCAAATAAATAATTCGCGAAGGTGTTGGAACTCGAAAAGAGCTTCAAAGCGACTCGAAACTTCCTCATAAGGCCTGCTATTGTCGTCTGGACGTTATCGCGTCCCAACACAGCGACTTCCGCTCGAAGAAACAGGCCTCCCTCTTCCGTGGGCCTCAGCAGAGCAGCCAATAGAAGGAGACGACGAACGGAAAATAACAAAAGGGAGACGTTCTTCCTTACCAAGTGAGAGGGCACTTCTATGCCCTCCCCCCCTCTGAGGGGGGGGGCGCGTGTTAAGAGCACACCATGGGGTTTAAATGCGTACCCGCGCAGATAGGAGGGTGGGGGAACGGGGGGGGGGTAAATCATTGTCCTTGCGCGGAGTAGACGAATAATGCAAACTAAAGACTAATTAAAATTGCTAAAACCCAAATGGGGAGCACTGATAGTATGTAAAATGTGTGGATGCCCAATATGTTGTTATAATCAACTTAGTAGCGTATCCAAAATATTAGAGCACCTAGGCTGGGAATCACTCAATGGAGCGAAGGTTAAATTACATATTGAAGCTCTTGCGTGAATTGGAAGGACGTCTCTTTAGCAGTGAAGTTGAAAATGTATTATTACCCCCATCGTACCACTGAAGGAGAGATCATGCTAGTTCAATTAGATAGATTAAGTGTGGAACAGATAGATTTAAGACGTCATTTTCTCCACGAGCGATAGGGGATCATAATTACATTGCTCGACCGCGATAGAGTCACGTTCGGGTAAAATTATTCTGGTTTGTATCCACCCCCTGCCACACACCCTGGCGCTGGCTTGCTGGGTATATATATTTTTTTTTTTTTAAGGTAATCTACCGGTTAAGGTAGGTTTTTGGATGGACACAACTACCAAACAAATATTTTATTTCTCCTAACAAAACACAATATCCATCATCCTACTCTATATCAGGTCCCTCTTCATCTCCGCGTACTTTCTTCCTCCCTTCATCCCGTCCAACATCCCTATCCTGTTCCTTCCCTTTCCTCTTTTGCCCAACATTCTACCCTCCATCACAGTCTTCAACATCCCACTGCCGGTCATCACCCCCTTCATCCACTTTTCCTGCCTCCATAGGATTTCTCCCAACAAACCCCTCTCTTCGCCCACCATACCAAGTACTTCCTCATTTGTTTTCTTCTCTGTCCATTTCACCTTCTCCATTCTTCTCCACACCCACATTTCAAAAGCCTCCAATCTACGTCTATCCTCCTGCTTCAATGACCACGTTTCCGCGCCGTACATAGCTACGCTCCATATCAAAGTTTTTACGAGTCTTTTCTTAACATCCTTACTCAAAGTCCCCGTCATCAACTCCCTCCTCCTTGTGAAAGCCTCTTTGCCTAGCGCAATTCTTCTCCTTACGTCCCTACTACTTTGACCGTGTTGGTCCAAAACACTACCGAGATACGTAAACTGTTCTACCTGCTCTAGTTTTTGCCCTCCTATTTTAATGTTAAGCTTGCCCTTTTTCTTTCTAGAAAATCGCATAACCTTTGTTTTCTTAATATTGATTCTCATCCCATACCTGTCGCACTGAATTTCCAATTCACTCAGCAATGCTTGCAGCCCCTTGGCTGACTGACAAACTAAAGCCTGGTCATCAGCAAACCTAACTGATTTTACGAATCCCCCGCCCACTTTCATTCCTACCTCGAGTTCTTCCCATGCCTCTTTGATCATTTCCTCTGCATACAGGTTGAACAGCAACGGTGATAATGGGCAACCCTGCCTTACACCCCTTCCTATCACTGCCCATCCTGACTCCCCGTTTCCCACCCGCACCTGAGCAGTCTGAGACATGTACAGGTTGCGGATTAGCCTCCTTTCCCTCCAATCTATTCCTATTTTCTGCAGAATACTCATTAGTTTTTCCCAATTCACTCTATCAAACGCTTTTTCGAAATCTACGAAACAGGCAAATACCTCCTGGTTGTGTTCTATATTCCTCTCGATTAATAATCTCATTACTGCAATGGCATCACGCGTACCTCTCCCCTTCCTAAACCCAAACTGATCATCCCCTAAGTAATCATTTGCCCTACTCTCTATCCTTTTGTTTATGATCCTGAGAACAACTTTAGCTGCGTGGGATATCAAACTAATTGTCCTGTAGTCCTCACATGACGTGGCCTTTACCTTTTTCGGAATCGGAACTAAAACTGCTCTCACAAAGTCTTCCGGCCAGATTCCCTCCTCATAAATGCTACGGATCAGCCCATATAGCCTCTTCCTCCCACATTTCCCTAAGCATTTTAAAAGTTCCACGGGAATGTTATCTACCCCCACGGCCTTATTTAGTTTCATCTCCCTTAATGCCCTTTCTATCTCATTGTCTAGTATGCCTGGACCTAAGCTGTCTTCCTCTACGTCATTTTCTTTTTCAATGTCTAACTTTGTAGGTCTGAGTTCTTTACTATACAGTTCTTCTATATACTCCTTCCATCTCTCTTGGATCTTTCCTGCGTCAACTATTACCTTACCCGCCTTATCTCTAACTGTTAGCATAGCTCTTCCTTTCTTACTTCCCGATAACGATTTAACTTTGCTGTACAGCGCACCGATTTCACCCTTCCTCTGCAGACTTTCCATATCATCGCACTGCGTCTTCCACCATGCGTCTTTTGCCTTATTTGTTGCCCGCCTCAATTTATTGTTCAATTCTTTGTACTTCATTTTGCCTAATTCTGTATTTATATTCTTCCATTTTCGCCGCTCATCCATCTTTGTAATCATCTCATCCGTGATCCATGGTTTCCTAGTCCTTTTAGCGTTAACGGTTCCAATAGTGTCTTTTGCGGCTTTAGACAACCCTTTCTTGATCATTTCCCATTTTTCTTCGATAGTACTAAGCCCCATGCCATCCTCCATGATTTCCTCTACCGCCTGTTTGTATTCCTTCCTTTTCAACCCATTTAATGCTTCTACATTCCATTTTCTAACTCGCCGCCCCTGCCTTATCTTTTTGAAACGTACGCTACATTTCATAACAACTAAATTGTGGTCTGAGTCCGCATCCGCCCCCGGGAAGCTGTGGGAATTTATCACACTGTTCCTAAACCTGTGTCTAACCAGGATATAATCTAGCTGATATCTTCCTGAGTCACCTGGCATTTTCCATGTATACCTGCGTCTTTTGTGGTGTCTAAACCAAGTGTTGGTGATGACTAACCCCTGTCTCCTGCAGAACTCAACTGCTTTCTCCCCGCGGTCATTCCTCGTGCCTAAACCGTAGTCGCCCACCTCATCACCATCTCTTCCTTCGCCTACCGTCGCATTCCAATCCCCCATCACTATCAAATGTTTCCCTGCAGGAACACACGCGATCATGTCCTCTAACTGATCGTATATCCTATCGACCTCTTCTTCCTTATGGTTGCTCGGTGGCATGTATACCTGAATAATAACTAAGTTCGTCGGTTCTGCTTTTATCTCCACTAGTAGTATTCTATCCGTTACCTGCTCTATGTTGACTACGCTTCTTCCTACCTCTTCATTTAATACTATGGCAACCCCTCGTTGGCTCTCGTCCCCACCGCTGTATATTATTCTATACTTATCACTCCAGTAATCCCCGCTATCTTTCCATCTCACCTCGCATAGACCTAAAATATCTATATTTCCCCTTTCCATCTCTCGCTTAACATTCTCCAATTTCCCTGTCCTCATCATTGTCCTAACATTCCACGTTCCTATTCTAACTAATTTTGTCTTCTTCTCCTGCGTCTTCTGTCCTGCTGCTGCTGGTTTTCCCCTGCAAGGGTTTCGTGGGATGACGACCGCGGAAGCCTTGCCTCCCCCGCTGCCGGGCACGACACACGGCCGATTGGGCCGAGCCCCGTGGTTGCCAGGACTCAAAATATCTCTATTGTCCATCATATTTTTCTAGGGAATGATAATTGAGGTGGTTTCCCGTTGCCTTCCTCAATAGTGTTTTTAACGTGACACCATCACTTACTGGCCGCCCCACTGGGGTCAGACGCCATTGCAGCCGCCTCACTGATGGGTATATATAAATATGTAAAATAAACGAGCCCACTAGAGCTATTGATTTGCGGATTAAAAGTATTTATTTTCTTCATTCCCCAAGGTACATTTGAATGACTAACAGCAGAACTTTGAATGACTGACAGCACAAATTCGTGCACGTAACATGCACAGGATTAAACTGAATCGCCACTATGCCCACGCAGTAATTATTTTTATTATTATTAAAGAGTAGCCTAACGATCAAGGTAGATTTTGAGTGATCCAATACGCAAGTATACACCGCTTCATTCCTAAGCCCATAAGCATCAATGCACTAAACACTCGCCAACACCCAATTCCACAATATATTATTCTTCAAATTCGCATACTATATACTTCTTGCTTCCTTTCGTCCAGCCCAACATGCCCCCAATCTTTTCCTCTTCCTCGTTTAGTCCCCCACAGCCTCAGTCTTCAACATTCCATCGCAACTCACCACACACGGTATACAATTTTGATCCTGCTTTCTTCAAATTTCTCCCCAAAAATCGTCTCTCCTAAACACCATTACTTATCCCATGATAACGATGGAAGGACAGGTCATAAAAAAACAGAACCAATTACGTAAATAGGAATTCAACAATTCTAAAAAGTGAAAAGCATTTAGAGTACGCGACTGTCATAATTTTGGAAAACAAGAACAGGTTCAGAAACGATAACACGCCGATAAGGGGTTAAAAATCCATTAAACGAGAAAAAAAAGAGTACTTCTCAAGAAATTATTGCATTCGCTGTTTCTTACATTGTGGTATAGACGTATTTTTGCATTTTTACGGCCGAGACATTTTCCAATGAGAGCCTTTTCAAATAAGAAACCCGGGACTTGAAAATAACTCGCGTCTATAAGAAAACGAGAGAGAGAGAGAGAGGGGGGGGAGAGAGCTGAGAGATAGTGCAGGAAGTTGGCGAAAGAAAGGGGTTTGAGGTGGGGGGGGGGAGTGGGAAGAGACGGACGGATAAGTACGCGCGATGAAGGAAGTGCGCACTTCGACTTGGAAATGTTTACGATGTTGACTGGTTTGTGAGACTTGGATAGTCGCGACAAGCGAACGAAACAAAGCCACCTACTCTCTCCCGGACCCGCCTTCCGCCCCGCTCCCCTTCGCAGACACGAATCAACAAACGCGCATCGGGAGCCGAAGAGTGTCGCCGCTCATACGCTCACAAAGGCGGGGAAGTGACGACTCAAAGGCGGGAGTGGGAAGTCGCCGTCACGGGACACACACACACTACTTCCTCCAGCTGCCGAACGATAATCGAAGAGAGCGTATCGAAAGAGATGGGAGGCCCAGCGATGACAATATTAATTTACGTATGACAACAAGCGCGATTGTCATCGACCAGTGTATCGATGTACAAGGGTGCTTATTTGAAGATTTTTGGTAATTTGTACTTTGATCTGCTAAAGATATTCCGCAGATTTCTAATGCTTATTTTTTGGACAGACCCAGCACATGGGTTCTTCATGAAACAATGAATCGATGCTGCGATACGACAACATAACGATGGATTAGCTACAACGTAACGATGGATTAGCGACAGCGTAACGATGAATTAGTTACACCGTCGATGATGCCTAAACATATGTTTAATTGAGTAACGGTTGCATTCATCATAATCATGTCATAGAAAAAAATCTTTTTGTGTCACGTGGAAAATTATTAAGTTTTCGTCCGTACCGGTCAAATGTTTTCAGGTTATTTGGAAAAAATGTTCAATTTCTTGACTAGTCAATTTTTATGAGTGTATTCACACTCGTGAAGAAGTGAAGTTGGTAACTGGCAGAAATAACGCTTCGGTTTTTTTACTGTAGGATTATAATTAAGAGACATTATAACCCATTAAAATTTTTATAAGGACAACTAGAATTACTTAACGCCTGTTTTGTCAACTAAAGTTAACCTTATAATTCGCGGTCTCGTAATGTTCGAGGAATTTCAAACGTGATTTCGAAGGAGAGTCACAGAGAGCGGGAATTTTTCCCGCCAAGGATTAATATTACATTTCATATCCTGACTTGTTGTCCGGCCATAAACTCCAAACCGGCTGTAAAATAAAAGACGTAAAATTCTTTTTACGGTGAAAAGTGACTTTGATTCTAGATAACACCCTTTCCTTTTGAGCAACACCTTCACTGACAATAAAATAATTATTCGCATAAAAAATCTCCATTCTGGACTGTTTTGGAATGAATAAATGATGAATGAAACGGAGTTGGAACTTCATATGACTCAAAACTGTCACAAATACGCAGTACTACGACTTTTAAGATCCAATGTGAGTTATAAACATCTCAGACTGCCCTCCAATCATTTTTCCTATCTCCCCCTCAAATCTATCGATCAATTAAGGCTTACAGCAAACCTAAAACATAATGTACACGTTATTCCCATACAGTATCTGGTGCCCAAAAAAATTACTTTGGAACAATAACAGAATATTATTCCGCGTCGTTACGCTGTCCTTACCGCATGGTCTCGCACGTTTTAAGTTGCGCATGCGTAAAGATGTTCAAGGCATTGTGAAACTGCCATTTTGTATTTCTTGTATGTTAAAAAAAAAAAAGGATAAAAAGAAAAAAATATATATATATATATATATATATATATATATATATATATATATATACATATATATATATATATATATATAAACATATATATATCCAATGGAAAAAACACACTAAAAAAAACCAGAACAAAAGAGGAAAAAAAAATATATATCTATATATAGACATAATAATTAGACCAGAATCTTAAGTTAATTTTAAGTTTTTAGATAAATATATGTTTTTCCGTCCTGTTGACGAGTTTTTGGGCAAAATGTCTCGGCCCTTAGAATTAAGCTAATTTTAGTTCTTCATTTAAGTTAAGGCCAATTGCCAACCCACTAGAGGTCTTTCTTTCAATTTCTCCTTCACTAACACTGGAAAGGTACACGTTCGTCATTTACACATTCGATCGCCATTGTTTTCCCTGGGCGAATTGCACATACACTGCCGCTGAAGGGGTGGACGTTGTCACACCGAAGCAGCGTTAAAACTGAGGGCAAATGCCCAGTCAATAGGGGATCTGGTCTGGTCTGGTTGTAGGCAAACAATATTAAAAATCATTACCTTTGTACATACAATTGCAATACCGCCTTCTGGCAGGTTTGGAGACATTTTGGAAGCTGGCGACAAAAGGAGGCATTTTTGTTGGGTACAGAAAGGTTTCTTTAAAGACGACAATGAATGTGAATAAAACTTGGAAAGATTACATTCGGATAAGGAAATGAGCCCTCGAGGATGTTATGTAAACACCGCACTTGGAAACGAGAGCAATGACGCGACGCACCACGTTGTTTACGAAGCGATGAGGATGTATAATACCATGACGACCGTTGAGCCGGCAATATTTACCACCGACGACAGTTCAACGCGAAATGTCACGGAAACCAGGGAAAACAGACCCGCTGTTCATGTCCTCTCTTCCCTAGGGATTTCAAAACCCGTCGACACTCGGCGTGTCACACTGGAGCCTGCTTTCCGCCGTATCTCGCTCATTGTCGCTGCAAGGAAGGGGGAGGGAACCCCTTTGGGCGGTCTTTGGAGAACGCGAAAGCCGACGCCAAATGGTGCACAGCGTATCATCCGCACCGCCCCCCCCCCACTCCCCATCCACGCACGCCGGTGACTCACGCGCGAGGCGGTGACGAAACGCCGACAACGTGCGCGCGCGTTTGACGACGCCTTTGCCGCAGCAACCCTCCCCCACACCCCAACCCAAAAGGGGGGGGGGAAGGAAATGGGGGGGCACGCACGTGGCGCAAATCAGGGGACTGAAGGGTGAGACGTAACGCGCCAACTGGAGAAATACCGAACCAAAGAAATGTCGAAGGCGTTAGCGCATTAAAACCAGACCCGAATTCGCAAATTTAGGAGCCGGGGTTTAATTTATTTGTTACATATTATCCAGCAAACCATCGCTTTGCTGTGTGGCCGGGGGCGATTACAAACCAGACTAATTTTCACCTTAGATACCTTTCCCCGCTAGCGCGGTCGGACAACGCTGATCCCTTATCGTTCGTGGGAAAAATTACATCTTGAATCCGTTCTATACTTTATCTCTCTAATTTTATTTGCATGATTTAGCCTTCCGTAATACGATGGGGCTAAAAACACATTTTCAACATCATCACTAAAGAGACATCCTCCCAATATATGCAAGAGATTTAATCTGTAATTTAACCTTCGCTCCATTGTGTGATTCCTAACATAAGTTTCCTAATAATCTTGATAGGCTACTCAGTTTATCATTAAAAGGTTTCACTCACAAGTCTTTACTCCTCGGCGCTGCACGCGATCCAATCTTTTCGAATGGGAGGAATGGGGAGTAATGCTAAAATTACGTATTTGTGAAGAGGGGCACATCTTGAATGGTGTCCGAAATTCAATTGGCACAGGTCTCATAAATCCCGTCAGGGATGGAAGCAAAGAATTTAGAGTTTAAGGTTTATTTTTATTTAAAGTTAGAGAATTGAGGAGTTAAGAATTTCACCCAGGAGAGGTCGTGAGAGAGGGTAACGCCTAGGTATTCAATTTAGTCTACACATTCCATTTCGGCGTTCCAATGCAGTAGGTGTTCGGGAGGGAATTGCTCTTTTTCCAGAAATTCATCACTACGCACTTCTTTAAGTTTAATTCTAACTGCCAAGTGTCGCACCAGCTTTGTATAGCATTAAATCAACTGGCAAAGCTGCTGTGTCCTCAGGTTCACGGATATCACGGTAAACCACTGCATCGTCGTTAAATAAAGGTATCTTACTAGTGACTACGGAGTCAATGTCGTTAACGTTAAGTAAGATGAAAAGAGGTCCGATAATACTTTCCTGGGGAACACACTCGAAGTAACTTCTACTGTATTTTCGCTAACTCCATCTATCACTACCCTATGTACCAGAGCATTCAAAAATCCTTTAATGCAACCCCGGATGTTTTTATCTATGCCATATGCTTCTAGTTCTGTGAGTAGTTTACTATGAGGTTCTTTGTGGTAGGCTTTCTTAAAATCTACTAAACGCGTCCACTTGAACATCAATCCCTCCCGAAGTAAGAATATCGTGAATAAAAAGCGAAAGTTTTGCCTCGTATAATCTACCTTTTCGGAAAACGTGCTGATTTTTAATTAGTAACTCCTGGTGTAGAATTTGAGAGATTGAGAGTATAACAGATATATTTAAGATCTCATTTTTTCCACGAACGATAAGGGGTCAGAATAACATTTTCCGGACGCGTGAGGGTCATATTTGGGTCAAAATTATTCTGATGCGTATTCAACCCCTGCCACACACTCTAAAAGTAGCTTGCAGGGTATTAAAATAAATTTTACAAATGTATGGAAAATTGATATGGGTCATCTTTTTCAAAGCAGGAATTCACGTTTCCATGCGATGGGTCGAATCATCAACGGCTCACATCCGCTTAAACCCGACCGCTTTCTTCCGACTGGTAATGTCGATCGCAAATCGGTTGGTCAATACTCATTAATAGACAACCCGTTTAAGTCCACTTGGAAGTCCTTGTGCCAGGCACACATCTCTCTCGACAACGTGAGCACTAAATGTGTTGTAATACAACAATTTCAGAGTGTAAAAATCATTCGCCTTGACTGGGATTCGAACCCAGATCCCTCAATATCCGGTCGAGTGCTTTAGCCAGTTAAGCTATCGAGGCGTCCTCTTAAACTCTGAAATTTTAGGGCTTTTAAAGGAACTAGATGTTTTGACATCTGTGTTTGAGTACAACACATTTCCGAAGAAATGTGTTGTACTCAAACATAGATGATTCTTTGGAAATGTGTTGTACTCAAATAAATAGCTTTTAGTTAGTTATTAAAAGGCAACATCATACTTAAGCTTCCCAATATAACGGAGATATATAACTCTTGATGAATCAGCCTGGGCAGTTAAGATTAAGAATGCCAATATGGTAAATTCACGCGATATAGGGGTGTAGGTCGCCGGGATTCAATTATTTCAAATGAAATCTCCTTCCACATGAGTAAGAATGTTCACACTCTATCGCAAGGAACATCTCGCATTGACGGGGTATAAGTTCTACAAGCATCCTTTTTTTATCGTGAACACGCAAAACTTAAGTTTTAATACAATGTAGCTTAAAAAGTATTTTTGGGGGATTGTTCCTTCCTTTTATGGAAAAAATCGTCTCCACAGAGTTCACACACTCGCACACACACACTGGGATAATGAAAACTGAACTTGATTTCAAAATAAAAGAACAAACTGAGACTCAAAAATACATTTTTAATGAGACCAAACCCAACACATTGTCTGCACAATGACTCTACGAGAGTATCACGCACTGAGACTACGAGGCTCTTCCAGCACATTCCAACGAAATTTAATCACAAGAAGTCAGTAGAAATCTACAACTACAAGTCAGTAGAAGTTTAAGTAAGTTAAAAGAAAATTACAAGTAAGTTGAAGTAATTACAAGTCAGCAGAAGCCTACAAAATGCAGTGAACATTTTCCCCCGATTCTTCTTCATTGGCTAATCCCTTCAAAACTCAAGAATACGAGACGGTGGCAAGCTACACCCAACCTTAATATGTACTCGTAACTACGCCGGCAACTTAAATTTATAGATCCATTACTTTACATCACTCTTGCTAGGAGCGAAAAATTACGTTAACATCGACGAGTATTTTTTTCCACTTGTAACTTCCTTTTCATCCCGTAAACACCGCTAAAACGATTGAAGGTCGATCAGAAATAAGGATATCTAGCGAGTACCTCACCATTTCATCATTTGCACTGGTTTTCAACGTTTCTTGTTATACTAACAGTTAATCAAAACAAACATTCCTAGATTAGAGGGAGGTCGCGGCAGAACATCCCAATTAATGCACTCATAATCACTTAAGCTTAGCTGAGAACTAATTTGGGTAATTATTAGGCTGAAAGGGATTGGTGCCATGATCACGTTAAAACCCTGAGTAAACGGAGAGGCAAAAAGGGTCTCGGAGAACCCTTGAAGTCTTCCCTTAACAATCCCTCTCTTGCCACAGCGGATCACGTCTATTACCGAAGATTAAGCGTAAATGTGCAACTACGAGGATATGCATCGTGTAGACTCGTATTCACGCCCTACAAGTTTTTTTAAGTTAGAGAAGTCAGCCACCACCTCCTAAAATTACGAAAACTAAAAACAGATTAACATTCTAAGACGAACGACAAGGGGATCGAGATGGTGCGGGGGCTAACGTACTGGCTTCCCACCCTGAGGGCGCGGGTTCAAATCCCGGCGGTGTTGAATATTTTTCAGAGGTATCTCGATCCCTACTTGAGGTGTTTTGTGGAGGGCACTTTGAGTGAGTACGGCGTCCGTCGGATGGGACGTTAAGCTGCGGACCCCTTGGCGCCTTTCGTAAAGAGTAGGCTAATGCCGACGCCGGGTTTCTCTCCACCCTTCATCCTTTCCTGTCCATCCCCTATGGCGCAAATGACCTTAGCTGTCGGTCGCCTCCCCTAAAAACTACTACTACTACGAACGACAATAAGCGCTGATGGATAGTCATTTAGCAACCATTTCAAGAACTCCATCAAAGTGAAAATAAAAAAGCTGACCGATCGTAAGCGTAGGTTCGATGGCAGTTTAGGCGGAGCCCTGAAATTGGAAGCGAACTACGAGCGCCGTTATCATTAAGTGTCCACTAGAGAAATGCATTAAAAAAGTTAAACTTAATAGTAAGGAAAACGTGTTTTGACCACAAAACGGATTTCCGCGCCCAATCACCGCTTGCCTGGTAGCTTTCCATGTATATAATTAAATAGATAATACCGTGTATCGATTAAGCCGTATGGTACGGTAGCACGCAAGGATAGTGAAAACCATTACGAATGCGCATCCGGCCATATTGGAATGATAAGACACGCAGCTAATATTCCGAGAAAGAACTCATATAAGAAGAATTAACACGATTAAAGTGAAAATTCGGGCATAGAAATATGATAATCCATAAGAACAGAAAGAAGGCTGTCACTCATTCACTTGCATAAAGTATGCCACCGTTACGATCACAAAAGCGTTCGCCAAAGACGCTTTTCACTCTCATACCTGAGACGCGTAAATTTCAGAAGGGCTAAGCTTCAAATTTCGAGCCAGTTAAAAATCGTCCGCTCCATTTATTCCTTTCGCGGCCTACCAAAATATCAATGCCTATTTCTATGTTGTACCGGATCTGTTTAGATTCAACAACAGTTTCCGCCCACCATCAGACATCAGTGAAATTTATGACACATGGTAAAAGAAAGATACTAGGTGAGTGGATTTCCACCTCCTTACATCCGCTTAATCTGCGTCCATTTCGGAATTCCGAAAGACCGAGTGAAGTGCTCGTCTCGGTATGCTATTAAAAAAATAAAACCTCGGATTGAAGCCGTAATGTTAATCCGGGGTGAGCTAAGATGCTTCGGACGCTGGCGAGATTCCGAACTACGTAAGATCTCCGAGAAACTTCTTCCACGCGTCACTAGGGGCGACCGGAGGTGCGCAATCATTAAAAAAGTTCTGATATCGCCTCGTAAGAAAACACAAAACAAGAGACGTTTCAATGGCCGGTTCTTTGCAGATTGCTGAGGGTCTAAGCAACCCCATCTCGTCGATCGCTCAGATGACGAGGAACGGGGGAGGTCGAAATCATACGACAACGAGAGCTCCATTTCCAGATATAATCAAGTGATCTACCGTTTAAGGCGGTTTTTTGGATGGACACAGCTACCAAATAAATATTTTATTACTCCTAACAAAACACAACTGGGATTATAATTACTGTGATTATGGGTACAACGTTTAGTATATTGAATTCAGCAAAATTGAGAACATAGAGTTAAAAAAGGAGAAATAAGAGGAATTATATGATCTCTTTAAAGAGGTTAAATACACTCCAACGAATGTTTACACAAATTGACTGTAACAACATTTAAATTATAAGGCAATTATGTTATAAAAGATAGCATAAAAGAATTCTTTACTCACAATGAAGGACTAGCTTATCCCTAGAACGGTAACGCTATTTTTTTACCCTATTCTGGTAACGTGGGGTGACAATTATAAAAAATTCGTATCTCACACCCATTGTGACTATGAGCGCCCTATGGGGGCTCATTGTTTTCGTTTTTCAATGTAGAATCACGTGACACAATGATTGACGCGAATTATGGTAAAGGTCCCGAGTGGCAAACGTGAGCCGTTTTCGTTTGCCATGAGATTTCAACCCGCTCTGGGGTGTTTTTTCACCCCGTTGCCGTTCTAGGGTTATACTTGTACACAGAATCCGGAATATTATGAGAAGTTCTGCAGACACTTTCCTCGGGAAGGAGTACGGCTGAATACTTCAGATCATTAGAAAGCAGAGAAAGATTTTGTTTTTAATTTCGGATATACTCGTGAATGACTCGCGATTAGTACACGGTGCTTTTATCATTTATATCGCACACCCATTTGAAATTTAAATAACCTAATGAAGTGTCCGGAATAAGCGATACCCAAATATCGAGTTTATTCACGATACACCGATGCGCAAAAAAATACATAGGGTGAGAATAAATCGTGCGGATTGGAGCATTCTAAGCCACGTGGCAAATGAGGGGTTTACTGTAGGTGGTCGAACACTAATCCTTAAGGGATAGAATCCTTATTTGTAGGCAACCGGTTTAGCCCAGATGCATCACACTGCCCGCCATATCCGAAGCAGGGGTCGTGGCGCCTGAGGAGTCGAAAGCCACATATTCATTACTCGGTAGACGCACCGATTAGAGACAAACCTAGAAAGCTATTATAAATATATATCGCCGTGGACTTGCGAACTAACTGCACGACGTAACTTCGCCATTAATTCTATGAAGTGAATTCACACCCGGGGGTTAGCAGAACAGCGGGTGAGGACATAAAAATGTAGATTGTGAATGAGCATTTGAAAAAATAAAACTCGAAGGTAACCCTAAAATAGTCCATCAAATGGCGCAATAAAATGACTTTTCTGCGAACAGAATTAATTCTTAAAACTACTGCGCAAAATAGAATGTATACTGGTTCCTTCAAGACATTTAAAAAAAACTAAAGAAGAGCTACAAATACAAATTATATCCTTAAGAAAAAAATATGCTCACCAAATTCCACATATATATAGAGATCTTTTAATCGAAAACATAATGGTAATCAAGGAAAATTTCGTTAGGAGAGATTTAACTTACACCATGAATTAATTATCTTTCAAAAAAGCAATATTTATAATCACAATTAAAAAAGAAGATTGTACAACTTAAAGAACAAAGAAAAAATAAAGGGATACTTTTTATGCATTAAGAATATAAATAAAGAAAAAAAATGTTATTTCTAACTTAGTTAAGATTCTTCATTATATTTTTATAGTGGAAGACGAATAAAAATTTATGTAAATAATATACATTTAGATGTAGACTACACAAAACTAATTCTGCTTCACCAACATTTCGATCGATTTGTAAAATTTGTTATATTGTAATAAATTAAAACTTAACTTTTCACCTTTAATTCAATGTGTCTTTTTAAATGACCAAAATACTCGAAAGTTAAAATATCGGTGGTATATTTAAACTTCACCTGAATACTTTCTGCTTTTAGACCACAACAGAAAGGATGGAAGAATATAACTCCATTGAGAGGTAACAACATATATGGGTTCTTCTCGTGGATTATTTTGATTTAAATGATAAAGAGGGTTTTAAAACCGTTGGGTAACTAATAGCTTAACATTTTTTTCTCCTTTAGGGATTGTCCTATTTTGTGGCGACAGATACATGCGTCTCTCTCACTTCGAAGTCGCGACTCTTTCGAGTATCTCACTAGAAAGACAGCAGTGCGCCTGCGCCTGTCAAGGATTTCGCATCAAAAGCCTCCGCTCCGGATGGGAGAAGCGTCCCCCGGAAGATTAATAAATCTTAATTGCCCTCCCGGGAAAGGAGATGCAATTGAAAGGCCACCATCCAAGTTCAGAGCAACCACACAAAAATGACGTTTTCATCCAACCCCAAGAGAAATAAAGCCGGCGCCAATTAGCGCCTTGAGGACTGGAGTGATGATGTGGCCGCTTTGGATGGGGGCGGAGTTCCTCCGCTCCGAGGGAATTCACCGACAGGATTGGGCTTTTCGGGGATTGTGCGCCAGGGCCCTGGCTGAGGGGTCTAAAGAGGTGGTTATCGCCCCTTACCTGGGGATTGCAAGGCTTACCGCCCGACCCCACATTCGGCTGGCTAATTAAGTCGACGGATTTACGACTCCGGGTGCACGATCGCAAGGATTAGTTCGATTAATGTCGCCGGGGAGAATTTTATGAAAAAAGAGCGTCGGGGACTACCAACGTTTGCCGCAGCACTGGAAGGAGATTTATATCCGCAGGGGGGCGAGCCTACGACTGGGGAAGCAAAGTCCACGACACCATGGATACTATCTCTCGGTGTGTGCGGAAGCTAAAGGTGTCCCTTGCCTTGACTACGTGCATTCGCCAACCATTTTCTATCACTTCCTAAAAATTACAAATTAAACATAAACATATATATATTACTATACTATACATATATTACTATATATACTACTATCATATATTACTATATATACTACTATCATATATTACTATACTATATATATATATATTATATATTACTTCTATATCTTCAGATGAAGACGGATTGTTTCCGTGGAAATATCAAGAAATAACGTGTGAGTGTTCTTCTTTTTTTGTGTTTCTATATTGTGTGTTACTGTGTATTGTACTATATATATATATATATATATATATATATATATATATATATATATATATATATATATACACACACACACACAAACATTTTGAGAAAGTCTCACGGACGTGAATAATAATGTACATGAACATAACAGTTTCAGGTTTAACTTTGTGGAATTCCTTCATTATGAGGGTAAATAAGAAACTTCACACTTCCACAAAAAGGATTTAATATTTCAGGACCTTGGTTTCGATGCTGCGCATCACCTGATGATTATGCGCAGCATAGAAAGCATGGCACTATCATAATGAAATTAACTGAGATATTATATTCTAAATCCAAAAATCAAATATTAGATGATTACAAGTACATTTGATTAATTGAAAATTGTTTTTTAAATCTTCTGCTCATTGTGAAAGATTTTTCGTGAAATTTGGCGCAATTTTCAGCTGGAGATGAAATTGTTTAAGAGTCAAATTCTTTAAAATGCATGCGTTGTTTTAATTTCTCTTAAATTTGCCGTAAAAAAAGATGGTTTTCCTCAACGTTTTCCACCGATAATGTTGAAAACCTAACATTCTTCGCACAACTTCTTACACCATTCGTTTATATTATTTCATATTTCATATTCAAGCATCTCCAATTTTCCAATTTCAAATTTTAATAATACAATAACCATCTACCTCCAATATTAATCTTCTCAACAGTTATACAAATAGTCCAACACAGGATTTACACTGGTGCCCCGATTAATACATCAATGACCTGTATATTTCACTTGAACCAATACATATCCCACTTAATTATTCCTCCACGTTAATAATACAAAGCTATGAATATGATCCCAGCAGGAATGGCACAATGCAAATATTAAAAACATGAATCGATGGAAAAGGACGAATTCTGTTCGCGATGACAAGATTTATGAAAGGCCTGCGATGGTGAAATAACGCAATGATCAACAAGGAGAGATTTAAAAAAAACTGCTTGAAGTGCCAGCCAGACGTGAATTAATGATTCGATACTCAAATTCAACATTCCTTTGCCATGGTTCAGCCATGATTAATTCTACAGGTGTATTTATATACAGCCGTACAGGTAATTTTTCTGCTCGCAAGTTTCAAAAAGCTATTTCATTTCTTTTTACTCGCGACGACCATCAAGTTCATTTCATTCACCCGCAAATTTGGAATTTCCACCCCTCCCCACTCCCTCCCCCCTTTAATGCAACACGATTTCTAAAACCGAAAGACAATTTACCACTTAACTACCCTAATGAAGGGTTCCGAAATGGAATTTCAAAGGACAGTTTCCAATTTCAACTGGACTGTTGCATTCACGCGTCACGGACGCTTTTTTTTATCCATCAGTTGAGCAGATATTACGACCCCTCGGTTGGCAATGACGACCCTCAAAACGTACTGAAACATTCACTAAGCAACAAGTCATCGGTTTAACGCTGGCGACGAATTATTCCGTTAAATGCGGTTTCGGCGGTGGCTACAGACCAACGTAGACGTCGATAGTGGCAATAAAATTAGCATCGCGGATATTAATTGAACACAAGCATCGGATGGCAGGCAGACACACGGAGAGCGAAATATGTACAAAATATACACAGTGTGACGCTCGAAACATATAAGAAAAAACAACACCAGTTTATGGTGATTCATTATGCCACAACGGTACACATAATTTCCCTACAATCAAGAGAGAAATCATACCTATGACATAAATCATAAAGAAACAAAATTAATGAAATTCCTAACAAGCATTAAGATTTGAATTTAATCGAAAAAACTAGCTAGGCGAAGAGAAAACAGCGGTTTTTTGTAGGGTTTAAGATTATTGACAATATTTTCGAAGAAAATGAATTAAAGTCTCAATAAATTGGAATAGAAATTGAGTCAGCGAAGGAATCGGTATGCTGACAGCCAAAGTTTACTAGAAAAAAACAGAAGAAAGGCGTTGCTAACACTTCTAAACTTTCTGTATGTTCCAGAAATTTAGTTGACAACGAAATAAGAACAAGGCTGTGGGAATACAGGCATTCCGCGAAAAAATCCGACATTCAGATATTTAAAGCGACGAAAGGATGATTCCCTCCATCTCTCCTGAAGTTATTAACAGCAAATGCTGATAAAAATGAGACATAAAAATACTCTTCATGCAACAATCAAATCGAAAAGGACGTAATTAATGATTGATAAGCGCAATGTGCACTCCAAAATCGTTTATCGTCCACGATTGAAGTCCTCGCATTGACTGCGCGAGGGAAGCTGCGTGATTTTGTAGGACTTCAATTTCTCCCGGCGGATGATGGCAGTGAATTCTTCTCGGGATTTCATCCGGGTAATCTCCTCCATCTCCATCGCTGCCGACGTTTCGATGAAATCCTTTTCCATCGTCATCAGGGCCGATGATGTCAGTCTGAAGGTGCCGGTTTATATATCCTCGGTGGTCATGTTGGGTCCCTTCTGATTGGCGGAGGCCGAGCACGTTTTCCCGCCTTTTTCAGGATTGGGTCCCATGTCCTGCTTAGGTCATGTTGGGTCCCTTCTGATTGGCGGAGGCCGAGCACGTTTTCCCGCCATTTTCAGGATCGGGTTCCATGTCCTGCTTAGGCTGAAACCCTCGTCTCTGTTAAAGTTATTCTTAGAGAGTCGTATTTCAATTGCCTCCTTGGTGAGGCGGTCCCAGTAGCCTTTGGAATGGTGGAGCATTTTGGTCTCTTGAAACCAAAATGCTCCACCATTAGAAATGTCCTGCTTAGGTTTCAGCCTAAGCAGGACATGGAACCCGATCCTGAAAATGGCGGGAAAACGTGCTCGGCCTCCGCCAATCAGAAGGGACCCAACATGACCACCGAGGATATATAAACCGGCACCTTCAGACTGACATCATCGGCCCTGATGACGATGGAAAAGGATTTCATCGAAACGTCGGCAGCGATGGAGATGGAGGAGATTACCCGGATGAAATCCCGAGAAGAATTCACTGCGTGATTTTGCTCACGTCCGTGCGGGAACAAATAATTATACGAAACTACGCGTTATCTAAATCACGTATGGCAAGAATACGTCAAATAAGATATTAATTGCTGCCATACCCGCCTTCTTCGCCTGATTTGGCTCCATCGGATTTCCATCTCTTCCCCATTTTCAAACATTTCGTCGGTGTACGAAGTTTCTCTTCAAACAAAGAACTAACAACAGCCGAAGTAGACAGGTACTATTTTGCAGGCCTAAATGAATCTAATTTTTGAGATGGGATCAAGACATCGGAACATCGCGAGACAAAATGGAATAGTGTAAGGGGAGACTATATTATTATAAGGTAATCTACCGGTGAAGGTAGGTTTTTGGATGGACACAACTACCAAATAAATGTTTTGTGACTCCTAGCAAAACATCTACATCAGGTCCCTCTTCATCTCTGAGTACTTTCTTCCTCCCTTCATCCCGTCCAACATCCCTATCCTGCTCCTTCCCTTTCCTCGTTTGACTAACATTCTCCCCTCAATTACAGTCTTCAACATCCCGCTGCCGGTCAATACCCCCTTCATCCACTTTTCCTGCCTCCATAGGATTTCTCCCAACAAACCCCTCTCTTCGCCCACCATACCAATTACTTACTCATTTGTTTTCTTCTCTGTCCATTTCACCTTCTCCATTCTTCTCCACACCCACATTTCAAAAGCCTCCAATCTACGTCTATCCTCCTCAAGTGACCACGTTTCCGCGCCGTACGTAACTATGCTCCATATCACAGTTTTTACGAGTCTTTCCTTAATATCCTTTCAACATAGTCTCTCTAGGGAGACTATGTTGAAAAATAAAATAAAATTTCACTCGGGTAGGTCGTTTATTTCAATTCCATTCCGAGTACACTTCTAAATACCCTCTAAAAAGCTGCTGACGCTAACCCGCGCTATCGATCATCCAGCAACAAATCAACAGTTTCAACATTCATGATCACTATGGACGATCTCCAAGACTAACTCCGCGCGAAACGTCTTTTCCTACTCCAATCCACTCCTATTAGGAGAAAAAATGAAATCATCGGAAAAGATCAGACGTTGCCTCAGGGATTACGTCGGCAGGGCTTTAAACGAGTCTGTTGGGCGTTCGGGGCGGCACTTGCGAAAGGAAGGGACCGTCTTGGGGTTGGAGAGAGAGACCGGCTCGGGCGAATCGAGAAATAGCCGGTGCGATACAAAGAAACAAACATGATCGTGACGCAGTGAGCACCATCTCGCCCCTTTAAGGACAAGTATCGAAAACGTTTCAATGCTTCGCTGCCTATTTTTAAAAAAATTACTGAACTGTTTGGGGAACAAAGGAAATCAGGTCTAATTTAAAAAAAAAATTTAGACGAGGGAAAACGACAGCACGTAAAGAAAATTAGTGAACTACTAATTCAATGAGAACAGGACATTTTCTTGTTCATTGCATCGAGCTATGCTTTAAGACTCTAGTAAAAAAAATCTTTTTAATCATTTTGAAATAAAAATAAAAAATTTGAAAAGGGGTATTAACGATACCGAAAATGAAAAAGAGTATGATTGATATGAGAAATCACTATAAATAAGCCAGTAACTAGCTAGGCACCTCAAAAGAAAATAATTAAGATTGAATAATCATTACCGAATGAAGAGACCGGAGTCTCCATTCTGATCAATACGACAACCGCTCAACACCGGACATTCTAGGGGGTAAAATACGAGTGGTGGTGGAAAACAATAAATATAACAATAAAGATTATATATCCTTGCTTCGTGATTTTTGGGATCTATGAGCTTTCTACGAAGCAGAAGAACAAAAGACTCTGCTGGCCCGTCATAGGATGAAACACAGGCTGAAGGCAAGTGTCAAGTAAGTGCCCACTACTCCCGGACATTACGACCACCTCCAGACTGGTTGCTAACTGCCGCATTGTAAGAAATATATGCCTTCTTTAACGAATGCTTCAAATACTTCGGACATTTTAAAAAATATTTTTCGGATATTCACATCCATTTATCCCATGTACGTCTGCGATGCAGCTTCAAGAAATTTCATTTTACATAATTTTCGAATTGGAGCCATGGTACGAGTAAATGACACCCTCAATGCACGACCCCCCCCCTTCCCCCAAACCAGTTTACTCTCCCAACAACGCTTTCGGGAAAGAATGAGAGGGCAGAGGAGAAGAGTGACAGATGGGAGATAAGGAGTGGGAAATGGACGCCGACACGCCACTAAGTGCGCCCGCACCGTGGAATGGGCGCCACACACACAGTCAGCCCTCTAACGGTGTAACCGGGAGTTAGATGGGGGGGGGGAGTGGGGAGGGGAGCGTGGGAGGAGGAGGAGGGGAGGGAGAGTGGGAAAGCGTGGGAGGGGGTTGGGTGGGGGGGAGGGGGGGGGGCGGTTAGCGGACGATCCACATCATCATCACCACCACTTTAACCACCCGGCCAACCTACCCACCCAACACACACCAAACGGCCCACCCAGCGCCATCACCGTAGCGGACGCAAACGACCCTCTACTACCCACAATTCCCCCCTCCGGCACGCACGCCACAGCACCGCCACCCTCCGGCACCCACTTTACCTTCATTCCGTGCGCCATCATCCCACCAACCCCCCGGGGACAGGAGAGTCCCTGTGCCGAGATTGGAGAGAGCACCACAAGGTGCCATAGATATACATCTAGGCAGTAGTAGGTGGCCTGAGCAAGAATGGGCGGCGGGGGATACCTTTTACTACGCACAAATATTCACGTAAGCATACCCAAATGCAATAACACAATTGCACGTATATAGACACGCGTGAACTTAGACATGAGCATGTCCATCTGCAAATTGCGGTGGATAGGTAGACAGGTTTACAAGTAAAAACCATAAGTGAGCCTAGAGGGCATTGATCGAAAATATTTAACTGAAATTCTACATTTTTTGCCAAAAAAAACTGCGATAATTTGAAAACTCGGAAGCGAAAAAATAAGAGCATTAAATGACTTCAAAGATATCGCTACAGAAAAAAATTATTCGACAAAAACACAGAAAGTTCACTCTTTTCCTAATTCTCACTAATGGGGTTATTTTGAAAACTGACGTATATCCTTTCCGCACTAACAGTACGGTAACATCGCGCTCCTGTCAGTTTGGTAACATACCTGTTTGTATAGAGCCACATTCATACGTGGTATGCATGCGTATGAGTGTGTT